>NC_052153.1:109639817-111130071 GCF_902713615.1 Scyliorhinus canicula
CCCCACTTCTGACCTAATGGTGGAAGGAAGGTCATTGATGAAGCAGTTGAAGATGGTTGGGGCTAGGACACTATCCTGAGGAACTCCAGCAGTGATGTCATGGGACTGAGATGATTGACCTCAAACAATCACAATCATCTTTCTTTCTGCCAGCTATGATTCTAACCAATGGAGATTGCCCTGTTTGATTCCCATTGACTTCATTTTGCTCAGGCTCCTTGATGACACACTGCTGTCTTAATACCAAGGGCACTTCATCTTTCGAATTCATCCCTTTTGTCCATGTTTTGGTTGTAATGAGATCAGTAGACGACTAGGCCTGGCAGAACCCAAACTGGGCATCAATGAGCAGGTCATTTCTGAGCAAGTGCCGCTTATTAGCACTGTTGACAATCCCTTCCATCATTTTGCTGATAATTGAGAGTAGACTGATGGGGTGGTAACTGGCTTGGCTGGATTTGTCCTGATTTTTGTGTATAGGACAAATCTGGGCAATTTTCCACATTGTTGGGTAGATGCCAGTTTTGCAGGCGTGCTGGAATGACTTGGTTTGGAACACACTTAGTTCTGGAGCATAACCATTCAGTAGTACGCACTCCAACTTCATATCTATTTATTTGACCCTTTTGTTTTTATTAAGACACTAGTTTCAGACCCAGGTTTCTCACTCTCAAATTGAATTTGAAATTTTCTCAGATTGTGTTTTACTCTGAGATTATTAACTAATTCCATCTCATGACATATTACAAGTCAAAATTAGCCTATCGTTGATTGGTTCCAGAATGTGTGGGCGGCACAGTGGCATAGAGGGTTCAATTCCGGACTCAGGTGACTGTGGAGTCTGCACTTTCTCCCCGTCTGTGTGTGGGTTTCTTCTGGGTGCTCCGGTTTCCTCCCACAGCCTAAAGATGTGCAGGTTAGGTGGACTGGCCATGCTAAATCGCCCCTGAGAATCCAAAAGCTTCGGTGGTGTTACAGGGATGGGGTGGTGGGGGCGGGGGGGGGGGGGGGGGGGGGGGGGGGGGGCGGGGGGGCTGACCCTATGTTAGGTCCCTTTCAGAGTGTTGGTGCAGATATTTAGGTCAAATGGCTTTCTACTGTACTGTAGGGATTCTATGCATTTTCTAAGAAACTGTTCCAAAGAGAGACAGTTTAAAAATATCTCCCATTTTAGACAGAGATGAGGCAATATTTTTTCTTGGAGGGTTATTAGACTATGGAATGTTCTTCCCCAGACAATGGCAGATGCAGCGTCATTGAATATTTTTGAGGCTGAGCTGAATAAATTCTTGATTGACAAAAAAAGATCCAAGGCATTTGCACAAAGCACTAAGATCTTGTCCAGATTAAAGCCTTGCTTGTGAGTTTGTGGACTTTGACAGAAAGAATAGAAAAGGAGTATATTATTTGTATGGTAGGTGTAATAATATTTTTGGTATGAGTATCATCACACATTTACCCACATTATAATCCACCTGGAAAATGCTAGTCCACTCATTTAATCTGTCTACATATCTTTTCAGACTCGTTACATTTAGTTTCTTTATCTAAGTCATTGATATAGGACGCGATTTAACAGTCATATTGCGCCTGGCATGGATCCGTGCGTACCGGTTAAATCTGGGGAGAGGCCGAAATCGGGATCCACGCTGGGTGTCGAACATTTTGCGATCTAACTGGACCGCTCCTGTTGGCATTCCCTCCCTAGATGTGGCGAGACAGCAATTATCACCAATTAAGGGGACATTAACGAGTTGGAAGCCCCATCCAACAGCCTCCCGGAAACTAACCGGTTCCCAACCGAGTGGTCATGCGGGCACTGATCAGCACTCCTGTTTAAAAATGGGAAGCTGGCGCAATGGCTGCTGAGGGGATTGGAGTTGGTGAGTAGCCACTTCCATTTTCAAGCATGCAGCCCAGGGACACTGAATGTTCAACTGCACCTTGAGTGTCAGTGGAATATGTGGATGCCAGGATTTGGTTTCAGTGAGATTGGGCCGAGTGGGAGGGCCTGATACGTAGAAAAAGTAACACAATAATGGACAGATAATTTTTTTTTTAAATTTAGCATACCCAATTCATTTTTTTCCAATTAAGAGGCAATTTAGCATGTTCAATCCACCTATCATGCACATGTTTTGTGTTGTGCGGGCGAAACCCACTCAAACACGGGGAGAATGGGGCAGCTCATTTCTATGACAAAGTTCTGGACATGTTAAAACATTCTCAGGCTTATCCAGCGTTTCGGAGTTGGGAGCAGCCTGTTGCATCTCGTGTCCTGTGGCCTTTGATGTCCCTGGTAGGCGTCCTCTGGAGGACCAAGAGCCGGAGGGCCCCGGTTACCTTTCCAGTGTCACTGGCATGGCCATGCCAGCAAGTTCTACCCGCTAACCTTGAGACTTTGTCAGAAGGGGGTGGATTTGAGTGCGGTGGAGACCACCGTCGTCTCCCTGGTGGAAGGTGCCGGATCGGCCTCCAGCGCTTCCTTCTCCCAGACAGTGCCCATGGGGCCCTAGTAGACTCCATGGAATGGAGGGGCAGCTGGACTGAGCTCCAGAGGCCTCTGTTTCATCTGGCCCTGCCGTCTACCCATTGTCTGCACCATGGTGTTGACACCTTCAGTGATGCTCCTCAGTGACTGGGCCATGCTCTGCAGTGCACCTCGGTGGCATTATGCCACAGTGGCTAGCACTGCTACCTCACAGCACCAGGGACCCCAGGTCAATTTCAGCCTTGGGTCACTGTCTGTGCGGAGTCTGTTCATTCTCCCAGTGTCTGCGTGGGTTTCCTCCGGCTTCTCCGGTTTCCTCCCACAGCCCAAATGTGGATTGGCAGTGCTAAATTGCCCTCTTAGGTGGCGCGGTGGCCCTGTAGTTACCACTGCTGCCTATGGCACCAAGGACCCGGGTTCGATCCCAGCCTCGGACAACTGTCCGTGTGGAGTTTGCACATTCTCCCCATGTCTGCATGGGTCTCACCCTCAGAACCCACAGATGTGCAGGGTTGATGAGTTGGCCACCCTGAATTGCCTCTTAATTGGGAAAAAAGGTTGGGTACTCCAAATTTATTTATATCAATAAATAAACAAATAAATTGCCCCTGAGTGTCCCTGGATGTGCAGGCTGGGTTATTGGCTGTGGGGATAGGGCGGAGTAGATGGGGGAGTGGACATGGGTAGTGCTCTTTTGAAGAGTCGGTGCAGACTCGATGGGCCGAATGGCCTCGTTCTGCACTGCAGCTTGGACACAACACTGGAGCATGCACTGCAGTGCCTCAGCAGTGTTCACCTGTGTCTAGGACACAGTCCCAGCGACAGGGACATGCTGTCAAGCTCCTCAGCCGTGATCGTCACTGACTGAGCCAGGCCTTTGTCACAATCACTTATTTGTTAAAATAAATTTATAGAGTACCTAATTATTTTTTTCCAATTAAGGGGCAATTTAGTGTGGCCAATCCACCTACCCTGCACATATTTGGGTTGTGGGGGTGAAACCCACGCAAACACGGGAAGAATATGCAAACTCATTGCGGATAGTGACCCAGAGCCAGGATCGAATCTGGGACCTCGGTGAGGCAGCAATGCTAACCACTGAGCCACTGTGCTGCCCTGTCACCATCACTCATGGACTTTTTCATTATCTGAGGAGTTGTGAATGGTGCTGAACATTGTGCAGTCATCCGCAAACACCCCCACTTCTGACCTTATGATGAAAGGGAGGTCACTGATGAAGCAGCTGAAGATGGTTGGGCTTAAGACACTTCCATCACCAGTGGGATTTGAACACGGGTCCCCAGATCATTATCCTGGATCTCTGGGTTACGAGTCCAGTGACAATACCACTATGCCTCTGCCTCCCCATTGTCTTCATGTCACAGATAAGCACCTGCATTTTTCAACAATTCCTGTTATTTTTTACCCCAAATTAGTAATGTCAGGAGATAAAAAATTAAAGAGACCCAAGCATCAAAGATCGTCCTTTTCTTAGGGTCGGTGTCACATGGATATCCCTCTAGTTCAGTGTTTTTCAAACTTTTTTTGAGCGACCTACATTTACAGAATGGCCGACAGAATGGGTGGCATGATAGCACAATGGTTAGCACTGTTGCTTCACAGCACCAGGGTCCAGGCTTGGGTCATTGGCTGTGCGGAGTCTGCATGTTCTCCCCGTGTCTGCGTGGGTTTCCTCCGCATGCTCCAGTTTCCTCCCACAAGTCCCGAAAGACGTTAAGATGCTAGGTAAGCAGGACTTCCGGTTGCGGCTATGCGGAGCTAAGCCGCACATTCGTCAGCTCCCGCCAGGAACGGACTTTTGGGCTCTTTTAAGGGCCCCCAGCGGTACTTGCTCAACGGTTCCCAACGTGGGAAGGTATCTGCAGCCGATCCCCAGTGGTCTATGGTCTGGACCAGGAGCGGGTCCAGCAGAATAGCGGTGGCAGCGCCTAAGAAAAAGCGGGGGAAGAGAATCAAGATGGCGGCCGGCGGAGGCCTCGATGAATGGAGGCAGTGGGCTCAGGTGCAGCAGGAGACTCTCCAGCGCTGTTTTCAGAAGCTTAAAGTGGAGCTGCTGGACTCGCTGAAGGCGAATACGGACAAGCTGCTGGCGACGCAGACAGCCCAGGGGGTGGAGATCCGGGAGCTCTGACAACAAGCCTCCGAAAGAGAGATGAGGCCGCGGCCCTCGCAGTAAAGGTGGAGATGCACGAGGCGCTCCACAAGAAGTGGCAGGAGCGGTTCGAGGAGATGGAGAACCGGTCGAGGCGTAAAAATTTGCGGATCCTTGGCCTCATGGAGGGGCTGGAAGGGTCAGACCTGGGGGCCTATGTGGTCATCTTGTTGAACTCGCTGATGGGAGCTGGGTCCTTCCAGGGGCCCCTGGAGCTGGAGGGGGCCCACAGAATACTGGCCAGGAGGCCCAAACCGAATGAGCCGCCACGGGCGGTGCTGGTGTGGTTCCACCGGTTCGTTGACCGAGAGTGCGTGCTTAGGTGGGCCAAGAAGGAGCAGCAAGTGGGAGAACATGGTAGTGCGGATCTACCAGGACTGGAGTGCGGAGGTGGCCAAGCGGAGGGCCGGTTACAACCGGACGAAGGTGGTGCTCCACAGAAAGAGTGTGAAGTTTGGCATGTTACAGCCGGCACGTCTGTGGGTCATCTACAAGGATCGGCACTTTTATTTTGAGTCCCCGGAGGAGGCGTGGGCCTTTTTGCGGGCCGAGAAGTTGGACTCTGACTGAGGGTCGGGGGTTTGTAAATAACTGTGTTAACTTTGGGTGGGAAGGGTCGTTGTTTTATGCTGGTTCATGCTGTTTTAAGCTGGTTGTGGGTTGTTTCTAGGGTGGGTGGGGTGCTGTCTTTTTCTTTGCGGGGCCGGGGTCGGGCAGAGGGAAGGCGCGGGCTTTTCTTCTGTTTCCCGCGCTGAGGGTGGATGGGGGCGGGGTCGGAGCTGAGAAGCGCGGGCTTTTTTCCCACGCAAGAGTGGGAGGGGGAGGACGAGGAGGAATGGCCAGGAAGGAGCTGGAGTCTGCAGGGGGGGCCGGTGTGGGGGTTTGCCACCGTGGGGAATGGGCCGAGCGAGGGACGCTGGCCTAGGGTGGGCAGGGGACGGGTTATGGCTAGTCGGCAGGGGAGGGGGGCAGGGAGCCCTCTGATCCGGCTGATAACTTGGAATGTGAGGGGCCGGTCAAATGGGCCCGGGTGTTTACGCACCTGAAGGGGCTGAAGGCAGACGTGGCTATGCTCCAGGAGACGCACCTGAAGGTGGCGGACCAGGTTAGACTGAGGAAGGGCTGGGTAGGCCAGGTGTTTCATGCGGGGCTGGATGCAAAAAATCGGGGGGTGGCGATTCTGGTGGGAAAAAATGTGTTGTTTGAGGCGTCAAAGGTGGTGGCTGACAGTGGAGGGAGGTATGTGATGGTGAGCGGCAAGTTGCAAGGGGAGCGGGTGGTGCTGGTGAATGTCTATGCCCCAAATTGGGACGATGCGGGTTTTATGTGGCGTATGCTGGGCCGCATTCCGGATTTAGAGACGGGGGGCCTGATACTGGGGGGGGGACTTTAACACAATGCTGGATCCCCCATTAGATCGATCCACGTCCAGGACGGGCAGGAGGTCTGCGGCGGCTAAGGTGTTGAGGGGGTTTATGGACCAGATAGGAGGAGTGGACCTTTGGAGGTTCGCGAGACCGAGGGCCAGGGAGTATTCATTTTTTTCCCACGTGCATAAAGCCTATTCCCGGATCGATTTTTTTGTCCTGAGCAGGGGGCTGATTTCAAGGGTGAAGGATGTCGAGTATTCGGCCATAGTCATTTCGGACCATGCCCCGCACTGGGTAGACCTTGAGCTGGGGGAGGAGAGGGACCAGCGCCCGCTCTGGCGCCTGGAGATGGGACTGCTGGCGGATGAGAAGGTGGGCGGGCAGGTTCGGGGGTGTATCAAGAGGTACTTAGAGGCCAATGATAATGGGGAGGTCCGGGTGGGAATGGTTTGGGAGACATTGAAGGCGGTGATTAGAGGGGAGTTGATTTCCATCTGAGCCCATAGGGAGAGAGGAGAGCAAAGAGAGAGGGAGAGGTTGATGGGGGAGATGGTGAGGGTGGACAGGAGATATGCGGAGGCTCCGGAGGAGGGACTGTTGGGGGAGGGACGTAACCTGCAGGCCAAGTTCGACTTGCTGATCACTGGAAAGGCAGAAGCTCAGTGGAGGAAGGCACAGGGAACGGTGTACGAATATGGGGAGAAGGCGAGTAGGATGCTAGCGCATGAGCTGCGTAAACGAGACGCAGCCAGGGAGATTGGTGGAGTAGGATAGGGGAGGCAATGTGGCGCGAAGGGTGGTCGACATTAATGGGGTCTTCAGGGACTTTTATGGGGAACTGTACCGGTCTGAGCCCCCGGTTGGGGGGGGGGGGGGGGGGGAATGGGGCGCTTCTTGGATAGGCTGAGATTTCCGAGGGTGGAGGAGGGACAGGTGGAGGAGCTGGGGGCGCCGATTGAGCTGGAGGAGCTGGTCAAAGGGATAGGCAGCATGCAGTTGGGGAAGGCGCCCGGGCCGGATGGGTTTCCGGTCGAATTTTACAAAATGTATGCAGACCTGTTGGGCCCCCTGTTGGTTAGGACCTTTAATGAGGCAAGGGAGGTGGGGGGGGGGCTTTGCCTCCGACCATGTCACGGGCGCAGATTTCGTGGATCCTTAAACTGGACAAGGACCCCCTACAGTGTAGATCATATAGGCCGATCTCGTTGTTAAATGTGGATGCCAAGCTGTTGGCGAAGATCTTGGCCACAAGGATAGAGGACAGTGTGCCGGGGGTCATTCATGAGGACCAGACAGGGTTTGTGAAGGGAAGGCAGCTGAACACCAATATACGTAGGCTCGCTTCTGAATGTTATAATGATGCCGGCGGTAGTAGGGGAGGCGGAGATAGTGGTAGTATTGGACGCGGAGAAGGACTTTGATAGGGTTGAGTGGGGGTACTTGTGGGAGGTGCTGGAAAGGTTTGGGTTCAGGGAGGGGTTTGTCAGTTGGGTGAGGCTGCTATATGAGGCCCCGATGGCAAGCGTAGCCACGAATAGGAGGAGATCGGAGTACTTCCGGTTGTACCGGGGGACGAGGCAGGGGTGTCCCCTGTCCCCTTTGCTCTTTGCGTTGGCAATTGAGCCCCTGGCCATGGCGTTGAGGGAGTCGAGGAATTGGAGGGGTCTGGTGTGGGGTGGGGAGGAGCACCGAGTGTCATTATACGCAGATGACTTGTTGCTTTATGTGGCGGACCCAGTGGGGGGAATGCCGGAGGTGATGCAGATCCTTAGGGAATTTGGGGGCTTTTCTGGGTACAAGCTCAACCTGGATAAGAGTGAGCTGCTCGTCGTGCACCCGGGGGATCAAGAGGAGGGGATTGGTAGGCTCCCACTGAAAAGGGCAGGGAGGAGCTTTCGGTACCTGGGAGTCCAGGTGGCTAGGAGCTGGGGGGCCCTTCACAAGCTTAACCTCACTAGGCTGGTGGAGCAAATGGAGGAGAAGTTCAAACGATGGGACATGTTGCCGCTGTCGCTGGCGGGCAGGGTGCAGTCCGTCAAGATGACAGTGCTCCCAAGGTTTTTTTTCCTGTTCCAGTGCCTCCCCATCCTTATCCCGAAGGCCATTTTTAGGAGGGTCAATAGGAGTATTACGGGATTTGTATGGGCGCATGGGACTCCAAGGGTGAGAAGGAAGTTTTTGGAGCGGGGCAGGGATAGGGGGGGGCTGGCGTTGCCCAACCTCTGTGGGTACTACTGGGCTGCCAACGCAGCGATGGTGCGTAAATGGGTAATGGACAGGGCGTGGCAGCATGGAAGAGGATGGAGATGGCGTCCTGCTTGGACACGAGCCTGGAGGCGCTGGTAATGGCGCCGTTGCCGCTCCCTCCAACTTGGTATACCACGAGCCCGGTGGTGGCGGCTACCCTCAAAATTTGGGGGCAATGGAGACGGCATAGGGGGGTGGTGGGGGGCTCGATGGAGTCCCAGATATGGGGGAACCACCGGTTCGTTCCAGGGAGCATCGATGGCGGGTTTCTGGGCTGGCACAGGGTAGGTATTAGGAGGTTGAGGGACCTGTTTGTGGATGGGAGGTTCGTGAGCCTGGGTGTGTTAGAGGGGAAGTTTGGGCTCCCCCCGGGGAACATGTTTAGGTACATGTAGGTTAGAGCGTTTGCCAGGCGGCATGTGGAGGGGTTCCCTCTGCTACCCCCATGTGGGGCACGGGGCAGGGTGCTCTCCGGGGTGTGGGTTGGAGGGGGGAGGATTTCGGACGTGTACCGCGTCATGCAGGAGGTGGATGAGGCCTCGGTGGAGGAGCTGAAGGGTAAATGGGAGGAGGAGCAGGGTGAGGAGATTGAGGATGGGACGTGGGCGGATGCCCTGGAAAGTGTGAATTCCTCCTCTTCCTGTGCAAGGCTTAGCCTCATACAGTTCAAGGTGCTGCACAGGGCCCACATGACTGGGACGAAGATGAGTAGGTTTTTCGGGGGCGAAGACAGGTGTGCTAGGTGCTCGGGGAGCCCAGCGAACCACGCCCATATGTACTGGGCATGTCCAGCACTGGGGGAGTTTTGGAAGGGGGTAGCAAGGACGGTGTCGAGGGTGGTAGGATCCAGGGTCAAGCCAGGCTGGGGACTCGCAATATTTGGGGTTGCAGTGGAGCCGGGAGTGCAGGAGGCGAAAGAGGCCGGGCTTCTGGCCTTTGCGTCCCTAGTAGCCCGGCGGAGGATCTTGCTTCAATGGAAGGATGCGAGGCCCCCAAGCGTGGAGGCCTAGATCAATGATATGACGGGGTTCATCAAGTTGGAGAAGGTGAAATTTGCCCTGAGGGGATCAGTACAGGGGTTCTTTAGGCAGTGGCAGCCTTTCCTGGACTTCCTGGCAGAACGGTAGGATAATAGGCCAGCAGCAGCAGCAACCCGGGGGGGGGGGGGGGGGGGGGGGGGGGGTTGTTTCGGGGGAAGGGAGAAATGGGTATATGTCTTATTGGATATGCCAGGTGTTTATCTATCTTTCCTTTTTGTAGTTACTGGGGGGGGGGGGGGGGGTTGGTTTTGGGGGTTAGTGTGTTTTTCTTTTTGCTGTTGTTAATAGTTTTCTTATTTTCTGTTTTGGATATGTTTTTGAAAATCTTAATAAATGTTATTTTTTAAATTTGGACATTCTGAATTCTCCCTCCATGTACCCGAAAAGGCTTCAGAGTGTGGTGACTCATGGATTTTCACAGTAACTTCATTGCAGTGTTAATGTAAGCCTACTTGTGACAATAATAAAGATTATCATTATCATTGCTATAGTGACCCATGCCACATTCACAAAATATTCTCCATGATTACTTTTAAAAAGTCACACTCACTGTTTCCACTTCTGTATTATTGAATGCAAATTTGTAAATTGAGCAGCAGTTTCACCTCAAACGACATCTCCACCCTGACACATTGCTAAAGGGTGCAACTCAGGATTATTTGATTATTTTATTTCATCACACCCATTATTAGCAGTTGGTAAATTGCGTGCAAGCTCTGGAAATATTAACAGGCTCAACATTGCATAGTTTTAACAATAACATGTTCACGTGTTCAAAACGTAACAAGACCTCGGATAGGAAATTACACTCAAAACTTTAACTTCAGAAACAGGAGCCCTAACTGTTGAATTAAAAACACAGTCTGACAGAATGTCATTGGACCCCTGTCAGTGCTGTTTCCCAGGTAATTATGTAACAGACTGAAAGCATGCTAAAAAAAACAATGCTGGGCACAGCTCAGCTGACCATTATGCAAAACGTGCACATTCCATTACATACAACTGCAACATTTTATCAGCTCCTGTATATATGAGTGTAATTTATGATGTGTTATCTGTGATGGTCTAACATTGACTGCAACTGGATGCAGTAAAACAAGAAACAGGCTTCCGACACAGGAGATGGTCCAACACTGTTTTATTGAACCCGTTTATTGCTGTACATAATCTGCTGTGGGTTGACGCTCTATTAACCTAACTGATAACCTCCTACTGGCTTGACCAGACTAGCTCTGTATCACATGGTGATGATGTTCATTGGCCTGTGGACTGTGACTATCTCCCTGGTCATGTCCTGTGAGAGAGGGAGAGCCTTATGCCCTGTGGGCTTTATAGTGGTGGTGTCCTGTCTGGTGATTGGTTGTTCTGAGTCGTGTGTGTTCATTGGTTGTCCTGTGTGTCAATCACTGCCTATCTGCATCTCATGATATACATGAGTGAATATTATGACAGTTTAGTCGACAGCAAATGCCATCTTTGGCAAACAGTTCAAGCCCGGATAAAGGTAGATGCAAATGTCCTTGCTGTAGAGGAGCCAATTCAGCAGATGGAGTCCATGGCGCCACATGGCAGAGACGGATGTTTGGAGATGCGTACCCGGAAAGAGGGGGTTGATAGCAATGGGGGACGTGATGAAATAAAGAAGCATCCTTGAAGGACAAGAGCCCTGGTGTGGAGAGACAATTCGGAAATAGAAGTGGAAATAGGGGCTTGCAGGGCTGGAGGAGGCTGTATGTCCAGCTTAACTGAGAGAATGGTGAAAGATGCATGGGGTTTGTTCGTGACACACTGAACTCAAGAAATAATACAGTTCCTGATGCTGAACACAGTAGCAGGATATGCCACCCAAAGAGAATTTTACAGGTCTCTGACTGCAAACTGCCCAACTATACTCTGGTCCAGAGAGGCAAGGAAGTCCACGGCACCGGCTTCAACATTAGCCTCACACAGTCATACACTGTGATGCAGTGAGAATTTACCTAGAGAGAAAACGGTAAACATGATCAGGCGATATTTGGGGATTATTTTGGCGACCTTTTGGCGACCCATTCTATACCATCCAGTGACCCATCCGTGGGTCACGACCCCCACTTCGAAAATCACTGCTTTAGTTGCTCAGACAAGGACTCGAGAAAATCGACCCAAAGAAATTGATTTACTGCATGATAATATCACATTTGTGACAATTATACACCAGCCCTTCTTTCCGTGCTGCTTGCACCAGCAGATGTAAATTCCAATCATGCTCCTGCTTTGTCCTTCCCACAATAGGCATATCATCTGCAATACATATGCATCCTGATTAGGGAAGGCAATGTGATCCTTATGCACTTGAAAGAAATTCTGGCTGGCGGATAGCTCAAAAGGAAGTTGTTGGAAGCAATAATGTCCAAATGGGGTAGAATCTAGTCAGCTCCTGGGGTTTATCTGCTAGAAATACTGACTAATGCCAGTACTTGACATCATGTTCAGGAAAGAACTGCTCCCACAAATGTTTGCTTGAGTTATGGTTAGCACTGCTGCCTCACAGCGCCAAGAACCCAGGTTCGATTCCGACCTCAGGTGACTGTCCTTGGGGAGTTTGCATGTTCTCCCCGTGTCTGCGTGGCTTTCCTCCGGATGCTCCGGTTCCTCACACAGTCCAAAAGATGTGCCGATTAGGTGGATTGGCCATGTTAAATTGCCCCTTTGTATCCAAAGGTTAGGTGGGATTATGGGGAGTGTGGGTGCTCTTTCAGCATATGGTTCTATGGTTCTTCCAAAGCAGGGATTTTATGTGGATTTTGCCTCAGTACATTGTTCAAATGGCTCGTATCAAGCCATCTCATAGTGACCGATCCTTATTTATAACATATGTTATTGAGCTGCACCAAATCTTTGGCTCTTATGCTTTGTGAATTATCCCAGCCCTTTCCATTTTGTCCAGCCCAATTTTCAACTTGATCCGCATGTAGTTGCTGCACTTGTGTGGTGGATAAATCGTTGGTGCAGCATGGACTCTCAAGTGCAAGTTACATCTCCCTGAAAACTATAACTCCTATCGAAACACACAGGATATTGCAATGTCAGACTGCTAGCTGAAGTGATGGGTGTATCTTCTGATACTGATTTACCTCGTAGGATCTGGTTGATTCCATGGATGGTTATCAAATTGGGATCTCAATATGCCGATAGATCTGCAATCACTGGATCTTTGGTTTCTGCTGTGTAAAATGTCTGTGATGTCCATGATTACTGGTTGTATTTACACTCCTAAAGATAGAATTACCAAGCCGTTATATTCTGATAGTTTCACGGTAATGGGTTTCACCCATGGTCGTCTACCTCTGTGCGTACATTGCAGAAATCTCAGAGGCGGTATGTTGGCACTTGCCGTCCTGTTTCTTTTTATAAATTTAGAGCACCCAATTATTATATATTTTTTCCAATTAAGGGGCAATTTAGCATGGCCAATCTACTTAACCTGCACATCTTTGGGTTGTGGGGGTGAAACACACGCAAACACGGGGAGAATGTACAAACTCCACACGGACAGTGACCCAGAGCCGGGATCGAACCTGGGACCTCGGAGCCGTGAGGCAGCAATGCTAACCACTGCGCCACCGTGTTGTCCTGCCATCCTGTTTTTTTTTATAAATTTAGAGTACCCAATTATTTTTTCCAATTAAGGGACAATTTAGCGTGACCAATCTACCTACCCTGCACATCTTTGGGTTGTGGGGGTCAAACCCACGCAGACACGGGGAGAATGTGCAAACTCCACACGGACAGTGATCCAGGGTTGGGATTCGAACCCGGGTCCTCAGCGCCATATGCAGCAATGCTAACCACTGTGCCACCGTGCTGCCCTCAGCCATCCTGTTTTTGACAATTGTCAATGATTTGCCGTCTTTCTAAGGTCAGATTATGGGAATTGTGGCAAGTTCTTCAGGTGTGGTGGCTATGTGTTCAGCTATATGGACGGTGTGGAATGTTTGCTCACTGCCACTCACAGCACCTTGATCATCATCTTCATTGCTCATTTATCCATCACCTCATGAATGATTTTCCTCTGGGACCTGGCATGGCTGTTGTTGCTGCTCAAACCTATTGCCTGTTTCCAGTCTGCTTGAACCTTTGCACAACTTCTCATAGCTCCTTTGGCCATTGCTCTTTTGCATCGCCGGTGACAATGACCATTTTTGCCTAATTTCTAACATTTTGGGGATTCTGTTGCACATTATTGAGATGTCCAGGTGATTATCATTAATACTGTACGTGCTATCCCAATGCGATTCTGTCGGTGCAGGCTTGGAGGGCCGAAGGGTCTGTTCCTGTGCTGTACTTTTCTTTGTTCTTTGTTCTTTTGATATGTGATTGCTTGGGCTAAGACTGCTAGGCGACATCAACTCTAAATGTGAAGAAGAGACTGGTTTCAAATACGATTGTAATATGTTAGGTTTCATTCTGTAATTTTTTGTTTGATTTCCAAATCCAATGGGAATTTCAGTTAGAACCAAAACGTGATGCCACCTGTTCTCGATCTGCTGCTGAAACGGAGTTTCTGGCTTTGAAAATCTATCAGTTAAAATTCTGGCAGTCTTTGTCACTTCACCCAGATAATTAAATACAGTAGTGCTTAATATTTATACTTTGCCAGCACTGTTATAATTAATCAACCTACCTTCCATTTATCTGTCCCAATACGAGACTTTAATGCAATCCACACGACACCACTGAAATAAGACGCAGGTAGTGCTATTAGAAGAACTGGTCCACATTACATTTCCAGTTTCCTATTTTCACAGCAACTGGTCAGCTATACATGGAGATAAAATGAAAGGGAAGATAAAAATACTACATTTAAATTAAAGAATAAGAAACACATGAATAAGTAAAATAAAAATGTTTTTCAAAATGGTTATCAGCTACTGATGGCCTGCTGTGAAGACAAGAAACTAAAAATGATCATGCTGAACACAATAAAGCTGATTCTTAAAATAGTAACTAGGAAACATACAACTGCTAAAAATAGAAGCACCTGGTTCTTATTTCAGATGTGTGGTGTGCATTGCTAAAAGGAAGAATGAAATATTATATTTTATTGAATGTGAAGAAGATGGTTTGTGCAATTTCATTCTTCCTCGACTTGACCTCCAGTTTATGCTAAACTACCTAACCTCAGAATGGGGATTGGACACACGATTGTCTTCAATACATGTATGTTGAAACTCAGGTTTTCCTTAGTGATCACCCTTCTCTGATACTGCTAGTGCATATGTGTGAACATTGTGTCAGAACAGAATTGGTTTGGGTTGTGATTCCACCCTCCTCACATTTGAAAAGCCTCCCAACATTCATTATCTGGGAAATGACATTGCCACTTATCAAAGTACCAGAGGGCTGACAGCATTCTAGAAATTATACTTCAGTTGGAATGAAAAATGCTTATTGTCACGAGTAGATTTCAATGATGTTACTGTGGAAAACCGCATTCACGGCACCTGTTCAAGGAGGCTGTTATGGGAATCGAACCTTGCTGCTGGCCTGCTTGGTCTGCTTTCAAAGCCAGTGATTTAGCCCAGTGTGCTAAACAGCCCCTAGTGTGCTAAACAGCCAAGAGAGTAAATAGAGAAAATAATGGTGCCGTGGAGAGGGAAAGCATGTTTACTGCATTTGGTACTTTGCTATCCTCAGTCTTCAACTGACTACCGAAACGTAAGTAGATAAACCGGCTGTTGGATCAAATGAGATTGAGAAACCTCAGCCCTGGACATGACCACTTGACACATCTCATGTATATTTTGATTTGATTTATTATTGTCACATGTATTAGTATACAGTGAAAAGTATTGTTTCTTGCATGCTGTACAGACAATGCATACCGTACATAGGGAAAGGAGAGACTGTGGAATATAATGTTACAGTCATAGCTAGCGTACAGAGAAAAGATCAACTTAATACGAGCACATCGTTTAAGATTGTATTATAATTCCATTTACCTGTCATTGTATGAAGGTGTCTTAAAAAAGATTGATTTTCTTACTTTGGTTGAGCACTTTCTTTCTCCTTAACTCTCTTCAAAGCTTGTCTATTTATTGCTGGACATCCCATTTGCATGGTTCAAGCAGCAGACTTGAATCTGATACCAGAGGATGAGAGCAGAACCTCAATTGATAAGTCCTACTGGTGATTTCAATGCCATGCCAAATTGGTTTCTGCTGGGTAGGAAGGGTTTAAAATTCTCCCTTATTGATTGATTGATTGATTTATTGTCACATGTACTGAAGTACAGTGAAAAGTATTTTTCCGCAGCCAAGGGAACGTACACAGTAGACAAAAAGAATAATTGACAAGGTACAACGACAAATAGTGATTGGCTACAGTGCGGAACAAGAGCCAAACAAAGCAAATGCATGAGCAAGAGCAGCATAGGGCATCATGAATAGTGTTCTTACAGGGAACAGGCCAGTCCAAGGGAGAGTTGTTGAGGAGTCTAGTAGCTGTGGGGAAGAAGCTGTTCCTATGTCTGGATGTGCAGGTCTTCAGACTTCTGTACCTTCTGCCTGATGGGAGGGTCTGGAAGAGGGAAAAGCCTGAGTGGGAGCAGTCTCTGACAATGCTGTCTGCCTTCCTGAGGCAATGGGAGGCGTAGACAGAATCAATGGGAGGGTGGCAAGCTTGCGTTGGGCTGAGTTCACCACACTGCAGTTTCTTGCGATCTTGGGCTGAGCAGTTGCCATACCAGGCTGTGATGCAGCCGGATAGGATGCTCTCTGTGGCACATCTGTAGAATTTTGTGAGAGTCAATGCAGACATGCCAAATTTCTTTAGCTTCCATAGGAAGTAGAGACTGTTTTGACTGTTGCATCAACGTGAGTGGACCAGGACAGACTGTAGGTGATGGTGACTCCCAGGAACTTAAAGCTACCAACCATCTCCACTTTCAGGTCACTGATGCAGACGGGAGCGTGTGTCGTGCTGCGCTTCCTGAAGTCAATGATCAGTTCCTTGGTCTTTCCAACATTTAGAGAGAGGTTGTTTTTGGTACACCATACAACCAAATGATTTAACTCCCTTCTGTAGTCTGATTCGTCGTTGTTTAAGATATGACCCATTACAGTCGGAACATCCACAAACTTATAGATAGAATTGGAGTTGAATCTTGCCACACAATCCTGTGTGTATAGAGAGTACAGTAGAGGACTGAGCACACATTCTTGTGGGGCCCTAGTGTTGGGGACTATTGTGGAGGAGGTGCTGTTGCCTACCCTGACAGATTGCGGTCTGTTGGTGAGGAAGTCGAGGATCCAGCTGCACAGGGAGGGGTCAAGTCCAAGATTGCAGAGTTTGGTTATTAGTCTTGTCGGGATAATAGTGTTGAAGGTGGAGCTGTAGGCCCAGGGAGATTGCATCTGCTGTGGACGATAGGCGAACTGCAATGGATCGAGACCGTCTTGGAAGCTGACGTTGATCTGTCTCATGACTAGCCGCTTGAAGCATTTCATGATAACAGATGTCAGGGCACCGGTCGGTAGTCATTGAGGCACACTATCTTGTTCTTCTTTGGTACTCATATTCTGGTGATCTTCTTGAAGAAGGTGAGAACCTCTGAGTGGAGAAGTGAAGTGGTGAAGATGTCTGGGAATACACTCGCCAGCTGGTCTGCGCAGGGTCTGAGTGCTCGCCAGGGACTTCCGCAGGTTAACTTTCAAGAAGGCAGCTCTTACCTCTGAGGCTTTAATAGTGTGTATGACTGTTGCTCCCACTCCACCACTGTAACTTTGAGAAAAATAACACTTATACACTGCCAAAATGGTGACAGTGAAGGCCCAAAGAGATGTAACTCCGAACTAATTTCCTTTTAATTTAGCCATCTTATCTATCCATGCCCAATTTGATCGCAGTTTTGAGAGATTATATTTTTTTCATTATTCATTTACAGGATGTGGGCATTGCTGACTAGGCCAACATTTATTGCCCATCCCTACATGGCCTTGAGAAGGTGGAGGTGTGTTGCATCCTTGAACTGCTGAAGTCCTTATGGTGTAGGTACATCTACAGTGCTGTTAGAAAGGGAGTTCCAGGATGTTGGCCCAGTGACAATGAAGGAACAGCGATATATTTCCAAGTCTGGATGGTGAATGACTTGGAGGGAACTTCCAAGTATGATGTTCCCATTTTCCAGATGGTAGTGGTCATGGATTTGGAAGGTGCTGCCTAAAGAAGCCCAGTGAGTTCCTGCAGTGCATCTTGTAGATGGTACACACAGCTGCCAGTTTGTTGGTGGTGGAGGGATTGAATGTCTGTGGTAAGGGTATCAATCAAGCAGGCTGCTTTGTCCAGGATGGTGTTGAGCTTCTTGGGTGTTCTTGGAGCTACACTCATCCAGGCAAGTGGAAGATTATCCATCACACTACTGACTACAAAATTATGAGGGGCATAGGCAGAATGGATAGTCAGAGGCTTTTCCCCAGGGTAGAGGGGTCAATTACTACGGGGCATAGGTTTAAGGTGCGAGGGGCAGGTTTAGAGGAGATGTACAAGGCAAGTGTTTTAAACAGAGGGTAGTGTGTGCCTAGAACTCGCTGCCGGAGGACGTGGTGGAAGCAGGGACGATAGTGACACTTAAGGGGCATCTTGACAAATACATGAATAGGATGGGAATAGAGGGATACGGACCCAGGAAGTGTAGAAGATTGTAGTTTAGTCGGGCAGCATGGTCAGCACGGGCTGGGAGGGCCAAAGGGCCTGCTCCTGTGCTGTACTTTTGTTTGTTCTTTGACTTGTGCCTAGTAGACAGTGGGCAGGCTTTGGGGAGTCAGAAGGTGGGGAACATTCGGCAGAATTCCTAGCCTTTGAGCTGGTCTTGTAGCAACATACCTTGGGCGCGATTCTCCGCTCCCCACGCCGCGTGGGAGAATCGCGGGAGGGCCCCCCGACTAATTTCATGACCCCCTGGCACCCCCCGCGATTCTCCCAACCCCCGCTCGGAAGAATCGCCGCTCGCCGTTTTTCACGGCGACCAGCGATTCTCCGATCCGGATGGGCCAAGCGGCCTGCCATTCGCGACCGTTTCACGACGGCGGCAACCACTCCTGGTCGCTGCCGTCGTGAAAACTCCGTGAGATGCCCGTTTGGGGCTTGTAGGGGGACCGGTGGGGAATGAGCACCACGACTGTGCTCGGGAGGGGACAGGCCCGCGATCGGTGCCCACCGATCGTCGGGCCGGCGTCTCAATCGGACACACTATTTCCCCACCGCCGCCCCGCAAGATCAAGCCGCCATGTCTTGCGGGGCGGCTGATGGGAAAGACGGCCACCGCGCATGCGCGTGTTCGAGCTGGCAGCCGTCGTGACGTCAGCCGCGCATGCGCGGGTTGGAGCCGGCCAACCTGCACATGCGCGGCTGACGCCACATAGGCACCGCCGTCGCGTCACTCTCGGCGTGCCGCCCGGCAGCCGAGAGTTACGGAGCGCCGCTCCTAGCCCCGCCGGGAGGAGAGAATAGGGGGCGAGGAGCGGCCTCCGAGGCCGTCGTGAAACTCGGCCAAGTTCACAAAGGCCCTCCCGATTTTTCCCGGGAGCAGAGAATTCCGTCCCCTGTCTTGTTGTAAATGGTCAATGCCTGACATTTACGTGGCGCAAATGTTATTTGCACACTTGTCGGCCTGGATATTGTCCAGGTCTTACTGCATTTGGATATCGCTGCTACTGTATCTGAGGAGTCGAGAATGGTGCTGAACACTGTGCAGTCATCAGCGGACATCCCTGCTTCTGACCTATTGATGGGTGGGAGGTCACTGATGAAGCATCTGAGGATGATTGCGTCTCGGACATTATCTGAAGGAACTCACTCAGTGTTGTCCTGAAACTGAGGTGATTGAATTCCAACCACCACCAGCATCTTCCTTTGTGCCAGTTATGACTCCAACCAGCAGAGTTTTCCCCCTGATTCCCATTTACTCCATTTAGCTAGGATTCCTTGATGACATAGAACATAGAACATAGAACAGTACAGGCCCTTCGGCCCTCGATGTTGTGCCGAACAATGATCACCCCACTTAAACCCACGTAACCCGTATACCCGTAACCCAACAATCCCCCCATTAACCTTACACTACGGGTAATTTAGCATGGCCAATCCACCTAACCCGCACATCTTTGGACTGTGGGAGGAAACCGGAGCACCCGGAGGAAACCCACGCGCACACGGGGAGGACGTGCAGACTCCACACAGACAGTGACCCAGCCGGGAATCGAACCTGGGACCCTGGAGCTGTGAAGCATTGATGCTAACTACCATGCTACCGTGAGGCCCCATACTTGACCAAATGCTGTCTTGATATCAAGGGTGGTCTCTCTCACATCACCTTTGGCATTCAGCTCTTTTATCCATGTTTGAATCAAGGCTGTAATGAGGTTAGGAGCTGAGGGACGCTGGCAGAACCCAAACTGAGTGTCTGTGAGAAGGTTATTGCTGAGTACGTGGCGCTTGATAGCTCTGTGATGCCTTCCATCACCTTGCTGAACCAAGGACCCAGGTTCAATTCCGAGCTTGGGTGACTGTCTGTGTGGAGTTTACACTTTCTCACGTATCTGCGTGGGTTTCGTCCAGGTGCTCCGGTTTCCTCCCGAAGTCCAAAGAAGTTCAGGTTAGGTGGATTGACCATGCTAAATTGCCCCTTAGTGTCCAAAGATGTGCAGGTTAATTGGAGTAATGTATACAGGTCAGGGAGTGGGTCTAGGTAGAGTGCTCTTTCAGAGGGTCAGTGCTGACTCAATGGACTGAATGGCCTCCTTCTGCAGAGTAGGGATCCTATAATCCTATAATGATCAAGAGCAGACTGATGGGACGCTAAATGGCCGGATTGGATTTGTGCTGTTTCTTGTGTACAGATCATACCAGGGCAATTTTCCACAGTTGCTTCACAGCTCCAGGGTCCCAGGTTTGATTCACGGCTTGGGTCACTCACTGTACGGAGTCTGCATGTTCTCCCTGTGTCTGCGTGGGTTTCCTCCGGGTTTTCCGGTTTCCTCCCACAGTCCAAAGATGTGCAGGTTAGGTGCATTGGCCATGCTCAATGCCCTTAGTATCAAAAAAGGTGGGGTGGGGTTACTGGGTTACGGGGATAGGGTGGAGGTGTGGGCTTGGGTAGGATGCTCTTTCCAAGAGCCGGTGCAGACTCAATGGGCCAAATGACCTCCTTCTGCACTGTAAATTCTATGATTCTATGATTCTACTTCCGGGTAGACACCAGTGTTGTCGTTGTACTGGAATGGCTTGGCTAGAGGTGCGGCAAGATCTGGACTGCAGGTCTTCAGTCCTATTCCTGGAATGTTGTTAAGGCCTTTGTATGAACAGCATTTTAACATCCAGAAGTTAAATCTTACATCTAATGTTTTTAAGATGGCATGAAAAGCACAGAAGGGAACTTTTAACTGTGGTCAACAGGGTAAAATGGGTATTATCGGATCAATTGTACGTGTCTCCTGATTTTCATTTCCATTGTATTTGTTATGTCATAAATGAGGTGAGATGTATAGATGGACAATCCAATACACTATCATCAAAAGTCACAATTACCCCAGATTGTGAAGATGGTGACCATACAAACATTAAAATAGATCCATTCAGATTCCATTGCTCATCCTGCAGCAAGCCACTAGCAACTGCACATTGTAGTGGCCAAGGGCTAGCCAAATACATACTTAGAAAAAAATGTAATTAATTGGGTTCAAAAGCCATGAAAATAATTAACAATAAGATCAATTATAAAACTAAAATACCTTCTCGCTGGCAAATGACTTGAAATCAAGCACAGAGAGTTCTGTAGAAACATTTGCCTGCATGCAGTTCTTAGAGATAATCCAACAGAGGCCTCAAAATGTAAATAAATCCAGGTTTTACTAGGTAAGAGTTTTAATTTAAAGGTCAAGCTAAAATCATTCTTTTTGAATTTAGATTAATCCTGAAAGTACAATTGTGCAGAAAATTCCATTTTCATTCAACTGTAAAATCAGCTTTCAGCATTTTACATAATAATCCTTGAGCATTTATAGAAATGGGACTAACAAATCCCCCAGCCAAACTGTGAATAGATTCAGGTGAAGATGTGGGAATTACACAATAAAAAACGTATTGACTTAAAAACGTATTGACTTATTACGTTAATATGAAACTAAATTACTAACTTATCTAGGGAAATTGAAATTCTATCCTGGCCAGAACAATATTATTTGCAATTTTAAGTGCAATAACCTGCATTCTTGAAAATGGTGGAATCAGAAGTGTGTAGTCTTTGAACCCCATTTGAAATGACCACAGATTACACTGGGGCCCAGGAGTGCTGGGTCCTGACCTTGAACAGGCGTTCCTATTGGATTCAGTAAGCATTAGAGCCTTACTTGAGATGAAGCTGACAGGGGGATTGTTAACAATTGGAATTCAATCAGTTTGCAGTGAGTCCTATCTGACATTAGTGACCAATACGTCAGGATGCAGAAACATACCAACCAACATTCTAAGTGCAAGTTAATCCCACTAGTTGTGGGGGTGAAGATTGGGGAAAGGGAGTCTTGTAGAAGGCTTTATTGAGTTGAATAGGTGCCTGGACTTCTAAAGATAGAGGAATATTTTTTCAAAAGGTATTAAAAGAGCAACTAATAAAAGGAGCAGCAGAGGCTGGCTCATTTTTCTATCATAGAATCATAGACTTTGCAGTGCAGAAGAAGGCCATTAGGCCCATCTAGTCTGCACCGGCTCTTAGAAAGAGCACCCTACTTAAGCCCCATCTCCACCCTATCCCGTCACCCGGCAACTCCACTTAATCTAAGGGCAATCGGGCATGGCCAATCCAACTAACCTGCACATCTTTTGACTACATTTGCTGCACCATGCAATCTCTTCTGGTGAAGATACTTCAGATTCATTTAAGTTCGGAAGTGTCCACCCATATGTTTTCAGGTCTTGTGCCCTAAGTGTCTGAACTATTGGGTAGAATTTTACATTGACTGGGCAGGCGTGAATCCAACCTGGAAGAGCATTAAATCGCTTGTGATGGCGTTGGGCACGCATCCTGACGTCATTGTTCACTCGCGTAATATGTTGCTCGGCGGGCGCAGGCATGGATCAGTAATGTGCCCGCTGACAATAATGGAGGTAGCTAATGGAGTAAAACTTCAATTGACCATAATTTAAATCGCCTGTGTGATTTTAGGCATGGTGCGCGGGCAACATGGGCAGGGCAACCAACCAAATGTGATCTTTTTTCTTGCAAAGGTGAGATAAAAGGGGTCTGAGAAGATAGGAGATTCTAGGATTGAGATAAGGTGATGTTTTGGAGTGTTGATAGTGTTTTCAGTATTGGGTTCATCGCAGTGTGGAGTTCACAGGTTCCTCTGGCACTAGAGGTTTGGATCGTCCTGTCACCGTTCACGCAGGGGTGAGTCCCATTTGCCAATGTGCAAATCTGCTCGGCAGGGAGCACCTCCTCTGAGGCGGAGGAGAGGGAACAAGGAGTGAGGAGCCCTGGTGGTCGCAGGCATCCTCCTCAGGAAGAGGTGTAGGCACAGGATGATCAGGGCCAGCAGAGAGGGCAAAGAGACTGCCCCCGCAGAAGACATCACTACCCTGCTGCCATGTGTACAGATAGCAATAAAACTACCGTGACAGAGGTCCAGAGCTGCAGGAGCCTCCGGCTTTTAAAGGAAACTCTGGCAACCATCTGCCAGATGACTGGACCACAGATATCCTCCAAGTGTGTCGGTGGACACCCAATGGCCATGCCTCTGAATGTCATGGTGGCAGGAGGGTTGAGAACATTACCACCCCTTTGGACACCTGAACCTTTGATCGATCAAAGGCTGCTGATTCATTTCTCCAGTCTTGGGACGCACTTGCGTATGTGTGCTCTGCGATTACCTGAAGCCCTCACTCATGTTGGCAACAATGAATGGGCATCTTCCTCGGTGCAACATTCTGCACAATGGATGCCAGGATATCATCACCATACACCACCCTTCCCCCGCTCCCGCCATTGCCTCAAGAACCATTTAGTCGCCATGTTGCATACATTGCCCATGTATGCCGGACTCTATAGTAAGGGGCACTGATAGGCGCTTCTGTGGAAGTGAAAGAGATGATGTGTTTCCTCCCTGGAGCCAGGGTCAAGGATGTCTCTGAATGAACATAGAGCATCCTGAAGGGGGAGGGTGAACAGCCAGAGGTCATAGTACACAAAGGTACTAATGACACATGCAGGAAGAGTGATGAGGTCCTGCAGAAGGAGTTCAGGGAGTTAGGCAGTAAGATAAAAAGCAGGACCTCTAGGGTTGTAATCTCAGGATTACTCCCTGCGCCACGTGCCAGTGAGGCGAGAAATAGGAGGAGAGTGCAGCTAAACACATGGCTAAACCAGTGGTGTAAGAAGGAGGATTTCAGATTTCTGGACCATCGGGATCTCTTCTGGGGCAGGTGCGACCTGTATAAGAAGCATGGGTTGCATCTAAACTGGAGGGGCTCCGATATCCTGGCTGGGAGGTTTGCTAGTGTCACTTGGGAGGATTTAAACTAATATGGCAAGGGGGTAGGAACCAGAGCGTTAGCTTAGAAGGTGTCATAACTGAAGGGGAAATAGAGAACAAAAATAACAACATCACCATCAGACAGAACAAAAAAGGTGACAAGCCTGGGAAGGGAGGTGGTCAATGCAAGACTGAGGATATTGTACCTCAGTGCACGCAGTATACGGAACAACGTAATGTTGCAGACATTGACATTGGCCGGTACGTTGCTGTGGGCATCATAGAGGCTGCAATGGGATCAGGGTTGGAATCTAAATATACAAGGATATGTGTCCTATTGAAAGGACAGGCAGATGGGCAAAGGGGACGGGGTTGCATTGTTGGCAAGGAATGAAGTTAAATCAATAGCAAGGAGCGATATAGAATCAGAAGGCATGGAATCTCTGTGGGTAGAATCTCTCTTGAGGAATCGCAAAGGTAAAAAGACCCTGATGGGAGTTATGTACAGGCCCCCTAGCAGTAGTAATGATGTGGGGCAGAAAATAAATCAGGAGATAGAGAAAGCATACAAAAAAGGCATTATCACAATAATCATGGGCGACTTCAATATGCACGTGGACTGGGAAAATCAGGTTGGTGGTGGATCCCAAGAAAAGGAATTTGTGGAATGTTTGAGATGTTGTTTTTGGAGCAGCTTGTGATAATGCCCACTAGGGATCAGGGAATTCTGGATTTGCTGATGTGTAATGAGGCAGACTTGTTTAGGGATCTTAAGGTGAAGGAACCCTTAGAGAGCAGTGACCACAAAGACATTAGGGAGGAGCTGGCCAGAGTTGATTGGAAAAGGAGACGAGCAGGGAAGACAGTGGAACAGCAAGGCAGGAGTTTTTGGGGGTTATTCAGGAGGCACAGCAGACATTGGTACCAAGTAAATTTTAGGAACCAGATTTGGAGGGAGTCAGTTCAATTGGTTAACTGGCAACCCGTGGGTTGGTCAGGGACAGTGTTCTGCCTGACGACGGTCAGTGATTGGTTCCTGCGTGATGCTTTCTGAGAGAGCTGGGCACAAGTGTTTGGACCTTAGAAGTGAAAGAAATTCTCTCCAGCTCTCTCTCTCTCCCACTCTCTTTCTCTCTTTCTCTCTCTCTCTCCTGCTTTCAAAAATAAAAGAACCACTGTATTGTTCTGAAAGCAGAGACTGCCTGGCACATCCTTTGCTGTGAACTTGGAATGATGCTGAGTCTGCAGAGAAGGTAGACAACCTTACCAGAGAAAACCACCTCAAGCCTAGAAGGAAGAAGTATCAGAACAAAAACTGAACTGAAAGACACTAACCAGAAATCATCCCTGTGAAAAATCAAGGATATTTACCCTTTTATTTCATTAATATTTTCCTTCCCTTTCCACCATCCTTTCCCCCCTTGTTGTTTGTCTGTGTGTGTGTAAAGAGTGGGGATAGTTAGGAAGGGGGGGGTTGGGAAAGGAGTGTGAGACAGTCAGTTACATTTTCTGTCCGTTTAATTATAATATTGTACATAATAAAGGTTACCTGTGTTAAAGTTACAAACCTGGTGATTGCAGTTTATTGGGATCAACCAAGGACCGAGGACATTGTAAATAAAATTAACTTTCAATTGTGTTGCAGCTCCGGGTCATGTGGTATTGGAATTGACCGCACACTAGCCCATGATATCAGTAACCCACTGCCTTGGAGTGCAGCGGATATGCTGCTGTGAACTTGAGTGTGATTAAATTTACTTCCAGGGCAGCACGGTGGCACAGTGGTTAGCACTGCAGCCTCATGGTGCCGAGGTCCCAGGTTTAATCCCAGCACTGGGTCACTGTCCATGTGGAGTTTGCATATTCTCCCCGTGTTTGCGTGGGTTTCACCCCCACAACCCAAAGATGTGCAGGGCAGGTGGATTGACTACACTAAATTGCTCCTTTATTGGAAAAAATGAATTGGGTACTCTAAATTTATTTTTAAAAAAAGATTATTTCCACACTTCCCATAAAAATGATGCTTTTCGAACTTTGATGCTAAAGAAATATACAATTCTTAGTCCATAATTGTTGAAAAGTAAATACATTCAGCAACCATTATACATAAACACTTTTCATTTATTTGCATGCTTAACCTAATGATCATGAATTTTCAATGAAGTAATTCATGAACTAATGTATAATGTTTACAGAGCTGTCCTGTGAGAGCTAATGGCTCATTAAGTGAATGTAACTGAGCTATCGCCTCATTTTAATGGGACAATACAGCGATAGCTAAGCTGCCATTCATGATCAGCGAAGAATTTTTGTTTAATTGGTTCTGCCCCTTCCTTCACATGGCACACAACAAACACTTTTGCAGCTTTCTCTCAGGGGCATTGGTCATTCTTTCCTTCCTTTGCTGCCTCTCTTTCAAATGTGGCTGCCGGTAAACCTGATTAAAATTACAGGCTCATTGCTGCCTTCTTCTATTATCCTTCTGCCTTCCTTTGAGGCCTCTGCCAATCCCCGACTGAGGACATAATTTTAAACTATTATAACATTTTATGTCAACCACAGAGCATATACTGATGCTCACCTCAGTTTAAGAAGCTGCTAGGGCAGCACGGTGGCCTAGTGGTTAGCACAACCGCCTCATGGCGCTGGGGTCCCAGGTTCAATTCTGGCTCTGGGTCATTGTCCGTGTGGAGTTTGTACATTCTCCCCATGTCTGTGTGGGTTTCACCCCCACAACCCAAAAATGTGCAGAGTAGGTGGATTGGCCATGCTAAATTGCCCCTTAATAGAAAAAATAATTGGGTAATCTAAATTTATTAAAAAAAAGTTTAGGAAGCTGCTGCTAATGGGCATGATATTCCATTTATAGAACATAGAACAGTACAGCACAGAACAGGCCCTTCGGCCCTCGATGTTGTGCCGAGAAATGATCACCCTACTCAAATCCACGTATCCACCCTATACCCGTAACCCAAGAACCCCCCCTTAACCTTACTTTTTTAGGACACTACGGGCAATTTAGCATGGCCAATCCACCTAACCCGCACACCTTTGGACTGTGGGAGGAAACCGGAGCACCCGGAGGAAACCCACGCACACACGGGGAGGACGTGCAGACTCCGCACAGACAGTGGCCCAGCCGGGAATCGAACCTGGGACCCTGGAGCTGTGAAGCATTTATGCTAACCACCATGCTACCGTGCTGCCCTTTTCTGAGACTAAGGGCGGGATTGTGCGATTGCCGATGCCAAAATCGCGTTTGGCGATTGACCGGAGAATCCGTTTTTACGCCGGAATCGGAGGCGGAGCCGTTTTTCAAATGCTCCACCCCCTCAAAAGCGGCCCACTCAAGAAGTATGCCACACATGTTGGGACAGCTTCAGGACATCACCTGAGGCCCTCCCCCGATGCTCCGACCCCGACGGCGTCGGTCACGTGTCCTCTCAATTTTCCGAGACCTCGCGTAGCGGCTGCGGACTGTGTCCAGCGCCACCACATTCCGGGTGGGGGGGCGGGGGTAGCCTATCGCTGGCAGAGGGGGCTTCGGCGGGGGATTCAGGGACTGGTGGGGGTAGGTGGGGGTGGCAAGGGTGGTTACAGGGGGGCACTATCTGGCAGGACTGGTGTGTGCATGGCCGGCACCATGTTGTACGGCACGGCCTCTGCCATGCGCATGTGCGGCCACAGACCCAGCCATTCTGCGTCCGTATCTGCAGGTAAAGCAGGGGCCGTGGCGCGGCTGCTAGCCCCCCACTGGGCAGAGCATCGGTGCGGGGGCGGCAGCGACTTTTTGGATGTAAGACTTCCTCCGGTCATAATTGCAAAATCGAAGAATGCAGCCCGAAATGTTGACGCCAATGCAGAATCCGTGGATTTTTACGACAGGAAAACTGACACCGCATCTGGATCGATTCCGCAACCATTGAGGGGCTAGCACCAGTGCCACATGGAACACAATCGATTCCAATGAAAAGCAGTGCAGTATTCACCGGCTCCGGTGATTTACACTCATGAGGCTGACAAGGAACAGCTGCACTTACACATTACAATCCTCACACACACCTTCCCAGCCAACAAGATGGCATTGCTTGCGCTGGAGCGTGCCCATATAGCTGATGGATCATCTGGGGCCAGAGGGTACCCAGGGGGGACACCTATATGACCCGTGGCACTAAATGACCCGTGGCATTAAGTTCAAAGTGGGCTGTTAGTGATGTGCACAGCTGCACGACTGCCTTGCCAGCTGCGGCAATGGTGTTCTCTGCCCGTCCACCCCAACCCCACAACCCACCTCCTAGCCACCCCCCACTACTCCCCCCGGCCCAAGCAGAAGCCTCCCTGCCAACGGCACAACTGTCAGCAAAGTATGGTGATGTTGGACACATTCCGTACGCCCTCTCTCTCTCAGTAGCTGCCACTCCAGTTTCACGCTTATTTTTATAAAATTAAAGTACCCAATTATTTTTTTTCCAATTAAGGGGCAATTTAGTGTCCCCCATCCACCTAACCTGCACATCTTTGTGTTGTGGGGGTGACACCCACACAGACATAGGGAGAATGTGCAAACTCCACACGGACAGTGACCCAGGGCCGGGATTCGAACTCGGGTCCTCAGCGCTGCAGTCCCAGTGCTATCCACTGCGCCACGTACCACCCTTGGTTTCACACTTTTTAAAAGTACAAGTAAAACATGCCATTGGGAAATCAGCCCATCAGAGGCGGAGAATCGCGGAGGCCCCGGAGGATACCAGGTCGGGCCTGCTAATGATATGCAAACAGTGTCTACTGTACGCATTGACACCGCTGTCGAGGTGTATTGCGATTTGGCGTCAAGCCGCGAATTTGGCGTCGGAACTGATTCTCCGCCCAATCGCCATTCCTGATTTTGGCATCGGCTAACGGAGAATTCTGTCCAATATCTTGTGGTATTCTAGATTGCAATTTCCTTTCTCCCAACACACTAAGAACTGGATGCAACCAATGCAAATGGCCTCATGATGTTCCGTGTGGTCAGTGCTGGAGAAGATTGATGGGTGTTACAAGTCTCATACCCACATCTAATAGCTTGCATAAACACTACCAACTATTCAACTATGACAGTCACACTATACAAACAGATTGCATGAAGCTCACTGACAGATTTACTTCTCCCTTGCAGGACAAGGTAAAACATAATTTTAGGCAGCAGGAGGTAACTGAAAGGGAGAAAGGCATTCCTGTATAGGTCCTATCCCTAAAGAGGAGACGGTGTTGGCCTTTAGCTGATTCTGTGACCAGTGGTGCAGCTAAAACTGTTGAAGTTAACAATGTCCTCATACGTAAGTCTCCTTCTCACATCCAAATTTACCTCATCCCACAATCTCTTCTTATTCACAAGCTATACTGACATAATATAATTCAAAGGCCGGCTTAGAGGCAGGATTTGCATGTGTTGAGACATTGGGCATAAGTGGCCTGCACCCAGAGCTAGGGGCAAGGATTGCACAGATGCCAGCTTGTGGAGGGTGAGGATGTGCACACATTCTGCTGCAGAGGACTCAGATGAGCACTTTTGGCAGGCTGCAGAAGATTTCTGATGGGTATGCACAAGAAAATGCTCAGTTAAATTATACAATTCAGCACAGTTCAGAGATGAAACAATGGCCTTCCTCTGGGTTAGTTTGAAATGTTGTGGTTCATATAGCCACAGGGCGGGACTTTCCAAATCCCCCCCAAGCGGGTTGAGGAAGCTTGTCATTGGCCACCAGCAGGATTTTCCAGTCCCGCTAAACTCTATGACATTTTGTATGACTCACACACTCCAGGGAACGCACTGTGGGCATTACTTGGGACTGGAAGATCCCACCCATAGTTCTTTTGTCTTTGACTTTTCTCCTGTTTAACCTGTTCTTATTGTCACAGTCCTCCTTCATCAGGAGGGTGCAGTGGTCCTTCAAGAGGAGGGTGCAGTGGTCCTTCAAGAGGAGGGTGCAGTGGTCCTTCATCAGGAGGGTGCAGTGGTCCTTCATCAGGAGGGTGTAGTAAGCCTTCATCAGGAGGGTACAGTGGTCCTTCAAGAGGAGGGTGCACTGGTCCTTCATCAGGAGGGTGCACTGGTCCTTCATCAGGAGAGTACAGTGGTCCTTCAAGAGGAGGGTGCAGTGGTCCTTCATCAGGAGGGTGCAGTGGTCCTTCAAGAGTAGGGTGCAGTGGTCCTTCATCAGGAGGGTACAGTAAGCCTTCATTAGGAGGGTGCAGTGGTCCTTCAAGAGTAGGGTGCAGTGGTCCTTCATCAGGAGGGTACAGTAAGCCTTCATTAGGAGGGTGCAGTGGTCCTTCAGCAGGAGGGTGCAGTGGTCCTTCAAGAGTAGGGTGCAGTGGTCCTTCATCAGGAGGGTACAGTAAGCCTTCATCAGGAGGGTACAGTAAGCCTTCATCAGGAGGGTGCACTGGTCCTTCATCAGGAGGGTGCAGTGGTCCTTCATCAGGATGGTGTAGTAAGCCTTCATTAGGAGGGTACAGTAAGCCTTCATCAGGAGGGTGCACTGGTCCTTCATCAGGAGGGTACAGTGGTCCTTCAAGAGTAGGGTGCAGTGGTCCTTCATCAGGAGGGTACAGTAAGCCTTCATTAGGAGGGTGCAGTGGTCCTTCATCAGGAGGGTACAGTAAGCCTTCATTAGGAGGGTGCAGTGGTCCTTCATCAGGATAGCTGTAGTCTGACTCTAAGCCCATGCTGATAGGGGTGCAGAATAACTCATAGTTCTTCATCTTACAATAGAGTGCATTCATACCCGTTTCAAATTAAATCAAATTAAATCACACCCGTTTCAATTAAAATCTGACAGAAAAACTTTACCACGAACTTCAATTTCACAGAAGCACATACCTGCAGTCATTGTATGTGAGGATGCTTCACCAACATCTTCTCAAAGTGAGCAGGGTGAAAATCTGGATCAAAACAGGAAATGCTAGAAATAGTAGGTCGGGCAGCATCAGTGGAGAAAGAGGCCGAGTTAACTTTTCTGCTCAATAACCTCTCATCATAATTGGAAGATGTTAGGGACACTATAATTTTTTCCAGTTTTGATGAAAGGTTATTGATCAAAAAAGGTTGGACTGAAATTTGCTCTGGAACTTGGGACCATGACTTCGACACCAAATGTGGGTTCCGAACCTGGCACTTGATATCAATGCGCCTACTGATACAATCTTCCCAGAGGTGACCTCCTAATCGGCAACTTCCTCCTTCGCTATCCCTATAAGCTCTCAATGCTGCAGATCATATCAGAGGCTGGCAGCTCTGGGAAGGAGGATAGTATTCAGTCAGGCTGAGGACTGTGAGGGTATCTCAACCTGGAGACACTCTTGGCTAATTGATTAAATTCAAAAGTGGTGAGCCAAAATAGACAGGCCCTCAGAGCAGGGAGGAGCCATACGTGGAGTGATCCTGTGGGCCCCAGGTGCACCCTTTGCTGCCCACAGCCCTGTCATTGGGTTACGGCATCTCTGGCTCTGATGACTATCCCACCTGCCACCAGGAGGCCACTCCAATGTTGGTAAGAAAAATCAGTGCGCCCACAAAATCGGACCTAAATGTGCCCTTAATCATCTAATTGACTGCCGGCCTGGAAAAGTTAGCAATAGTCAACTGTCCCAAAGCAGAACCTGTCTATGTTTCCAGCCCCCCCCCCCCCCCCCACCCCCACCCCAATCTCCAACCCCATCTCCACTGGGGCATTCAAATCCAGCTTGTTTCTTCTTTAACAGAGACTGCAACTTATTCTGAGTATTTCCAGCATTTTCTGTTTTCATATCAGATTTTCAGCATCACAAATTTACATTCGATGAAAATCTGGGCAGTGTTTAAAATGTATACACATACTTTGCCAACTGCTCTTAATGACTTGCACATATTGGAAGGAGGAGATGTCGCCCTGCCCTCTGTGGTAGCAATATTCAATGAGATCCAGCCAGAACTGAGAACCTCCAACCATATGCCAAGCTCAAAATGCAAGCTAAAAGATGCATTTCCCTGATGAATTTCCTCTGATTATTTTCTGCTTTGAAGTATGTGCCATTGAATGTCCTTTCAGTGATATAATTAATTATCTTCCTGCTTAAGAAAAGGAACTTAATGATCACGAGTTGATAAAATCTCAATTTATCAAGGTCACCACAAAATTGATGAGCAGAACTTTTGGGGATGTGATCACTTTGGAAGTCTTTGTTTTTACAATTGAGTGCTGAATGACCTTCTTTCTGCCTTTCCACCCAGAAGACCCTTTGTATTCTGTCTTTTAATGCTGAATGATATGATTTTCTTCCACTTAACAGTCATGCAGATCTCCACAGTGGAAGGGCTGGAGGTTCAATACTGCTGATCTCAGCACCCCTGGGTTAAGAAAAGAAAAATAAATCCCAGCTTGGGTTTCTGCTCCTGATCAGTATCCGGTGGTCCTTGTCAAACAGTGCACTCCTTAAATGTGTGGATATTGCTGGCTTGTTTGAGTCAGTCAGAACCCTAATGAGACTGAATCATAATCTCACCAGCAGCTGCTGGGTTTTTTTGCCACAACTGGCACTCAATAGTCAGAGGCAGCAGATTAAGTGTTTCCCATTTTTAATATATAAACGTGCGAATATCAGGTGAAAACAGGATCAGATCAGACTTGGCTATAATCATGTACCTCGGCTGCCCCCCCTACCATCCAAATACTATCGTAGCACTCTGACACTTGCTGAGAACACCCACAAACAGACTCAAAAACAGCTTCTTCCCCGCTGTTACCAGACTCCTAAACTACCCTGTTATGGACTGACCTGATTAATACTATACCCCTGTATGCTTCACCTGATGCCGGAGTCTATGTATATACATTATGTACCTCAGTACACATGACAATAAACAAATCCAATCCAATCCTCAGCGCTGTGAGGCAGCAGTTCTAACCACTGTGACACTGTTCCGTCCTTTGGGCTACAAACTTAACCTGGGCAAAAGCGAAGTATTCACGGTGAAGTCGAGAGGGGGAGGGGCAGAGCTGGAGGGTCTACCATTTAATATATCCCAAAGCAAATTCCGCTACCAAGGGATCCAGATGGCCCATGACTGGACACTGATCCACAAGTGGACCCTGTCCGGTCAGGTGGTGGAAGTAAAAAAGGACCAATAAAGATGGGATGCACTCCCACTTTCGCTGACGGGGAGAGTGCAGATAATGAAGATGAACATACTGCCGTGATTCCTCTCCATCCCTGAGGCCTTTTTCAAGACAATAGACAAAATGAACATGGTGTTTGTGTGGGGAGGGGAAAATCCAAGAATCCTCAAAGCAGCACTACAAAGGAGAAGAAACATGGGAGGCCTGGCCCTCCCGAACTTGTAATATTACCACTGGGCAGCCACAGCTGGGAGAGCGAGGGGATGGGTGAAGGAACCAAATACAGAATGGGTGAGAATGGAGGAGTCCCCCTGTAGAGGAATGACTCTCCGGCCCTTGCCACGACACCACTCCTATATCCGCCTGCAAAACACTCAACCAACCCAGTAGTAGTAGCAACCCTGAGAACCTGGAACCAGACCTACCGAACGGAACAAACTCTGATATCTGCAGGTCAAAAACATTCTCCGCAAGGACTCGACAACATACCCAAGGACCCCGAGAAACAGAATGTTGGAGCAGTTACTGGACGTGGACAGTCTGGGGAAGTGGAACTGCGGGGACATATATGGATGACACTGGACAAACCAAGGGAAAAATAGGAGGAAGAGCTGGGGACGTAAATAGTGCACTATTCCTCCTGCACTAGGCTAAGACTCATGCAGCTGAAAGTGATGCACAGAGCGCACCTGACAAGAACCCGAATGAGCAAGTTCTTCCCGGAGATGGAGATTAGATGTGAAGGGAGATAGAGGGGAATGGGAGGGGTCAGGGGAGGGGATGGGGGTGTAGGGCAGCATCGGAAAAGAACAACTTGTAAACAGTAACCGTTGCATCTAACTTTAACACGTGTACAGTGTGTAAAATGTAGATCTTTTAAAAATATATATTTTTAAAAAGCTTACAAGGTTGGATTCTCCGATTTTGAGACTAAGACCCTTTCAAAGTGTGGGAATAATGGCGTTTTACGCCTGAAAAAACGGTGCAAAAACTCCACCAATCCTCCGTCTGGTGGGGGGCTAGCAGGCACGCAGCGCAGATCCCCGGCTCTAGCTGCGGATACGGCTGGAGAATTGCCAGGTCCGTGGCCGTGCATGCGTGCAGCGGCGGCCTGCAGTGGCCACGCTGAGTAACATGGAGCCAGCCGCCTTTGGACAGGCTCGCCATCCCCATTCCACCCCCCACCAGTGCCCCAGCCCCAACCAAAGCCCCCCCTGCCCGCGGATCGGCTCCCCCCAGACTGTGGCGGTGCTGGACTCAGTTCGCAGCCGCCACGCCGGATTCCCCCCAAAATATAGCATGAATGACCCACGCCGTCGGGAACTTGGGCCATTGGAGGCGGAGCATCATGGGAGGGGCTCAGATGATGTCCTGAGGCCGTCCATACGGCGTGTGGCATACTCAGCGGGTACGCCATTTTGGAGGGGACACAGCATCACAAAAGCGGCGCCACACCCGATTTTGCTACAAAACGGGGATTCTCTGGCCAATCGCTGTCGTGATTTCAGCATCGGAGACCGGAGAATCCCATCCACAATCCACACATATGCATATAGTTTTGTCAAGTTTTAGTACCAGGACTATCCGATGATACCAAGTGGTCGAGTTAGTCCTTGACTTTCACCAGCAATGCCTAGGGGACCAGGTGGGCCCTGAAGTACTTCAGCTAGGCCCCAGGGACCATATATATCATGGCCATTAATTGTGTTCAGGTCCTCCTGGAAGACTTCTGGGTACTTCCCCAAGACTTTGTAAAGTCCTCTGGTGCCCATCTGGAAGTTTGTTGCCAATCCAGCCGGATGTGCTGTAACCAATCAAGGCCCAGCAGACTTAACCTTGGGCTCCACACTATTATTAATAGCTTAACGGACTGCTGCCCGTAAGTAACGGGTCATCGTCATGCCTGCTCTGGCTAGGGGTTCCCCTGTATAGGTTGCTAGCCGATCCTCAGTGTCCCACTAGCCCAGCTGTTGAACTCCAGTCCTGATTTTCTCTATGGTCTGCCTTCCTATTACTGAAACTGCAATCCCTGTCCAACTCCATATCTAAGATGGCCATTCACCTGGACAATGATCCTCATGATGAGGGCGCAGTGGTTAGTGCTGGGAATACGGCGCTAAGGACCTGGGTTTGAATCCTGGATCTGGGTCACTGCCCATGTGGAGTTCTTACATTCTCCCCATGTTTGCGTGAGTTTCACCCCACAATCCAAAGATTTACAGGTTAGATGGATTGGCCATGCTAAATTGCCACTTAATTGGAAATAAAAATAATTTGGTGCTCTAAATTTTAATTTTTTTTTAATTAAAAAATAATCCTCATGGGGGAAACTGATTATCAGCCTGTTCTTGGAGAAGCACGGTGGCACAGTGGCTAGCACTGCTACATCACAGCGCCGAGGTCCCAGGTTCGATTCTGGCTCTGGGTCACTCCGTGTGGAGTTTGCACATTCTCCCCATGTTTACGTGGGTCTCACCCCCACAATCCAAAGAAGGGCAGGGTAGGTGGATTGGCCACGCTAAATTGCCCTTCATTGGAAAAAATGAATTGGGTACTCTAAATTTTTTTTTAAATCAGACTGTTTTAAATGGAAGGTCCATGCTCCGGGCTGGCTTCTCCCTTGGGTGGGGCAGTACATTTGCTGGCTGACCTGTGGGTTCCTATTACTGCGGTTCCACAGGCCACCTGTACCGCAATGCATTTGATCACTCTCCATCGATTCAGGGGAGGTGTCCTCCATGGTTGCAGCAGTTGGACAGGGGCCTCATCCCAAATTTGTTCAGGCCAGGGTGGTGATCCAGGGGTCCCACTCCTAGGGGCCACTGTTCATCTGCATAGGGGGTGTCCTACACTGTTTGCCTCCATCCCTGCCATTCCGCTGGAGTTCCTGAACTCCCTTCTCTGTGTTTTTTTTTAGAATAGTACAGCACAGAACAGGCCCTTCGGCCCTCAATGTTGTGCCGAGCAATGATCACCCTACTCAAGCCCACGTATCCACCCTATACCAGTAACCCAACATCCCCCATTAACATTATTTTTTTAGGACACTAAGGGCAATTTAGCCTGGCCAATCCACCTAACCCGCACATCTTTGGACTGTGGGAGGAAACCGGAGCAACCGGAGGAAACCCACGCACACACGGGGAGGACGTGCAGACTCCACACAGACAATGACCCAGCCGGGAATCGAACCTGGGACCCTGGAGCTGTGAAGCATTGATGCTAACCACCATGCTACCGTGCTCCAGTGAAAGGGAGATCTCGGCGGCCTTTTTTAGGTCCTTCAATGACTAGACCAGACGTTTCGACTTGGTTGCCTTATTATTTACTCCACGTACAAAACGGTCCTGTAGTATCTTTGGGAGGATGACCAAAAATCGGAAAACTCTGCCAGTTTGCACAATCGCACCAAAAACTCAGTGACGACTCCCCTGGGGTCCTCTCGGCCGTATTACATCGGTACCTCTGTATAGTGACTGACGGCTGGTGGTCATAGTGGTTTGTCATGAGCAGCATCAGCTCATGGAACATCTTGGAGTCTGGGGCTGCGAGATATGTTAGGCTCTTTATGTGCTGAAGATGGGGGCTCCACAGGCGATCAGAAGAATTACCGTGTGGTGATTATCCCCAATGGTAACAGGGTGGCCCATCACTCATCAATGGCGTCGAGAAGCCTGGCCAGGTTTGCATCGCCAAAGTGAGGAGCAGCTCTGCGTTCTGCCATGATTGTGTGATCACTGGGAGTCAATGGTGAGGGAGAGGTTGAATGCAGCTTCCTTCTCTTTGCAGCAGGAAGTTGCGGCGCTAATCACCCAAATCAGACGGCGAGGAAGCCAATAATGGCAAGATAGCCTTGAGGGGTCATTTTTGGCACTCAGCATCATTGAATAGGGGCTATGATCTCGGCAACGCTGCTGTCAAGAAACACCCTGCCAAGCGCACCCAAAATGGACATTTAGAACTGTTTCCGTTGAATAATGCTCCAGAGCTGCAGAACTTTACGTTAGTGATGGAAAGGGATCAGTATACCCCGCAGGGCAAGAGTTATAGCTGGGGGAAGGGCAATTATGATGCCATTAGACATGACTTAGGATGTGTAGGTTGGAGATGGGTTGGGCACACTGGATATGTGGAGCTTGTTCAAGGAACAGCTATTGCATGTTCTTGATAAGTACGTACCAGTCAGGCAGGGAGGAAGGGGTCAAGCGAGGGAACCGTGGTTTACCAAAGAAGTGGAATCTCTTGTTAAGAGGAAGAAGGAGGCCTATGTGAAGATGAGGCGTGAAGTTTCAGTTGGGGTGCTTGATAGTTACAAGGAAGAGAGGAAGGATCTAAAGAGAGAGCTAAGACGAGCAAGGAGGGGACATGAGAAGTCTTTGGCAGGTAGGATCAAGGAAAACCCAAAAGCTTTCTATAGGTATGTCAGGAATAAAAGAATGACCAGGGTAAGAGTAGGACAGTGGTGGGAAGTTGTGTGCGGAGGCTGAGGAGATAAGCGAGATACTAAATGAATACTTTTCGTCAATATTCACTCAGGAAAAAGATAATGTTGTGGAGAAGAATGCTGAGACCCAGGCTATTAGAATAGATGGCATTGAGGTGCGTAGGGAAGAAGTGTTGGCAATTCTGGACAAGGTCAAAATAGATAAGTCCCCGGGGCCTGATGGGATTTATCCAAGGATTCTCTGGGAAGCCAGGGAAGAGATTGCTGAGCCTTTGGCTTTGATTTTTATGTCATCATTGGCGACAGGAATAGTGCCAGAGGACTGGAGGATAGCAAATGTGGTCCCTTTGTTCAAGAAGGGGAGTAGAAATAACCCCGGTAACTATAGGCTGGTGAGCCTCACATCTGTTGTGGGTAAAGTCTTGGAGAGGATTATAAGAGATACGATTTATAATCATCTAGATAGGAATAATATGATTAGGGATAGTCAGCATCGTTTTGTGAAGGGTAGGTCATGCCTCACAAACCTTATCGAGTTCTTTGAGAAGGTGACTGAACAGGTAGACGAGGGTAGAGCAGTTGATGTGGTGTATATGGATTTCAGTAAAGCGTTTGATAAGGTTCCCCATGGTCGTCTATTGCAGAAAATACGGAGGCTGGGGATTGAGGGTGATTTAGAGATGTGGATCAGAAATTGGCTAGTTGAAAGAAGACAGAGGGTGGTGGTTGATGGCAAATGTTCAGAATGGAGTTCAGTTACGAGTGGCGTACCACAAGGATCTGTTCTGGGGCCGTTGCTGTTTGTCATTTTTATAAATGACCTAGAGGAGGGCACAGAAGGTTGGGTGAGTAAATTTGCAGACGACACTAAAGTCGGTGGAGTTGTAGACAGTGTGGAAGGATGTTGCAGGTTACAGAGGGACATAGATAAGCTGCAGAGCTGGGCTGAGAGATGGCAAATGGAGTTTAATGTAGAGAAGTGTGAGGTGATTCACTTTGGAAAGAATAACAGGAATGCGGAATATTTGGCTAATGGTAAAATTCTTAGCAGTGTGGATGAGCAGAGGGATCTCGGTGTCCATGTACATAGATCCCTGAAAGTTCCCACCCAGGTTGATAGGGTTGTGAAGAAGGCCTATGGTGTGTTGGCCTTTATTGGTAGAGGGATTGAGTTCCGGAGCCATGAGATCATTTTGCAGCTGTACAAAACTCTGGTACGGCCGCATTTAGAGTATTACGTACAGTTCTGGTCGCCCCACTATAGGAAGGACGTGGAAGCTTTGGAACGGGTGCATAGGAGATTTACCAGGATGTTGCCTGGTATGGAGGGAAAATCTTATGAGGAAAGGCTGATGGACTTGAGGTTGTTTTCGTTAGAGAGAAGAAGGTTAAGAGGTGACTTAATAGAGGCATACAAAATGATCAGAGGGTTAGATAGGGTGGACAGTGAGAGCCTTCTCCCGCGGATGGAGGTGGCTAGCACGAGGGGACATAGCCTTAAATTGAGGGGTAATAGATATAGGACAGACGTCAGAGGTAGGTTTTTTACGCAAAGAGTGGTGAGGCCGTAGAATGCCCTACCTGCAACAGTAGTGAACTCGCCAACATTGAGGGCATTTAAAAGTTTATTGGATAAGCATATGGATGATAATGGCATAGTGTAGGTTAGATGGCCTTTAGTTTTTGACTTCCCATGTCGGTGCAACATCGTGGGCCGAAGGGCCTGTACTGCGCTGTATCGTTCTATGTTCTATGTTCTAACTACGCGTATGTTCTCTGATGAAAAACAAAACTGAAAATGACTGACGATGAGCTTGTGTTGTGTTAAACTGGAAATCCATTGAGATGGGACTGTAAGAGGTGAAGCTGAGGCTTTTGGTATGAGCAGATTGTTCAGAGTCAGAAAGCGAAGGCTATTGTGAATACAAGGTAAGATGAGAAGGTCAGAGGGAAGTGAAGGGGAAGAAAGCTCCAGAGGGATGTTGGTACCCGTGGGTTGTTAAAGCTTGCCATCATTCACAGCTGAAAAGTATGACGAGACTTCAGATGAGATGAAGCATGAAATGAAACTTTGGGCCAGGACAGCTTTGAGATAGTGAGTCCAGTGATGTTGCAGAGAGAGTGTGTAGGTGGTGCTGCATGGCCAAGAGTTTGGTCTTAGCTTTTAGGTTTACTCTGTTTTCTCTTGGTTTCCCTTGTAGGTGGCAGCTGTTCATACCTCGTCTGGGTCCATCTTTTCCATTGTTCCATAGAATCCCCACAGTGCAGAACGAGGCCATTCAACCATTCAAGTCAGCAGCGACTCTCCCAAAGAGCACCCTAGCTAGACCTACACCCCCACCTCTATCTCCATAACCCCACCTAACCTGTACATCTTTGGACACTAAGGGGCAATATAGCTTGGCCAATCCATCTAACCTGCACATATTTGGAATGTGGGAGGAAATCGGAGTACCCGGAATGCTTGAATCCTATTACATATCTAACTTTTCCCAGTTTTGATGAAAAGTCTTAAATCGATCTGCAACAGGGGACAGGATTCTCAGGCCCGCCCGACCCATTTTCTGCACAGCGCTCCCCCGCCGGCAATGGGATCCTCCGTCCCGGCAGCTAGGCAATGGGGTTTCCCATTGTGGCCACACCCATGCCGTCGGAAATCGGTAACACGATCCAGAGGTTGGCATGGTGGACCCGCACACAGTTGCACCCCCACCCTCCCCGGAACGCCCCCACCCCACCCCAGTCCCGATACCCCCAGCCCCTCATGATGTCCCACCCCAACCAAGGCTGCACACCGCGAGTCATTGCCTGTGAGAGAAGATGGCCGCTCATGTCATAGGGTCCCCGTGGCAGCCCTCCTGCCAGATTCACGTTTTTCAAAAGGAGTACTAATCGGCGCCAGGGTGACCACTTGTTGGGGAGGCGGCTGGATCACGGGAGTCCATTGGATATGGGGTCGCTCCCGTAAATTGAATGGAAATAGGCCTTAAGTGGTGATTACTGGTTTCTCGTGATGTTAGGGCGGGATCCCGATTTCGCCTACAGGAGTGGGCCGATTGCATTGCAAACGGTTTGTCGCCTGGCGCAGTTCTCACTTTTAGCCTCTTCCGCTATGCCACCTCCTTGCGCTCTTGCACAAGCGAAACTAGGCCATTGAATCACGCCCTTGGTGTTTGTGGCTGAAATGCTTAACTCATTTAAAAGAGGCAACAGACCAGGTGCTGGAAAGTGGGATTAAAATGAGCAGCTAGTTTCTTTTTTCACTCATAACTTTTCTATGGTTCCATGATACTAACTCTGTTTCTCCACCAATGCTGTCTTACCTGCTGATGATTTTTGTTTATTATACAGTCCCTCACCCTGTCTGGCTGCTTGCCAAGGAAATGGAGGAAAAAGAATCAAATACATTTCTGCCGTTAGATTCGGCAACACTTGCATATTTGTTGCATTTCTGGGTTTTCTGGTGACTCCGACCACCCCCCACCCCCCAACCCACCCCCAACCCTCCACTCACTCCTCACATACCCATAAATACTGGAGCCTTCTGATCCAGACTTACACATCAGAGCGGTCATTTGGATGGGCCCCACTGGCATATCTGGAATAATCAGCCAGGACCTTCGGGAGAGAAAGGGTGAAATCGGAGACAAAATACACACACATATTTGAAAAGCATTCATATGTATAATCTTTAGATCACAGAAATGCTGTATACAGTCCAGGAGGAGGGCTTATAACAAGTTTCTCTTTCAATTCCCTGAATTTGCAATATACTCAGTTTTGAGAAATAATCCATTAATATAAACCTAAGTGTTCAGGATGTGAGCAAAGCTGCTTTTCTCAAGCATGTTTACTTTCCAATTGTACCAAAGGAAGCACAAACTGATTGTCATAAATGACTTTGTGAAAAATAAGTAGCAGTGTTTCCTTTCACCTTGCCGAGTACGCCACCACTGATAATCATTGAGTGGCCCATCTGATTTAAAGAGTGTCGGTTGTTCTCTTTTTATTCCTAATTCAGAATATTTCATTGCAATCAAATTATCCATCCAAAATCAAAATAAATATTGCCAAAATCCCTCTTGGCATTGGTCATAGTGCACCAGCTCTTGACCATCAAGTGCCACATGCAACAGAGTTAGGGCAGTGAAATAAAGCAGAAGATAGGGGACCAAGGACAGGATGTAAAGAGGTATTGTCATCTCTTTCTTGTGATCTGGAAACTATCAGAGAAAAGGGCCATGGTTTTGAGATGAACAAAAGCATCTTCTCAACTCTACTCTGATCTTCAACTCAGGAATAATTACACTCCGATCGTCAATCCAGAAATCATCTCCTTCCAATCTCGGTACAGAAATGTCTCCTTGTTTGGTCCCCTTTTCTTCTATTTGGGCTGAAAAGTTTTTTTCTCAATAGTTCTTTAGTGAAAGTTCAATTTTCCAGCTATCAGAGCCACATTAGCCCTGGAGGCCGGTTTAGCTCAGTGCGCTAGACAGCTGGGTTAGGATGCAGAGCTAGGCCAGCAGCATGGGTTCAATTCCTGTAATGGCTGAACTTATTCATGAAGGCTCCATCTTGCCCCTCACCTGAGGTGTGGTGATCCTCAAGTCAAATCACCGCAAGTCAGCTATCCCTCTCAAAGGTGGAAGCAGCCTATCGTCATCAGGAAGTATGGTCGCTTTACCTAGCCACTGACTGTCATAAATGCAGGTCATTTCAGATCCCGGCCCTGGGTCACTGTCCGTGTGGAGTCTGCACATTCTTCTCGTGTTGCCGTGAGTTTCACCCCCACAACCCAAAGATGTGAAGGGTAGGTGAATTGGCCACACCAAATTGCCTCTTAATTGGAAAAAATAAATAATTGGGTACTCTAAATTTTTTAAAAAGATAAATATATTTGTCAGTACTAAGTGGTCAGAAGCATCAGAACAAATCTTTACAATAGAAGTTTGATGTCTCCACTCAGCAATCTTTTCTTTGATCTCTTGTGCTGCCACAGATGCTGTCCTTGCTATTGGAGATAACCCTGGAAATTAAATCTGATGTGGATATTTGAATAGCAAAGATAAAGACCATTGCTCAGAATAAAAGTCTTCTACTCCTCTTGAACCTAGAGAATAATCTGGTCCATTTAAGTCTGCAAGAGAATCCCAAGGGAATTGGGGATGAGGAAGGTTTAATCTAAGTAAAGGCAGTCAACCTTTCAGTAAAAAAGATAATCTTCATTGGCAATGTTCCCTTAGTTTAAAAAAAACATGTTACGGGATCAATCTTTGCCTTCAAACCTATTTTTAATTCTACAAACAATGAGGTACAGGAAAATGAAACTGTTTCTAAGATATTGACATAGACCTCCATCACAATATAGCATTGTTTTCCAAATAGTAAGTTCATTAATAACACTGCTTAATAGGTTTTGTATACAACACACTTCTGAGTAGTAACTGTTTCTCACCATTTCTAAATTGAGAACTCTTGACCAAATTGGGAAGCTGTCACACGCAAAGCTGATCCTAATCATTCTTCCGCAGGATGGGAGATCCCTTCCTGCTGCCAATCCCATGCTTCCTTTTCCAGGATGGCTGATTTCAGCTGATAGCTCCCAATTTTTCCTTTTGTATTGCACGGAATATGCGTGAAATCCTTTGGAATCATTGGCTATGTGAAGAACCCTCCCCATGTCACCCATCCTGTGCGTGTTTCCTTTGTATATTCCAGCACATGGTCTGCCAGGCCATCATCAGTAAGTCAGTGGGCTACTATCTGGAATAGTTGACTGCTGTGCAGTTGAGCTGGGTTCAACGCAAAGACTTTTTGGACAAAAAAGTAAGGTATGTCATTTTTCTGTAACCATTTGTTAGAAACAAACCATGTTTCTTTTTAACTCGAACATGTGCAAATAAACTCAAGAACAAGGTGAGGCACAGAGGTGTTCTGATGTGTGCAATGATGTGACCAAACTGTAAATGATTATTATAGAGGAAGCTGAACTTTGAAAAGTTTAAAATAGGGTAGAAATTAGTTCAAATAACTTGTTCTGTGGAAGTAAAGCTATATATCCAGTTTTTAATAAAAAGCATGTGAGTTGTGGAACTTAGGTTTTATAAGCTGTTCCTGATCCTCAATATTTGCTGTCTGTTAAAGTGCAACTTGTTGCAATATTACATATTTTATGCAGTCTAAAGGGACTGGTGGAATCTTCAGTGGGATAAGCTGATTGTCTTCAAAGAAGCTTCAGATAATTATTTTGGACCCATCATCAGTCAGGCGGTGTACATGCATAGAACATGGAACATACAGTGCAGAAGGAGGCCATTGGGCCCATCGAGTCTGCACCGACCCATTTAAGCCCTCACTTTCACCCTATCCCCATAACCCAATAATCTCTCCTAACCTTTTTTTAGTTAAGAAAGGGCAATTTATCATGGCCAATCCAACTAACCTGCACGTCTTTGGACTGTGAGAGGAAACCGGAGCACCCGGAGGAAACCCACGTAGGCACGGGGAGAAGGGGCAGACTCCGCACAGAGAGTGACCCAGCGGGGAATGGAACCTGGGACCCTGGTGCTGTGAAGCCACAGTGCTATCCACTTGTGCTACCATGTAATATACTGTGTCATAGATTCTGATACAATCATAAAGCAAGCAATAGTATTTGAAGATAATTTTTATAAAGGGCTTGTTCCATTTACTTTGGTCCATTTTCATATTATATTCTATTTTTCACTGAAATCCTCACATGCTGTACACAGAGTTCATGTTCGATTTGGTCTAAAAATGTTTTGGACATTGTGGTGAATTATAAACCTAGTAACTCACACTGTGTTGTATCATATGTATTGTGTCCTTGTGGGCTCTGTATGTGAGCCGTTGCGCGGCTCTGTCCATAGGGGGAGATGAGGAGTTTGTACTGGGCTCCACCCTTGGCTCCGCCCATGGCTCCTCCCACTAACCGGAAGTATAAAGATCTGCAGTCGTGAGCCTGCCGCCAGTTCATCACGTGCAGCCACACTAAATCAGGCAGGGAGACCAGTCGCCTTTTTCTCCCGAACCCTCTCTGCTTCGGAACTTCGACACTCCTCAGTTGAAAAGGAAGCGCAAGCCATCATGGAAGCTATAAGACACTGGAGGCACTACCTCGCAGGTAGGAGGTTCACCCTCATCACCGACCAAAGATCGGTTGCCTTCATGTTTGACAACTCACAAAGGGGCAAAATTAAAAATGATAAGATCCTACGGTGGACGATCGAACTCTCCACCTACAAGTACGATATTACGTATCAACCAGGGAAGCTCAACGAGCCCCCAGATGCCTGCGGCACGTGCGGCAGTGCACAAGACGACCTGAAAGCTATCCACAATGACCTCTGCCATCCGGGGGTCACCCGGCTCACCCACTACGTCAAAGCCCGAAATCTGCCTTTCTCCACCGAGGAGGTGAAAGCCATCACCAGGGATTGCCCAATCTGCGCGGAGTGCAAACCGCACTTCTATTGACCAGACAGGGCCAACCTGGTAAAGGCCTCCCGGCCCTTTGAACACCGAACCATCGATTTCAAAGAGCCACTCCCCTCGACCAATCGGAATGTGTACTTCCTGAACGTCATCGACGAGTTCTCCCGCTTTCCCTTTGCTATCCCGTGCCCCGATATGACCTCCCACACAGTCATTAGAGCCCTGCACAGCATCTTCACCCTGTTTGGTTTCCCCAGCTACGTACACAGCAACAGGGGTTCGTCCTTTATGAGCGACGAGCTGCATCAGTACCTGCTCGACAAGGGCATCACCTCGAGCAGGACTACCAGCTACAACCCCAGGGGGAACGGGCAGGTGGAGAGGGAGAACGCGACGGTCTGGAAGACCGTCCTACTGACCCTCCGGTCCAGAAATCTCCCGACCTCCCATTGGCAGGAGGTCATCCCCGATGCGCTCCACGCTATTAGGTCCCTCCTATGCACAGCCACCAACCAGACCCCTCACGAACAGCTGTTTGTTTTTTCTAGGGGCACTACCACGGGGGTTTCGCTCCCAGCATGGTTGAAGACACCGGGCCCGGTTCTCCTCTGGAAGCATGTCCGGGCACACAAAACTGACCCACTAGTGGAATGAGAGTGCTCCTACTCCACTCAAACCCCCAATACGCCTTCATCGAATACCCTGACGGCCGTCAGTACACTGTTTCCCTCCGGGACCTGTCACCTGCAGGATCCAATCCCACCACTAGTACCGCCGAGGTACCCTTCACACTACACCCCGCACAACCCTCCACGCCCTGCGCCCCCACACCTACAGGTACACTGCCCGTGCACCGCGCCCCCGCGCCTATGGGTTTCCGGCGCTCCCCCGTCGCCAGTCGAACCAGTCGCGTATGAAGCTCGGACCGAATCACCCCCGGTGTCCACTATCGTACCCTCACCGACCGTCACCACTCAGCCACCAGAAGAGGCTGCAACCCTGGTGCTTCGCCGATCCCAAAGGACGACTCGGCCGCCGGACCGGCTCAATTTGTAGACCCATCACCCCTGCCGGACTTGATTTTTTTACAGGGGGTGAATGTGGTGATTTATAAACCTAGTAATTCACACTGTGTTCTATCATATGTATTGTGTCCGTGTGAGCTCTGTACACGAGCCGTTGCGCGGCTCTGCCCACAGGGGGAGATGAAGAGTTTGTACTGGGCTCCACCCTTGGCTCCGCCCATGGCTCCACCCATGGCTCCTCCCACTAACCGGAAGTATAAAGATCTGCAGTAGTGAGCCTGCTGCCAGTTCATCTCGTCGCAGGCAGGCTCAGTTGTAAGACTATTAAAACCACTGTTCACTTCCAATCACGTGTCTTGTGAATTGATGGTCTCATCAGACTTCAAAATAAAATGACAGGGGGTGGATGAGGAGAAACCATAGGAAGGGCTCTTTCCTATGTCGTACTTGTAGTTTCACAAAATTATGTATTCAGTTTGGGTCAAGCGAGCAGAGTTAAATGCAAACTCTCAGGATTCATACTGGACCTAATTCTGACCCTCCAGTGTGTTCTGCTGCCTGCATGCTGTGATATATTTGGTTTAAGCCAGTAGAAGATTTCTAGGTTGATTATTTATGAGCGCTCGGAGTCACAACCTGAATCTGCAGCAGAGCTGAAAGTTTTTCTTTAAAGACTGAATAGCTTTAGCTCAAACTTCATCAATATCAGGCAGCAGTGTATTGACTGAATATTAGAAGAAGCGTGAAAACTTTTGTTTATCTTATAGTTCCTGCAGATATTTGAGTGCTACAGTCATTAATCATCTGAGAGAGCCATGGTATGTGCAAGGTGGATGTGCTGTCCAAACATTGGTAGAACTTTCAAATTTACCATATTCTGGTGGGCTGTCCTGAAATTGATGCAGGTACAGAAGGATTTCAGTGGAGAAGTTATAATTACAGAGTTCTCTCATTACAATGAGTCATACAGATTTTCATTCTGAATAAGTGCATCATGCAATATGCAGCATGCAATAATCTACAACGGCATGGAGGGAAAATATTTAGAGGGAAATGCCAGTCTGCTGTTGTGTTGCGCATTGAAATAAGTAAAATGGCTGCAAAGATTTTAAATGATTGGTAGTTTTCTTTGAATATGTATGGAGCAATGATGAGGTCAATTGATGGGAGCAATTATCAGGTGAGAGGACTATAACTCAAGAACAAATTGATGGTTAATGGCTTTGCTCATCAGAACGCAACAGAAATATAAGGCGGATGTTATGGTGGCCACAAAGGACATGAGGGATCATCAATATATCTCACCATGGGCTTCGTGGAGCATGAACTTCCCTACTGAATGAGCGGGGGGTGGGGGGCAGTACGGTGGCGCAGTGTGTTAGACCTGCTGCCTCACGGCGCCGAGGTCCCAGGTTCAATCCCGGCTCTGGGTCACTGTCTCTCTGGAGTTTGCACATTGCCCCCATGTTTGCGTGGGAGACACAACCCAAAGATGTGCAGGGTAAGTGGATTGAACACACTAAATTGTCCCTTAATTGGAAAAAATGAATTGGGTACACTAAATTCATAAAAAGAAAGAAAGAATGAGCGGGAGCTCGTCCGATGGGAAACAAGCAGCAAAAGTTTAAAACCTGCTGCTTCAACCCGGGCCGGTAGTCTGTCGATCCCCGGGCTTGCTGGATCATGCAAAGAAACCTCAAAGTCATTTAAGGGGCATTCGATAGTGGGGGTAGTTCCAAAATTTTTCTCCAGAGACTAGTTAAGACAATTTGATTCCTTATCTCCAGAGACTAGTTAAGACAATTTGATTCCTTATCTATTTTTTTTGCAAAAAGTCTTACAACACCAGGTTAAAGTCCTGATGTGGAGATGCCAGCGTTGGACTGGGGTGAGCACGGTAAAAAGTCTTACAACACCAGGTTAAAGTCCAACAGGTTTGTTTCAAACATGAGCTTTTGGAGCACTGCTCCTTCCTCAGGTGAATGGAGAGGTATGTTCCAGAAACATTTATATAGACAAAGTCAGAGATGCCGGACAATGCTTGGAATGCGAGCATTTGCGGGTAATCAAATCATTACAGATCCAGAGAGAGGAATAATCCCAGGTTAAAGAGGTGTGAATTGTCTCAAACCAGGACAGTTGGTAGGATTTTGCAAGTCCAGGCCAGATAGAACATAGAACATAAAACAGTACAGCACAGAACAGGCCCTTCGGCCCTCGATGTTGTGCCGAGCAATGATCACCCTACTCAAACCCACGTATCCACCCTATACCCGTAATCCAACAACCCCCCCCCTTAACCCTACTTTTTAGGACACTACGGGCAATTTAGCATGGCCAATCCACCTAACCCGCTCATCTTTGGACTGTGGGAGGAAACCGGAGCACCCGGAGGAAACCCACGCACACACGGGGAGGACGTGCCGACTCCGCACAGACAGTGACCCAGCCGGGAACCGAACCTGGGACCCTGGAGCTGTGAAGCATTTATGCTAACCACCATGCTACCGTGCTACCGGGGCTGAATGTAATGCGACATGAATCCAAGATCCCAGTTGAGGCCGCACTCATGAGTGCGGAACTTAGCTATAAGTTTTTGCTCGGCAATTCTGCGTTGTCGCGTGTCCTGAAGACCGCCTTGGAGAACGCTTACCCGGAGATCAGAGGCTGAATGCCCTTGACTGCTGAAGTGTTCCTCGACTGGAAGGGAACATTCCAGCCTGGTGATTGTCGCACGATGCCCGTTCATTCATTGTCGCAGTGCCTGCATGGTCTCGCCAATGTAACACGTTTCGGGACATCCTTTCCTGCAGCGTATGAGGTAGACTACATTGGTCGAGTCGCACGAGTATGTGCCGCGTACCTGGTGGGTGGTGTTTCCACGTGTAATGGTGGTATCCATGTCGATGATCTGGCATGTCTTGCAGAGATTGCCCTGGCAGGGTTGTGTGGTGTCGTGGTCGCTGTTCTGAAGGCTGGGTAATTTGCTGCAAACAATGATTTGTTTGAGGTTGCACTGTTGTTTGAAGGCCAGTAGTGGGGGTGTGGAGATGACCTTGGCAAGATGTTCATCTTCATTGATGATGTGTTGAAGGCTGCGAAGAAGATGTCGTAGTTTCTCCGCCCCAGGAAAGTACTGGACGACGAAGGGTACTCTGTCAGTGGGGTCCCGTGTTTGTCTTCTGAGGAAGTCGGTGCGTTTTTTTGCTGTGGCGCGTTGGAACTGTCGATCGATGAGTCGAGCACCATATCCCATTCGTACGAGGGCATCTTTCAGCATCTGTAGGTGTCTGTTACGCTCCTCCTCGTCTGAGCAGATCCTGTGCATATGGAGGGCTTGTCCATAGGGGATGGCTTCTTTAATGTGTTTCGGGTGAAAGCTGGAGAAGTGGAGCATCGTGAGGTTATCTGTGGGCTTGCGGTAAAGCAAAGTGCTGAGGTGACCGTCCTTGATGGAGATGAGTGTGTCCAAGAATGCAACTGAATTTGGAGAATAGTCCATGGTGAGTCTGATGGTGGGATGGAATTTATTGATCTCATCGTGTAGTCTTTTCAGTGATTCTTCGCCGTGGGTCCAAAGGAAATAAATGTCAGGTTAAAGTCCAACAGGGTTGTTTTGAATCACTAGCTTTTGGAGCATAGCTCCTTCCTCAGGTGAATCAGGTGAAGCTCTGAAAGCTAGTGATTCGAAACAAACCTGTTGGCCTTTAACCTGGTGTTGTAAGACTTCTTACTGTGTTCACCCCAGTCCAACGCCGGCATCTCCACATCATGTTATTTTGTAGCATTGATTATTCTGTTGTGATTTGTACCTTTGGCACTTTTACAAAGTGTTTCCTGCAAGTGGAGTCATCGGATTGAGACAAGAACAGGACAACTAGTTTTGCACATTGAATATATTATTTTATTGATTAATTAACACTATTGGGGTAATTTCTCCACTGAATTTAATATAATTGCTGTCATTTCAAAATTCCAAATACTTAAGCCAAGAAAAAAATTAGCATGTTAAATAACAATTTACAAATCTATTAGGCTATGTTCAAACATTTATCTAACTACTATGCTGCAAAGAATTTGTTGGTTGGCTACACAGCAGGAAGTCTGCAGTGAAGAGAATAATATTTGTAGGCTTTACTGAAGAAATGGCTGTTTGTAAACAGAAAGCACAGAGTTGAGAATTTATTTTTTTTACTGCACCATTTGATTCCAGTGACAGTCCTTTTGATTATTAATGCGGGAAGCCAACAGCACTTTGCCTTCAAGCCAACGCATTCAATTGGACATGTGAAACAAGTGCAGGAAAGGTCATCTTCAGAGACAATAAATTGTCTTTGATTCCTCTCCAACAGAGATCACAAAATGTATTTCCTTGGTGAGGAAATTATATTTTCCAGGACCCATTTACCTTGAAAGTTAAAAAACATTATCCATAGAAATGTGGATCACAAAATTCAGCTCTAGGAGCAGTAATTTTTGTCATGTGTGCTGTTTTGGGTGCAAATGGAATCTTTGCTGCAAGCTCACAGGCGGGATTCTCTCAGCTCACAGCGGGCCGAAGAATCACCCGGCCGGGCGTGAATCGCACGACGACACCCCCGACTCCGGTCCGCTGATTCTCCGGAAAACGGAAAATCAGTGTGCCATTGAAGCTGGCGCAGTCGGTGCGGTGCAGGACGGGGGCCACTCTTCTTGCCCCCCCCCCCCCCGGCGATTCTCCGCCCGGGATGGGCCGAGCGGCCACATTAAAAATCCGAGTCACGCCGGCATTGTCCACATGTGGTCTTCCATGGTGGGACCTCGGCCGGCCCCTGGAGCTCTATGCCATGTTGCCTTGGGGCTGGCGTGGAGAAGGAAGCCACCGCGCATGCGCGCAATTGCACCAGTCGCACTGCATATACGCAGACCCACGGCGTGGGTCGCTCCAGTGCCATACTGGTCCCCTGTAGGGGTCAGAATAGCTGCTCCTGGGGGCATGTTGATGCCGTCATGTTCACAACGGCGTTTACGATGGCATCAACACTTAGATCAGAGAATCCCGCCCCACATTTCCATGTGGCGCACACTGGAAGCCATTTTGATGAGGGCATTAGGACTGTGTACGCGCAGTATATGACTCCAGCCATTGTGTGACACAGACTTGACCCCAGCTGTATCATTTCCAACCTCAACACTCCATCTAAATCCTCCACTTAAATATGCATTCAGCTGAAGAAAGACCCTGAAGGACACTCTTCAAAAATCTATTATTTTCTGGTAAATTGTTAACTGATTTCTACTAACATTGTCGTAATTTGTCGAATCCTGTAAGATTTCTCCTGCTGCTTAACGTTAGTGATGTCAACAGGGCACAGTTTTTCACTTGATGTAGGCCTTGATTCTGAATTCAAATATTCTGCTCCCAATCATGAATGCTGTAGTTAAAATAGTCTAAAAAATAGTACAACCACACTGCTATTAGTGAACCAAAAGGGGTTTTTGACAATTGAAATTGGTTTCATGATCATCTTTAGACCTCTAATTCCAGGTTTTTATTGAATTTAAATTTCACCATCTGCCATGGCGGGATTCGAACCAGTGTCCCCAGAGCTTGACTCTGGGTCTCAGGATTATTAGCTCAGCAACATCACGACTGCTTCCCCTAAACTGAGCTAAACCCGCCCCACAAACTATCCTTATCATATTGGGGGAGCGGGGAAGAATGTTAGTACAGTGGTTAGCACAGCTGCCTTACGGCCACAAGGTCCCAGGTTCGATCCCGGCTTTGGGTCACTGTCCGTGTGGAGTTTGCACATTCTCCCCATGTCTGCGTAGGTTTCACCCCCACAACCCAAAGATGTGCAGGATAGGTGGATTGACCACACTAAATTGCCCCTTAATTGGAAAAAATGAATTGGGTACTCTAAACTTATATAAAAAAGAAATCATAGTGGGGGAGTGAGGTGGATGAGTAGCTGTAATTTCACAGCTTGATAGCTCCAAGTGGTTATAAAGAAATTATCTGTCTTTGATTTGGGGCTATGATTATAAACGTATGCTTTTATTTAAGAGATTAAGTACTTGAAGTAAACGTTTATTTTAATACGGATTAAGAACGTGAAGGGATTTAAACTTATAATAATAATAATCTTTATTAGTGTCATAAGTAGGCTTACATTAACACTGCAATGAAGTTACTGTGAAAATTTCCCAGTCGCCACACTCCGGCCCCTGCTTGGGTACACTGAGGGAGAATTCAGAATTGAATGGGCTTTTATCAATGAGAGTGATTTTTAACATAGTGAGTTCTGTAATGGATACTAGGAGCTTTATTTTATTGCATCTTAGCATGGCTCCTGATGTCTACTCTCTGTGGGTACTGGGTGAGTTGGTACTGAAGATGTGAGCAAAGGGTGGTGGATGTGGGGTCATAGGTTGATGTGGGTTAGCACTACATTGACATGGGGCTATAAAGAGCTATGGAGATGACTGGGAAGTCATAGGATGCAATGAGTTTACACTAAAGTGACATTGGCACTCTGATGGGCTTTGGGAATGAATGGGGGATATGGGTTGGCCTCCATTGTAAATGGTGGTATGGAGGGAATAAGGGACCATGGGTGACTGTATAGAAGGGCTTTTTAATGGGACATGGACATCGCTGGCTGGGTTAGCATTTATTACCCATCCCCAAGGACATTTGAGAGTCAACCACCTTGCTGTGGATCTCGAGTCTCATGTAGGCCAGGTAAGGGTGACAGATTTCCTTCCCTAAAGGACATTAGTGAACCAGATGAACATTTGCAGCAATTGATAATGGTTCCATAGTCATCATTACACTTTTAATTCCAGATTTTTATTGAATTCAATTTTCACCATCTGCCAAGGTGGGTTTTGAACCTGGGTTCCCTGAACCTGGATTACTTGTGCAGAGATAATATCAATGCCATCAAGGGTAGTAGGAGAATAGATGGTTGGTGGGAGCATGCGTTGTCACATTTTGGCATGGATGAGGCATGGGAACTGACGGGGGTGAGGGATTCTGAGAGGTTCAGCATACTTTGCCCGTTGCCCTAGCAGCAGTCACAACACCTTACACCTGTGCCAGTCCGCTGTTTCCTCAATAGAGCCCACATATCAGATCAGAAGGTGGTGGCTGGGTGGTAAGGGCTAGCCACAGACCACTTGGCTCATGGCTCTGGTGCACAACTCATGCAAATGTAGGCAAAAGACATATAATGACGGTCCCTGTCACACAAAATCTCATCAAGAAAGTCATTAGGTTGCTTAAACAACATTTCCACTGATTAAACAGCTCTTGAGTAGCCTGGCAGCACTCAGTTATCATTCATCATGAACTGCTGCATCCTACATAATCTCATTCTGGTAAGGTACAGCACTTGTCATCAGGCTTTTTTCATTCTTTCACGGGATGTAGGAATAACCCTGTAGGCCAGCATTTGTTGTCAACAAGGACAATCTCTATTTGTCCTTCAGAAGGTGATGGTGAGCCGGCTTCTTGAACCACTGCAGTTCATGTGGTGTGCTGTATCTATATAATCTCAGAAACCTTCAACCAATGTACCAATCAAAAGTTTTACACTGACGTCTTTATTGACGAGGCAAAAATAGGACAACACAAGTGTATAAATCAAATAACTTTATTCAACAAACAGTAAAAATCAATTACCCTTAAATTATACCAAAATATCATTAAATGGTCCCAAGATTCTGAATATAACCCATGACGATGAACCCAGCTGTGCCACCGGTCTAATTCTCTGAGTCTCGTTTTCCCTAATTTCCTCGGGGTATTTCTTTATTGCGAGGGAGGATCTTGCATGTTGCTTCCTTCCGTCTCTGCCGCATGGAGTCTTCGCTGCTGGGAGGTCCAGGGGTTTGATGCTTATACCCCTCCCCGTGCCTTTCCAGAATTTTCTCTGGCCCCCAGCTGATGAGGTCACAGGGTGGGAGTGACACCATCTAATGGAGTTACTAAAGGCCACCCAGCAGGATATCGAGGGTCCATTTCCTGGTGTGTAATATGGTCTACTCAAAATAATGGATTCATTGGGCAGCACGGTGGCGCAGTGGGTTAGCCTTACTGCCTCACGGTGCCGAGGTCCCAGGTTGTTGCTAATTCTTCAGCTTGTGGCAAGCTGGGCAGAGCAGGGATATCTTAAGGCATTCAGACCTTGGGCAAAGTTTGTTAATAGTCCATTGTCTCTGAGTACGTACTTGGCGATGAGTCATTTGTTTTGCACACGGGGCTGTTATTCCCATAGCAGACACAGAAAGTACATCGAACTGTAGAGTTAGATACAATTTGCAACATAGTTAAGGCTGTAGATTACAAACTAATAACCATTTATGGCATGGACTGAGATAATGGAGGACTAATTAGTTGCATGTAATGAATTGGGACATGAATATAGGTGATTGGCTGTATGTAAATGAGATTACAAACTGATTCCACTTTCAAATCATTATACTAACTCATGTGAGCCTTAGCTCAAGTGAGAAAGAGTGCTGTCTAAAGACTGTGGAGCCTCAGGCATTGCGCCCAGAATTCTGATACAATAAACTGCTTCTTTACTCATCCAAAGGCCTTCGTGTGAATATTTTCACCTGTAACAATTGGCGTAGTCGGCAGGATTTCCCACCAACATGTCCCACAATCATATAATGTGAGAGACAGAATTTTCTCACCAACATCCACTCCTTTTGGTCATGGAAGATGTTTACTGAATCCCAAATGACCACAATGATTCGATATGAGGGCTGCAGGGTGAGTTTTAATACGACCTTTGGGGCATGTAACCTCCCAGATGTTCCGTATGTATACCGTGCATGTGATTCAAAGATCACCCCTCAAACGAACTCATGTATGTCATATTTAATGTCTTGATATCAATCATACCTGATTCCCTGACTAGCTCTGCTGTCAGTCATTAAATGATATTATTCATAGCATTTTTCAAATAAGTTCATCTGACAGTCCCACACTCTGCGCCACCGACTTTCACTCTGAAGTAGTTCCTCAGTGTGTATCTGTGTGTACCTTTTTTTCCAAGCATGGATTTTTCATTAACTGGTGGTAAAGCTTAACTGATTGACTGATCTTGAGTCTTTGTTCCCTCAGAGGTTCTGCAAGATGTGGGACCATCTCTTGTTCTTTAAAATCCTAACTCAAATGATCCTTGCTAGGCCAATAGTGGTGGGCCTATGGGGTACAAAAGTTATAGCGACAGGAGGTTATGGTGGTTGAAACACAGTATTTTCCTTTTCCTCCGTCAACTTAAAATGCATGAGGGCAGGTGTAATCTCTTAGACACAACCATGAGCTCTGATTAACCCATATTGGTCCCACTCTCCCTGTGCTACCGGGTGGGGGCACACAGTAATGTCCCCTTTCTCTTTACACCCCGTGGGGGATATCCCATATATTATGCCTGAGTATAGCAGAGGTCTCGGTGAGATAGCACCTGAGGGAGGTTTTAAGCCCGTACGATTCCAATGTCCTCAAGTTGGTTGTGAGGGAATGGCCCTGAGTACGGTGTGATGATAAGGATCATCAGGACCATCTCTACCCCCGTTATCTCGTCCATTTTGCAGTTGGGGAATACTGAATATACTCGGGTTACTCCCTTCAGAGTACGGTTGTCCAGCGTTCCTTGTCATTTGACTAGCGTAGCCAGTTGCAGGCACTTCCCCCCTTTAGATCAGATCAAGGCTGTGTCTTAGCTGCCCCTGTCAGAGCCTTCCGGCTTTCTCTGTTTCTTGACGTACTCAGAGACAATGGACTATTAACAAACTTTGCCCAAGGTCTGAATGCCTTAGGATATCCCTGCTCTGCCAGGCTAGCCACAAGCTGAAAAATTTGCAACAACAGGAAAAGGCTGTCGATTACAAACTAATAACAATTTATAGCATGGACTGAGATAATGGAGGACTAACTGGTTGTATGTAATGAATTGTGATGCAAATAAAGGTGATTAGCTGTATGTAAATGAGATTACAAACTGATTTCGCTTTCAAATCTGTATATTAACCCGTGTGAGCCTTAGCTCAAGTGAGAAAGGGTCCAAAGGCTGTGGAGCCTCTGGCCTTGCGCCCAGAATTCTGATACAATAAACTGCTTCTTTACTCATCCAAAGGTCTTCGTGTGAATATTTTCACCTCTGACAGTCGCAACAAAGGATTTAAAATTTTATTTTCCTCGTGAATGCAATTTCCAATCCAAATCCATTTATTGTTAATAAGAAGCCAAACAAATCAGGTTTTCTTCAGTTAAAGGATGAATATGTTTATTAGCAAACCCAGGAAAATAATAAAATCACAACGATACACAGATCTCAAAAGTAGGAAAGTTAAAGCCTAAATAAAAGTTAAAATAATATATGACTGAGTCCTTTACTTGTCTGTGAGATGTAAATAATTGAACATTGCGGCCATTTGAAGTTAGTTGGTTTCCTGCAGAATAATGGAGTTGGTTTTATTCAGGTTAACACTTTGTTGAAGACATGCTCTAGTTTCCAGAGAAATAGAGTGAGATAGAGAGTGAGTGAGAGATCTGACTGCTTTCTTCCAGCAGTCTTTTCTGATGATTCTCATGTTATTTTTCCTACTGTTTGTTCTTTTTCTTTTGCTTGGCAGAACTAGTTATTAATGTCCCTCGCTGTATGTTCCAGAAGGAATTCAATTCATATTTTGATCCTTGCATCTCTGAAACCTTCAATACTTTTTAAGATCCTAGTCAACAGGAGATAGGGGTATTTCATCTTCCACAGGGAGTTTTAAATGTTTGATAAGTACCTGATCAAAGTCTAGCATTTTGCATCTTTCATAAGAACATAGGAATTAGAAGCAGGAGTAGGCAATTCAGCCCCTCGAGCCTGCTCCACCATCCAATACGCCCATGGTTGACCTCATCTTGGCTTCATCTCAACCTTACTGCCTGCTCTCCATGACCCTTCATCCTGTTTCAAATTAAAAACCTATCTATCTCCTCCTTAAATTTGATTCACATCCAGGCGTTCACTGCACTCTGGGGTAGAGAATTCCACAGATTCACAACCCTGTGAGTGAAGTAATTCCTCCTCATTTCTGTTTTAAATCTGCCATCCCTTAGCCTACAACTATGGAATCTCTTTCTAGAATGAGCCCCACACTAGTGTTCTGGTGTAAAATTAAAATAATTATGGAGGCATGAGGATAGATTTATCCCTCGTGGACTGTGCAGGAAGACTTAAAGGTAGGACAGTTATAAACAGTGGCAGACATTTAAGGAGATATATAATTCCTCCCAACTAAAATATGTTCCAGAGATGAAATCTCTTTTCGTTTAAATATAAATTTAGAGTACCCAATTACTTTTTTTTCCAATTAAGGGGCAATTTAGTGTGGCCAATCCATCTAACCTGCAAATCTTTGGGTTGTGGAGGTGAAACCCACGCAGACATGGGGAGAATGTGCAAACTCCACACGGGCAGTGATCCAGGGTCGGGATTCGAACGCAGGCCCTCAGCACCGCAGTCCCAGTGTTATCCACTGCGCCACATGCCGCCCCTGTTCCAAAGATGAAAGAGGAACAAAATGCATCCGTAGCTAAGTAAGGAGGTTAAAGATAACATAAAAGAGAAAGGGAACTGTAGCGACATGTATGACCGACTGGTAGAAAAGGACGACACCATACTGGACGCAACAAGAATGAAATGGGAGGACGACCTGGGGATTGAGATAGGATGGGGACTCTGGAGCGAAGCACTGCATAGGGTCAACTCCACCTCCACATGCGCAAGGCTCAGCCTGACGCAACTAAAAGTGGTACATAGAGCCCACTTAACAAGAAACCGTATGAGTAGGTTCTTCCCGGAGGTGGAGGACAGATGTGAACGGTGCCAAAGAGGCCCGGCCAACCATGCCCACATGTTCTGGTCTTGCCCCAGACTTGTGGAGTACTGGACAACCTTCTTCGAGGCTATGTCCAAAGTGGTGGGGGTGAGGGTGGAGCCATGCCCGATAGTGGCGGTCTTCGGTGTTTCAGACCAGCCAGATCTATTCCTGGGGAGGAGGGCAGACGCCCTTGCCTTTGCCTCCCTAATCGCCCGCCGCAGAATCCTGTTTGGCTGGCGGTCAGCAGCACCGCCCAGAGCTGCAGACTGGCTGTCCGACCTTTCGGAATCTCTCCAAATGGAGAAAATCAAATTCGCCATCCGAGGGTCAGACGACGGCTTCTACAGAACGTGGGAGCCATTCATGCAATTGTTCCGGGACCTGTTTGTGGTCAACGAACAAGAGGAAGAATAGTCGGGTGGCCCCAAAATGGACGGGAATCGGGGGAAGGTAACCGGGGGGGGGGGGGGGGGGGGGGGTGCTACGGGCTCGTTATGGGGGTTTGATGGCTAGCTAAGGCCCAAAACCAAACTGTAAATAATTGCCTATAAACATGTGCCTCGGCCATATTGGGGAATGTAAAATATGTATGCCAGCTAAAGGGGGCGGCCACAGTTGTTATTATGAAGATGCTTACCTGTAAATATACATGTTAATTTTTGCGTGTTTTTTTCTCTAATAATTTATAATTTGTTGGATATAAAATATGAAACCTCAATAAAAAACATTTTTTAAAAAGATAACATAAAGGCAAAAACTAGGCATACCACATTGCAAAGGTCAGTGCCAGGCTGGAGGATTGGCAAACATTTAAAGACAAACAAATTGTGACTAAAAAAGTAATAAAAAGAGAAAAGTTAAATTATGAAAGCAATCTAGTGCAAAATATAAAACTGGATAGCAAAATATTCTGTAAGTATATAAAAAGGAAGGTAGTAGCTAAAGTCAACATTGATCCCTTAGAGCAGTGTTCTTTTTTAATAAACATTTTATTGAGATATTTATGGGTTTATAACAACAACAGAAGAATCAGTGTACATACAAATATAAACATAGTGCAAAGGCCGTCTTCCTTCCTCACAGGTCCCCCCTTTCTTACACGCTAATCTGAACTAAACTAAACCCCAACCCCACCTCCCTCTCTGCTGATGGTTAATTTTTCCCAAAGAAGTCGACGATTGGCTGCCACCTCCGGACGAACCCGAACATTGACCCTCTCAGGGCAAACTTGATTTTCTCCAGACAGAGAAAGATAGCCATGTCAGTTAGCCAGGTCTCTGACTTTGGGGCCTTTGAGTTCCATCCATCTCCGGGCTACCAAGGAGGCAAAGGCCAGAATGTCTGCCTCTTTCTCCTCCTGGATTCCCGGATCTTCCGACATTTGGAAAATCGCTACCTCCGGACTCGGTGCCACCCTTGTTTATAACACCTTGGACATGACATCTGCAAACCCCTGCCAGAATTCCCTAAGCTTCGGCATGCCCAGAAGATATGAACATAGTTCACTGGTCCTCTAGCATACCTTGCGCACCTGTCTTCTACCCCACAGAACCTGCTCATCCGGGCCACTGTCATGTGAGCCCGGTGAACGACCTTAAACTGTATCAGGCTGAGTCTGGCACATGTTGTGGACGTGTTGACTCTACTCAATGCATCTGCCCAGAGACCATCCTCTATCTCTCCTCCTAACTCCTCTTCCCATTTGTGTTTCAGCTCCTCGGTCTGCATTTCTTCTGACCCCATAAGTTCTTTATAAATGTCCAAAACCCACATTCTGGAAACTACCCTATCCTGTATCCCCCTTGGCGGTTAGTAGAGCAGTGTTTTTTAAACTGTTGGTCAAGTGTGGGTGTCGGGAGGATCACGGAATGCTCAGTTGTAGCGTTCCTGATCGTGGGAGAAGCACCCAATGGCCACGACCAACCTTTAAGAATGCTGGCTGCAATTGGCTTTTAAATTGAGAAAAGCGGCAGTGACTCTGAATGTGAACGATGCAGTTATCCCGCCAGGAGCGACAGCAGGAAGCAGGTCACGCACTAGGCACATACACTGACATCACACGCCCTGTATGTCCGTGCTTTCGGCGTGAAATTATAGAGGAGAGATTTCTCCATTTTCTAGCTACAAACAAGCAAGCAACAGGACTGTGAAGAACTGAAGATGGATTGTTTTGTCATAAGGAAGAAAGAGCCAGAGACACAAACAGAACAGAATCTCACAACTGAATCTGCTGGAAAGAGCTGCTCAGGACAATCCACGGCAGGACAAAGCAGTGCTGGCATGAGCTGTATACAGAGCTCTAGGGCCTCTGGTGAACAACCTATTAAGAAGAAACCAAAATTGGGAACAAAGCAGTGTAAAGATGATTTCTTTTGGTATGGGCTTGTTAATTGTACCAATGCAAATCAGGATGCAAAGTCCATGGGTTGGATTCTCTGCTGTCGGGATGCTCCAGTTTGCCGGCAGGCCAGGGGTTTCCCAATGGTGTGGGGCTGCCCCACAATGGGAAACCCCATTGACCAGCCGGCAAAACATAACATCCTGCCGGCGTGCTGAACCAGAAACCTGGTGCGGTGGGACGGAGAATCCAGCCCCATGTGTGTTATATGCAGGGAAGTACTAGCAAATGAAAATTTAAAGCCCTCAAAACGTCAAAGACATTTGAAGACTAAACATGGTGAGTTAAAGGACAAATGCTTTTGGTTTTTTCAAAGGATGCAGCAAGAACTTCACCTTAAATAATCAGCTGAAGTCCTTAGCAGAAATGTAACATTGAATGATAAAATATAATTACCCTCTTACATGGTCCCTTTTTTGCATTCATTGCTAATGGAAGTATGAAAGTATCAAAGTAGGCAAGTGCTGTTGCAACTGTATAGGGCATTGGTGAGACCGCATCTGGAGTACTGGGCACAATTCTGGTCCCTTACTTAAGGAAGGATGTAAATGCATTAGAGGTAGTTCAGAGAAAGTTCACGAGATTAATTCCAGAGAGGAAGGACTTGTTTTATGAAGGGAGTTTGAGCAGTTTAAGATTATACTCGATGGCGATTAGATGAATGAGAGGAGATCTAATAAGATGCTAAAGGGGATTGACAGGGTAGTCGCAGAGTGGGAAGTCAATGATCGGAATGGATCAGAGCGGAGGGGCGTTGGACCTGGTAGGTGGAGGAGGGGGTTGGGCTGGGATGGGTTGGGTAGGGGGTATGGGTCAGACTGGGCCAGTTTGGTGGGTCAGGCCAGGTCAGGGGTAGGAGTGCAATCTGGTCGGAGCAGGGTCTGGGAGGGGGTAGGTTGGACCAGGTTGGGCAGAGTGGATAGAATCACAGGATTTACAGTGCAGAGGGAGGCCATTCAGCCCATCGAGTCTGCACCAGCCCTTGGAAAGAGCACCCTACTTAAGCCCACACCTCCACCCTATCCCTGTAACCCATTAACCCACCTAACCTTTTGGACACAAAGGGGCAATTTAGCGTGGCCAATCCACCTAACCCGCACATCTTTGGATTGTGGGAGGAAACCGGAGCACCCAGAGGAAACCCACGCAGACATGGGGAGAACGTGCAAACTTCACACTGACAGTCACCCGAGGCCGGAATTGAACCCGGGACCCTAGAGCTGTGAGGCAGCAGTGCTAACCAGTGTGCAACCTTGTCGGTCGGAACAGAGCGGGGATGGAGGGTTGGACTGAGGTGGGGGGAGTTGTGGAGCGGGTTGAGTATGCAACAGGTTGAGACTTTGCCTTTATGCTATCCTCTAAAGTTTGCACAATGCCAGTATCTCAGCTCGTGACTGTGAGCATGAGATTAAGTATAGTGTTTGATCATCATCAGTCTCTTCTGTCCCTTGCAATTCAATTCATGCTGCTGCACATCTGCCTGGCCAGATGTCAGTTCTTGGGTATCTGAAAGAATAAAGGCACATGAATTGGATACAGTGAAGGAAGAGAACAAGTAAGAGGCACATGCCTCAACCATCTGCAACTAGGATTCAGAAGAGATTGTGGTATGAAAGTATCCTGAGAAGGGGGATTAGGTAGGAACATCCTGTCACCTTCAATCGTTTCAGCCTGACTTTCTCACTCCAATAATGGTAAATATTGTCTTCTCCATTGTGATAAGCTACTGCTGCCTTCAGTTATGCGTCACATTATTCTGCAAGAGAGAGGAAAATACGTGAGTGGGTGTTGTGCGATGTTCCTGGGATGTGTTCGTCATGGTTGAAAAACTAACTTTATTGGGGATAAGATAAGGTGGGTTACAAAACAAGGAACTGATCTAAACCTGTCCATTCCTGCTGAGCAGGCTAGATTATATTTATTCCCAAACTCTTTCCTGCTGAAATCAATGGATAAGAATCAGACCGCTCCCAGAAGTGTCCAAGTGCGCATATGAATGATCACGGGAAATGTTCAGTTGTTATGCCTTTTCCACTTGTGGTTTAAATAACCTATCACGACTGATTGCTAAAGATCACACATAAGTAGTCAGCAGTAGAATGAAATACTCGAGGATTACCAGAAATTTATGAAGCCATACTCCAGGAAACAAAATCACCCTTCAGTGCAGAAAGAGGGAACAAAGTTTGCAACAGAAAATACATTTGTTCCACACTTCAAACAATTCCTTCACAAAATTGTGATATGCATATAGTGCAAACAAACTTTCATAAGCAGAGCCACACGACATATTTCACACTTTTGTGGTCAATTGTGACATATGCTTCTGATTAAGGAATAAAGTTTTTATTTGATTATGGAATAATGTTTTTAAAATGACCTCATAATCAGAAATAATTAAAGCCACCAACCAGTTAGTTTAATTAAGAATTCAGGCAGCTTTGTTCTACCAAAGACTTTGGGCTTAGTCATTGACGATTTTGGCACATATCTGAATGAAATCAATAACCAAAGGACGAGGTTAACAATACCATTAAGCTAAGAGTACTATACAGTAACAATGCAACAGATGTGGCTTTTCTGACCATTATAGTGGGATTGACTATAGAGACTTTCTATTTTGCAATTCCGCTACTGTTTCTCTCAGCTGGAAAGAGATAAGTACAGTGACAGGAGCCTTTTGTAAAAGTACTGAATGCAACCTGATAGACAATGGGATGGGCGATTTCTGGGCATATGGTAGTTACGGTAGCTATTGTCTTGATATGACGGGGGCTTGGCATGATGACATGCAATGATTTTGGAAAATGTGTGTGGTGGAAGCAGGAAGGGGAGGAGAGGAGGGGCTCAACAAACCTCAGTGCTGGCATCTGGGGGATAATATGGGAGGAAAGATTTAGGAAACCTGGACTCTGGGGAAACTGTGAGCTAATACTTTAACTCTTAAAGGAGCAACTCAAGCCAAAAGCAACAATTCCAGGAAAATTTTATTTTGACTCATTCCTTGTCATTATCAATCTGGGCCAATGATGGTGGGCTGGGAGGTGGGAAGGCTGGCTAAATGGCTTCCTTTCCGGTGACCAGTACATTTCCAAGGGAGATCAGGCATAGGAGATTACCCACAAAATGTGTTCCCCTCCACATTGATTTCACACCCTCAAACCAGCCCCAAGTATGATAGCAGGAATCGCTGGTGTAGTGATAATGTCACTGGATAGTAACCAAGACGCCTTGGGCAACACAGATTTAACTCTCACCTCTGCAGCTGGTGGAATTTGAATTAAAAGTTAGTCTAATGGTGGCCATAAAAAATTTACCATCATTACTAGTTTTACCTACATGTGACCCCAGACCCACAGCAATGTTGTTGACTTTTAAATGCCCTGTGAAATAACACTCAGTTGTATAAATCTTCTATGAAATCTAAAAGGAATTAAACTGGACGGACCATCTGGCATCAGCATAGGCCAGGATGCAGTGGGCCAGCCAAAACTCCATTGTCTTCCAGACGGATCGGATGATGCCATCAATGGGTGGGGCCAGAAAATCCTTAGACATAAGAAACGACAACAGCAAAACCCAACCCTGTCAATCTTGCGAAGGCTATTAACATCTGGTGCCAAAATTGGGGGAGTTCGAGAATTTACAGTGCAGAAGGAGGCCATTCAGCCCATCAAGTCTGCACCAGTCCTTGGAAAGAGCACCCTACCTAAGCCCCACGCCTCTACCCTATCCCCTTTATCCCCGTAACCCAAGCTAACCTTTTTTGGACACTAAGGGCAATTTAAAATGGCCAGTCCACCTAACCTGCATATCTTTGGACTGTGAGAGGAAACCAGAGCACCAGAGGAAACTCACGCACACACGGGGAGAATGTGCAGGTTCCACACAGACGGTGACCCAAGCCGGGAAACAAACCTGGGACCCTGGAGCTGTGAAGCAACTGTGCTAACCACTATGTTACCGTACTGCCCGTGTTCATTCACAGACTAGTCAAACAATGGCCTGACATAGTCATACTCACAGAATCATACATCAGAAACATTTAAAATTATGAAGGGAATAGATAGGATAGATGCGGGCAGGTTGTTTCCACTGGCGGGTGACAGCAGAACTAGGGGACATAGCCTCAAAATAAGGGGAAGTAGATTTAGGACTGAGTTTAGGAGGAACTTCTTCACCCAAAGGGTTGTGAATCTATGGAATTCCTTGCCCAGTGAAGCAGTTGAGGCTCCTTCATTACATGTTTTTAAGGTAAAGATAGATAGTTTTTTGAAGAGTAAAGGGATTAACGGTTATGGTGTTCGGGCCGGAAAGTGGAGCTGAGTCCACAAAAGATCAGCCATGATCTAATTGAATGGCGGAGCAGGCTCGAGGGGCCAGATGGCCTACTCCTGCTCCTAGTTCTTATGTTCTTATGTACACACAATGTCCCAAACACTGCTATCACCATCCCTGGGTATGTCCTGTCCCATCAATGGGACAGGCCCACCAGAGAAGGTAGTACAATGGTATACAGTCAGAAGGAGTCTCCCTGGGAGTCCTCAACATCAACTCTAGACCCCATGAAATCTCATGTAAACTTTCTAATGGTAACCACCTACCACCCCCCCCCCCCCCCCCCCCCTCAGCTGATAAATTAGTACTCTTCCATGTTGAACACCATTTGGTGGAAGCATATGAGAATGATATGTATTCTGGATGACTGGATGGGGTACCTCTATGTCCATCAGCTATACTGGCTCAGTAGCACCAATACTGACCAAGCTGACCCAGTTCTGAAGGACATAACCGCTAGGCTGCGTTCTTCGGCAGGTGGTGGGGAAATCAACAAGAGGGAAAAACCTGCTTGACCTCATCCTCACCAACTTACCTATCAAAGATGCATCTGCCCATGACAGTAATAGCAGGAGTGATTATCATACAGTCCTATGGAGATCAAATCTGGTCTTCTCATTGAGGATACTCTCCATCGTGTAGTGCAGAACTACAACCATGCTAAATTCAATAGATTGTCAATAGATCCAGAAACTCAAAACTGGGCACCCACGAGGGGCTTTGTGCCATCAACAACAGCAGAATTATACTCAACCACAATCTGCAACTTCATGGCCCAGCATTTACCCCACTCTTCCATAAAGCGGGTGATCAACCTTGGTTCAATGAAAAGTGCAGAAGGGCATGCCAGGAGCATCACCAGGCATACTCGAAAATCAGGTGACAACCTGGTAAAGCTAAGACAAAGGACCACTTGTCGCCAAACAGCAACATGCAATAGACAGAGATAAGCGATTCCACAATCAACGGATCAGGTCTCAGCTCTGCAGTCCTGCTACATCCAGCCGTGAATGGTGGTGAATAATTGAACAACTCACTGGAGGAGGAGGCTCCACAAATATCTCCATCCTTAATAATGGGACGCCCAGCGCCTCAGTGCAAAAGACAAGCTGAAGTATTTGCAGCAATCTTCAGCCATGAGTGCAGAATAGATGATCCATCTCAGCCTTCTGCTGAGGTCACTGACATCACAACTACCAGTCTTCATCCAATTTGATTCATCCCACATGATATCAAGAAACAGCCAAAGGCATTGGATACTGCAAACGCTATGGACTCTGACAATATCCCAGCAATAGTACTGAAGACATGTTCTCCAGAATTAGGTATGCCCCGAGCCAAGTTGTTCCAATGCAGCTACAACACTGGCATCTATCTGGAAATGTGGAAAATTGCCCAGGTATCTCTTGTCAACAAAAAGCAGTTCATCATTAGCGACATGATGGAAAGTGTCATGGACAGTGCTATCAAGTAGCATTTACTTAGCAACAGTCTGCTCACTGATACTCAGTTTGGGTTCCGCCAAGGTTACTCAGCTCCGACCTCATTACAGACTTGGTCCAAACATGGGCAATAGAGTTGAACTCAAAAGATGAGGTGAAAGTGATTTATCTTGACACAAAAGCAGGAATTGATCGAGCGTGGGATCAAGGAGTCCTAGCAAACTGGTGCCAATGGGAATCAGGGGGAAATTTCTTTGCTGGTTGGGGTTCATACCTTGAACAAAGGAGGATGGTTGAGGTTGTTGGAGGCCAATTGCCTCAGCCCCGAGACATCGCTGCGGGAGTCCTTCAGGATTGTGTTCCAGACCCACCCTATTTCAGCTGTTTTATCAGTGATCTTCCTTCCTTCCATTATAAGGTCAGGTATGAGGATATTCTCTGATTTTTTTTAAATTTAGAGTACCCAATTAATTTTTTTCTAATTAAGGGGCAATTTAGCATGCCCAATCCACCTAGCCTGCACATCTTTGGGTTGTGGGGGCGAAACCCATGCAAGCACGGGGAGAATGTGCAAACTTCACACGGGCAGTGACCCAGAGCCGGGATCGAACCTGGGAGCAGGGCTAACCCGCTGGAATATTATCTGATGATTGCATTATTTTCAACACCATTCCTGACTCCTCAATACTGAAGCAATCTGTGTTCGTATGCAGCAAGGCTTCGACAATATCCAGGCTTGGGCTGATAAGTGGCAAGTAACTTTCATTCCACACAAGTGCCAAGCAATGACATGTCCAACAAGGGAAAATCTAACCAGTGCCCCTTGACATTCAATGGCATTGCCATTGCTAAATCCCCCATTATCAACATCCTGGTGGTTACCATTGACAAGAACAGAACTAGATCATCATTTAAGTACTGTGGCTACAAGAGCATGTCAGAGGCTAGGAATTCCCATCAGGTAACTCGCCTCCTGGCTCCCCAAAGCCTGTTTATCATCTACAAGGCACAAGATGGAGGACTCTCCACTTGCTGAACCAGTGCAGTTCCAACTTCAACTCCATCCGGGACAAAGCAGCCCGCTTGATTGGCACCCCTTCCACCGCCTTCAACATTCACTCCTGCCACCACCGATGCGCAATGCAGCCGTGTATACTATATTTCTTTTAAAAGTCTTTATCCCATCCTTAAAGTTACAAAGCCAATGTGCAGAGTGTACAGGGCAAATCCTTACTCCATCTCACGGCTTGCTTCAAAAACCAATTCAAATTCAAATTAAATCCAATTCATGGTCTCCACAAGAGAGACATACAGGATTCAAGCTGACAAGAAAAGGCATTGCACCTCATCTTGGACTTGATCTGACTCTTGATCCTAGCTAAAAGGCCAAGAAATGATCTGTGTGTACCATCTACAAGATTCATTGCAGCAATTCATCAAGGCCCCTTCAACAGCAGCTTCCAAACTCATGACCTCTACCACCAAAAAGGACAAGGGCAGCAAACACATGGAAACACCATCACCTGCTAATTTCCTCAAAGTCTCTCACCATCTTGACTTGGAAATATATCACCATTCTTTCATTGTTGCTGGGTAAAAATCCTGGAACTTCCTCCCTAACAGCACTGTCGGTGTATCTAAACCACATAAACTGCAGCAGTTCAAGAAAACAGCACAGCACCAACTTCTCAAGGACAATTAATAATGGGCAATAAATGGTGGTCCAGCCAATGACACCCACATCCCATAAATAAAAAGAAAGAAGCTTCTGTCCCATATTGTCATGGGTCTTTGGATTTTTTAAGTGTTTATTCTGCATTTTCTTGATATTTCTGAAAAGTAAGTCTTTCTCCTTCCTACTGGAATTAGTAATATGAAGTTGAAAGTTCACAGCTCAGTGCATTTATAGCTTCAGATGTTATTCAATGTCAGCTCTTTGAACATTTTCTCCAAAGATTAACTCTGATACTTTTCCTTCCCTAATGGTGGCTCAGTGGTTAGCACTGCTGCCTCGCAGGACCAGTAACCTGGGTTCAATTCCGGCCTTCAGTGACCCTGTGGAGTTTGCACGTTCTCCTCAGGTCTGCGTGGGGTTGCTCCGGGTAATCCGGTTTCCCCCCACAGTTCAAAGATGTGCAGGTTAGGTGGGTTGGCCATGCTAACTTACCCCTTAGTGTCCAAAAGGTTAGGTGAGGTTACTGGGTTATATGGATAGGGTGAGGGCATGGGCATAGGTAGAGTGCTCTTTCAGAGGATTAGTGCAGACTCGATGGGCCAAATGACCTCTTTCTGCACTGTAGTGATTCTCTTGACATTGAGGTCAGTGGTAATGCACAGTTATCCCCCACTTGAGATCAGCTAGGAGATACCATGATTAAAGGTGGACTCTCCTGGTCTGTATATTTTAGATCATAGTTATCATGTGCTGTTATCCACAAGACAATTGGGGAGGTAAACTTAATTCTTCAACTTAACATAAATTTCAGGTTCAGTTCACATGGGGTATGATGTATTATAAATTATTTAATTGGACTATTTCCTTTACGATAAATGGTTTAGGTCAGCAAAATATTGATATTGTAAAATATTGGGCATAACCTTGCTGGTACTGCTTATCAACATAAATATATTATTTTGCAAGCTGTATTTGCATGATTGTCTGTCAAAATCCTTAGTAACTCAAGAAACATTGAGGGTGCGATCTATCCAAGCAGATTTCCCAGAAAGTGATCCTGCCCACAACGGGCAGGATTCACATCGCGATTTTTCGCGAGATCGCATTATATCTCGTGAGGCGTGGTGAGCCAAGTAGATCCTGAAAGTGGGATCTCTCGGCATCTACTGGTCGCGTTGCGTCGCGCCGCGTTGTTTTTCGGGTGCAACAAGACAAGTAGATCCCACCCTTAGACAAGGCTTGGAATCTGATTTAAAGGTTTCAAAACCCAGGCAGCATGGTGGCGCAGTGGTTAGCACTGCTGCCTCACGGCGCTGACGACCCGGGTTCCACCCTGGTCACTGTCCATGTGGAGTTTGCACATTCTCCCCATGTCTGTGTGGGTCTCACCCCCACAACCCAAAGATGTGCAGGTGAGGTGGATTGGCCACGCAGAATTGCCCCTTAATTGAAAACAAATGAATTAGGTACACTAAATTTATTTTCAAAAGTTTCAAAACCCAATTCTTCACTGAATCTGAGTTCAATCGCAATTGAAGCTCTTGTATTTTTGCAATACTGTAGTGAGTTTTCAATCCCCTTGGCGAGTGGGAAGTTGTGATTGCACTGTACTCTGCCAGATTCAGAAGCTTGCCTTCAGGTGCATTGGAAAGAGGCCTGCTTTTGGAGTAGAGTGCTCGCTTTAGAGGTGAGAAAAATAAAAATGTCAATGAAGATTCATTAGGGAAGCAGGAGCTGAAGCACTGAGCTATCCAAGATTTGGGGCTATCAGTCATGTGGCAAGAAGAAGCATATTGGGAAAAAGGAACGTGCTTGTGGGAGCAAAGCAGTATGGATGAACACCTGAGGTTAATTGATAATACCTATGGGAACATAGTAGCAGCTACAGGTACCTTGGGTGTACAGAGCAGAATAGCAGACTGGAGCACCAACAGGGGATTGATGAGTGCCTCAGGGAGCGGAGTGACTTTTTAAAATTATTTAGTAAGTCACAGATATATTCCAGTTATGAGGCGAGAACGTCAAAAATAATTCTTATTTTACAAGAGGCTATTGAGGACTAGAGTACATTGTAATTCAAAATAATGCAATAGAGAGTCACTGATGGTGATGATTCCAATTCCAAACATACAGTGTGCCAGAACTAAGCTGATCTCCAGGCTATATTTCATACGTTGTCTAACTTAAACAGAAAGTTCCACTTTGCAGGAAGGAAAATGCAATGATTTTCAGGAAGTGCTGATGGAAAAGTTAAATGACCCTCCTTTGGCCTACCCTGTGTGATGGGTTCAATGACACTTTGTACTGGACTGTGGTGTACCAAGGGAATATTATATTGTAACAGGTGCATCCATGATCAGCACAAGGATTAAAATAACTCTCAATTAATTGCCAGTGAAGGGAATGGAGTTTAGAAACCCCGTCAGCTTTAGCAATGCAGCAAATGTCTTGGATTTTTTGTTGCAAGGTCTTTTTAGAACATTTCATTTTTCTATTATGGTTATGTACACTTATGCAACATGGTGGCGTAGCGGTTAGCATTGCTGCCTAACGCACCGAGGTCCCAGGTTCAATCCCAGCTCTGGGTCACTGTCCATGTGGAGTTTGCATATCCTCCCCATGTTTGCGTGGGTTTCACCCCCACAACCCAAAAGATGTGCAGGGTAGATGGATTAGCCACATTAAATTGCCCCTTAATTGGAAACAATTTTTTGAAATTAATTGAGTACTCTAAATTTATTTTTTTTAAATCTGTTCTGTGCTATTTGGCCCTAAAAGCTTAAAAGAATGTTTTTGCAAATGCTCAAACTCATCATCCTCTGAGAATCCTGCAGCAGACCAGGTGTTACTCCTAATTCTTGCATCCACCTTCACTGTTTAATTGAAGATGTTGGTCTCTGCTCCCCTTGGAGTTTATTCAGTAACTAGCTAGACATTGCAGACTGAACATGTTCCAGATTCAAATCCTGCTATCTCTGCTGAGGAACTGGAAACAGTGCCTCAATTGGCCTCAATGCCCACTGGAGGGGATTTTTGCCTCTACTACCCAGGTAGTAATCCAATGGTGCAAACTATATTCTCTCTGCATGATCAATGATGTGAAAAACAACAAACCCTGTAGAGGCTGTGAAATCCTACCTATTAAAGAAAAAATTCTATGTCATAGGTTAGGGAGAGGAAATTTTACCATTATTCAGTGATTTCTGGTCGACTTGTATTGATTGTGGGTGGCACAGTAGCACAGTGGTTAGCACTGTTGCTTCACAGCACCAGGGACCCGGGTTTGATTCCCAGCTTGGGTCACTGTCTGTGTGGAGTCTGCACGTTCTCCCCATGTCTGCGTGGGTTTCCTCCGGATGCTCTGGTTTCCTCCCACAAATCCGAAAAGACTCACTTGTTAGGTGAATTGGACGTTCTGAATTCTCCTTCAATGTACCCGAACAGGCGCCGCAGTGTGGCGACTGGGGGATTTTCACAGTAACTGTATTGCACTGTTAATGTAAGCCTACTTGTGACATGAATAAAGATTATTATTATTTGTCAAGTGAGTACAGGATTGGAATCAGCTGTAATGCTTTCCTGCTCATACACACAATCAAAGTCTACACCTAAATATTTGACCATGACACTGGAAAATCACGCTGGAAAAGTACCTTGATGGGGTGCCAATGTCTCCAGCTGAGAGGAGAAAATAGGTCAAAAAAAGATACATCTGCTTCCTTTTGGCTGCAACCCCAAATGCTTTTAATTGAACAGGAAAAGTAAAAACTTCAAGCAACAAGATATGGAAACATAATTTTCCAGGAATTCGGCAAAGGCTGATGTAGAGTGGGAAAAGCGGCATTGAAGCCATCAACCATTGTATATTGCTGGGCATAGGAAAAAAAACTCAAGGGGCAGGTCCCATGATATAACACTGGCGGGGCAGTCTCTGATTTGCCCGCCCCCCTCAGCAACTTAGTCCCTTGAAGATCAAGGTGCCATTTTTAAAGGCCACTTCAGCGCAAAGACGTTCACCTGGAACTACCCCACCTCCCCAACCACACACACTCACCTCCCCCTCCTCCTAGCACTTCCCTAGCACTGCTCCCGATACTGTCCCCTGGCACAATCCAGGCACCACCTCCTGGCTGTGCCCCTGGCCGGGCACTGCCCCCTCTCTGAAGCAGGGAAGACAACTTTGATGCACAATTAATGTACAGCTGCATTTCTCACTTCCTTGCTCTTGCCACAGTATAATTCCTGTGGAGAGGCTGTACAGGTTGGCAATACTAAAATTGCAGCGGGATATTAATTAGCGAATGACATCAATTCAAACTATTCATTTCTCCCACTGACCGGACTTGCAGAAGCAGGACAGAGAGCCATGGGCTGGATCAAATGGTCCACCCATTGGGTATGTTTGTGGCAGGAGGCCAAATAAATTACAAGGGTTGCTCAGACCACCAGCTACCCGCTCAACCCAAGCTATTCCCCATAATAGGGTAGGTGGGCAAGTGCCAAAATCGGCAGCCCACTTGACATTTCTAAATGAATAATTAAGAGACAATTGAACTTGTTACCAGGTCAATTGACCAAAATAATGCACTGCACATGCCACAATATATTTGGCCTGCAAACCCACCCTGAACCCCTCACCCGTCCCTGGGCTCCCCGGTTATTCCCCATCCAAAACCCCAGACTTAACTCTTTCCAGTGGCGTGTCCTCTTCATCTGTTCTGGAACCACTGGGACTTCTAGAGCTACTGGCCAATCAGATTGAGGGATGGAGGTCCCACTCCCACCTCGTTCACACTGCCCACAGTGGGCTACTGCTGTGGGGTGGCCTCGTTGGCTGACGTCCACCATTTCTTCTGGGGTGGGCAATAAATAAGCACCCGCCACCCCTCCCCTGCCATAAATTCAGCCCCTTTTTTACAGAAGTATTCTGCTGCCTCCATCAAAGAACATCAAACCACATTGCAGGGTAGCCATCAATTGTGCTGCTGCCACAGAAGATAATACTGTAATATAAAGGTGGCAGAAGTAATTTGGCAGTTCCATCAACGCTTGAACTTTGTAAGAGTGTTGTTCTGTCCCTTGTACATAAAATGGCCTGCAAATTATATTTTCATCTCAGCCAGTGTAACAAGAGGGCCACTAAAATTGGTGAGGTAATGGAACTGTATCCCAGCAACAATCAGCTACATCGGGAGATGGAAAAAAAAGGAAATAATATTCTTATTCATTCGTTGGATTTCACAGTTTTGCTCTGAAGATTTATATTTAAAAGGTTACCCTTTTTATTTCTTTTGAGGACTATAGTACTATTTGTCCTCAGATGCGCAGTCTATACTCTAGAACAGTGCCACATTACATGTCATTCAAGGCCAGCCTGCCATCTTCAAAAGAATAAAAAAAACAGCTTTGAATCCCAGTCTCTGAAGTGGCTTAGAATTTGTCAGTGAAACGTCAGACAAAACAAACACAGATGGTGGCGTGCAAAAAGTAAAAAAGACTTCCATTAGAAGCCTTGCTGTTAAAATCTCTTCAATCTTAGATTTCTATAGAGTCACCCCCCTGAATTTCTGCAGTTGAATGAAGCCTCATTTTCACCATCGCTGCTGATTTGTATCTGATACAAATTTCCTGCTCATCGACAGCAGAATCGACAGTCAATAAACATGATTTTATTTGTGTAAATTGGAGTTACAAATAGAAATTATGAAACATTGTTAATGCAAATGGTAAATGTTACTAGTGTAAATCAAAGTTATTTACCCAAACACAGGGAGCTACTCAGGAAAACAAATGAATCTCCTGTGATGTTGCTCTCTGTTATAAAAAAAATTAATAAACCGGTGCTGAGGTCCCGGGTTCGATCCCGGCCCTGGGTCACTGTCCGTGTGGAGTTTGCACATTCCCCCCGTGTCTGCGAGTGTCTCACCCCTACAACCCAAAGATGTGTAGGGTAGGTGGATTGGCCACACTAAATTGCCACTTAATTGGAAAAAACAAAATTTGTTTTTTAAAAATTCATAAACATAAATGCTTCTCTTGAGTTTCCGGTACATAATGCCTATTGCATTCCAGAGTTGCAAAAATGGACAAGTAAATTTATAAATGGATATCAATCTTGTGTCAAAATTACAGAAGTGTACCACTTGTATTGTATAGAGTTATTCTTTCCACTTCCTTTCACTGCAAAATTGACCTTCAATGTGTGGAATCTTCTTCTCTATTTAGTGGCATATTTGGGGGTGGGGGGTGCATTTAATCAGGATGGAGGGTGGCGGTTGAAAACCCAACCATCTTCCCACTTTTTAAAATAAATTTAGAGTACCCAATTATTTTTTTTTCCCAATTAAGGGGCAATTTACCGTGGCCAATCCACCTAACATGCACATGTTTGGGTTGTAGGGGTGAAACCCACGCAGACACGGGGAGAATGTGCAAACTCCACACGGACAGTGACCCAGGGCCGGGATTCGAATCCGGGTCCTCAGCGCCGTAGTCCCAGTGCTAACCACTGTGTCACATGCCGCCCTCATCTTTCCACTTCTGCCCTGTTGAAGTCCAAGGTGGGAAGGCCATTTAATTTAGCTGCAGGAGGGCCTGTTGCCATTCAACATGCGCAAGTCAGATTGCTTGCTTTCCACTGTGGCTGTCATTCCGGCGCCACACCTCCCTGGTGGTGCTGCTGAGCAAAAACACTGCCAGTCTCTAATTGGTTGGCATCTCTCAGCAGGCAGGAACTCCACCCTGGAGTCCTGATTCCAGGGAAAGGACTCGCCATGGCCTTTCAACTGCCTGGTTGGCTCCTGGATATGGAGGCCTCCCCAAAGGAGGTAATGTGTGTCTCCTGCAAGCTTTCCAACCGACAGGCATTGCCTCCACAAGATTCCGTCCAACAGTAAACAATTTGTTGTTAAAAATTGTACTTTAAACTCTCACATTAGCTCTTTGATGAAATAACAAAGTGGGCAGAATCTTGAAACTGCCCTCACCACCTGCGAAGCATACACCGGTGTTCCACTGGGAACACTGTCAGCACTGTTGTTTCAGATGTTAAAATAATCCAGACTTGAGTAGAGAGAGGGTCATTTGGAATCAAAACCTTGGGCGCAATTCTCCGACCCCCACGCCGGGTGGGAGAATCGCGGGAGTGCCGGGTGATTCACGCCACGCCGCCCTGGCACCCGCACGCGATTCTCCCCCCACCCCTCCAAAACGGCGTGTCGCGATTTGCGACAGGCCGCTCAGAGAATCGCCGCTCCAGTCGAGCGGCGATTCTCGGGCCCGGATGGGCCGAGAGGCCTGCCTAATCCGACCGGTTCACGCCGCCGCCAACCACACCTGATAGCTGTCGGCGTGAACAGTGCGCGACCGCTGCGTGTGGGGCCTGTGGGGGGCAGAGGGAGGATCGAGCACCAGGGGGGTGCTCAGGAGGGGTCTGGCCCGCAATCGGTGCCCACCGATCGTCGGGCCGGCGTCTCTGAAAGATGCACTCTTTTCCCTCCGCCACCCCGCAAGATCAATCCTCCATGTCTTGCGGGGCGGCGGAGGGGAAGACGGCAACCTGCGCATACGCAGGTGACGTCATTTAGACACCACCGGCTGCGTCATTCAGGCGGCGGCGCTTTGACGCGGGCGCCAAGGCCCGGCGCGCGAGATTGGCGCGCCGCCTCTCCTAGCCCCCTGGGGGTTGGAGAATAGGGTGCGAGGAGCGGCCTCTGATGCCAGAGTGAAACACTTTGGTTTTCACTCCGGCGTCGGCACTTTGTCTCCCTTTGGGAGAATCGCGCCCCTTAGCTTTTTTCTCTTCCTACAGGTGCTGCCAGACTTTCTGAGATCTTTCAGCGTTTTCTCTTTTGGTTTCAGATTCCAGCATCCACAGTAATTAGCATTTGTTTATTATTGAGTATAGATACCTTAGTTTGTGGATAACACAAAACTCAGAAATATAGTAAGCAGTTAGAAAATATTTATTTACTTCAGGAGGACACAGAGAGACTGGTGAAATGGGTAGATGGTCATGCCCATATCATTTGCCCATGAATTTATGCAGAAAATTGATATTTCACTTTTAAAAAGCAGGGGCAATTTACTTGACAACATGGACTACAGGGGATCAGCTGACATTCTTTTGTGTTTTCTGTATAGACAAGGACTCACTCATGTCTGGGCATATCTATGCAAGGTCACTTAATATGCAAACGTCCTTTCCACATGCTTATGGCGGCCCCTCTCCATTTCAATTGAAGAGATTCAAAGTAACAATAGTTGATCGACTTGCAGCCTCATGGAGATTGAAATGAAGATAAAGGTAGTCAGAGGCTATTCATAACTGAAACATGGGGATATCAAACATTCCCCAATGTGTGACAAATGTTTAGCTCATCAACCTATTTGTGTCGACAAGGGAACATTGATACTGTGGTCAAATGAGAGAAACTAACATGTGATAGGAAACACCTTTACTTCAAAATGACAGCTCCTGGGAAGGCAATCTGTAATACAAAGATTATAGAGGTAAGATTTCTGAGCTAAAAAAAGGAAGAACCCTGCATAGAAACACACTCACAGGAGCAGAAGTAGGACTAATTCATTTTCCCTTCACTACAACTTTGATTTGAATAAACAGAAACCATTTTTTCTTGTGTGTGAGTCTTGTGTGAAAAAGACAATGGGTGCATTTACATTTTGGGTGTTACGAAAATGAATATTAATTATTTCGTTTAATTTGAATCTCAGAGAAATCCTGGACGCAATTCTCACCCCCCACGCCGGGTGGGAGAATCGCTGAGGCGCCGGGTGAGTCCCGCCACGCCGCCCTGGCACCCGCACGCGATTCTCCCACCCCCCACAAACCGGCGCGGCAAGATTTACGGCTGGATGCTCGGAGAATCTCCAGCCCGGATGGGCCGAGCGGCCTGCCCAATACGACGGGTTCCCGCCGGCGCCGTCCACACCTGGTCGCTGCCGGCGGCAACAGCGTGGGAACACTGGGGGGGGGGGGCGGCGTCCTGTTGGGGGGAAGGGGGGATCCAGCACCGGGGGAGGCCTCAAAAGGGGTCCGGTACGCGATTGGTGCCCACTGATCGGCGGGCCGGCCTCTCTGAAGGAGGACCTCCTTTCCTCCTCCGCCCCGCAAGATCAATCCGACATTTCTTGCGGAGCGCCCGCGGGGAGGATGGCAACCGCGCATGCGCGGGTGACGTCATTTACGCTGCGCCGGCCGCGTAATTTACGCGGTGCCGCTTTTACGCAGCACCAAGGCCCGGCGCATGTAAATGACGCGGCGCCGCTCCTAGCCCCCCGGGGGTGGGAGAATAGGGGGCGAGGAGAGGCCTCTGATGCCGGAATGAAATACTCCGGATTTCACTCCAACATCGGGACTTAGGGCGCGATTCTCCGCGATTCCCCGCGGCGCCTAAGTGACGTCAGCCGCGCATGCGCAGGTTGGCTGGCTCCATCCCGGCATGCGCGGTTGCCATCTTCCCCTCCGCTGCCCCGCAAGACATGGTGGCTTGATCTTGCGGGGCGGCGGAGGGGAAAGAGTGCGTCTCTTAGAGACGGTGGCCCGACGATCGGTGGGCACCGATCGCGGGCCAGTCACCTCCCAAGCACGCCCGTGGTGCTCATTCATCTCACCGCCCCCCACAGGCCCCAAATTTACCTTTTGCGCTATGTTCACGACGGCAGCGACCAGGTGTGGTTGCTGCCGTCGTGAACAGGTCGGGAACGTCAGGCCGCTCGGCCCATCCGGGCCGGAGAATCTCCGTACGCCGTGAAAAACAGTGACCTGCGATTACGCAACACAACATTTTGGGGGGGTGGGAGAATCGCGGGGGGTGCCAGGGCGGTGTGTCATGATTCGCCCGGCCCTCCCGCGATTCTCCCACCCGGCATGGGGAGCGGAGAATTGCGCCCTTAGTCTCCCAATGCCCCCTATCCTGTATCTGTTCTTGAAAGTCACAGCTCTCAAGCAAGGGGCGAAATACTCTGACCCCACGCAGGGGCGGAGAATCACCCGGGGCCGCCGAAACCGCGCCCCATCGTGGCAGAAATTCTCCGCCACCCGGGAGTTGGCGGGAGCGGGAATCACCCCACGCCGATCGGCGAGCCACCTGCGGCGATTCTCCGGCCCGCGATGGGCCGAAGTCCCGCAGCTGGGAGGCCTCTCCCGCCGCCAAGGTTTGAACCACCTCTGGTGGCGGCGGGATCGGCGGCGCGAGCGGGCCCCCGGGGTCCTGGGGGGCACGGGGCGATCGGACCCCGGGGGGTGCCCCCACGGTGGCCAGGCCCGCGATCGGGGCCCACCGATCGGCAGGCGGGCCAGTGCCGAGGGGGCACTCTTTCTCTTCCACCGCCGTCACTGCCTCCACCATGGCGGAGGCGGAAGAGAATCCCCCAGCGCGCATGCTCACGTCACCACCGGCGCATCACGAACCGGCGAAGGCCTTTCGGTCAGCCCCGGCGCTGGGCGCCGGGCGTCAAAGGCCGCTGGTGCTGGTTTTGGCGCCAGTCGGCGTAGTGCCAACCGCTCTGGCGCGGGCCTAGCCCCCAAAGGCCCAACGCCGGAGTGGTTGGCACCACTCCCCTATGCCGGGACCCCCCGCCACGCCGGGTAGGGGAGAATCCCGCCCAAGAGGTTCAAACATTTTGGGCGCGATTCTCCGCTCCCCAGGCCGGGTGGGATAATCATGGGAGAGACGGTCTGGCACCCCCCAGCAATTCTCCCACCCCCCCCCAAAATGGCGTGTCGCGTTTTGCGACACGCCGCTCGGAGAATCGCCGCTCGCCGTTTTTCCCGCTGCCGGCGTGAACAGCGCGCGACAGGTAAGTGTGGGGCCTTTGGGGGGCATGCTCGGGAGGGGACTGGCCCGCGATCTTTCCCCTCCGCCGCCCCGCAAGATCAAGCCGCCACGTCTTGCGGGGCAGCGGAGGGGAAGACGGCAACCGCGCCTGCGTGGGTTGGAGCCGGCCAACCTGCGCATGCGCGGCTGACGTCATTTAGGCGCCACCTGCCGCGTCATTCTCGGCGCGCCGCCTTGACGCAAGCATCAAGGCCCGGCGGCCGAGTTTCTCCCAACGCCGCTCCTAGCCCCCCAGGGGGGGGAGAATAGGGGGCGAGGAGCGGCCTCCAACGCCTGAGTGAAACACTCCGGCGTCGGACGTTGCGGAGAATCACGCCCTTCATCTCTAAAACATTACTTGTTATTGTCAGTCAAGAGGTGGAAAACAGAAGAACCAGCCCATCACTTTTATCCTGTCTGTAATAAACCTGTTGGACTTTAACCTGGTGTTGTAAGACTTCTTACTGTGCTCACCCCAGTCCAATGCCGGCATCTCCACATCCTGTCTGCAACAAGGCACAGGACAGACGAAACCTATTGGAGAAAAGTAGGAAGTGGGAAATATTGGCAGAAACAATCAGGAGACGAGGAGACGGTAGTAAAGACTAAACTGTATAATTTTAAAGATGGTGCAGGGACCTTGGGCTGTATTTATACACATCTTTCATAGAATTCACAGTGCAGACAGAGGCCCTTCAGCCCATTGAGCGGGCCCTGAAAGAGCAGCCTCCCTAAACCCTCACCTCCACTCTATCCCCATAAACCAGTAACCCCACCTAACTCTTTTTTGGACACTTGGGAACAATTTAGTGTGACCAATCCACCTAGCCCGCTTTGGATTGTAGGAGGAAACCGGAGCACGCGGAGGGAACCCACGCACACACAGGGAGAACATGCAGACGCCGCACAGATGGTGACCCAAGCCGGGAATCGAACCAGGGTCCCTGGTCCTGTGAAGCAACAGTACTAACCACTGTGCTACCGTGTCGCTCTTTGAATCTAGCAGGGTAAGTTAAAAAGGCAGTTAAACAAACTGCAGATGAACCATAGGGCTGAATTTTAATCGCACTTTAAGGACATTCAGGGAGGAGAAAAGGCTGACAAAATAATATGAGGCGCCAACAGGTGGTGTGGCCTATTGCTCATTCTGGGTGAGTGTGCTTAACACTCGATTTGGCTCTGTTTCGTTACTTAGCTTTGGAGTCGCCAGGTATCATTAAGATACCGCCACAAGTTTCAAGGTCAAGTTCAAAGCAATAAAACCATACACCAATTAGTAAGTTCAAACAAATGAGTTTATTATAATACAATTATAAACTACTCATGCACACGCTAAGATGACTAAACTATTCCTACCACTAAATAGACCAATACTTATCTGAATAAGGAACTGCCAGATCAGGGGGACAATGGCCTCTTGCTCTGCACTGGGTCCGCAGACTTCAGGTTGGTACGGGTTAAAAGGGGTCAGGAGTGTCTATCTCTGGTAGCGATCATTGTGAGACACTTACTTGCTGGCGGCTGCTGTCCGAACCTCTCCTCTCTCTCGGTCAAGGTCTTCTTCGGTAAAGGCTGGTCGAGAGGGCTGGTCAAGAGAGGAGGGCTGGTCAAGAAGAACAAACTGAGTTTGGGACCTGTCTTTTATAGGTCCCAGGGCTTCGCGTCCTTTTGGGCGGACCCTCTATCTGCTGGGGATCGATTGGGTCTCTTCCCAATCGATTTGCTTGAATCCCCCCCAATACTGAGGCTGTCCCTCGACTACTGGGCGGGCCTTCAGGTGCTTTGTCTTCGAACCCCGCTGGTGCCGGGGTGTCTGGCTTCCCACACAATGTTGCAATCACTTCCCTATTTGTGTCCTTTGTCCCTGGGATCGTTCCATTACTATGCTAACTATCCCGGAGATTGCTTCATTAGTATGCGGAATGTTCGTTTTGGTGCTGTCTGCTCTCTTAGCAGACAGAATACACAGTGGCTTGTTGCAGCCTGCTTGTGCTGCAAACTTTGTCCATTTTACCCTGCAAGCTTTGCGTTCCTCCATTTTGTATTGAGGGAATGGCCAACTTTGGTGGCTACAGGCCTTCACCTTCCCACTCCAATGGCCAGTTAAGTGCTTCTTCCCACCTCCACAGTCACTTTACCAGTTTCAGGAGTCTGCCACCTCGTGATAAGACCATCAGGTAAACCCTGGCAAACTATCAATGGACCCCGGGGTTAGAATCCCCTTTTCAGACAATAAACTGAACAATGGTGTCAGCCTTTAGTGATTACCTTGCCAATCTCACCAGGGTCAGCCTGAATGACCCTGGGGACCCCAAACTCCACTTAGCTGACATTGAGAGTGCCTGGCCATCGTTGCACCCACATCCTCCAGGTATAGCCCCAGTAATGGCCACTGATAGCAGTGATTCAACTTAGGCTACTGAGCTATTGACATTTTCATTTGCTCAGCTCTTTGGGGACAAGCTGCTGACTTTATAAAGAATGGTTGCCTTGGCATTATCCATTTAATTAGCTGCCCATTGAAATGGGGTCACCTCCCTCTTTTAGCCCCATTGGTGGGACCCCTTCTCTGCGTACGTTATCAAATCTAACACATTGGCTTTATAAAATAATGGTTAGGCCCCAGCTGGAGTATTTTGAACAGTTGGGTGCACCACATTTTAGCAAGGTTTCCAAGGCCTCAGAGATGGTGCAGAGGAGATTTACTACAATGGTACAAGGGATGAGAAACTTCAGCGCTGTGAATTGACTGGAGAAGCTGGGACTGCTCTTAGAGCAGAAGAGGCTAAGTGGAGATTTAATCGAGGTATTCAAAATCATGACATCCTTGATAGAGAATAATCTGTTTGCAGTGGCAGAAGGGTCAGTAACCAGAGGGCATACATTGAAGGTGATTGCTGAAACATGAGGAAACTTTTTAAAGTAGGTTGTCATGATTCAGAATGTATTGTCTGAAAGGGTGATGGGAATAGATTGAATAATAACTTTCAAAGTGTATTTGGATAAACACTTGAAGGAAATGAAAATTACAGGGCTATGAAAAGAACAGGAGAGCTGAATTTATTTTATAGTTCTTTCAGAGGTCTCAGATGAGCATGATGAATTGCCTCCTCCTGTGCTCTATCATTTTATGATTTTATAATTTACTGATTTGACTGTCAAATCCAATATTCTACACAATACTCTTTACAATGTCGTGATAAAATCGGAAACATTAAACCCATGGGGTAGATTCATCGTTCCCATAAAGATATTTATTCTTCAGTGCGAATCCCCCACAGATATGTGAATGCTTATAATGGTTGATACTTTTCTTGTGGTGGACTTCGTTGAACCAATCATCAGATAATTGGCTTCATTTTAAAGCTTCCATTAAGATTCAATGTATGGAAGACCAGAGATGTGGAGCTAACAGCTTAGCAAGCTCCATGCTGCCTACTCGTGACAAGCAAAAAATAATGCAATGGAAGTACTTGAAGTAGTCTGCAGGAGGAAAGGGAAAGAAAAGCTAGAGCACTCAGAACCGGCCTGGCAAAAAGAAAATAGGACGACTAAATTAAAGTTATGTTGGAAAGAAGAGAGTGGAACATTGAGCCAGGATGTGGAAAGGAGGAACGTAGTTAAGCCTGGATTATCCAGGGCTAAACAATTAACATAGGGGAAACTGAAAAGTAGCATGGAAACCAAAACAGATTGACATTTTCTATCCAACGAGTTAATTGTTCTGTAGTGTGTGGTATGTGCTATGACTGGACCATGGTGTCACAAGACACAAAAGCAGCACTGGAAACTTACGGCAATCTAATAATACAGATGCACAAATGCAGGTTTTTAGTAATCCCCAGATAAAACAGGTATTGATATAAATATCAGATAGCTACAAATGTAGATGTTGCTGAGTCATTAATGTAAATGATATGAAGCCATGATTCCAGCCCGGATCATGATGAATATGGTTACCATCAGCAGTTATTGACACAATAATGTCTTAATGAATAGCAGGATATAGACTATCAATAAATGACAGGACAGGGATATAGAGAAGAAAGGAGATTGATAAAGAAAATGTCAGGATAGTGATAAAGGGAATGATAGAACTAAGATAAAGGGATTGAGAGAATATGAATATAGAGAATGACAGGTTTGGGATATAGGGAATGAGAGGATAGTGAAACACAGAAGGACAGGTGAGGAACATAGAGAATGACAGGATAGCAATAATGAAATGAAATGAAAATGAAATGAAATGAAATGAAAATTGCTTATTGTCACGAGTAGGCTTCAATGAAGTTACTGTGAAAAGCCCCTAGTCGCCACATTCCAGCGCCTTTTCGGGGAGGCTGGTACGGGAATTGAACCGTGCTGCTGGTAGAAATATAGGGAATGTTGGGATGTAGGTAAAAGGTATGGCAGTGTAGAGATATTAGAAATGACAGGATCATGATGAAGTGAATAATGGGATAGGGATATTTAGATTGACAGACTAACATTGAGAGAATATTGATAGGATAGTGATTGGGATTTAGATAATGGCAGGATGGTTTTAAAAGAATTGAAAACATAGAGATGGAGGAATCAGGTTAGTAACCACTGGTGATTGACGAGATGGTGAAACAATGAATGATAGGACAATGATGTGAAGAAGCAAATGACAGAAAAGTGAAATGATAGGACATTGACTGCCAATGATCAACTCCACAATAAAATTAGTGCATTTCTACTGAAATTAGTATTAATGGTCATTAACCATCATTATTTGGCAGGTGCTAGTTCTCATCCTTATCTCAAAATATTTCCTGGTTTCAACCACCTGGCTGTCTACATCTAGCACAAAACATAGAATGGAGTGTGACCAGCTACTGTTATCATTAAAAAGCAAGTGGGGCAGCAGGTTGGCACAGTGGTTAGCATTGCTGCCTCACGGCGCTGAGTTCCCAGGTTTGATCCCGGCTCTGGGTCATTGTCCGTGTGGAGTTTGCACATTCTCCCAGTGTTTGCGTGGGTTTAGCCCCCTCAAACCAAAAGATATGCATGATAGGTGGATTGGCCACACTAAAATTGCCTCTTAATTTGAAAAAATGAATTGGGTATCCTAAAAAAAATTTTTTAAATTAACGAGCAGGTGAATAATTACAATATTACACATGATACAATTCAAAAATACATTATAAATATGTATTATATGTTAGAAATATAAATGTACGGAAAGAAACAGTTAATGCCAGGAAAGAGCAATGAAGTTACCAGCAATGAAGAAAGCTGTAAGCAGTATGTTGTACTGATCTTCCAAAGTGTCAGTGTATCAACAATAACTCCATTAACCAATCAGGTACACGAATGATGAAGCATTGGCCTTCCACTGGGTTAAGAACTTTGCCGAGATTATAACAGAGTCATCGTGCTCCACACCTTATCCAAAATGGTGCTGGGACCCCAGGTCTTGAAGCCCACCACCACTACTGTCTCCACCCTATTTCCAATAGATCTGATTTTTGCTAGTTGAGGGGAGGGGGTGGGATGTGATTCCCAAATGTGGGAAACCCATATTCCATAGAGCCATTTGAACTTAGTTCTGAAATCAAACAGACTCCATTTTTACTGGTGAGAGGTTTGTTTCTCACAGTTTGTGAGTTGAGAGTAGATATAAATGCTCATAATAGATAGATAATCTATGAAACTGTCAAGTTATTTAAGTACCCTGGAGGGCGCGATTCTCCGCAAATGCGGCGAGTCGTAAAGGCTGCCGTGAAACTGGCCGTGTTTCACGGCAGCCTCCGCGCCCCCTCCCGGGACCCGATTCTCCCCCCCGGGCGGGGCTAGCAGCGGGGCCCTGTGAAGCACGTCATCGCGGGCTTAGCGACCGTCGCTAAGTCCGCGCGCCAAGCATCACGCCGGCTGACGCGCAGGATGACGTCAACCGCGCATGCGCGGGGCCGTCATCTCCCTCGGCTGCCCCGCGGCCTGATCCTGCGGGGTGGCGGAGGGAGAAAGAGTGCGTCCGTTACGGACGCACTGCCCGCGATCGGTGGGCACCGATCGCGGGCCCATGCCCCCCATGGCACGGCCGTGGTACTGCCGTACCAATCGGGGCCCTGGATGCCCAGGGTGGGCATGTTGCGGCTGTTTTTACGACGGCAGCAAGCAGGTGTGTTTGCTGCCGTAAAAACGGCCGTAAAGGCCAGGGAACTCGGCCCATCGGCCTGGGGAGAATCGCCGTTCGCTGTAAAAAACCGGGAGCAGTGATTCGTGTCGGGGGGCGGCCGGAGGGGGGGGAGAATAGCGGGAGGCCGTGAAAATTGTCGGGAAGGCCCTCCCGCTATTCTCCGACCCGTCGTGGGCAGCAGAGAATTGCGCCCTAAGTGTTCGCGCTGTCGTGAATGCCGTCACGTTTCATGACAGCATGAAACGGGCGCAGGGACGACCGATTCTGTCCCCCACAGGGGGCCAGCATGGCACTGAAGCAGTTCACGTCGCTCCAGCCTCCCTCCCAGGCGACAAATGGACGCTGTGCCAACCCACGCATGCGCAGTTGCGCTGCGCCAACCCACACATGCGCGGGGGACTTCTTCAATGCTCTGGCCCCGACGCAACATGGCGTGGGGGTTCTGGAGTCGAAAGCGGAACAAAGTAGGCCCGGGGGAGGAGAGGCTGGCCCGCCGATCGGTGAGCCCCGATCGCGGGCCAGACCCCATCGGAGGCCCACCCCCGGTGAAGGAGCCCTTCTTCCCGCCCCACAGGCCGCCCCCCTGACCCTTCGCGCAGGGTTCCCACTGGCAGCGACCAAAGGTGAACGGCCGGAGCGGAAACATTAGGTTAGCATGGAGGGCACGAGGGACCATTAGGGTGGGTCGGGGCACAGTTTGGCATGAAGTGACATAGATGGGGGATTGGGCCTGGTGAGATGTTTGGGGTGGAGTTGGGTCAGCAAGAGTGTGGTGTGAGGATTAGAGGGACTAATATTCAACCACACAACTAGTACAAATGCCTAGAGCACCGAGGTGGAGGCCCTTTTAACCAGCCTGGCTCCACACTCTGCTGTGACCTCCTCTGAACTGTCCCTGGGGCAACAAGCCTGACTCCAACAACTGCACCCCCCCCCCACCCCACCTTGCCCCTTGCCACTCCACCATCCCTTACAGCTAAGGGATAACTATCAAAAATGTATGTCCATGATGCTGAGGAAAGGTTATTTTTAATATTTGTAGCTAGTTTGTTATCTTTTTGTCAGGCAAGTAATAATGATTAGAAATCACAATTTAAGAAAAAATCCAAATTTATTATTTAAAAAAAAATAAATTTAGAGTACCCAATTATTTTTTCCAATTAAGGGGCAATTTAGCGTGGCCAATCCACCTACCCTGTACATCTTTGGGTTGTGGGGGTGAAACCCACGCAGACACAGGGAGAATGTGCAAACTCCACACGGACAGTGACCCAGGGCCGGGATTCGAACCCTGGTCCTCAGCGCCGTAGGCAGCAATGCTAACCACTGTGCCACCATGCTGCCCTAAAATTTATTATTTTTTATGGACAACTTTACCTGTACTTGCAATTAATGCGAATGAGAAGTGTATTTGAATGGATATTGTCAAGGAGTGTCGGAGCAGCTGTTAATGTTTCTGCTTCTCCAATTCTGGTCTCACCAAGTTTAATTGATTCACCATTGGTTGCTGTGCCTTCAGCTGCCGAGGCCCTCAGCTCTGGAATTCAGAATTCTGCTTTGTGATTAATTAATGTGCATGTCTTATTTTTTATAGCAAACTTCAAAACAGAGCAACTATGTACCTATCACGAGTTTCATAATAACCAATAGCTTGATTGTTCATAGCCAGCCATCATAGATTGAATGAAATATCATTTAAATGGGAAAAGTATGGTTTGTAATTGGAGTCAGTTTTTCAATTTGCAGTATTGTTTTATAATGCACATTAAATTATGATGCTTCGGTTCCAAACTAATGATGCAATAAACTTGACATGAATTAATTGAAGTCATTTACAAAAGCTGGGCTGGAAAAAATAAATAAATTCAGTCAAAATTTCCATTATTTTAGAGCTAGAAAATTAGTACTTAAAAGAAAGCCATCTATAAAAGAAAAGTTTAGCAACACTTCCAAGATGATTTGAATAGGCTGATCTTGCCCATAGTGCTGCACATTACAATTAGCCTCAGTGCTCCTGGCTTAGGAAAGAAAAAATCAGCTTATGTTCTTGCTTCTAATTGTTGTAAAGCGTTACCTGCTTAGAAGAACAAAATCTATGGATGCCAGGATCAAAGTTGGGTATGGTGCCCCACAGGTCATCTGCCAACTTTCTATCTAAGTTTGCCAAGGAAGAATGAATTTGAGGCAGCCAGTATCCTTAGAGCTATGCCACAGTATGGAGTCAAAGGAGACAAGGGGAGAAAATGGGACTGAGGGTATGGCAGGATGAAAATGAACACCTTTTATTTGTTTGCATTAGAAACACAAAATGTAGGGCAACACAGTGGCACAGTGCTTAGCACTGCTGCCTCACGGCGCCGAGGTCCCAGGTTTGATCCCGGCTCTGGGTCACTGTCCCGTGTGGAGTTTGCACATTCTCCCCGTGTTAGCGTGGGTTTCTCCCCCACAATCCAAAGATGTGCAGGGTAGGTCGATTGGCCATGCTAAATTGCCCCAAACTTTGGAAAAATGAATTGGGTATTCTAAACAAAAATGTAAAAGAACAAGAAACACAAAATGGAAATAAAACCAAAATGCATCATTGCCTCATGTCACCAAGACAGATATGACAAATGATGATTCTCTTTCCCACTGCCTGTCAACACTCAATGTGCAGTCCCAGAAGAGAGGGCTGCCAATATTGCATGTCATTCACAATCTCTAACTGGCATTAACTCAGAAATATTCACTTCAAGGCAGAATAAGTAAATCTATGAAGAAGACTGATACCTATCAACAGACCCCATATTCAATCTTTCATCTTTGCTGAGCTTGTTGATCTCAGCCTGGACACAGGTCCAGTTGCTGCTGTTAACCTCGATGTATCTGAAATCTAGGAGGGAAATTCAGATTAGAGTTCTTCGCTGGAAAAGTGCACGTGCGTGGATGTGTGATAAGACAAATTATAAAATCAATAGTCAAATAACTTGGTGGATTTTTGAAGCTGAATTTTCTGTGCCCCCTTCTAGGTGCATATATAAAGAATGGTCAGGTGTGAATCTAAAACCCATTGTATTTCATTGGAGAAAAGCAGAAACATGGCAAAAAATATATATTTTATTTATTTAATATAGTTTTTGCAATGGCAACTGATACCTATATATCAATTTCAAGCAAAATTCTTAAGGTTCTTCATAGGAGTAAAATCAGACTCTGAGCCATGGAAGGTGATATCAGTGCAGAAGCTTTGTCTAAGGAGTCTTAAGTGTATTTGGGATGAAGATCGATATAAAAGGCAGAGTAGACATATTTAAGGAAGGAATTCTTGTAATGATGCATGTTCACAGACTTCATTAGAAATTTTTAAAAAAGTTATTATTAAGAAAACCTGTACAGAGGCCAGCAGCCCACCCAGCTGCCCTACAGCAGCCCCACCCAGCTGTCCTCCAGCAGCCCACCCAGCTGTCCTACAGCGGCCCCACCCTGCTGCCCTCCAGCAGCCCATCCAGCTGTCCTACAGCAGCCCCACCCTGCTGCCCTATGGCAGCCCCACCCAGCTGCCCTACAGCAGCCCCACCCAGCTGCCCTACAGCAGCCTCACCCAGCTGCCCTACAGCAGCCCCACCCAGCGTCCCTACAGCAGCCCCACCCTGCTGCCCTCCAGCAGCCCCACCCAGCTGCCCTACAGCAGCCACCCTGCTGCCCTATGGCAGCCCCACCCTGCTGCCCTATGGCAGCCCCACCCAGCTGCCCTACAGCAGCCCCACCCTGCTGCCCTATGGCAGCCCCACCCAGCTGCCCTACAGCAGCCCCACCCAGCTGCCCTACAGCAGCCCCACCCAGCTGCCCTACAGCAGCCCCACCCAGCTGCCCTACAGCAGCCCCACCCAGCTGCCCTACAGCGGCCCCACCCTGCTGCCCTCCAGCAGCCCACCCAGCTGCCCTGCAGCAGCCCACCCAGCTGCCCTCCAGCAGCCCCACCCAGCTGCCCTACAGCAGCCACCCTGCTACCCTACAGCAGCCCACCCAGCTGCCCTACAGCAGCCCAACCCAGCTGCCCTACAGCAGCCCCACCCTGCTGCCCTCCAGCAGCCCCACCCAGCTGCCCTACAGCAGCCACCCTGCTGCCCTACCCCACCCTGCTGCCCTATGGCAGCCCCACCCAGCTGCCCTACAGCAGCCCCACCCAGGTGCCCTACAGCAGCCCCACCCTGCTGCCCTACAGCGGCCACCCTGCTACCCTACAGCAGCCCACCCAGCTGCCCTACAGCGGCCACCCTGCTACCCTACAGCAGCCCACCCAGCTGCCCTACAGCAGCCCAACCCAGCTGCCCTACAGCAGCCCCACCCTGCTGCCCTCCAGCAGCCCCACCCAGCTGCCCTACAGCAGCCACCCTGCTGCCCTATGGCAGCCCCACCCTGCTGCCCTATGGCAGCCCCACCCAGTTGCCCTACAGCAGCCCCACCCAGCTGCCCTATAGCAGCCCCACCCAGCTGCCCTACAGCAGCCCCACCCAGGTGCCCTACAGCAGCCCCACCCAGCTGCCCTCCAGCAGCTACCCTGCTACCCTACAGCAGCCCCACCCAGCTGCCCTACAGCAGCCCCACCCAGCTGCCCTACAGCAGCCCAACCCAGCTGCCCTACAGCAGCCCAACCCAGCTGCCCTACAGCAGCCCCACCCAGCTGCCCTACAGCAGCCCCACCCAGCTGCCCTACAGCAGCCCCACCCAGCTGCCCTACAGCAGCCCCACCCAGCTGCACTACAGCAGCCCAACCCAGCTGCCCTACAGCAGCCCCACCCAGCTGCCCTACAGCAGCCCCACCCAGCTGCCCTACAGCAGCCCAACCCAGCTGCACTACAGCAGCCCCACCCAGCTGCCCTACAGCAGCCCAACCAGCTGTCCTACGGCAGCCCAACCCAGCTGCCCTACAGCAGCCCCACCCTGCTGCCCTACAGCGGCCCCACCCAGCTGCCCTACAGCAGCCCAACCCAGCTGCACTACAGCAGCCCCACCCAGCTGCCCTACAGCAGCCCAACCAGCTGTCCTACGGCAGCCCCACCCACCTGCCCTACGGCAGCCCCACCCAGCTGCCCTCCAGCAGCTACCCTGCTACCCTACAGCAGCCCCACCCAGCTGCCCTACAGCAGCCCCACCCAGCTGCCCTACAGCGGCCCCACCCTGCTGCCCTCCAGCAGCCCACCCAGCTGCCCTGCAGCAGCCCACCCAGCTGCCCTCCAGCAGCCCCACCCAGCTGCCCTACAGCAGCCACCCTGCTACCCTACAGCAGCCCACCCAGCTGCCCCACAGCAGCCCAACCCAGCTGCCCTACAGCAGCCCCACCCTGCTGCCCTCCAGCAGCCCCACCCAGCTGCCCTACAGCAGCCACCCTGCTGCCCTACCCCACCCTGCTGCCCTATGGCAGCCCCACCCAGCTGCCCTACAGCAGCCCCACCCAGGTGCCCTACAGCAGCCCCACCCTGCTGCCCTACAGCGGCCCACCCAGCTGCCCTACAGCGGCCACCCTGCTACCCTACAGCAGCCCACCCAGCTGCCCTACAGCAGCCCAACCCAGCTGCCCTACAGCAGCCCCACCCTGTTGCCCTACAGCAGCCCCACCCAGGTGCCCTACAGCAGCCACCCTGCTACCCTACAGCAGCCCACCCAGCTGCCCTACAGCAGCCCAACCCAGCTGCCCTACAGCAGCCCCACCCTGCTGCCCTCCAGCAGCCCCACCCAGCTGCCCTACAGCAGCCACCCTGCTGCCCTATGGCAGCCCCACCCTGCTGCCCTATGGCAGCCCCACCCAGCTGCCCTACAGCAGCCCCACCCAGCTGCCCTATAGCAGCCCCACCCAGCTGCCCTACAGCAGCCCCACCCAGGTGCCCTACAGCAGCCCCACCCAGCTGCCCTCCAGCAGCTACCCTGCTACCCTACAGCAGCCCCACCCAGCTGCCCTACAGCAGCCCCACCCAGCTGCCCTACAGCAGCCCAACCCAGCTGCCCTACAGCAGCCCAACCCAGCTGCCCTACAGCAGCCCCACCCAGCTGCCCTACAGCAGCCCCACCCAGCTGCCCTACAGCAGCCCCACCCAGCTGCCCTACAGCAGCCCCACCCAGCTGCACTACAGCAGCCCCACCCAGCTGCCCTACAGCAGCCCAACCCAGCTGCCCTACAGCAGCCCAACCCAGCTGCCCTGCAGCAGCCCACCCAGCTGCCCTCCAGCAGCCCCACCCAGCTGCCCTACAGCAGCCCAACCCAGCTGCACTACAGCAGCCCCACCCAGCTGCCCTACAGCAGCCCAACGAGCTGTCCTACGGCAGCCCCACCCAGCTGCCCTACGGCAGCCCCACCCAGCTGCCCTCCAGCAGCTACCCTGCTACCCTACAGCAGCCCCACCCAGCTGCCCTACAGCAGCCCCACCCAGCTGCCCTACGGCAGCCCCACCCAGGTGCCCTACGGCAGCCCCACCCAGCTGCCCTACGGCAGCCCCACCCAGCTGCCCTACAGCAGCCCACCCTGCTGCCCTACAGCAGCCCCACCCAGCTGCCCTACAGCAGCCCAACCAGCTGTCCTACGGCAGCCCAACCCAGCTGCCCTACAGCAGCCCCACCCTGCTGCCCTACAGCGGCCCCACCCAGCTGCCCTACAGCAGCCCAACCCAGCTGCACTACAGCAGCCCCACCCAGCTGCCCTACAGCAGCCCAACCAGCTGTCCTACGGCAGCCCCACCCAGCTGCCCTACGGCAGCCCCACCCAGCTGCCCTCCAGCAGCTACCCTGCTACCCTACAGCAGCCCCACCCAGCTGCCCTACAGCAGCCCAACCCAGCTGCCCTACAGCAGCCCCACCCAGCTGCCCTACAGCAGCCCAACCCAGCTGCCCTACAGCAGCCCCACCCAGCTGTCCCACAGCAGCCCAACCCAGCTGCCCTACAGCAGCCCCACCCTGCTGCCCTACAGCGGCCCCACCCAGCTGCCCTACAGCAGCCCAACCCAGCTGCACTACAGCAGCCCCACCCAGCTGCCCTACAGCAGCCCAACCAGCTGTCCTACGGCAGCCCCACCCAGCTGCCCTACGGCAGCCCCACCCAGCTGCCCTCCAGCAGCTACCCTGCTACCCTACAGCAGCCCCACCCAGCTGCCCTACAGCAGCCCAACCCAGCTGCCCTACAGCAGCCCCACCCAGCTGCCCTACAGCAGCCCAACCCAGCTGCCCTACAGCAGCCCCACCCAGCTGTCCCACAGCAGCCCAACCCAGCTGCCCTACAGCAGCCCCACCCAGCTACCCTACGGCAGCCCCACCCAGCTGTCCTACAGCAGCCCCATCCAGCTACCCTCCAGCAGCCCCACCCAGCTGCCCTACAGCAGCCCCACCCAGCTGCCCTAGAGTAGCACACCCAGCTGCCCCAGTCTCAACATGACTTCTGCTCAAGCGAGGACTCCACCCCCTGGGGTGATAACCTGCTCTCAGTCCCAATTGGTCCCCCAAGCCAGGTGACCCTCTTCTGCTGTGTCACCCTTAAAGGGACAATCACCAAAATCACCACAATTCCCAAATGGAATTAGGGCCTACCCAATTGAAGGCAGAACCTCGAATAGTGATTAAAATCAGAGAATTTTCTGAATTGGAGACAAACAGGGATATCAGCGGGTTGTCGGACCTGGGAGGGTTTCTGAAGTATGGAGAGATGAGGTCATGGAGGGATTTGAAGGATGGGAAATTGAGTAGTCACAGAGTAGTCCAGAAAGGAGAATCAAATGAACGGCTTGGATTGGATTGGATTGGATTTGTTTATTGTCACGTGTACCGAGGTACAGTGAAAAGTATTTTTCTGCAAGCAGCTGAACAGATCATTCAGTACATGGAAGAAAAGGGAATTAAACAATTCAAGAAAATACATGAGAATACATAATAGGGCAACACAAGATATACAATGTAACTACATAAGCATTGGCATCAGATGAAGCATACAGGGTGTAGTGTTAATGAGGCCAGTCAATAAGAGGGTCATTTAGGAGTCTGGTGACAGTGGGGAAGAAGCTGTTTTTGAGTCTGTTCGTGCGTGTTCTCAGACTTCTGAATCTCCTGCCCGATGGAAGAAGTTGGAAAAGTGAGTAAGCTGGGTGGGAGGGATCCTTGATTATGCTGCCCGCTTTCCCCCGGCAGCGGGAGGTGTAGATGGAATCAATGGATGGGAGGCAGGTTCGTGTGATGGACTGGGCGGTATTCACGACTCTCTGAAGTTCCTTGCGGTCCTGGGCCGAACAGTTGCCATACCAGGCTGTGATGCAGCCCGATAGGATGCTTTCTATAGTGCATCTGTAAAAGTTGGTAAGGGTTAATGTGGACATGCCAAATTTCCTTAGTTTCCTGAGGAAGTATAGGCGCTGTTGTGCTTTCTTGGTGATAGCGTCGACGTGAGTGGACCAGGATAGATTTTTGGTGATGTGCAACCCTATCACCAAACGTAAAGTATTTACAAGTACAGTCCCAGTCAGGACTACTCTGCAGCTTGGCTCCTACCTGGGCTGGCTTTTAAGATCCTGAGTTAACTATCCTGTTGATGGTTTGCACATTCTCCCCGTGTCTGTGTGGATTTCACCGCACAACCCAAAGATGTGCAGGTTAGGTGGCTGCGGCGCTGGGTCAGGGCCGTATAATGGGCCGATGGCCAAAGGGGGCGTACCACCACTGGTGCCTGATCCCTGTCCAGTTCGCTATCAGAAGCCTTGGATGCCTCGGTCTCCATTTCTCAGTTGGAGTCCACCTCCTCTCACATCTCCATGTCGGGGACCCCAGGGAATGATGCCGCAGGCCCCCAGGTGTCGGGTTAACGTGGCTGGGAGACAGTTCCTCTGTTGGGGCATGGCCGAATGCTGGTCCACTGCTCCACATTTTCCCTGTGTCTGCGTGGGTTTCACCCCCACCACCCAAAGATGTGTAGCTTAGGGGGATTGGCCGTGCTAAATTGGCCCTTAATTGGAAAAAAATAATTGGGTACTCTAAATTTTAGAAAAAACAAATGTGGTGGACAACATACAATGAACTTCCAGTCAGTTGGAATGAGTATCAATCATGAGTAGAAACATTGAGCCTTGGAAAGGTCCGGTAAAATCGGCATGCAGGCTCACGCAAGGCTGGCCTGGCCATTGCCATTGATGCAGCAGGGCAGCTGACCAGGGCTTCTGTTCTTCCTGGCATGTGGTGCATTGTTGGACAAGTCATTCTATCGCACCATCCAGGCCTGGCCACCACACACAGAGCGGCAGACAAGCATCTTCGTTCTTGACACCCCTGGGTGTCCATTGTGCATGTCCTGAAGAATGGCGTCTGCCCTGGTTTGGGACCATGACCCGAGTCCCCCATGGAAGGATCTTCCATTCTGTGCTTCTGCATTTTAGCTTCAAAGGCCCATTGTTCTTCAGGCAGCTTACTGGCCACTGTGTAAGACGATGTGGTGTGTCTCTGCCAACATGGTGTCTTTTTGAGTCCAGTCATATAAGGGCAGTGGTGACCGGCAACGTGTCCATAAAGTGAAGTGTTGAAACGACTTTGTCAACTCTCGGGGGAGACAGGGGGCGCGTCAGCAGTGGGAGCCTGTTTAACGCATCTGCGTTTGCAATTTGTGTGCCTGGGCAATGCTCCAATGTATACCCATATGCTGCGAGCAACAGGGCCCAGCAGTGAATCTGAGTGGTCGCTATTGGCGGGATTGTCTGTCCTCTTTGAAAATCCCTAGCCATGGCTTGTAATCTGTCACAATGGTGAATCGACACCCTTACACATACTGATGGAATTATTCATCGCAAATTCAATGGCCAGCCCTTCTTTTTCTATCTGGGTGTAATTACACTCCGCAGTAGCCAATGTCCATAACACAAATGCTATCGACTTTCTCTTCCATCAGTAATGTGGTGGGGTAATACATCTCCAATTCTGTATGGCAAGCACCATACATCACAAAAAAGAGGCTTTGAAAAGTCGTAATGTGTCACGCCAGAATTTGGCAACTAGGGGCTTTTCACAAACTTCATTGAAGCCTACTTGTGACAATAAGCAATTATTATTATCAATCTGGATGACATTAGCTGCTGCTTCACCCAGGCAGAAGCTTTCTCCTGAGGTTCTCTCCATGCCCATTCTTAATGCCTTTTCAGCACTGTGTGCAGTGGGGCTAGGATGGTCGCTAGGCCAGGAATAAATTTCCCATTATAGTTTACAAGACTGTAACTCTTGTGTTTTCCGGAGTGGGAGCTTGTCTAATCGCCCGCGCCTTCTCCTCTACCACGTGCAGTCCCTCCCAATCGACACAATACCCCAAGTATGTAACCTCCTTGGCATAGAAAACGCACTTTTCCCTCTTGAGGCGGATGCCTACCTCGGAAAATTGGCAGAGGATTTCCTCCAGGTTGCTCAGGTTCTTCCTTTCAGTGGCTCTGATGACCAGGATGCCGTCTAAATAGACCACCACATGTGGTAGCCCCCTCAGGATGTTCTTCATACCCGCTGAAAACTTACACAAGCCGATGGCACTGAAGTCTCGTGATTCTGTAGAGGCCCCTCTTGGTCGTAAAGGTAACGTAATGCCTGCAATCGGCATTCAGCTCCAACTGGAGATAGGCGTAGCTCATGTCGAGCTTGGAAAAATAATGACCCCAGCTAACTTCCGTTCTCCTATCAATGGCATCAGGTACCTGTCCAGATGGGAGGCCTTGCTGGCAGTCAACTTATAATCATTGCACAGGCATATGGTTTTGTCAGACTTTAGTAGTGGACTACCGGCACTTTCCAATGAGCAAACCATACCGGTCGGATGACCCCGAGACTTTCCAGTCGGTTGTGTTCATCCTCGACTTCCGCCAGCAGTGAACCAGGCGGGCCCAGAAGTACTGAGTCTGGGCTTCAGGGTCCACATATATTTTGGCCACAGCTCCCTTAGGTTTGCCCAGGCCTTCCTGGGAGACTTCAGGGTACTTTCCCAAAACTTCGTAAAGTCCTCCAGTGCCCATCCGGAAAATCTGTTGCCAGTCCAACAGGAGGCGTTAGAGCCAGTCATGGCCCAGCAGACTCAGTCCGGGGCCCTTCACTGTTATTTATGGCAGCCTAACGGACTGCTGCCCATAAGTTGCCAAGGTCACCATCGTGCCTGCTCTGGCTAGGCGTTCCCCCATATAGGTCGCTAGCCTCACCTCAGTAACAACTGTTGAACTCCAGACCTGATTCTCTCAAAGGTCTTCCTCTTAATTACTGAAATTGCAGTCCCCGTGTCCAACTCCATCACTAAACGGTGGCTGTTCACCTGGACAGTAATCCTTTTTAAAATAAATTTAGTGTACCCAATTCATTTTTTACAATTAAGGGGCAATTTAGCGTGGCCAATCCACCTACCTTGCACATCTTTGGGTTGTGGGGGCGAAACCCAGGCAAAAACGGGGAGAATGTGCAAACTCCATACAGACAGTCACCCAGAGCCGGGATCAAACCTGGGACCTCGGCGCCATGAGACATCCCCTGGATGCCCCCAGTCCTAGGGGGCACTGTGCGCTGGAATTGGGGGTATCCTACGCTGTGTAGCTCCATCCTTGACATCCCCTGGAGTTCCTCTCGATCGTATTAAACTGCGCCACCGTGCTGCCCCACCTGGACAGTAATCCTAATGGAGGCAACTCATGGCAATGCAACTCAATTGCATACATTCCTCATAATAAGGTTGATCTAAGTGGGCTCTTGGCTGACGTCTCCCTCGGGTAGGGCGGTGGGTTTGCTGGCTGACCTGCGGTTTCCTATCCCTGCGGTTTCGCCAGCCACAAGTGCCTCACCACCTTGGATAATCCTCCCTTGATTCCGGGGAGGTGCCCTGCCTGGATGTAGCGGTCCTTGATCAACAGGCCTGGTTCCGTTGGTTTTCTGGCCAGGGTGAGGTTCCGGGGGTCCCAGTCCTAGGGGGCACTGTGCGCTGTAATTCGGGGTATCCTACGCTGTGTAGCTCCATCCTTGACATCCCCTGGAGTTCCTCTCGGTCGTATTAAATCAGCCTCTGTTTGATAACCAACGGCTTGGAGTCATAGTGGTTTTCACGAAAGTCACTAGCTTTTCGACCGTCTTGGAGTCTGGTGTCATGGGGTACGTCAGGCTCTTTACGCTGCTGAAAGTGAGGGCCCCACAGGCGGTCAGAAAAATTATTGTGTGGTGATCATACCCAATGACAGCGTTCGCCTTAAAAAAAGCACCTACATTTTGTGTGCTGAGTCCAGTCCTTTACACCTGCATCGAATGCATAGTGTCTGCCAAAGGGCAACATTCTCAAAAATAGTGCAAACCTTATTCCTTTGTGAAGGGATGTAGCTGTGCTTCAAATGGTTTGCAGCGCTGACTGTAATTCTGCTTTATTCATGCTGCCAATTTAGTAGTCACAGATGAGTCCAGAGAAGAAAGTCAAACAAGCGGTTCGTTGCTAAAAATAAAATATTTACAAATAACAGTCCCAGTCGGCTCCACTCTGCAGCTCAGTTCCTACCTGGGCCAGCTTTTAAGGTCCTGAGGTTTTTTTTTATAAATTTAGAGTACCCATTTAATTTTTTCCAATTAAGGGGCAATTTAGCGTGGCCAATCCTATTACCCAGCACATCTTTGAGTTGTCGGGACGAAACCCACGCAAACACGGGGAGAATGTGCAAACTCCACATGGACAGTGACCCAGACCCGGGATCGAACGTGGGACTTCGGCGCCGTGAGGTGGCAATACTAACCACGGCGCCACCGTGCTGCCCCTGAGGCCCTGAGTTAACTATCCCACTCATGGGTCTCCACTCCTCAGCAGGGGAGCTCGTACTCCATGTCACTCATGGGGAGATTAATCTGGTCATCCCTGTGGGTCTTGTGGGTGTTATAAGAAGCAATTTAAAATTCAGAAGCTGTCAGGGCAGCAGATACTAAAAGTCAATGAGGTCAAGAATGGTGGGTGAGCTGGCTTTCGTACAATTAAATTCAAGTGGGAGGCTGGCCAGGAGATCATTAGCATAGTTCGGTCTGGAGCTAAAAAAAAAGGTAATATAGCCATTGGCTTTGAACAAAGTTTATTGAATTTAGCTGCTTAAAAATATTTTATGAAAGAGTAGGCGGTTCAGAATAAGGATGATGTACAACACTTAGTCAATTATACGCTTTGAATGTTTTATATGTAGCAGAGATTAAACTAAATTTTTAGCTGAACCAGTTAAATGCGCACAGTAATGTTATCTCATTGTTTAACATCGCTTTTCTAATGTTCTTCCTTTACTAATCTCATCTGGAATATTACCTCATGCTGCAGTAGCTTGAGCAGAAGCCTGGCGACACAATGGCCACTCTTATGTGCAATTCAACTCAACAGAGTAAACATGGTTCTCGCATTTGTAAGTCTAGAGGCCCTCAAAGGACTGACTTTAAACACTTGGAAAGGCTCCTTTGTTTTTCTCTTATGTCCATGCTTTGTGTTTCATATCTGCTGCTGGGCTGAAGAAACACTTCCTTCGGAGCATTCCCACCCTAACATTCTACAAATGCAACAAACTGATGCTGAATTGTCACCAGTCTCGAGCCACTGTGGTGGAACAGTCACTGACTGTTGATGAGGAATCCAGATACATTTACTTTGCCTTTCTCAGAAAGTATGAAAAATCTCCTAGACATTCAGTATTGAAAATAACCTGGCAGTAACAAGTGATTGGAGACAATATCGTTTTTCAAGTCATGTTGTTGATGCTCCCAGACCCGTACAAAGACAGATACTTCTCACATTTATCTTCAGTGCTTTTATTGTGCTTGTTTCCTGTTACAAATCAGCCAGCGATGGCTCGTCTCTGAGAATTTATCAAACCACTGGAACAGAGAAAGAGAGCTGTGCAGTACCAGGCAGGTCACTAAATACTGAACAATGAATTCAAGTTTTCTCCGAAGGAAAGCTGTGATTACCCTAATCTGTCCAAGTATTATATGTTGTGTTGGCATATACTGTTAACTCTGAATACTCCTCGGCTGACATTTCAGTGATCTGAATCATTTGCCATTTTTCTGTCAATGAGTGAAAGCACAAATGGTTCATGGAGCAACCCAAAATAATTTCTTAATTGTGAAAAATTCTGGTGCCAGATGTAATTTGCAACATACGTGGAAAGGAGTCGAGTGATATGCTGAAAGATAGGGATGATGTGAATAACAATGAATACCTAATAGATATTAAAGGCAGTGGGCGAAATTCTCCCCCCCCCACGACGGGTGGGAGAATAGCGGGAGGGCCTTCCCGACTTTTTTGACGCCCTCCCGCTATTCTCCCACCCCCCCGCCGAAATCCCGACACGAATCGCTGCCGCCGTTTTTTTACGGCCGGCAGCGATTCACAGCTGTTAGAAGGGCCGAAGTCCCAGCCCTTTACGACCTTTTTACGAACGGCAAACACACCTGGTCCTGCCGTTCGTAAAAACGTCGTGACCACCTGGAAAAAAATAACCATGGCACCGATTGGCACGGCAGTACCACGGCCGTGCCAAGGGTGCCATGGGCCCGCGATCGGTGCCCACCGATCGCGGGCAGCGGGCCCGATGCCCGCGCACTATTTGTCCTTCCGCCGCCCCGCAGTATCAATACGCGGGGCGGCTGAGGGGCAACCCGGACCGCGCATGCGCGGGTTTCGCGCAAAAACGCGATGACGTCACCCGCGCATGCGCGGGTGGCGTCTTCCCACCTGCGCATGCGCGGCTGACGTCATATGACGCGTCAGCCGGCGCTAAGTCCGACAAGCGGGTTTAACGATTTTCGTTAAGCCCGACTTGTCGGAGCCTCCGACGTCGGGCTGCTAGCCCCGACGGGGGACCAGAATCGGTCCCCCGTCGGGAGGGGGCGCGATGCCGTAAAACCCGCCCGGGTTTTACGGCGGTTTGACGATTTTTCCCGTTTTGGGAGAATTTCGCCCAGTATTTTTAGCAATGTTTTCAGATGATGCTGTAACCCACAGGAGTGAGGTAATTAAATGGATTACAAATTTCATCTGAACTCCAAAGGTCCCTCACATTCTTTTACCTCCAATTTTCTTTCCTTCTCCTCTCCTGAATGCATTGATTCTTCACCAGAGCCTACCAGGGGTAGGCATCATACATAACTTCTTAAAATTAACGAGTGATGATATCTGACCAAAGGGTGGAAAAGAGAAATCAGGTTTAACTAGACTTGTCAGTTTAATATCCGTTGTGAGGAAATTACATGAATCAACCAAGTAGCTGAGCGCTTGGATACATTTGATCTGAACAGAGAGAGACGGCAAGGATTTGTGATGGGTAGGTCATGACTAACTAGTCTACTTTAACTATTTGAGCAACACACTAGCATGGTGGACAGAGGGTTTTCAGCGGATGTTGTTTAAATGGACTTCCAGGAAGCATTTGGTGAGGTTCCACACAAGTCAATTAACAAAATTTAAAGGGTGGGATTTTCCAGCCGTTCCTGCCGGCACGGTCTTCCAGTCCCGTCAACAGTGGTCCCTCGCCATGGGTTCCCCAGAGGCAAAGGTGCGACCAATAGGAAACCCTGTAGACAGTGGCAGGACTGGAATATCCCACAGCCAGCCAATGGTGGGCCACTTCTGCCTCTGTAAAACACACCATGTGGTGGGGGAAGGGGTGGGGGGGGGGGTGGGGGGGGGGGGGGGGGGGGTGGGGGGGGGGGGGGGGGGGGGTGGAGGAATCCCGCCCAAAGTCTTTAGATTTGGAGATAAATTTGTGACATGGGTTTGCAAAAGTTTGGGAAGTAGGAAATGGGGAGGAGGGAAAGGGAATGTATTATGATTGACAGGATGCTCCCTCGGGATCTGCCCTGGAGCCTCAATGTTTCATTATACATATTTCAATAATATGATGAAGGAATATAAAGTTGCATATGTTTCTAGATAGCAGTTAATTGGGAAGTATAGTAAATTGTATAGTTGGGAACATTAAGTTGCAAAGGGATATAGACAGGCCAAGCAAGTGGAAAAAACTGTGAATAATGAATTTCAATAAGGCAAAACATGAAGCTATCCATTTTGGGGCTGAAAAGAAAAATCAGAATATTTTCTGATTGGCGAGAGTATAAGACCTGTAACAAGAGCAAAAGGATTTATGGAATCATAGAACTTACAGTGCAGAAGAAGGCCATTCGGCCCATCAAGTCTGCACCAGCCCTTGGAAAGATTAATTGATCTATTTACACAAAATACTTATATCACTTGTAGGCAGATATAAGAAGTAATCAAAAATGTTAATAGAATATTGGCCTTTAGCTAATGGAGGTAAGAGTGTAAAAGTGAAGAAAATATAGCTCTGATTATTACTGGGTGTGACATTTTGGAGTTGGGGCATGAGTTAGAATTGGAAAGTCCAGAATTGTTGATTCACTCAAAAACCTAGATTTTAACACCAGCACGGTTTGATTTTTCTTCTCAGATTCCCTGATTGATAGGCTTGACAGTCTGTCAGATGGTAGAGACTGAAGCCCAAGGATGAGGTAGATGTAGGCAGAGAGGAGTGGTCACAGGGGCAGGGGAGGAGTAGTGGTGACAGCATGGCTGGGGAAAGAGAGATTGGTGATCAGGTGGGATGATGTTGCGAGGGGACCAGAGAAAATTAAAGATTGCTGCGGAGACATGGAGAAATTGGAGGGAGATCAGGAATGGCCGGGGGGGGCGGGGGGGGGGGGGGGGGGGGGGGGGGGAGGTGGGGGGGGGGGGGGGGGGGAGGTGATGGACTGGGCTAGGTAATGGGTTTCATGAGGAGTAGACATTGAAAACAGAGGGACATTTACAGACTTAGATTGGTGGGCATGACAGCAACACCCCAGCTCCTTCTGGCAATGCTTTGTTAAAAATCATTCAGGGGTCGCTGGCAAGGCCAACGTATTTTACCCATCCCTAATTTCCACTGAAAAGATCGGGGTGGTGAGCTGCCTCCTTGAATCCCTGCAGTCCAGCTGGTGTAGGTACACCCACAGTGTTGTTAGGTAGGGAGTTCCAGGATTTTGGCCTAGTGACAGTGAAGGAATGACGATATAGTTCCAAGTCAGGGTAGTGGTAAAAATTCAGGCCTCGGTTACAGTTATTTACATGCTTGGTCAATCTGGGATATTGCCTTTGGTTTAGTACAGAGTGGCAAAACCATGGGCGGTATTCTCCCGTACCTGGCGGGGCGGGGGGTCCCGGCGGGACGGTGTGGCGTGAACCACTCGACGTCAGGCCACCCCAAAGATGGCCGCCGGAGTGGTTTGCACCCTGCCGGCCGGCGTGCAAGGCCTTTGGCGCCACGCCAGCCGGGGCCGAAGGGACTCTGCTGGCCGGCGCAAGTCCACGCATGTGCGGGTGCGTCAGCGGCCGCTGACGTCATCCCCGCGCATGCATGGGGTGGGGGTCACATACGCGTTGGCCATCGCGGAGGCTGACATGGCTGACACGTAGTAAAAGAGTGCCCCCACGGCACAGGCCCGTCCGCGGATCGGTGGGCCACGATCGCGGGCCAGGCCACCGTGGGGGCACCCCCCGGGGCCAGATCGCCCCCCCCTCCCCCCAGGACCCCGGAGCCCACCCACGCCACCAGGTCCCACCGGTAAGGGACCTAGTCTGATCCACGCCGGCGGGACCGGCAAAAAACCAGCGGGACTTCGGCCCATCGCGGGCCGGAGACTTCGGGCAGCCCCGGGGCCCATTGAGTCGCGCCGGTCCCCGCCATTCTCCGGGACGGGCGGTGCGACTCACGCTTCGCCGACTTTTGGCAGGCCGGAGAATTCGGCGGCCAGCGGGGGCGGGATTCACGCCGACCCCCGGCGATTCTGCGACCCGGCGGGGGGTCAGAGAATCCCATCCCATGGCTCGCATTAAGTCACATGCAGCACTTTGGCACAGAGTGCAGCTCATTCCTTGTGCTGTGAAATGACTTTGGAGGGATGTAAACAGCCAGGTGCAACCTCGGCCACAAACAACTTCACAGGAGATAACCGGAGAGCAGGCAGCCGTGTTGGGAGGAAAGAGGGAGAAGATCAATTTAATTCCAGCACTATTGCTTTCATAGTTTCCTGTCAGTCTTACAGAGGGTTGCATGACCTTCATCGCCATTTTCTTTGGCTCTCTATCCCAACCTCTCACTGTTTTGCCTCGAACTGCCTGGAAAGGGAGGAAAAATTTTAATACAGGGCACAAATGTAAGAATCTACTGGGGCACAGGTACTTGATTCAAATGTGTTGTTCTATAGTGGTTACAGTTTTTCTTCAGGCAAAATCAATTTTTTTTAACCCCCTCGACTAATTTTCCACATTGGAAGTGCAAGGCTGTCAAAGTCAGTTCAGCAATGAGCATTTGCTAGCTCTGATGTGTGTCATTGAAGCGGGTTTATTTGTTTGTCATGATCTGAATTGATCTGAAGGAAACCTGGAACACAAGAGTGCATAAAGCTAAAAGTTTCTGCACAGAAGTGTGCAGAGATATGTCTGTAAAGGTTTTCCATGTCTTGCAGCTCTCGAAGGTCCCAAGCTTCTTGTGTGAATCTCTAAGATTCAGAAGGTTTGGCCATCCTTGGTTTCGCCTCTATACCCAGGAAAGACATCTTGGCCTTGGAAGGGGTGCAGTACAGTTTCGCCAGAATCATATACAATATACTCTCTGTCTGATCTGTCATGACATACAGACATGCACATGATGAGATACACACAAGCAGCTAATGAATACAGAGAACAGGACATAACCAATCAGCAGGCAGAACACTTGGGGGTGGTTTCCCACTATAAAAGGTATGAGGCACTCACACTTGGCCTCTTTCCACTGGTGACATCTACAGTGTGAGTCAGGGTGTACATATCGTATAACTCCTACAGCACGTGGCTAAGAGCTAGTCTGGTTCAGTCAGACAGATTAATCACACTAGGTTAACAGAGAGTTGAACTCACAGCGGATTGAGCTAACTGTGTGACATGTTCAATAAATCATATTGAACTAACTTCAAGGTGTGGAGTATCTCTCAGGTAAAGCTGCATCCAGTTGCAGCCCGTGTTATCTTACTGTGCTTAACACAACATGATCGATGGGAAGCCAGAGCAAAGTTTGACGCATTTTTGTGACGTTGTTTGTTCAGCACATGCTAACTTGAAACAGTGTTTGGCAGCAATTCACAATTGACAATATAGTCAGCTGCCTGCTCAAAATGCAGTTCCGATGCCTGGACCACTCGGGAGGTACACTACAGTACACCCCCTGAGCGTCTCCCACTTTTTGGTAGTCTGCTGTGCTCTCCAGATCCTGGCAGAGCAGCCGGGCAACATACTGGATGAGGAGGAGGAGGAATATGCAGACTCGTCTAAGGAGGAGCCTGGACCAGGAGGGGTTGGCGGGGCAGCTTGGGTGAGCTCCAGAGGCTTCTGCGTCATCCCGCTCTGCCAGTCTTGGCACTTCCCCATTTTCAGCACCACGGTGTGGACGCCCTCAGCGATGGCTCTCAGTGACTGGACCAAAGTCTGCAGTGCCCCGGCAATGTCCAACTGCATCTGGGACATGGCCCTCAGCCATGGTCATTACAGATTGAACCGTGCCTTGGACACTGCCACTCAAGATGCGGACATCGTACGCCAATCTTTCCACTGCGGTCGCGACCTTAGCAATGTTGGCCTTGGTGCTACGCATTGTTGCCACCATTTCCTGCACTTGTAACCCTTGGGACTCCTCAAATCGGCTTGCACTCACTGGAATATCGCTGACATCCTCTCCTGAATCTCACTGCCATGTCCTAGCATCAGCTCTGGGATTAACTTGACCAGAGGCTCTGCATCTGACTGGGACTCAGCAGATTCCTGGAATGCAACAAACTGCTAATTCCCTTGGATGTTCCTATCTCTGCCTGATGTGCATCAGCAACTGTGTGGTACTCACCAGATTGTGCCCCAGAAACCTGTCCTCTGATATCATCCACCAAGATGTGTGTCTATGCACTGGTGGAAGGTGTGACGCCTCTATGAGGGTCTCCTCGGACCTATCCTCCAAGGTGGTCTCTTGGGTGGCAGGGGTGTGGGGGGCGGATGACTCCAGAAGGCGCAGACCCATCAGATGGTACTCCTGCGAGAGAATGGACATGTGGTCAGTAAGAGGAAAGGATCATTTTGTCTGGCATGAACAACTCACTGTCAAGTCATCTGGGTGAAGGGGCAGTGGATCCTCACCTCTGCAGCTCAGGCCAACCTCGCTGTTGGTGACCGCTCTCTCCTCAGTCAACCCTGCGATCTCCAGGGCCTCTTTCTCATAGGGGGTGAGGACTCGGATTTTTAGTAAGGCCCCTCTCCCTCCCCACCCCTTGGCCCTTTCCCACTTATTATGGGCTTTCTTCTCCTGGACAAAGAGAGGTCTTTGTGAGCCGCATGCTTGTTGGATCATGGAGGTCTATGGCAAGTGGCATGTTGAGCATCACAACTGGATATGAAGGGGTTGTGCAGGTGGGTGCCAATGTGTTCTGAGGAGCAAGCACAAGGATCAGATGTGGAGAGGATGCAAGGTGTCAGCCAGTGATTTGTGGTGGGGGTTGTGTGTGTGTGTGTGTGTGGGGGGGGGGGGGGGGGGGGGGCTGTTGCGGGATATTGGGAATTTGAGGGGTGGCAGGCAAAATTGATGCCAGGAGAGAAGTTGTAGCTTTGCAGCTCAGTGAAGGTTATTCATCTTCTTCCTACATTGTACAGCAATCCTCCTGGTCCCTACCGCCTGTACTGACAGCTGCTGCCACTGTCTCCGAGGCTGAATTAGTGACTCTGCTGCTGGTCCTCAGACCCCCCCCCCCCCCCCCCCCCCCCCCCCCCCCCACTTCGGGGGAACATGATGCCCCGTCTTGGAACCACAGCATCCAGAAGCCTGGCCAGGTCGGCATCACCAAAGCGAGGAGCAGGTCTGTGCCTTGCCATGCTTGTGTGTTGACTGCAGTGAGTGTTGAAGGAGCATTTAAAAGCAGCTCCGCCTTGTTAGCGGTGAAATGCTGAGGCGTGAGTCCGGCGAATCAGATGGCAAGACTGCCAATAATGGCGAGAAGCTCGTGGGGGCTCATTTCCGGCACCAAGTGCCATTAAATAGGAGGTACTATCTCGCCAATGCGGCTGTCAAGAAATATCCCGCCAATCGTACCCCCAATTTAATTTAGAAACATTTCTGTTAACTTGTGCCCTAGTTTTGTAAATGTTGCACTTATCCCTTATTCCAACTAACTTAAAAAAGGAAAAGTGTGTATGTGTGATGTGTATAGGTGTGTGTATGGGTGATGGTGCACCGGGGGTGGGGTGCAATGGAACGGCAGTATTCATAAGTCAGTATTGTAGTCAGGTTTATAAAGTGCACTCACTGTGTCTCAGCATTTCATGTGGTTACAGGAAAAGGACAATCAAGGAGACTGTTTCGCTTGTGTAGCAAACCATAATTTCCTTTCCACATGAAGTGGCCTTGTAAATAAGTGCAGATGAGGGCTGTTTCAGGGAAGCGTGCTGTCACTCTCCTCTTTCCTGGTGCTTTAATTGTTACAGTTCCTCAACTAAATAGATAAACACCTAAACATTTCTACATACAGCAAGACAGACCAGTAATCCTTCTATGACAGTACATGGAAACAGCGAAGAGGTCCCCTTGGGTAGAAGCATGGAGGCACTGAAAAAAACTGCTTAAGCCTTGCTGCCTATTCAATATCAAAATTGGATAGTTTACATGTAAAAAAAAGCTGTGTGATTTTTACAATTAATGCAAACAGATTTGTTACAGAAATCTAAGATATCTGAGGCCCACAAGTGCGCGGGAAGACCATGGGAGTGAGGTATTACCATTATTTATGTTTGCCCAATATATCTATTTGTTGACAGCTTGAGGGATTATGGGAGAAAAGTTTGATAAATTGCCATCCTACCTAATCTTTCAAGGACCTCTTAATTTCCCACTGTGTGTAAAGTTCTGTTTTTGTTCAAACTTATATTTTATTCAATCCTTGTATATTTAAGCAAAATACCAGACACACCATAATGTCTGCCATCTTTGAATTTCACTCTTCAGTAATAGAAATTAAAATTCCATACCAGGGGACAGCATGGTGGCGCAGTGGGTTAACCCTGCTGTCTCACGTCACCGTAGTCCCAGGTTCAATCCCGGTTCTGGGTCACTGTCCGTGTGGAGTTTGCACATTCACCCCGTGTTTGTGTGGGTTTCGCCCCCACAACCCAGATATGTGCAGGCTAGGTGGATTGGCCATGCTAAGTTGCCCCTTAATTTTAAACAAATAATTGGGTACTCTAAATTTAAAAAAATAAATTCCATACAAGGTGTATTATAACGAGATTTTGTACATGTTTTTTTCTGTATCTAGCCTAGCTATCATTGATTGGCAATTTGTAAGATTTACTATTCCAGCAAAAGATTCAGCAGCTGAGCTTTTGTGCACCCAAAGGGCAGCTGCATGACTTCTTCTTCATTAATGGGCTGAAAATCATGTGGCTGTGAATCAGGTGCACTGACCTCAATGCTCAAATTCTACATTTATACCACATTTTGCGAATCTCTGCCCTGGGAGTACTAAATCATCACCTTTTCCTAATGTATATTATATCAACATTGTTGAGAATCAGATAGAGTTACTTTCTACTAGGTGAAGGATGTCAGTGCTGTCAAGCAGTGTCACCATCAACCACATTCAGATCAGCTATAGTGTGATCAGATGTAAAGTTCCCCTTAATCTGCTCAATAGCATAATATAATCTATCTAGCAATAGAATAGATAGGAATGCAAAGGCAAATAACAATTACTATGAATTTGTAATCAACAAATTTAGGATTTGGAAGAGATTTGTTTCTTTTTTAACTTTCTCTCTCGATTTTAGGATACTATTCCACAGGCACTGCCAGTTCTTGAACATTTAGCCAAATAATCATTCTTCAATGTGGAAGTTGGCATTGAATTTTTCTATGACTGTGAGGGTGGAGCCACCGCAACCAAGATCAATCAAGGCTTCATTTGACATCCACACACAACTTTCTAAGCTTTTAAAAAAAATTTAGTATACCCCATTCATTTTTTCCAATTAAGGGCAATTTAGCATGCCCAATCCACCTGCCCTGCACATCTTTGGGTTGTGGGGGTGAAACCCACGCAAACACAATGAATGATCTATGATCTGAATATGCAAACTCCACATGAGCAGTGACCCAGATCCGGGATCGAACCTGGGACCTCGGCGCTATGAGGCAATAGTGCTTTCCACTGCGCCATGGTGCTGTCCCCGCAACTTTCTAGAAAGCATCATAGGATAGTGACCATAGGTTATTTGTCCCTCAATTCCAGCTACCTCCATTACTGCCTTAACTTAAGACCAGTTTACTCAGTAAAGCCCATGGACTAGACCTAAGGTTTGCTTGGTTAGTGCTACAGCATTTAGTTTGATTGGTCCTTTTTTCAAATAAATTTAGAGTACCCAATTAATTTTTTCTAATTAAGGCTAATTTAGCCTGCACATCTTTGGGTTGTGGGGATGAAACCCATGCAAACACGAGGAGAATGTGCAAACTCCACACGGACAGTGACCCAGAGCCGGGATTGAACCTGGGACCTCAGCGCCGTGAGGCAACAATGATAACCACTGCGCCATCGTGCTGCCCTGATTGGTCTTTTTTTAAATAAATTTCAAGTACTCAATTCTTTTGTTTTCCAATTAAGACCAATTTTTAGCATGGCTAATCCACCTACCCTGCACATCTTTGGATTATGGGGGTGAGATCCATGCAAACACGGGGAGAATGTGCAAACTCCACATGGACAGTCACCAGAGCCGTGATCAAACCCAGTTCCTCAGTGCCGTGAGACAGCAATGCTAACCACTGTGCCACTGTGCTGCCCTACAGCATATAGTTATGGAGGGCTGAAATTTAGAAAGTTCATCTGACAAAGCAAATTGAGAATTTTTTTCACAAGTACACGTTTAAAAATGGATTTTGTGATGTTTAATTTGGAGCTGAAGGAAATACTGTTTTTTTAAATTGTTGTTATTTTCTGAATGTGCCATTTTAACTCACCAGTGTGAATCAAACCCCAATCAAACACAGCCTCAAGTGTAAAATGATCATCAAACCAGGTTAGTTTCCATGCGTCTAGAATTCCATGTAACAATGATACAGACTTGTTTGACTTAGGGCAGCATGGCAGTGCAGTGATTAGAACTCCTGCCTCACGGCGCTGAGGTCCCAGGTTCCATCCTGGCCCTGGGTCACTGTCTGTGTGGAATTTGCACATTCTCCCCTTGTTTGTGTGGGTTTCACCCCCAGAACCTAAAAGATGTGCAGGGTAGGTGGATTGACCACGCTAACGGCAGCACGGTAGCATGGTGGTTAGCATCAATGCTTCACAGCTCCAGGGTCCCAGGTTCGATTCCCGGCTGGGTCACTGTCTGTGCGGAGTCTGCACGTCCTCCCCGTGTGTGCGTGGGTTTCCTCCGGGTGCTCCGGTTTCCTCCCACAGTCCAAAGATGTGCGGGTTAGGTGGATTGGCCAGGCTAAATTGCCCTTAGTGTCCTAAAAAAAAATAAGGTTAATGGGGGTTGTTGGGTTACTGGTATAGGGTGGACACGTGGGCTAGAGTAGGGTGATCATTGCTCGGCACAACATCGAGGGCCGAAGGGCCTGTTCTGTGCTGTACTGTTCTAATTCTAAATTGCCACTTAATTGGAAAAAATGAATTGGGTACTCAAAATTTAAAAAAAGACTTGTTTGACTTCATACTTTAAAAAGAATCTGCTAAACATTTCCCCACTCTGAAAGGCATGCCAAAACCAAGACTATAAAACAAAGAAAATGCCATGTGCTTGATGGTGCAAACACATGCAATCTCCTGTTTTCATTTACAGAGGTTTGTGGGTGGATCCTTTGGTGGTCCCAAACTTCAAACGATAAATCATTATCAATGTTACCGCCAGAAATGGAAAATTGGAGATAGTGCGGTGTGGGCTGGTGATGTCATCATTTTAAAGCTTTTAATGGTTGACTCAGTGGTCTTTGAAGAACATTGGTTCAGATGTAGAGATTTATCCCCTCTCAAGCTTTGTGAATAATATCCAACTCAACCGTGGGAATCACAGCAAATTCAAGTGAGTAGTGAAAGGTTTACCCTCTTTTACAGAAATACTGTATCAAGAGTTCCTTTACTTCCAGCTTGACTAGTCAGTTTTAACTTTATCACTGTCACTCCTGGAACTGATGAAAAAAGTCATTTGCAGACCCAGTTGAAAACTGTTAACTATTAACCAAATGTTTTATCATTTTCACAGGGTCACGGTGTCCTGCAATCTTAAACAGCAGTGAACAAAGGCCCATTATTCCTAATCTATTTCGGCCCATAATTGCTTACTAACACTTCTGCTTAAACTGACATGCAAAGTTTCCTAAAAGTACAATTGGATGCTTTTGTTAAAAAAAAGGTGCAAGAAGGTGTTTTGAACAGTTAATGAAATGTTTAATTTAAAGAAGATATAGGCCTTGCTATTTTTCTGTTTGCCATTTCAATTTAACATGCAAAAGAATGTATTTTTAGATTATTCTTTAAAAATTAAAATCCTCTCAATTGTCTCTCACACACCTTGTATGTGAGCCTAAAGAGCAAATGTTGACTGTGGCAAGGATTGGAATGTCATCGCTGTGCTTAATCTTCTCAGACAAGATTGACACACAAACAAGCTTTTCAGTCAGGGTCACTGAGTAGCAATCAGACAGGAATCCTGGTTAACTTTTCTCCATTCGAGAATTGAGGTGCAGCACCTTTGTCACCATACCCTCTGAGTTCAGCTAACTGAGATCAGGTATCAATCCTGGAACCCTCCTGGTCTAATTCAGTTCAACAATGGGCAATACATGATAAATTGAACTATCAAAGTTGCTGATTCCAAGAGATATTTTAAGTTCCCTTTTGTTCCTGCAACCTGTGGTACGAAGTAGTCTTGTTTTATTTCACATGGGACAATTTTAATGAGTTTGACCATTGCTTTCTTCATGCCCATGAACAAAGCATTTACGGTCAAGCAACTGTAATTCTGCCTGAATTACATCTTGCCTGGCTTAATACACACAGAAGTAAAGATTTCACTTTCAAAAATAAATTCTTCTCATACAGTCATAGAGGTCTACAGCACAGAAACAGCCCTTTGGCCCATTATGTCTGTGCTAGTCAAGAACAACCATCTAATTATTTTAATCCCGTTTTCCAGCACTTGGCCCATAGCCTTGTATGCCTTGGCATCTGAAGTGCACATCTAAATACTTCTTAAGTGTTATGAGAGTCTCTGTCTCCATCGTCTTTTCAACCAGTGGGTTACAGACTCCCACCACCCTCTGGGTGAAAAAGATTTTCCTCACATCCCCTCTAAACCTCCTGCCCCTTAAGTTAAATCTATACCATCTGGTCATTGCCCCTCCACCAAGGGGAGGTTTCTTCCTGTCTAATCTATGGGCGAAATTCTCCAGCCCCCAGCAGGGTCGGAGAATCGCCCGGGGCAGCCGAATATCCCGACATCGCTGTGGCAGAAATTCTCTGCCACCCGGGAATTGGCGGGGCAGGAAACGCGCCACACCGAGCGGCGAGCCCCCTGCGGCGATTCTCCGGCCCGCGATGGGCCGAAGTCCCGCCGCTGGGAGGCCTCTCCCGCCGCCGAGATTTGAACCACCTCTGCTGGTGGCGCAAGTGGGCCCCCGGGGTCCTTGGGGGGGGGGCGAGGGCGATTGGACCCCGGGGGGGGGGGGTGGGGGGAGGTGCCCCTACGGTGGCCAGGCCCGCAATCGGGGCCCACTGATCGGCGGGCGGACCAGTGTTGTCGGGGCACTCTTTCCCTTCCGCCGCCGCCACGGCCTCCACCATGGCGGACGCGGAAGAGAATCCCCTAGCGCGCATGCGCCGGTGGTGACGTCAGCGGCAGCTGTCGCTGACATCACCACCGGCGCATGCGCGAACCGGCGAAGGCCTTTCGGCCAGCCCCGGCGCCGGGCAGCGAGCGTCCGGTGCCGGGTGCCAGTCGGCATGGTGCCAACCGCTCCGGCGTGGGCCTAGCCCCTCAATGTGAGGGCTTGGCCCCCAAAGGTGCGGAGAATTCCGCACATTTGGGGAGGCCCAACGCCGGAGTGGTTGGCGCCACTCCACTACGCCGGGACCCCCCGCCCCGCCGGGTAGGGGAGAATCCCACCCAATTTTATACATCCCAATTATGTCCCCTTCAGTCTCCTCTGCTCCAAGGCAAACTACCCCAGTCTATCCAATCTCTCTTCATAACTCAAACTCTCCAGGCCACCTCCTGATAAATCTCCTCTGCACCCTTTCCAGTGATATTACTTCTCTCCTATAATGTGGATTCCAGATCCGCACACAATAATCTAGCTGTGGCTTAACTAATGTTTTATGCAGTTCCAGCATAATCTCCCTGCTCCTAAACTCTATGCATTGGCTATTAAAGACAAGTTATACCATGGGCTGGATCCTCCGATTTTGATGCTATGACCCCCACGTTGGTGTGGGAACGGTGACATTTTATGACAGAAAAAATGGCATAAAATGGCTATCGATCATCCATTTGGCTGGGGCTAGCATCAAGGCAGCGTAGAACACCCAGCTCTAGCTGCCGATATAGCCCGGAGAATTACGGGTCGGTGACTGAGCATGCTCACAGCAGCGGTCTGCGAAATAATGCCCCCCTTTGGCACGCCCTGGACCACGTCCCAACAATGCCTCCAGCCCCTGGAAATGTGCCCCTTGCCCGCGGATCAGCCCTTCCCCGCCTGTGGCTGCGTTGGACTGAGTCTGCAGCCACCACGCCAAGTTCCCGACGGATGAGACCACATCAGGAACTCGGCCTTTCGGGGGCAGAGGATCGGGGGGTGGGCCTCAGGCAATGTCCTGAGGCCGTCAATACAGTGCACGACGTAATGTCTGAGTATGCCGCTTTGGAAGGAGAGGAGCATCGCAATAACAGCACCGTCCCCGGTTTGGTCATGAATGGGTATTCTCCGGCCGATTGCCTAACTCGATTTTGATGTCGGCGACCAGAGAATCCCGCACCATCAGCGGGATTCTCCAAATCCCCGCCGGGTCAGAGAATCCCCGGGGGGGGAAACGCGTATGCTGCCCCACCGCCCCAACGCCGGTTGTCGTATTCTCCGCCGCCAGTTTTCGGGCGGGGGCGGGGTTCACGCCACGCCGGTCATTGGCAGCTGCCCCCCCCCTCCCCGGCAATTCTCCGGGCCCAAATGGGCTGAGCGGCCATCCGTTTCTGGCCAGACCCACCGGCGTGGGTTAGATATGGTCCCACACGGCGGGACCTGGTCGGGGCGGTCTTCGGGGGGGACGCAGGTGGATCTGACCCGGGGGGGGGGGGGCACGGTGGCCTGGCCGCAATCGGGGCCCACCGATCTGCGGGCGGGCCTGTTCTGTGGGGACACTCCTTCCTTCCGCGTCGGCCCCCGTAGGGCTCCGCGAAGGCCGGCGCGGAGAAGACAACCCCCTGCACATGTACCAAGATACGCCGGACTGTCTACCACGCCAGCGGTCCCGCGCATGCGCGAGGTCACGCAGGCCATTCGGCACAGGCGCTAACTCGCGCAGTCCATTCGGTGCCATCTGGCACGGCGCCGTCCCCTCCAGTGTCCGCCTAGCCCCTGGAAGTGCGGAGAATTCCGCACTTTCGGGGGCTGTAGACGCCGGAGTTGTTTGCGCCGGTTTTCCCGCCGGCGAGGGGACTTAGTCCCCGGACAGGGGAACCCCACCCCATATGTTTTCTTAACCACTTTATCATAGAATCATAGAATTTACAGTGCAGAGGGAGGCCATTCAGCCCATCGAGTCTGCACCGGCTCTTGGAAAGAGCACCCGACCCAAGGTCAACAACTCCACCCTATCCCCATAACCCAGTAACCCCACCCAACATTAAGGGCAATTTTGGACACTAAGGGCAATTTATCATGGCCAATCCACCTAACCCGTACATCTTTGGACTATGGGAGGAAACCGGAGCACCCGGAGGAAACCCACGCACACACGGGGAGGATGTGCAGACTCCGCACAGACAGTGACCCAAGCCGGAATCGAACCTGGGACCCTGGAACTGTGAAGCGATTGTGCTATCCACAATGCTACCGTGCTGCCCCATCCAGCTGTCCTGCTACCTTAAGGGATCAGTATACATGCACATCCTCAATGCTTTCCAGGGTCCTACCATTCATCATGTATTCCTTGCCTTGTTTGCCCTGCCCAAGTGCATCACCTCACACTTATCCGGATTGAATTCCATTTGCTACTAATCAACCCATGTGACCAGCCTGTCTGTATCCCCCTGTAATCTAGGACTATTCTCCTCACTAATTACCACCTTACTAATTTTCATATCATCTGCAAACTTACTGATCAACCCTCCTACATTCACGTCTAAATCATTTGCATAAACTACAAACAGCACGGGCGCGATTCTCCTCTCCCGACGCCGGGTGGGAGAATAGCGGGAGGGCCTCCCGACATTTTTCACGCCCTCCCGCTATTCTCACCCCCCCCCCCCCCCCCACGCCCGACCAACGCCATGAATCACCTCTCGCCGTTTTTAATGGCGAGCGGCGATTCTCCGAGGCCGGTGGGCCGAGCGGCCTGGCCTTCACGCCCGTTTCAACACCGCAGCAAACACACGTGCTCGCTGCCGTCGTGAAACGGGCGGCAGATGCCCGTTTGGTACGGGGCCCGGAGAATTGCCAGGGGGGCCCTGACCGGCGTGGCGTGAACCCCGCCCGAAAACCGGTGGGGGTTCGGAGAATCGTGCCGACTTGCCTTTACTCTTGTATTAGCCATGACACCAAGGGTATAATTTGAAAAAAATATAAATTTAGAGTACCCTATTTTTTTTCCCAATTAAGGGGCAATTTAGCGTGGCCAATCCACCTAACCTGCACATCTTTGGGTTGTGGGGTGAAACCCACGCAGACATGGGGGGGATGTGCAAACTCCACACGTACAGTGACCCAGGGCCGGGATTCGAACCCGGGTCCTCAGCGTCGCGGAGCTAACCACTGCGCCATATGCCGCCCCCCCAAGGGTATGATTTTAACATTTGTGGATAGAGTAAGACTTGCAGTATCATCTTGGCCACTCTTTAAACAGCTCTCCTGATTTTCCTTTCTATTAAAATTAAAAATTGAGAGGAACCAACTCGGATGGGCCGAGCAGCTGTCGGTTTCTGGCCAGCTCCGCCAGCATGGATTAGACATGGTCCCACACGTTGGGACCTGGCAGGTAAATTGGCTGGGGTGGCCCTCAGGGGAGACGCGGGGGGATCAAAGGATGTCTTCCCTGCCATCTGCCACATTTCCTCAGATGATATTTGCAATACTTTGGTATGTTTTTGATGCACTGCAAGCATTTGCTTTCTTGCTTTGCATTTCTGTTCAATGCAAGGGTCTCCTCCAGAGTATGAGAATTTAAAAAAGATAAACAATTTCTGATCTTTAATTCACCTCCTGTTCTCATCTTCCTGTCGCTTGTCCTTCTTAGAAATTATATGCAATATTCCTTGCATGGTAAAAAGCTTGTTACATCAGAAATAGACAGTTGAATTTGCCAAATATCAGGAAATTCTCATCATGTTTCTTTTTCAAAAACTCCCATAGGTTTCAACAGCTATATGCAATTGGGATATTGTATACAGAGTGTTTAGTGTTAGGGGGCATATCCTTTGATAAGTGTCTGCACTTTAAGGATAAAGATAAGTCTACTGTCTTAAAAGTCCCAAATATACATTAATAACAGCTTGCATCTATTACACTTTTCTTTACTGGCCTTGTCGGTCACTAAACTTCACCTAGTAGTTAGGAGATTTGCACTCATTACTCATACCACTTCCTTTACATGGAAATGTCAAGCCTCTTAGCACTCAGTCCCACTGTTGCATCTCTATCCCCATCCTATGTTAACTCTCAATAAGAATAATCTCTCTGATATATCTTCTTGCTTCTGTTTGAGCCATGTCTTTATATTCCAATGTGCTAGTTCTGCTTTGACAGCAGTCCAGCTTGAAATGCTGCAGCTGTGCCTGATGTGTTGGGTAAGCTGGGTCTACGAGGACTGCGTTTACTGCAGTGGTGAGAGAGACAGGCTTCCAACACTTGAAGAAATGCAACTCGATTTTATTGAACACTTAACTATAATACATGCTTTAACTGTGGGTTGACACTGTGCTGAGTTGACTGGAGACCTGAGGCTAACCTAACCAGACTATCTTACTACCACATGTTCTAGTTGCTGCTCATGAGCTCTGACTGTCTCAGAGGCTGGATCCCGAGAGAGAGCGGGAAAACTAGTGCCCTCTGGCTTTATAGTGGTTGTATCCTGTCTGGTAATTGGCTGCTGTGTTCTGTGTGTTCACTGGTCATCCTGTGTGTCAATCACTGCCTGTCTGCACACCATCATATACCTGGATGTATATTATGACGGTGCCCTCACAAATACTACTTCAGGAATCACCTCCATGCGCTTTCCAAACATCGCAGGCAAAGTGCGCCAATTTATGGTGCAACTCATGTTTTGGTCCCAGCTATCAATATTCTAACCAGAGCAGAAAGTGTTGGAAACACTCAGCCAATCTGCAGCATCTAAGGGAAGAGAAGCAGAGCTAACATTTTGAGTGCAATATGACTTTTCTTCAGAACTATTGGAATAAGCTGACCGGGTAAATGGCCATCGCCATGGTCAATGTTGGAAACATTTAGAGATAAGTCCATGCCCTACAACACTTCTGGAAGCAGATAATGAGAATTAAAATTTCAGAGTCCAAGAATTTACCAGATGAGCCACTAGTGCAGAGTCCTACATAATGTCTTATTAATTTTGGCTATATCGGGTGGCAAGATGGCGCACTGCTTGCTATGACACTGAGGACTCAGGTTCGATCCCAGCCCTTGGTCATTGTCCGTGTGGAGTTTGCACATTCTCCTGTGTCTGCGTGGGTTTCACCCCCACAACCCAAAGATATGCAGGGTAGGTCGATTGGCTACGTTAAATTGCCCTCGAATTGGAAAAAAAAAATTGGGTATTCTAAATTTATAATTAAAAAAAAATCTTTTGGCTATATCTCTCAAAGGGTTGAAGTACTGAGAACATGCAGAGCTTTTTTATATACATCACAGAGTGCATATACAATTACATGTTTTTTTCCAAGATTTAAGTAGCCTTAAAAGCAGCTGTTGTAAAATGTTGTGATTTGTATTTGTCAGGGAGAAACATCAATCTAGGTTTAAGAGTAATGTACATTCAGGATGAAAGAGAAACACTGGTTTCAATGTTTCACAATATTTTTGAAGGAAACTGATGCTCAGTTTCATTTAGTAACGTTTGAAAGCCTGATTGTGAATTCATAATCTAACATTGCTGGTGGCTTCAACAGTTATGTTGTAATACAAATGAGGTAGAACTAGTTTTTGGCAGCACAAGGTGACCACACCAGGAGTTGCTTTTCGCTCAGACTACCAAAAGCACAGCAGTCCTAATAGCAAACAGAAATGGTATTGCGAGCAACATGGGAACAAAAGTAGTTAATTCAGCCCATGAACTTGCTCCGCCGCTCAATTAGATCTTTGCTGATCTATGCCTCAACTCTATTGATCCATATCCATAATACCCTTACCTAACAACTATCTGGCAATCTATCAGTCTTGTAATTTTCAATTGACGCTGTAACCACAACCTTTTAAGAGTGTTCCATATCACTGCTACACTGGACATGAAAAATTTGTTCACTGATATCATTTCTCAATGGCCTAGCTCTAATATTACTTGTTGACCCATGTTCTGGATTCCGCTACCAAAGGAAATAACTTCTCTACACCTGCTCTAGCAACTCCTTTATTCATTTGGAGGGATCGAGAACCGAAAGACACAGATTTAAAGTGATTGGCAAGGGAAGCAATGGCAACATACGGAAAATATTTTTTTAATGCAGTGAGTGGTTAGGATCTGGAATGCACTGCCTGAGTGATGGAGGCAGATTCACTCACACTTTTCAAAAGAATATTGGATAATTATCTGAAGACAAAACATTTGCAGGCGACGGGGGAAAGACAGGGTAGTGGCACCAGGTGAGTTGCTCTAACTCTCGCAGAGACAAAGCACAAGCACAATGAGTTGAGTAGCCCCCTTCTGTCTATAAGCATTCCATTATTCTTCTATGAAACAATGATTTTGAACACCGCAATTAGATCACCCCTCAAACTTCTAAATACAAAGTTTTCAGGTCAGAGGACGGTTTGTAGCGATTGTATATGTGCATAGGTCATTGAAGTGGCAGGACAGGTGAAGAGAGCATTTAATAAAGCATATGATATTTTGGGCTTTATTAATAAGAGCATAGAGTACAAGAGTAAGGAGATTATGCTGAACTTATACAAGACACTAGTTCGGCCACAGCTGGAATATTGTGTACAGTTCTGGGTACCACACTATGGAAGGATGTGAAAATATTGGAGAGAGTGCAGAAGAGGTTTCCAAAGAATGGATCCAGGGTTGAGAAACTTCAGATATGAGGATAAATTGGAGAGGCTTGGACTGTTCTCCTTGAAGAGAAGAAGGCTAAGAGGAGGTTTGAAAGAGATGTCCAAAAGTGATTTGCAAAAGATACATATGTGATATATGTTGTATAGGACTTTGGTCAGGCCACATTTGGAATACTGCGTGCAGTTCTGGTCACCACATTACCAGAAGGATGTGGATGCTTTAGAGAGGGTGCAGAGGAGGTTCACCAGGATGTTGCCTGGTATGGAGGGTGCTAGCTATGAAGAAAGGTTGAGTAGATTAGGATTGTTTTCGTTGGAAAGACGGAGGTTGAGGGGGGACCAGATTGAGGTCTACAAAATTCTGAGAGGTATGGACAGGGTGGATAGCAACAAGCTTTTTCCAAGAGTGGGGGTGTCAATTACAAGGGGTCACGATTTCAAGATGAGAGGGGGAATTTTTAAGGGAGATGTGCGTGAAAATTTTTTACACAGAGGGTGGTGGGTGCCTGGAACGCTTTGCCAGCGGAGGTGGGCGAGGCGGGCACGATAGCATCATTTAAGATGCATCTGGATAGATATATGAACGGGCGGGGAACAGAGAGAAGTAGATCCTTGGAAAATAGGTGACAGGTTTAGATAAATGATCTGGATCGGCGCAGGCTGGGAGGGCCGAAGGGCCTGTTCCTGTGCTGTAATTTTCTTTGTTTGTTCTTTGTTCTGATGTAAGAAACAACCTTTTTTTACATTTTCTAATTAAGGGGCAATTTAGCGTGATGTGAGAAACAGTTTTTTTTCTTTTTAATTTTTTTGATAAATGTTTCCAATTAAGGGGCAATTTAGCGTGGCCAATCTACTTACCCTGCATATCTTTCGCTTGTGGGGTGAGACCCACGCAGACATGGGGTGAATTTTCAAACTCCACACTGACAGTGACCTGGGGCCAGGATCGATCCCAGGTCTTAGGTGCCGTGAGGCAGCAGTGCTAACCACTGTGCCACCATGCCATCCAGAAACAACTTCTTCACACAGTGAGTGGTTTGGGTCTGGAATGAAGTATGGTGGAAGCAGGTTCAATCAAGGCATTCATGAGGGCAGTAGATGATTACTTGAATAGAAACAATGAGCAGGGGTATGCACAAAAAGCAGGAGAATGGGATTAAGTTTTGATGCTCATTTGGAGAGACGGTGCCGACACGACAGGCCAAATGGCCTCCAGCTATGCTGTAACAATTCTATGATTCTGTGATTCGAGCATGGTGGTGCAGAGGTTAGCATTGATGCCTCACGGCATCAAGTCCCAGGTTCGATCCCGGCTCTGGGTCACTGTCCATCTGGAGTTTGCACGTTCTCCCCGTGTTTGCATGCGTTTCGATCCCACAAGCCAAAGATGCACAGGGTAGGTGGATTGGCCACACTAAATTGCCCCTTAATTGGAAAAAATTAATTGAGCACTCTAAATTTTAAAAATATTCTGTGATTCTATGCAACCCATCCCCAACTGATGAATTTGCACAGCACCCTCTCAAAGGTCAATATATCCTTCCTGAGGTTTATACCCAAAACTAAAAGTAATTCTCCAGATGTGGCCTGCCAAGAACTCTGGGCAACAGTTGCATGATACCTTATATCGATTGGACTCTTCTGTGGGCTCAGTTCCAGTGAATATAGCAGAAACCTGTCTGGAATCTTTACTGACAATTCTATCACTAAAGTATAACTTCCTGTCCCTTTGTATTCCAGCCCTATTGAGATAAAGGTCAACATCCTATTTGCCATCAAGATTACTTTTGTAGCTGGGCACTGACTTCTAGTGCATTGTGTACCTGGACACCCAAAATCCTTCGCAATTTCTCATCTCTGACATTCAGAAAATATTCTGATTTATCCTTCTTGCATCCAAAGAGAATACCTTCACACTCCTATGCATTGAACACCACCTGCCATAGTTTGTTCATTCACTTTGTAACTTCCTGCTTCTACACAAATTATTGTTCCTGCTACTTGACAACGTTTGTGCCCTCAGAAGGATTGAGCTGAAGTTTTCACATTGTTGAACTATATGCGAAGGTTTTCTGTGATTTTGAAGACGATGCTTGGTCATAAAATAAATGTCATGATCATGTCTTTGCAAAAACTGTGCACACACTGACTTTGTGGTTCTACTTTAGAATCTACTGCACAATGTAAACAGTGTGACTTCCTGATTACAAATACATTAGTATAATATATACAGACAGGAATCTTTTTGTACTTTTTTCTTCATCTTTTGAATATGATAAGCTCACGAAAATCTTTCTTTATTTTGTACAATGTCAAATCTATACTCTGCCGTTTACTTATTATTTCAAACACACCTTAACCTTGGCAGAGTTCAATGATTTGCTTGTTAAACTGTAATTATTTTAATCAGATTTCTTTATTTGAATTTTATTTCCTGAAGAACTAAATGACAAAATAAAACATTGCAAGCCATATCTTACACTAAAGACTATACAATTTTGAAAGTGTGGTCTGTTGTTTAAAGTCTCCTATGTAAATTGTCATCGCTAAGTTATATTGACATTAAACAATGTATTAAATGCTATAGTGATAATGTGCTTTAGAGCTCAATCAGATCTAAAGTTGCATGTAATATGTCCTTCAGCACGGTAGCATTGTGGATAGCACAATCGCTTCACAGCTCCAGGGTCCCAGGTTCGATTCCGGCTTGGGTCACTGTCTGTGCGGAGTCTGCACATCCTCCCCGTGTGTGCGTGGGTTTCCTCCGGGTACTCCGGTTTCCTCCCACAGTCCAAAGATGTGCAGGTTAGGTGGATTGGCCATGATAAATTGCCCTTAGTGTCCAAAATTGCCCTTGGTGTTGCGTGGGGTTACTGGGTTATGGGGATAGGGTGGGGTTACTGGGTTATGGGGATAGGGTGGAGTTGTTGACCTTGGGTAGGGTGCTCTTTCCAAGGGCCGGTGCAGACTCGATAGGCTGAATGGCCTCCTTCTGCACTGTAAATTCTATGAAATGCTGCACATTCAATCTCATTTATAGATTAAAATAGGTGCCAGTGCAAACTACACCTACCTCACCAGTGAATTTATGCCAGTTTGCACAAATGCTGTGAGAGCAGAGTTGACAGCACCAATCAAACCCCCCACACACACTTTTCCCCCTTATACCTCTTCTGATAGTGTGTTCTCCATGCAGATAGGGTGTTGACCTGCTTCAATTTCATCTTTGCAAAAATAGCAACTGACTAAACAGTCAATGGATTGACCCCTTTGTTATACCTGATGCACCCTATATCACTGATTGTTCTATTATTGAAGACACTTGAACAGGGTGCACTTAATGTCCTTAGATCAGGCAAATTCCTGCTCTTTGCTCCGATAGTCCGTTAGGCAACAAGGATCCTGCAATCACTATAGAATTCTTAGGCTGGGAGTGAAAAATCAGCCAGGTTTCCCATATCTGACTGGTCAAGCAAATTGCTACTCACCATCTATGGTCACGCATTAAAGTTACTTTCATACAGGGCAGCACGGTGGTGCAGTAATTAGCATTGCTGCTTCTCGCTGCCGAGGTCCCAGGTTCGATCCCAGCTCTAGGTTACTGTCTGTGTGAAGTTTGCACATTATCCCCGTGTTTGCATGGGGATCGCCCCCACAACTCAAAGATGTGCAAGTAGGTGTATTGGCCATGCTAAATTGCCCCTTAATTGGAAAAAATGAATTTGGTACTCTAAATTTAAAAAAAAGCTACTTTCATGTAGTCAGATTTTACTTCAGATTCCAGGAGGCCATTATCCTCCAACATCTCTTGGCAATATATTACTAAATCCAGCTCTTTAATCAACTAACTCGGCATATTCATAAGTTCAGTCTTTTCTGTGTCTGTGATTCTGCAACAGAGATGAGGGAGCTTGATTTAACAATGTGAATATTGGGCACTAACTTGCAGATACCAGTCATTCAGAATTCAGTGAAAACTCAACCACAATTGGACTCTGTAGCATGTATAGGCAACGTATTGTGACCATTCCTTCAGAAATGAAAGAGAAATCAAATGGAGGGAAAATATATATATTTTTAAAATTACTTTTCTGAGTTACAAAGCCAGGGCTCAGAGTGTGGACAGGGGCAACCCCCTAATCCAGCTCCTTGCCTGCTCCAAAAACCAATTGAAATTCAAATTGAATCCAATTCATGGTCCCCACAAGAGAGACATACCAGATCTGAGCCAAAAGGCCGAGAAGCGATTGGAAAATATCTAAAATATTAGCTCTGCATGTTATGAAACCATGTAGATTTATTACAATAAAATTAGATCATGTCACTCACGTAACCAAAATAAAAAATATGACCATCCAGTGGATCTTAGTCCAATGCTAGTTTAAAACCAATATTTCTTCAATGTCATTCCCCTACAGGGCAGCCCAGAAAACTGGCAAAAGTAGACCAAAAAACTAACAATTCAATAATGGTGAAGATGGGGCAGCACGGTGGCACTGCTGTCTCATGGCACCTAGGGCCCAGGCTCGATCCCGGCTCTGGGTCACTGTCCATGTGGTGTTTGCACATTCTCCCCATGTTTGCGTGGGTTTCACCCCCACAACCTAAAGATGTGCAGGGTAGGTGGATTGGCCACGCTAAATTGCCCCTTAATTGGAAAAAAATGAATTGGGTACTCCCAATTTATAAAAACAAAATAATGGCGAAGATAAGAAACCATGATAGTGAGTTTTGAATTTATATAGTAGCGCACATGACCCATGGATGTCTCAATGTGCTTTGCAGCAACTTAAATACTTTTAAAGTGTACTGTAGTCACAGCTGTAGTGTAGGAAAGGGAGCAGCCTGTCACAATATGCAAAAATGCAACTAATGAACACATAGAATAGGACACGACCAATGAGCAGTCAGGATACTCAGGGGTGGTATCTCACTATAAAAGGGATGAGGCACTCACACCCCACCTCTTTCCACAGACCAACATTCAATCTACAGGGTGAGACAGGGTGTATCCTCAGCATCACACCCCAGCACGTGGCTTAGAGCAAGGCTTGGCTCAGTTAGACTGAGTTACTACATTTAGATTAGCAGAGAGTCAAACTCATTGAGAACTGTGCTAATAGTTCAATAAAACACATTGAACTCACTTCAAAGCCTGGAGCATCTTTTAGTCAAAACTGCATTAAGTGGCAGCTTGTGTTATTCCAAATTACATAACACAACATGATACCAGGTGTTTGTTCAATCTAGTTAGTTCAACTCAGCAAGATCCGTGGCGACCAGCAAATGTATACCGGCACAATGGAAAAGATTCAGGCTCCTCACCAGCTCAGGACCTCCTGCAATCTCAGTGCCAACTGGTGGACATTTAAGCAGAAATTTCAGCTTTACGTCGAAGCATCAGATCTCAATGGTGCGTCTGATGCACGGAAGATAGCTCTTCTCCTCACCACATCGGGTGATCACGCCTTGGAAATATTCAACTCCTTTCACTTCGCCGAAGACCAGGACAAAACAAAGTTTCAGACCATCCTGGACAAGTTTGACAGCCACTGTGAGGTGGACACCAACAAAATCTTCGAGCGCTACATATTCATGCAGTGATTGCAAGGTAAAGATGAATCCTTTAACACATATTTAACTAACCTTAGACTGCTCGCGCAATCCTACAACTTAGGTGATATCACTGACTCCATGATCAGAGACCAAATCGTTTTTGGAGTTCACTCTGATCCTCTGAGAGAGCAGTTAATGAAGATGAAGCATATGACCCTGCCAGTCACGATTGAAACATGCATAGTGCATGAGCACGCCAAAAATCGCTATTCCCAGTACAAAACGGCAGGAAATGATAAACTAGCCTTCCATGAGGCGGAGAGTGTGCAGGCCATCTCCCGGATGAAGAGCCTCAACAATGACGAAAGCGTCCATTTCATGTGCTCATCCTGGGGTCCGATGCATGCGCGATGCGAACAGGATAATGAAGTGGCCGAAACCTGCACTGCGCAGGTGCAGGCATCTGAGAACGGCACTGCGCATGTGCAACGACACACAGAGCATCAGGATGCCAACGTCATGACATGTTCGGACTGTGGCACCGCCCATTTAAAGAAACACTGCCCTGCAAGAGGCAGGCGCTGTTTAAACTGCGGGAAGCCAGACCATTATGCAGCCCTGTGCAGATCTGCACCACCAGTCAGGAGCCAGTGCTCCCAATTCCGATGACGGCGCATCCGGAGTGTGCAACAGCGCCTACAGGATTCTGATCCTGGCAGTGCAACAGATCCAGATGATAAATGCCTGGACAACGCCTACCGTGTGGGCATTATTACAAAGTGTGAATATGCCACACCAGACATATCGCATGTCCCATTAATCCTAGCTGTGGATTCTGAGGACAAATGGCGAGCAGTGATGAAGGTCAACCACTTCCCCATCCAGTTCAAGCTGGACACAGGTGCCTCCTCTCACAGGCAGACTTCAGACGGATTAAGAAGCCCTCCACAGCCATTCCAGCTGTCTGCAAGCTCCTGGATTACAACGGGAGTGCCATCACAGCACTGGGATCCTGCCACCTGCACGTATCCAACCGACACACACAAGCACGGTTACGCTTTGAAATTGTTAAGCCGGACAGGGCATCCCTACTAGGTGCGCACGCCTACAAGCAGCTGAACCTCATTCAAAGGGTTTACACCACGACATCCTCCCATGTGGATCTTCAGGCCGGCATCGATGACATCCTCGCCCAGTATCCAGATGTGTTCAATGGGATGGGCACGCTGCTGTTATGGTAACAAGATTCTGCTACGACCTGATGCCAAGCCAGTGGTCCACACACCACGACGAGTCCCTGCTCCACTGAGAGTGTGCCTGAAGGCACAGCTCAAGGATCTTCAGCAAAAAGATATCATATCCAAGGTCACCGAACCGACTGACTGGGTCAGCTCGATGGTGTGCGTAAAGAAGCCTTCGGGGAAACTGCGCATCTGCATTGATCCCATGGATCTCAATAAGAATATCAAGCGGGAACACTACCCCATCCTGAAGTGGGAGGACCTCACAAGTGAGATGGCACACGCTTCTTCACCATATTTGGATGCATCACAGGGATTTTGGCAAATCCAGCTGGAAGAGTCCAACAGAAGGCTCTGCACCTTCAACACGCCTTTTGGCAGATACTGCTACAATCGCATGCCATTGGGCATCATCTCAGCATCGGAGATATTCCATCGCATCATGGAGCAGATGATGGAAGGCATTGAAAGGGTTTGTGTGTACGTGGATGACATCATTGTATGGCCCACGACCCCTGAAGAACATGTGTCCCGTCTCCAGAAGGTATTCCGCCTTGTGCATGCCAACGGCCTAAAGTTAAACAGGTCCAAATGTTGTTTTGGTACATCGACGCTCAAGTTCCTAGGCGACCAGATCTCACAGGAGAACGCCCGGACACCGACAAAATCAAGGCCATCCAGGTGATGAAGGTCCCTGAAGAGAAAAAGGCAGTGCTGCGTTTCTTGGGTATGGTCAATTTTCTGGGCAAGTTCATTCCAAACATGGCCACACACACCACGGCCCTACGCAACCTGGTGAAAAAGTCAACTGCCTTTGAGTGGAAGGCGGCACACCAGATAGAGTGGCTGGAGCTGAAAGCCAAGCTCACCACTGCACCAGTCCTGCCATTCTTCGACCCGGACCGGGAAACAAAGATATCCACAGATACGAGTCAGGATGGCATTGGTGTGCTGTTGCTTCAACGAGATGACACATCATCCTGGGCACCAGTAGCCTACGCATCAAGGGCGATGACGCCCACTGAAACCAGGGGCGGGATTCTCTGACTCCCCGCCAAGTCGGAGAATCGGCGGGGGGGGGCGGCGTGAATCCCGCCCCCGTCAGCCGCCAAATTCTCTGGCACCGGAGATTCGGCGGGGGCGGGAATCGCGCCGCTCTGGTCGGCGCCCCCCCCCCCCCCCCCACTGATTCTCCAGCCCATGATGGGCCGAAGTCCCGCAGCTGTAATGCTGGTCCTGCCGGCGTGAATTAAACCACCTCCCTTACCGGCAGGGCCAGGCGGTGTGGGCGGGCTCCGCGGTCCTGGGGGGGGGGGGGGGCACGGGGCAAGCTGGCCTGGCCCCGGGGGGTGCCCCCACGATAGCCTGGCCCACGATCGGGGCCCACCGATCTGCGGGGGGGGGGGGGGGGGGGGGGGCCTGTGCCGTGGGGGCACTCGTTCCCCTCCGCGTTGGCCATCAACCTCAACGATAGCCGACGCGGAGGTGCCCCCCCTGCGCATGCGTGGGGATGACGTCAAAAGCCGCTGACGCTCCCGGCGGACTTCCGCCAGCCGGTGGGGTCCCTTCGGCCCCAGCTGGTGTGGCGCCAAAGGCCTTCCACGCGAGTCGACGGGGCGCAAACCACTCCAGCGTGGGCCTCGCCCCTAAAGGTGAGGGCTTTGCCCCTAAAGGTACGGAGGATTCCGCACCTTTTGGGTCGGCCCGACGCCGGAGTGGTTCACGCCAGTCCATCCCGTCGGGACACCCCACCCCGCCGGGTAGGGGAGAATCCCACCCCAGATATGTACAGAATGAGAAGGAGTACTTGGGTCTTCTCACCGGCATCCTCAAATTTCATGATTATGTCTGCGGCCTGCTGACATTCACTGTCGAGACGGATCATAGGCCTCTGGTCCACATTATCCACAAGGACCTAAACGACATGACGCCTCGGTTGCAGAGAATCCTGCTTAAACTTAGGAGGTATGACTTCAACTTGGTGTACACACCTGGCAAGGAGCTCATCATCTCGCCTAGTGAGCCACTGGAGATCATCCAGCACATCGAATCACAGGTGCAGCTGTGTGCTAGCATCTCCCGGCGACAGATGAGAAGGTAGTTCCCATCCGTGATGAGACAGCCAAAGACCCCCTCTTGCAGTGTGTCATCCACAACCTCACCAATGGCTGGCAGAAAGGGCAGTGCCCACAATTTTACAATGTGAAGGACGATATAACGGTGATTGATGCAATCATTCTCAAGCTGGACAGGATTGTCATTCCGCTCAGTCTCCAGAGCTTGGTGCTGCGTCAGATTCATGAGGGACACCTGGGCATTGAGAAGTCCAGATGCAGAGCCCAGAAAGCTGTCCACTGGCCCAGCATCAGCCAGGACATTCCAAACATGGTCCTGAACTGTGCAGAACAAGCCAGCAGCGCGGGTTCAATTCCCCTATCGGCCTCCCCGAACAGGCGCCGGAATGTGGCAACTAGGGGCTTTTCACAGTAACTTCATTGAAGCCTACTTGTGACAATAAGCGATTATTATTATTATTATTACCTGTCAGCGGTTCCAGCCAGTACAAAGCAAGGAGACGCTCCAACAGCATGACATAGTGACCTCTCCGTGGTCCAAGGTTGGCATCGACCTCTTTCTTGCGAATGGTCGCGACATCGTCTTGATCATCGACTATTTCTCAAATTACCCTGAGGTGCTGAAGCTCCTGGACCTCACCTCTCGGACCGTCATCAAAGCCCGTAAGGAGACGTTCACAAGGCATGGCATCCCAATCACCATCATGAGCGACAATGCCCCGTGCTTTAACAGTCGAGAATGGTCCACGTTTGTCAGGTCATACAATTTCCAGCATGTCACCTCCAGTCCGCACTATCCACAGTCCAATGGAAAAGATGCATTAGGTGATGCACCTAAAATGTAGTGCTACAACAGCAGAGAAGGTGCATAGAAAGATCAGTTCAGTCCATAAGAGGGCCATTCAGGAGTCTGGTAGCAGTGGGGAAGAAGCTATTTTTGAATCTATTGGTGCGTGTTCTTAAACTTTTGTATCTTCTGCCTGATGGAAGAGGTTGGAAGAGAGAATAACCTGGGTGGGAGGGGTCTTTGATTATACTGCATGCTTTCCCAAGACAGTGGGAGGTGTAGACAGTCAATGGCGATATAAGGCGGTTTTGTGTGATGGACTGGGTTGTGTTCACCACTCTCTGTAGTTTCTTATAGTCTTGAGCCGAGCAGTTGTCATATCAAGCTGTGATGAAGTGACTGTGAAACTCCCTTAGTCGCCACTATACGGGGCCTGTTGGGGTACACTGAGGGAGAATTCAGAATGTTTAATTCACCTAAGAAGCACCTCTTTTGGGATGTGTGGGAGGAAACCGGAGCACCCGGAGAAAACCCATGCAGATACGGGGAGAACATGCAGACTCCACTGAGACAGTGACCCAAGCCGGGAATCGAATCAGGGTTCCTGGCGCTGTAAAGCAACAGTGCTAACACTGTGCTACCATGCCACTGTACTCCCTCCTGTACTCTGACTCATCATTGTTTGAGATCCGACCCCGTGTCATAAGCAAACTTGTAGATGGAGTTGGAGCCAAATTTTGCCACAAGTCATGTGTGCATAAGGAGTAGAGCAGGGTCTAAGTATGCAGCCTTGCAGGGCCCCAGTATTGAGGACTATTGTTTATCCTTACTGATTGCGGTCTGTGGGTCAGGAAGTCAAGGATCCAGTTGTAGAGGGAGGAGTAGAGTCCTAGGTTTTGGAGTTTTGATATGAGCTCAGCTGAGATTTTCGTGTTGAAGGCAGAGCAGTACTCAATGAACAGGAGTCTGACATAGGTGTCCTTGTTGTCGAGATGCATGTAGGGGCAGGGAGATAGCATCTGCTGTGGACAGGTTGTGGCGGCATGCTGTAGTATTCGATCACAGTCCTGACTTGTGCCTTGATGGTGGTAGACAGGCTTGGGGGAGTCAGGAGGTGAGTTATTCACCACAGGATTCCTAGCCTATGACCTGCTCCTTTAGCTATAGTATTTATATGGCTAGTCCAGTTCAGTTTTTGGTTATTGGTAACCGCCAGGATTTTGATAGTGGGGATTCAGTGAGGGTAATGCCATTGAATTTCAAGTGGTGATGGTTTGATTCTCTCTTATTGGGGATGTTCATTGCCTGGCACATGTGTGGCCAGAATGTTATTTGTCACTTAGCAACCCAAGCCTGGATATTGTCCAGGTCTTGCTGCATTTGGACATTGTCTGCTTTATTATCTGAGGAGTCGCGAATGGTGCCGAACATGGTGCAATCATCAGCGAACATCCCCACATCAGATCTTAAGATGGAAGGAATGTCATTGATGAAGCAGCTGAAGGTGATTGGGCCTCAGATTCTACCCTGAGGAACTCCTGCAGTGATGTCCCGGGACTGATATGATTGACCTCCAACAACCACAACTATTTTCCTTTGTACCAGGTATGACTCCAACCAGCAGAGTGTTTTCCACCTGATTCCCATTGACAGTTTTGCAGGGACTCCTTGATGTCATACTTAACTGCCTTGATGCAAGGGCAATCAGCCTCACTTCACCTCTGGAGTTCAGCTATTGTGTGTCCATGTATGAACCAAGGCTGTAATGAGATGAGGAGCTGAGTGACCCTGGCGAAAACCAAACTGCACAATAGTGCTAACTAAGTGCTGTTTGATAGCACTGTTTTTTTAAATAAATTTAGATTAGCCAATTATTTTTTCCAATTAAGGGGCAATTTAGCGTGGCCAATCCACCTACTCTGCACATCTTTGGGTTGTGGGGGCGAAACCCACTCAGACACGGGGAGAATGTGCAAACTCCACACGGACAGTGACCCAGAGCCGGGATCGAACCTGGGACCTCAGCGCCGTGAGGCGGTTGTGCTAACCACTAGGCCACCGTGCTGCCCTTTTGATAGCACTGTTGATGATACCTTTCATCACTATACAGATGATTGAGAGTAGACTGATAGGGCGGTAATTGGCTGGATTGGATTTTTGTATGCAGGACATACCTGGGAAATTTTCCACATTGCCGGGGAGATGCCAGTGTTGTAGCTGTACTCGAATTGCCTGGCTAGGGGCGCAGCAAGTTCTGGAGCACAAACCTTCAGTACTATTGCCAGAATATTGTCAGCTCCCATAGCCTTTGCAGTATCCAAAGCTTTCAGCCATTTCTTGTTGTCACGTGGGATGAATCGTATTGGCAGAAGACTGGCCAATGGATGGATCATTCACTCGACATTTCTGGCTGAAAATTATTCCAAATGCTTCAGCTTTGTCTTTTGCACTGATGTGCTAAGCTCCTCCATCATTGAGGATGGGGATATTTGTGGAGTTTCCTCCTCCAGTGAGTTGTTTAATTGTCCACCACCATTCATGAGTGGATGTGGCAGGACTACAGAGCTTAGATCTGATTTGTTGGTTTTGGGAGTGTTTAGCTATGTCTATTACTTGCTGTTTATGCTATTTGGTGCGCAAATAGTTCTATGTTATAGCTTCACCAGATTTAAACCTCATGTTTTGATATGCCTCGTGTTGTTTCTGGCATGCCCTCCTGCATTCTTCATTGAACCAGGGTTGATCCCCTGGCTAGGTAGTATAGGTAGAATGGAGGATATGCTGGGCCATAAAGTTACAGATTGTTACTAACTGCAATTCTGCCGTTGACGATGGCCCACAGCGCCTCATGGGTGCCCAGTCTTGAGTTGCTAGATCTGTTATGAATCCATCTCATTTAGTATGGTGGTACTGCTGCATAATACAATGGATGGTATCCTCAGTGTGAAGACGGGACTTTGGCAAGGACACAAGGACCGTTCGGTGGTCACTCCTACTGTCATGGACAGATGCATCTGCAGCAGGCAGATTGGTGAGGATGAGGTCAAGTATGTTTTTCCTTCTTTCAGCACCCTCCCACAGCTCTTCTTTACCATCAATATATCCCTCAATCATTGACATCCGTTTTTGCCTTCCCTTTGTCCTCGTCTCATGGGCATTCAGTTTTATTGTCCATAAGACCATAAGACATAGGAGCAGAATTAGGCTACTCAGCCCAAAGAGTATGCTCCGCCATTCAATCATGGCTGATATTTTTCTCATCCCCATTCTCCTGCCTTCTCCCCATAACCCCTGATCCCTTTATTGATCATCAACCTATCTATCTCTGTCTTTCTTTTTTTTTTAATTTTAGAGTACCCAATTATTTTTTTCCAATTAAGGGGCAATTTAGTGTGGCCAATCCGCCTACCCTGCACATCTTTGGGTTGTGGGGGTGAAACCCACGCAGACACGGGGAGAATGTGCAAACTCCACATGGACAGTGACACAGGGCTCGGATTCAAACCCAGGTCCTCAGCGCCGTAGGCAGCGATGCTAACCACTGTGCCACCGTGCAGCCCTCTATCTCTGTCTTAAAGACACTCAGTGATTTGGCCTCCACAGCCTTCTGCGGCAAAGAGTTCCACAGATTCACCACCCTCTGGCTGAAGAAATTCCTCCTCATCTTTGTTTTAAAGGATCGTCCTTTTAGTCTGAGATTGTGTCCTCTGCTTCTAGTTTTTCTTGCAAGTGGAAACATCCTCTCCACATCCACTCTATCCAAGCCACACAGTATCCTGTAAGTTTCAATAAGATACCCCCTCATCCTTCTAAACTCCAACGAGTACAGACCCAGAGTCCACAACCGCTCCTCATACGACAAGTTCTTCATTCCATGATCATTCTTGTGAACCTCCTCTGGACCCAAAACTGCTCATAATACTCCAAATGGGGTCTGACCGGAGCCTTATATAGCCTCAGAAGTACATCCCTGGTCTTATATATTTTTTTTTTGTTTTTGTTTTTTTTTTGCTGAAATATGTAGCGCTCGTCTGAACATGGAGTCAGTGATACCACTGAAGTTGCAGGATTGCACTAGCAGTCGAAGGTTAGTTAAATATGAGTTGAAGGATTCGTCTTTACCTTGCAATTGTTGCTGGAATATGACACGCACGAAGATTTCGTTGGTGTCCACTACTAGGCGGGGTGTGAGTGCCTCATCCCTTTTATAGTGAGATACCACCCCTGAGTGTCCTAGAACATAGAACATAGAACACTACAGCGCAGTACGGGCCCTTCGGCCCTCGATGTTGCGCCGACCTGTGAAACCATCTGAAGCCTATCTGACCTACACTATTCCATTTTCATCCATATGTCTATCCAGTGACCACTTAAATGCCCTTAAAATTGGCGAGTCTACAACTGTTGCAGGCAGGGCGTTCCACACCCCTACTACTCTCTGAGTAAAGAAACTGCCTCTGACATCTGTCCTATATCTATCACCCCTCAATTTAAAGCTATGTCCCCTCGTGTTGGTCATCACCATCCGAGGAAAAAGACTCTCACTGTCCACCCAATCTAACCCTCTGACTATCTTATATGTCTCTATTAAGTCACCTCTCAGCCTTCTCCTCTCTAACGAAAACAACCTCAATTCCCTGAGCCTTTCCTCGTAAGACCTTCCCTCCATACCAGGCAACATCCTAGTAAATCTCCTCTGAACCCTTTCCAAAGCTTCCACATCCTTCCTATAATGTGATGACCAGAACTGCACGCAGTACTCCAGGTGCGGCCGCACCAGAGTTATGTACAGCTGCAGCATGACTTGTGGTTCCGAAACTCAATCCCCCTACTTATAAAGGCTAGCACACCATATGCCTTCTTAACAGCCCTATTAACCTGGGTGGCAACTTTCAGGGATTTATGTACCTGGATGCCGAGATCTCTCTGTTCATCTACACTACCAAGAATCTTGCCATTAGCCCAGTACTCTGCATTCCTGTTACTCCTTCCAAAGTGAACCACCTCACACTTTTCCGCGTTAAACTCCATCTGCCACCTCTCAGCCCAGCTCTGCAGCTTATCTATGTCCCTCTGTATCCTATAACATCCTTCAGCACTATCCACAACTCCACCGACCTTCGTGTCATCTGCAAATTTACTAACCCATCCTTCTACACCCTCTTCCAGGTCATTTATAAAAATGACAAACAGCAGTGGCCCCAAAACAGATCCTTGCGGTACACCACTAGTAACTGAACTCCAGGATGAACATTTGCCATCAACCACCACCCTCTGTCTTCTTTCAGCTAGCCAATTACTGATCCAAACCGCTAAATCACTTTCAATCCCATACTTCCTTATTTTCTGCAATAGCCTACCGTGGGGAACCTTATCAAACGCCTTACTGAAATCCATATACACCACATCAACAGCTTTACCCTGATCCACCTGTTTGGTCACCTTCTCAAAAAACTCAATAAGGTTTGTGAGGCATGACCTACCCTTCACAAAACCGTGTTGACTATCGCTAATCAACTTGTTCTTTTCAAGATGATTATAAACCCTATCTCTTATAACCTTTTCCAACATTTTACCCACAACCGAAGTAAGGCTCACAGGTCTATAATTACCAGGGTTGTCTCTACTCCCCTTCTTGAACAAGGGGACAACATTTGCTATCCTCCAGTCTTCCGGCACTATTCCTGTCGACAAAGACGACATAAAGATCAAGGACAACGGCTCTGCAATCTCCTCCCTGGCTTCCCAGAGAATCCTAGGATAAATCCCATCTGGCCCAGGGGACTTATCTATTTTGACATTTTCCAAAATTGCTAACACCTCCTCCTTTTGAACCTCAATTCCATCTAGCCTGGTCGACTGAACCTGAGTGTTCTCCTCGACAACATTGTCTTTCTCCAGTGTAAACACTGATGAAAAATATCCATTTAACGCTTCCCCTATCTCCTCTGATTCCACACACAACTTTCCACTACTATCCTTGATTGGCCCTAATCTTACTCTAGTCATTCTTTTGTTCCTGATATACCTATAGAAAGCCTTAGGGTTTTCCTTGATCCTATCCGCCAACGACTTTTCGTGTCCTCTCCTTGCTCTTCTTAACTCTCCCTTTAGGTCCTTCCTGGCTAACTTGTAACTCTCAAGTGCCCTAACTGAGCCTTCATGTCTCATCCTAACATAAGCCTTCTTCTTCCTCTTGACAAGTGCTTCAACTTCCTTAGTAAACCACGGTTCCCTTGCTCGACAACTTCCTCCCTGCCTGACAGGTACATACTTATCAAGGACACGCAGTAGCTGTTCCTTGAAAAAGCTCCACATTTCGATTGTACCCATCCCCTGCAGTTTCCTTCCCCATCCTATACATCCTAAATCTTGCCGAATAGCATCATAATTGCCTTTCCCCCAGCTATAATTCTTGCCTTGCGGTATATACCTATCCCTGCCCATTGCTAAAGTAAACCTAACCGAGTTGTGATCACTATCACCAAAGTGCTCACCTACATTCTAGCCCTCTCGACATGAATGCTAACATTGCATTTGCCTTCCAAACTGCTGACTGAACCTGCATGTTAACCTTAAGAGAATCATAAACAAGGGCTCCCAAGTCCCTTTGTGCTTCTGACTTCCTAAACATCTTCCCATTTAGAAAATAGTGAATGCCTCCATTTCTCCATCCAGAGTGCATAACCTCACACTTTTACACATTGTATTCCATTTGCCACTTCTTTGCCCACTCTCCTCTCCTGTCCAAGTCCTTCAGCAGCCCACCTGCTCCCTCAATACTACCTGCCCATCTACAAATCTTTGTATCATCTGCAAACTTAGCAACAGTGCCTTCAGTTCCTTCCTCCAGATCATTAATGTATATTGTGAAAAGTTGTGGTGCCAGCACTGACCCCTGAGGCACACCATCAGTCACCAGCTACCATCCTGAAAAAGACCTATTTATCCCCACTCTCTGCCTTCTGCCAGTCAGCCAATCCTCTACCCATGCCAGGATTTTACCCTTAACACCATGAGCTTTTAACTTAGTTAACAGTCTCCTATGCAGCACCTTGTCAACGGCCTTCTGGAAATCTAAATAAATTACATCCCCTGGTTCTCCTTTGTCTAACTTCCTTGTTACTTCCTCAAAGAACTCTAACAGATTTGTCAGACATGACCTCCCTTTGACAAAGCGGTGCTGACTCAGTCCTATTTTATCATGCATTTCCAAGTACTCCGCGATCTCATCATTTTTTTGGTAAAATTTATAGTACCCAATTATAATTTTTTTTCAATTAAGGTGCAATTTAGCTTGGCCAATCCACCTAACTTGCACATCTTTGGGTTGTGGGGGTGAAACCGACGCAGACACAGGGAGAATGTGCAAACTCCACACGGATAGTGACCCAGGGCCAGGATCGAACCTGGGACCTCGGCGTCAGGAGGCAGCAGTGCTATCCACTATGCCACTGTGCTGCCCCCTATCTTCCTTTATATTACTAGCTAGCTTGCACTCATACTTCATCTTCTCCCCCCTTATTGCTTTTTTAGTTGTCCTCTGCTCACTTTTAAAGACTTTCCATTAATCCTCACCACTTTGTGTGCTTTTTCTTTAGCTTTTATGCTGTCCTAGACTTCCCTCATCAGCCATGGATGCCTTGTCCTCCCGTTAGCATGCTTCCTCCTCCTTCAGATGAATTTCTGTTGTACCTCCCGAATAACCCCCCCCCAAGTGCCTGCCATTGCTGTTCCACTGTCTTCCCTGCTGGGCTCCTTCTCCAATCAACTCTGGCCAGCTCCTCCCTCATGTCTTTGTAGTTACCCTTATTTAATTGTAATACTGTTACATCCGACTCCAGCTTCTCCCTCTCAAACTGCAGGGTAAATTCTATAATATTATGGTCACTGCTCCCTAAGGGTTCCTTCACCTCAAGTTCCCTAATCAACTACGGCGCTGAGGACCCAGGTTCGAATCCCAGCCCTGGGTCACTGCCCGTGTGGAGTTTGCACATTCTCCCCGTGTCTGCGTGGGTTTCGCCCCCACAACCCAAAAGATGTGCAGGATAGGTGGATTGGCCACACTAAAATTGCCCCTTAATTGGAAAAAATAATTGGGTACGCTAAATTTTTTTAAATAAAAAAAAAGTTCCCTAATCAAATCTGCTTCATTACACATCACCAAATCCAGAATTGCCTGTTCTCTCGTAGGCTCTGTCACAAGCTGCTCCAAAAAATCATCTCTTGGACACTCCACAAATTCCTTTTCTTGGGATCCACTACCAATCTGATTTTCCCAGTCCACCTGTATATTGATGTCCCCCATGATTATTGTAATATTGCCTTTTTTTACACGCCTTTTCTATCTCCTGATTTATTTTCTGCCCCACATCCTGACTAATGCTAGAGGGCCTGTACATAACTCCCATCAGAGTCTTTTTACCTTTGCGTGTCCTCCACTCTATCGACAGAGATTCTATGCCTTCTGATCCTATATCACTCCTTACTATTGATTTAACTTCATTCCTTACTAACAATGCAAGCCGGCCCCCTTTGCCCATCTGCCTGTCCTTTTGATAGGACACGTATTCTTGGATATTTAGATCCCAGCCCTGATCCCCTTGCAGCCACGTCTCTGTGATGCCCACAACATTGTACCGGCCAATTTCAATGTGCACAACAAGCTCATTTTTTTAAAATTTAGAGTAGCCAATTATTTTTCTTTTCCAATTAAGGGGAAATTTAGCACGGCCAATCCACCTAACCAGCACATCTTTGGGTTGTGGGGGTAAAAACCAAGTAGGCTTCAAATGAAGTTACTGCGAAAAGCCCCTGGTCGCCACATTCCAGTGTCTGTTCAGGGTGGCTGGTACGGGAATTGAACCTGTGCTGCTGGTCTTGGTCTGCTTTACAACCCAGCTACTTAGCCCAGTGTGCTAAACCAGCCCTTCCCCTTCAGTTATTATACCTTCTAAACTCACATTCTGGTTCCCACCCCCGTGCCATACTATTTAAATCCTCCCGGGGGAATCTAGCAAACCTCCCAGCCAGGATATCGGTGCCCCTTCAGTTTAGATGCAACCCCTCCTTCTTGCATAGGTCCCACCTGCCCTCGAAGAGATCCCAATGGTCCAAATATATGAACCTCTCCCTCCTACACCACCAGTTTAGCCACGTGTTTAGCTGCACTATCCTCCTATTTCTAGCTTCACTGGCATGTGGCACAAGGAGTAATCCTGAGATTACAGCCCTGGACATCCTGCTTTTTAGCTTACTGCATAACTCCTTGAACACCTTCTGCAGGACCTCATCATTCTTCCTGCCTATGTTGTTAGTACCTATGTGTACTATATGTTCACCTTCGGGATGTCCTGTGTTCATTCAGAGACATCCTTGACCCTGGGACCAGGGAGGCAACATACCATCCTGGAGTCTATCTGAGCCCCTTACTATAGAGTCCCTATAACTATCGCTCTCCTGCACATTGTCCTCCCCTGCTGAGCAACAGAGACAGTTGTGGTGCCACTGTTCTGGTTGTTGTTGTTTTCCCCTGGTAGGCTATCCCCCTCAACAGTATCCAAAACGGTTAGAGAGGGGGACAGCCACAGAGGATTCCTGCGCTGACTGCCTGCCCTTTCTAGCGGTCACCCATCTGTCTGCCTGCACCTTGGGTGTGCGCACATCTCTATAACTCCGATCTATGACACTTTCCCCCACCTGCATGCTCCCTTCTGTGCCACTCCTGCCTGAGTCCTGGAACTAATTCCAGGCACTCTTTTGCTACCTAATGCAAGCAGTGAGTGGGAGCTTCTACCTACAGTTCACAATGGACAAAATAATTATCTGCTTGGGGCTAGAGGTTCTGATATGTGTTGGTTTTTGGCATGAAACACTGGTGCACATGGAATGCATGGGTTATGTCGCTACCCACATGTATGCATAATGAAATTATGTCTTCCATGCAAATATGTATTATTTTGCATATATGTCTAATGAATGTTTCATTCCTTCTGAACAAAGCAAAAATAGGACGTGGATTTGCATTGAAATAATAGAAATTCTTGATTTTGTTTCAAGAATGCCGGTACTGCATTGTTTGGTATCTGAACGCGCATGTTTGAATTTTGGAACTACCCCAAATGAAATACCGCATGATAATGAGAATGTAACTCCAACTTTAACAGTTGAAGAGGTTCAGGGAGGCCATCGACCTGAATGTTAACTGTCTCTCTCTCCACAGATGCTGTCAGACGTGTTCAGTATTTCCTGTTTTTGTTTCGGTTTCTGAGTACCCGCAGGATCCTCCTTTTGTAATAATAGGTACTGAAGCATGTGGAGGTGTGTTTGTGAAGCTGGGAACTGGGCCAGTTACCCTCGCTGTGTGGCACAATCCGGAAACCGGGTGGGGGGCGGGGTACCTGAGGCAATTTGATGAGAACAGCGGCAGGTACCAGTATAATTGGCTTGAAGAGAAGGGAGAAGACGAAACTGATAAAAACATCATTGTGCACTTAAAAACAAAGAGTTCCCTCAATTGCAAAAGCAAAACTTCACATAAGCATGCAATTTCGGATCAGTTGAATATCCAGTTGCCGATTTTTGCTTTCTTCCTCTATTTTTTTCAATGTCATTGTCTCCCCTGCCTTTCCACCTTCCATCATTTGCACAAATCTTCCGTTTCCCACCTCAGTCTTTTGGGAAGCAGTTCGGAGGTCGTTCACACGTTTGTCGCCCTTTTTGTAATTTCCCTCTTTTTAAAACCTTATTGAAAGGCCTGTTTTAGGTTTCAGTTTGCGGAAAGGTGCTGCACCCCAAATGTAAATTAAAACAAAAAAAAAACAGAAACAAGTTTTCCATTCACAGTTGCTGACTGACCCGCTGTTTATTTTTTAAATTCAGTCTTTTTTTCTGTTTTCATTTCGGATTTCGAGTCATTGAAAGTTATTTTTCCTCTCCAAAGTTTACACGAGAGCTCTCTTTAGCTGGACATCGCTAATTGTTTCGATTTTAACTCGGCCATTGACAAAGCTCAGGTAGCAAAAATATGCAAATCAAAACTGAGGGAAGAAGGTTGGGGTAGAAAATGGATGGTTTTCGTTTGTTCCTCCAAGTGAATAAAAATACAAAAAAACTTTGTTTTGAATGAAGTAATATATCTACATATTTCTATTATCTGAGAGATTGTGTGGCCCGTTTCTTGAAATTATTAAGAGCCCTGTCGCCCTGACTGTCCGGAACGGATTAGCTCCTAAACTAAGACCAGGTTGGAAGTCGTTTCTAAAGGGCGGGGGGGGGGGGTGATTATTCTCAAGCATTTAATTCTGAAAACGTCCCTCTAAATGTTGGAGACGGTCCGTGAATGGGGTTCGGGCGCGGTGGCTATGCCAAAGCAGAAGTAGAAGAAAAAAGAAAGTGCCAGTCCCGTTCCCGGAGACAAATCCGGTCCTGGATTTGAGTGCCGCCCTCTTCCAAATCGGACAGCCAGTGACAGCTGGAGTTTGAAGGCAAGGATGGGGGTAGGACTGGGGCACTCACTGGCTCCTCACACAGGCTGCCTGCCCCGCGCAGCTCCAAATAAGATGAGTCGGAGCTGGTGTATCCAACCCCGCGGTTGCCTGCTGTGACAGGACTCCGGACCAGGAGCTGAGAGGTGCTTTTTAATAACCACATCCGGCAGCTCGGAGCAGAGGAGCCGATCCAAGTCCTCTTTCTCCCCCAACACACACGCCCTTTGGTAGTCGGATCGAATCGCCGATGCTTTCCTGAGTTGGATTTCTGGGTCATTGTGGAAAAGAAAGAAAAGGGTTGTGTTTTTTTTTCGTTGGAGCAGCAAAAGTTCCACATGTTTGTTGGGCTGCTTGGGGGCACAGCCGTGTTACTTACCCCCTCGACAAGAGAAGGCACATGGACCTTCACAGCGGCTGACAAGCGCGGTGTGTGTGGATCAAATTGGCCAGAGGGAGCCTTAAATGGATTACTAATGAGACAGCAGTGCCGCTGGTTCGTTTCCCTCGCTTGCCTTTGCAAAGCCAGAAGGTAAGAGCGCTTCTCTGTTCCTTTAGTGAGGACGGGTTGGCACCTTCTTGTTTCTGTGGGTTGCGAGCACCGGTTCTTTGTTGTTTTGAGTGTGCCTTTTCCTTGAGATTTGTTCCGCTAATTGTTCACCCTCAGCAGTGAGCATATCCAGAGGGAGCCAGCCGCGTGTATGTAGCTGGGGCAGAAAACCTGTGTGGTTGGGAGTCTGCTTCTCAGCTCATGACATTAGGCTCCTGAGGATTGGTGCTAACTGTCTGCTGGTGTTAAATGTCTCTTCTGGATTTATGTTTTCTATTGTTAAACGCTGAGTCTGATTTTAGTATCAGATCCTCAAAGCATAGTTCCCATTTTTCTAACTGGTAGATAATGATCCTGCACAAACCACATCATCTACACATTTTTTTAAAAAACTGTTCCGACGGGCGGTTTCTTGCCATTTGCTGAAGTTGGCTTCAAAATTCTTGCATCCTGGCTTGCTTCTTGAAATGAAAATATTGCCTTTTAACAGCATTTGAAACGCCCGGGCTTGCAAAGATGTTTTGCTTTTCGCAAAGCTTTGCCTACACTAGTTAGTCGCTCGAGTCTATTTACAAAGGGCTTTGCACAGACGTCGTTGCTGAGGCTCCAGGATTTCGCGGAGCAAGCACACAGATTTGTGCATTGTGGGATTTACTCGGCTCTGAGAGTGGGGGTTGGACAAGGGGCCGCAGCAGCAGCCCCCATTGCTGTCCTGTATGTACCGAGATATTCCCCTGATCGACATTAAAAGCAGTCTGAAAATCCCCCACGTGCTTTTGTTTTTTTTTGGGGGGTGGGCCGTCTGATCTGACAGCAGACTAATTGTTGAAACATTAAACACCTGGAAGCAGAGGAGGGTCCCTCTGTGAGGGGGACAAGGAAAGAGGGAGAGAAGTTTGGATGCCCAGTTGCTATGCGAGATATGGGACTTGATCTGCTTAGTCTGCATGACAAGAGTCCGGGAGTGTCTCTCTCGGAGTTGGGGGTGGGTGATCTGAAGCGTGGAGCATGGGGTCAGGCCAGGGGTTAGTGTCCTAACAGCTGCTTTAGCAGGCAAAAGGCTGTGTGCAATAATACTGGGGAAACCGAGCAAATTTAATCCAGCGGCGTTGTTGGGGAGGGAACGATTCATTGGCTTTTGCCGTTTATATGTTGTGAAAGGGGAGATAAGGCACGTTTCAAGAAATGCTGAATATGCAGTACGTTGGTCAAATCTACATTTTAAGTGTGTGTGGCTGGCGGGATACCTTAACTGCAGTGGAAATAGTCTCCAGAGACTAGCTTCCATGCATCACAAAACTGGTGTCAGAATTAAATTGGCCTGAGCGGGTATATATTTCTGATTGTTGTTTGTATGGTCGAGCAGATCCTTATCATTTGCGTAGAGGAAGTATAAATGGATATAGTGGTTAGGATTGTCGAACCACAAAGAAAATTCAAGCACTGAATGGGAAAAATCTGTACTTTAAAATTGGCTTTGTGTGCGTGTGGATCCTACAGTCTTGAGTTATGGCTCGGCTAGGGATCTTCATCTATTAATCATGGAAGCTACTTATTTATTCAGTTTCCATAGTTTCAAAGCCTCTGATAGTGTTTTAGTGTCTTGGGAATGGCTTGAAATACAGTAGGGCCACATGCTCACAGCCTTTCTGGCAGCAGTGTGGACCTTTTTATTAAAAAATGGGCTTCAGTGTTTGACGAAGCCTCGTTCCTTCTGTTCCTGCCTCTTATGTGAACTTTGGGTACAGAGGTTTGATTCTCGTTCGCCCAGTGTTACTGCTGGTGGTTAGTTTGGGCAGCAGAGGCTTTCTATTTATCAAATGACACATGTAGAGTAAAATGATGGCCTCTCCAATCAGCATTAAGTACTTGCAAATGCCAGTCATGATTTCATGATTATTCATCAGCAGATGCTATGTTTTCTCATTACAACCTTATGCCGGAAACAGATATTCCATATGGATGTGTCTGACACTTGGAAGTGTTAATCCAGTTTTTTGATCAAACTGCTCTGTGGCTTTCCCATAGGCCACGACCGAGTGACAGACTGCCTCATGTTGTTAAGCGGAGCCTCGTAGGTGTCTATGAGTATGTTGATGTTTGTGTACACGAGAGGTTGTTTATATTTGCTACACTTGTACGTTGTCAGAATGCTGGTCTAGGAATCGTGAGACCTCCTTCAGAAAGAACTGAGTGACAATGTGAGGGGCTATCAGCATCCAGTCTCTCCCCCCCCCCCCCCCCCCCCCATTGCATACCTTGCCGAAAGGAAAGGATGGGGCTGGCTGGTCCTTCCAGTGTTCCCTCCTTTGCCCTCTTTTTGTTCTGCGCTCCATCTGCTGGCCTGACCAAGAATTGGAGCAACCAGTCAGGCCAGCAGAGTTGAAATCTCAGTCGAGATGAGGATTCAAAGGTGGCACCCTGTGACAGTGGAGTCATGCATTGTACTGTTTTGAGGTATCACGTTACCTTTCGGGAGAAATATGTTCACCCAAGCCTAGCATTGTGCTAATGTATTGGGTTGCAGAGGTGTAACAAAATGTGTCCTTGTAATCCTTTCATTGTGATCTGCTCGGAGACAAACTGTAATGTTGTGATGTGATATGAGTGAAACATTACTGGATCAAAGGCTGGTCATGCTCATCGGGCTTGCGTACATAAACCTGATTGTCTAAGAGTGAGTCTGTACCACAGTACTAGGCTCGCGCTGGGATGTAGCAAGACAGACAAAACGCGTTGTCTCATCAAAAAAGTAAGTTGAGCTTTTGTGTAGCTGTGACTTGTATTGAATGCTTTTTCATTACGACGCTTACAACTGTTTGCTGAACAATAATGAGTGATTGTTGGAAGCATCTTTATTTCACTCTGCACATGACCGTAATTCGGGTCTGTGTTCTGATTGTGCAACAACAATTTCCTGAGGCGTCTGCAAATGTCCGCTTTACTTTCAGACTGTTTTGACTCCCTGGTGATTTATTGGAATACAGGCATGAAAGAGTTTTGAAATTCGGATACGTTTCCTGGGTACTTACATTTCTTCTTTATGAAGAACATGGAATCTGATATTTCAGACGAGAAGCAACTTATCTCATGGAGCCCTGTTGAATTTGTCACTGCCTCCATGCACCCCATATTAGTACCTGGAAAGTGTATTTCTCTTTCATTGGAAACGTGTTAGCTTTGTTTGCTTATTACATAACATTGCAGGAGTACTACTGAGTGTCAGCACCGCACCCCAAGTCACGAATGGGGAAACTGCCATCTGTAAACATTTCAATGAGACTGCAAAAAACCCTTTAGCCTCTGATGGAAAGAAAGTCTATGACACTACCTCTGAAAACGGGACAGAACGTGTGAAAATGAATAGCTAATGTCAACATATGTTATGTTTTGTTGAGTTTTTTTGACGCTTTATTTACTAGTAATAATGAAATTGCAGCATAAGGTCTAATATTAGAACTGTTTCTTTGACACGCAGCAGTGTGATTAAGTTACCTTATTGTGTACCTTGTCTTTGAATACATCAGCTTTTGGCTTCCCATCCAAGCAACACTAGGAGGATAAGATTTAATCGAAGCTTCTGTGACTCTGCCTGCACTTTGTTCATTTGTTAAATGCTGAATTTTGGCACAGGAGAACTTTTAATCAAATGCAAGCATTGCTAAATCAGATTTACCAAACATCAACAGGCAGAATCCTTAGCGGCAGAGCAAAGCTTTTTAACATCCCACTGAGTGAGAATTTTAATCACATAATGAACTAGAACCAATTCACTGGCAAGATGAAAGAATTCACCCCATCTGTGTGCGAGATGTTGCAAAGTCACGGCACACAAAAATCTTAAACACATTTTTTTAAGAGCTATGCACTTGAGTCGGTACTGCAAACACATTGCAAATGCTGTAAACTAATGTAGTTCCCATTCAGCACAGCAGGCATAAAATATACAGCAGGCATAAAATATAGGTCACACAACAATGTTGGAACATAAAGAAAAAGCATGACTTTACAACAAATTATATTCAATCTTTTTTTTCCAATTAAGGGGCAATTTAGCGTGGCCAAACCACCTAACCAGCACATCTTTGGGTTGTGGGGGTGAAACCCATGCAGACACGGGGAGAATGTGCAAACTCCACACGGACAGTGACCCAGGGCCGGGATTCAAACCCGCTTCCTCAGTGCTGTAGGCTGCATTGCTAACCATTGTGCCACATGCCGCCCTAAATTATAGTCAATCTTGAAGGCATTAAAAAGAAATAAGGTAACTAAATGCAGCCATCGACAATACTGGCAAGGAAACCACAGATGCTTGTAAGGCCACTGAGATCAGTTATTAGTAGCAGTTTTTCTATGTTGTCCTGACAATCAGCCAAATAAGTGCATCCATAAATAAAATAGCATTTCACAGGTTCTTGTTCAGATTTTGTTGGAAGTATGATGAAGCTCCCATTGTCTCAGCTACTCAAAATGGAAATAACAATCAAGCATTCAAGTAACAATGTACGAAAAGCGTAGTTCATTAATTTTAAGGTTCAAGTTTCCATGAACAGGCAAAATGTATAGTAGTACAGAAGACATTCAGTCAGGAGTTCAAACAATGCAAAGCACAAATAGCTTTCTTAATAAATTAAGCCATACATCCTTTGAAGATGTAAAGGTTAATTATCTAATTGAAACTGAGTTGACTGAGCTCAGATTAGGGGTAGTACAGTTACAATTGGCCTCAATGTCTCTGAGCTGGGAAGAGAACATTTTGAAAGGGTTCATTGTATATGATAGTGTGGTTGGGACTTGATTGGGTTCAGTTGTGATATCTCCCATAGCCAAATACCACGCCGATGCTTTCTCTCAGGGTATGATTTTGATTGATGACCACCAGGCAATGGCACTTATGAATTTGAACCAGTGCAAGTATCCATTCAAATGTCTGTTCTCTTACAGGAAAGAGAGAAAGATAGTGTATGTAAAAGGCAGAAAAGAATCTTTGGTAGTTTTCTCAGTCTGATGTCTGCCTAATCAGTACACTTCTGAATAAAAATTGCAAACATTACAGAATGCTATGTGGTATAAATACTGGAAGACAGTCTTTGTAAATCACAAAGACAGTGTTTTGAAGCTTTCTACAAAAACAACTGTTTCCTAGCATGTTGTGAAGAATACACCTGTCAAAGATGTATTTCAATGGTTTGCAGGTTACTAGTGAAACAGGAAATTTATCAATTGGTGCTGTTCACAATAAAGATGTCAGACAAATGTTAGTTACACTTGTAGCTATTAATCAAAAGTATAGACCTTGAGAATTGGAAGCAGTAAATTAAAAGAAATGGGAAGGGATTTGTAACACTGGTTAAATTCTGCTAGTGAACACACTGCCCTCTAATGTTTGAATGAACATACTGCAGCTCATTGCAGGGTCACTTGGCACCAAAGCCGAGTGTTATAAAAGGTTGTGCATGTTGTTTCTAGCCAACTTGTTAAATCAATAAAATAAATTACATTACAACAATAACGAGGGATTCATTGTGCATGAGCTGCAGAAGACTGTCTTGTTTACCTGCATAAATCACTCAGTTCAGGAAAGTAATTTGTTAGTACACCGTGAGATATTTCACTGCAAGATGCTATATAAAAGTCATTACAGTCTTGTGAACAGACACGTGATACATTAAAATGACTGGCATATCCTCCGAATTCCGATCATAAAAATTAGTTGTCACAATTTCATTAAATATTAGCAATTTACAATGTGTATATTTCTTCAAAATGGTTGTGCTACCAGTTGACCCACCTTGATTCCTAATATTCACATTCTTGCCCTGAGATGCCACCCCCGACCCACACACACACACACTTCTAATGTTGGGGCTCGGGCGACTGGGAGATGCAGGTGTTGGGCTGTCCTTTCTGGCTACAATACGTTTCTCAAAGGGCTGTTGGTATGGGATCAAATATAATGGATGTTGTAGGGGTGGGGTAACCTATCAGATTCTCACCCATTGACCACACATGACGTCTTACCAGCAGGTTTCACTGGATGATGATATTGTGTGGAATATTGGCTGACTATTTATACACCCATTGGGGTACTGCTGCATCAGTGGTAGGTGCCATCAAGTAAATGTGGGGTGGGTTGTGATTGGGCTTCCTGGGCAACAGCAGCCCAGGCTAATTTTGTGGGGCTTGGAGAAACACTCCTGCTCCGCTGGCTTCCACAGAAATAATTAAAAACATTACTTTTCAATTGTCTCTGCAGCTCTATTGCCTGTGGAATTGATCGACGTGCATGGTGCATGCTACAGTTTCAACCTAAAATGGAAGTCATTGTGCTCAGACCCATTATTGCACATTAAAAAGGGCTTGTCCTTTTTAAGCAGATGCTTTGGCAGCTCAGTCATGTTAACACCAGGTACCACGAATTGAAATTGATCCCATTGAGTTTTAATTAAGGAAATATCTTTCCGGTAACTTAAAAATAATCTAGTTACCTTTTCACAGTTTGAGAAGGTCCAGTATTGAAATCAAAGAGGCTCTATTGTAATTCTTTCAGAATATGTTTCTGTTGCCACTTAAGTATGCACGATGGTCCGTTTTGTTGTTTAACTCTTATAGAAGTTCAGATTTAGTGCCTTTTAACTCAACTCCGCTTCAGCTCACTACCAATTTGCAAAACTATTATAAGCAGTTTGATTCTTTCATTCAGGCACTGGACCCTAGATTTTCTGATCATCACTATTTTAACCAGGGTGCTAACCTGTTCAAATTAGATTGGTTAACACTAATCAGAAAATCTAGTCATCAGTGTCAATATCTATTACAATAACTAACAAGTATCTGTGTGTACATTAACATCATTCTGGTTTCTGATTGGAGAAGGGACTAATTCTCTCTGCCTGACCTCTGACTATGTGTCAGATTCAAACTGACAATATGTAAGGAAATTCATCCAGGCAGCTGGTGCACTAACTGAAATGTGGCAACTATAGAGTTAAAAGGTTATTATGGTTGCTTGGAGCTGGAACTGCTGCTGCATCGTAAATCCATCAATTACTGAATGACACAAAAGTTAGCGAAAAGGAGAACAGAGCCTGCAATTAATTCAATCTATACATTATCTGTGTTTTCTGAGGTGGCGTTTTACCCTGCAATAATTCACATTGAGATTGGGGCTTAAGTGCTGACCTGAATTTTGATTTGTAATCAGTCTGAGTTGGACACACTCAAAAAAATTTAAACATTAGCGGGTTTGGATTAAGATAAATGTGCCTCTTAATCCATTGATTACAGTCACTCATGCATGCACATATTCATAGTTATTGCCCACCATATTGACAGTGTACTGACTGTATACTTCCATATTTCTAATGCTGGAAGCTGGTATGTCTCTCTTGAGATTTTGTCATTTAATGTCAGTCGATGTGCAGTGTTTGGGGGAAGAGATCTTCATCCACTAGTTCATCCTTTGAAGCTAATGCTGCTTTCCAGTGATTTTCACTGGAAAGGTTTTTGTCTCTGACCATTTATGCACTGACGGTGTTTTTATTGGATGGGTGTCAGATTTTGAACAGGAGCTAATCAAAATTTATGAGGAAAGGAGCCTGATTATGACTTGAATTTTGAATTAATCTTACTTTTATTCCTCGCAACCACTTGGGATCTGAATATAACCCGAGAGCTAGCTCAAACAATTGTCCTGTAATTGTTCGGGCTGAACACAGGATTTTATAAGTTGGAAAACATCAGACTAGAGACAGTCCAAATGTCAGCGATTTAAGGAGATATGAAACATGAAGTGGCTGCTTGAAGTCTGCTTTACCTTATATTCACTCAACCTGATCAGGTCTGCTTGGAGTACTCAGCTGGTCAGGCAGCCTCTGTAGGAGGAGATGCTATCTGACCTGCTGAGTATTTCCAGCATTTTCTGTTTTCATTATCCAGTATTCAGCCTTTTGATAAGGTAAGCATTGGTGTCAAAACTTTATTTATGTCTTGTGCAAAATGTCACTTTCTATTGGTTCAGCCGCCTGAATATGGTAGAAAATTTTCTTTTGTGTGCTAGCTGCAGTGAAATTATAATACATTCATTGTAAATGCTTTTGATTTTGCAATCATTGCTGAACAGAGGAAACCTCCCCCCTCGTAACTAGTGAAAAGCTTGTACGCTTGCTTTATGTTCATTTACGAAAGCATTGTAGCTCTGCATAGTAATTGCAGTTTTAAAAAAATTATTTGTTTATACCCTGTCATGTGGATGTTAATTCCTTCCTGGCATGTTGGAACAGAGGCATTCGTTGACCTCGGATACATTGCTCAAGTGTCCATTATTTGTATATAAGCACTGATTTTTATTTTAACTTTTAAAAAATATGTTCATGGGACATAATTATCACTGCCAAGGCCAGAATTTATTGCCCATCCTAATTGCCCTTGAGTGGGTGATGGGGAGCTGCCTCTTTGAAACACTGCAGTGTATTTGGTAAAAGGTGCTCTTTTAGAGGGATTTCAAGATTTTGAACCAGCGACACTGAAGGAACAGTGTTTATGTTTAAGTCATGGTGGAGCATGTGCATGCTGACCCTATCCTAGGTAATGGAGGCTCTGAGTGTGAGAGGTGCTCTTGCAGAAGCTTCAGCAAGTTTTTGCACTGCATTTTGTAGATGGTCACACTACAGACAGAGTTCACAGTGGTGGATGTTCAAGGTAATGGATGGAATGCCAATCAAATAGGCTGCTTTATCCTAGGATCTTGAGTGTTTTGGAGATGCACACATCAAAACAAGTAGATTGTTCCATTCTATTCCAGACTTGTGCCTTGTAGATGGTGGAAGCACTTTGGGGTGGCTGGAGGTGGGTTACTCACCACCAAATTCCTAACCTCTGACCTGCTCTTGTAGCCATTTAATTTATAAGATTGGTCCAGTTAACCTTCTGGTCATTGATCCCCAGGATATTGATGGTGGGGGATTCTGGTACGGAAATGCCATTGAACATCAAGTGGAAGTAATTCGACTCTATTTTTGGGTTTGGTCACTGCGTAAATGTTACTTACTACGTATTAGTTAAGCCTGAATTGTCCAGATCCTGTTGTATGTAAGAAAGAATTGCTTCATTGTCTGAGGTGTTTGCTGTATCCAGTGCACTCAGCTGTCGCTTGATATAAAATGGGGTAGAGATTCAAATTGGTTTCTGCAATAGTGGGGACCTTTGGAATAGGCCAATATGAATCATTCACTCAACTAATTTGGCTGAAGATGGTTGCAGCTGTTTCAGCTTTGTATTTTGCACTGATTTGCGGGGCTCTGTCATTAACAAGCATGGTGATTTTCATGAAGCAGCTTTCTTCTGTTAGTTATTTAACTGCCCACCACCATCTATTACTGGATGTGGCAATTCTGCTTATCTCCGTTTAAAGCATACTGCTTCTGCTGTTTAGCATGCACATTTTCCTGTGTTGTAGCTTAACCAGGTTGGCACCTAATTTTTAGGTATTTCTGGTGCTGTGCTTGGCATGTTCTTCTACACTCCTTGATGAATCAGAGTTGATCCACTGGGTTGATGGTACTGGTAGATTGAGGGATATGCCAGGCCACAAGGTTTCAGATTGTGGTGGTATACAGTTCTGCCACTGGCTAGGTCTATTCTGAATGTACACCATTTAATATGATGGTAATACGATGGATGATATCCTCAGTGAGTAGACAGGACTTTGTCTCCAGTGAGACTGTACAGTGGCCACCAATAATGTCAAAGTCATGTGTGATGGGTAGACTGGTGAGGATATGGTAAGGTAGATGTTTGATACAAACATAAGAAATAAGTGCAGAAGTGGGCCATTTAGACATTCAAACCTGGTCCACCATTCAAAAAGGCATGGCAAATCTTCCACCTCTGCTCCCCCTTCCTTTATTCCCCATTGTACCCAAAAATCTGTCAACATTTGTCGTCAATGTATTCAATTCCTAAGCATTCACAGCTCTCTAAGGTAGATAATTTTAAAGATTCACAATACTTGGAGTGAATAAATCTTTCCTAAATGGCCAACTCATTATTCTATGACTGTGACCTCTCGTTCTAGATTCTCCAAACAGGGGAAACATTTTCTCCGCATGTACCCTGGCCCCTTCAGAATTTTATATGCTCAATCACCTCTCATTCTTCTGAGCTCCAGGGAATTTGGCCTGGTCTACCTACAGAAATCTCTCCTCATAGAAAAATCCCCTCACCCCAGGAGCCTGTCTAGTGAACCTTCATTGCATTCTCTTGAGGACATGTATGTATTTCCTAAAGTAAGGAAACCAAAACTGCACACAGCACTCCAGGTATGACCCCACTAGTGTCCTGTATAATTTCAGTAAGACTTCCTTACTCTTACATAGAACATACAATGCAGAAGGAGGCCATTTGGTCCATTGAGTCTGCACCGACCCACTTAAACCCTCACTTCTACCCTATCCCCATAACCCAATAACCCCGCCTAACCTTTTTGGTCACTAAAGGCAATTTATCATGGCCAATCCACCTAACCGGCACACCTTTGGACTGTGGGAGGAAACTGGAGCACCCGGAGGAAACCCACGCAGACACGGAGAAAACGTGCAGACTCCACACAGTCAGTGACCCAGCGGGGAATCGAACCTGGGACCCTAGCGCTGTGAAGACACAGTGCTATCCACTTGTGCTACCGTGCTGCCCTCTTACCTTTTTGTTACAAAGGGATGGGAGTGTAATTTACAATTTGCCTTCCTAATTGCTTGCTGTACCTGAAAGTAAATTTTCTCTAATTTAAGTACAAGGACACGCAGATCTCTGAATGCAAATATTTCCCAGTCCCTCATCATCCAAAAATAGTTCCTACCAAAGTGGATAATTTCACACTTCTCTACATTCTGCATGCTCTTGCCCATTCACCCAACTTAATTATATCTGTTTGCAGCCAATTAATGCCCTCCTCACAGCATCATCAGCAAACGTGGAGGTATTACAGACATCATTAATATTGGTTGTCAATGGCTGAGGCCCAAGTGCTGGTCCTGGCAATAAGTTATAGTTATAGCTTGCCAACCTGCATATGTCCTGCTTATTCCTACTCTCTGCTTTCTGTCGGTTATCAATTCTCTAATATATTCAAGCCAATATATTACCCAAAACTCATCATTTCATAATTTAATAACTGTTTGTTTCATATCTTAGTGAATGTTTATTCATTCTAGTAGATACATCTTCCAATAAATTCAAACTTTTTACTTGGGGTTCGTACTCTCACCACCTGCCACAAGCCAAGGTATTCATTTACGGGATGTGGGCATTGCTGACGAGGCCAGCTTTTGTTGCTCATCCCTAGTTTCCCTTCAGAAGGTGTGGTGAGCTGCCTTCTTGAACTGCTGAAGTCTCTGAGGTGTAGGTACACCCACAGTGCTGTCAGGAAAGAAGTTACAGAATTTTGACACAGCAACAGCGAAGGAACGGCAATATATTTCCAAGTTGGGGGGGTGAGTGACTTGGAGGAGAACCTTCAGGTGGTGGGGTTCCCAGGTATCTGCTGCTCTTGTCCTTTAGATCAATGCTTCTCAAAGTGTGGTACGCGTACCGGTGCCGGTACGCGAGCCATCGTCTGCCGGTACTTGGAGTGTTTCCAGAAAAGAAAGAGACAGTAATCCTGGATTGGCTTGTTTCGTTCACCGGTCCCTGGCACATTGAAAAAAAAAACTGCCGGTCCGCCACATCAGATAGTTTGAGATGCACTGCTTTAGATGGTGGTGGCCATGGGTTTGGAAGGTGTTGTCTCAGGAACCTTGGTGAGTTACTGCAGTGCATCTTGTAGATGGTACACATGGCTGCCACTATTCACCAGTGTTGGAAGGATTGAATGTTTATGGAAGGAGAAGCAATTAAGAGGACTGCTTTGTCCTGGATGCCGTCAAGCTTCTTCTTTTCCTCTTCTTTTTAAATTTTAAAGTAACCAATTCATACTTTCCAATTAAGGGGCAATTCAGCCTGGCCAATCCACCTACCCTGCACATCTTTTGTTGGGGCGAAACCCATGGGGAGAATGTGCAAGCTCCACACGGACAGAGCCGGGACTGAACCTGGGACCTCGGCGCCGTAAGGCAGCAGCGCTAACCACTGCGCCGCCGTGCTGCCCGGCGTTGAGCTTCTTGAGTGTTGTTGGAGCTGCACTCATCCAGGTAAGTGGGGTGTATTCTATTACACTGCTTTTTTTAATATTTAGGGTATCCAACTCATTTTTTCCAATGTAAGGGGCAAGTTAGCGTGGCCAATCCACCTACCATGCACATCTTTTGGGTTGTGGGGGCGAAACCCATTCAAACATGGGGAGAATGTGCAAACTCCACACGGACAGTGACCCAGAGCCGGGATCGAACCTGGGACCCCAGCGGACAAAGCTAACCACTGCACCACCATTACACTCCTGACCTGTGCCTTGTAGATGGTGGACAGAATTTGGGTGGTCAGGAGGTGAGCTATTTGTCATGGGATTCCTAGCCTTTGACCTTTTCTGGGAGCCACAGTATTAATAAGGCTAATTCAGTTTCTGATCAATGGTAACCCCCAAGATGTTGATTGTGGTGGATTCAGTGATGGTAATGTAGGAAATGGTCATTGTCCAGGTCTTTCTGCATTTGGACATGGACTGCTTCTTTAGCTGAGGAGTTGCGAATAGTGCTGAACATTATGCAGTCATCCGCAACCATCCCCACTTCTGACCTTATCATGGAAGGGAGATCATTGATGAAGCAGCTGAAGATGTTGGGCCTAGGACACTACCCTGAGGAACTCCTGCACTGATGTCCTGGAACTAAGATGATTGACCTGCGACCACCACAACCATCTTCCTTTATGCCAGGTATGACTCCAACCAGTGGTGAATGTCCCCTGATTCCCATTGTCTTCAGTTTTACCAGGGCTCCTTGATGCCATACGCTTGTCAAATACTGCCTTGATGTCAAGGGCAGTCACTCATCTCACCTCTGACATTCAGCTCTTTTGTCCATGTTTGAACCAAGGTTAGAACATAGAACAGTACAGCACAGAACAGGCCCTTCGGCCCTCGATGTTGTGCCGAGCAATGATCACCCTACCCAAACCCACGTATCCACCCTATACCCGCAACCCAACAACCCCCCCCCCCCCCAACCTCACTTTTTAGGACACTACGGGCAATTTAGCATGGCCAATCCACCTAACCCGCACATCTTTGGACTGTGGGAGGAAACCGGAGCACCCGGAGGAAACCCACGCAAACACGGGGAGGACGTGCAGACTCCGCACAGACAGTGACCCAGCCGGGAACCGAACCTGGGACCCTGGAGCTGTGAAGCATTTATGCTAACCACCATGCTACCGTGCTGCCCCGTATAATGGTAATTTAGGAAATGGTCATTGCCTAGCACTTGTGTGGCGTGCCCGTGTTGTAATGAGCTCAGGAACTGAGCGACCCTGTATTAGTGGACCCTGTAATGAGCTCAGGAACTGAGCGACCCTGGTGGAATCCAAACTGAGCATCCATGAGCAGGTATCGCTGAGTAAATGCCACTTGATACACTGTTGATGATGCCTTCCATCACTTTGCTGATTCTGGAGAGTAAACTACTGATAGGGTGGTAATTGGCTGGTTGGATTTATTCTATTTCTTGTGTACAGGACACACCTGGGCAATTTTCAACATTGCTAGGTAGATGCCAGTGTTATCGCTGTACTGGACCAGCCTGGCTAGGGGAGAGGCAAGTTCTGAAGTACAAGTCTTAAGTACTATTGCAGGAATATTGTCAAGACCCATAAACTTTGCAGTATCCAGTGCCTTAAGCCGTTTCTTGATATCACGTGGAGTGAATTGTATTGCCTGAAGACTGACATCTGTGATTCTGGGGACCTCCGGAGGAGACTGTGTTGGATCATCTTCTCGGCACTTCTGGCTGAAGATTATTGTAAAGGCTGGTTTCCTCCATCATTGAGTATGGGGTTATGCCCTTCAGAACTTGGCCAGCTCAGTTAGAAGTGGTTGTACAGAGCCAGTCTTGGTGAACTCTGCCCCATCTCCTCCCCTTCTCCCCCAACTCTACTTGAGTGTAGTCTGTGTCAATGCTGTCCTCAGTGCTTCTCTCAAGTGGTGTTCAAGATGGAGGAGTACTGATTCATCAACTTAGGAAGGGTGGGAAGTGGGAATTAGCAGGTATTTTTCTTGCCCATGTTTGACCTGATGCCAGGTGACTTCATGGTGACCATAGTCAATGTCAGAGACTACCAGGGTAATTTTTATACTGTATATCAGTGTGCTGCTATCTCAGGTGGCTCTGTACTGCCAGTCAAACAAACCATGCCCAGGAATGGTGATGGAGACATTGTATGGGACATTGACTATAAAATCTGATTCAGTGAGTATGACTGTAAGGCTGTTACTTATGCTATTTTAAGAGGGCAGTTAAGAGTCAACCACATTGTTGTACATGTGAAGTCATATATATGTAGGCCAGGTTGGGTAAGAATTATAGATTTCCTTTCCTAAAGGATGCTAATGAACTGAATGTTTTTTTTAATGACAATCCAACAATTACATAGTCACCTTTACTGATATTAGCAATTTATTCCAGATTTATTTAATGAACTGAATTTGAATTTCCAAGATAACGTGGTGGTATTTGATTGTGTTCAGGCCTCTGGGTGTTTCTATTGAATCGTGCTTGTCAGCAAGCTGTTTGACTGCAGTGGCAGGGCAGTTGAACTTGATCCTATCCATTTGTTGTCCAAGGGGACTTTCAGTAGATGTTGCTGGATCATTATCTGGAATGCTAGCTGACTGCTTCATCCATGGTCATACAGAGGCTAACTGTTGCATCCTGATCACTTGACCGACAGAAAGCTGAATCACTTGCAGGAGATTTTGAACCTGGGGGCCTACATGAGCTATACTCACTGGATATATTGGTTACTGTTGGTTAAAGTGGCCACACTTACACAGACCAGTATAATAGGAGGTATTTTTGGTCTGATGCCACCTGGCCACATAGATCATCCCCGTGTCTCTATTCTGTAGAACTTTTTGCATCCTAATTGGACACTATAATTATGTAAACAGATATTGAGCAATGTTTAAATTTGTATCTCCATTGCTTGAATAATTATTTATTGGACAGTGTGCTGTGTATGAAAGCATGTTTAACATGAGAATATGTTTGAGGGAACGTTAAAGTTTGTGCATAGGAAGTTACATGTGCATGGGACAGGAAGTAACTGTAGGCTAATAAAATATTTGCCTTGGTGTGTGTCTTTTTATGAAGAATTCAAGCTTTAATATTTGCCTGGTCATTTTCAGGGGGCTACATTTTTGAGCTGGGGTTATGACCCTGATGTCAGGTGCAGTTGGGGTCCTAACTTCACGTTACATTGGTGCTGGATGCCCAATGTTATTTTTCATCAGCAGGACAAGTAGTGACCAGGGTGTATGCCCACCAATTATGGAGGCCTGCGGGCTTCTGAGGCTGAGGGAGCAATAGGAGGCCCCTCCCCAGCACTAAAGGATCAGCAGCCCCCCTGTCAGAGATAGTGTGCCAATGTAGGGAGGAGAGTGAGAAAGTGCACTAAGATGGGAGGCAGCCTGTGAAGAGCTTTAAAAAATTTTGAACATCAAATCCCACACGTACCAGGGCAACTCCTCTACTGGATACCAACAGCCACATCCGTCTCCTGATGGCAGGCGCCAACTGTCAGATGTCAGCCTCTAACTCTGGACCAAGTGTTACCCTCAGTGAGGGTTCCACATGATAACTGTGTGTGGCGAGTGTCCTGAAAATGGCCTTTACTTGGCCTAAAGAGGAACCTGCATAAAGCAGCTGGTAGCCTTCAACTGTCCTCACCCCACATATCCTTCCAAAGTACAATGGCCCGGAGGTGGGATTATGGGTGGAGGGGGGGGGGGGGGGGGGGGGGGCAGGCAGTGGCACGAAATTGCAGATCATCTGGTCCCACCTAAAGCAGCTTCTGAAGATACAAGACTGGATTTTATAGCTCACAATCAGGCATATTTTTAATCAAAGGGAGGTGGAATGTCCACATCTCCTCTTCCCATCCCACCCCACCACCAGGCTGCTGGAGCCCTCCATGCCCAAAAAGGCCTGATTTTCCTGACTCCGGAGTCTATCTTCTTCATGGAGATGCTTGCAGTCCCTGCACTGTCCACTACTGAGTGCTGCTGGGTCTGTGAGAAACAAGCTGTTTGGCTGGAAGCCCTGGAGGACAGAATGTCCTCCCATCGAGGGCCACAAGTCCCTGTTTAGCCTGTTTATAGTGTCTTATTGCTGTGGGGTGGCCTTCTTTTCAAGATGTTGGCTGCCAGTTGACTCTTGCAATGTGGGCAAAGCAGTAACACCCCATAAAACTCAGCCCTTAGTCTCAAGAGTCAGTCCGGCATTCACCAGCACTTGCTATTAGCAACTGGCATGACCTAGGTCCTACCCACAAATTTGGATTTGTCGGCCTAGGTACAAGAACAATGTACGTCTCCAAGGACCCAATTCAAAGCAGCTTTACACAGCACCATGAAGATAGTAAAAGGACCCAGGGCACTTCACAGGAGCGTTATCAAACATACTTTGACAAGGAACCACTTAATAGAATGTTAGGACAAGTGACTAAAAGCTCATAGAATGTTAGGACAAGTGACTAAAAGCTCAATCTAAGTGATAGGTTTTATTTTAAGGAGCATTTTAAAGGAGATAGGAGAGTTGGAGAGGCTTTGGGAGGAAGTTCAGAGTTTAGCCCACACGGTCGGATCGATTCCAGAAATAGGAGTGTCGAGTGTGGGCTGTGTGGTTGCAGGTTTAAGGACAAGAGGCTGTGAAGGGAATTTAAAAAAAAATCGATGCATTGCTGGACTGAACAACATCCACCCAGGCCTTCTCAGTTAGCACCCGACAGAATTAATAGGAAAATCACACCAAATGAGGATTGCATCTCCCCCCACTTCATTAACATGAGTGGGAGCAATTTCACAGCTCAATAGGGGCAGCAGTTCTTTGATAACTGGCATTGAGGTGGGAAGAAAAAATACCGCCCACCCGAATGAGAACCTTAAGCCCCATTCTCCAAGGGTTGACAGGACTCACCCGGTGTTGTAAGATTGAGGTGGAAGGGGCTGGTCGTGGAGATTTTGAAATGACCTGGTGAGGAAACATCCCACATCACATCTTCGGTCCGTCCACAAGCAGGAACCAGACCGTCCTGTCATTGCCATTTCAACTCACCATCCTGCTCTCACCACGTCCACATGTCTGTCCTTGGCCTGCTGCAATGTTCCAGTGACGCCTAGCGCAAACTGGAGGAACAGTATCTCATCTTCTGATTAGGCCTTCCGGACTTAACATTGAGTTCAACTTCAGATTGTGAACTCTCTCCTTACCCCATTTTTATTCCTATCAATTTATTTTCACATCGACCATTATTTTTTCCCTCTCATCATTGTACCCCTCCCTTCCCACCACACTTGGGCAATCTGTTCCTAGTTATCCTTTAACACAGTGCTTACTTCTGTTCTGCTATTAACATATTTTAATATTTTAATGTTGACACTACCAGCACCCTTTTCAGTCCTGATTGCTCTCATTTACATTCCCTTTGTCTTTCTGTCTACACATCTTTATCAGGCCCCCCTATCCAGCCCCGGACAATAGTATAAACCTGACCCTATTTCCAATTCTCTTTAGCTTTGACAGAGTCATCCAAACACCAAAGGTTAGCTCCCTTCTCTCTCCACAGATGCTGTCAGACCTGTTGAGATTATCCAGTATTTTCATTTTTTGTTTCAGATTCCAGCATCCGCAGTCATTTACTTTTATCCCACAAATGGTGTTCGGTCCCGTTCGGGTTGTTTATCCCTCGCTCCGCCACTAGGTATATATACTTCAGCTCTGAGCTACTCACGGCGGGACTGCAAATTATACCGGGGGTGTCTTTCTCTGATGACAATACAGCGTTTTACCCCGCTTTACAGGGCGAGATGAAGCCCAATCGCTGTTCACTCAAGTCGCCTTGTCTGCTGGGCAGAATTTATTTGAGAAGGAAATGTTTCTGAGGGGCCCCTTTCATATGGTAATTTCTGATAGTTTACAAACCAGCAGCATCTTCCAATATGTTTCATCTGGTCCAAGTTGTCACTCGGGGAGCAGTAGCTGGCTGGGTGCAATGTGAGAGGATTTGCAATGGGGAGGGTCTCCATGGGAAGACAGCACTTGTTGGTGATGGGGGGGACGGGGGACGTGCTTTGTGCAGCACTGGGCGCTGTCGCCTTCCTTTGTTTGCTGCTTTGCTGGGAGGCTCTCTCGGAACGTGAATAACAGCAAGGTCCCAAAGCTGCCAAGACTGAAAGCAGCGGTCGAGGGTCGCAGTTCGGCGCCAAGAACAAAATAAAAAGCTGCTGTGACTGGTTTACTCATTAATTACTGAGAAAGGAGGGGATTAAGTAATAACTCCGTGTGTTTTAGGGTCTTGGCTTGTTTTCAGAAATACGAACGTTGGTAGGCACCCTCATTCCACTTTACCCAATGCTTTCTTTTTCCACAATAAGGAAATAAAATAAATATTCGTGTTTCTTAAACCTTAGTTCCCTTCATTCATCAGTGTAGTCCAAGTAGTTCAGCTTCACTGCCTCCTCTTGACCCCATCTTTTCCCTGTCCGTACATTACAGAATTGCCCCATTAAAAATCACAGCGACTGAGATGGTGTCAACAGTTAAACTGACGAGATGACCTTGACTGGGTCCTTGTTTTTGCAAATACTATTCACATTAATTTGAACCGGTTTCAAGCTGCAACGCGGAGGAGGATGAAAGAAAAGCTCAGTCACACTGTCCCTTTATTGAGTTTCTTATGGCCCTTTCTGAATTCATTTTGTCAACCAGTCCCCACCCCCAAGTGTTTTCTAATTAATTGTTAAAACGTTTCCAAACCCCTCCCTGGAGCACGGTTGGAATTTGTGAAACTGATTTGAAATTGACAGTTCTGGCGGGTGGAGAGAAGGACCGATCTGTGGTCACACTGCACTGTCGCTGCCAATCCCAAGTTTGCACACTGGCAATAATGTTGTGCAGCAAATGTGAGGACCAATGACTCTCGATTAACTCTGGGCTAAAATAGATTGGTACCGCTGGATACCGACTACTCCCATCTGGTAGAGGTTTTAATCAAACATTCTGCCTCTTCCTTGCCTCTGATAGTTTACCACGACACTGGTTAACAAACAAATCGTATTGGTGGAAAACCAAATGTAAATCTTAAACATAGAAAAACCCCACCTGCTTTTAGGGAAAAGCAGCCCTCTTAACTGGCTTCAACCCTTCTGAATCAAAGTGGTTTGAGTTTTGTCAATGCATAATCTAATGCCGACTGAGGTGTGTACAGTAGTTACTTGACGCAAGGATAGCTTTGGAGGTTCATATGCTTTCAGTTGCTGCAACATGCTTCTCAACATCTAATCACATTAGTAACTAATTTGGATCCCTGTTAAATCATTAAAGGCAGCATGCAATAAGAGACTAGACTGCCTTATAGCAATACTCCTTTCTCTACAGGTTCCAACTTCCAGCTGGATTCCGAGATCTGGAAAGAGATTTGAATGAAGTTTTTTTACTGAATGGATATCAAAATGAAGCGACCCCAAAAGAGGGTGGTGTTTTTAAATGTGGGTTATTTTCCTTTGAGCCCCGATCACTCATTTGTAACAAGCAGGATCAACTAAACTTGACACAGTTGCCACGATCGGCAGGAACACCACCAAGGCAGCAGTAGGGTCAATAACATATTATGCGTCTTTGTAGGGCTCTTCCTACAATTTGCAAGTTGAGTGCAATTTGCAAGTTTAACACAGATGCGGAAGACCAGGATAGTAAAGCATTGACAAACGTCAATTTTATATTAAAATGCATTTATTGGAACCCCTCCCCCACTCCGCTAACTGAGTACAGTAATGTGGAGGCTTTAATTCCAAAGCGTTAGGTATTGGTGACCTAGATACTCATTCATGTGTAGGTTGTACCTGATTTTATTTATAGCTCTCTACTTAGTGTAGTTACTGGATGGTGATGAATGCTGTGTGTACAAGTATTACTTCTGCTTGATTTTAAAACGTAATGTTACACATTACATGCTAGCAGATTTTCTTTTTTTCTTTTTATTTCTCTCTTTCTAAGATTGATTAAAATTTTAATTACTAGATCTGCTATCTTTTTCCATTCATTTGTTAGGACATGATCTAATAAAACATCATTTACTACCCCCAGGACATCGCAAAAGTGCTTCCCAACAATAAATTATTGATTGAAATGCAGTCGTGTGTAGATAAATGCAGCAGAGTTCTCAAACAACGAATGAGGTGAACCCTTCTTTAATACTAGTTGAGCAGGAGAGTTAAGTTTAGCAGTGCTGTGAGATCTTTTGAGGCCACCTGAATAGATGGACAGGATTTGAGTTTTAACATTTCATCTACAGGCCTTCAGTTGACTGGCACTCTCCCGCCTACTGTGCTCGTGCTAGCCTAGATTCCGGAGTGAATCCAGAACCATTGGCTCAACTGAGCCACTTCATGATAAAGTAATTTAATGTGCTTTGTGAGGCTTTCCTGATGGCTCACAGGTAAAAGTCACGAGCTGTGTGATCCATACAGAGGTCAGGTTGGGGGTAAAAGTGGGTGCACACAATTGAATATAATTCAAAACGCATTGCATGACCTGTGCAAAAAAATTGCATGGCTTTTGAGTCTACTCCAAACCCAAACTTGTCACTTTTTGTGTTGATTTTTTTCTCACTGATTTTGAAATGTTTGCTTAGGATTTTGGAAAGTTGCCTTTTAACCACTATGACATTTCACTGACAAGGTGGGGGAAATGTATTTATTTCTTTCAAGTCCACCAGGTTGATTTCTTTCTTTCTCTGTGTTTACTAACGCTGCCTTGGGAAAACAGACAGCGTAATCAAAGACCCCACCCATCCGGGGTATTCTCTCTTCCAACCTCTTCCCTCAGGCAGAAGATACAAAAGTCTGAGAACATGCGCTAACAGATTCAAAAACAACTTCTTCCCTGCTTTACCAGCGGAGGTGGTAGAGGTGGGCACGATAGCATCATTTAAGAGGCATCTAGACAGTTATATGAACGGGCGGGAACAGAGGGAAGTAGACCTTGGAAAATAGGAGACAGGTTTAGATAAAGGATCTGGATCGGCGCAGGCTGGGAGGGCCGAAGGGCCTGTTCCTGTGCTGTAATTTTCTTTGTGCTATTGGAAGCCTATCTGTTATTCTGGTAACGGTTTGGGGGACATATTTCTAACCAGAGAACGGCTGCTGTCATGCTATCTACAACATACATTCAAATGTTATTGAGGTATTGCTATTAATCAAGTGGACACGTGAGTCCAATAACTAGAGAGATGCCAGGAAATAAGCTTTCTTTTTAGTTCCTTTGAATGGCCAAAGTAAGACATGACAGACATTCCCTTCCAAGTATAGTTGATTGCTTTAATGGTTGAGAACTATTGCTTGATTCTTGCCATGCTATTTGCTGGAGAGAGTGCTGTTTATTTATTTTTTTGTTGCAGCTGGTGTTTGCTTGAATATATTCTCATTAATGTTAGAGGCTTGTTATAGTAACCTGAATTTTATGTGATCTCACCAGTCTGACGTGGAGCAGGTCATATAGAAGCAGCTGGATCATGCTGAGCACCCTTACCTTATTTGATGGCACCATCTGGCTTGTCAATTTCAGCCTGGATTATCTCCCTCTGATATTCCCATTTAATGTCACAGTTTATCTGGATAGACACTGCAATGTAATGATACTCTCAGTCAATATTACGTATACAATGATTTGCAAATAGTTTTATATGTGTAACATTATAATTAGACATTTTAAATAAATATTCACTTTTTGAAACAACTTGTATGGCTTATTTTAGAGACATTGAAGATTCACGTCCAGTGCTTTTTATTAAGAGAAGAACACTCGGAGAAGTGGTCAATTTGATTTCTTATTTGAAAACAGGACCAGAGTATTAAGATGGCCAGACTATTAAAGGCTGGTGCAGTCTGGAATTCTTCTGGAATTAAAACCCTTGATCTGTAATTGACATCTTCAAAGTTGAGGTTTTTTTCTTGCTCCACTTCTGGATTCTTTTTCTCTGCAAGGACTTTTGGGAGAAGGGTGGTTTTGTCTAGGCAACATGCTCTTTCCCCCTTCCCCCTGCACCCCTACCCTCAACTGCTAATGGTTCGGTTCTATCATCCTCTTGACAACAAGCACATTTTTGATGGGGCCAGCCAGTCTGTATGTCCTTCACCTGCTGGTGCGGCCAACAACTGCCAAAGCTTGTCCTAACTACAGGAAGCAAATTGGAGCGAAATGTCTCCCTAGTGTTTGACCCACAGCCATCTGCTTGAAGGAAAGAGAATGTTGCTGCCAACACCAACAAACCTCTTATAATTTATCTTTTTCCTAGAAAGTGTCTATTCAAGGCTCAGTGTCCAATCAATCCATGATATTGTCTTAAATAAATTTACTTGCACTGCAATAAAAGTAGGAAGTCAGAAGCAGGTCCCAGGGACTCGGTAAAACAAATTTGACAGAGCAGTGCAAAACTATAAGCAAATAAAAAGATTGCCTCAGTGGCCAAACAGAATCTATTGGGAAAGAGAGGTCAGTTTGTCTAAGGCAGGGCCACGGGTCGCAGAGCAATCGTTCGCGCCATTCCTGCGGCGGTCCCTATCATGGGGGGAAGCACCCAACGGACGTTAGCAGCTTTTACGTCGAGAATGGCAGCCGGTGGCATCTTTTAAATGAAAAGAAATGAGGTGTGTGCAGTCTTTTGGCCAGAAGCAACAGCAGAGAGCAGGTATACACTTGACTTCAAGGGCCCTCCATGTACGTGCTTTTGGGGCTAAATCACAGAGCAGAGATGCTTCCATTTTCCAGCTGCTGGCAAGTGGACTGTGAAGTATGAGACAGCCAGAGACTCAAATAGGTAGAGTATCTTCTGAACAGGATCTCATAACTGAATCTACTGGAGAGAGCTGCTCAGGAGAATCCAGGTCAGGACAGAGCAGTGCTCGTGTTAGCTCTGTACAGAACTCCAGGACCTCTGGTTAACAGCCTACAACAAGAAAACTTAACTCGGGAACAAAACAGTATAAAGATGATTTCTTGAGGTATGATTTTGTCAATGGTGCCAGCGCAAATAAGAATGCGAAGCTCATGTGTATTATGTTCAGGGAAGTACTAGCAAATGATTGAGAAGTTTTAGATTTTGAAGGAGTAGTGGTGGGCGAAAAACTCCTTTTGAGATTCAGACGCCATAGTCAATTATTAACTTAGAGCTAACTCCAAATTAAAAGACTACACTACTGCACCTGACATGTGATAGCACATTAAAAACAAGCCAAAAGCCCATGTTGCTGTTGGCATTCTGGAGTAGCATCCCCTAGGAGTATCCAGTGCTGAGTAAAACATTTTGTTGTGAGGTTGGATTTTCCATTTTCATAAAGATGAAGACGGCACAAAGGAAGTGGCTGATATGCACATTGCCCTCTCCTCCTTTGAACCTGATTCAAGTAAGATCGTGAGGACCAAGCAGGCTCTCTTTTCACATTAAACGTACCTGAACGTAGCATTTGTTATGTAGGTCGGCCAGCGTGGGTTGTGAAGATCAGCCAGCATTGGTCATGAAGGTTGGTCGGCGTGGGTCCCAAATGTTGACCAGTTGGCAAAAGTGAGTCCAGTGAAAATAATTTTTGTTTTATAATTTTAGAGTATCCAATTAATTTTTCCAATTAAGGGGCAATTTAGCATGGCCAATCCACCTACCCTCCACATCTTTGGGTTGTGGGGGCGAAACCCATGCAAACACGGAAAGAATGTGCAAACTCCACACGGATAGTGACCCAGAGCCGGGATCAAACTTGGGACCTCGGTGCCGTGAGGCATCAATGCTAACCACAGCGCCACGCGCTGCCCCTTTTTACTGCTTATTTTACCAAAACATTTATATTCCAGTTCTTGCTTTTGGATTTCAACATATGGAGTATTAATAATCTTTATTAGTGTCACAAGTAGGCTTACATTTACACTGTAATAAAGTTACTATGAAAATCCCATGATTGCCTCACTCCAGCACCTGTTCGAGTACATTGAGGGAGAATTCAGAATGTCCAATTCACCTAACAAGCACGTCTTTTGGGACTTGGGGGAGGAAACTGGAGCACCCGGAGGAAACCCACACAGAAATGGGGAGAACCTGCAGACTCTGCACAGATAGTGACCCATGTCATGAATTATTTTACTTTTTAAAAAATTTGGAGTACCCAATTATTTTTTGTTTTCCAATTAAGGGGCAATTTAGCGTGGCCAATCCACCTAACCTGCACATCTTTGGGTTGTGGGGGTGAAACCCACGCAGACATGGGGAGAATGTGCAAACTCCACACGGACAGTGACCCAGAGCAGGGATCGAGCCCGGGTCCTCAGCGCCGCAGTCCCACTGCTATCCACTGCGCCCACATTCCGCCCCCCCCCCCCCCCCCCCCCCCAAGTCAGGAATTGAACCCGGAACCCTGGTGCTGTGAAGCAACAGTGCAACCACTATGTTACCGTGCCGCCCGACATGCTTTTTATGTAAAGCTATGATAGATTATCAAGGATTCTGAATTCCACAAGTCAGCCTTTTCTCAAATAGAAATCATTAACATTCAGGTCTGTAAGGATGTGGGTCAAGGCTCCTTTGTATTTGGCTGTTATGGAAATTTATAGCAGTGCTGTGTTTGCAGGAGCTGATGTATAATACTAGATCTTCACAATTCTCAAAATTCTTCATGTTTACCTCTTTAAATGATTGGAGAGCGAGGCATTGTTTAAGTCAACTAAGATAGCATAAATGACACATTTCTGATTGTACTGCAATGGTTACTGCTTAAAATTGTTAAAAAGTGTTTACATGTTTTGGAAACTGTCAAATATCGGCCCTTGGATGGACTTTTCAAAGAAATCATTGTTGGACAAATTTTTAGGGATTTGAAGATGGAGAATTGTGGTATCAGATTGACCACTCACTCTATTCCGTGCCTGATATTTAATTTCATTGACAGCAATGGAATTGAACATCGAGCATTGTGTGTAAAAGCCAGCTAATCTAATACTGTCTGTTTTGCGCCACTTTCCGAGACAAATTTCCATTCCCATCTTTCAAATAAAAGCTAATTTCTCTGTATTTGTGCATCAATTTGGTTAATTGTTGCAATGGATGTGAATTAAATAAATGCTCCAAAACCCAATCTTTAAACAATTAATTATCTGATACTGAAATTGCTGCACTGACAGTACTCAATGTAAAACATCACAATGCAATTAATTGTGAAAAATAACTTCTGTTCATGCGAACATTTGGATGGATCAGTAATTGTGCATAGTGAGAAGAACTGGAAGGTGGATTGGAACTTTTTTGATTCTGGGCATGGATCGGATGTAGGTTTATATGGGATTATTGTGATGTATTTCGCAATGCACTGTACTTACATGGAGGTATTGGTGATAATACTAAGAGTTCAAGATAGAAGATCAGACCAAAAATCCTGGGTTCCATGGGTGGTGTTACTCCACTTCCTCAGTGCAGCAAAAACCAGGTCATTTGCAATTATGTTAATAAATTGCAGACAGTCCAGAAATGCCATGTTTCAGTAATGAGGACATAATGTCAGCACTGTTTCCTACAGGCTGCTGAAGCTTTTATTGTGGATACACAGTGATGTGTGTTGGCATATCTCTGATTCAGTCTGAAGAGGGATACTTTAGGAATTTGCATGTATTGTGAATTAAGGGAATGTGCCTGCCTTTAGACAGAATTATAGTAAAGCTAGTATTGTTTAGAGGTTATCTTCCATTCTGAATCTTATACCACAGCTAGTCCAGGTTGCTTATTTGGCTATTCTGTCCTTGCAGAATGTATGGTACACTGGAGCACAGATGGATTTTTGTATTATTTCATGGGATGTGGGCATCACTTGCAAGGCAGCATTTGTTCCCCATCCATGATTTCCCTTGAACTGAGTGGCTTGCAAGGCCATTTCAGATGACAGTTAAGAGTCAACCACATTAATGTGGGCCTGGAATCACAGGTTGACAGATTTCCTTCACTAAAAGAAGTTTTACAATAATCAATGATAGTTTCACGGTCACCATTACTGAGGTCAGCTCCCAATTCCAGATTTCTTCATTCAATTTAATTGAATTGAATTTAAATTCCGACAGCTGCCATGGCAGAATTTGAACTCATATCTCCAGAACATTAGCCTGGGCTTCTGGGTTATTAGTTTAGTGGAATTACAACTATGTCATGTCTACAATGCAAGGGTCTCCTTCAGGTAGATCCTGTCAATGGTGTAAATGAGACCAAGGACTGCACATAATTAGGGGGTTCCGACCCCCCTCGCCCACCTCCCCAGAAACAATGTCGGTGGGAAGCCGACTCGCTCCATGCCAGCCTCCCCCTCAGCCATAATGTGCTGCGGATGCGCTAAATTGCCGGACAATGGGACTTCTGCCCTTCACTGGGGAGGAATTCCTGCCTTCCAGTGCTGCTGGCCAACCCAGCAGCCCTGCAGTGCCAAGAGCTCTGTAGTGGGTTCCAACGGAATTGCAACCAATCCCCGAAAGAACACCCAATGGATCCCTGAGTAAGGTATTGGGTGGGGAGGGTTCAGCTAGTTTAGGGTGGGGAGGAGGGTGTGACGGGTGGGGGCGGGGGTGGTGGGATTTGAGGAACAGGTGAGAAGGAAGGAAGGGGTGTTACTATCTGGAGGGTAACATGTGGCACCCACTCACCTGCTGTGTTATGGGAGTAAGCTAGTGGATGGGAGGGGAGGTGGTGGGGTGAGCACACCCACCCTTTTTTACATGACCACCCTCCCCCTCCTTCGCTGAAAACATGCCCGGTGATTTCAGTGACCAGTGCTCTTGGCAATTGGGTAAAATAGGGCTGCCAACTTTTGTGGAAGCTAGTTCTGCATACTCGCTTTTTGATTTTTTGTATTAATAGAAGAGCTCAATGCAGCTGAGGAATAGCTCCCTGCTTGACCTAAAAAGGCAAAACTATGGGGCTGAATTCTCCGTTTGGGAGACTAAGTCCCCACGCCAACATGAAAACGGTGGTGGTTTACGCCAGGATAAAGGCCATTAATTCTTTGTTTTGCCGGGGGCTAGCAGGGAGGTAGCGTAGAGCTCTCAGCCCTTGCTGCTAATACAGCCCTGAGCTGGGTCCGTGGCTGGGAATGCACACGGCGGCCTGCAGCGGCCGCGCCGTGCTTCATGGCGGACTCAGCCCGCGGACCTGGACAGCAAAAATAGTATTCCGCTTCGGCCGCTTGCTCACCCCAGACCACCTGCCCACAGTGCCCCCAGCCCCGAATGAAGCCGTCCCTGCCTGCGGATCGGCCCTCCCCCGAGTCCACAGCCGCCACGCTAAGTCCACGACGGGTGAGACCACAACCGTCCTAAGCCGTCAGGAACTTGGCCGGTCGGGGACGGAACATCGGGGGGCGGGCCTCAGGCAATGGCCACTGTTTAGGGGGTGGAGCATCGCAATTTGTCCCCAAATGGTTGCAATAGTGTTAATTGTTCAACTGCAGAATTAAAAGAAATTAGAAGCATTTTTATTGATATAGTGATTTACATGACCAATCAGTCCATACTGGCGTTAATGCTCCACTCTAGCTTAGCCGAGTGGAGGAGTCCTAGACGCTACAGGTGCAGGAGATAGTAATGCGTGGCACCAAGGCCAACACTGCTAGGATGGCGACTGCAGTGGAGAGCCTGAGGCACGACGTCGACACCATTAGTGAAGGTGTCCAAGGCATTGAGCAGTTGGTGATGGCATGGCTGAGGATCTCAGCAGAATGTCCGAATCGCTGGGTTGACCTTGAAGAGATTCTGCGGGAAATGCCCTGCCCTCAAATGGGCATGGCTGAGGCACGCGGAACTTGTCCCAGTCATAGGTGGACATGGCTGAGGCATTGCAGAGCATGGCCCAGTCACTGAGGAGCATCAACACAATGGTGCAGACCATGGTGAATCACCAGGGCTGGCACAGCCAGATGTTGCAGGAGCAGCGGGGGTTCAAAAAGCTGCCCCTCCATCCTAAGGTGAACTCCAGGGCCCAATGGCACCGACCGGGAGGAGGGGGGTGCTGAGTGCGTCCCATGGATTGGCAACTGTGGCCACCAGTCCCCGAGTTCACCCTTCTGATTTAGTATTTTTAATAATCTTTATTGTCACAAATAGGCTCAGATTAACACTGCAATGAAGTTACTGTGAAAAGCCCTCAGTCGCCACATTCCAGCGCCTGTTCGGGTACACAGAGGGGAATTCAGAATGTCCAAATTATCTAACAGGACGTCTTTCGGGATTTGTGGGAGGAAACAGGAGCACCCGGAGGAAACCCACGCAGATACAGGGAGAACTTGTAGACTCCACACAGTGACCCAAGCTGGGAATTGAACCTGGGCCCTGGCACTGTGAAGCAACAGTGCTAACCACTGTGCTACCGTGCCTTTTGAAATTCAGCCAAGCATTCAAAATGGATAGCCCATAGGAAAATGTCAGCAAATAACTATCAAAACTGCTTGAATGGATGCTACAAAACATGACCTATCAATCTAAGCATTCCAGCGTTTTAAAAAATTACTCTGACAGCTACAGCCAGGGTTCTTTTTGCAGTTTAAAGAGTGGGGCATTAAAAAAAACTTCCGGCCATGATCATTAAACAGACCGTATTCGCTCTTCAGGGGCTTTTGTGTATATTCCATCAATTCTTACTCCCACTCTGTGGCGAAGGCACTTTGAAAGATGGGGTCAGCAGTAAGTTGAAATGGTCATGCTAAGTTCAATTTCCCTCCTCTTGTGAATCACTCCCTGCTCCCACCCGTCCTCCTCCCAGCAAAAATGGAAGCTGTCAGAAATGGGGGCAGGACTCGTGTGTATCTGGATCCTGCCCATTAGTTTTAACAGTCCACGGAGTCATCCTGAAAAAAATCCAGTCGTGTTTTTTTGACAGATCTCATGTTTGCATGTAAAGAGTGCTTTGTGCACATTTTTACCACAAGGTAAAGCTCAAAATAAAATTAATTGAAATGCAAACAAACCAGAAGTTGTTAACATACATCCTTTTGAATCTCAGCCCTGCAGAATTCTATTGGATTCCTGAACTTGGGCTGGTTGTCTGTAAAAGGGATTCCATTATAATTGAGGGAAGCGATATAACAAGTTGTGAGGTATGATATTCCATTCTACTTGCTGAGGGCAATTTGTGAGAGAATTGGTGGGTATAAAAAAGTCCCTTCCCAACGCCATTTACATTTTGCAAATCAAAGTATGTATTGCTTGAAATGATGATTGTGTGCTCGTATTAGAGAATTGACAGAGAATGGACTGAGATACATAAGAAATAAGAGAGTCAAGAGAATGGCAGAAGTAGGAAGAATGTACTAAGACAGATACAGCAGGCATCTTGATACTGTGACCAGAATTTTGAGCAGCCCTTTTGCAATGGGCTGTAGGGCAGTAAGGCTGAAGAAATAACATGGGAAGTCTTCCCTCCATGCACTGTTTGAAGGAAGCTGCTCATTGTGGAGCCCTCTCCCTGCAGCTGTCTGGGCGTTCACCCCTGGTGACAGGTCTTCTGCCCTCCCAGTAAAATTCTTAGTGGCTGTCCATCTTCCTCCGCCTATTTACCAATGCAGCAAACTGAACTGAACAGGTGTCCTGTGAGATCCCAGGGGACCATTTGCAGTAAAGGTTACAAACAGAATTGATTGGCTCACTGAGCCTCTCTGGTAGAGCAGGGATATTGGACTTCAATCTAACAGACCATGCCGTAACAGACAGTTTCCTATTTAGAGTGTAGTTATTAAAAGTGTTGTGTAGGTCAGGAGAGGGTTGGTTCAATTTAAACATTCATTTGTGCTTCAAAGTTGTGCCAGCCCCTGGAGCAATGTTGGCCTAGTGGATAATGTTGATGTGTGTGACAGGTTTACAGTATTGTATTGTAATGCTTTTACCCTCCAGATACAGCATTAGACCTTGTCAGATTTCCCTCTCAGCTGCACTAGCTTATCATTTGTAGCAAAAGATCTCTCTGAAGCTTCCTATTACCTGTCTGTTAAGATAAAAATATCTCTGCCCCACTGATGGTGTCATTCAAAAGTACCAGAGATCAAACCATAAATGATTGCTTTTTAATTCTTTAAAATCCTCCTTTTTAAAAACATTTTTATAATGACCAAAGATGCCAAAGTGCAGCTGTCATCTGTTTTGACTTAATTTGTTTCAAATTCTTTGAACTTTCTAAAGAGATTGAGATAAGAGCGAAATATATAGAAAGCTTGGTGCCGCCAAAAGATGGTAACAAAGGAGTCATTGTCTGTTTACTCTACTTCTTGTGAGGATTAACCCGTGTGTGATTGATTCTATTTTTCTTGCTGCTTTTGAATGGCTTGTGTGGTGATGGATTGATACAGTACTTACATTGAAAAGAAAGGTGTTCATCTGCTTGCGTATATATAAACACAGATTTGGCTTATAGAGTGCAAAACTAATGCAAACGCCCAACACTCTGGACCCTGTACCAATTTCACTGCTAATGGATCTTAAGTATAAAGTGAAGCAATGGGAGCAGCATAAAGTTATTCTGCCTGGTACTTGCAGCAGCTTGAAGTGAGACAGCTATAAATACTGGTATAAACTGTCTGGAACACTGGTTTAGAATTATGTCATTGAATGCTCATTTGTTAAATGAGAACGGAATCATACAGAACAGGTAAGCTCTGTTCTTGGCTTATAATGTCATCCTCCGTACTGAAACTTCAGTTGTCTTTTTCTCTGGATCAGAGTTTTGACTCTCAATCAGTAGCTCTTGCTGAGAAGTGCCTGTGTGTGGTGATTGGATTAGAACAACATTGGGTTTGATTTTGATGATGCCTCTATAGTTCAATTGCCATCACCATTTGTAATGCAAGGCAGCTGACACCTGTAGAAACTCTGCGTGAGTCAAATGTAAATAAAGGGTGAGCGGAGAGAAGTAATATATAATTAGTCACAGTTTTAAGGACTGTTAAAACCATAATCACAGCGTAGAATGAAGATTTTTTTAAAAACACGTGACAGTGGAATTTTAATGGGTATAATTCTTAACTGTGAAGTCTAGACAGTGACCTCTGCCTCTGTTGTGTAACTTATTCTCTGGTATCTCCTTCAAGGGATGTTTCTCAGCCCATTCCTTCCATTAGCTTCAGCTGCTCTCTCACCAAGTGCAGATTATTCCCCCTGCCCCCAATTCTGCCAATAGCTCTTCCTACAATCTTTGTCTGAGAGTCATGTTTCTTCTTTTGGTAATTTAAAGTTGAAGTTATAACACAGGAGGAGGACCAGCAGCAACCTTTCCTTCCACTTCCTTTTTAAATGTAATATGGTTTTTACTTGTTGAGAAGGTTTGAAAGAAGATGCACCCCACAGATATAAAATGAAGAGAAGAATAATGGAGGAGTTGCAGAGATACTTGAAAAGAGGGTGTTGAAACAATTGGGCAGGATGGGGTTGGGTGTGATAGTGGAAGTAATAATTATTTTTTTTATCTTCTGAGCTGATTAATGATGGATGTTTTCGACGCATAGACGAAAGATGACAGCTGATGTAAATGTCGGGAGAAACTGAATGTAAAGTTGTTTTCTGTTAGCTATCATAATATTATCATTGTTTGAGTTCATAATGACAACGCACAATTATCTAACACCTTTTAATAAAGTTGTAACGTATTTCACAGAGGGGAAACAAAACTGAGCAAATGGTAGAAGAGTAGAGGAGCGATGGCAAAAAATTACAGTGGAAAAAAGCAGCAAGGCAGGCTTCATAATAATCTTTATTGTCACAAGTAGGCTTACACTAACACTGCAATGAAGTTACTGTGAAAATCCCCTAGTCGCCACATTCCAGCGCCTGTTCGGGTACACGGAGGGAGAATTCAGAATGTCCAAATTAACTGACAGCACGTCTTTCGGAACTTGAAGGAGGAAACTTGAACACCTGGAGGAAACCCACACAGACATGGGGAGAACGTGCAGACTCCACACAGACAGTGACCCAAGCCAGGAATCAAACCTGGGACCCTGGAGCTGTGAAGCCACAGTGCTAACCACTGTGCTACCGTGCCACCCGGGATTAGAGAGAAAATAAAAGTACAGATGATACAACTACATTCAATATTTTGGGTTACTGGTGGGAATAGAAGTGATCTGCAATCAGGATTTAGTGCATGATGGGATGCAGGCAATAAATTACAAGTTACAGTTTGTTTCTGGAGAAGCTCCAAAAGTGCACAGAGCTTTGGAAAGGTCAGACCTGTCGAAAACAAAAACGTGGATGAGGCTTTGTGATACTGGAAATGGGGTGTGGGTGGCACTGGAAGAAAAACATTGCATTGATGAATAGACTATGAAGTTTCAATGTGAGCTCTGAAACAAATAGAACACAGCAATTTAAAAAAAAAACACATCTGCGCCAGTCTGAGCAAGCAGTTGGGAAGGAGGATTCACAGGTGCAGAAATCCAACAAGATGGATTCAACTTTCCCGACATTCATTTGTAGGAAGTTCCGGCTCCTTCATTGTGCAATTTGGGGCAATGAGTGGTGGTAATTTCTTTGATCCCATAATTCATCTACTATTAGAAAGTTTAGAATTTATTTTATGGTTCTCAAATCATAATTCTATGCATGAGCGGTGATTTATAAAATAAGGCCGGTAATTTATAAAAAATGGCTGAGGAATCAATCAAGATTCACCTGACAAAAGATGTTGGGCGCAATTCTCCGCGCTCACGACGGGGGGGGGATAATAGCGGGCGGCGCAAATTTTTACGGCGACGCTGGTCCGACGCCCTCCCGCTATTCTCCCCCCCCCCCCCCACGCCCCCCCCCCCCCCCCCCCCCCCCCCCCCCCACCCGACACGAATCGCTGCTCGCCGTTTTTTTACGGCGAGCAGCGATTCTCCCCTGGCCGATGGGCCGATTTCCAAGGCCTTTACGGCCGTTTTCACGAATTTGAATACACCTGCTGTACAAGTTCGTGAAAACGGCGCCAAAGTGCCGTTCTGCACAACCATGCCACCGATTGGCACGGCCGCACCACGGCCGTGCTAAGGGTGGCATGGGCCCGCGATCGGTGGGCAACGATCGCGGGCAGCGGGTACTTACCCCGCGCACTCATTGTTACTCCGCCGCCCCACTGGATCAGTCCGCGGGGCGGCTGAGGGGCATTACCGACCGCGCATGCGCGGGTCTAACGCATATGCGTGGATGACGTCATCCGCGCATGCACGGGTTGGAGTCGTCCAATCCGCGCATGCACGGCTGACGTCATCAATGCGTCAGCCGTCGCTAACTTTGGCGCGCGGGCTTAATGAAATTCGTTAAGCCCGCGATGCCGTATTTCACGGGGCCGCGATGCTAGCCCGACCGGGGAGCAGAATCGGGTCCCGGGCGGGGGCTCGGAGGCTGCCGTGAAACACGGCCGTTTTTGTGGCAGCCTTCACGACCCGCCGCCTTTGGGGAGAATCTCGCCCGTTATGTCAGCTCTTGAATACTGATGGCTATCAGGATTTTCACTAATTATACTAACAAAGCAAAGCTTCTGATGACACAGGAGTAAAGTATATTAAGATTAATAATTAAGTTTTGAGCAGAATTCATTTGCAATTATTGTAATGCTCTATTAAATGATGGATGATTATGGTAAGAAATTGAATACGGGTATTATTTAGGTATCCAAACCGAGGTAACCTCTACATAGAAATCTGAGCACATAAGAAAGTAATTCAGCTCATTGTGGGATACCAACGCTACCTTTACAATGAGGCTATCTATTTTTTTAATATAAATTTAGAGTAACAAATTCTTTTTTTTCCAATTAAGGGCAATTAGAATCGCCAATCCACCTCCCCTGCACATCTTTTGTGTTGTGGGGGCGAACACAGGGAAAATGTGCAAACTCCACACAGACGTGACCCGGGGCCGGGATCGAACCCGAATTCTCAGCGCTGTGAGGCAGCAGTGCTAACAACTGCGCCACCGTGCTGCCACAATAAGGCTATCGGAACAAATCTGTCTTCCCTTTACTTTTGTTTCTTCCTGTTGTTACCCAACCTTCCGTCAAACACGGTGCTTGATGAAGTTCCAGTAGTTGTTTGTGCTGTGCCATATCTTAATCATTCTTTGCGAGGTGTGTGTACGTTACACATAAATGTCATCATAGCATTCATAGAATTTACAGTGCAGAAGGAGGCCATTCGGCCCATCGAGTCTGCACCGGGCCTTTGAAAGAGCACCCTACTTAAGTCCACCCCATCCCCGTAACCCAGTAACCCCACCTAACTTTTTTGGGCACTAAGAACAATTTATCATGGCCAGTCCACCTAACCTGCACATCTTTGGACTGTGGGAGGAAACCGGAGCACCGAGATAAAACCCACACACAGACAGGGAGAACGCGCAAACTCCGCAAAGACAGTGTCCCAAGCCGGGAATCGAACCTGGGACTCTGGAGCTGTGAGGCAACTGTGCTAACCACTGTGCTACCGTGATGTCAGGTATGATATCAGCAGATAGCCATTATCACCTAATAGGCACCCTTGGGTTTGCTGTGTAGGCTTAAATGAGGCTGACAAAAAGGACTGAGGCCCAGTAAAGGCAATATAGCTGCTGCCAGGGTACCAGACATTGACTTGTACAATATACAGTTTGTGGTCACACCAGCTGGTTGTTGTTGGAGTAAAATCCCTTTTGATTCCCGTAATGGCAGAGCTGTTATGTGCTGACAGCAAAGCGATGTTATGCAGCCAGTGGCACCCAACACCATGGGAAAGCCTGCAATATTAGTAAAGCTGTCTGTCCACTCTCCCTGCTTGTCTCATAGAAGAGAGAATTAAGTTTGGTTATACCTCGATGAATAGTGAGTCTCAGTGATCTGTACGCAAATTGTAAGATGTTGAAGCTATCTCTAAATTGAACCTGGCAGGAGTCATACGCATAAAAACTCATCAGCACTGTCACCGTCACAGGTTTTGGCATAGCAAGGGCGGCCCGGTAGCACAATGGTTAGCACTGTTTCTTCACAGCGCCAGGGTCCCAGGTTCGATTCCTGCTTGGGTCACTGTCTGTGAGAAGTCTGCATGTTCTCCCTATGTCTACGTAGCTTTCCTCTGGGTGCTCCGGATTCCTCCCACAAGTCCCGAAAGATGCGCTGCTTGTTAAGTAAATTGGATATTCTGCATTCTCCCTCAGTGTACCTGAACAGGCGGCGGAATGTGGCAACTAGGGGATTTTCACAGTAACTTAATTGCAGTGTTAATGTAAGCCTACCTGTGACAGTAATAAAGATTATTATTATGGGAGTCCTTGTCCTTCTCAGAGTTTACAGTTGTAGCCGCTGTAGGTGTCAGACTTCATTGAGGACCTAATTACTGAATTACAGATGTCTCAGATATTTTTTTATTTTTTATAAATTTAGAGTACCCAATTCATTTTTTTTCCAAATAAGGGGCAATTTAGAGTGGCCAATCCACCTATGCTGCACATCTTTTGGCTTGTGGGGGCGAAACCCACGCAAACACGGGGAGAATGTGCAAACTCCACACGAACAGTGACCCAGAGCCGGGATGGAACCTGGGACCTCAGCGCTGTGAGGCAGCAATGCTAACCACTGTGCCACCGTGCTGCCCTGCGATGTCTCAGATATTGATCCTCACTGAGGTTCAGATGGGAAAATTACTGTCGGAACATCCTCGATGGATATCTCCTGCTGAGACCCCTTCTCCTGCTTGCCCACCCCCCCTCATTTCCAGCATCTTGCCCTGCTCTCCATAGCCTCTGTTCATCCTCTAAGTTAAACTCTGTACCTGAATGCCTCTTGGTTTAGCCAGGGCAGCACGGTAGCATAGTGGTTAGCACTATGGCTTCACAGGGCCAGGATCCCAGCTTCAATTCCCTACTGGGTCACTGTCTGCAGAGTCGGCACATTCTCCCCGTGTCTACGTGGGTTTCCTCCGGGTGCTCCGGTTTCCTGTCACAGTCCAAAGACATGCAGGTTAGGTGGATTGGCCATGCTAAATTGCCCTTAGTGCCAAAAAGAGGGGTTATTGGGTTAGGGGGTAGAGTGCAAGTGAGGGCTTAAGTGAGTCGGTGCCGACTCGATGGGCCAAATGGCCTCCTTCTGCACTCTATGTTCTATGCTTGAAAGTAACTAATTAATTCAGAAGTCTTGAAGTCAGCTAAAGACCCATCTGCCACACCATGTGCTAGAGATTTTGCAACTCGGAAATAACTGTGAACAATACCAAATACTGATAAATTCATAGCTATAGCCAGAGAAATCAATAGCATCTAATCTCTAGGTAGTTGATAACTTCTTTAAATAGTGTTGGTGTGAAGTCCTTCCTGTTGCTGAACATGCATTCAGCCACGTGAGGTTAAGAGAGGGTGTTGGCTGGAGTGTTAAGCTCCAAAGTGGCACTGCTGGTATCACATCGCTATTGCATTACCTCTGCTGAACATTCAATGCATGTGAACTAACACCTGCTCCAATATAGCATCTGGTGCCATTCACCCCACAATATGCACATGAGCTGTGAATGCCAAATTGGAGCTCCACAGCATAGTCTGAAAGGTATCAAAGAGTATAATCTTATAAAATAAAATTACTGCAGGTGCTGGAGTCTGAAACCAAAGGAGAAAATGCTGGAAAATCTCAGCAGGTCTGGCAACATCTGTAGGCAGAGAAAAGAGCTCACGTTCCAAGTCCAGATGACCCTTTGTCAAAGTATAATCTTGCAGATTGATTTCCATCTTGTCAAACTTTGGGCTTGAAAAGGTATTTGCCCTGGGCAACATGGTGTTGCAGTGGTTAGCATTGCTGCGTATGGCGCTGAGGACGCGGGTTCAATCCCGGTCCTGGGTCACTGTCTGTATGGAGTTTGCACATCTTCCCCTTGTCTGCGTAGGTTTCACCCCCACAACCCAAAGATGTGCACAGTAGGTGGATTGGCCATGCTAAAGTGCCCCTTAATTGGAAAAAAAATAATTGGGTGCTCTAAATTAAAAAAAAAAGAAGATATTTGCCCAATAAAACATGAATATGAATGGCTGATGTTGCAAGACTACCAGTGATACAAAGTGATTTCAGACCCTCACGGTCTGGTTTGGTATATTGTCACATGTACCGAGGTACAGTGAAAAGTATTGTTCTGCATACAGTCCAGACAAATCGTTCCATACATGAAAAACATAGGACATATGATGAATACACAATATAAATACATAGACATCGGGTGAAGCATATGGGGCACGATTCTCCGCAAATGCGGCGAGTCGTAAAGGCTGCCGTGAAACTGGCCGTGTTTCACTGCAGCCTCCGTGCCCCCTCCCGGGACCCGATTCTCCCCCCTATACGGGGCTAGCAGCGGGGCCCCGTGAACCACGGCATAGCGGCCTTAGCGACCGTCGCTAAGTTCGCGCGCCAAGCGTCACGCGGGCTGACACGCACGATGACGTCAGCCGCGCATGCGCGGATTGGACGGCTCCAACCCGTGCATGCGCGGGGCCGTCATCTCCCTCGGCCGCCCCGCGGACTGATCCAGCGGGGCGGCGGAGGGAGAAAGAGTACGTCCGTTACAGATGCACTGCCCGCGATCGGTGGGCACCGATCGCGGGCCCATGCCCCCCTTGGCACGGCCGTGCCAATCGGGGCCCTGGATGCCCAGAACGGGCATGTTGCGGCCGTTTTTACGACGGCAGCAAGCAGGTGTGTTTGCTGCCGTAAAAACGGCCGTAAAGGCCTGGGAACTCGGCCCATCGGCCTGGGGAGAATCGCTGTTCGCCGTAAAAAAACGGCGAGCAGCGATTCGTGTCGTGGGGCGGCCGTGGGGGGGGCGGGGGGGGGGAGAATAGCGGGATGGCGGGAAAAATGTCGGGGACGCCCTCCCGCTATTCTCTGACCCGTCGTGGGCAGCGGAGAATCGCGCCCATGGAGTGTTGTAGTACTCAGTAGAGAAGATGCGTAAATGATCAGTTCAGTCCATAAGAGGGTCATTCAGCAACCTGCTAACAGTGGGGAAGAAGCTGTTTTTGAATCTGTTAGTGCACGTTCTCAGACTTTTGTATCTCCTGCTGATGGAAGAGGTTGAAAGAGAGAATAGCCCAGATTGGAGGGGTCTTTGATTATGCTGTCCGCTTTCCCAAGGCCGCGGGAGGTGTAGATGGAGTCAGTAGATGGAAGGCAGGTTTGCGTGATGGACTGGGCTGTGTTCATGATTCTCTGTAGTTTCTTATGGTCTTGGGTCGAACAGTTGCCATCCCACGACTCTCACGGCTGTGTTCACGACTCTGTAGTTCTAGTAAGATGGGGCAGAATGCCTCCCCTCTTCCCCGACTCCTTATTCAAATGCAATAGAGTTTTCTTCTAAAGAATATGCTTGCTAATTCATTCAGTGTTCAAATATTTACCTGGTATGACTCAACTAGTAGCTTTCAGCCTAAGAAGTACATAAATTTATTTTTGATATAAAGCATGGCCTTATAAAGAGATTATTAATTTAGAATATTACACAATGCTAGAATATTGGCTTAAGTGGTTCTTATATTGTAAACAATCTGCTAGCCCAGTGACAACACAGAAGTATATTAGTATGGCAGCAAAGAACCTTTTATTTCCCATTATATGTTGCTATCATTATGTTGAATAAACCTAGTGACAGTAATGCTTCACAATTCAAATCTTAATAATGTGTGAATGGCAAAAGTAGAAACCTTGAAAAGCTTTCATTCCCCTTTTTCCTATAGTATAAGCTGTGATGGAATGTTTATACCTGATTATTGCTTAAAATGAGTTGTATTACGTCCTGTCATGCAAGGCACATCTGAGGATGTGAATCCTTTTACCCAATCCGATACACTCTGCGATGCTTGCACATGACAAATATATTGATCTTCAATAATAATAAGCCTTATTGTCACAAGTCGGCTTACATTAACACTGCAACAAAGTTACTGAGAAAAGCCCCTCATTGCCATATTCCGGCGTCTGTTCGGGTACACAGAGGGAGAATTCAGAATGTCCAAATTACCTAACAGCACATCTTTTGGGACATGTGGGAGGAAACCAGAGCACCCGGAGGAAACTCATGCAGACACGAGGAGAACATGCAGACTCCACACAGATAGTGTCCCAAGCCGGGAATCGAACTTGGGACCCTGGAGCTGTAGTCATCATGTTCACATAACCAAGACTTCCCACAGTGAATTAAGACTACCAGACTTTGGTAGAGAGGTGAGATGGGGCCAAATCTTCTCATATATGTCTCAATAATGACTACTTACATTTATCTAGCATCTAAAATAATGCAAGTAACGTGCCAAGAGCATTACCATATAAAATTTGACACCAAGCCACAAAAATATGATATTAGGAAAAAGAAGATCATCCAAAATAGCAAATGATTAAAATCTTGGTGAATGGTGTGTCAAAAATCAAAGCTACTAGTTGAGTCATAGCAGGTAAGTTTTAAGGTGTGTCTTAAAGGAAGAAAGCGAGGCTGAGTGGTTTAGGAAGATAAACTGTAGTGTTTAGGACCATGGTAGCTGAAGGCATAGCCACCAGCGGTGGAGCAATTCAAATCTGGATAATTATGAGTCCAGAATTGAAGAACTCCAATATCAGAGGGTTGTAGGGCTACAGGAGATGACTCAGTGTCTCCGGCCAATAAACTAACATCAATATAATTTTCAGAAATTTTCAAAGAGCAGCTTGTGATATAATGGTTTTTTATTTGTGTTTCAATCGTAGTACTCTCACCTTTTGAATCAGCAGGTCATGGCTTCAAGTCCCCTCCAGGGAGTTCTGAATTTATGAAAGCAACAAATAAGAAAGGATCCATTTGAGCATATATTCTCAATGCAGTGCAGTATTGAGGGAGTGCTCCACTGTTGGAGATATCATCTTTTAAATGATATGCTAAATTATGGCACTGTCTGTCTCTGAGCTATATATAAAAAGCCCTATTTTATATTCTAAGTACAGGGAAGCTCTCCTGGTGCCCAAGCCAATACTTATTTAATAACCAAAATAAATAAACATAATATTTATCATTATCTCATTTCTGTTTGTGGGGCTTTGCTGTGTGCATCTTAGCTATTGCATTTCCTACATTACAACCATAACTATATTGTATTACAGAAATTACTTAATTGATTGTAAAATGCATAAGATCATGGAAGGTGCCATATAAATGCAAATTCTTTCTTTCTGTCTTCCCTCACGATAGAGAGTTGAAGAACAAATAATTTTAGCGCACTATTATCAGAACATTTTATCTTATTTCGGATTTGATATGAAAATGGAGTATTGAAACTCCATTAATATGTAAATCTACAATGGGTTTAGAGGAATTTGCATACAAATCTGATATTTGTGTACTTAACAGCTGTGGGACATTGCCCTTAAATAGCTGGGTTGTTAGAGCCAGCTGCTGGTAATAAATAAATGGCCATCATTTTCCTGGCTACTCCTGCTATCAGCTTCTACAATGATAATTTGCCTGCAGCAAAAGAAATATAGAATTAAAAATACATTAAGGGAATAACACAGTTACACACAAATGCCAACTAATGCATCTACTATTTTGTTCTGCCATATTTCCTCCTTTATTTTCTGTACATGCACATAGTAGGAAGAATAAACACCACTACACAGAAAACAAGAGATCTTTTGGAGGCCAGGAGCAGTGATTTGGAGAAAGAATGGTCCAGACTGTTAAGTCACGGAAAGTCCATGGCACATCAAATGGAGGATGGACCCCAGATCTAGAGGTCCTGTCCCTGTATCTGGCAGAAACCATTTTTAATGACGGTGTTAGGAGGGGGGAGATGAAAGTCATTTCCACATGTGTGGTACTCAAATTCAGCAGGACCATTTGAACTAATGCTGGATTATTTCCGCTGGAACATGCACCATATCCCACAGTGTTTGAATTTTAGATGTTTAGAGTGCTCTTGAAATCTCTGCTTTCAAGGTATTTAAATCCCTGGCCCTTTAAAATTGAAAAAGAAACAAGCCTGCCTAATCTAGAGAGTTGAAAAGAATTGTTTTAGCAGTTTCAATAGCAGTTTGTTGATATTACCTTAAGTGCCATCATTATAGCATTATTAATGGTTGACTGCTTTCTGCAACCTATCATTATCATAACTTGGGGGAGGGCTGTGCTGTATGTTTGCAGTTTGATTAACAATGCAAATAGGTTATTAAAGGATTAGCTGTCTTTGTGGTTATGAAGACAAATTGTTTTTTAAAAGGGATTAAGTGCTCGAAGGGATTTTAATTTGAATCGACTTTCATGAATGAGTATGTTTTTTTATAAAGTGCAGATATTTGGAACTTTGTTTTATTTCATCTCAGCACAGCCCCGAGGTCTGCCCATGGTACATACTGGTTAAGTTAGCCTCAATATTATAAGGGCCTGGGTTGAAGGGGGAGGACGGGTCATGAGTTGACTCTAAGTTGGCATAGGGGCTATAAGAAACCATTGGTTGGCACCATTGAATGGCATAAGTTGGCATATATTGGCATGGGGAGAGGGTGAGGGGTGAGGTTCAGCAGGCCTGATAAGAAAACAATTGAATTATGTCACAGATAATCAAGGTATGCCTTTTAAGCAGCTCATCTCACCACTCTGCAGCCCTATGGCCAACTGCATCTATACAATACCACCCACCCCTTCTCCCTGGAACAAAGACGCCAGCTCTACACACCTACCTTGGGAGCAAAAATCCAGGCCAGTGGATGTTTTCCTATTTGTGCAACTTGAGAACAGAGTTCACACATTTTTTGAGTGTCCCGGAATTAGAGTAAATTTGGGTGCAAGAGTAAGGGGCTGAGGTACATCTGTGTCAATTTAGGAGTTATTAGAACATGTCACGTTCCAAGTGAAGGTCAGATCTGCGCAAATTAGCACATGAATCCTGATGTCCTTTTGCAACACTAAACGGGCAATTTAATGAATTCCGGAAGACCTAGTTTACATTATTAACCACTGACTCTGCTGGACTGAGGTCTATTCTGGGTGTCATTTGCAATAAGTATCAGATCTGCCCTCTTTACAATAGTCCTTGCAATGCAGGAGGTCATATGACAGCGATTGAGCTGTACTTGCTTATATTGCTTTAAGATAATAGATCTGCAGCAACATCAGACACACTGCCTCGTTAGCATCTTTTATTATCAGAGCATGGAGGTTATAATCCTTGTCTGGGTTGCATTGGACAGTCTCTTGCGCTGACTCAATAGTTATCCCAAGGCAGATAGGTAAGTTTGTGTGTAGACATCAGTCTGGACTGCACAGTTGTCTACCATTTAAATGCATAATGAATTAAATGTTGAAAATGTTGCAGTGTTGATTTTAGGTGTGCACAGGGCGCAGAAGAAGGTAAATAAAATTCTGTTTCTGAATTGATACTTGAAAGTTGGCATGAAAGAGCGTTTGAATAAGATTTCTTCCAGGCCAGTTAATGTCAGCAAGACAGTGGCACCAGGTTTGAAATCTCTGGTCCATCCATTTAACTCCATCCTTACTTTTTCTACTCTTTTCTGTTTGATTTATTTCACAGTCCAGGGTATTGTGAATTGTCTGATATAAAAACAACAGAGTGATTCTGAAAAGCATTTGGAACATGGGGATGAGAGTTTTCCTTATTTTCGGGAATGCTTTACCGAGGCATTTAGATGGTTTTTCTAATGCAGGCTATGTGGTATCTCTTTTTCCCTAACTTTCTCCTTTAGCCTTGGACTTCCTTGTTCTTTCTCTCTATCTCCCTCTCCATTGATCCCGTAACAGCCTCTCCGAACAGGCGCCGGAATGTGGCGACTAGGGGCTTTTCACAGTAACTTCATTGAAGCCTACTTGTGACAATAAGCAATTTTCATTTCATTTCATTTTCATTTCATCTCTGAACAATGGATGTATATGTAAAATATTATTTCTTGTTTTTAATCTTTTGCATTTATAGTTAAAAGCTCATCACTGGCTACGCAGCTGACATTTGCTTTTATTCTGTTTTCTCATCAGGCTTAAGTGAAAACAAAAGACGTGAGCTAGCTGCGCTACTATGAAGTCTGAGGCCTTGCTGCTATATTTTTCGCTACTACATTTTGCTGGGGCAGGTTTCCCCGAAGACTCTGAGCCTATCAGTATTGCACATGGCAACTGTAAGTTTACAAGTCCAATTTATTATTTGCTGACTTAAGTGTAGATCCCCAAAATAAAGGATTAAATGTTGCGAAATGATGCATTTGTCTGGAGTTAGTTAAATATCTTTAACAAGGAATAGTGCACAAAATGTTGCTTCAAGCAAGAATTTTGAGTTTGTGATGGAATTAGTGTCCCTGCTGACTTGTAACAAGAATTAGAGGAATGAGTGCCTGTGAAATCTGTTGTTATATTACTTCACTGCCTTGGGGTACAAGGACTGAAGGGCTAAGTGTGGGAATTGCAATTTGGGCTGATGTGGTTATATTCTTTCTCCCTCAACAGATACAAAACAATATTCGGTATTTTTGGGTCACAAACCAGGTCGAAATAACACACTAAGACACAAGCTGGACATTCAGCTAATTGTGAAAATGAATCGAACACTCTACATTGCTGCTAGGTCAGTATTATTTCACTAACTTGTCGAACTCTTGCTGAAACAAATGTTCTGAATTGCCCCAAAGAAAGTGGCCCTGGCTGCTTGTATAATAGAAAGGGGTCAATTTAAGCACCACTCTTGTTTCGTAGTGTTAGGCAGTAGGCCTGCACTAGCTTGCAGATGTAGGAGATGATTTTGTGTCCATTGAATCATTTTAGTGTTGTTTCATGTACAGGCACACAAATACTTAGGAATGATAGTCGGCCATTGGGCCCCCATCTGTCTATTCTGCCATTCAATCCGACTGCGACTAATCTGTATTGTAACTCCATACGGATTAGTATTGGCAGAGGTTGGACACAAGGACACCTGGACATTTCTTGGATTGTAAATGATGTCAAAGTTGAGTTTTGCTGTCAGGGTGTTGTAGCTTTGACACAAAAACTGAAAATGCTGGACAATGGCAGCAGGTCTGACAGCATCTGTGGAGAGAGAAGGGAGCTAACGTTTCGAGTCTGGATGACTTTGTCAATGTTTGTGCAAAGTTGTAGCTTTGAATTGCTACCCGCTATTCCTACATTTGTAACTGGAGACAGTGGTGATAATTTTGATCTTGTTGGTATAAAACAGATTGAATCATAGGCTGAATCATAGAATTTACAGCATAGAAGGAGGCCATTCGGTCCATCGAGTCTGCACTGGCCCTTGGGAAAGAGCACCTACTTAAGCCCACACCTCCACCCTATCCTTGTAACCCAATAACCCCACTTTTTGGACACCAAGGGCAATTTAGCATGGCCAATCCACCTTACCTGCACAGCTTTGGACTGTGGGAGGAAACCGGAGCACCCGGAGGAAACCCACGCAAGCACGGGCAGAATGTACAAGCTCCGCACAGACAGTGACCCAAGCCGGGAATCAAACCTGGGACCCTGGAGCTGCAAAGCAACTGTGCTACCCACTGTGCTACCATGCTGCACTCACGATGGAAATCGACAGCTTGTTTTTATCTATCCTAATTTTTCTTTCTATTGAAATCAGCATGACAAAAAAATGCAAGAGATATAAAATGGATAGCTGATTCACCAACAGCCATTTCCCGCCATTGCAGTATGTTGACAATAACCTTATGGTGTTGATTGTTTTCATTCCGTAGTCTTCAATCTAAAATATTGCTATGTGAATCAGTAGTCTGCCATCTTTACAAATTTGAATGTATCAAGCATATCTATACAAACTTTGTAATGAGATTGCAATCTGAAATAAAACCGGGAAGCTTGCAGATGCAGAAAATGTTTTTTCCTTGTTGTTCACAACTAGTGATGGTGTGAAACATGTCTCGTTTCACTTGAGTTGGATATTATAATGCCAAAAATAACTGTACGCCATCCCCCCAAACATAAATTCAAGTTCCTCAAAGATACTGCCCATTTAAAGAAGGATGCAATACTATTTTTAAACTTATACCAATGTTAGGGAATCATGCAAAGGAAGCGGAAGGTAATTTTTACACAATGGAATTAATTTACTGCCTGAGGTAAAATTATGGAGGCCAAATTCAATTTTGACGCTGCAGACTGCAGAAGGAACGTTATTTGGACTCTGGGAGCCCCTGTAACTCAATTAATTTTGGACAGCTAAAAAGGAATATCAAAAAGAAAAAGGCAGAAAGGAAGACGAGGAATTCATCTTTCTGTCAGCAGGATGGTAACCAGGTTTATGCACTGATCTGAGATGTGACAGTTTGAAAAGGTCTTTCTATTTATAATAAAGTTAGTACCCATTTGGCTCTCTTACACAGGGAAATCTGTGTATGGCAGAGATAGCCTGTTGGGTGTTTTCTCTCATGAATGGAAAGGAGCAAGGGTATTGTTTTGTACCAGAAGGAAGCATGCTATTTCATTTTTATTGCAATGGTGTCGCCCTAAAGTAGATCCTATACGACATAATTTACAATATTGTGTTTACAAACCATGCTTTCCCAACAAACATTTGTGAAGATAGTAAGCTTGATAGTTTAGTTGCTGAGCAGTACGAGTAGCAGTTACATACTGCAAATGCAAATTAAGGAAATCAAATTCACCTTAACCTCAAGTGTACTGTGTATTGCAATATGTTATAACGGGTTAATCTTCAATAATTTTAAAAACACAGTGACCTGGAGTTATCTTTTGAAGTTGCTTGTGTTTCATCCAAACGGTTTTGATTGTGTGAAAAAAAGTTTGCTTTGATAACTGTTTGGAGTGGAGAGTCACTAGGCACGATTCTCCGCAAAAATTTCTAAGCGTGGTAGCGAGCAGGAATTTCTGCAAGCTTCCCGGTGCTCGGCCCAGCGAGGTTGGCAATTCAACGTTAATTGATCCACTTAACGAGGCCCCACGAGCTTCACGCCGCAAATGATGGCTCGGCAGCTGATTCGCCGGGACCGCACTCGCCAGTCACCCACCCGCTAACAAGATCGAACAACACTTAAGCTACACTTGCTCAACCAACCCCAGCCACCTCGCAACAGTGACGGCAAGGAGACTGGCCCCAAGATTCGAGGATGCTGACCTGGGGAGGCTGCTAGACGCAGTGGAGGCCAGGAGGGATGTTCTGTTCTCCAGAGGGTCCCGGAGAGATAGCGACCAAGGCAGCCAGTACTGCCTGGGAGAAGGTAGCGGCAGCTGTCAGCTCGGGGTGTGTAACCAGAGGACAGGCCTTCAGTGCTGGAAAAAAGTCAATGACCTACACCGGGCATCACGACTGAGTCGGCACCAATGACCACTCCCACCAACCCCCCTATCGAGGGAACATCCACGCGCACCCCCCCCCCCTCCCCCCCCCCTCCCCCCACCCCACACACACACACAACCCTGCTGCAGGAGCCTCCAGTCTTTGGGCTGCTGGATCCCAGGACCCAGCTGGGTCCCAGCTTGATGCTGAGCCTGTAGTACAAAGATACCTGGCGCTGAGCTGAGACAATAGGGAGTGGCTAGGACATTCAGAGGGGGTTGTCAGCGCCACTCTAGCTTAGCCGATTGGAGGAGTCCTAGACGCTACGGGTGCAGGAGATGGCGACGGCAATGCGTGGCACCGAGGCCAACACTGCTAGGATGGCGCCTGCAGTGGAGAGCCTGAGGCACGACGTCGACACCATTAGTGAAGGTGTCCAAGGCATTGAGCAGTTGGTGATGGCATGGCTGAGGATCTCAGCAGAATGTACGAATCGCTGGGTTGACCTTGAAGAGATTCTGCGGGAAATGCCCCGCCCTCAAATGGGCATGGCTGAGGCACGCGGAACTTGTCCCAGTCATAGGTGGTCATGGCTCAGGCATTGCAGAGCATGGCCCAGTCACTGAGGAGCATCAACACAATGGTGCAGACCATGGTGAATCACCAGGGCTGGCACAGCCAGATGTTGCAGGAGCAGCTGCGGCTCAAAAAGCTGCCCCTCCATCCCAAGGTGAACTCCAGGGCCCAATGGCACCGACCGGGAGGAGGGGGGTGCTGAGTGCGTCCCATGGATTGGCAACTGTGGCCACCAGCTCCCTGAGTTCACTGTTCTGATTTAGTATTTTTAATAATCTTTATTGTCACAAATAGGCTCAGATTAACACTGCAATGAAGTTACTGTGAAAAGCCCTCAGTCGCCACATTCCAGCGCCTGCTGGGGTACACAGAGGGAGAATTGAGAATGTCCAAGATACCTAACAGCACGTCTTTCGGGACTTGTGGGAGAAAACTGAAGCATCCGGAGGAAATCCACACAAACACAGGGAGAACGTGCAGACTCCGCACAGACAGTGACCCAAGCCGGAAATCTAACCTGGAACGTTGGCGCAGTGAAGCAACAGTGCTAACCACTGTGCTACCATGCCACCCTATAGCCTACAGCTGCGTGGCCAGAGGCCTTGGCAGTCGGTGGGGATTATGGCTGATCGGTGGGTCAGACAGGCAGAGACAAGGATTGCCCCCTGAAGGGGTACACAGGATCCAGGGGTTGGTATGGTGATGCCGTGAGCGGTTGCCTCCCGGTAGCCCAGCCAAATCCCCCCCCCCATCCCCTCATGAGGGCTCACCCCCAGCTGAAGGTCCCTGACCCCCAGGTGAGAGTCCACCACCCCCAGTCGAGGGTCCCCCACAGCCCGAGGGCAGCAAACCCAGTGCCCCTGGGCTCTTTGCCTATGAGCAAAGATGGCTACTCACCTCATCGGCTCCCCACAGCAATCCTTCCGCCAGGTTCACATTTTAAAAAAGGAGTACTAATCGGCGCCAGCGTAACTACTCGCTGGGGAGGCTGCTGAATGACAGGAGGACATCGGATATGGGGTTAATTATATGGAAACGGGGCTTAAGTGGTGATAATTTCGGATCCGGATTTCGCCTACGGGAACGGGCCGGTTGCATCACAAACTGTTTGGCGCCTGGTGCGGATCTCGTTTTTGGCCTCTCCCACTATTCACCGGCCTCGTTTTGCTTGAGCGAGAGCAAAACAAGGCCAGAGAATCGGACCCACTGTTTAGAGAGGGGAGCCACATGTCATTTAATTCTTTTTTTAATAAATTTAGAGTACACAATTCATTTTTGACAATTAAGGGGCAATTTAGCGTGGCCAATCCACCTGGCCTGCACATCTTTGGGTTGTGGGGTGAAACCCACACAAACACGGGGAGAATGTGCAAACTCCACACGGACAGTGACCCAGAGCCGGGATCGAACCTGGGACCTCGGCGCCGTGAGGTAGCAATGCTAACCACTGCGCCACCGTGCTGTCCTGTCATTTTATTCTTAACCAGAGGTATGATCCATTCTACCCATTTTCCCTATTGCCTCAGAGTTAGCTGAGGCACCCTCCTTGGATACTAGTTCCCTTTCAACATCTCACCCATGTGGTAATTCTTCATTTGTGAACAGTGATAGGAACCCTAGTAATTCCCTCATATCTTTCCCCCCTATCTCCCCAGACCAGGATGCTGACAGCAATTTTTGCATCTATGCCACTGCTCTTACTGCTGACAGCAGAATAAAGACTTTTTGATTCTGTACCGTCATGTATATATAACTAACGGTTTATTGTTTTTTTAAAAATTGTGGCACTAAGATGATGTAACTTAATATTTTCCATTACGTAGTTCCATGTAAAAATAAAAATAATAATACTTCTGTTGAGACTGCATATTTAATAAATTGCTGGTGCAATATAGAATTGGTCATTTTAATAATTGGCTATACTGATTAGATCGACCATAATACTTTAGACGGCGGATGATGTGAGAGCAACAAATTAGAGTGTCCAAAACCAACTGTATTTCTAAATAATTTCTATTGAAATACATTTAAGGGCACCCGAATAGAAAGTAAGGAAATGGGTTTAGCAGCTCCAGATAACTACTCTCTCCGCTCCCAGCCACCCTTTCTGCCTATTCTGTTCTCACGGAGTGAGTGTGTGCAGTAGAATTTAAAAATAGCCCTGCACCTGATGTGCTAATGGTTTTCCCCTGTTGGAAGATTGGTGGGTATTTGTAAAGAAAGTGCAGTTCTCAGCAATATGTAAGCAATTTGACATTTCACAAAGGGAAACTTAGCAAACACAATGGACTACTTGTCTGTGTATGATTTTGAAAAGAGTGGATGAAGTGCATTAGGCTCAAAGCATGATTTAAAATGCTTTGCAATTGTCAGCATTGCAATTTCACTTTAACATTTGCAATAAAGAAACGTGCCACTTTGAGCATGTCCTTGTCAAATATAAACAGTGTTTTGTTTATTGCTTAAAGTCAGGTGATATCACCTCCCAGAAAGGTTTCAAGTTAAGGGTATTTGCAAGGGTGAATTTTAAAAATGCACAGCCAAGGGTTTCAAATTTGCTGTTCATCTTTCTTTCAGGTTGGTGTCTTATGTCCATCTCTCCATATACAATTACATTAAGGGGATCTAATTGTACTTGTCAGTGTTCTGTAATGGAAAGACCTGGTGTGCTGTAGGTGTGAGAAATTGTATCTCTGACCATTCTGTATATGATGTACAGCTGTATACTGACTCTCCTTTTCTACTATTACAATGGTAGAAATGATCTTATCAGCAGAGGCTCTGTTCAACCTTCAGAGTTTAACACCAGAACCTTCCGGAGCTTCCCAGTGGTATTTAAAAGTATCTAATTTACTTGATAAGAACATATAGATTGCTTGAAGCAATCAGTATAGATTGGAAATTATGGCTAGAAAGAAATGTAGAAGACATTGGCTGGGATTTTCCATGAAATCAGTGAAGCCCGAAAGCGAGCAGGGAAATTGACATTTAACTGATGTCAATTGCAGCTTTTTCCGCCGTTTTGTGCGCCAGTTTATTCGCCTGCCCCACTGTGACCTCAGGCCTTCTTTAATCCAGGCACCATGTTTAAAGGGCACTCCTGCTCAGAGCAAACACTTCTAAAGGATTGAAAGGCATAGGAAATTCCTGGCTACCAATGCTGTCCCCAAATTCAGTGACATCTCTCTCGAGCGCCTGCTGGACGGAGTAGAGATCCACTACAAAGCCCACTACTCCCGCTCTGGGCCACATTCGTGATCAATTCATTGTGGGAGTGGTGACAGCAATGATGAATTCCTGTTCCCTACACAAGTGATAGCCACCCAGTGCAGGAAGAGGATGAATCATCTCCTCCATCCCGCCAAGGTAAGTCATCCTTCTTATCACTCTCAACTCACGTACATTTAAACCCATCACACATCCACAGGGGTCTTTCTCACTGCCAGCTCAAGAGAAATACCACTCACTCTCCAACACACACCTTCATCTCCTCTACAGTTTGTGTCCTAATCCTGTCCATGGTAGCACTCACCATCCACACTTGCCAGACATCCTTCTTATCTGGCCTGGCAGGCATCCTGCTTACATTCTCTTCACCAGTCGTCATACAGGACAAGCTGGCTCATAAGAGGGAAAGATCCCAGTCTGGCGCAGTATTCCAGAATCGAAGGTCCTGACCAACTCTAAGAATAGAGCCGTCCAACTGGTTGGTGAGGATGTGGACCGTTCCTGTGCTGATGGAGAGGTCGGTGGTGCTCAATCAAGTGAGGATCCTATACTACAACATCAATCAGACAACCATACTGAGTGATGTCTCTTGTTCCGCAGTCCTTAGCCCGGCACGAATGACCTCTCCTTTATTCCGCAGGCACATCGCAGAAGCATCCGAGAGTGTTCTCGAGTCAGGCCCTTGATTCAAGGCCTGAAGCCACCTCAGGAGATGAATCTGATGGCACGCTAATTCAAGATCTCTCATAGCGCTCACCCACATCCTGCACCAGTGCAGACACACGTCTCAGTGGGATCTAGTTCTAGTGTAGCCTTGGGCTCACAATCTGGTGAGCATATCGCACTGTCTGATCCACAGAAAGTGAAAGCAGGGACCTCCCAGGATGCTGGCATTCAAAGGACATCTGGAAGCCAGGAATTTGTGGAGTCTGAGTCAAAATAGGAGTCACTGTATTCAGTTCTGCTCTAGTTGCTGGAGCTACAAAGATAAGCTCGGGAACATTGGATTATTATCCTCAGGCACAATGGAGAAGTCTGTCCATCTTCAGACTGAGGTGATCATGCATATGCCAATGCACCAAGGTCACAGATGCGGGTATAATGCTGAAGGGGATTGGTAATTATTGACAGATTGGGTGTAGTGCTCAAGGGGACAACGAATGTTGACAGATGTGATTGTGATGCTAAAGGGGACAGGTGATTATTGACAGATTGGGTGTAATACTGAAGGGTACAGGAGATTATTGACAGATTGCGTGTAATACCGAAGGGGAACAGGGCCGGGATTCTCCCCTACCCGGCGGGGCGGGGGGTCCCGGCGGGATGGAGTGGCGTGAACCACTCCGGCGTCGGGCCGTCCCAAAGGTGCGGATTTCTCCGCACCTTTAGGAGCCAAGCGCTAACCTTGAGGGGCTAGGCCCGCGCCGGAGTGGTTAGCGCCGGCCGGCCAGCGAGAAAGGCCCTTGGCGCCACGCCAGCCGGGGCCGAAGGGACTGCGCGGCCGGCGGAAGTCCGCGCATGCGCCAGAGCATCAGCGGCTGCTGATGTCATCCCCGTGCATCCGCTGGGGAGGGGGTCACGTCCACCATCGTGGAGGCTATGGCCAACGCGGAAGGAAAAGAGTGCCCCCACGGCACAGGCCCGCCCGCCAATCGGTGGGCCCCGATCGCGGGCCAGGCCACCGTGGGGGCAACCCCCGGGGCCAGATCGCCCCGTACCCCCGCCCGCGCCGCCAGTCCCGCCGGTAATGGAGGTTTTTGATTCCCGCTGGCGGGACCAGCATGACAGCAGCAGGACTTCGGCCCATTGCGGGCCGGAGAATTGCCGGGGGGGGGCCCGCCAACAGTCGCGGCACGATTCCCACCCCCACCGAATCTCTGGTGCCGGAGACTTCGGGAGACGGCAGGGGCAGGATTCATGCCACCCCCCAGCGATTCTCTGACCCGGCGGGGGTTCGGGGAATCCAGCCCCAGGAGATTATTGACAGATTGGGGTAATGCTGAAGGCGGATAGGTGATTATTACAGTTGGGTGTAATGCTGAAGGCGGCCAGGTGATTATTGACAGATGTGGGTTAATGCTGAAGGGGACAGGTGATCATTAACAGATTGGGTGTAATGCTGCAGGCAGACGGATGATTATTGACGGGTTGGATGTAATGCTGAATGGGACAGGTGATTATTGACTGATTGAGTGTCAGGATGAAGGTGACACATGATGAGCGGCAGTTTGGGTGTCATACTGAAGGGGACCAGTGATTACTGACGCTGCCAGTTTTTACCTTGTGCTCTCAGGAGAGTTGTCACTGCATCTGGTCATCCTCCCCGTGGAATCCTGCAGCTATTAGGGCCTGTAGGGGTAGCACAGTAGTTAGCAGTGGCGCCTCACAGTGCGAGGGACCAGAGGTCGATTCACGTTTTGGGTGACTGTTTGTGTGGAGATTGTATATTCTCCCAGTGTCTGCATGGGATTCCTCTGGGTGCTCCGGTTTCCTCCCACAATCCATAGATTTGTGTGTTGGGTGGATTGAACATTCTAAATTTCCACTTAGTGTCCACGGATGTGCTGGTTAGGTTACGAGGATCGGCAGGGTGAGTGGACCTGGGCAGTGTGCTCTTTCGGAGAGTCAGTGCAGACTCTATGGGCCAGGTGGCCCCCTTCTGCACTGTATTGATTCTATGATGCTATGATGATTACTTCACGACCATGCCTGCCTCATCTGGCCTCATCACCTGCTTACTGTGCTTTCAGAACCTGATCACCTTCTCTCCTTCCACTTCATCCTTATTGGAGAAGGCGTGCAGTTGTTTCACCTCCTCATCATTCTGACCTCCCCAATTTTGCATTGTCACATTGTACAGCATGCAACATGCCACAATGATGCATGGCACCCTCTCAGAAGTGTACTGCAGTGCTCTGTCAGATCTGTCAGTGCAACAAAACCTCATTTTCATTATCGCAATGGTGTGCACCACCAAAGTCTGGGTTGAGGCATGAGGTTCATTGTGCCTTCTCTCAGCTGGAATCTCAACCACCACACAGGCATCATCAGACTCACCCTCCGTGGGTAGCTCTTGTCTCTGAGGAGCCAGTCCTGCAGCCTCTGTGAACACTGGAAGATATAAAGGATCTGAGAAATGCTTAAGATGCATGTCATATTCTTCTCTCAGATTCTTCTCCTTCTTCTATCTTGCCTTTAGCCATGAGGCTGACAGCAAGATCACCAGGCTCCATGGTCCTGATGGACTCCTCACTGCAATATCAAAGAGAGATGGAAGGATCAGCATATATCTCGATGTCTCTTAAGGGCTTCCCTTGATTCAGGCTCTTGTTCTGGTTGCGTGTCAAGGCCCCCTCATGCATGCAGGAGAGACCTGGCCTCCACTTGGACGGCCAGTGTTCGGTTACCTTGATGCCTGACCAAAACCCCACCCATCTCCACACCGCACCACATAACCGAGTGGAGACACCTTTGGCCACTCACTGCATCATGCGCTGTCAGCTCAGAATTAGGTATTATCCGCACCTGAACTCCAAGGCTGTACTGCTAACTTGAACCGTAAGGGTTACTGCTCAGAGCCTGAATAGCTACAATGCAAGGGGTTTTGAGTGCCTCCCTCAGTGACTGTTCCATGCTCACGTCTCACAAAGGGATCCTCTAATTTGCCTAGTTACTCAATTGTTCAGCAACCCCATAAAACTCAGATTGTTTTGTTGTCTGCGCCTGAGGGGTAAAAGGTTTAAGAGAATTTGGTGGCATATCTGGATTTTCTGTTGCTTGATTGTGCATAATTTCTTCAAACGCCAGACTCCGGGGATGCCAATTGAGATGATGCTGAACAGTCTCTGCTGTGGAAGAATGCCTAATCTGGAACTGCTTTTCCAAGTGCGTGGCCAATTTCTCCACCAACACCCCCCCCCCCCCCCCCCCCCCCCACCCCCTCCCTGTCATGGGGCAGCACGGTAGCATGGTGGTTAGCATCAATGCTTCACAGCTCCAGGGTCCCAGGTTCGATTCCCGGCTGGGTCACTGTCTGTGCGGAGTCTGCACATCCTCCCCGTGTGTGCGTGGGTTTCCTCCGGGTGCTCCGGTTTCCTCCCACAGTCCAAAGATGTCCGGGTTAGGTGGATTGGCCATGCTAAATTGCCCGTAGTGTCCTAAAAAGTAAGGTTAAGGGGTGGGGGGTTGTTGGGTTACGGGTATAGGGTGGATACGTGGGTTTGAGTAGGGTGATCATGGCTCGGCACAACATCGAGGGCCGAAGGGCCTGTTCTGTGCTGTACTGTTCTGTGTTCTGTGTTCATGTGATTGTGGACTTCCTTCAGTCTGTGCTGCCTTGCTCTTCACCCCAGCTCTCGGAATATCAAGGCCATGGTAAATCTGTCACTAATGAGATGGAAGACACATTAAAAATGAATGGCTACAAAGATATTGAATTGTTATTATTTCTACAAAATGGGAGAAGAGGAAACTGCACATTTTCGAGTTCACCCTAACTGAAACATTGGTTGTCATAAATAAGAAATTGTTTTAACCTAATTGTTTTCAAAGAACATTTTCTGTTCAATGCAGATGTCACCCTCCTCTTCTGAAGCCTACGATCCTTGCTATATTAGCTTTCTACACATTATGGGTGCCTTTAACTTACCTGACCCACAGGCTAATTCGTGAGCCTGAATGGTGAGAATTGCTAGTCACTTTGACTATGAGGAAAAGAGAGAGGTTTCTGGGTGCACTGTTGAGGGGCATCGCAGCAAAAACTGATCACATCCTCAACTGATATCCATATGTGTTGACTTCTAACAGGGATTGCTGGCCCGCAAGCAGGACCAGGAACCCCATTAGAGATGAGAGATCAAATCTGGGTTCCTTTCTGTTCAGTATGGCGTAGCCACTCACTGGGTAAACTGAGCAATTGGGAAACCAATTTGCTTCCATTTTATGAATAATCCATTGACCAAAGTACTTTCTAATGTATTTGTAATAGTTGTATTATTATGTAGTGAAGCATTTCGAATTGAATGATTTGCTCCTCCTGGCTTGCTGGCTGTTTAGTGCGATAAGATTCTGCAGACTGTGGTTAAAGCCTGAAATGAACATGTAGATTCTATGTTCTATTTATAGAGACCATATTTACACTATTGAAATGGATACATCCTTCAAAGAGCAGATTAATTTTAACAAAGTAAGTAGCGTGTGTTTTCTTTGTTTCTGTGACTGTGCTGTCTCAGTTTAAAAATGAAGCCCCATATGCAGGACCTAGATAAGATTTGAACAACTGTGAATTAAAACAACTGGCAGTAAAGTAAAGGCTAGACTGAGACAGCTAGAAGCATTAGTACAAGCAAGTTTTGATAAATCCTAACATTAAATTTCAAAGTACCATTTCCATTAACTGCCATTATGGGAAGGTATTCTTCAAGTGGAGCACGTTTGAGCAAACTAACTATGATTTGAAAATAAATGTCTCACTTGGGCTAACCCTGTGTATTGTGGTGTTTAATAGTTTGTTTCATGAAGATTATTTAGACCATAAGACATAGGAACAGAATTAAGCTATTCACCCATCGAGTCTGCTCCGCCATTCAATCGTAGCTGATATTTTTCTCATCTTCATTCTCCTGCCTTCTCCCCATAACCCCTGATCCCCTTATTAATTAAGAACCTATCTATCTCTGTCTTAAACACAAGTGATTTGGCTTCCACAGCCTTCTGCAGAAAAGAGTTCCACAGATTCACCACCCTCTGGCTGAAGAAATTCGTCCTCAACTCTGTTTTAAAGGATCATCCCTTTAGTCTGAGATTGTGCCCTCTGGTTCTAGCTTTTCCGACTAGTGGAAACATCCTCTCCACGTCCGCTCTATCCAGGCCTCGCAGTATGCTGTAAGTTTCAATAAGTTCCCCCTTCATCATTCCAAACTCCAGCGAGTACAGACCCAGAGTCCTCAAACTGTCCTCATACAACAAGCTTTTCATTCCAGAGATCATTCTTGTCAACCTCCTCTGGACCCTTTCCAAGGCCAGCACATCCTCCCTCAGATATGGGGCCCAAAAGTGATCACATTACTCCAAATGGGTTCTGACCTGAGCCTCATACAGCCTCAGAAGTACATCCCTGCTCTTGTATTCTCACCCTCTTGACATGAATGCTAACATTGCATTTGTCTTCCGAACTACCAACTGAACCTGCGTGTTAACCGTAAGAGAATCTTGAACAAGGACTCCCAAGTCCCTTTGTGCTTCTGATTTCCTCAGCATTTCCCCAATTAGAAAATAGTCTATGCCTCCATTTCCTCTTCCAAAGTGCATAACCTTACACTTCTCCACATTGTATTCCACCTGCCATTTCTTTGCCCACTCTCCTAGTCTGTCCAGGACCTTCTGCAGACCCACTGCTTCCTCAATACTACCCATCCATCTACATATCTTTGCACCACCTGCAAACGTAGCAACAGTGCCTTCAGTTCCTCCTTCCAAATCATTAATGTATATTGTGAAAAGTTTGGTCCCAGCACCGGCCCCTGAGGCACACCACTAGTCACTAGCTGCCATCCTGAAAAAGACCCCTTTTTCCCCACTGTCTGCCTTCTGCCAGTCAGCCAATTCTCTATCCATGCCTTACCCTTAACGGCATGGGCTCTTAACTTATTTAACAGTCACTTTCGCAGCACCTTGTCAAAGACCTTCTGGAAATCTAAATAAATCACGTCCACTGGTTCTCCTTTGTTTAACTTCCTTGTCACTTCCTCAAAGAACTCTTAACAGATTTGTCAGACATGACTTCCCCTTGATGAAGCCAAGCTGACTCAGCCCTATTTTATCATGCACTCCCAAGTACTCCGTAATCTCATCTTTAATAATGGACTCTAAAATCTTACCAATGACCGAAGTCAGGCTAACCAGCCTATAATTTTCTGTCTTCTGCTTCCCTCCCTTCTTAAACAGTGGTGTTACATTAGCTACTTTCCAGTCCTCTGGGACCCTCCCTGCCTCCAGTAATTCCTGAAAGACCATCACCAATGCCTCCCCAATCTCCTCAGCCATCTCCTTCAGAACCCTGGGGTGTAATCCATCTGGTCCAGGTGATTTAGACCCTTCAGGTTCCCCAGAACCTTCTCCTTCGTGATACACTCACCTCTGCTTCCTGGTTCTCCTGGAGCTCTGGCATCCCACTGGTGTCTTCCACCGTGAAGATTGATGCAAAGTAACTAATCATTTCCTCTGCCATTTCTTGCTTTCCTATTATTACTTCTCCAGCCTCATTTTGCAGTGGTCTGATGTCTATTTTTGCCTGTCACTTACCTTTTATATATTGTAAAACTCTTCTTATCTTCTTTTATATTACTAGCTAGCGTACACTCATATTTCATCTTCTCCGTCCTTATGACTTTTTTTAGTTGTCCTCTACTTGCTTTTAAAGACTTCCCAATCCTCTGGCTTTCCACTAATCCTCACCACTTTGTATGCTTTTCCTTTTGCTTTTATGCTGTCCTTGACTTCCCTCGTCAACCATGGATGCCTCATCCTCCCCTTAGCATGTTTTCTCCTCCTTGGGATGAATTTCTGTTGTGCCTCCCGAATAACCCTCCAAAACCCCTGCCATTTCTGTTCCACTATCTTCCCTGCTCGGCTCCCTTGCCAATCAACTCTGGCTAGCTTCTCCCTCATGCCTTTGCAGTTACCCTTATTTAATTTGTAATACCTTTACATCTGATTCCAGCTTCTCCCCCTCAAACTGCAGGGCAAATTCTATCACATTGTGGTCACTGCTCCCTAAGGGTTCCTTCACCTTAAGTTCCCTAATCAATTTATTCAGTTAGTAAATCTTTAGTAAGCACAAAATTTAAAATCTCTAACTTTGAGATTGTTTTGCCCTGTAAAAGAAATAATAAATGGAAACAAGTAATGAAAATAAAATCTCTCAAAATAGAATTTTTATACAGTAATTTTGTTGCCTTCAGCAATGCCGGGGCATATTGTGAAACCTGATTCAAGAAAGACAGTCAGTTAGCACTCACACAATTAATATTTTCCTATTGTTGCTTGTTCGGAATACCACATTACCTTTCTAACACAGCAGTTATAAAGCTCAATATGATATTCGGTATTCTGTTGTGATTGCCAGTAAGATTGTGTAAGACACTACCTAGTTCTAATGAGCTGGTTCTTTCATCATCACAGAAATTAACGTGGCGATCTAAACAAGCTGACATCGATATATGCAGAATGAAGGGAAAGCATAAGGTAAGCAGGTATTATTTCCCGAATGGATGTCACTTTAATGTAGATTCGCTGTGTCTGTTATTGTATGACACAATCTTCGATTGACCTCTAATTCTGTCATTAACGTGATTCATTGGGTTTATCAGTTATCTCCAAATTAGTTCCCCTGTTGCTAGCTTTATTTGTTACAATGGTGAATGCTTAGAGCGGGAAAATAAAATTTTGCTGGGAGTTTTAGAGGCACAGTTCACAATGCCACTTGTGTAATGAAACATACTTGTACTGTAAACTGACAATAACATAGCAATTTTTGTTTTGCTGGCATAGGATGAATGTCACAATTACATTAAATTGCTTTTGAAAAGAAATGATAACACCTTATTCGTCTGTGGGACAAATGCTTTCAACCCATCATGCAGAAACTATAAGGTATGCCTCTTGAAATGTTTTTTCAAGTGAGATGAATTAGCATTCCCAGTATTATGCCGGGAGACAGCATCAGGTGATCATAACCTTAATGTGGCTCATTATTTGTATTTCATTTCTTTTAAATTCGGTTGTTTGTTTCCTTAATAATGTTGAATAATGTTTTTCAAAGACCACTGCCATAGTCCCAGATGACCATAGGCTATGTTCTCCTTTGAGGGGGAGAGCTGACTGGTGGTGATTTAACCTGAGGCTCACCAATGCTCAGGTAACGAGCAAGATTACGAAGGCAGAGCCTTTATTAATAACCTCAGCTGGTACCTGTGCCTTAACCTCAGTCTGCATCACAACTGCTGAAGCAACTGAAGAGAGGACACTTTCTGAATATTTGATTTTTCCATATGGGTTTAAAGCTTCCAGCCCGCTATTCAACGGCACTTTGACATTTCTGCGCACCTGCCCCTCATTACGACTGGTGCACCTTTGTGGAATCCAGTATGAAACAGCACTCCTGCACAGCAGTTAGGTTCCCGGCGCCAGGAGAATCCTGAAAACATTTTCTTTTTCTTTTATTTTATTTTCATGTACAAAATGATCTGTTTGAGCTGCTCGGAGAAAAATACTTTTCACTATACCTCAGTACACGTGATAGTAAACAAATCCAATCCAATATGTTTAAATCAGCCCTATGGGTTATTTAAATATGCTGATCTGGGTCACGCCTCGTGAAGGCGAGATCCAGATTGCGACGTCTTGCGAAACTCCATTAAATCACACAAGACGATTTGAGCATCGCAAAACTTGAGTGCCCTCCGAGGAAGGACGCGGCGTGGCTCTGTGTGGGAGGCAGCAGAGTCCTCGGGCAAGGAGCTCCACGGTCCACCTCCACGCTTCCCCACCACCCCCCGTCCCTCCCGAGCGTGTCTCCCCGAGAGACGATTTGAGCATCGTACCTCTCGTGAGAGGCCTTTCTCGAAATTCAACAGCCTCTTTAAACACCAAGCCATTAACGTACGCCCCTACTGTGACAAGAGTGTAAATAAGAACATAGATTAAAGTTCTGGAAATTATGGAAGGATTGGTTTCGGAGTAAATGCTAGGGACAGGATAAACCTGAGGAATAGGACAATGAATGTAGCTACAGGTGTTGCTAACTGGATAGCACCACCATGGACAAAGAGAACTTAGAGGAAAAAGTGGAGCAAACAATTGGTTGTTAGTCAAAAGACCATTGAGCAGGAATAATTATAATGGCAAGCTGTCCTTAAAACTCTGCTCCGCATAATGTGCAACAGGCTCTGTGTTTTTTGTGTTCCATTAGTGTATGATGGGTAATGGAACACCCTAACTTGGTAATAGCTGATCAATGATCCTGATAAAGACAGTGGATAATGTTAAGCGCCTTGTTTACTTATTCCAGTGTAACATTAGATTCCTGTTCAAGTTTCTTTGGAACAAGTTAAAATTGAACTAATTAAGCATGTGATTAGACTCCTTGGTTATCTTAAAGGAACGGTCCTTCACAATAGCTGTTTGACAAAATACATTGAAGTCTTTCTATGCCAGAAGCAATGCATGGATTCCTGCTTACATTAATAATTATGAAGCTGGCTTATAATTAGCCTCATAGAGTAATAGTACATCTTGAATCATGAACAAAAGTAAGCCAGCGCAAATACAGCAAATTTCCACCAATATTTCCGCTTATACTAACAGTTGGCAAAAAGCGGGAAGTGGTGTTCCATAGGAATTTGTGCTGGAACCATTGTTGATCACAATTTATGTAAATGCATTCGGGAATCGGAAACAATTTCTGAATTTGCACACAACACTAAGTTGGGGACAATAGTTATTACAGAGGCAGACTGTGACAGAATACAGGAAGATATTAATAAACCTGCAGAATGGGTGTGCAAATTAACTTCAATATAGGCTGCACATTCCTTGGAAAATAAATGTCCAAATGACCGAGAGGAGTAGAGTAACGATGGAGGTTAATAAGGTAATTTAAAAAAGCAAACGAAAGCACTGGAAATCATTTCTTTACAGATCAGGGGCGAAATTGTCCGACCCCCAGCAGGGTCGGAGAATCGCCCGGGGCCGCCGAAAATCCCGCCCCCGCCATGTCCAGAATTCTCCCACCCGCAAAAGGTCGCGTGCCGCCAATCCCTCCACCCGCCTCGGAGAATGGCGGGGGCCGGCAGCAGGCTACGGGTTTCTGTGCTGCCGTTATTCTCCGGACCGCGATGGGCCGAAGACCCGCCGCTGGGAGGCCTCTCCCGCCGCCGAGGTTTGAACCACCTCTGGTGGCGGCGGGATCGGCGGCGCAAGCGGGCCCCCGGGGTCCTGGGGGGCGTGGGGCGATAGGACACCGGGGGATGCCCCCACAGTGGCCAGGCCCGCAATCGGGGCCCACCGATCGGCGGGCGGGCCAGCGCCGTGGGAGCACTCTTTCTCTTCTGCCGCCGCCACGGCCTACACCATGGCGGAAGCGGAAGGGAATCCCCCAGCGCGCATACGCCGGTGGTGACGTCAGCGGCAGCTGCCGCTGATGTCACCACCGGCGCATGCGCGAACTGGCGAAGGCCTTTCGGCCAGCCCGGGTGGCGGGCGTCAAAGGCCGTTGGTGCCAGTTTTGGCGCCAGTTGGCGTGGTGCCAACCGCTCCGCACCTTTGGGGAGGCCCGACGCCGGAGTGGTTGACGCCACTCCGCTACGCCGGAACCCCCGCTCCGCCGGGTAGGGGAGAATCCCGCCCCAGATTTAAAAGCAGATATGTTGGGCGGAATTCTCCCATCGGGAGACAAATAGCTGACGCCGGAGTGAAACCCTGAGTGTTTCACTACTCCTCGCCCCCTATTCTCTCTCCATCCCCCCTCCCCCCGGGGGGCTAGGAGCGGCGGCGGGTGAATTCCGCGTGCCGGGCCTTGACGCTTGCGTCAAAGCGACGCGCTGGGAATGACGCGGCCGGCGGCGCCCAAGTGACATCAGCCGCGCATGCGCAGGTTGGCCGGCGCCAACCCGCGCATGCGCGGTTGTCGTCTTCTCCTCCGCTGCCCCGCAAGACATGGCGGCTTGATCTTGCGGGGCGGCGGAGGGAAAAGAGTGCGTCTTTTAGAGATGCTGACCTGACGATTGGTGGACACCGATCATGGGCCAGACATCTGCTGAGCACGCCCGTGGTGCTCGATCCTCCCTTCGTCCCCCACAGGCCCCACACTCACCGGTCGCACGCTGTTCACGACAGCAGCGACCAGGTGTGGTTGGCGCCGGCGTGAACTGTTCGGGTTCGGCAGGCCGCTCGCCCCATTCTGGCAGGAGAATCACCGGTCGCCGTGAGAAACGGCGAGCGGCGATTCTCCGAGCTGCCTGTCGCAAAACGTGACACGCCATTTTTGGGGGGGTGGGAGAATAGCAGGGATGCCAGGGCAGCGTGACGTGATTCGCCCGGCCCTCCCGCGATTCTCCAACCCGGCGTGGGGTGCGGAGAATCGCGCCCGTTGTGTTCCACTTGTTTAACAGGTTGGTTAGGTCGCACTTTGAGTATCGTGAACAGTTCTGGTCTCCAGACTGTATAAACATGATATAGAGGCACTGGAGAAGATGCAAACAAAATGTGCAAAGCTGATATCACATCAGAGAGGTTATACACATCAGGATAGACTGAACAGGCTGAGCATTTTTCTTTAAATGGGAAAACTGAGGAGTGGCCTGAGAGCATTCTTCAAGATTATGAAAGGGATTGACAGAGTATATCTAGAAAAGATGCTTTTCAGTAGCAGTGAAGACAAGAATTAGGGGCTATAAATATGAGGAAGTCACTAATATATTGAATAGGAAATTTGGGAGAAACTAATATACAGAGAGTGTTGTCAGAATGTGGAAATCGCCAACACACAGAGTAACTGAGACAACCAGCTTAGATACATTTAAGGGGAAGCTAGATAAGGATATGAGAGAGAAAAGAATAGGATATGTTTATGGGAGTAGATGAAGAAAGGTGGTTGAAGGCTCATCTAGAGGCTAATCAATGCAGTTTTGTTGGGCTGAATGATCTGTTTGTGTGCAATTAATACTATGAGGTGAGTTTTACAGAGGGGGGAGGGGGCGTTTAGCCAACCAGCTGTAAAAAAAAACTTCCCCTGACAAGCTGATTGACTGACAGTTGAGCAGTGCTAGAAATCCATAGTGGCTGCTGCTGGAACAACAAGCAGTCCGAAGGTGATGGTCATGGATGCCGGACCATCATGATCCGGGGCTTTTGATCAGGGAGGAACCATGAGGAGGACGGGGAAATTGATCTCTGGAGGCTAGATGGGGAGGCACAAAGGGGGAGCAGGGTTCCTAAGGAGGTGCCTCACCTTCCCCCCCCCCCCCCCCCCCCCCCCCCCTTTCTTCTGGTTTTTTAGCCTGAGTCTTGCAAGTGTAAGCTGGTCTCCTATGTTCTGCCTTCCCCAGCTGCACATATTATTGCAACAGAGTTGGAAACAGGCTCTCAATAGGCCTAGAGAAGGCCAGGCTAACTGACGCTTTAACTGCCCAACATATTGCTGGGGGACAGCTTGGGGAAAGCAGTGGGCTAGCTACTCGTTCTATTTTATGTGCCCCACCCCACCCCAATGTGCAAACACACAGACCCAGGGGCTCCAGAATACCCCCAATGTAGCAATTGAAGTAAAATGTATCTTGTACAGTAAAGCTGAAGCCAACCTGTGTATAGGTAAGATGCCAGAGTGGTGGATTCCAGCGGCATTCTCCCCTACCCGGCGTGACGGAGGGTGCCGGAGTAGGGGAGTGGCGCTAACCACTCAGGGGTCGCGCCTCCCCAAAGGTGGGGAATTCACCCCACCTTTGGGGGCCAGCCCCGCGCCGGAGCGGTTTGCACCAGAAGACTGGCGCAAACACCCTGCGCCAGGGCTGGCCGAAAGGCTTTTGCCGGTCGGCGCATGCGCCGGCAGTGACGTCAGCGGCAGCTGGCCGCTGACGTCACTGCCGGCGCATGCGCGACGTGGTGTTCCCTTCCACCTCCGCCATGGTGGAGGCCGTGGCGGTCGCGGAGGAACATAGTGCGTCCAGGGCACTGGCCCGGCCCCTGATCAGGGGCCCCGATCGCGGGCCAGGCCACCGTGGGGGCACCCCCCGGGGTCCGATCACCCCCCGCCCCCCCAGGACCCCGGGGGCCTGCTCGCGCCACTGATCCCGCCGTTCCAGAGGTGGTTTAAACCTTGGCGGCGGGAGAGGCCTCCCAGCGGCGGGACCTGGGCCCATCCGGGCCGGAGAATCGCCGCAGGAGCCTCTCCGATCGGCGGGGCGAGTTTCCTGCCCCCGCCACTTCCCGGGTGGCGGAGAATCTCTGCCACAGCGGGGGCGGGATTTTAGGCGCCCCCAGGCGATTCTCCGACCCTGCTGAGGCTCGGAGAATTTCGCCTGAGGAATCCTAAAGTCAAACTCCAATCTCAAAGAACAACTGATTCAGATTTTGCGGAGAGGAGATTCTGCCAGGCCAGATGGATGGGAGAATACTCTGTCCAATGTAGGCCTTTTCTTCCTGCTTTTTTAGAGAACACTTGAATGTAACAACTCTCCTTTATATTGAGTATAGATGTAAGAAACAATTGGAAAGTTGGCAGGGGTGAACTATGGCTCAGAACCTCTGATGCATTACTGACCAAGAACTATTCATTGACCACTCCAAGCGAAAGAAAATGTCAGCATGCAGACATGACATTTCTACACTTTTGTGGCATTCAAAGTGCAGAATCTAACCATACAGAAGGATAGCAAATTGCAGAATGATCTGGAGTGAAGCCATGGCAATTCAATTACCATTACTGGTTTAATTTTCCAAGATTACCTCAGGAGAAGAGACATCTGCAGCCAATGTCATCTTGATATCAAGAGAGCGGCAGACAATCCCTTTAATCTCATTGGTTTGCCAGCTGTTGAATCTTAATACCTAGAAGCAGCTCTAGCACATGGTCTCTTCAGCTTGGCTTGAATTTTGCTTCCCTACTCCTACGCAGTATACCCAAATGAGTTTTCCGTTTCACACACAGACAGGTTTCATATTATCAGTTATCTGATCTGGTGGAATGGAAGTCAGTACAAAACCTCCTCCATACAGGCTCCCACACTAACTACCCTGTTGATGGTGAATCTAACTTAATTTCAATCCAACATTAACTGTTCTATCATTGCCTTACGTTCAATTGTACATATCAGAGAACGCGTCAGAAAAATGACTCCAGTAGAGCGCACATTTTCAATGTCACAACTTATTGGGGTCGGTTTGTTACTGACATTTATAAATATTTTTAAATGCTTTCTCCATCTGCCTTATATCTACTGTGTAAGGGATATTAATTACCACACCTGTTCATTTGCCTTTCCACATATGGGAATCATGCAGACTCTGCAAAAGTTCATTGGTCAATAATGCACCTGTAATTAATGTTCTAAAGCTTATTTTTATTTTGCACCATTACTAATATCTTAGAAATGTCTCAGACTGGCCAGCAGACAGTAATTGTATCTGCCTGCTCTTTTGGAACTTGAATGTATTCTCACTTACGTAAGTGCAGCAAGATACATAACCCAGGTTTATAGTTGACCATGAGGGACATTGTGGAAATAAAAATTACTTTTCCATGCTTTATAACCGTACAATAATCAGTGTATTTCTTTGGTAAGATAATTAACTCTCCATGTTTCCGTATTTTCAAACTCAGATTAAAAGAAAAAAACTTTTTTTCTGCAGAACCTTCTGTAAAACCATTACACCCCCAACTATTTACCTTTTGACGGATAGTCACTGTGGCAATCCAGTGAAAGGTGGCAGACAACTTGTCTATAGCAAGGTCCCACTGACAGCAGTGAGTTGATCTGTTTTTGTTGGCAGTGTTTGAAAGATAAATGCTGGTTGGAACATTGACAAAACATCCCTGCTTTTAGACACCATCCTTGCTTTCCTGTGAATAAGGCTGTGATCTTTTAAGAGACCACCTGAGAGGGTAGATAGGGCTTTTGCTAAAACTTGTACCCAAAAGCTGGCACCTCTGTCATCTAGAACGTACTCCATACTGAACTGAAGCATTAGCCCTTATTGTGTGCATGAGTCTTTAAGTGGGGCTTGAACTCACAACCTTCTAAAGCAGAGGTGAGAGTTTTACCACCGAGCCAAGGCTAAAACAAATAAAAGGGTTTTTCTTTTTACAGATGCAGCTCCAGCAGTTTTATTTTTAAATTTCTTTTTCTCTTCTCCTCTGCAGACACGTTAATTGTTTTTGGCAGTGACAAGGTTCCACAGACATTGAGAGCTCTCTATTACCTCACTCTGTTGAGTGGACCTGGCCAACGAATGGCAGTAGGTTACTTTGACCACAGGGAACATGACAGACCAAGCCCCACAATGTATTTAGATTTATGTGCACTGTCCAATGGGAGAATCACTAATATAAATAGAAGCAAAAACCAGGGCTGTTTTTTTCCCCTGTACAGAGATGCACAGATCAAGGAATTATATTCTTACACCAGCTGAGGTCACTGAACTCACCATAACTCAGGTAGCAAATGTTTTGCGTAGTTTACTACAACAAGCTGAATATTTATTCTGACGCCATTTGGAAAGTTCTAAGTACCATTCAATTTAGTGAAGTAAGTTTCAAAAGCTCCAAGGAGAGCAACGGTTAGAGTATTTCAGCTACTGGGGGAAGAACAGTAGAAATCAAAGCATTGTTGGATGTTGGCCACACTTCCAAATAACATTCTTTCCTATCATTACTCAATTGCTAAAGCAATAAAAGCACACATTTGCAGGCTGTTTTAAAGAGACATCTGTGCAATATATTAGGTCAAATTATTAACCTTTAAGTAGTTTTACTTCCCTGCAGTTTTCAAATTTCCTTAAAAAATCAGTAGTCAATGAATATCTTCAAAAACCCTTTATTATGTATTTGTATTTGGATGACTCGCCAAAATACTGTCTCCTTTGTGAAATTATTTGGGGAATGACAGTTCCTTAAATATCCATATATTACTGTTATGCTAATTTAATATTTTACAGTTTTGATATATCCATTTATTTGTGCTACAAATCTCTTGATTTCATATTTTATTCCATTGCTGGTATCTTTCTTCTAAAGTGCTCCACTGTTAAATTAATCCCTTTCTTCAAAGGTGCAAAGGCAGTGATATGGGAAATTTATAGGGGTAATTCAAAGGTTCAGAATGTTCCTATTGGGAGAACAGTGCTCTTCGGGAATGGGTCTTGGGGAACATTTTACAATTTTCTCTGTTAACTTTAATGAAGGGTTAAATCATCGGGTGTGCCCTCCCTTGTAGTGTCTCAATCCCACTGAGATCACTGGATTGTGGAATCACTCCTTTACATATTGTTTTAAACTGAGATAATGGCCATGGCAGTGGCCTTAGTGAGTATAATGTACAGTACTGTGTAAGTTAATAATATTGTTCTTAAATTATATTACTGGCTACTTATCCAAGAATTTGAACATGAATTCTTCCCATTGATTTCAGTTGGACACACTGGACGTGCTTGGAGATGACAACATCAGTGGAATGGCAAGATGTCCTTATGATCCAAAACATGCAAATGTTGCACTCTTTGCTGGTAAGCACTTGTCTAGATGTTTTGCTACATCCAGTGGTCACAATGTGACTTAATTAAATATTCAGGCAGAAAGGATTGATTCCCCACCATCTTACAAAAGAGTGACATTTTTTGAATATGATGCAATGTGGTGCCCAAGTAAAACTTTGTCACCAATAAAGCAGCACATAATTTGGAAGATTGACAATGGGAACTGCCAAATGTTGCTCCTCCTATTAGTCATTGCTTATCTGTCCCCAGGACCTAAAATTCATAATTCCTATCCTCAGTTTCGTATCTGTCAATGGCCTCACTGCAATCTGTATCAGCAACTATTTCAAACCCTGGGTCGGATTCTTTGATCCCCCAGACACGCATTTCTCAGTGGTGCACCATTTGCTGCCGGCGGTTTTCTCTCTTCCCACTGCTTATCAGTGGGATTTCTCATTGAAGCTGCCTCACACCACCAGGAAACCCGCGGGGAGGGGTCCACTGCTCTGGGAAAAGAGAATCCCAATGGCCAGAGAGCCCTGGCCCCTAACTTCTCTTTCACCTCTTCCCAAGATTTTGTTTCTCTGACTCTAACCTCTATGTATCGTTTACCATTAACAGCCGAGCTAAAAATTTCATGTGTTCTGTTTGCCAAAATTCCTTTCCTAAACCCCACCAACTCTCCACCTGTCTATTCTTTGAAACCTTCTCAAATCCCACTTCACCAGCCAACTATTTGGTCATCCTTCCTAATGAGTCCTTTTCTGGCTCAGTGCCCATTTTCCATATGCCCATCTGTGAACTGCCTTTAGAAATTATTTATATTCAGAGTGCTGTATTAAAGCAAGTTGTTTACCTCTGAGATTGAAGGGAACTTGCTGGCAAATCTCTGTTTTTGTTTAAAAACTATTTTGCTTGTTTAACATTGCTTTTCTTGTGACCTTGTGACCGTCAACATTTTGGGATTTATGACTTTACTACCACATTGTGTGACTTCGGTTAAAAACGCTATGATTAAGTTAAATATAGCTTAAAAGGGGTTACATTTATATGCAGCAGAGTTGAAAAGTGTAGAGTTGGACTCAGACAAGCCTTTTGAACCAACCGTTGGGGATTCTAAGTTCCTGCCAGCAGAGCACCCCAATTCACGGGTTTCCCGGCGGCATGGGGTGGCTTCAATGAAATTTGAAATAGCTGCTGCAGTTCCCACCCCCTCCCCAAGGTCGTTGGCAAAACAACCTCCCCTACCCTGGCGTGTGGCGATCCTCAGGTTAAATCACCACCAATCAGCTCTCCCCTTAAAGGGGAAAGCAGCCTATGGTCACCTGGGACAATGGTGACTTTATTGTACTAGTCACTGTTCATTTTTAATTTTTGGTGAGTAGTCTGACTGCTAACTTATCCAAAATCATTTGGAGTTTTTCTCAAACTTGTCGACCAAAGTTCACTCTCGCCTGAAATTCTTGAGATGCTCCTGAAACAGCTGTAAATATAGTGACTGGTGTCTTTTTCTAGTTTTATCTTTCATTGTTTGATATTGGTGAATTCCACTGTTCTTACAATGTATTACCCATAAAAATTAAACTGTTTAATGCAGAGCATTTCTGTAATTGTACTTCTTGCAGAAGGCAAGCTTTATTCAGCAACTGTAACAGACTTCCTTGCAATTGATGCTGTTATTTATCGGAGCCTTGGAGAAAGTCCAACACTACGGACAGTAAAACATGACTCAAAATGGTTGAAAGGTGAGTAAACAAAGATGGTGTTTTGATGACTATGTTGTCAAAATTCCAAAAAGTCATTATCTCCAACTTTGAAAGATCTTGTGGTTAACATTTTCCTTGAATGAGACAGAGTTTTATCTTTTGTGGTTTAATTTGAGTGAACTCCAAGTTGAGTCACTGAATACCTGTAAGGCACACCCTGGGTCATCGTAGGATATGGAAATACTCCACGGGCTCCTTGTGAATGTTTTCATATGCTTATTTTATATCTTTGATTTTTTAAAATGCATTCTTTAGCACAGAAGTGCTCGGAGAAGATAGTGATGATATTGCGCATACTGGGATGGATTTTGGAAGCCTACCAGATGGCGGGTAGGCCTGGAATTTCCCAACTCTGGCTGGTATGCTGATTTTGCAGCATCTTCCAAACTTTTGGGTCATTTTTTAAAGAGGTAGGTTGGGCAGGCTAAAACATGGCTAAAACAAACTGGCAATCAAAAGATGTTTAAAACTAAAATCCGTTAGGAGCAAATAAAACTGGTGATCTAAACAAAGCTCATAATTTCCTTCACAGTTGTTCATTAACCCCTGCTGAGCTAAATCCATTAGTGGGATATGGGTGCCAGCCAATTCATAAGGAGATTTCATTGTACAGCTGTATCAACAAAACCTTCATATCTGAATATATTAAAGTATTTGATGGAGTGCAATAGATGGCTACATTGCTTCAAAGGCTGAACAAATAACTTAACAATCAATCAATAAAAGATCAAAGCACAAGGTGCAATTGACAAGAGTAAAATCAGAATCTTAATGCAGAAGAGTACTTCATTCAGTGGCTAAATTAATTAATGCACCTGCAGACTACGGTGTTTGAACTATATTTACAGTTGAAGTATTAAATAAATGTTTCTTTATTCTGTTACAGAACCTTATTTTGTCAAGGCGGTGGATTACAATGATTATATCTACTTCTTTTTTCGGGAAATAGCTGTAGAATACAACACCATGGGAAAGGTAAGGATCAAGGCTTTCTTGAATAACATGAGGTTATGATCTGGAAGTGATGTAGACATTAGTAATCTTATCCAGGCTCTCTTGATGTATTTGTTGGGGCTCTCAGGAGTAGATAAATATTTAAAATCACCTTTTTATTAACCACATGTCTGATTGGCATGGTAGCTGTACAGATCATAAAGACCCATTCCTCAAGGGATGGTATACTATACGTGTATTGATCTGGCAGTCTGGCCCTTCACCCCATCTCTCCTGAAGATTCTGACTTTATTTTGAATATAGTTCCATGGACTAAGTGACTATCCTGGTATGTGTACTTGGAAGGGTCAAGAACCAGAGGGCACAAATTTAAGATGAATGGGAAAAGATTTGATGGTAGCACAAGGAAAAGCTTTTTTCAGTAGGGAGTGATTTTGGATCTGGAATATCCTGCCTAAGAATATGGTGGAGTCAGCTTCACCTGTAGCTTTTAAAAGGGAATTGGATAAGAACCTGAAGAGAAAACAAATTCAAGGTTACAGGAAATGCAGAGAGTGGAGCTAACCATGTTATTTATTGACAGAATGGACTGAATGACGGGCGGCAGGGTGGTGCAGTGGTTAGCACTGAGGACCCCGGGTTCAATGCCCCTGATCACTGTCTGTGTGGAGTTTGCACATTCTTCCTGTGTCTGCGTAGGTCTCACCCCCACAGAACAAAGATGTGCAGGCCAGGTGGATTGGCCTCGCTAAATTGCCCCTTAATTGGAAAAAAAACAACTGGATACTTTAAATTTTTTAAAAAAGATGGGCCAAAGACTTTCTTCTTTGCTGTAATGGACCGATGATTGTTTGGTTTTAGGTGATGTTGCCTTAGCAGGTATCAGAGCTGAACCCAACCTGATCCCACCTTACATCCAGTAGGATGAAGAGCAGGAACAGTGACAATTGTTTTTTACCTTTTGCTCAATCCACATTTGCTGAGGCCGATTAAAGCATCCCGATTCCTGTCTTGCTGAGCACACTGATAATTAAGTCTGTAAACTAACGATTTTTACAACTTTTGAGACACATGAGGAGGCAGTGGTAGAGTGGTATTGTCATTGGACGAGCAATTCAGATACCTGGTCTGGCCTACATGTGTCTCCAGATAGATCCACAGCAATGCAGTTGGCTCTTAAATGCCCTCGGGTATGAGTGATAAATGCTGGCCTGCCAGTGATGTTCACATCCCTGGAACAAAAGCAATCTAGAAAGCTCTGACATCACAATTCTAAGTATCCTGCTTTCACTTTCTTTACCTTTGTTGGGAATCTTTGTACATTCCTTATAGAAAAGGTACATGCCTCTCACTGCATAGAACTATTTTGCTTACATTTAAACTGTTTTACAGAAAGAACTTAGATTTATACATTGCCTTTTATGCTGTTTGGGCATCCCAAATGCTCCATAATCAGTTACTCTTAAGTATAGTCACTGATTTGGACACATGTAGCAAGCACTTTTCACACTGCAAGTTCACACATACAGTAATGAGGTAAATGACCAGTTGATGGTGTTAATTGAGATACAAATGATGGCCATGGCATTGGATGAACTTCCCTAATCTTCTATGTTGCATCCATCTGAGCAGGGAGACAGGACCTCACTTTAATGCTTCATTGGAATTTTGGCATTTCCAATAAAGCAACACTCACACAGTACTGCACTGAAATGTCAGCCCTAGATTATATGTTGAGAATTCTGTAACCGGACCCGAACACACAGCCATCTAATTTCAGTTATGAGAGTGCTTTTGTTGAGCAGACTTTAGTTAATTCTTAACTTAACTAAAATACTTGTTAAAAAGGAGCTTCTATAAGTTCACAAAGATGAGAAAATATCAGTTGATGGTTGGTGCATTGAGTCAGTATCACAGGCTAGTAACTAACAGCTATTTATGACTCACCTGGTGAAGGAGCAGTGCTCCGAAAGTTAGCGATTCCAAACAAACCTGTTGGACTTTAACCTGGTGTTGGAAAACTTCTTACTGTGTTCACCCCAGTCCAATGCCAGCATCTCCACATCATAGCTATTTATCAGTGCACAAGTAACAGAGAGGAAAGACCTCATTTATTCGCAGGAATCCTAGAAATAATATTACCGTATCACACAGAACATTAGGATGAAATATGCTGATAAATGTGCAAATTTCTGGATAAGCGGGAAGAAGTTTGACGGTGGGCAGAGGGCAAAGTACAAGATCAAATGATTGAAATAGCTCGTGTATTGATTATGGTAACAGCAAAAATCCCATGTCAGTCAAAGAGGGTGACGAAGATTGCGGGTGTAATATTGCTTTTGTTGCTCAGTGTGTTAATTTGTCTAAGTGAATCCCATGTGGTTGGCTGGGATTGAGTTGGAGTGGACACATACTGAAAATGAAGCAATGAACACAAAATGAATTCCAACGTTTGAAACTGGGCAACTACTGTCTATGAAGTTGCAAATGACTTTAACTGTTTGTACCAAAATACCAGCCATGAGGAGCTGCAACATCGTCATGGACCTCCCTAACGAAGAGGAAGCAGGCTCCTACCCTGATTAAAATTGTTATTCTTTTGTTAACGTTTTAAAAAAAAAGTGAATTGAATTAACTTGTTTCCTTGGTATGTAAATATGAATCAGAAGGAACAGATTTGTAATATAATTAACAGGTAAATGAAAGGATGATGAAGTACTTCTGTGCTCATTAACGCAAGGGATTACATTACAAAGCACTGACACATAATTTGTTTTTGCCCTGAGAAATGTTAATAAGAATTTCTAATTCATTAGAGTAAGCTTAAAATAATGCCATCCTCACTGCACTCTCTTGTCTGATGGGTTATATTTACAGCAGTATATTTTGTTGTCTATTAACCCTGAGCTCTGCATAACATGACAATATCTTATGAACTCACTTACAAAATTAGAAAGGTATTGATGGAAAATAGTTCATACAGTATTGCATTAGAATAGAATATTAATATCATTTGTAGCAATAGTATTTTAAGATCTGTGGTTTTTAAAGAGGAATGGTTCCCCTATAATGAGTCTGTAGTGCATATAAGACCAAACTGGAGAAGGCATCCCTGCTCTATCTCATTTTCTTACCTTGCTGAAGGCCCTGACTCCAGGGCAAGATTCAGTAGGTATTAACAGTGACTAATACTTCACCTAAGTAGCATATCGAAGGGAACTGGGGCCAACACACCAAACAGGAGCAATACCTTAGCTATTACCTATAGTTTCCGGCAGGCCAGGATTCTGTACAAGTTACGGGCAGCACAGTGGCGCAGAGATTAGCATTGCTGCGTCACGGCGCCGAGGTCCCAGGTTCAATCCCGGCCCTGGGTCACTGTCCGTGTGGAGTTTGCACATTCTCCCCATGTCTGCGTGGGTTTCACCCCCACAACCCAAAGATGTGCAGGTTAGGTGGATTGGCCACACTAAAATACCTCTTAATTAGTAAAAATTAATTGGGCACTCTAAATTTATGGGAAAAAAAGAATTCTGTACAAGTCAATCTCAGTGGTACACTGGGCTGTGAATGAGGAATTATTTATCTTCACCACCTTCTCAGTAAACCTATTATTTGTGATGCAGAACATGGCCAGCTGCGGGCGTTCAATTCCCATACCAGCTTATCCGAACAGGCTCCAGAATGCAGCGACTAGGGCTTTTCACAGTAACTTGATACTTATGACAATAAAGCCTATTATTATTATTATTATTATTAATAATTGCAGAAACCGGGGCAACCTGCACAACGATCCAAACTAGTTCCACTGAACGTGTGCGCTGACTGGCAGCGCAAATTTATGCATGCTCGCCACCAAGCCAGCACCATCGGGGTCTACAAATTCAACTCAATGTTTCTGGTCACGACCTTTCATCAGATGAAAAGTCACGACCTGTAATGTTGCTCTGTTTCCCTCTCACACAGCTGCTGCCAGACATACTGAGTACTTGGAACATTTACTGTTTTTATGCCTTAATGTAGCAACTTTCATGACTTTGCAATGCCCAAAGCACTTTACAGCCAATAAAGTACATTTGAAACATAGTGGGTGGGATTCTCAGAACCCCCGTTGGGTGGGAGAATCGGCGGGGGTCGGCGTGAGTCCCGCCCCAGCCGTCCTCCCAATTCTCCCGCCCCTCAAAAACCGGCCCAGCGTGAGTCACGCCGCATGCCTCGGAGAATGGCGCGGTCCGGTGCGATTCAATGGGCCCCGGGGCTGTCCAGATTCTCGGGCCCTCGATGGGCCGAAGTCCCGCCCGTTCTATGCTGGTCCTGCCGGCATAAATTAGAGTTGGTCCCTTACCGGCGGGACCTGGCAGCGCGGGTGGGCTCTGGGGTCATTGTGGGGTCACGGGGGGATCTGGCCCCAGGTGGTGCCCCCACGGTGGCCTGGCCCGCGGTCGGGGACCCACTGATCCGCGGGCGAACCTGTGCCGTGGGGGCTCTCTATTCCTTCCGCACCGGAGGCCGTAGTCACCTGCCATTCCTGGTGCAGAAGTGAATCCCTCTGCGCATGCGCGGGTTGACGCCAGCACTCACTGGCGCTCCCGTGCATGCGCCGACTCACGTCGGCCGGGGGAGGCCCTTCGGCGCCGGTTGGTGTGGCGCCAGGCCCCTATCCCGCCGTCCGGATTCCGCACTTTTGGGGCACCCCGATGCTGGAGTGGTTCACGCCACTTCATCCTGCCGGGACCCCCCGCCCTGCCGGGTACGGGAGAATGCCGCCCAGTCACTTTTTTTTAAGGGGCCAATTTAGCGTGGCCAATCTACTTACCCTGCACATCTTTGGGTTGTGGGGGAGAAACCCACGCAAACACAGGGAGAATGTGCAAACTCCACAGGGGCAGTAACCCAGAGCCAGAATCGAACCAGGAGGCAGCAGTGCTAACCACTAAACATAGTGGCCGCGATTCTCCACTCCTGCGCGGCATCGGGAAGGCCGTCGTGAACTCGGCCGAGTTTCACGACGGTCTCAGAGGCCGCTCCTCGCACCCTATTCAACCCCCCCCCCCCCCCCCCCCCAGGGGGCTAGGAGCGAAGTTCCGTAAATCTCGGCCGCCGGGCCTTGATGCTTGCGTCAAGGCGGCGCGCCGAGAATGACGTGATGGCGGCATGTGCGGTTGCCGTCTTCCCCTCCGCTGCCCCGCAAGACGTGGCGGCTTGATCTTGCACCGATCATGGGTCAGTCTCCTCCCGAGCACGGCCGTGGTGCTCACTCCCCTCTCCGCTCCACACAAGCCACAAACGAACCTTTGCCGCCATGTTCACGACGGCAGCGACCAGGTGTGGTTGCCGCCGGCGTGAACAGGTCGGGAATGTCAGGCCGCTCGGCCCATCCGGGCAGGAGAATCGCCAGTCGGCGTGAAAAACGGCGAGCGGCGATTCTCCGAGCGGGGGGTGGGAGAATCACGGGGGGTGCCAGGGCAGCATGTAGTGAGTCGCCCGGCCCTCCCGCGATTCTCCCACCCGGCATGGGGAGCGGAGAATCGCGCCCAGTCACTTTTGTAGGCAAACAAAAATACCAGTGGCATTTTAAATGCAATTTTTCTGTTGACAAAAAAAAAGTGTGTGAGACTTTCCCTCTCACCCCCTGCCATTCCCACAGAAAAGCAGGAAGTATTATTTCACAATTGATAAGCTCATCATTTTTTTTCTTTTTGCCAGTTCGCACAGTTTCTTTCTGCTTAGGTTATGGTTCAAGAAGGAAAGAAAGTTTCTAAACTTTATAAAGAAAGTTTCATAAGTAGAAGGAAATGATCTCACCTGACATTTTTTTTTGTGAAAACACTGGGGGCGGGATTCTCTGTCCCACCGCGCACGTTTTCTGGTGCGGTGCACCCCCTCCGGCAGCAGGATCCTTCATCCTGCCAGCGGGCCAATGGGGTTCCCCATAGCGGGCACCTCTACGTCATCGGGAAATCTGCTGGTGTGAATGCGCTGCGGGCGAAACGGAGGATCACGCCGGCGGAGAATCCAGCCCGGGATTTCCTCGCCATCATGGATTTTCACAAGGAAAGTCTTTCCCTTCTCCCCCAGTGAAATTAGTTATAATGTTACAAAGGGGCTCCATTCTATGAGCATGATTGCATGAGGTCTGAGAATTACTCGGGAGGCACCTGGCTCCTGTTAACCATGCTACAGGTTTGGAACCTACCTTTTCCTTGCTAGGTGAGTCAAGAGCACCTTGCAGGCTGTTCCTCCTTCTTTGCTGTTTGTACTGGAGCCATTGAAGGATGTTTGGTATTAATAATGTCACTGGAGCAGCCTGGTTCAGGGAAGAGAGAGAAAGACCACTCCCAAGGTTGGCGGGAAAATATGACATTTACAACAGAAAAGGGCAAACTTCTGTTGAGTTGCCATTTTCTTCTATAAAGGCTCGACATACTTAATATAAAAAGTATTCCCTCTTCCCTCCTAGTACTAGTCTTCTGATTAAAATATTACATAACCTCCAGAACCTCTTTAATGAATGATCGGCAGCACTGCTCTGCTCTTGTGAGCTTTGTGATTGGTCATAGTAATTCAAAACAAATAAATGGTGGAAGAATGTTCACCTTTTGATCTTTGAACAAAGTAGTAACCTGAAGTTGAATCCATTGGGCTGGTTTAGCACAGTGGACTAAACAGCTGGCTTGTAATGCAGAACAATGCCAGAAGCGTGGGGTCAATTCCCGTACCGGCCTTCCCGAACAGGCGCCAGAATATGGCGACTAGGGGCTTTTCACAGTTACTTCCATCATAGAATTATCATAGAATTTACAGTGCAGAAGGAGGCCATACGGCCCATCGAGTCTGCACCGGCTCTTTGAAAGAGCACCCTACCCAAGCACACACCTCCACCCTATTCCCATAACCCAGTAACCGCACCCAACACTAAGGGAAATTTTGGACACTAAGGGCAATTTAGCATGGCTAATCCACCTAACCTGCACATCTTTGGACTGTGGGAGGAAACCAGAGCACCCGGAGGAAACCCATGCAGACACAGGGAGAAAGTGCAGACTTCGCACAGACAGTGACACAAGCCGGGATTCGAATCTGGGACCCTGGAGCTGTGAAGCAATTGTGCTAACCACCATGCTACCGTGCTGCCCAACTTCATTAAAGCTTACTTGTGACAATAAGCAATTATTATTATTATTAGTATTATTTTCATTATCATAGCAACTGTATCATCATACAGGTAGGGGTTCAACTAACTTGAATATTGTTCTGACTTTGCTGTGAAGCCAGAGAGATTCTACCAGAGGATACAAGGGATGGCCCAGAGATCAGGTGCCACTGTGGATTCATGTAACCAAATTGCACCAGAGTCCCGTGATGAGCTTGTTTAGCTGGGTGTTTCCCAGCACTGACAGTGCCGAGGAACACCATGCTATCTATTAGGACGTTGTTGCAATCTGATTCTCAGCAGGAAATGCCCTGCCGAGACTGCACATAGTCCCATTTCCTACACTGAGGAACTCCACTCACTGGAACCCCTCAGTGCGGGAATCCCCAAAGTCCCAAATTACCTAGAAACCCCACTCACACGGGAAGAACACCCTTTGGCCCGATCCTCGGTGCAGGAAAAATGCCAGTCTGACACCTGGGTAGCATCCAGGTGGCACTGCCAGGGTGCCAGGCTGGCTGTGCTGAGGTCGCACTAGCAGTGCCAGGGTACCCTGCCCAGTGGGCACTTACCTGGGGATCTCCAATTCCCCCCCTAATGGTCCCTGTTTGTGGAGGCCAGCACTGAACGGCGCTCGGCAGAGGCCTCGGAGGCAAAGGGGTTAGATACTAGGGCCTTGATAGATCAGGCGAGTACATATTAGAGTGAAACTAGCTGTCCCGCTCTAATATGCAGATCGTGATATCTTGCGAGATCGTGTTAGTTCTCGCGAGGCGTGGCGAGCTGCGTATAGCCAGGAAGAGGGATCTAAAGGCCGCATCACTCCGACATTCAGTGCAATGCGGCCAAATTGTGCCGCAGTTCAAAATGTTCTTTCCAGCATTGGCAGAGACACGCAGAAGAACAGAAGTAGCATCCTGTGAGTGACGGGGATTTAACCAATTGACCTTGACCTATTTAATTGGTGGATGGTAGAGCAAACACTAGTGTCCTTGTTGAAGCCAGTTTCACAAGAATTCAGCCCAAACTCTTGCTGAATCAACTTGGATTGAATACTGTGTCCGGGCGGCTGAAATCCATCCCCACATCAGGTTGTTCTCTCAGTTTTAAAATGGCCATCATTCCAGGGGAGGAGAAAGAAAATCCTTCAAAGACACTCTGAAGCTCTCCTAGAAGCACAGCAGCATTAACATCAATGACTCGGCAGAGTTTGTTACCCATTGTTCTGAATGGTGACAACTTATCCATTGAGCTGCATCATGTTTTGAGTCACAGCATCATATTGTTGTGTGGCGGCAGAGAAGAAAAGAAAAAGTAGCAAATCCCACTACCTCATGTCCCATGTGCCCAATGGTCTGTGGGTCAAGCATCAACCTGGTCAGCTACAGAAAGATCCATGGCAGAAACCCATGACCCTCAGGAGACCTTTCCTCAAATTACGGGACAGCGGTGATGACAAAGCCACCGTAACTGAACAGCCCATTAGTCACGCTGTATTAATGGCAGGGATTGTAATTTCAAGCTTCATATTACTTTTTCTCTGATTTTAAAACTCTTTTCCCTTTTAACGACTCATTTACTCTGCATAATGTATGTAGTTTATCAACTTCCCAACTGCATAATGTATGTAGTTTATCAACTTCCCAACTGTGAAAGGGGCAACCAACTTATTCCCAGGACTTTGTCGACCGATTGGAATTAGGGTGAGGGAGGAGAGCCCGGATGCATATGTGTGCACCTAAATAAAAATTTCAGCAGAAGTGCCTAGCTTCCAGTTCGTACCTTTTTCAGATAATATTAACAGAAATGCTAATGCAATTTCCAGGACGCCTCAGAAGCTGAGCTCTTTAATCAAACATTGATGTGAACTCTTGCGCTGTTCCACAGGAGACTTGATTCAATGTGTGTAATATTTTTAATGTACAGATTTTCATTTTAATCCTGGGGTCAGCGTATTGAAGTTTTGAAATGGCTGCTTAAGAGCTGATGGGAATTTCAAAACCCGTGCCTACATTTTTTTCAGGTGCTTTTCCCAAGAGTTGCCCGGGTCTGTAAAAATGACATGGGAGGCTCTCAAAGAGTATTGGAGAAGCAGTGGACATCCTTCGTGAAGGCTCGTCTCAACTGTTCCGTACCCGGGGACTCTCACTTCTACTTCAACATCTTGCAGTCAGTGACAGATGTTGTCCATATTAAAGGCCGTGATGTAATCCTCGCAACATTTTCCACACCTTATAATAGGTAAGTGTGATCTAGAGAGCCTTTGAGATGTTAGACTAATGCCATTAGAAAGAATATCTGAAATGACAATGTTTATCTAAACTACTTAAAGCTGAAGGCTGCTGTTAAGTATAGGTCAAATATAATTTTACTGGGGCCCATAAGAAAATTTTTAACCACCGATCCTCTGAAGGAGCATCCAACTAGGCCCACTCCCCCCGCCTTATCCCCACAACCCCAACTGACACACACATCCTTGGATACCAAAGGACAATTTAGCATGGCCAATACACCTAACCCACGCATCTTTTGGATTGTGGGAGGAAACCAGAGCACCCGGAGGAAACCCATGCAGACACGGGGAGAAAGTGCAAACTCCGCAAAGAGAGTCACTCAAGGCCGGAATTGAACCCTTGTCCCTGCCGCAGTGAGGAAGCAGTGGTAACCACTGTGCCACAGTGCCACCCCTGTGTGTTCTGGAACACATGATGATTATGTGGTTTTTTTCCCCCTTTTTAGGAACTTGTTGGGCGGAATTCTCCGCTCCCGTGGAAAATCGAGAAGGCCGTCGTGAACTCGGCCGAGTTTCACGACGGCCTCGGAGGCCGCTCCTCTCACCTTATTCACCCCCTACCCGGGGGGCTAGGAGCGGCGCTCCGTTATTCTCGGCCGCCGGGACTTGTCGCTGGTGTCAAGGCCTGGCGCGGCGAGAATGACACGGCCGGCGCGCCTAATGACGTCAGCCGCGCATGCGCAGGTTGGTCGGCGCCAACCCACGCATGCGCGGTTGCCGTCTTCCCCTCTGCCGCCCCGCAAGACATGGCGGCTTGATCTTGCGGGGCGGCGGAGGGGAAAGAGTGCGTCCCTTTGAGACGCCAGCCCGACGATCGGTGGTCACCGATCGCGGGCCTGTCCCCTCCCGAGCACGGCCGTGGTGCTCACTCCCCTCTCCGCCCCCCACAAGCGTCAAACCAGTGTTTGCCGCCATGTTCACGATGGCAGTGACCAGTTGTGGTTGCCACCGGCGTGAACAGGTCGGGAACGTCAGGCCGCTCGGCCCATTCGGGTCGGAGAATCGCCGGTCGGCGTAAAAAACGGCGAGTGCCGATTCTTCCGAACGGGGGGATGGGAGAATCGCAGGGGGGGCGCCAGGGGAGCATGTCGTGAGTCGCCCGGCCCTCCCGCGATTCTCCCACCTGGCGTGGGGAGCGGAGAATCGCGCCCATTATTTCAAACAAAACAATAATTACACATAGTGACTAATATTTCTGACCAAATGTCGCTCAGTCTCCCACTTGTTTTATAATGACTCTATGAAGCACCTTCGAGACATTTTTGACATTAAAGGTGCTTTAGAATAAAACGTCTTGTTTTGTGTCAGTAGCGTTATATCTCTGAGGATTTTCTTTGGTTGCGTGAACTGCTACAATGGACAAAAGCAATGCATCTCTTTCCGAGCGTGACTAGAATTTAAAATGTGTAGACTTTTTATTGCTGCTTTGTTTATAGAACTAGCAGCAGTTTATCTTGTTAACTTCTTTCTGCTGCTTAATTAGCCATCATTTTCTGTCTTGGGGAAAGATAAAGTAAAAGCCTAAAAGACTGGGAAGGTTTGTGGGTACAGCCTGACACAACATATGAATTAGTACCTTAATGTCCTTTGCATGGGGCTTTGTTAGCAGGGATAGGTGTGGGGTAAGGGAGAGGGAGAGAACCCTCAAGCTGCATGAGAGATCATTATGGAGTAATTTGTGAGTAGGAAACAAGAATCCAACTTTAGAGAATGTATTCAAGCATTGATTTGCTGCATGGTTCTTAACAGTCTTTTTCTGGTAAATGTCACATTGCAGCATCCCTGGCTCAGCAGTCTGCGCATATGATATGGAGGACGTTGCCACAGTTTTTACTGGTCGATTCAAAGAGCAGAAATCCTCTGATTCCACATGGACGCCAGTCCCTGAGGACCGAATTCCTAAGCCAAGGTATGCCGACTGTCTTTAAAAAATATTTGAAAAGAAAATTCTTTAAAAAGCAGTCGGAAATATTCAAACAGTATTAAAAAACTCTTGGCAGTGGCACCAAGCATTTCACATTTTCCACACGAATGAATCGATGAGGTGAACATTGTATTTTATGTGCAGAGAGAAGACAAGGGGCGGGATTCTCTGATGGTGAGTCAGAGCGTCCGTGCCGTCGTGAACGCTGTTGTTCAAAAAGGGGCCAGCAGCGGGGCCGCGAGAAACGTGGTGGGCGCAGCGCCAGAGCGGCGCTGTTATCGCATGAGGCCCGGATGAAGCGGTGCCATGTAATTTTATGTGTGCGATCCGCACACAGGCCCTGACATAGAGAGGTGGCTGTGCCCCGCCGTGCCGCTCCCAGGTTCCGGGACAATGACCTGGAGACACTGCTAGACACAGTGGAAGAGTGGAGGGCGATCCTGTGCCCAAGACGTGGCCACCGGCACGCGGCCAGCACAGTCAGGCGCAGTTGGCGTGATGTGGGCATCGCCATTAGCGCTGTGGGGCACACCCCACGCTCGGGAGAGCAGTGCCGCAAGAAGCTCCACGACCTGACGAGGGCAGCCAGGGTAAGTATCTCGAGAGTTATCCCGGGCCTCACCCCACCGCTCCCTCCCCCCCACACCATGTGCCGCGTGCCCCGCCCCCACCCACTCAGCGGGGGGGGGGGGGGGGGGGTGCACCACGTACCACACGACCCACATGGGCAACACACCGCCCTTGCGAGCTGCCGTGGCATGGTGCCCAGAAACCCCCCCCCCCGTAATAATGTTGCCAACATCTGCGCGTCTTGCTGCTGACCGCCTAACTCTGAGGCCCCCCCCCCCCCCCCCCCCCCCCCCCCGCAGGATAATACAGCCCACAACCATCGTGAGTGTTCAAGAACCGGAGGGGGATCACCTATTCTGCAGCCCCTCACCGCCCATGAGCAGAGGGCTCTGGACCTCGCTGGGACAGCTGCCAACCAGGAGGTAGCCCCCTGCCAGATCGGAGGCACAGTACCAAGTGAGACTCCCCTGCCTGGCTACACCCCCAGAGCCCCTCCCCTCCTCCCAAACCCCCTCCTCACTGCACCCCCTCACCCTGCCCCCTCCACCCCCTAACCCCCCTCCCACACTGCACCCCCCTCACACTGCCCCCTCCACCCCTTACCGCGCCCCCCCCCCCCCCCCCCCTCCACACCTGACTCCGCGGGTCGAATGATACATGCTTGATAGTGTATTCCAGGGCCAGCCGCCGATCTTCCCGAAACGTCTCAGACAAGCCACCGGCGTCCAGGTTCACGTCCATCCGCCCACAGGGATGCACGCCAGGGTGGGGAAGGAAGACGGACAGGAGGGCCCTCTTCGGAAGCCGGGCCACAGGGAGACGGGCTGACACAAACGGCACTGATGACACCGGACGGGCAGTCAGGACACTGTTGGCCAGGAAGACGGATGAAGAGAGGGCGGGGACTCAGGACAGTGATGCACAGAGGACGGCCAAACAGATGATGGGCAGACCGGACACGGCCCCTCACATGGCCGCGGACAATGTCCATCGGTCCAAGGAGCGACCCAGCAGACCCCCCGATGAGGACAGGACCTTGCGTTACAGCTGTCACCCACACCCTCCACCTCGCAGATACCCTCACCTTGGTTGGGCACATTAGCGATGAGGCTTCTGGGACACTGATTGGTGCACACACACAGTCGAAACTGGCACAGCAGGTGGAGGCAAGAGCAGCCGAGGGGCTCGACGGTCGAAGGGCAGGCCCAGGCCCAGCACACAGCTGCCGCCCAAACGGTTTCCGGGTTCTGACTTACCAACCCACCCACAGACCAGATGCGTTTGGAAACCCAGGAAGTGGACAACGGGATGACAGCCAGCTTCCATCAGCTGCAGACGCAGGTGGAGGAGTCCATCCGCGACCAGGAACAGGGAGTGCTGCCGTCATGGCTGCCACCCAGGCTGACACCGCACGGGTGACATTCGCAGTGGAGGCTGTGGGGGCAACGGTTTCTGCCATGGGTCAGGTTCTGCAAGGCGTGGGGCTTCATGTGCACGCGTCATCCGTGGCCCTGGAAAGGGCTGCCCTCTCACAGGTAGCCATGTCCCAGAGCCAGCTGGACATAGCCGCTGTGCTCCGGGGTCTGGCCGAGTCTCAGCAGGCCATGGCCCAGTACTCAGCAGGCCATGGCCCAGTCTCAGGAGGGCATGGCCCAGTCTCAGCAGGCTATCGCTGAGAGCATCGGCGGCCATGCGCATATGCTGGATGGCATCGCACAAGCCTAGAGGGAGGTTGCACAGTCCCCGACAGGGATGGGGCACTCCCTGAATTCCATCGCTGCGAACGTTCAGACCTTGGTCAATGCCACAGTGGGCCTACAGGACTGGCAGCGCCAGGTGTCGGTGGTACCACAGCACTTGTCTCCGCCCGCACCACCGACTCATAGGTGAGGCCCAGGGGCCACCGGGCTCCCCGAGGGAGGAGGAGGTTCTAGGGCCCTTGCGGGTTACTCCAGCAAGGGAGGTCCTGGAACATTCGTACTGGTCCCATTCCGCCCCTGGTGCATCTGGTGGGCAGAGGTCAGAACAGGGTGGCACCACGCCATCCAGCATGCCCGCCGAGCACCTGGCCCATCCAAGCCTGGCTTGCCCCAGGAAACACGCGCCGACAGGGAGCCAAGTCGCAGGGCAGGAGTCTCAGCAGTCCGCCTTCACTTCCTGCTGTACCGTCTGGGGAAACCCCAAGGAGTAGTGGTAGGGCCCGTAAGACAAAGAAGTTTGACACGTAGTTAGTTGGCACGGGTGCAGGGCACAGCTTAGGCTATAGGGGCGAGGGCACTTGTATGTGAATGTCACGATTTAAAGCCACTGTTACATCAAACCTAGATGCCTCTGTGCTATGTCCGTGCCTGAGGGGTCGTGAAGCGGACTGAGTGGCGCTGTGGTCGAAGATCGTTCAACGGTGAGGCTGGGTGTGTGTTCCCCCACCCCCAATCCCCTGTTGTCCTCGGAACACCGACGCCAGCTACCACACATGGCAAGTGATGGAGTGTCCGTGATGCATACATGGACTACCCAGGTAGAGTGTGTAGCTGTGGCCATGAGTCAGACATTGTCTAACGATTCCGGAGGTCACAGCTCATCGCAGAGCGGGTTGTCATCATTCAACATGGCACTGATGACATCCGCTTGCACAAGCAATTGTGTGAGACCATCCCGTTGTGCCGCAGGTGTAAGGTGGCTGTGAAAGTGGTGGTGTGGGAGCGAGGGTTGTCGGATGGTGCGGGAGGTGGGGGGTGCTGGGTGGTGTGTTTGGGTGGAACGGTGGTACAAGTGCCTTGCTCAGCGATGCCTTCCTCCTAGTTGGTGAAACGTGCGGCGATCAACGCCTCGCTTGCTCGCTCGCCAAGCCGGTGGCGTCGTGCAGCCTCCCAGCCATATCCAGCCCCATGTCGCGTCTGCCAACCCCCCCCCCCCCCCTCCCCATCCTCCCCCTCCTCCTCATGTACAGATGTGTCGCCCTCATCGGGCTCCCCCTGTGCCTCCTCCTCCAGGACATAGCCCCTCTGCTGGGCTATGTTGTGCTGGACACAGCCCCTCTGCTGGGCTATGTTGTGCAGGACGCAGCAGACAACAACTATGCGGCCGACCCTCTCTGAATGGTACTGGAGGGCCCCTCCAGAGCAGTCCAGGCACCTGAAGCGCATCTTCAAGAGTCCAAAGCACCTCTCGATAACACCCCTGGTTGCTGCATGGGCCTCATTGTAGCGGGTCTCCGCGTTGGTCTGTGGCCTCCATATAGGCGTCATCAGTCACGACCGCAACAGATAACCCCCTGTCGCCCAGCAACCAGCCCCTCAGCCGGGGGGGTGTGTCCCTCGAACATGGCGGGGATGAAGGATTGCACTAGTTTAAAGGCATCATGCACACTGCCGGGGTACTGGGCGCACACAGTGCTTGACTTCATGTGGTGGTCACAGACCACCTGAATGTTCATGGAGTAGGTCCCCTTTCTGTCATGAACACGTCCCTGTCCTCCAATGGTGGACACATGGCGACGTGCACCCATCAATCACCCCCTGGACCATTGGTATCCTGGTCATGGAGGCGAATCCTGCTGGCCAGCCATCCTGGTGTGCGCGGTCCTCTGAGACTGGATGTACCGGTTGGCGATGGCATACAGGCCGTCGGTGACTGCTCGGATGCACCGGTGCACTGATGCCTGGGAGATACCGAACAGGTCCCCGCTGGGCGCCTGGAACAACTCCACCGCGTAGAAGTTGAGGGCAACCGTCACCTTGACGGCCACCGGGACAGCATGTCCTACCCCCCCCATCCCATTCCACGTGGTGCCAGGTGTGCCATGAGTTGGCAATATGTGCGACGGTCTCCCTACTCATCCGGAGTCTCCCCTGCATGCCCTGTCCGGCAGGTCCTCGAAGGACATGCGGTGACGGTACACCCGAGACCTCATGGGGCGCCTTGACGCCACCACCTGCTCCTCCTCATCCCGCTACGCACCCCATCAAGATCGTATCCTCGTCCTGTGCATCCCAATGATGTGGTGGTCATTGGCCCCCCTCCGCCTCCTCCCGCACCTGTCGGGGGGACAGGCCTGCAGCCTGAGCGGGTGGCACGGGGCCCTCTGCAGCCAGTCCCTCTGCTGCAGTTGCCACTGGACGCAGCTGCTCTGAACCGCCTGCGTCAACGCTGCCAAAGGGCCACCTGCAGGGCAGCGGCTCCCGCCACAGCAGGAAACATCACTGGCTGGTGCGCAGACATGACGATCTGCAGGGGGGAGGGGTGGGGGGGGGAGAGATACAACATGTTTAACGATGGCGCATTGACACATCGACAGCCAGGTGCCCGTGGGATACATGTTGCCCCCGTTTGGCTGGTGTCGCTACAGACACGCAGGCACCCTGACCCCTGCCCACACTATCCATACATCGCCCAGTTTGCCCGTCCCTCCTCATTGCACCACCGTGGGACCTGGCCATGCCCTCACGGGGCTGGCATGTGTGTCGCCTGACCCTTCCCAGAGATGGTCTCTGTCAGCAGGGTGTTGCGGCAACCTATGTGTGGGGGGGGCGCTGGGCCAAGGCATGTGGCCGCGCGGGGATGGCGACGCCAGTGGCCTTTGCCCATCAGCATGGCCTCAACTTGCGGGCGTGGCTTGTGCTGCTGGCATCTCACTCCCGTGGAAAACCCTCTCCCCCCCCCAATCACCCTCACCTGGAACATGGAGGTCCCCTACCCCGACTCCCCCCCCCCCCCCCCAGCCGAACATGACTGCACCCTCCCCTCCTCCTCCCCTCCCTCCTCCTTTTCTCTCTCCCCCCCCCCCTCCCCCACCACCACCCAAGCATGGCGGCACCCTTCCCAACCCCCCCCCCCCCCGGCCAGCACCGGCTGTGGACGCCACAACATGCTGCCTCCGAAAACGGCGGCCGCTCAACTCCTCACTCCACATCGTCAGTCGGACTTCGGCCATCCGGGCCGCTGAATAGTGGGGGGCCCGGAGAATCGCAAGAGAAGCGCCTTGGGCGATTCTCCGGGAAGCACGGTGCCCGACCTCGATGACTCCGTCCTTGCCGGTTGGGAGAATGGCGGACCGGCATCGCGCGTAAATTCGGTGCGAACGGAGATTCTCCCAAACGGCGCGGCATGGGCGAATCCTGCCCTATTTTTCCCCCTGAATTCAGTAACCAATTATTCACATTCTTTCCATTCCAATACATTTTTGGAATGATCATGATGCTACGGCCAGCTTAAAATAGTTGAAAGGACACATTTTCTCACACGAAAGATAATGAACAAAAGTTCAATAATAGGTCTGCAGATTTGTTCACTGCTTTGTCACATGAACCAAGCTTTGCAGTTAGTTAATTTTATCTGGGTTCTTTTAGACTCCTGCACCAGTCATAGAACACAAATGCTCCACTTTCATTGTCTTTTATGGACTTTGTTTAAAATTTGTCTAAAATTCTTCTCTCTTTTTCTTGCAGAGACATTGGCCTCTTTAACTTTAAAAAAAAAGTAATTGCCTCCTGTTGAATAATAGAGCATAGAATTGATAAAATTCCATTAATATGAACTGCTGTTCTACAGTATTTGTCAAGCAATCGGTCTCTTTATTTTCAGCTTCATATATAAAATGGGACATCAATTATGATTCATAATAGGAATCATCTAGTTTATTTGATAATAATTAACGGTATAAATGGCGAACTGGATAACTATTTAAAAAGAACACTGTGTACATAGTGGATGGAAGTTTAGTAATAGTTCATGAGAAATTCCTTGGGTTGAATGCTTTTTTTTTGCAACACAGCCGAATTAGCTGGGCAATTGGTCGAGTTCCAAGTGCTACAGAAAAAAAGCAGTCTTCAAGCCCCATTGAAAAAATTAAAACACCCAAAGGAAGCGCATGAATAGTTTAATGGGCAAGACACACTTTACCACCTCATCTTAGAATGCCAACATAATCCTCAAAAAAGTTTATCAAGCACCTATTTTACAAAGCTGTTGCTTCTGGCTGCCTTTCCCTCTTTAACAATCCTCACCGTTGTTCTGTTGCACAGGCCTGGATCTTGTGCAGGTTCAGTATTACTGGAACGATTTGGGACTTCCAATGGATTCCCCGATGATACACTCAACTTCATTAAAACTCACCCTCTCTGGATGAAGCAGTACCTTCAATTGACAATAGACCATGGTTTTTGAGGACGATGGTCAGGTTAGTGGTTACTTATTTTCAATCCTAACTTAAAAGCACTGCAATCTCTTTTATGTGTTGGTTCTGGCATTGTTCCCCAAATTAAAATCAAGAACTAGGTCCCTGCTTGAAAAGAGCTTATATTGTCTGCAGTTTATTTTTTTATTTTACATATTTATTAAAGGAGTCAATGCGTGGCAGTAATCGCTGAGGATTGCCGAAGAACTTGCCTCGGACAGTTGCAGTGACTCCATGGCATATGAACGTGCTGCCCTCTCTCAGGCTGGTTGCATTCATCCTCCAACCACTTCCCATGCTGTTGACTGTCAGCTTGCCAGTCTAAAACTGCTGCTGTCCATGCCAAGCTGGTGTAGTCCACAGATTGCCATCTGCAGTCTCCTCCACTGAAAGTCAGCAATCTTCCAGCAGCTATGTTGCAGCCACTGGGATAGCATTTCAAAGGAGCACTAGGACAGGCAAAGGGAAAGCAGGAACTTAAGGGGTGCACAAGGGTGATTACGTGATATTTATAGGCAAAATAACATGGCTTGATTTATAAATTTGAGTTTATATTTGGCGACATACTTAGTCGATTATTCTTTTTGTCTACTGTGTTACGTGTCCCTTGGCCGCTAGAAAAATATATTGTAGTTTTTAAAATTATTTCGTTGTGACCAAGCGGATGTTATGATGGTCAGTGACAGAGCAAAGGCAAAAATGTGGGGACAATTGGTGAATGTGGAATTGGGGTTGTGTTACTGCTTCACAGTTGTTTGAGTTTTTTATGGGCTCAGTCGGAAAGATCTCGGCTGTCTAGCGTGCATTTTCCCCCTGTTTGCGTCTGTCCACTCCCCCATGCTACTGCCCCTGAGTTGCTCGACATGTAGCTGATGGCAGGCATCGTACCCTCATGATGACAAGGTTGCACAGCACACAGCTGGCCAGCACAAATCTTACTTCCCACTGCTGGCTATGGCAGAACTCCATTAGCAGCAGAAGCAATGTTTCAGCATGCCAGTGGTCTGCTCAATCACATTCCATGCGGCAGCATAGCTTTTGTTGCATGCATGTTGTGTATGTCTGCATGAGAGTGGCACAGTGGAGTTATCAGCTCTATGGTCAGCCTTTGGCAGCCAGCAATCACCATTTATTTTTCCCTGCTGGCTCAAATGCAGCTGGCAGAGTGAACTGCTGCCAAATGCAGTCATCATTGTTTCTCCAGGATAGCTGGCGTGGATTTGCATGACTTGCTGTATATGGTCACGCACCCAGCCAAATATTAAGAAAGTGTTGCTCGAGAATTGCTCGCTGGAATCCCTGGGTGGATATGACATCCTGCTGTGATTCCCTCTCTTCCCCCTCCTCTTCTTTGTGTTCACTCTTCTAGCAGTTTGACCTGCTCTCTATGGCCTCTCTGTTCATTAAGTGCTGCTGGATTCCAAGGGAAGTGCATAGTGGGTGCACCCATGTCTGGGAACAACTGATTTCCCACAGACATCTGCAGTTAGCAAAAAGTTCAGTACCTGCTGTATCACTCCTTATAGAGTTTTTCATCGTAAAGCAACTATAGAAAGTTTAATAAGGAGACGGGGAGTCCACACCAAGCGAAATAAAATCAAAGTTTTATTTATACAAATGATATATACACTACCCGGTAGATCCCTACCGGGTTTCTTTCTGGTCGGCGCCTTACTGACCCAATCTTGCATACATTGGGTAATTGAGATACCCTGCCCCTAGCGGGGGAGATCATACTCCGCAAAGACCAGCATTCCCACCCCATCAGGGTCCCATGAGGGATATTAGAGACAGCACCCAATGATGTAGAATTATAGCAACATCTAGAAGAACCAAATAACAACTAACCTGTAAGTAATTGATGATCCCTTTCAAAAGCATTGGTAGGGTCACGTTCCTGGTGCTGAATTTGTGTTTGGCATTAGCTGATGCAGTGCTGGCATCAAATCACATTGCACGCTGATTGACACATGATCTGCCTGCTATGCCACTCCTTGTTCTGCCTGCCCACTTATAGTGGCTGTTCACTGCACTCACAGCAACACCCTCCCCAAGATGGCATCTGGTGCAACATACCCCCAGTAGTTTTCCTCAGACCCCATTTTGACCTCGAACAGAAATCATGGTGCCCAAACACGGGCTCCGCCAATCCAAAATTTACCACCAATTAGTCTGTCTTTCCCATTGGAGTCTGGTTGATCTTCGATATACTTCTGACATTTTCATTTATTTCTAAGGACGTTCTGTTCTGGCTGTGAGCAGAGATACTGGTTTCAGCTGACTTGTGTGAGCGATTGTTCATCGGTAGCAGTGTGGGTGCTGGAGAATTGTTTGTTTGGTGCGTGACTCTCTGTAGAGTTTGGTTGAAGGCAGCCCAGCTGTTAAGAGTTTAACAGTGAGTGCACGGCTATGCCCATATATAGAGAAAGAGCAGTCATATAATAATCATATTTCATAGGTTGAACAATGCAGCCCTTGATACAGATGTGTTCAGATTTTTTTAAAGAGATGCTTTCTTTTTAAGTTCTGTCGGTCTGCCAGTGTAGGTGAACAAAAGCTTGTCTGTTTCTTAAGCCTGCATGTTACTGTTAAATGGGAACTAACTTCGTTAGAAGAGTGAACGTGATAGTATTACATTTAGCAAAAGTTCTCTGTTAATGCTTAACAAATGCATTTCATTATGGTCTCATCATTAAGAGCTTTCTGTTGTTACCCCCTTTTCCCATTGCATTCTGGGCTTAGTTGTTTTGCTTCATTTCTGTGTAATGAAAAAGACCTAATTTGAAAAGATGCCACAATATTCTTTTTTTAAAGTTCCTTCTTCACGTCCCATACAGTTAGATTCACAATACAGCCAAGTGTATTGGTAAAGTAAATGAAACCAGCTTATTTGCTTTTTTTCAACAGGTATCGATTAACCAAAATTACTGTGGATGCTGCAGCTGGTCCCTACCAGAATTACACTGTTGTGTTTCTTGGGTCAGAAAAAGGAATCGTCTTGAAGTTTCTGGCCAAAGCAAACATGGGCTCCATCAATGACAGCATCTTCCTGGAGGAGATTGATGCCTACAATGCAGAAAAGTAGTCAGCTGTTTTTTTTTTTCTTTTTTTATACATTTAGAGTACCCAATTATATATTTACTTTCCAATTAAAGGGCATTTAGCATGGCCAATCCACCTAACCTGAACATTTTGGGTTGTGGGGGCGAAATGCACGCAGACATGGGGAGAATGTGCAAACTCCACACAGACAGTGACCCAGGGCCGGTATTGAACCCGGGTCCTCAGCTCCGTAGGCCGCAGTGCTGACCACTGTGCCACCTAAGTAGGTCCATCTTAAGCTCACGGTTGCAATTGAAGCAGAATTTTTTTTAAATACCCAGACCTCACAAGAACAGAGTGGGCAAGGAAAATCAGGACAATGTTGTTTGCACTGCACTCATGTTCCACACAATTATAATGGGCACATTTTTCGGAGTGTGGGTGAGGCCTATTTTAGGCTTATACCCTATTTTTGTTATTAGCAACTCCAAAGCAATTTTAACAAGCAGTTAATAATGTGCTTCACAGTGCCAGGGTCCCAGGTTCGCTTCCCCCTGGGACCCATGGCACTGTGAATGCTGGGTCATTGTCTGTGCGGAGGTCTGCACGTTTCTCCCCATGTCTGCGTGGGTTTCCTCCGGTGCTGCTCCGGTTTCCTCCCAGGTGGATTGGCCATAATAAATTGCCCTTAGTGACCAAAATGGATAGGAGGGGTTATTGGGTTACGGGATAGGGTGGAAGTGAGGGCTTTTGTGGGTCGGAGCAGACTCGATGGGCCGAATGGCCTTCTGCACTGTATATTCTATGTTCTATGTAGTTATGCTTTGCCAGCAAAACCGGATTTGTGAGGGCCACGAAGAATCCAGCACGAGTTTTAAGGATACGAAGAAATAACATTTATTTACAATAACATATATATACAACAGCAGCAGCAACTTCCCCTTGCTGCTCACTCCTCTCTCTGGCTGGTTCCAAACTGGCCAGCTCTATTTATGCAGGGAGTCTGCTAATGATTTCTCCCCCCCCCCCCCATTGGGTAAGCTCATACTCCCATAGGATTGTGGATGTCACTAGTCCCCCAGCCAGTGGTAGCAGGCAGCGTTATAACATCCCATCCTCGTCGCCAGTTTGTGAGGGCCACGAAGAATCCAGCATAAGTTTTAAGGATACGAAGAAATAACATTTATTTACAATAACATATATATCCAACAGCAGCAGCAACTTCCTTGCTGCTCACTCCTCTCTCTGGCTGGTTCCAAACTGGCCAGTTTTATTTATGCAGGGAGTCTGGCTAATGATTTCTCCGCCCCCCTCATTGGGGAAGCTCATCCTCCCATAGGATTGTGGATTGTCACTAGTCCCCAGCCAGTGGTAAGCAGGCAGGTTATAACTAATTTTAAAAAAAAATTATTTTCCTTGCGGTCTGGAAGGGACTGGGCTTTTCCCCTGACTCTGATAGTAGCCCGAATGCTCTTCCCAATTGCTCAGGTTTTCTACCCTGAATTGCAGGGTACCATTCTCCATTGATCCCCTGCAATCTCCATGTTCCCCAGCAATGTCAGAGGGACGAAATCTGACGACCGTGGCCTGACTCGGGACAACGGCGCGGCCGGGACATCTCGCGAGAAACCTCGTTGCAAAATTTAACTTGCTCGCCACGCCTTGTGAGATCTCACAAGATCTTGACGAGATGTCGCGAACCACAATGGGATGTAATTTGCATATTTATGGTGCAATTAAACAGACTTGGGATATCTGTAAGCACTTGCTGGATCTAGCCAGCACCTGGATCAAATCCCCTCACCAGGAGACCCCAGCTGGGCACGGTGTTGTCACTGCTTTCCCACAAATGGTGGGATCTCCCAGGTGATTAGAGGCCCCCGGTTATCGGCCTCTGGGCAGGTTAGCACGCTGGCATGATGCCATCTGGGCACCTGTGTGCCAGCTTGCAGTGCCAGCCCTGCCACTGCCAAGGTGCCCAGGTGGCACTCCAGGCCTGCAGGGCATTGCCAGGGTGCCAGGCTGGCAATGCAAAGGTAGCATTTTTCCTGGATGGGGATCAGGCCCAAGTGGTGCCCTGCCCTTATGTGGTGGGGGTTGCAGGGGTTCGAGACCTCCAAACAGGTGGATTGAGGGTTACGGAGGTCGCTTTATGCTCTCGACCGATCCGTGTTTCATTTTTAAACGGTGCCCCGATCTCAATCCTGCACTGACGAACGGAGTTCCTCAGTGCAGGAAATGAGTAAGTGCAGACAACTTGATAACGAGGTCCTGTGGCTGGTCTCCCCCCACCCCACAATGCAGTTCAGCACTCCCCCATCCAACCCAAGCTTTTCTGGGACGTCCCCCCTCCACAGTATGAGGGTGACTCGATCCCCCGACTAGACCATCCAATACTGGAGACTCCTGCCTGGAAGTCCCCATTCGAGAGACACAGCCTGGAAACTAGAGACTAATCCATAATTTTGTAATGGGGGGAACGTCTCTGGTGGTGGTCTCTGTAATTGGGGGGAGAAGGGAGGCTCTGGTGGGAGGGAGCAGTCTGGTGCAGGTGGGGTGAGCAGGATTTACATTGTTGGGGGGGGGCGGGGGGAGCAGGTCCAGCAATGGACTTTGGGAGCAGCTCCCTTTCTACCACATCACATTTGTGTAAATCTTGCATCAATTTTCACCCAAGTGATTCCTGCTCAGAGGACCAGGCAATCACGCAGGCGTGGACAATGTGGTGTCCGGCCCGTTAATCCTGCCAGACATGAACCGCGATCCTGTCGCCAACGGGAACTGGAGCTTTGGAACAGGTGGCAATCCCATTTTTGCCCAATGCTGGATTCTCCGGCCGATCACAGAGTGCCCTTCTGGCATCACAAAACGAGAATCCTGCCCACTTATGAGTCATTTCTGTAATGGCACAGCAGGTACTCGGGTATGGTACTCACCCATCCAGAGTTAGTAAGATTCGAAATTCGGTCTCTGATATATACGTTAATCTCCGGACTTGGCAAAGGCATGGAGCCAAGAGTCCTGCTTCTGTGGGAATGTCTACGTTGATGGAATTGAGTGACGGTAGGATCAGGTTTAGGTTGGTAATTTTGCCCCCTGAAGAATGAGTAGGAAGTGAACCTAACCAGGTAAATGAATGAACAGTCCCTAAGGTCGGGAACTGTATTGCTATGATTTGTTGTTCCCAAAAGTGTTGAAATAATCATTCTTAGATAAGTAATGCTGGAGCTCCATCAAGTATATTTCTTGCCGGTGGGGTTGATTGGCTGATGCTATGTTACTCGACACTTGAGTGCATTGCGACAGTGAATGTGGCACCCGGGATATATAGTCACATAAAAGTTGGCTCCTGGTTCTTTACGAATAATCTAACAATAATAACATAAGAGCGCTGCTGACATCCAGAGAAATGTAACCAAACACCCGCTGAGTGCTCACCGGCGAGGAGGTGAGAATTGTGGCAAACCATGTTTGAATTCTAGAATACTTCTGCAGATAAATGTAATTGTGCATGCCGAGTGCTGCATGAATGGTTGTAAGTAACATTGCTTTAATAGTAGCAGAGATATTTTGTGAAAAGTTAGATTGATAAATGGCACATTAAATCACAATCTCTGTATGTACGTTGTAATTCCGCTAATGTCAGTTTTGCCCTTTTGTGTTAGGTGCAGCGTTGATGGTGTGGAAGACAGAAGAATTGTTGGTATGCAGCTTGATAAGCCAGCAGCTCTCTCTTCGTGGCGTTCTCCACTTGTGTTGTGAGAGTGCCTCTTGCTAGATGTGAACGTCACAGCAAGTGCAAAAAGTGAGTTTAGGATGTTGCACTGGCATGTGTGTTTTTAAAGGTTTGCTTTCCAAAAGTATTTGCAGGCAATTAGGTTTTGAAGCAACGTGGAGGCCAAATTAATTATGTCATGGTGAAGGTTTTGGGAGAGAAGGGCAGATTTTCCCTTTTGTGATTTGCATGAATGATGACCGGATATGTATTTGAAGTTTCTTTTGTTTCTTCCCAGGACATGTGTTGCTTCTCGAGACCCCTACTGTGGTTGGCTGAAGGAGGGATTGTGTGCAGAGCTGTCACCTCCAAACTAAGTAAGTGGTCCCTTTCAAAGAACGAAGAGGTGAATGAGCAAAACGCTTTGACCAGATAAGTTAAGCAAGTAACAGTGAGGCTGAGAAAACAAAAGCTCCAGGCCTTTTTGGCACGTGTTCACTGTTGCAGTGAATACTGTAAAACTGATCATTTTATGTCCCGGAGTTTACCTTGGAGTATCGAATGTCACCTGCTAATAGCAGGAAATTAGTTGGTTGCCCTCTTTTGTTCTAATTAAATATTAGGCCCAGATTTTCATGGCAAAAATCCCCCAAAACGGCCAAATTTTCTATCCCAAACCAGCATTTCCTCATCCTCGCTGGGGTGGGAAGGGAGTCGGGCCAGGGTTTGCACATGTACAATTCTCAGAGGCAGCTGCCCAGTTAAATCATTAGCTGTTTCCACTGAAGTGCCATTTTGGATGGTCAGGAGTGTGAAACCCAAATTGTGGCGATTAGAACATGTAAGAGCGGGGGCTGAACTTATGGATTTGTCTGGAAATGTAAGGTACCGTACCCCTTTGAATAGGGTCTTGATTAAACACGATTATGCATTTGTTGCGCACAAACTCTTTGGAACTGGCAAGCTATCAATAAACTGTCCAGCTGTCTCAAGGAAGTTTCAAAGCTGTCAAGGAAGTGTGAAAGTCTCAAAGCTGTCAAGGAAAGTGCGGATATGTCCAAGCTGTCAAGGAAGTGTCAAAGCTGCCAAGGAAGTGTGCAAGTGGTCAAAACATTTGGCTGGTGTAGCATCAAGGAGCTCAAGCAAAAGTAAAATCAATAGGGATCGGTGGGGGGGTTGACTGGTTGGAGTATACCGAGCACGAAGGAAGATGATGTGGTTGTTGGAGTTCAATTAGCTCAGTCCCAAGACACCACTGTGTCTTGGGTAGTGAGACAGGGTAACGTTACAGGTCCAAATATCTACAGCTGATTCATCAATGACCTTCCTTCCTTCATGTGGTCGGAAGTAGGGATGTTTGCTGATGATTGCACAATGTTTAGCAGCATTCACTATTCCTCGGGTACTGAAGCCATCCATATCCAATGGAGCAAGACCACAACAACATTCAGGCATGGGCTGATAAGTGGCAAGCAACATTCACACCACACAAATGCCAGGAAATGGCCACCGCCAACATGAGAGAATCTTGTTATTCACTCTTTTATTATAAAAGAATGTATTCCTTAACCTCATTAGAAGATTACAAGTACAACAAATAGGCCTAGAACTTTGACCGTGACCATTTTTGGAACACAAGTAGTGCAGGAACCATTCCTTAGTGCCTGAATGATAAGGCATGATATTGGGCTTTGAGACTTATTTACAATGAACCAATGAGTTGCCAAGTGTAGCAGACAGCTAGCATATACAAAAGAGCCTAACTCCATGCTGATATACAGGCCAATATGGTTGGTGGTACAATACTTGTTTATAGTGAGTGTGGACTTCCTTGCCGCCATTTTGCAGGCTTACAGGCTGCTTAGCATCCTAAAACAAATGATGTGGAGGCAAAGTTTTAAACCATATGCACCTAATTTCATTTCCAAGATTTTCTGGTGTTTTTAGTATGCGAGTCAATTCTAGCCTTTTCTCCCATGAAATCTTTACATCAGTGGCTTAGTTCGCACCATGACCGTAAGCCAGTTCTTAAAAACCTTGTTATACGTGACATTAGTGTATGATCCATTTATATGTAGTGTTATGGCAAGTTTAGGATATAGAATTAGTGTGCATTTTCTACCCTGCAGACAAGCCAGTTACTCAATAAACTTGTGTCCTGGCACACTCTGCCAAACCGTGATGCCGCGTGTTTTATTTAAAATTATGAATCAGAAATATGGTAGAAAATCTATAATGCAGAATTGTTCAATGCATCTGCCATTCTGACCCACTCTAGAGCTGGGAAGTAGGACATTAGTTAAAGCATAGAATTTACAGTGCAGAAGGAGGCCATTCGCCCATCGAGTCTGCAACAGAAATTGGGAAGAGCACCCTACCTAAGCCTATGCTTCCACCCTATCCCAGTAACCCACCAAATCGTGGGACAGTAAGGAGCAATTTAGCATGGCCAATCCATCTAAACTGCCTCTCTTTGGACATGATGTGGAGATGCCGCGTTGGACTGGGGTGAGCACAGTAAGAAGTCTTACAACACCAGGTTAAAGTCCAACAGGTTTGTTTCAAACACTAGCTTTCAGAGCACTCACCTGAGGAAGGAGTAGTGCTCCGAAAGCTAGTGTTTGAAACTAACATGTTGGACTTTAACCTGGTGTTGTAAGACTTCTCTTTGGGCTGTGGGAGGAACTGGAGCACCCCGGAGGAAACCCACGCAGACACCAGAGGAAAGTGAAAACTCCACACAGTCACCAGAGGTTGGAATTGAACCTAGGGGGTGCCCGGGGCCGGGGCGGCGGGGGTTCCCGGGGTGGGGGTGCCCGTGGCCGTGCCCGGCGGGGTGGGGGTGCCCGGGGCCGTGCGCCGGGCGGGTTGGGGTGTACCCGGGCCGGGGTGCGGTGGGTTGCCCGGCGGGGTGGGGGTGCCCGGGCCGTGCCCGGCGGGGTGGGGGTGCCCGTGGCCGGGGCCGGGGGGGTGACCGGCGGGGTGGGGGGTGCCCGTGGGCGGGGCGGGTCCCGCGCCCACCGGCGGACGATGAGGAAAGTTGCAGCGAGGACAAGAGGTTCGGGAGACGCTGCGGGGGCGGCGGCGGGATCCTCGCCCGGCTCCAGAAATCCCGCCCCGTCTCCTCCAACTCGGACAGCAGCTCGGCCGAGAGCGCTACACCACCCTGACTGAGGGGGGGCCCGGGACCCCCGGGACCGGCACACCAAAAAAAAAAAAAAAATTTTTTAAAAAAAAAAAAAAAAAAAAGGAATTGAACCTAGGTCCTGAGAGCTCAGAGGGCAGCAGTACTAACCGCTGTCTTACCGTGCCGGCCATTAAGGTCCAATCACAAACAAGGATCTTACCTAGTGCACCCTGCCCTTTCACCCCACCATTCTATCTCTAGCCTAGAGGCAGAGAGAATATGGTTGGTGGTACAATTCCTGTTTATAGTGAGCTCTTTCCATGGCCTTAGCTGAGATCACCTAACCAGCAATTTCAGAGGTCAGATTTTTGTTATGTAGGTGCCTCATGCTGGAAATGCCAATTACAACCAAAGAATGACTGAACTCCACATTATTTAAAAAAAATCGCTTATTGTCACAAATAGGCTTCAATGAAGTTACTGTGAAAAGCCCCTAGTCGCCACATTCTGGCACCTGTTCAGCGAGGCCGGTACGGGAATTGAACCCGCGTTGCTGGCATTATTCTGCATTGCAAGCCAGCTGTTTAGCCCACTGTGCTAAACCAGCCCCTTTTCAAGAGTTTCATGTGCTGATATTTATCGCTTTGCTGTTTGTAACAATTAGATGTGTCTCCCTGTTTTATGTAGATCATTATTTGAGCAAGACGTTGAACGTGGCAATACAGATGGTTTGGGAGACTGCCAAAGTAAGCTTACCTGTATTTTTCTTGGGTTAATGTGCATTTTGATGTTCCTGCTGCAATATTATTTAAAAGGATAGCATTTGTGTACAGACCTTTCATATGTTAGAAATGTACATTAAGGGACTTATCTTGTTGTGTCAATTGCAATCTTTGAAATCACTGCTCATTTACACAAGCCTAGTACTTGGCACTATAGGGTGCCAAGTACAATTTTAACTGTTGTCTTTGCAATCCAATGGACAACACAGTAAAGCGTATTGTTAATCCTGACGAAGAGCACACCCATTTCCTACAATTTATTGAATATTTGTCTAAGAGTAAAAGTAAACTATGCAATGACAGAAAATTACAGAAAAATATTAACCTTTCATATTTTGTAGATGTGCCTCAATTAGAGGAGATTGATTGAGAATATCATAAATATAAGTACTTTTGCCCTACTGTATTCAAAAAAAGTGATTTTGTTTGCCATTAAGAAAAAATCTTGGTATGGGTGAAGTACTTAGAACCATAGAATCCCTACAGTGCAGAAGGAAGCCATTCAGCCCATCAAGTTTGCACTGACCCGGGGCAGCACGGTGGTGCAGTGTGTTAACCCTGTTGCCTAACGGCACCAAGGTCCCAGTTTTGATCCGGGCTCTGGGTCACTGTCCGTGTGGAGTTTGCACATTCTCCCCGTGTTTGTGTGGATTTGGCCCCCACAACCCAAAGATGTGCAGGTTTAGGTGGATTGGCCGCACTAAATTGCCCTGAATTGGAAAAAAATGATTGGGCGCACTAAATTAAAAAAACAAAGTCTGCACTGACCCTCCGAAAGTGCACCTTATCTAGGCCCAGTGCCCCACCCTATCCCTGCAACCCCAGAACCCACCTAACCGTTTGGACACTAAGTGGCAATTTAGTACGGCCAGACAACCTAACCTGCACATCTTTTGGACTATCGGAGGAAACCGGAACAACCGGAGGAAAACTCATGCAGACACAGGGAGAACGTGCAAACTCCACAGTCACCCAAGACCGGAATGGAACCCGTGTCCCTAGAGCTGTGAGGCAGTAGTACTAAACACTGTGCCACCGTACTGCCCATAGAAAGGATTCCGATACAATCCCTTCCTCTGGAACTCCTCCGGCTCTGTTATTTTCTGGTATATAGATAAAGGATTAATATTTACAAACAATGAGACTAGAAATAGATGACAAAATCTTAGACCGTTTGAAAATATTTGTATTATTCACTTAGCAAACTGGCTTCTGGTGAAATGATTGGGGTTAATGTGGTTTCAGCAAGTTATATATGGAACGGTCTCTCTAGGCAATGAGTTCTGTTGCCTCTCCTTTCACTAGTTCTGAATTGTTGTACTCCCTGTTAATTTCAAAATGCCTCGTGAGACACAGTTCTACTTCTAAATTGCTTTGGAAATCCTACCTAATTATTCCATAGCTTTTTAGTTTCAAAAAAAAACCTTACAAATTGTGAACTAATATTATGTCATCCTGAATGAGTTGATTGTGTAGAGGTTACATTTTGACACCTATTCCTTCTTGTTTATTTGCAGACTCCTTTGTGGCACTGAATGGTAAGTCTGCCTTGATTCTGTTGTTTGATGAATTGGTGACATTGCATTCAGTTCATGCTGCACGTTTCCCAATTCCAAATTATATTTTATCCATGCTATTTATGTTCACGATGCTTTATTGCTGTTATCTTTTATTCCCCTCCCTTCTTTTGAGGCACCTTTTTTTCATTTCCGCCATTGTTTTCTTCTTAGACTTTCCAACCACTCCACAAGGCCATGAAATGTCTCGTGATACAATACATGGTCAGTGTTTTTTTGGTAACCCAATTTTATTGACTTTATTCTAGAATGCACTTTTTTAAACCTTGAATCAATCCATCCTCCAATGTAGATCACTTAGCTCTCCATTACTTGGTTTCTTTGTCTGTCTTTTGTATTTAATGTTCAACTTTTCTAATTAGCTTTTTGTAGACACTAGCATATTAGATCCAAGGTTTTACTGATTAGACCATTTGTAGTATTTAATCCCAGTGGTTGTCCTTGATTGATAATAAACAGGGCTGTTTTGTCTAATGCAGTGCAAACATACTTATATAGGTGGACCTGCTTATTTTATGATATCCCACCTTCTATAATACTGGATTCTTCCTTGTATGTGACTCGTTCTCAAATTTTAGAAAAAATCTGAACATCGAGCAGAGATTTCTTTAAGTTAAAAACTGACTGCAAATAGAGTCCTAGGAAAGGGCTTACCTTTGGATTGTTCGAAACATTAATGAAAGAAGAAGAAGAAGTGAAGCCATGAGTTTTGTCTGTCTGTACAGCTGAGATGAAAATATACGCAGCCACTAAGCTTCATTATCCCTTCTCTGTCCTATCGATTTCTTCCCTTTTCCTCCCCTCTGTCCTGAAAGCACAGATTCTTGCTCAAGTGGCCATACTTCATGTGTGAGTCCAGACGGTTGGCAGGCTATTCATTCATGGAGAATAGAAAAGGCTGTCTACCCCTGATATTCACACACACTGTACTGTTTCGGAGGGGCTGCTGAATAATTATCAAGAGTGGGAAATCTGTCTGTTCAGTCATCTTCTGCCCTCCAAACCCAATGGCAGTTGGCAAATTGTAGCACTGCAACTGAGAAACATGAATTCAGCAAAGGACAATGGCTTCCCTGACATGTAGGGCTCAGTACCACATCCTATGTTAGCACTTGCTGCCAAGGAAGTAAGAGCAGAAAAGTTTCAAAAATCCTGACTTTCTTACCTATTCTGTTGATTTTTTTTTCTTCTGGACCATCCTTTAGATTGCATACTGTTTTTTGTGTATGTACAAATCAGCATTTTGTAATTCTTTTTGAACCTTTGACAATTACATATTTTGAGGGGTAAAGAAAAGGTGGGACAGATTCTCAGATAACTTTGGAGAATTAATGCAGAAATATTGAGCAAACCGTGTTAAAGGCAGATTAATTGTAATAGTTAACTATATGGCCCTTGTCCTCAAGTAAGAATTTTATGCTGTTACAAAGTAGAATTTATGCACACTTAATATTTTAAGGTACAATATATCACTGGTGAAAATTATACTGTGTTTGTAGGAAGACATCACTTCAAGCAATTATCTTTTAACCAGGATGTGCATTTTACAAGTAATTTATTTCCCAAAGAATAGTTTTCCCTCGTAAAGTGGGGCATTAACAATGCAAGCTGTTCCACCCACCCCCGATTCTTTTTCCTGTAATAGAAATGCACCCTCGGGTTACACTAATAAGGTCGGCTGCTAAAGCAATACATCCTGTCACAGTTGATGGTGAGTAATGAAATGCTCCTGTCAGGGTGAACTTTCAGCCTATAGCATCAAGCAAAATAAATCCCTTTAATGATTACGCCTGGCAAACTGAAGGACAATTATGTGGCAAAATCATAGCTAACAATCCTTAAAGATAAGCAGTTCACAGTCTTTTCAAAGAGAACTTTTATTGCTGTCAATATTACTCTGAGCTCTGTCACACAGATGTGATATGCCGCAGGCTGGGTATACTTTGTCACTGTTGCCTACGTTTCTCATTGCAGATTCAATGTAAAATAAAAAGACAAATGAGTTGTACATGAGCAGATGTTTCTTTTCTTTCTCCTGACTTAACGAAAAGTTCAGATTCTTAGTCTGAGTAGAATAGAATGACCTTGACTGTGTTTACAATAATGACAGGCCACTTCAGTTCTGCCTTTCCACTACCACACCCTCCTACAGCAATTAAGGAGGGTTATGATGCCCTATGGGCGGATGCTGGATCGGAAGAATGTTGTTGAGGTCCTCAGAAAGCATAGACCCGTTATGGCCAACCCTCCACACAATCACCATGATACCAACGGTAAGGCCTTGGAAGCACTTATTTCCTGTGATGGGGTAAATGGCAGTGTAGCTGCTTCCAGCTGGATATAACTAATTAATATCTCATTAAAAAAAATATAAGGATTGAATTGGTTCTTGGTGTCACTCCCAGCTATTCATGACCAGGCAGTTTATGCATAAGATAGATGGTTTTAAGAGTAGTATTTTAGACATCAATTTCATATCTTCCAGAATTCTTCTGAGCAAAGATTTAGTACCATTAATGTTTAATCTGTTTTAAAAAGGAAATGGAGGTTGCTTGAACTTCTTTTAAAATACTTTCTAAATTTAGTTTCCTCTCCCTCCTCCTTCCCCAATGCAAATCATTGCATTTTACAACTCAGCACAGTATTTTTTTTCTAGGCTGTCTTCATGCACAAATTGGAGTGATGTGCACTTCTTAAAGTTTATTTCTTCTTTGCTTCCCATTCTTCCCCAATGGTGACTGACCTAGGAAATGAAAAAGCTCATATTCCTGCCTCAGTCATCCCATATTTGAGCCAAGGAGCACTCAATGTTGATCCTGTCAAAGTGGGAAAGTGCTACATTCGTTAAAGATGGTGCTCAACACCTTGATAACTGCACTTTTTTCTTTAAAAAAGCACAATATTTTGTGTTCGGTCGATTGATTACAAGTCCACGTGCTTGTAATAAATCTGTGAATTTAATCAAAATGTTCAAACTGAGCATAAACAGAATGGTGATTAAAAGTGAGTTAAGCCGGCAGCACGGTAGCACAGTGGTTAGCATTGCTTGCCCACGGCGCTGAGGACCTGGGTTCGAATCCCAGTCCTGGGTCACTGACCATGTGGAGTTTGCACATTCTCCCTGTGTCTTTGTGGGTTTCGCCCCATAACCCAAAAGGATGTGCAGGGTAGGTGGATTGGCCATGTTAAATTGCCCCTTAATTGGAAAAAGAAAATTGGGTACTCTAAATTTATTTTAAAAAGCTGAGTTAAGTCAAGTATCTTTAAATTATGATGAGCTAAAACATGCCTTTCAGATTTATAGTGAGGCCTAAATAATAAGTTTGAAAACTAACTTCAGGGTAGGCAACACAAAGCAGAGTGAAGACAGCTGTTAGTCATTCTAACTCTTTTACCGTGATAAAGTTAAAAAACTATTTTTAAAAATCACATGTACGGTTAGAACTAGAACAGTATCTGCAAGAGTCTGCTTTAGAAAGTTGGCACAGAGACTGCCTTAGGATAAAGTAAACAAATACAGAAGAAGCATTAGTAAAAGGAGAGTAACCATTGTCCAAGAGAAAGGGATAACTACTATGAAGCCCCGGGTTTTATTCCTGGTCTATACTGCAATAACTGATCTCAGGTTTTTTTAAATCCCTTCAGTGCAGAAGGAAAGCATTTGGGACACTTAAGTTGCCCTCAATTTTTTGGGTCAAAAATCAGTCAGGGTTTTCACTCACTTGATTACGTACGTGCCCACTGCTATAAAGTAACTGCGAGTGGACTAAATAAAGAAAATGCTTGAAATACTCAGCAGGTCAGGCAGCATCTGTGGAGAGAGAACCAAACTGATGTTTCAAGTCAATGGCCTTTCTACAGAGACCTGCACATGGCACCTTGGGTTAAAACACCCAAGGGCTGCTCTGTTTTGCCCTCCATAGAAAATTAGCTTATTGACACTTAATGGACAAAGAAGAAGAAGGTCTGTACCGTGGCAAGATTGCCATCAGTTGGGGTGGAAACAATTGATAAGCCCTAGTCCAAATTGACTTCCTTTCAAAGTTTTCTGTTCGCCTAAAGATGTAATTATCTTTAGGCTCAGTTATGATTAATACAGAAAATGGCAGTGACCCTAGAGTCTTATTCGCACCTAACAAGGTCAATTCAATTTTTGGTGCTCTATGAGGCATCATTATGATTCGTTCTGACAGAGCTGGAAGCAGTTTACCTCTTGGTGAACAACAATGGTAGCAGAGGTGACTGCATGGATCTGATATTCTGGTGTGTGGGTGTGCTTTTAATATACTAAATGATCAGTAAAGCTTGGTGTTGACTGCATTTGATTGTTTTATTGGAAAATGGGTTGGTTTATTTATTTATTTCTTAAGTTTTTTATTATTGTTATTGTGGTGTGATCTTTCTGTTGGCACTTGAGAGTTTTGTTTAGTTTATTTTGCTCAACACCGCATGAAGTTCTTCAATGTTAGAACTTCATATTTCTTACTTTGCTAACTTGCTTCCTGTCACTATTTATCACAAAATTAGCACGTGCAACAAGTCCATCTCTTGCTGAATCTGCGCCTCGGCTGCTTCGCTATATATCACTCTTTTTAATCATCTGCTTTCTGTGTTACACCCACCCTAGCTTCTTGAAGATGTCACACCCACATGATCAGCTTCCTTTCGAGAAGTGCTTTTTAAAAAAATAAATAATTCCTCTTGCTACAGAATTAATGGAATGAACTGACAGGCCGATTTCATGTGGGCGAGACATGATGTGTGTGCAGCAGCTTCTAATATTAAATATACTCTGGAATATTTTCAAAGCAGTTTCAAAAATAGAAATTACTTTCATTTCTTCAAATGCAACCAGATTGGCTGGACAATTTTCATTTCTGTTTTAAATCTTTCAGAGTATGCTTCTTTTCGCCGTATTTTTATGTACTGAACTATGACTTGCCATAGCAGAAAATGAATTTAACCCTCCAGTCTTACCATCCCTTCTGCTGCCATTGTATTGAAGACCTCCCCCCCCACTGAACATTTTGTCTCCTTGGATGGAATGTTCCAAGGCCTTACAGTATGCGGTATGATTCATTACTAACAACAGGAATAGAGGAGAAAACAATCACTCATCAGTATTGTAGAATGAAAAAGTCTCCTTGTTTTTCCCTTTAGGATTTGACCCTTTCCTCTTTCCTCTTTGTGGTTTATGTCTGCATGTCTTTGTGAGCCAGTTTAGTAGTTCATGATATCTTTCAATTGCCTGAGTCAAGGATAGCCCCTCTCTTCTGTTCCCCCTTATCTCAGCTACCAGTGTCTGGAGCCAGTGCAGTCTCTGTCTAAGTGATATGAATATCATAGTTCATACAGGCAACGGTTCAGAATTGCTGGTTTACCAGATTAACTCAAGAAAATGTATTTTACACTTGCGGTTTTTATCTATGTGTTCCTTCATAATCATACAGTATTGAACATTTAGGTTTCTAGATAAAGTTCCCTCAACTGCAAAGTAGTACAATATTTTCATCTTATTTCAGCTTGCATTCTGTCATATCTGCATTCTGAATTGCATTGCTAAGCCATCTGTACTTTATTATTCAGACAGACATGGGAAACTGCTTCTTGCCACAGACGTTGCTTCATCTTGTGCTTGATGTTAATAGCCCCTCACTGATTAGAGGCTGGTGAAAGCCTGGGCAAAGTTTAAAACCACTCTGGCCTCAAGGTTAAGAGCTGTGTTCCTACAAATAAGAGTCCTGTGTGCATTTTGTAGTCTGCATTGTAGCTTTCTGACAAAAATGTTTTTTTTTGCAGCAGAATTTGACAAAATTTGTTCATCTTTTCTCATGTTATATTCAGGAAACTGTAAACTAAAATGCCTTTTTTAGTCTTTTGCAGTTTTTTTGTGTCTTACAGCTGTCAAATTGAATACATTTCTGTTCACTGGATCTGTGTGTTTAAGACACGCTCAATCACTTTGAGCCCAACCCCAGTGACAAATATTAGTCAAGGCTGTCAGCCTCAATTATTATGAAGAAGTTTAAACAAAAATGCATGATTATTTTATTGTCTTAGATTATTCATTACAGTTATTACAGGTTGTCACCAGAACACTGCTTCCATGATCTATGATTCAAATGTAATTTGCTAGTAAGCACAGCAGTGACAATTCTGCTTACCTGCTTTGATTTATTTTAGTTGAAACACTGAGTAAATGAAAACTATGCAAATATCTATTTTGCCTGGCAGCAAGCCTATATTAGCCATATGACAGGGGTAGCCTGGCTTCCTGCCTCCCCAGGAAGTAATTTATTCCACTATGTGCACTTTCTTGTACTCCGTTGTTTTAAAAATTATGACTTAATTCCCAACAAATAATCTCTGCTTAGTGGCTGACACCAAGATGGAGTGGGGTCATATTTCTTCACATCTCTTCAACCCACCCTCAATAAAATCAACTTCAGCCTGTTCATCATATAAGTTGGTATTTAATGGGCTTCAGATTTTGTTAAATAAAACTTAGCAGTGATTAGATGATGCTTCAGCAAACTGTAAATTAGAACATTGAACATAGAACATAGAACAGTACAGCACAGAACAGGCCCTTCGGCCCTCGATGTTGTGCCGAGCAATGATCACCCTACTCAAACCCACGTATCCACCCTATACCCGTAACCCAACAACCCCCCCCCCCCCGAACCTTACTTTTTAGGACACTACGGGCAATTTAGCATGGCCAATCCACCTAACCCGCACATCTTTGGACTGTGGGAGGAAACCGGAGCACCCGGAGGAAACCCACGCACACACGGGGAGGACGTGCAGACTCCGCACAGACAGTGACCCAGCCGGGAATCAAACCTGGGACCCTGGAGCTGTGAAGCATTTATGCTAACCACCATGCTACCGTGCTGCCCCCTAAAGATTAGAAATTAGAAAAGAATTCATCTTGTGCGTTGGAATTTAGCTGTCAGGACAGGGAAAAGAAATCTTTGACTCAAGGCAGGGAAAAAATTGAATATCATTGGGTGTACCTTTTTGTAAAAAGATCAGCATTGGGGACCGAGCTTCCATTTACAGTCATCCCCCTCGATGGGTTGGATTTAATATCAAAGCAGCAGTCATGTCCACCGGCTAGAGGGCTGGTGGCAATGCCACCATGACCATTCCCAAACTCTACAACATAATTAAAAGCCTATCAGGCACATACTTGGTCAACATCAGGATCCCCGAGTCCCACAGGGTAAATATCTGCTGGCCACTGCCAGTACTGGAGTAAGCCCCGGGAGGGGGACATCCATAGACCGCCAGAATACAGGGAAGTGGGGTGGCCTCGTCGGGTCAGATCAGAGTTGAAGGTCGGGGGACTGGAATCTTCCCTTGATGCACAGGTGAAACTACTATCCCCTGACCACTGGCAGGCCTGCACATTTGGAATTGGCACCCTGTGGGTTGAGGCACTTAAGTGACCCTTAATTGGCCATTTAAGGATCTCCATTGACCTTTCAGGTGGGAAAGGTGTCCTCAAATCTTCCTGCCCAGGCTTAATTGGTGGTAGTAGGGAAGGGAACATGCTCTCCACCTGAAGCTTTGCCACGCCATTATATTGCCCCCTGCTACTGGCTTGGATAGGGGGTTGGGGATTAAATCCCACCCTATTTTCCCAACAGTATATCAGCTGCAAGATTTGATGCCATCAGTTAAATTCTGTGAGCAATGCCTTTAAAGGGACCACTGATAACCACCCACAATGACCCTTGATATATTGTGGCTGCTGTTGGCCACTATCGGAGGGCGGTCTCAGCATTGAAACTAAATTTCTTAAGTTACTAACTATCGAACAATTGCTGTACACATCTCAATTTCTGCCACATTAAAGTTTAAATGTAGGTTATTGCTGCCAGTTATTTTCCACCCTATTCTTCCAAGACCATTCAGTAAGTAATTGCAAAGATGGACATTGGCCGAATTTCAGACACTCAGGCCTCTCCCTATGGAACTGCAAACTGAAAGATGACAGAGCAGCCCAAAGATTGCTCTCATTCCAAAACCAACTCCAAGAAGGCTGCTAAAAGCAAATTACTGTAGATGATGGAATCTGAAACAGAAACAGAAAATACTGGAAAATCTCAGCAGGTCTGACAGTATCTGTGGAGAGTAAAGGGAGTTAAAATGACACAAGAGTGCTGGTGATCTGCCTTCATGAATCGCTGCAGTCCATATGGTGTAGGTACACCCACAGTGCTGTTGGTGAGAGAATTCCAGGATTTTGACCGAGCAAGAGTAAAGGAATAGCAACACATTTCCAAGTCAAGGTGGTGGGCGACTTGGATGGGAACCTACAGGTGGTTGTGTTCCCATGGGCGTGGTTCAGTGACCCTATTGAGCCCCTCACTGGGGCGATACCAGGTTGTCAGATTCACCGGGACCACCGGCAGTACCTGGAAGACCTCAGGGCGCTGTGTAGTACTGGTCCACACCGACGAGGACAAGGCATAATGGCACGTGCGGAGCTGAGGGGGGCGTGGGTGGGCAGGGGAGTACTCCCAGGCCATTGGAGACACCTGCCATCGGGGGCAGGGCAGGGTGGCACACTGAGACTCTCCAGCTGCCTGGGCACCTTGCCACTGCCGGGTTTCTCACCAAGTTTGGGAGTGTGTGTGGGGGATCAAAAAAGTGGGGGTGGGGGCGACTTGAAATGGGGGGGGGGGGGGGGGGGGGAGAAGATCGGGGCTGCCAGATAAAATGGCACCCCGATCTGCAAGGAGCCTATCCTGCTGGCGAGATCGGCTCGCAAGTAGGAAATCACTCAAGTGCAGCCTCAGTGGGGGGAAACTCCCCGAGGCCAACAAAAATGGCAAAGTGCCATTGGATAGCGGGATGTTTCTTCTTTGTTTAAATTTAGAGTGGCCAATTCATTTTTTGCAATTAAGGGGCAATTTAGCATGGCCAATCCACCCATCCTGCACATCTTTTGGGTTGTGGGGGCGAAACCCACGCAAACCCAGGGAGAATGTGCAAACTCCACACGGACAGTCACCCAGAGCTGGGATCGAACCTGGGACCTCGGCGCCGTGAGGCAGCAGGGCTAACCCACTGTGCCACCGTGCTGCCCATGTGGGAGGTTTCTTGGCACTGCAGCTACCGAGGATCACCCCACTAAATCAGCTGTTCAGCGGGCTTTGACTTCAGCCCTTTGAATCGCGCCTCATGTATCTCCTGGTATCAGACTTGGGGGGTGGTGCGGAATGGGTGCAGTCAGACATCAGGAGTTGGGGGTGGGGGGAGATGGACCTCCATGAAGGGAGGTGAAATGGGTGGCTCAGACCGAGCTCAGAGAGGTGGTAGGTGTGGGATGGGATGAGGTATGTTCGGACCTAGGGCAGGTGGGTGGTGTGGAGTTAGTGATTGGACCTCAGGGGTTTGGAGGATATCAGACCTCAGGGAGGGTGTGGGGTAGGTGTGGGCCAGACCCTAGAAGGGAGTGTTGGGGTGGAGGTGGGTCAGGCCGTGGGGGATCGAACCAAAGGGAGTGGGTAGGATGGGTCAGACCTTAGTGAGCGGGGTGTGGGGAGGGTTGGATCTCAGAGAGGAGTCGTTGGGTGGGGGAAGGGTCGGAACCTAGGGAGCGGTGGGGCTTTGGGCTGGACGTTGGGATGGCGGTTTAGGAGTTGCGCGGACCATGGTGGGTGAGGTCAGATGTCAGGGGTGGTCGGATCTTGGATCAGTGGGCTGGGTCGAGGGGGTTGGGGCCTGGCCTGCCTCGGGCGTGGAGGGATGTTGGGGGGTGGGGGGGGTTTGTGTGCTCGGATCAGGTCGAGGGTGTCGGGTCAGCCATGCTGGGGGATGGGGGTCTGGTCTGGTGGGGTCGTGAGGGGTTTTGATCAGGTCAGTGCTGGGGATGGGTGGGTGTGGGATTGGGTCTGCATAGCGTGGTCCCATTGGGTCTGGAGCGAGGGGGTGGGTTGGGCCTACAGGGTGAAAATTTCTGGTGAGTTTGGGAGGGGTGGAGCTAGCTTAGTGGGTTTCCATTGATCTGAGGGTAGGCTTGCAAATGGAGGGGTCAGGTCATTTGAAGGCTCCCATTCAAGTCAGGGAGAATACAATAGGGTGTTAGGGAGGTGGGAGATTGTGGGGGCAGGGGAGTTTTCTGGTGGATGGTGGATGTCGATTGGAACCCTATGGGAGGCCTTGCAAATCCTTAGCTCGGAATGTCCGAAGTGGTTTCCCCACCACATCTTTGGGGTACATGCCAAAATTCAATGCCGGGGAGCGCACAAGTCACCACCCACTGATTCAGCTCAAGCATGAATGTTGTCCAGGTGTTGTTGCATTTGGACATGGACATGGACTTGGACATGGACTGCTTCAGTACTAAATAATAGGTCCACAGATGCAAATGGTTGTCCGGCACTTTATGCAAGTGATCAGTCTTCAATTAGGATCAATACGAGAGTGTCAGCAGCCAGCTCTATTCCCTTCACGTCAATACACACTTTACAGCAAAAGGCATTAAATAGTTATCGGTAGTTAAACCCTAGCTGATGATGTTTCTGATGCTTCATTAGTCAAGAAGCAGCAAAGCAAATTGCCACATTTTGATGGTTGCCCATTTGAAATCTGTTAACACAGCACATACGAGGATTTGGAATCTGGCCTTCCTGGTCTATACATTGCAAAGCACTTTGGATTATGCATTTACTCATTAGACCAGCAGGGAACTAATTACATGATATTCAGAATTTGTCTTTTGCATTTTCTTCTATGTACTTTGCTCAATTGCATAAAAAGCTTTTTAGCTTTTCTCTGGAGACTTCAGATTGCCCTATTTGATATACAACTTTGATGGTCATTCAGTCTGTTTTGTTTGTCTGTAGTATGGTATGTATGCCTGTTATATTAAACCTTGTCATTTTACAGTCAGCAGTTATCCTGACGGTGAAGACAATACATTGTTTTAAAGGTTACAGCATTATTTTTATACATTGAAGCTAATGATAACCTCTATGTTTATACGGAATAGAAATAGTTTTCCTGTTAACTAAATCCTGTCTACTATCTAATATTTCAGGAATAATCCGCGAAAGTTACCTCAAAGGTCACGATCAGCTTGTTCCAGTTACTCTTTTGGCTATTGCAGTTATTCTCGCCTTTGTCATGGGGGCAGTTTTCTCAGGAATAATCGTTTACTGCATATGTGATCACCGGCGCAGAGACATTGGTATAGGCCAAAGCAAAGAAAAAGACTTGCCTCGTTCTCGCAGGGGTTCCATGGCCAGTGTCACAAAACTCGGTGGTCTGTTTGATGCTCAGACAAAGGAACCAAAACCAGAAGTGCTGCTGACTCCTCTGATGCATAACGGTAAAATAGTAACGCCAAATGGCACTACCAAGATGCTGATAAAAGCTGACCAGCATCATTTGGACCTGACAGCTTTGCCCACTCCAGAGTCAACACCAACCTTGCAGCAGAAACGAAAGCTCAGCCGTGGGAGCAGCCAATGGGAAAGGAACCAGAATCTAATCAATGCCTGCACAAAAGATCTGGCATCCATGGGATCGCCAGTGATCTCCGTGGATCTTCCTCTCCATGCTTCACCCAACCACATTCCAAGTGTTGTGGTCCTCCCAACCACTCAACAGAGTTTCCAGCATGAATATGGAGATCAAGGAATCCGACCAATGGAACAAATTACTATTGAAGATCAGAATGCCACACTGGAATACAGGAGTATGAAAAGTCCCTGCCACGGATTAGTTGCAAACCTTGATCAGGTGCCACCTAAAGTTCCTCAGAGAGAAGCCTCACTTGGATCCACTAATTCTGGGCTGCCTCAGAATGCTCTGGGCAAGCGATTGGATGTTCCTTCTCCTTCATATGCAATGGAATATAAGAGAAACTATCCCAGCAATTCATTGCAAAGAAATCCTCAATCATCTGCATTCAAAAGAAACCATAATACTAACTCTTCCAATTCCTCTCACCTTTCTAGGCACCAGAGTTTTAACAGAGGAGAGAATCCCCCTCCTGCACCACAAAGAGTAGACTCTATGCTAGTGAATGCAGGTCAGTCCCAGGCACAGGCCAGGAGATCTAGCATCACTGCACCATACAACTCTCTTCCAAGATCTGGGGTCAAACGCACACCCTCCATAAAACCAGATGTTCCACCAAAACCCACGTTTGTTCCCCTTTCAGCTTCTATCAAGCCAAATGACACATGTACATAATCACAGTGGGAGGTAAAAAAATGATCTGGACCCTGCTTACTGAGTCAGTGCAACTGCAACACTAGGTTTGCGTTTTTTTTAAAAAGCTGTTGTTAAGCTGAGGATATTTATCCCTTCTCCCTGGGAAAAGTGGAATATTTTCTTACGACTGCTGCAACTACTGAACTCAGCGTTTGAAAGGCGGGGTTAACAGCTCTTGGACTTCTGCTAGAAGGGGTTAATGATTGATGCACATGAACAGGATGGTGGAGTGATCAGCCAAAAGCACAAAACAGTGGCAAACGTGTAATGTCTCCTTGACTTCTGCAGCATATTACTCTCTAGGGAGATGAGTTTTAAAAACAAAGCACTGAAGAAGGTGACTCAGACTTAACATTAGCTGAAGTTTACTGTTTGCAAATACTGTGAAATGCCTCTCAGTGTTACATCCGCTTAAGCAGCAGATATCTGCCATTTAGGCAGGGCTTTGGCCTACATCTCTGCTATTGTCCTTCTTGTAATGATTAATGTGACTATTAACACTAATAGCTCCTGGTATTTATTATTTAAGTACTATTTCAAAGTATGACTGACTCCTTCAAATGAATTTATGGATATCTCTTTAAAAAGAATCAGAAAGAAGTCTAAAATGTAATGTTTGTAATTATTTAAGTCAAGTCAATTAACTGGAGACATTCAATGCTTTTTTAAAGTAACTGTCCACTAACAATATGGAGGTGGAAAACTGAGCTCAGTGTTTCGACTCAGCTGCTGACAGGGTTATCAAAATGCTTGGGGAGGGGGGGGAAGAAAAGAAAAAGATGGGGGGGGCGTATTTATTTTATTGTGAAAGGTTCATTTCATGATCCACGATGAGCTGAAAGGAGGGAGTGCATCAATGAAAATGTTCAGGTTTGGCCCCCTGAGTGCTAGGAGATGAAGGGAAAGAAACTCGGATATCATGTACACACAGGTGGAATCACCATCTATTCTGAAGAGGGTGGGTATGAGGATTAAACAGTCCTGTCAGTTTTGTCAGTAATTGATATTTTCAATGCGGGCACTGGCACACCCATGTGCCAGCCAACTCAATTTTGCACATGGCACAGCAAATGATGGTAATGGATGGAGTGTGCTGGAAGGCATGCATAAATCATTCTCCTATTGTGTTGACTCTAACTGGGAATACATCTGTGTGACAAGTCTCTTCTTCCATGTGTAAATTGTGCCTTACAACATCAGTTGTGTACATTCTAGATAGTTATCTGCAAATGTCCTCCCCCCCCTCACTATTTTAAAAGTAAAATCTAACTTCCGCTAAATAGTTTATTCACATTTGGAATAAATGCTGTCTGAAAGGATATATAAGTTCTGACTCCTCAATCCCTGGAGAAATCATATTTGATTAATCATCTCATAGTTGTGCCAATCTTGTCCTCCCAACACCATGTAATTGCAGAAAATTTGAAAGACATCCACATTTTTCTGAGAGTGTGTCCTTTCATTTTTACTTTATTTCCGTACTGTAATATGATGTATTCCCATTGACTAAATCAGAAAAACAAATGTGCTTTAATAATATTTTTACTTGTGACCGGTGGGCATTATGGTGTGCTAAGTTATCCAATTGGCTAGTGCCTCAGTTGAAGGCACCAGAAAACCTACATTGTAAATGTTAGTGAATTGGCATGGCAGTCTTAAAGCAGGCTGGTTCCTGCTGGATAACACTGCTATAATATGTGTAGCCAGAAGGATAGTGAAAATCTTTTGGCACAATTGTTTCTAATTATTGTTTTTGTTTTACATTTTTCAGTTTATCGTGCACGCTGAATAGAATGTTTTTACCTGTTAAATAATTGTCAACATATTGTAGAAAGGTTTTTATCTATTGAGCTGTATGAATTTTCTTCTTTTATTTTGTTTTTTACTTATTCGTTTTTGCAGTTTTCATTTCCTCAATTGGACACTTACTTGCAAGTTGGCTAGTCTTTAGAATGATAGCTGGATAACTCCATAAGGAACTAGACCAAAGTTTGCAAAGGGTGCATACACATTCTACTTCAGTGTCCTCCATTTCATTACTTCATTGTGGCGACTCGCGTTGATGCATTCCTTCAAAAGAGTTTTTTTAAAAGGTTAATGGTGTATGTTTCGGGCAAATGATATGTTTGTTTTTTCATGCCTTTTTTATGTTCATGCTGTGTGATTGTTTGTAAGTTAACGCAGAGTGCAATGTTAATATGTTTTTAGGATTTTAATTTGAGAAATTCACCATACTTTTATGCAAAAAGTGTCCCGATATGTTCACATTGAAAGGCCAACATAGTATTCACAAGAATTGAATTGATTTGAAATGTAATGCCCTGAGATAAATGAATAGTAGTATACTGTTTGGTCCCTTTTCTTTTCTGGCAGTTTCTTTATGGACCCCTCTTTGCCCCTTTGCGTGCCTTTGAAGCTCACCCTTGATATTCACTCTTAGATACAACAGTTGTGTAATATGTAAAATATTGTGATGTTGACACAAACCTCTCCCCTCAGCTCCACATCCCTTAACATTCAATTCACAACTTCAATGTATGTTGTAAAAAAAAGACTTTAATTATTACATAATGTAATAAACAGACTGTTCTGCTGTAGTTTATTGGTTTAAATGTCGTGATTCTTCGAGAGCCCGAATAGGAGGTTACATTAACTTTTGATTGATTTCATGCTTTAGAGTGCACTTAATCTGTAACAGCACATCTGTATCCCATTTACTGTGAATTACTGTGTGGGGTGATGGAACAATGCTCCATTCTGCACTATTTTGCCTCGACGCTTTGACTACACTGGTCCAGATGCAAAGTAAAATCCTTGAAACAAGAACACCTATAGATCTTAAACTTAACCTCAAAAGTTCAAACAAAACCGCAATACTGCAATTTTGTTTTACAATTTCTTACAACTGCTCCTTTATTTTTGTTACTTGAGGCCTGAGCTAGAATCAAACAAAGGTAAACAAAGAATTTTTGCTCTCTGAAGGTCCTTTTGTCTTCCTTCCTTGAACAATATTGGCTTTTTATAGAGTCACAGTTCATTCCAGTAGCCTCAGTACCAGGTTTGTTTAATTTCATTAGCATGACTATATGTGCACTGCAGCCTGTAGTAATACATTTCATTTCCTTTGACAAAATATGCACTAAAGGACTGATAAGTTCCAACTAAAGGTGGAATTATTCATATTTGTGTTTCTGCTATCAAAAGTAGAGAACACGTGGATACTATAGAGAAAATGCTGGAAAATCTCAGCAGGTCTGGCAGCATCTGTAGGGAAAGAAAAGAGCTAACGTTTCGAGTCCGATAACTTTTTGTCAAAGCACAGTGGATACTATGTTGATTGCAGATGGGATGAAACTAAAGTACCTTGTTCTTGCTCCTGTGTACCCAGACCATTAGAATCATAGATCATAGAATCCCCACAGTGCAGAAGGAGGCCTTCGGCCGATCATGTCTGCATCGGCTCTTGCAAAGGGCACCCTCCTTGAGCTCACGCTTCCACCAGTAAACCCATCTAACCAGTTGCACACTTAAGAGGTAATTTAGCATGGCCAATCCACCTACCCTCCACATCTTTGGACTGTGGGAGGAAACCAGAGCACCCACAGGAAACCTACGCAGACACGGAGAAAACGTGCAAATTCCACACAGCCACCCGAGGCTGGAATTGAACCCGGGTCCCTGGAGCTGTGAGGAAGCAGTGCTAACCACTGTGCCTCCATTCCTTTCGTACCTGCATTGCCAGTGAGAGACATGATCATTCTGGCTCTGTTATTTCAAATTATCTGCAGTTTAAAAAAATGTAATCATGGGATGTGGGCAACGCTAGCTAGGCCAGCACTTACTACCTATCTCTAATTGCCCTTGAGAAGGTGGTGAGCTGCCTCATAAACCTGCTGTAGTCCATGTGTTGTTTGGGAGAGAGTTCCAGGGTTTGACCCAACAACAATGAAGAAACAGCAAAATAGTCCCACGTCAGGATGGCGTCTGGCCTTACCTTTCTAGATAATAGTGGCTAATGGTTTCAAAGGTGCTGTCTAAGGAGCTTTGGTAAGTTCTATAGTGCATTTTGTAGACAGTACAATTGCTGCTACTGTACTTCGATGGTGGAGGGAGTGAATGCTTGTGCATGGGATGCCAAATCAAACCACTTGCTTTGTCTTGGAGTTACAGTGAGTTAAACAGCAACATTGAAATACAATATAGGATTTGTATGAAAACACTTCAGGTCAAAGGTTTTTGGATGAAGGAGGCCCATTTGATCTCAAACTTCCAGAGTATTAACTCGAGCAAGCAGCTGTTTTTTAAATTAGTCTAGTGGCCCATCTTCAAACACCCTTCCTAGCAAACAAAACCAGCTGCAAACCCACTCATTGTAAAGAAAAGGGAAAGGAGACAACATTAGGGAAAAAATGACTAGATGGAAAATAAATGACTAGATGGAAATAAACACCACGGACACAATTCAACGGACTGATGTTAAAGTTTGCACCTTGCTCTACAAAGAATACAGGCATGATTATCACAATACAACACAGGCTTATGTCTTGACAGTTCATTCACAAACTCAGTCAGCCCCCTGTGGCATCACAAGAACAGAGATTTTCTTTGCCCGATCCATTGATTCCATCTACACCTCCTGCTGCCTGGGGAAAGCGGGCAGCATAATCAAATACCCCTCCCACCTGGCTTACTCTTCCAACTTCTTCCATCTGGCAGGAGATACAAAAACACGCATGAACTGACTCAAAAAAAGCTTCTTCCCCGCTGTTACCAGACTCCTAAACGACCGTCTTATAGCCTGACCTCATTAACACTACACCCCTGTATGCTTCACCCGATGCCGGTGTTTATGTAGTTACATTGTGTACCTTGTGTTGCCCTATTATGTATTTTCTTTTATTTCCTTTTTTCATGTACTTAATGATCTGTTGAGCTGCTCGCATAAAAATACTTTTCACTGTACCTCGATACACCTGACCAATAAACAAATCTAATCCAATCCTTCTCAGTCAAAGGGACATGCCAAGAGCCTTCAGCATGTCTATTTTGGTGATGAATTTCGACCATCCAAAACTTTTGATACAGTTTCTTCACCCAAACCGAAATGGTTTATCCTGAATCCTCAGACTGTGACCTCTAGTTCTGGGCACACCGATCATTTGTAACATCTGAGATCCCCCCATATTCTTCTGAACTCCAGCGAGAACAATCCTAACCTAGTCAATCTCTCCTCATATGACAATCCCGCCATCCCTGGAATCAGTCTGGTAAACCTTCGCTGCACTCCCTCAAGAGCAAGAACATCCTTCCTCAGAAAAGGAGACCAAAACTGCACACAATATTCTAGGTGTGGCCTCACCAAGGCCCTGTATAATTGCAGAAACACATCCCTACTTCTGAACTTGAAACCTCTCGCAATGAATGCCAACATCCCATGAGCCTTCTTTACCGCCTGCTGCATCTGCATGCTTACCTTCAGCAACTGGAGCACAAAGAATCCCAGGTCCCCCTGCACACTCCCCTCTCCCAATTTCCAACCATTCAGGTAGTAATCTGCCTTCCTGTTTTTGCTTCCAAATTATACTGCATCGGCCATTGATTTGCCCACTCGCCCAACCTGTCCAGATCATGCTGTAGGATCCCTGCATCCTCATCATAGTTCATCCTCCCACCCAACTTTTTATCATCTGGAAGGTTTGAAATGTTACAGTTTGTTCCCTCATCCAAATCATTAATATATATTGTGAATAGCTGGGGTCCCAGCACAGATCCCTGTGGTACTCCACTAGTGACTGTTTGCCAATTTGAAAAGGACCCATTAATTCCTACTCTTTGTTTCCTCTCTGCCAACCAGTTTTCTATCCAGTTCAATACATTTCCCCCAAACCCATGTGCTTTCATTTTGCACAATAATCTCTTATGCGGGACTTTGTCAAACGCCTTCTGAACATGTAGTGGTTGCCATTTTCTCATTAACGTGTTATCCTGTACATTGAAACACTCAGGAATGCATTGCGCTTCCAATGCTGAATACATTGTCTGATAGAGTGCAACTGCTGCAATTCAATTAAGCTCTTTGAATTGAACACATCGGTCTGGTTCTCTGTGTCCCATTCTCATTTAGCTCGCTAAAGATAGTATCAGATAACCTGACCTAACTGGCTTCACCCTGGTCCCACAACCCCTTCCTCTTTTGCCTTAGATTTATGAACTGGCTATGTCATTCCATGTAATGAATTGATTGCCTGCAATGGACAAGGTTAATACCATGCCTCCCACTGCTTCCCTCATCTTCAAGCTACTCTTATTTTTACTAAAGGAAGTTATTTTGTTTCACCATGAATGCTGCTGACAAGAACCATTTCCTTAAATATCCATTCTGGGCTACAAATATCTTCATCACACAACACTAGGGATTGACTCAAGCCTGTATCTCATAAAATGTTAATATCTTTTCCCATTCTATCCTTCCACCTGGAAATACCTTACCGTTATACCTCAAACCATCGTAGGCAACAAATCTTTAAATTCTGCCAACAAAATGATCTCTCTAAGGGCATCATAGGTTTCTTCTATTTTTAATGCTTACACACACCTATTGAAATGACTTTGTTTAACCCTTTTGAATTCAATGTGGTCTGTCCAGACTGTTTTCTGAGAGCTCAAAACCTTTCTGTGTAATCCTCCAACTCTAGCTCATAAAGACCCAATATAACTGTCTCATAGTCCCTAGATCTTTCCTCTGACAAGGCGCATTGGCTTCACTAGCCCAACCTACAAGTTTGGTCTGCAAGAATAGGGTCCAAATGTCTTGTGGCAATTCAACTGTTTAGCCATTTTCTAAAAAGCACAAAAAATTGTCTCAACATCCCATTCATCAAGTTTTGAGGGAGCGAGAGCTTTTACATATCTGAACATCTCCCCAGTAGTTTACTGACTATAACCACCTTCCTCCGCCGTCTGCTCTAACCTTTCAGTTTCTGCTGTTTGTGTGCAAAGTTGGAAGTCTCTTTTTGTCTTTTACTTCCCTTGTGGCTTGCACAATTTCCCTTTTAAACTCCCTGGGTGGACTTTCCATTGACTGACACCAAAATCGCGAAATGCAGTTGGGCAAAGAATAGGTTCCCATGCCAGAGTCGCAGCAGGTGCTGATATGACCTTAAATCGCAATTCTCCGTCACCTTGACAGCAGTGTTAATGCGGTCCGGAACGCACGCACAGTAAACATCATTTGCATAGTCCTTTGACACACTGATCCATAACTGCTGGGCCACCTCTCTCTGGGACTGGGCCACCTCCCTCTGGGTCTGGGCCACCTCTCTCTGGGTCTGGGCCACCTCCCTCTGGGTCTGGGCCACCTCCCTCAGGGTCTGGGCCACCTCCCTCTGGGTCTGGGTCACCTCCCTCTAGGCCTGGGCCACCTCCCTCTGGGACTGGGCCACCTCCCTCTGGGACTGGGACACTTCCTTCTGGGTTTGGGTTGCCACGCCCAGTGTCTGCGCAACGCGGCTAACGCCTGCTGTGACTGGGCCATGCTGAGGGGCGCCACTGCAATGTCCAGGTGACTCTGGCACATCGCTGCTTGTGAGAGGGCAGCTCAGTCCTGGGCCTCGGCCACCGCTTGCACAGAATGCCTTAGTCCTTTGACATGCTGATCCATAACCGCCGCCCCCAATGCTTCCCCTGCGGGTGTCGGCCCAGGTGGCACGCATGACTGGCATCACCCCCTAGATGGACTCCTCCACCTGCACCTGCTGGATGCCCTCACCATCCCTCTTATGGTCCCTTGGTCTCTGGCTGCATCTGCACTAGGCGGGGACTGGATGTGCCAGGAGCCCGGGACCCATCTGGACGGCAGCTGTTTCCTGGGTCCGGTCCTCCGACCATCCGGCCCCTTGGCTGCTCCTACCTCCACCTGCTGTACCGGATACGATGTGTGGGGCGCACCAGATAGTGTCCCAGGAGCCTCCTCACTAAGGTGCTCAGCTGAGGTGAGACTTTCTGGGATGGTGGAGGGTAGGAGACAGCTGTGATGGAAGGTCTGCATCCTCCTCCGACCCAAGCCCCGGGGTGTCCTGAGTCTCAGGCGGAGGGCTGGTGTTCGGGCTGCTCTCCCGTCAGTGCTCGGCTGTCTGGGGTCACCGGCTCTGGCACTGGCTGGGGGCGGGCGGCTCTGGATGGCCCGGCCTCATCTCCGTCAGGTCCTGTAAGACACAAAACGACATGTATGATTAGACAGCGGATCTGGGGGTGGGGGGGGGGGGTGAGGATTTGGGGGGGGGGGGGGCGGTGAGGTGAGGGGGTGAGGGCGTGGTGGTGGGAGGGGGGTGTTCGCACATGAGTCGTGGGGATCCGCAACTAAGCAGGGTCTCACATCCTCACTCGCCACCAAACTCCGCTTCCGCGACCTCCCTTTCCTCCGGGCCGCCAATCATGTCCAGTGCCCTCTGCTCGGGCATGGTGAGGGCCTGCAGTTCTGATGGTCCTCCTCCGGTCTTCTCCCACTCCCGGCGGTTGTGCGCGGCCTTCTCGTGGGAGAGGGGGGGACACAAATAGCACAGCCATTAGACATTCCAATGCATGCAGCCCAGGGGTTGGGTAGATGGTGACCTCAGTGGCCAAAGCACCCAGCCATGGAGGATGGCATGAGTGCTGGCATGTGGTGCAGAATGGGGGTATGGCCGTCCCTGGATTAGGGGTGTGGGGGGGGGGGGGCTGGGTTAGTGCCAGGGGCACAGAGCATCCAACTCACCCTGGCCACCCCGAGAAGGTCGTGAAGGTTCTTCCTGCACTACATGCAAGTCATAGCAATGTTGCCCATGGCGCTAACTGCCTCTGCCACCTGCATCCAGGCACAGCGATCGATGGCGCCTGGTGGCCTTCCTCCCAGGCTGGGGTACAGGATCATCCTTCTCTCCTCCATGGCATCCATGAGGATATCCAGCTCAGCGTCTCTGAACCGTGGCGGTGCTCTCCCTGCAGCCATCTTGTTGGCTGGGACGGTGTGTGTGGGGGGATGGATCGTTTAAGTGCGGCTGCGGCATGTGAGCCTCATGTCCACCTATTATGGACCCGGCAAATCCGGCACCATTTTCCATGGAGTTGATTGTGTTCCACGTGGCGATGGTGCTAGCCCATTTAAAGTAGCTGAATCGGTGCAGCTGTTGCATCGTTTTTTCTATCGTAAACGCCACGGTTCCCACGCCGGCATCAGCACTTAGTCCCAAAATCGGAGAATCCAGCCCCAAGTGCTCCAGAGCATCGCCACAAGTTCGCGCTGCCACTAGGAGCAGAGTCGATGATCAATTCATGGTCTGCTAATGGGCCAGCACATAGCCCACATGCATCCCACCCGAGGTCAGAATCCCTAGGCATCTGATTGGCTGCCCATTGAGAGGCTGACCGCTTTGAACGATCCAAGCAATCCACACTCTCATTGCAGCCAAGAGGATGGCAGCTCCAAAACCTGCTTCAAGTTTCTGGATGCTGACAGCAACAGGGTTCTGGTGCCGTGGAAAAGAGGAGAGATACCCTCTTCCCCAGAGTGGGGCAGAGACAGCATCCATCTATAATGAACAAGCCTGGGAGGATGTGACAGAGGCTGAGAGTGTTGGTAGCCTCACAGAGAGGACCGACACACAGGGAGAAGATGAATGACCTCCTTCGAGCAGCTTGGGTGAGTAAACACCTGTGTGACCCGGACATCACTCCCATTCTTGACCCCTGACATAAACCCCTAATCCCATATATGCCAGTAACACCCCACCTGCCAGCATGTTCCTCAGAATCACCTTCCAGGAACCCCCAACACATGCCCTGCCTCCTTAGCCAGGTGCCTTGCCCACGCATGCCACCAGCTAGAAATCTCCCCACCTCATAAAACTGGGCATGCCGCCCTATCATTATGTCCTTTCTGTGTCCCCACGGGTAAAGCGGACCATAATCGGAATGAGCGTTACATGATGGGTGGGGCATCCCAGAGATTTGGGTCCACACCCCTTTTGAAGAAAGGGCCATGGGACTGACAGGGGGCTGAGGAGAGGATAGTCACTGAAATAGAGGATGGCATGTGGTAAGGAAGTGAGAGTCCAATGCAACTCAGCTCTCCTCATCTCAAGTCAGTCCACCCGCTGCACAGCCTGCCTTTCCAAGATCCCCAGGATTGGAGCCCCCCATCCAGACCCTCAAAACACCCCGTAATACAACCCTGGGGAAGACACCAACGCCTTGGCACTGTTTTCTCGCCACCATCCACTATCGCAGAGGCTATCTCCTTGGTGAGAAATGTTAGCGGTCAGACTCCTGGGTCATTCTCTGGTGACCCCACACACATGCTACAGCACATCAGGTGGAAGCAGACACCCCGAGGGAGCACGCAGTTGGAGGGCTGTCCCCAAAGGCAGATGTCGCACCTCTGGAATAGATGATCCTATCACTGTTACAGATTCAGAACCAAAATCTACAGGACGGGCTGTCAGCAATATTCCAGCACCTGTGTGAACAACTGAAGGAGTCCAATTACTTTCAGGTGCAGGAAATGTTGCTAACAATTTGTGACACTCAGGCCAACACTGAAAGGGTAACATTCACGGTGGAAGGCCTGGGGCAAAAAGTCAGGACAATTTGTCAAGACATCCAAGGCTTGGGCAACACTGTGCTGTCCATGGCTGAGGTGCAGGATAGGAGAACAGCCACAGGTGAAAATGCCCTGGGTGTAGATGTCCATTGCTGTGGCACTCCAGAGCTTGGCCCACTCACAAAGGGTCATGGCTGAGGGCATCGACTGCATTGGCCACGCGCTAACTGACCTGAACCAGTCACAGAGGGACATGTCCCAGTCACAGAGCCATGGCTGAGAGCATCGACACCATGATTCAGACAAGCGTGGGCCTCCAAGACTGGTAGGACCAGGTAACGGTGATCGCTCCGGGGTTCTGCAGGGGAGGTCCTGGAAAACTTCACTCCTTCCGATTCCCCCCCGACCTAACACTGGTGCATCTGCTAGGCAGCAAGCAGAACAAGGTGACACATCATTACTTGTGACCCCAAAGGTCAGCCAGGCCCATGCAGGTCCAGGCCCCCAAAGGGCGCCCACCAAGGGCATCACTGTGCAGAATGCAGGGCATGCAGCAGGCTGCATCCACTCCTGATGTGTTGTCTGGGGCAACACCTGGAGCAGTAGAGCACGAAAGATAAGAAACATAGATGAGATGAGCAGAGCTGCCGGTGTTTTGGCTTCCGATTCGGAAAATCAGTAGGTGACAGGTTGTCCCTGGTGCAGAAACTCTGAATGACTCGTTCAGCAGCCTGTTGAACCAGCTCCTTGTCCTTGCCTACCTCCACCTAGATACCACCCTCATCCGACAAGGCCTATCGTTCTTTCTCCTCCTCCAGTATGTCATGCCACTGCTGCATGATGTTGTGCAGGACGTGTAAGCCCACCACAATGAGCAAGATCCTTTGACGGCTGTAATGGAGAGCCCCACTAGAGCAGTCCAGGCAGCAGAAAGGCACCTTCAACAGCCCTGGACCTGGGGCATGCAGCAATGGCAGCAAATCCTGCAGCAATGGCAGCAAATCCTGCAGCCTGGGCATACTAGTGGGGCTGGTCCTAATTAAAGTGGATGTAGGTTGCTGCCTGGGTGCATAGGGCATCCCTGAAATCTCGGATGCACCTGTGCGTGGACAATTGCGAGATCCAGCACATGTCCCCGTTCGAGAACTGTAACGAGCCTGAGGCATAGAGGTTTAGCGCTGGTACTGTCAACTCAACATACACCAGGAGCAGATGTCTTCTTACTCCTCTCGGTGCCAGTTGCACTACTGTCTGGCACAGGTGTCGTACGGTCTCCTTGGTGAGCCGGAGTCGTGGCCTAATGCAGTGCCGCATTTGCATCTCTTCCTCGGCCCGGAAGACGACCAGCACTTGAACCTCGTCGCTGAGCCCTGCGGCTCGGGGGCAGGCTCCTGCTATGCAGAGTCTTCCCTCGGCCGGCCCTGGTGCTCTTGTCACTGTGCATCTGCGATGGCAGCGGTGACCAGCTAGATTGCTCTAGCATTGCTGGCTGAGTCTCGAATTCCATTTCTCTGCGGGGGTATGGGGGGAACAAGGTGACACTTCCCCTGACCATCCAAAGCCACCAAATTATATGGTCAGCCTGAGTTGTACTGTTCAACATCCCCCCTTCCCGTGCCCATTTGAGATCATTTTGTCCCATCAGTGATTGGCATCTGGCCTGGCCCTTAATGTAAGAGAATTCTATCCTCACCACCCATCCCAGCCAAATAGGATCATGGTGGCTGTTAGTGATGGGCTCCGTGGCCCATGTCCTGGTTCTCCGACTGGGGTCTTCTGTGGGTGTCCTCATTGAGTGAACCTTGTGCCTTCCTGCTAGATCGGTGGCAGCTGGATGTGTAGTGGAAATGTTTCAACTGTGCAGGCATACGGCTCTATGTTCTTTACTGGAATGACGGAGGTTGAGGGGCGACCTGATAGGGGTCTACAAAATTATGAGGGGCATAGACAGAGTGGATAGTCAGAGGCTTTTCCCCAGGGTAGAGGGGTCAATTACTAGGAGGCATAGGTTTAAGGTGTGAGGGGCAAGGTATAGAGTAGATGTACGAGGCAAGTTTTTTTTACACAGAGGGTAGTGGGTGCCTGGAACTCGCTGCCGGAGGAGGTGGTGGAAGCAGGGATGATAGTGACATTTAAGGGGCACCTTGACAAAGACATGAATAGATTGGGAATAGAAGGATACGGATCCCGGAAGTGTAGAAGATTGTGGTTTAGTTGGGCAGCATTGTCGGGCAGCATGGTCGGCACGGGCTTGGAGGGCCGAAGGGCCTGTTCCTGTGCTGTACTTTTCTTTGTTCTTTGAGGCTGGGGCGGGCTTGTCCTACAGATAGGGGTAACCAAGGGATACGTGCCTTTGTAGCTCCAGTGTGATATGGAGCCAGTGTTTTACACCAAGGTTGTGAAAGGGAGAGGGTCAGGTTTTCTTTCTTTGAAAAATAAATTTAGAGCACCCAATAATTTTTTCCCAATTAAGGGGCAATTTAACGTGGCTAATCCACCTACCCTGCACATCTTTGGGTTGTGGGGGGTGAAACCCATGCAGACACGGGGAGAATATGTAAACTCCACACGGATAGTGACCCAGGACCGGGATCGAACCCGAGTCCTCAGCACCATAGGCAGCAGTGCTAACCACTGCGCCACTGTGCTTCCCTGTGGTCAGGTTTTCAGGGCGGATAAGGGATAGATGGACTCATATGGTTTGATACCAATGGGGTGCTGTAGACCTGCTGAGCTTGGAGCCCTCGCCTGATCCTTATGAGTGGGTTAGCTGGTAATCTCACTGGTGAGGCTGTTACTGAGTGTGGCTGTGTGCCAGGGAGGGTTCCAGCAACATATGTCCTTTGTTTGGGGTTAGCTCTCTTAATCCCCTGCTTCCTCTGATGTGCAGCTGTGCATCTAAGGTGTGCATTGAGGAGTGCCAACACCCAGTGGACTGGTGATTGTTCATGGCCACATCCATCCCCTTTATTATATTGTTGAGACATGAGGGCCTCTCGATGGCGGGCTGTATGAGTTTCCAGGAGACAGCAAAGCAATTCCTGGATGCTTGCAGCAGTCAACGATCTCAGCAGAGGGCCTGTAAGTTACAACAAAAGGGTGGGTTCCAATCGTTTTAGAGCAGCTATTGGGTTCTGCCAGGGCATCCCAATCCCGAGAGGGACACGCTGACTTCACACACTTACCACCACACTCGCATCAAATCATGCCCGCGTGACTACCATCTGGGAGGGTGAAACATAGTTCGGGGGCATGGTGAGGGGTGGGGAAATGGGCTTCCAGCCCATTAATTGTGATTAATGGGCTGGAAGCCCATTTCCCCAAACGTACATAAATTAGTGGTTTATCTGTCTGCACAGACACAGCTAGCACATTATGGCTGATGGTGGGGGAGTGGAGAATGGGAATAGGTCTGGTGCCTAGCTGCGAGCATGTTTTCCTGCTGACTTTCCATCTCCGCCTGGTTGGGATTTCTGAGCAGTGAGAATCCCAGCCTATATCGATGATCCCTAACCTCCTTAAAACTTCTCCTTTCCCAAACAACATCCAGTCGAATCTATAAAAGTCAAATCCAGCTTATAATTACCACACAATACAGTGCAGATCGTCATATCTGGGAAACATCTTTTTCTGGTCCAGCGAAAATATTTAACCTGTTTTTACAAAGTTTTCTGCACGACCTTGACTTAGATGCTAGCTTAGGCTCTGGCTGTTAGATTTCAAACTCGCCTCCCTGGTTTTTAGGTGGAAACTGCCTCTCTGAGTCAGAAGGTGCTGGCAACGTTATAGCATTTGTCTAGATATCTGTACCTCATACTTTTAAAATCGCAAATCATTATGGCTTTTGAATACTGGCTACTGCTTGTCGGCAAGCAAATTTTTATCTGTTGCTGGAAAGTCTTCGGACTACTGTTGCTGGGCAGTTCGGATCCCATCATGCCTTGTTACATTTGGGTTACTGCTGTTACTGGGCAGATTTGTTGTTGGGCAGACCCATTTCGTGCAGATCCGTGACAAGATTTACACAGTTTTCTGTCTGATCCTGAGACTTGCCAAATTCTAGTAAGGTTCCACCCATTGGGCTGGATTCTCCATTTGGGAGACTAGGTCCCCACGCCTGTGTGCAAACGGTGATATTTTACACCAGGAAAACTGGCACAAAACGACCACCGATTCCCTGCTCCGGGGACAGGCAGCAAAGAGGTCCCACTTCTGGCTGTCGATACGACCCTGAGCATTGCCGGGTCCATGGTCGTGCATGTGCATGGCGGCGGCCTGCAGCAGCCGTGCCGTGCTTCATGGCGGACGTAGGCCGCGGACACGGACTGCAAGAATAGCCCCCCCCTTGGGCCTGCCCGCGCGCACCGGAATGCCCCCCTACAGTCCCTCCAGCCCCAAACAATGCCCCCCCCCCCCCCGCCTGTGGATCGGCCCACCCCTGACTGTAGCGCCATTGGACTGAGTCCACAGCCGCCACGCTGCATTCCGCCGGGAGGGACCACACGTGTTCCACACCGCAGGGAACTCGGGCGGTCGGGGATGGAGAATTGCGGGGCAGGCCTCAGACAGTGGTACTCTAAATTTATTTTTAAAACGATATATCTTTGAGTTTAGAATTTCTACATTGCAGAAGGCGGCCATTTGGCCCATCAGGTCTGCACAGAACCTTTGAAAGGGACCTCTACCTAGGCCCACTCCTCCACTCTAACCCGGTAATCTCATAACCCCAACTAACCTGCACATCCCTGGACACTAAAGGGCAATTTAGTATGGTCAATCCACCGAACCTGCACGTCTTTGTACTGTGGGAGGAAACTCTGGAGCACCCGGAGGAAACCCACACAGACACGGGGGGAAAGTGCAAACTCGACACAGACAGTCAACCAAGGCTGGAATTGAACCCAGATTGTTGCAAAGAGAAAAGGTATGAAGATGCCACACATTTGTCAAATATCATGAGAGGTTTTATTAGGAGATGTTCATTACAAACCAGGTAAGGCGTCTTACAACACCAGGTTAAAGTCCAACAGGTTTGTTTCAAATCACTAGGTTTCGGAGCATTGCTCCTTCCTCAGGTGAATGGAGAGGTATGTTCCAGAAACATATATATAGACAAAGTCAAAGATGCCAGACAATGCTTTGAATGTGAACATTTGCAGGTAATTAAGTCTTTACAGATCCAGAGAGAGGGGCAATCCCAGGTTAAAGAGGTGTGAATTGACTCAAGCCAGGACAGTTGGTAGGATTTTGCAAGCCCAGGCCAGATGGTAGGGGATGAATGTAATGTAACATGAATCCAAGGTCCCGGTTGAGGCCGTAGACATGTGTGCTGAACATGGCTATAAGTTTCTGCTCGGCGATTTTGCGTTGTCGCGCGTCCTGAAGGCCGCCTTGGAGAACGCTTACCTGGAGATCAGAGGCTGAATGCCTTTGACTGCTGAAGTGTTCCCGACTGGAAGGGAACATTCCTGCCTGCCGATTGTCGCGCGATGTCTGTTCATCCGTTGTCGCAGTGTCTGCATGGTCTCGCCAATGTACCACACTTCGGGATATCCTTTCCTGCAGCGTATGAGATAGAGTCACAGTGGGTGTATGCCGAGTCGCCGAGTATGTACCGTGTACCTGGTGGGTAGTATTCTCACGTGTAATGATGGTATCCATGTCGATGATCTGGCACGCCTTGCAGCGATTGCCATGGTAAGGTTGTGTGGTGTCGTGGTCGCTGTTCTGAAGGTTGGGTAGTTTGCTGCAAACAATGGTTTGTTTGAGGTTGCACGGTTGTTTGAAGGCAAGTAGTGGGGGTGTGGGGGTGACCTTAGCAAGATGTTCATCTTTATCAATGATGTGTTGAAGGCTGTGAAGAAAATGTCGTAGTTTCTTCCCTCCGGGGAAGTACTGGACGATGAAGGGTACTCTGTCGGTTGTGTCCCGTGTTTGTCTTCTGAGGAGGTCGGTGCAGTTTTTTGCTGTGGCGCGTTGGAACTGTCGATCGATGCATCGAGCGCCATATCCAGTTCGTAGAAGGGCATCTTTCAGCATCTGTAGATGTCTGTTACGCTCCTCCTCGTCTGAGGGCTTGTCCATAGGGGATGGCTTCTTTAATGTGTTTGGGGTGAAGCTGGAGAAGTGGAGCATCGTGAGATTATCCGTGGGCTTGCGACAATTCACACCTCTTTACCCTGGGGTTACCCCTCTCTCTGGATCTGTAAAGACTTAATTACTTGCAAATGCTCGCAATCAAAGCATTGTCTTGCATCTTTGACTTTGTCTATAGGTTTCTGGAACATACCTCTTCATTCACCTGAGGAAGGAGCAGTGCTCTGAAACCTAGTGATTTGAAACAAACCTGTTGGACTTTAACCTGGTGTTGTAAGACTTCTTACTGTGCCCACCCCAGTCCAACGCCGGCATCGCCACATAATCATTACAAACTAAGATAGAGAACTCAAACCCACTCCTAAACACTCTATTGACATCACAACAGATCACATGACATTCCACCAGCAGGGGTGTATTCTCTGATATATAACTTTCTATCTGCATTCTTTCGTTCTTGACCCTTTTATAAGTAGAAACAGTTTCTTCCTATCTACTCTAAACCAGCCCCCTTATGATTTTGAACATCTCTATCAAATCTCCTAAAAGTTGTTATCTCCAAGGAGACAAGTCCCAAGCTCTCCAATCTATCCTCATAACTGAAGTTTCTCATCCCTGGAACCATTCTTGTAAACCCGACTCAACCTAGCCCTTGTTAAGTGCGCCCAGTGTGCCACCTTCAACTTTATCAATCCTAGACTCGTGCATGAGGAAGTGGCATTCACCCTTTGCAAGACCTCACACCATAGCCCTCCTTCTCAACCCCCAACTACTCCTCCCACTTGGCTTTAACCCCCTCCAGGAATGCAGCATCCTCTGCCATTATCCACCCATACATTTCTGAGGTGCTCCCCTCGTCCTCACGATGACAAAACCTTTTCCAACAGCGAGGATGGCAGCGCTATCGGCAACAAAGGGAAAACCTTTCTTGCAAAATCCCTGGTCTGGAAATATCTCAAGCCTTCCGCCTTGAAAGCCCAAACTTCTTTGATATCTCCTCCAGGAGGATATCCCACCTCTGTAGGTCAGCCTTAACCCGAGACACAGACTTGTGAAGTTCAAATGCAAAGCCGCGCCCAATCCCACTTTACCTGCACCCCTAAATACCTAAAATAAGTGCCCATCAGATGAAATGGCTACACCCCTTCTCAGGCGGGTAACAGAAAAGCACTCACTCTTCTCCAGGTTTAAATTATACCCAATGAACGCTCCAAACCACTTCAACAATGCCATTATGTTCCCCATTGTAGAGATCGGGTCCTAAATGTACAGTGACAGATCATCAGTGTACAGGGACCCCCTGGGTGGGATTCTCCGGTCCCTGATGCCAAAATCGCTATCGGCGATCGGCCGGAGAATCCCCGTTTGCGTTGAAATTGGGGGCGGTGCTGCTTTCTGGATGCTCTGTCCCTTCCAAAGTGGCGCACTCTAGGAGTATGCCGCACACCGTATCAATGGCCTCAGGACGTTGTCTGAGGCCCTCCCACAATGCTCCGCCCCCGACCGGCCGAGTTCCCGACTGCGTGGGTCTCTCATGCTATTTTTTGTCGGGAACTCGGCATGTCAGCTGAGGACTCAGTCCAGCACCGCCGCAGTCAGGGGAGAACCAATCCCTGGGCAGTGGGGACTTTGGCAGGGGCTGGGGGCACTGTTGGGGGTGTTCCGGTGTACGCGGGCCTGGCAATATGCATGGTCATAGACCCAGCAATTCTCCAGCCATATCGGCAGCTGCCTGTCTGCTAGCCCCCCACCAAATGGGGGATCAATGGACGTTTGCGCCGATTCTTGCGGTCGTAAAATGCCACCGTAAAATGTCGCCGGCATCAGGACATAGCCTGAAAATCGGAGAATCCAGCCCCCTGTATCCCATTCCTCCCTCCCCTCACTATTCCTCTCCACTCTTCCAAATTTCTCAATGCGATGGCCAAAGGCTCTTTCGCTAAAGCAAATAGGAAAAGGGATGTAGAACACTGCTGCCTGGTTCCCATGTGCAGCTGGAAGCTCATTCAAGCTCATATTATTCATGCGAACATTGGCCTTTGGTTCTTTGTATAACAGTCTCACCTACGACACGAACTTGGGTTCAATCCAAAACTGCCCCCAAACCGCAAACAGATGCGTCCACTCTACCCTATCTAAGGCCTTTTCTGCTTCCAGTGCCACTATAACCTCCTGCTCTCCCCCTCTGGAGGGGAGAGAATTGCATTCAACAGGCACTGTATATTAGAGGAAAACTACCTACCCTTCACAAACCCTGTTTGATCCTTCCTAACAAAGCTCGGGAGGCACCCCCCCAATCTGAGCACAAGCACCTTTGGCAGGATCTTTGCATCTAAATTCAGTAACAAAATCGGCCGGTACAACCTGAATTCCACCGGGTCCTTCTCTTTCTTCAGAAGGAGCGAAATGGATGCGTGCATCATAATCTCTGGGAGTGAACTCCGAGCTATTGAGTCCTCAAATGCCTCCACTAACAACGGTACCAACCGATCGGCAAACCTTTTACAAATTACACCGGGCATACACATTCACCACAACTACCGACACACTCTTCAACACCCTCGACCCCATAACGTATCTGCCCTCCTTATGCACCGCTACCTTCTGCATCTGTAACCGGACTCTTTTATTGATCGGGATTGCCACCCCCCAGGCCCTATGAAATATCTGACTTATCGAACGCTTATGAAGCTTTACCTGGTCCTTCACCTGCAACTGAGTGTCCTGGAACAGCACCACATCGGCTTTCAAGCTCTACAAATGAGCAAAAAACTCTCACCCGCTTTACCGGGCCTCCCAGTCACATTCCAAGTCACCATCCGAACGGGGATTCTCTCACCTCCCTCTTTCTTCGGTCAGCAATCACCCCTTTGAGATGCACCCCACCCCCCCACCGCGTTTCCCAACCAGCGGCCCCCACCCAAGATGGCACCTGGCCCCACCAATCAGATGGAGAACAAAACACCCCCAAGTTATCACCAGCAGACTACCACTACCCCCTTCCCCATCCCATAAATGCCCCAGCCATTTCCTCTTGAAACCGCTCTTGTCGCCCCTATCCCCATCCTTCACCATTGGGAAGGTTAATGGAGTTAACCATCAACTCAGTGAATGGCACAACAGGATTAAGCTGCTCATGACCTAATTCTGTTTTTCTGAACGTAACCACAAAGTATTAGCAGGGAGAACAACTTGTCAGTATTGGGGAGGTGTGAAAAGAGTGCCCAATGCCTGACTATATTAAGATGGTGTCTCAGGGTCTAAAAGTATTTTAAGGAGGACTTGAGAGATTCAGCAGGAGGTCTTGGAGTTCAGAGAACAACAGGGTGGTATGTTCTAGGAACACTGAAGTTCGTCCTGGGATTTGGGATAAGCGAGGCCTTGAAAAAGGAGGTCTTGATGCCCGTAAACATTAATGTTTTTATCTTGGAGCTCTGGAAATGAGTTTTAAAGGTTTGTGAGTGTGGAGTTCAGATCCTGTGTTCTAAGTAGGATTGGAGAGGTGCCAAAAAGTTCCAGCAAGAGTGAAGAGGGGCTTTGAACATGAGTTGGATAGTGCAACAGTATTGGGTTCTGCTTGCATTTCAATGTATGCATAGTATAACAGCATTGTGGGGATGGGGAGATCGTTGAGGAGAATGATACCCAAGTTAACATTGCCCCTTTTTGAAGCATTAGGCTCTAACTCCACACCAGGGTTGCTGAGTTCCTCTACATTCACTTCTATACGCCCAAGATATTCCTATTCCTGTTTTAATGTTATTGCCTTCAAGCATCTCAGCGTACATTTCCTGTTTAATATTAATGATCAGAAAATAAAAGCATATACGCAGAATTTCCTGATTAAGCAAAAAATAGGCTACACCAGAATTTGTACTGCCTTAAACAAGCATATGTTTCCGTAAAGAAAAATCATCCCATAAAATGCGTGAAGATTTGACATTTGTACAGGCCTTGTAATCCTTAAACCTCAAAATAGTTCAGAAGAGAGCTATGAATTGAATTTTCAAACGTGATGCAGAACAATCTGCTCTCCACAAATAATTTCCTTGCTTTCCTTTCTGTCAACCAAGAAGCTATGATCACACATGCTGCTGTTTACTGTTGCCCAGTAAATTTAAATGAATGTTCATGCCTGTAAAATACCGAGGAAAACACTGAAATTCTGACAGGATGTACCCCTCTTCACTTCTTAAGAGCTCATGGATGCACATATTGCATGCCAGAAAATTAGAGAGAGGTTTTATCCTTGAAGTAAAATCTTTAATGAAAGCCTTTCTGTGTTAAGTGTTGACATAAATGTGACAACATTTTGATAACAAATGAAGGCTGCGGACAGGATGTGCGTGCATGCACAATATTTTAGTGTATATTTGAAGATATGTTGAAAAGGGTACTGTTAACATTATGTGACCAATTAATACCCAGAAGGTTAGCAATAAAACATCAATCTAAAAGGGGAAAGTAAAATAGCTCAAATAAAAAATTGAAAATGTAAAAAGGGGAAAATAAGGAAATGGAATTGTGTGAATGCTAAACATAAAATCATGAGATAATTAAAAATGCATAAATTAAGAATGGAGAATGAAGAAAAGCATAAAAACTGCTGCTGTCTTTCTGGTACGCAGAATATGAAACGTGTAAAGCACTAAAAGATCACAAAACGGTGGAATTGAATTTGCCATAATTAGAAGGGCTGGTGATAACTCAGAATTTATATGGAAAATTTAGATTACTAAGTGAAAATCAGTTAAAGGGAATGAAGAGTACCAGGATTATATTGAGTGAACCCACAAAATAGGGGAGAAACTATTTTGGAGTTTGTTAAACAAAGGTACATTATCTGATAACTGGGAATATTCCAACAAAAATATCTGAAGCACAGCCCTGGGATTTTTGGACTTTTAGCCAAACATTGGCAGTTGTAAAGATATTGGTCTGTTAGAAAGGAATAGGTCTATTATAAAATGACAGCTCAAGAGCAATACGAATCATTCTAAGTCAATGTAGATTTATGAATGGCAGCCCATTTCAAATGAATATATTAGAATTCTTTGATGATATAACATAATTAGTATTTTTTTTTTTTTTTTTATAAATTTAGAGTACCCAATTATTTTTTCCAATTAAGGGGCAATTTAGAGTGGCCAATCTACCTATCCTACACATCTTTGGGTTGTGGGGGTGAAACCCACGCAGACACGGGGAGAATGTGCAAACTCCACACGGACAGTGACCCAGGGCCGGGATTCGAACCTGGGTCCTCAGCGCCGTAGGCAGCAATGCTAACCACTGCGCCACCGTGCTGCCCTAACATAATTAGTATTAACGTCAGTGTTGCATATCTTTGACTTTCAGAAGTAACTTGATAATGAGCCACAGAAAACCAAACACATTCAATAAAACAAGAAGGACTAAATTGGAAGCAATAGCTAGAAACAATAGTGATCAATGGCAATGGTTCTACTTTAACAGCAAACAGAATGTCCTAAGACCTCTGTGGCACATAGGATTTGCAAGTAGCATTGATGAATGTATTAAAGTAGACATTTCAATTCTAAGAAGTCGTGTGGGAATTGCAGGCTGTGCAAAGGAAAGTTTCTCCCAAACTTAACAACTATTAATCTTATATTGAGAAATATATGATAGTAGACTCATAATTTAGAGAATAATATAAAAAGGAAAGTCAGGAAAGTATTGGGCTTTGATAGTGGATGAAACAGTAGATGTTATTAGTGCAGAAAGCTGCTGAAAAACTCACAACATTGAAGTTTCTGTTGCGTGCTATTGAGAGCACATTCTCACCCCTTCACCCAATTCCAGAGAGTGTAAACACTGTTGGCAGCCCATTGTCTTCATGGCCTCAGAGATACTGCTGGAATTTAAAATCATACCACCTTTAGGAACGTTTTCCAAGGCCTGAGTATTGAGCCAGCCTTTACGTGGGGTTCCTCCCTCATTGTTAACACTTAGCTTCATAAAAAGAGCAAACACACAACAACCTTGGATAAGACGGTTTTTATTGTCCCAAGCTTGGTTTCATGTCCACGAGCGATGGATCTGGACAATGCCAAGATCGATCTGCTGAACATTGATAAAAAAAACATCAATTATATGATTTCCAAAAATCAATAGCTCTGCCTGAGTTGGACGCGATCCAATCCCTGAAGCTGTCATGTTCAAACTATCCAATAAAATTGTGACCAACCCATGATTTAACCTTCATAGACGTATAGATTCACCGGGAGCTGGTGAAGTATGGATATCACTGAGAACTGTGGAAGTATGGATTCATTGGGAGCTGGAGTCGTAGGGATTCACCGGGAGCTGGAGTAGTAGGGATTCTCTGGGGGTGTAGAAATATAGATTCACTGGGAACTGGAGAAGTATAGATTCACATACGTAAGGTATAGGTACACATGAGGTTTCAAGTGGCGCCTCCTTGGCCTGTTGGCTTACATGCCACCTGTTCCTCTGTGGTACACTCCGCATGTTGCACGTTCTGCTGTTGCAGCTTCTTCCTCCACCTCCTCAAGCAGCTCCAGCTCGTACAGCCACAAGGCAACACCCAGGGCTGTGGCGACGAGCAGGAAAGGCACCATTGCTGGTTGAATTCCAATATCCATTGTCTGCAGGGTGTGAAAGGCCAAAATATTAGCATGGGCTACATTGTGACCCCGGTTGGCACTGTGGGCTCTGCCCCTGCATGTTCCTGCCCCCAACCCCGCACCCCTGGCCCCGTTGATGGCCGGCACCATGGGGTCTTTAACCCTGGCACCTTTCCCTGATGCTAGGGGTACATTGGCTGCCACTGCCCTTGCCAGGGGTATGCTCTGTGGCCATCGCCCAGCTCACCTATGGGCGCTACTGTGGGCGTTGCCGTGGGTGGGCCGCCAAGGATGACCGCTGGGTTGGGGGGGTTGTGGTGGAGGGTGGGCTGGGGGCGTGGGAGGGTGGGGGCACCCATGGCCAGTATCACTCTGCAGAACCAGGTGCCAAGGTGGGTGGTCAGTGGATGTGCAGCAAGATGGCTGCCTTGCAGGCCGCAGTAATCGCGGTCCATGATCTGACACCGCCCCAGTCCCATGGGGGGTTACCCTGGCCAATCGGCCTGTTCCCGTCACCTCCCCTCCCCTGCCCTGGCAGGGCCACCCCCACCACAGCCAGCCCGGCCAGTGTCCGACCCGGCAGCTCACAGTGGCGCCGCTCTGTGTCCAGCCTCCTCTCTCTCCCTCATCAGCCACGACGCTGTCGGGAAATCGGCCCAACGGAGGAGGAGTATCCCGGAGAATACCGGGCTGGGCTCACTAATGATATGCAAACAGTGCTTCCTGTACTTGTGTTCCGCACTGTCGAGTTGATGGAGAATTGGGATTTGGCATCAAATTGGCGCCCGCTGCGATTTTGGCACTGAAACCTATTCTCTGCCTAATCGTGTTTCCCAATTTTGATGTCGGCCAACAAAGAATCCTACCCAAGGCATTGTGTCCACTAAACAAAATACTTTGTCCTGGTGATTTTAATATACAAATGGTCATGCTGCCTGAGTTTAGAACCATAACTACCTGTTGTGCAGAGGATTTATATCAGTACAATAGTTACATTTTAAAGACCCACATGCTCAGCAGCATTTTCACCAGATTAAAGTTGGACCATAAAAACAATGTGAAACACAGTGTGCTCTAATGATTGCATCTGGTACTCAAAAACATTCTGCATTGCTTTTGTGAAACCCAATTAAATGTGCAGTAATTTGCTACAAATAAACATTGCACACATCTTCCCCAGGGAGTTTGTTTAAATAAATCAATAGGCCTCATGATAAATCAGCTTCTGGAGCTGAGAAATTGCTGTACAGACATTGCTGTAAAAATATTTAACGTTGCTAATGAAAGGCCAGGCAGACCTGTTTGGACTCACATTTATTAGCCATCACAAATCCTGCAATGACATCAGGTAATGCTCATAAAGTGACATTAACAACATGGAGATTGATGTATGATCCTTATAAATAATTTGGGGGAAAATGAAGATAGTCCCCGAAAATAGGTACAGAGATGGGTGTTGTCAAACTAACTGGTGCCCATTTGTTCTAATGTAGGCAACACGTAAACTTCATGTTCATTGCTCACTAAGGTAATTGTAGTGTGAAACCAGTGCTATCCATGCAGTTGAGTGGTTGCACACTCAGCAGGGCCTCAAAGTCCATGCGAGGCTAGTTCCATTTAAAACCAGCCTTTATCTCTTAAAGGGAAGTTGAATTCTAGTTGCAGCAGGTACGGAAAGTAGCCACACCTTCCAAATACATTGAACCACACCTCTCTCTATCTCCTGCAGGACAAGGTGGCACAAAACCAGAGGTAGCAGAAGATAAAGGGCTCGGGGATTTACACGATTGCATGTCCTCACCCATGGAGGAGATGATGCTCACCATCATTGGGAGCATCGATGACTGAGGCTGTAACCAGTCATCAGGCTGAAATCAAGGAGGATTATGTGTGCCCATACTAAATCCTCCAATTTGCACCATATTACCCTCAGTCACCTTCCTTATACTGCAATGGATGTTGAACTGAGAGATATTTGAGATGTTACCTGCTCCAGCTTGGAAGGATCCCAATGAAAAGATGTTCATGGCCATGGGCATGTTCCCGATTACTAACAGCATAATCCTCACGCTGTGATTGAAGCTATGCCTGAAACATAGAATCATAGAATGATTAAAGCATAAAAGGAGGTCATTTGGCCCATTGAGTCTATGCCAAGTAGCAGATTTCAGTAAGTGCTTCCTCATTGAAGCTGCGATTAATTGGCCTGTAGGGCCTGGGTGGATATGGGCTCCAGCTGAGAGCCTTTCTCCTCCTCCTGCTCCTCTCTCTTCCAGCAGCTTGTCCTCCTCTGCTTCACTCATTCTTACTGTCATGCTGCAGACCAAGGAGGATAGAGACTATTGCAAACAACAGAGGGAGCAAGTGGTTTGTACAGAATCCTTGAAATCAGGATTATTATGTATCCGAGAATACCTCCTTGCTGGTGAAGCATCACGTAATGTGCAGTGATGTCAGCATAGAGTATTTTGCACAGACTTTGCGTTCTCCATCTTAGATTGTATGAGCAACATAGAGTCATAGAGGTTTACAGGATGGAAACAGGCCCTTCGGCTCAACTTGGCCATGTCGCCCAGTTTTTACCACGAAGCTAGTCCCAATTTCCTGCATTTGGCCCACATCCCTCTATACCCACCCTAACTGTCTAAATGCTTTTTAAAAGACAAAATTGTACCTGCCTTTGGCAGCTCGTCCCAGACACTCATCATCCTCTGTGTGAAAAAATTGCCCCTCTTGACCCTTTTGTGTCTCTTCCCTCTCACATTAAATCTATGCCCTAAAATTTTGGACTCCCCTAACTTTGGGAAAAGATGTTGACTATCTACCTTACCTATGGCCCTCATTATTTTATGGACCTCATTAAGATCACCCCTAGGCCGCCTGCGCTCTGGTGAAAAAAGTCCCAGTCAATCCAGCCTCTCCTTATAACTCAGACCATCAAGTCCCGGTCGAATCCTAGTAAATCTTTTCTGCACTCTTCCTAGTTTAATAATAACCTTTCTATAATAGGGGGACCAGAACTGTACACAGCATTCCAATTGTGGTCTTAATAATGTTGTATAAAACTTCAACAAGACGTCCCAACTCCTGTATTCAATGTTCTGATCAATGAAACCAAGCATGCCGATTGGCTTCTTCGCCACTCTGTCTACCTGTGACTCACACTTTCAAGGAGCTATGAACCTGTACTCCTAGATCTCTTTGTTCTGTAACTCTCCCCAACTCCCTACCGATAACTGAGTAGGTACTGCCCTGATTTGATCTACCAAAATGCATCACCTCACATTTATCTAAATTAAACTCCATCTGCCATTTATCGCCCTACTGGCCCAATTGATCAAGATCCCAATCTTCCTCTACAGTTTGAGGAAGTAGCTCTTCCTCTACTGTCACTCAGTCAAAATCCTGGAACCCTCTTCCTAACGGCACTGTGGGTGCACCTACTCTGCAGAGGTTCAAGAAGCAGCTCACAATCACCTTCTCAAGGTCCATTAGGAAAGCACAATAAAAATGTTGGCCTAGACAGTAAGGCCCACGTCCCATTAAAAAAATCTTCCAGCATCCATGCTCAAGACCTACTTAAAATGGCATCTGGGTTGGCTGTATTGAAACAGGACCCATAGTGCCAAAATCACGGGTGCTACACCACTAAATTTTGTGACCATGATTATGAAGATATTTTTAAAGGTGTTTCAATTCATATTGAAGTATTAATGCAGCTGTCAGAACACCACCAACCTGGTTCATATCTACTTGGCTTAATTCAAGGGTTTTGAGACCAAAACAGAAGTGAATGTTTCCATTTATATAAGCATCTTCTCTGTTCTGCTAAGATCCTGAAGCAAATGCAGAACAGAATTTACCTCTGGTGGCATCATATTCCAGTCAGCACATTAACCCGACCAGCAGAATAGTTGGAAATTGAGTGCTTCAGTGAAGAAATTATCAAGTTTGTAAAATCTATGGTGCAGTGTAAATATTGAGAAATAGGTCTGGTGACCATAGCCTTCTTGAGTAGAAAGGATCCTGGTGCAATAGAGGGTGGGATGGGCGGCATAGTGGTGCAGTGGTTAGCACTGCTACCTCATTACGCTGAGGAACCTGGTTCGTTCCTCGCCCCAGGTCACTGTCCGTGTGGAATTTGCACATTCTCCCCATGTGTGCGTGGGTCTCAGCCCCACAACCCAAAGATATGCAGGGTAGGTGAATGGGCCACGCTAAATTTTCCCTTAATTGGAAAGAAAGAATTGGGTACTCTAAATTTATTTAATAAAAATAGAGGGTGGGATTCTCCGTCGGCGACTCTAAAATCGGCATAAGCGATTGGGTACAGATTCGTGACTGGTGCCAACGGCAGGTTCACGCCAAAACGCAATGCTCCAGTACCTCAACAGCAACGACAATGCACTCTACTGTACACGTACAGTAAACGCTGTTCACATATCATTAGCGGGCCTGACCCGGTATTCTACCTGGGCCTCCGTGATCCTTCGCCTCCGCCGGGTAGAATTCCCAATGGCAAGGTTCACTTGTGCTTTTAAAAATCGGAAAAAAGGTGATGAGGGAGAGAGAAGTGGTAGGAGATGCAGAAGTGCGTCCTTGGCTGACGGTCCTGAAACTGGCCGGGCTAGCTGGGCATTGGGCGATGGCATGAGGGTAACAGGGGGTGGCCAGGCGACCCCATCGGACCTGGGTGTCCAGACACAGACCGCCATTGCCATGGCCTGCAAGGCGCCATCTTGCTGCGCACCCCACTGACCACCAACCATGGCCCATGGTTCTGCAGAGTGACACCGGCCACATGGGTGCCCACAGCCCACCACCTCCCGGGCCCCACCCTATGCCATACAGTCGCTCCCTCTCCCCCCAGCCACCACCCACTGTCGGCCCACACAAGGTGAGGATGGAGAGCTGGCTGCCCAACAGGATGAGTAGGATGGGGGAAGGAGGCACCGTATGAGGCCTCCTGTGTACCGGCAGCACCTGTCATTCGAGGACCTGCCAGACCAGGCATGCTGTCGCAGCCTCAGGCTGAACAGGGAGACAGTGCGACATATCTGCCTGACACCAGCTCCTGTGGCTGTGAAGGTCCTCTTGAACCTTTGCGCCACGGGGTCCTTCCACCGAGTGGGGACCTGTCTGGAATCTCACCGTCCTCAGTGCACAAGTGCACGCATACCATAGGAAACCGCAAATCGGCAGAGTCTCACTACCTTGCCTGATGCCAATCTCTGCCTCGACGATTACCCGGCTCCGCCTACCACGTCCAGTGGCCTCTGTTCCTCTGCGGTGAGGGGACACATGGCTGGCGGGCCCCTCCAGTCTTCTCTCTCTCATGGCGATTGTAAGTGTCCTTCTCCTGGGGTGGCGGGGTGGGGGGGGGGGGGGGGGTAGGAGACAGAAAGCGCAGAGTATTATACAGCCCAGGGGTTGGGTAGTTGGTGGTCTCAGTGGACAGGGCACCTGGCCATGGCAGCCGGTATGGATGCCAGCATGAGGTACAGGGTGGTGGGGGGGGTTGTTACGGGTGTGCGGGACAGGATTTCTGCAAGGGGCACAGTACGACCTACTCATCCTGGCCGTCCTGAGGAGCTCGTGCAGTTTTTTGCAGCACTGCTGGCCGGTCCAGACGGCGTTGCCCACGGCACTCATGACCGCTGCCACCTGCGTCCAGGCTGGCAGCCTTCTTCCCACCCCGGGGTATACGGTCACCTGCCTCTCCTCCACGGCATCCAGCAGGATCTCCAGTTCAGCGTCGGCGAAACAGGGTGTTGCTCTGCTTGCTGCCATCATGTTGGCTGGGATGGTGTGTGTGGGAGTGAAGTGTGTATCTGTGGTTGCAGCAAGTGTCGATCCTGAACCCAGCAAATCCAGCTCTGTTTCTCATTCTCACGTGTTCCATGTGGCGCTGGTGCTAGCCCCTTAACGGTCGGTGAATTGGTCCAGGTGCGATGCCAATTTTGCTGTCGTAGAAGTTCACTATTCCTGCCCCAGCGCAACACTTCTGTGAGATTCTCCGTCAGCGGGATCCTCCACCCTGCTAGCAGTGCACTCACATCCACGAATTTCCTGATTACGTGGGTTGGCCCACAATGGGAAACACACAGCCGACGAGGGCGCTCTGCGCAGACAAACGTGGCCAGCGGGACGGAGAATCCCGCCTTTAGTCTCAAACGGAGAATCCTGTTCTTAACATGGTCAGACTTTACAGAAACAAACAATGGCTTGTAATACATCTTCAAGAAAAAACAGATTCTTAAATTTTGTGTATTGAATTACAGCATATTCTGTCCGTGAGGTATTTTAAGTTGAAATCCAATCTGGATAAGAAGTCAAATCAAATATTCCAAGATTTTACCTTATAAAGTGCTGCATGATTTTTTTAAACGAGGATTTAGCTGGAAGCATTTGAACAATGATGGCCCAGAATGGGTTCTTTTGGAAAGAATGGGTTAGCTTTTGAAAAAGTTATCTCTATCAAATTGAGACAAACAGAGAGCTGTTGACACATTGAGAAGATTCCAGCCTCTATTCATGCATAGTACATTTAAACCTTTGCTTTGCTACAAGTATGATAGGGGTTGTCTGGCAAAGATACACTGTGGGGAGGGTGGTAGCCGTGCAATCAGCAGCTGAACATTACACAAGGGAACATTCAGGAGTCAAGTCCTATCACAAAAGAAAATAAACACAGTTGGGTGAAACCAGTCCAATTAGATCTGGGAAGGAAGCTTGGCTTAATGAGAGAAAAGGTGCTCATCTTAAATACAGAGCTGATCAGAACCAGTAAACTAGCTAATAAAATAAGGGGAGGTGGTGGTGGTGGTGTAGTGGTATTGTCACTAGACTTGTAAACCAGAGACCCAGAGTAATATTCTGGGGACGCAGGTTCAAATCCTGCCACTGCAGATGGTGAAATTTTAATTCATTAAAAGTCTAATAACAACCATGAAACGGATAATGTAAAAACCCATCTGTTTCACTAATGCGCTATAGGGAAGGAAATCTACCATCCTTACCGGGTCTGGCATACATGTGACTCCAGATCCATAGCAATGAGGTTGACTCTTAACTGCCCTACCCCCCCCCCCACCCCCCCCCCCCCCCCCCCCCGTTGTCCCACATCCCCCCTGCACCCCAACGTCCAATGGATACAAAAAAAATGTGCTTCCGATAAACAATGGAAAAGTGCATGCAAGGTTATGTGCAAAAGTTCAGATTGCAAAAAGGAAATTTGTAACGTAGGATACTTAATCTAACAAGGTTTCCTTGAACAGAATGTAATATTCTGTAGTCTGTACGGTATGCATTGTTTGTACAGCATGCAAGAAACAATTTTCACTGTATATTAGTACGTGACAATAATAAATCAAATCAAATCAAAATTTCCACACCATCACATGGAACGGTCATTGACTTGCGAGGAGGAGATTGTAGCCATCTAAGATGGACACTGGGCTACAAAATGGAGAACTGCTAAGGCTGCAGGGAAAAACAGTCTTAGTGAGGACAAACAGCTTGCAGAAGACTGTTTTGCATTTTGCACGTACAGAAACCAGTTTCTAGCCAGGTGCCGAGTTTCAGTCAAAGGTGCAAATGGGAAACAGATCTGCATAGTAATGAGGTGATCCAGATCCAGACCCCGGACAATAGAAACATTTAAGTATCGATGGATACTTTTCCATAGACGCCCAGACAGAATGGCGCCAAAGCAACCAACACAAAGAGCCGTAGGGACCGCCCCACCCATCGAGGAACGACCCTAAGATTGGGGAGTTTGAAAGATATTGATTGGGAAAGACCCAATCGATACCTAGCAGGTGAAAGAACCCGCCCCAAGGGGCACGGACGTCTAGGACCTATAAGAGTAGGTCCCGCACATGGTTCGGTCTGTTGTTTGCTCCGGCTCAGGTCTGTTTGCTCCGGCCCAGGTCTGTTTTTCTCCGGCCCAGATCTGCTGTTGTTTTGCTCCGGCCCAGACCTGTTACATCGCATCCTGACTCCAGTTTCATCACCGGCCGTTGAGCCTCAGCCATCGAACTGTAAGTGCCAACACAACGATCGCTACATGATCCAGACCTTACTAGCTCTTGACAACTTTGTGAATCAGGAAGTTACAGACCAAGAACGGGACGAAGGCCTTGCTCCCTGACCTTGCCTGTTCCTGTCTAGATAAGTATTTAGTTGTTTAGTATTAGAAGTAAGTTAGTCTCTTTAGCGTATGCATGTGTATTTATTATATTTGTTATAATAAACACCAATCGTTTGGACTTACTAATCGGTGTACGGATTTATTACTTTGAACCTGACCTTGATATACTTGTGACGGTGTCTCAATACGGCACCTGGCGACTCCGAGCATAATTACACATACAGAGCCATAGTAGTGTTAAGCACACGGCCTTTAAGGCGTGTTAATCACACTCCAGTAAAACGAGCAACAAGATGGTGAAGCATGCAGCTGTTACAATTTGATTACAGTAAAGTTGGCTTCGGCTGTTTAATAGTTGATTCTTCAGTTCAGGTGTTGTCATTTTGGTGGCGATATTTCAGATCCTTTTTCCACCTGCGATCCTTTTTTCGGCAAGCTGACTTCCGCAGTCAGAGAGAGAGTTTTCGATATCCCTGTGAAAGATGGTTATTTCTTTTTTTCAGCAGCACTGCTTCTGGGACAGTAATACTTACCTTCAGTGTCAAAACCTTCCAGCTGCCTTTCCTCTAAGACAGACAAACAGGGCAGGCACAGGCTAGCAGGCAGGGAAGCAAGCCTGAGCAGCTCTCTCAGCAAGCTTTTAACCTTCTTCTTTGTGTATTCCAGCTGAACACAGAATCCACTCATCAGTCTAGGGAGGCGGTTACACCCAAGGGCAATTACACCCGGGGTCCTTTAGATGGGATATCCATTATGGTCTTTTGTCTTTACTGGAGATGGCAATAAGTCTGTGGATGTTTTTAGAAAGTACCTGGGGCGGTATTCTCCCCTACCTGGCAGGGCAGGAGGTCCCGGCGTAGCGGAGTGGCGCCAACCACTCCGGCGGGTGCGCAGCCGGCATAACGGAGAATGCCCCCAGTGGAGAATCCCGCCCAATGTGTTTGGCCGATTGCTGGGGGATGATTTCAAGTTTCCTCTGTACATACTGGGTAAGGTTACAGCCGTTTTTGGGCCACTGGATAGTTTGTGATTTTTTTTCATCTTGCAACATTGTCTGAATTGTGTGACGAATTGTGTGAATTGTAAACTCAGCAGGTTCCTCCCTAATCTCTCTTTCCTCCTTTTAGATGCTCCCTAAAACTTATCACTTTGACAACGCGTTTGGGGTCAACTTCCCTAATGGGCTGGAATTTTCACAATTTCTTCGGCATCCCTATGTCAGGCAAATACAATGACTGAACCATCACTTCTGATCGTGGATTGTGCTGGGCAAATGGGAAGTTAGACATTGCTGATGGCTCCAACCTCAGATTGGAGGAGAAACAAGCAATACAATGCCTGTAAGAGGGGTCATTCAAGAAGTGGAGTGGCTAACTTAGCAATATTGATGTTGATGGAGGGGGAAAGGATGAACATTGGAAGGGTAGCACAGTGCAGTCAATGGCAGTGAGATCCATGTGTGGTAGAGAGAAGGTGAAAATTTATTGAATGCTCCATGGATGTTCCTGGGAGAGACTTCCAACTCTGTAGAGTCCTTTCTAGTAGATGCCACTTGATAGGCTGATGTTTGTCTCTTCTGTTGAGACAGAAAAGGTCAAGTAGAATAGTTAAAGTAAATGTTGGCTCTTTAGAGGACGATACTGGTCAGGTAATAATGGAGAACACAGAGGTAGTAAAGGCAGCAAACCAATATTTTGCCTCTGTCTTCACGGTAGAGGATAATAAAAACTTTCCAAAAACTGTAGTTATTGCAGAGGAACCAGGTGTGATAACCATCACTAGTGAGATGGTAGGGAAGCGGCACGGTGGCACAGTAACTAGCCCTGTTGCCTCACAGCGCCAGGGTTCCAGGTTCGATTCCCTGCTGGGTCACTCTGCGCGGAGTCTGCACATTCTCCCCGTGTCTGCATGGGTTTCCTCCAGGTACTCCGGTTTCCTCCCACAGACCAAAAATGTGCAGATCAGGTGAATTGGCCATGCCAAATTGCTCAAAAGTTAGATGTGGTTACGGGGATAGGGCCTGGGTGGGGTGCTAGGGCCGGTGCGGATTCGATGGGCCGGGTGGCCTCTTTCTGCACTGTAGGGATTCTATGATTCTATAATGGGACTAAAGGCAGATAAGTCTCTGGGACCTAATGGCCTGCACCCTAGGGCATTAAGGGAGGCGACGGCAGAGATAGCGAATGCATTGGTTATGATATTTCAAAATTCCCTGGATCCTGGAAGAGATTGGAATTGGATTGGAAACATGATATTGTGACGCCCCTATTCGAAAAGATAGTGAGGCAAAATGTAAGAAACTATAGACTGGTTAGCTTGATCTCTGTGGTGGGGAAGTTGCTGGAATCAATCATTAAGGAAGAGATGACTGAACATTTGGAAAGACATTTGTCAGTTTGGTTTATGAAGGGTAAGTCATGCTTGACAAACTTGTTTGAGTTCTTTTAGGATGTAACCAGCAACGTGGATAATGGGGAACCTGTGGATGTGGTATATCTAGACTTCCAGAAGGCGTTTGATAAGGTGCCACATAAAAACTGACCCAGAAAGTGAGATCAAGGGGATTGGGGTTAGAGTACTAGATTAGATTGAGGTTTGGCTGACTGACAGAAAGCAGAGGGTCAGGATAAATGTGTCCTTCTCTGGCTGGTGAACTGTAACTAGCGGGATGCCGCAGGGGGTCAGTCCTTGGACCTAATGATCTGTAAGCAGGGCAGCATGGTGGCACAGTGGTTAGCTCTGCTGCCTCACAACACCAATGTCCCAGGTTCGATCCTGGCTCTGGGGCACTGTCCATGTGGAGTTTGCACATTCTTCCTGTGTTTGTTTGGGTTTCCCCCCCACAACCCAAGATGTGCCGAGTAGGTGGATTGGCCACACTAAATTGCCCCTTAATTGGAAAAAATTAATTGGATGCTCTAATATTTTTTTTAAAATGATGTGCAAGCAGGGACATAATATAACATAGCAGAATTTACAGATGATACTAAAATATTTGGAAAAGTAGGCAGTGAAGAGTAGATAAAGATTTTATAGGTGGCTATAGATAGGCGAGGAGATTGGTCCAAAATCTAGCAGAAGGAATTTAATGTGGATAAGTGTGAGGTTATCCATTTTGGCCGAAAAAAAGAGAAAGGCAAATGATTATATAAATGAACTCAATGGCAGGAGTGCGCATAACTGAGACACCATCTGCCTAGTTAAGTGAAGCCTGCAGCGTCGACTTACTGAGATACCTGATACACTCTATTCTGTAGATATCGCCTCCTGATCCTTCCCACCCCATGTGCACCATGCCACTGCCTTTCTTTCTGGGTTTACTGCTCCATCCCACCTTTCTGTAGGTGGCCCTATTCCTGGAGATACTTTTAGGCACTTGGATCTCAGTTGCCAAGCTACTCTTGCACCTTTATGAAGAGACAGGACCCTTCCTCTCCATCACCAATGTCAATGGCTCAGCTCTACATCAAAAATGGCAGTTTAGGGGATGTGCATGAGCTTATGCTTGATGATTGCTCCTTCTGGATTTATTTTTTAAAATAATGCTTGCTGCTTTAGTTAAGGGTTTCCTGTTGTACAGCCACCTCATTGATTTGGATGAGGTATTGGAATACAGCGTGGGGCCTGTGCACCTCTGGCAAAACCACAAATCCTAATTAAGCCACCTCTCAACTGTGTCCTGAACCAGCCTAATTGCCCATTGTCTGTGCTGAATCTCTGAAGGAACAATGGACCTCGTGCCATTTCCAGCCTTTTCGCATAGCCCTGTAAATTTTCCCCTTTCAGATCATAACCCATTCCCTTTGAAAGCTTCAATAGACCCTGCCACCAGTACGCTCCCAGGCTGTGCATCCCAGATCCAAATCACTGGTTGTGTGGGAAGGTTTTTCCTTGTGTCATCATTGCTTCTTTTGCCCCTCACACCCCATGCAGATTGGCTTCTCTAGCCTCCTGCTCCCTGGATTTAATCTCTAACCTCCCACCACGTCCTCCTTGATTCCACCTATCCTCTCCAGGTTGGGACCTTCGGAACCACCACCCCCCCCCCCCCTCCCGGCCCCACTACACACAGCAGCAGCATGCAAGGATTCCCTGCACCTCACCATTCTTCCACTACCCTTTCCCAGGGATTATCTTTTTAAAAATAAATTTAGAGTACCCAATTCTTTTTCTTTCCAATTAAGGGCAATTTTGCCTGGCCAATTCACCTGGCATGCAAATCTTTGGTCTGTGGGAGGAAACCAGAGTACCCGGAGGAAACCCATGCAGACACGGGGAGAATGTGCAAACTCCACACAGACAGTAACCCAGACTGGGATCGAATCTAGGTCTCAGCGGTGTGAGGCAGCAGTGCTAACCCAGGAGGTTATCTTAGTTAAAGTTCAGACCATATATCAAATTGTTGTTTTTCCAAAATGGCTGCTTGTACACAATTGCAGCTATATCCCAATGAGAGAATGCAACATAAAAATGTAACAGCAATGATTTGTGTGGTGATATACCTGTGGGCTATATCATAGTTGAATGGTGTGCGACCTCCAACCAACAGGTGGCGGTTCAGACATACCATTCAGTCTCTGGACCAAGGTCATGTGACCTGTGACTCCGATATAAAGGGAGACACATCCGACCATGTTCAGAAGGAGATTAAGAGGGTAATAAGACATACAAGTGAATGGTCAGTGCGAGGTGCAAGTTCCAGAGGCGTAGTTAGCAGACTCCATGATAACATGCTCTGTATCAGATTGCTATCTTATCACACGAGACTCAATAAAAGACTCTGGTTTGGACAAGTCAAAGTGTTTACTGAGTTCCTTCGTGAAGTACAAAGGACCAAACGCAACAATTTGAAACCACTGAGAATACCATGAACACAGAAAAGCTCTGTGTTTACACATTTCTCTATTTCTAGATTGCAATAAACTTCAGTATTTATCAATTCTGTTGATATTTTCTAATTTAAACCGAGTGTCCAAAGGCAGGCACTGAATTCTGGCAATCCCATTTGCTGCCATATTTCTATTTTACTGAAATTATGAATTGTGGTCTGCCATCGATTATTTCTTTGTGTCAATCACTTGTTTAAATGGTCTGAGCTCAATCTGCTGCACACTTGCACTGAATGTTACCTGGGATGCAATAGTGACATCCTTTATATTCTTGCAGTTTGCACATATTTTTCATCAATCTCTCTGAAGGTGAGCTGAGTAAACATTTGGTGAGATGAGACTTGATAGGCGCGATTCTCCCATGCCGCGCCGTATAGGAGAATTGGCGTTTTTTACCGCGGCGCCGGTCCGACACCGGCAGACGATTCTCCGAGGAGCGAGAATTGGCGCCATTTGCTCCGGCACGTTTGGTGAGGCGCCGGTCGCGGGCCACTTTCGGCGGCTGGGCCGCCGATTTTCCGGCCTTGATGGGCCGAGCGGCCACGCAGAAACGGCAGAGTCCCGCCGGCGCCGTTAACACCTGATTGCTGCCGGCGGGAATTCTGCACGAAGGGTCGGGGGGCGGCCCGGGGGGGGGGGGCACAGGGAAGAGCGCTCGTTCACCGGTGGGGGGGGCCTCCGATGGGATCATGGCCCGCAATCGGGGTCCAACGATCGGTGGGCTGGCCTCTCCAGCCCTGGCCCTATTTTATTACGCGGCCGGTCCCTGAACCCCCACGCCATGTTGGGTCGGAGCCGGCGCGCTGAGGAAGTCCCCCTCGCATTTGCGGGTTGCCGCGGCCCAACTGCGCATGCGCCATTTGCCACGACGCCCATTTGACGCCGGGAAGGGAGGCTGGAGCGGCATGAACCGCTCCAGCGGCGTGCAGGGGGCCAGAATCGGTAGCCCCCGCCCCCATTTTGCGCCATCGTGAAACACGACAGTGTTCACAACGGCGCGAACATTCTGTCTCCATTTTGGAGAATCGCGCCCTCTGTCTCCATTTTGTAGAATCGCGCCCTCTGACTCCATTTCGGAGAGTCGCGCCTGATGTGAGTCTTTTTTATGTGACCTGCATTATTTCCCACCAGGTGCGCATGCTGAACTACAATTACGATTGGGTTTACTGATTTCCATCAATAGAATTGTCTTTCTGTAATAATATAAAAACAATGAAAATGGTATTTGAGCCAAGTGTGGTAATGTGCCCTGCTGAATTCAAATAAACAGAGCTGTTGCAGCAGTAGTGAGTATGAATGATCATTGGGATATCATACTATCTATCATTGTGGTATTAGGTTCAGATGCTTATCGTAAACCTAGTATACCACATGAACCCCTGCCATCCTGTTAATTTACTTGAAGTGAAGTTGAACTCAATATTTTAAGCATGTATTACAATAAACTACCCCTCTCACTTTGTGGCAGGATAGATTGAGATCTCAAAATATGACAGCTGATTTGCTCTGTTGAATCATGTGAGCCTGAAGGCTCAGAAAGAATTGTTGATAGAACTGCTTCCTCTTTGATGGCAACATTTGCTACTATCAGCGACCTAACATGAATAGATGCCATTGTTGCTGTCCCATGCTGCTGGTCATCAAAAATTCTGGCAAAGGAAATGCTGACCTCTTAATGTAAATATTTATGCACTCCATATGCGTTCTACCCTCTGTAAAACTCACGTTATCCAAAACCCTGGAAACCATGTCCTAACTCACTCCAAGTATTGTTTGCTTCTCGCTCTTGCACTCACTGGTTTATAGTGGTGTCCAGTTAGTAACACCTCCATTTAATAGTTCCCATCCATGTTTTCAAATCCCTCTATTGCCTCGCCCCTCGCTGTAATCTTCTTCAAATCTACAACTCCCCAAAATATCGGAGCTCCACCAATTCCGACCCTGATTTTAATCGCTTCATCATTGGTGACCATGCCTCCAGCTGCTGAACCCTAAGCTCTCGAAATCCCTTTCTAAATCCCTCTGCCTCTCTAACTCTTCTTTCCTTAAAATTTACCTCTTGACCAAGGCCTGGATTTTGGCTCCCAAGGTGGGTGGGGAGACTTGGCAGCATTCCGATGTAGAGCTTATATTGTAGCAATATATTTAAGTAGGAAATAGGAACAGGAGTAAGCCATTCAGCCCATTTATCCTACTTCTCCATTCAAACTGATTAAGATTGATCATTTACCTCAATGCCACTATCCCGTGATATTCCACATCATATGATGTCATTGGTCTCCAGAAATTAATCAATTTCTGTCTGTTAAAAATAAATTTAGAGTACCCAATTAATTTTTTCCAATTAAGGGGCAATTTAGCGTGGCCAATCCACCTACCGAATGAAGAAATGACTCCTCATCTCAGCCTTAAATGACCTGCCGTTTATTCTGAGGCTGCGAGTATGGATTTTGCAAACCACCCACCCCGTGAAGTGGCATCTTCCGGTCCCTCCAATGTCTTCCATGTTTTGCATCGCTTGATCACCCTTCTACAAGGGAACCCGCAGGGGGTCACTTCGCTGGGATTGGAAGATCCCACTGGCGACAAAGGCTGGAAAATCCCTGTGCCTTCTCTTTCTAGACTAACCAGCCAGGGGAAAAAATCTTATCTACATCTACCCTGTAACACCCTGTAAGAATTTTGTAAGTTTCAATTAGATCACACCTCATTCTTTGAAACTGTGGAGAATCTCTCCTTATAAGACAATCCCGCCATCCCAAGGATAAGTCTGGTTAACCTCTGATACACTCTTTCTACGAGAAGTATATCCTTCCTATCTCAACCTTTGAACCCCCACCTATCCCCATGGTGCCTTATAGCGTTATGCCAACTTAGTATCAACACATACCAACCCATGACCCCCCCAATCATCCATATGACTCCCTATAACACCCATACCAATTCACCCAGTATCCACCCATGGCTCGACATAATGCTAAGATTCAACAAAGTTCTAAATATCTATTACAGACCACTATATAAATAAAACAATTTGATTGATACTAGCCCATTCAATACATTTAAGTCTCCTTAATTACTTAATCCCTTAGAAAAACAAACATTTGCATCTATCTTCCCACATTAAAGACAACGAATTTCTTATAAGCCTTAGTGCTTTCATTCAACCTGTGAATTTACAGCCTGTCACTGTGATAATGACAGATAGTGGAAGTCAAGGATTGATAATATTATAATGATAGTTCTCAGACATATGTCAACAAACAGTTATTGAAATCACAAGCACCATTTAAAAAATAAATAAATTTAGAGTACCTAATTCTTTTTTTCCAATTCAGGCATGGTCAATCCACCTAGCTTGCACAACTTTTGGGTTGTGGGGGCGAAACCCATGTGAACATGGGGAGAATGTGCAAACTCCACATGGACAGTCACCCAGAGCCGGGATTGAACCTGGGACCTCATGCCGTGACGCAGCAGGGCTAACCCACTGCACCATCGTGCTTCCCCCAAGCACCATTTATTTTCAACTCAGAGGCATAGGCAGCATTTTTAATTTGAAGAGCAGGGGATTTAAATGACTAGAAAACTCAACAGTTCTATCAATGGTATCCACCTTTTATGCACCTTCACATTTACTCTAAATGGTAAATGTGATTTTCTAACAATTAGATATGTACAGTTAATGTCGCTCTGAAATCTACACTGCAATTTACACATATTGCAATGATCACAGCATTTTAAGTGACAAAATACTGGCAGAAGGCAAGTACTAAGACAATTTCAGAGCTCCAGTGTATGAAAGGCTACCGCGATTCTGAAAAATAAGCTTCAGTTGACAAATAACTTTCTCTGCATTATGCAACAATTTAGAACTATTTCAGCAAGGAGAGAAAAGGGTAGAAAAATGGTTATGCATCAGTGCTGCACATTTAATCATAGGCAGATAAATATTATTGGTTGGTGTGCCGTGTGGTAATTATCTCAACTACTGCATGTCCTGAATTGCAATTGTTTAATCAGGGAGCCCTGTGGAATGACAGCATTTAGGATCATCCATATTTATCACGGAAAAGAGGGAGCAGGGGAAATGGAAATTTATACATACATATATATATATATATATATATATATATATATAATTTATGAACATACATCTTTTAAGAAAAGTACAATATCAACACAGGTAATAACGAGACTAATAACCCTACTGAAACAGATGACATTTATAGCAAACTTTTAAAAAATAAGTTTCTAAAAAAAAAATAATTTTTATTGGAATTTTTTGAAAAATATATATCAACAGAACAATAATAATAATAACAATAATTAACATCCCCCGGCACCCGTAACAACGCATGTAACAAATCCCCCCACCCCCCCCCCAACCCAATAAACAAAATAAATTAACAATAAGCAAATTCACTTAAACAACACCCCCCTGAAACCCCCCCACCCCCCTTTCCCCCCTCCCCCCCAAGTTGCTGCTGCTGCTGACCTAGTTCCTTATCGTTGAGCCAGAAAGTCGAGGAAAGGCTGCCACCTCCTAAAGAACCCTTGAACCGACCCACTCAGGGCGAATTTGACCCTCTCCAGCTGAATGAATCCCGCCATGTCATTGATCCAGGTCTCCACGCTCGGGGGTCTCGCATCTTTCCACTGCAGCAAGATCCTCCGCCGGGCTACTAGAGACGCAAAGGCCAAAACATCGGCCTCTTTCACCTCCTGCACTCCCGGCTCCACCCAACCCCAAATATCGCGAGTCCCCAGCCTGGCTTGACCCTGGACCCTACCACCCTCAACACCGTCCTTGCCACCCCCTGCCAGAATTCCCCCAGTGCCGGGCATGCCCAAAACATATGGGCATGGTTTGCTGGGCTCCCCGAACACCTAATGCACCTGTCCTCACCCCCAAAAATCTTGCTCATCCTTGTCCCGGACATATGAGCCCTGTGCAGTACCTTGAACTGGATGAGACTAAGCCTCGCACATGAAGAGGAGGAGTTCACCCTCTCCAGGGCGTCCGCCCATGTCCCCTCCAAAATCTGCTCCCCCGGCTCCACTTCCCACTTAGCCTTCAGCTCCTCTACCGACGCCTCCTCCACCTCCTGCATCACCTGGTAGATGTCAGACACCTTCCCATCCCCGACCACACCCCCGAAAGCACCCTATCCCTTACCCCCCGTGGGGACAGCGAAGGGAACCCCTCCACCTGCCGCCTAGCAAACTCCTTGACCTGAAGATACCTGAACATATTCCACAGAGGGAGCTCAAACTTCTCTTCCAGTTCAGCCAGGCTCGCAAACCTCCCGTCAATGAACAGGTCTCCCAACTTCCTAATGCCCGCCCTGTGCAACCCCAGGAACCCGCCATCCATGTTCCCTGGGACAAACCGGTGGTTCCCCCGCAGCGGGGTGTTGCACGTTTTACTATGGGCGTAAAACGCGTTTATTGGGGTGTATTAACTTCCAAGTGCTTAACACCGCTAGGCTCTGTTGTATGAATTTATTCAGCTTTAGGAGTCGCCAGTTGCCGTATAGACAACGTCACTAGTATTCCAAGGTCAAGTTCAAAGTAATAAAGACGATACACCGATTAGTAAGGTCCAAACGATAATATTTATTATACAGTTATAATAAATATTCATGCACACACTAAGAGACTAAGCTATGACTAAACTAAAGTAATCAGAATACTTATCTAACAGGAACAGGCAAGGTCAGGGAGCGAGGCCTTCGTCCTGGTCTTGGGCTGCGACCTTCAGCAAGCGTTCTGGTCACTGGGGGTTCTAGCGGGCTTAGATCGCGTAGCGAGCGTCGTACTGGCACTTACGGTTCGGCGGCTGGTGCTCAACGGCTGGAGTCAGAGTGGATCTTCAAGTTCTTGGTCAGGGCCGGAGCACGGAATAACAGACCTTGACCGAAGTTGAGCCGGAGCACGGAAAAACAGACCGGACAACACGAGGTCCCTATCTTTTATAGGGGTTCCATTGTCCTTCCCTCTTCTCGGGCGGGCTCTACCTATTGGATCAATTTCTTATCGATACTGGATTAATTCCCCAATGCGAGGGGGTCTCCGTGATGGAGGGGGCGTTTCTTATGTCCTTTTGTTTGGAGGTTTCTGGTGCCTCGATGTCTGGGCCTTGATTAGAATGTGTCCATTCAGAACCAAATGTAACTATTGTGTGGGTGTTCAAGTCTGATGGCCTCATTAGCATGCAAAGCGTTTTGCCATTTGCACCTAGCTAAGGTCTTCTCACCTGAGCCCAAACTGGTTTCTGCTGCTGCAGAATGCAAACTGCTCTTTGCAGACTGCTGTTCTGGCTAAATTGTCTGTTTCCCAGCAGTCTCAGCGCTTGGCCTATTTTTGTAGCTCAGCATCCATTTTAGGTGGCTACATTCCCTCCTTGTGATCCTCACAATCAAAATATTGTGAAGGATCACAATGTACGTCGCCTTGAGTGCATCTGGGTTGCCTTCTTTGTGTCCCCTGACCTCTTGCCAGTTCCTGGGCTACTCTATCTTAAACTATGGGAAAAATTTTTTTTTACCTAACATCTCTACTTGGCGCTATGTCAAAGGGGACATGCATTACCATAAACTGGGAACCTCTACCTATCACGATTATCCCTAACTTTACTTAAACATTTCCTCACACTCTAAAACCTTAACCATTCACACCACAACATCACATTTCCTAACTCGGCAGTCGAGTATAGGACAATACAATACAGGGTCGAATTTTTATTCATTACACAGTTCTTTATTCATCATGGGGCAGAGGGGATTGATGAAATCGGAAAATCGGAGATCGAACTCCATAGACGGAAGGGCAAGAACGGGAGGCTCTCCTCTTCCACTTCCTCAACCTGAGGGTCTGTACAAGGATAACGAGGATCGCAATCACCAGTAGTGATTCGATTACGTATGACATGGAGTACCATGTCATAAATTTAGTGCACCAGGTCTGAACCTCACTGATCAGAGCTGAGCACTGGGGAGTGGTTGTAAGGGAAACATTTACGATGGGGGTTGTGGGGGAAACGTGTCTTGTTTCCACACAAACAAATACAACAGTTAACAACAGTAGGTGAGCTTCCATCATCTTTATCTAGGTTTTCTTCTTTCTTCCTCCTGTATTGGACAATCCTTGCTTCGATCCCTGTCTCGACCTTCGAAAGCTATGGGATCAAGCACAGTATCTGTCAATACACAGTTTAAGATCTTTACTTGTTATTGCATCTGTCTTTTATATTCCGATTGACCCTTAAAAAATGACTGGCCAAGTCACACCCTGTGACTCCCCTCATTTTTTTTCTTTTTCAAAAGCGAATTTGAAGACCAGAATACACCTAACAATCCTTCTCCTGCGAGCCGTCTCGCAGGCTTTGCTCATTTACCATCCGAATGTTCCTGGATGTAAATAGCATGTGGGATGGCGGCCGAAGGGCTGCCTAACGAAAAATGAAAACAAAATTTGAAAGAAACGTCCGAATGAGTTGCGTATGGGCCGCTACGGGTACGAGTTGGATGGGATCCCCGGGTAGGGCGTGCTGTGCCATACCCGAGCTTGGCTGACCAAAGTGGGTTCTCAGACAGGGCGGGTCCTCAGTGCCGTTTGTCCACTGCCTGAGTAACCTGGAGTAAAACGGGTACGAATGTGGTTACCGTGACTTGCAGCCTCTATTCGCCGAATAGAGGGGCACCTAAAAACAATGGAGCCAAGATGCTCCGTTCTGAAAACAGGGAACAAGTCGTGAACCGTGTCGGTTCACCAGAGGATACAACTGAAGTTCTCAGAGGTTTCGGCAGAGAAACTATTGGGTGTGTAAGGCTGTCACAAGTCTTACAACTTTGAAAAGATATCCAATCAAACTGGTTTTTTGGAACCGAAGTTCTCAAAGGTATCGGCGGACAAGCTAACGTGTATGTGAGGTGGTCACAATCTTTTCAGCTGAAAAGAAGATGTCCATCCTCCAGCTGAACCATTTACATTCCTGAAACAAAACAAACATAAAACGAAGACAAACATACGTGCAGGTTCCATCAGAAAGGACATCGTTTCCCTCAAACGATTCCTATGTTACATCATCTGGACACCTCACTTTGACTCTGCCTCTGTGAACAGGGTCACAAAGGGGTTGCCGTGTCGGGATTCAGACACCGTGTCGTCCTGCTCTCCCGGATCCCACACCCTTGTGTGGATCAGGCATGCTATTTTGGAATTGTGTGACCGGGGGTCACTTTCGTCATTGCGGACAAGTCTGTATGAATTGTCCCTGTGCCATAGTGTTGTGTCAAGTGTGTTGTCGGGGTAGTCGGGGTCGGGTGGTGGTTCTGGGTTTTTAAGGTAAGTGACTTCCATGGGGTCACTGGAGTCGGGGTCGTAGTTGGTGCAGTGTGGGCTGTATGGCTGTGTGCTGTCGCTGTCCTCAGAGTCAGTATCTGTCCTGCTGTCTCTGCTGTGGCAGCTTGTGGGCGTGTCGGGGCGTGGTCTGTTGTGGTCTGTGGGCGGAGTCGTGGGCGAGTCCGTTGATGAACTGGTCTGTGAGGGAGATGGTGGAAAAGTGTCTCTAGTGGGCGGGGTGAAGTGTTCTGCTGCGTCTAGCAGTACATGATGAGCATGGTTAGACTGTGTCCCATATGCCTTAAGCTGGTTAATATGGAACCACGCGGTCTTCCCATTAGGATATTTTACCCTGTAAACTGAGGGGCTAATTTTATCCGAAATTGAGTAGGGACCGGAATATTTTGGAGCCAAAAAACTGCTGGGGTTGTAAACAGATAACATTACCTGTTGCCCAACCTGGAATTCTGTGGTGTGTACGGTCTTATTAAAACAAGCGGTGCGTTGTTGACGGTGTTTCCCTAGCTGAACTGCGGCTGCAATCTGTGCAGACCTCACAGTCTCAACTAAGTCTTTAACCGTCTTTTCGTGTGTGAGGGCTGTCACCTCGGGGCTGGTCATGTCCAGTCCTAAAAGGAATTCTGTCCCTTTCATAGGGCGTCCGGTCATGAGTGTGTGTGGTGTGTATCCTGTGGAAGTGGAAACAGTGTTCCTTATGAACATGAGTGCAAATGGGAGCACTGAATCCCATGTGGAGTTATTCTCCTGAACCATTTTTCTAAGGGTAGTTTTTAGAGTCCGATTCATGCGCTCCACAATCCCGCTGGACTGTGGATGATACGCAATATGGAAATTTTGTTTTATCCCAAATATTGTCAGGACGTTCTTCATGACCCGTCCTGTAAAGTGAGATCCCTGGTCCGAATCGATACTTCGGGGTAAACCCCATCTCGTGAAGATGTGGTGGGTCAGGATCTTTGCAGCTGTCTTTGCTGTATTTCTTCTAGAGGGGAATGCCTCTACCCATTTGGTAAAGGTGTCGATGACCACCAGAACGTATTTATAGCCATTCCTACAAGGGGGCAATGGTCCTATAAAATCGATCTGGAGGTTTGTCCAGGGGCCGTTTACTGGGCGAGTATGCCGAAGTTGTGCCTTCTTAGAATACCGCTCCGGGTTATTCTGTGCACAAATAAGGCAATTCTCTATATAATGTGTGACATCAGTCCTGAGATTAGGCCACCAACAGAGTTGCCTGAGGTGCCTCGTTGTTGCATCAATTCCCTGATGCCCGTGGTTATCATGGAATAAAGCAATCATTGCATTCCTGTCCTGCTGCGGGACCACATAAAGTTGTTCCTTAATGATCACACCCTCATGTGTGGTCAGTGCGTGTTTAAATCTCTCATACTCTGGCACAAAATTGCCTTTAAAAACCTCCCGGAGGTCCTTATCCTGTTTTTGTGCTGCTACAAGATCTTTAATATCCGTCTGTGAGATGTGGACTGCGCTCACAGGGGCGCTAGCTGGTGCGCTAGCTGGGGGGGTCCATAAGTGTCCTCGCCTGGAACCTGCCTTAGCCAGTGCGTCGGCCTTTACATTCCCAGGGGGGGATGACCTATGGTGACTTCTTACTTTTATTATCCCGAAGGTCCTGTCCTTCGCTTTTTCTAAAATATGCTGGAGTAGAGGGGCTGATGGAAGGGGTTTCCCGTCTGCGGAGACAAAACCTCGTGTCCTCCACAGGGGTAGAAAATCTGTCAAGCTATTACAGACAAGCTGTCTGAATATATGTCTGCTGGGCTGGGGAAAGAAGCGGGGTGGTCCACTATATACGCTATGGCCGCGAGCTCTGCTGCCTGCGCGCCTAAGTGACCTGGTAACTTAAGAGCGATTTCTTCGAGAGCGCGCCCCTGCGCGTCCTCTACATAGATGCCGCATCCTGTGATACGCTCACCATTTAAAACTGTGGAGGAACCGTCTACATAAATCCTCAAGGGTCCACACGTGTCTGTGGGTTGGGGGCTTTGTTTCGGGTTCCCTATCTTCCTGGAGGGTGTCTTTGCGATAAAGGGTCCTGTGTTATGCAGGGGAGCTACAATTTCACAGTCATGGGGCTGTCCTGGGTATTGGAGGTTGTCTGCTAAATATGTGTGTGTGCGGGTCCGTTTTACTGTAATGTCCCGTCCTTGTAGAAGTAGTGTCCATCTAGCTGCCCTAATCTGGCTAACTGAACCGTCCTTCAGTCGTCCGTCTAGGAGTAGCTGTGTGGGTGTGTGTTCGGTCAGAATAGTAATGGGGTTGAGTCCGGTAATGTATGAGAAATACTGCACTGCCCAGAAGACAGCAAGGAGGTGCCTCTCACAGGCAGAGAATCCTTGTTCTACTGGGTCTAACAGTCGGGAGGCATAAGCCACTGGTCTTAGCTGCTCGTGCCGTTCCTGAAGCAACACGGCCGAGAGGGTCAGATCGGTGCTCGCTACCTCTATTGCGTAGGGTGAAAGTTGGTCTGGGACTAGCAGCGCGGGTGCTGCACTAAGGGCTCGTTTTAACTCCTCCACAGCGCCTGTATGCTGCGGAAGCCATTCCCAGGGGGCTCCTTTCTTAAGGAGGTCTGAGAATGGGGCGGCTTTTGTCGCGAATCCGTCGATGTGGTTCCGACAATAACCAACCAGTCCTAAAAACGACCGGAGGGCCGAAACATTTTGGGGAAGGGGCAATTTGACAATCGAATCAATTCTTTTGAATTCGATCTCGCGTTTGCCGTGTGTGATGATTGTTCCCAAATACATCACTTTAGTTTCCAAAATCTGGGCCTTTCTTGGGTTAACTTTACATCCAATTGAAGTCAACAGTTCCAGGAGTTCGGCCAGAAGCGTAATGTGCTCTGCCTTTGTGTCTGTCTGCAGTAGTAGGTCGTCTACATACTGTACCAGACATTCGGGGCGGGAGAATTTCTCTAAACCACTTGCCAACTGTCGGTGGAAAATGGAGGGGGAATTGTGGAATCCTTGTGGAAGGCATGTCCACGTATACTGCTGTGTTTTAAAAGTGAAGGCAAATTTGTACTGGCACGCTTTTGCCAATGGTATTGACCAGAATCCGTTACTGATGTCCAATACCGTGAAGTATTTGGAGTTGAGTCCCTGCTTGAGCATGGTCTCGGGACTAGTAGCTACCGTTGGGGCTACTGCGGGGGTGACTTTGTTGAGTTCCCGATAATCGATGGTCAGACGCCATGATCCATCGGGCTTCCTCACTGGCCAAATAGGGGCATTATTGGTCGAGGCTACCATTCTGAGTACACCTTGCTCCAATAAGCTTCCTATCACCTTTTCTATTTCCACCTCTGCTTCCAGGGGAAATCTATACTGTTTCTGTGGTCGAGGGTCCTGTCCGGTAACGTGAACTGGTCCAGTCATTCTGCCACAGTCATGACGGTGACTTGCAAATGCTGTCCTGTGTTTGTTCAGTAGGGCTTTTATTTGTCTGTCGGTGTGGAGTGTAGTCAGGTCAAATGAGTACTCTCCCACTGCGCTAATCCGATTAGCGTAGTCTCCTACTGTGAGGGTGGCTGGTGCTCTGTCTGATCTAGCCATTCGCCAGACACACTGGTTCACTGGGTCGAACGACAAGCTATGAGCGTTCATAAAATCTATCCCCAGGATGTGTTCTGCTGTCCGGGGAAGATTTACTAGAACTACGGAGTGTTTGGTTGTGATGTTCCCTAGCTGGATCGCTACGGGTGCTGTAATGTGTCCCTGCTGCGAGTGTCCGGTGAACCCGCTAAGTGTAATGGTGGAGGTGGTCGGCCACGTGTCTGCGTGTGCCGTGATCGTAGAGTTAATGGTGGTGCGGGAGCCTCCTGTGTCCCACAGTAACTCTATGGGCTTCCCTTTTACTCTTGCTGTGACTACGGGTCTCCCTGATGAGTCCCATAGTGTGTCACAGACCCAAGTGGGGGAGCCCGAACACCGTCAGTTCGTCTCGTCCACATTGGTGGGTCCTGACTGTACTGCTACATTGTGGATGGGTTTTGCCTTACTGCGGTTCAGAGTGCCTGTCTGCTGGCCTCTCTGAGATCGCTGGGGTGCATTGCATTCTTTTGCCCAATGCCCTAACTGTCCACAGTTATAGCATTCCTGGCCTTTCTGTTGTGGGCTGTTCTTCCCTTCATTTACCCATGCGGGTTTCTGATGCTCTCTCACTGCCTGAATATCTGCGGCAGCCTGAGCCTCTTCTGGGGATTGAACCTTATTCTTTGCCTGAATTGATTGCTCCCATGCGCGGGACAACCTTTTCAGGACCCATTTCTCATTATGGGCCTCTTCTGAGGGGTCATAACTGTTGCAAGCGCTCTGTCCTGCCTCTGTTGCGTGTGAGATAATGGTGCGCGTCCATTTGACCATATTTTCCCGGTTCAAATGCGCTCTGTTTAAGTCGCCGAAAACTGCATTGAAGTGAATCCACAGCCTTCCTGCGAATGCTGTGGGGTGTTCGGATCTTTTCTGCCGGCACTTATTAAGACCTTCTACGGGGTCACCTCGATTATACCCGATGGCATCTAAAATGGAGGTGTGCATCTCTTCTAGGGTGCCTCCTGCCACGTTCTGTGGGTCGGGGAGGGCTGCTACTACTGACTGGTCTAAGCTCAGAACTGTGAGCTTAACCTGCTCTCTCTCATCCAGGCCGTACATGGTAGCCTGCTGTTTTACTTTAGCGAAGAACTGGTGGGGGTCTGCGGTGGGGAGGAACGGAGTGATCTTCTCACATGCGTCCCTGAGCTGGGTTACAGTTAAGGGGGTGGTGTAGGTTATATCTGGTGCGCCTTCTGTTATGGCTTTTCTCTGCGTGGTTACGGGGTTCATGGGTGCGGATATGATCTGATCTGTGGGGGGTGGGGGTGCTTGCCTTTTCTGCTGCGCTCTTGGCGCACTTGTTCCCTGAACATATCGCTGCGCTGTTTCACTTAATTCTTGCCAATCTGGGGCATTTTCTCCATCTAACTGGGTTCCAAAGGTGCTTTGGAACCCGTTTTGCACCGAAAGCAGCGATTGCAGCTCTGCAATCTGTTTCCTGCATTTCGCGTGATCCACAGTACTTTGCCTTTGTTCTGTGGTTGCAGCATGGAGTGCTCTCAAAGCTGCTTTCAGATCAGAGCATTGCCTCTGCAATGCCTCCACCTGCTTCTCTGATTCCTCTCTTGTCAGAACGGCACGTTGCACGTCCTGATAAGCCTTTTCGTACTGGGTCTGGGAACTGCTGAGATGGGCTAGACAAGACTGATGTGCCCTCTTGGCATCATCCACCTCTCTACCTTTCTCTATCAACTTCCCTCTTAGATCCAGATTCTCTTTCTCAATGTCCCTGACATCGACCTTACTCATGCGGTTCCTTTCTTCTAATTCTGCCCGGAGCGTCCTGACGACCTCCTCTGTGCCTCGCAATTGTGCCAAACAGGACACAATCGCCATCGGCTTGCGTGCTTTACTAAGGTTCTTTTTGTGAATTTGAGAGAGGTTCTCCCACCAAGTATGTCCTATACTTCCGGGACCTATCTCCTCATTCAAACAAAATTCTTTCCAAAGGGGCCATCCCTTTCCTTGTAAATATTTGCGGAGTTCAAGCTCCCACGTGGGACACTGGCCTACCCTGCTACTGCTGCTGGTCGCTGCGACCACAAACTTTTCTGGATCCATCAGATGTTCCATTGCCTGCATGGCCATTTTCTCTGACTCTCTTTTATTAATTTGGAACAGGGGGATGCTGGGGTTGTGTTTCAAGAAACGGGTACGGCTTACGCTATGTTCCGTTCAAAAACTGCCGAAAGTTTGTCGCAACAAAATGCTTTCAGTTTTACCTTACAGCCCTGTTAGTACGCATGCACTAAACACACTTCCGAATTGCGCTTATTAGTTTGAACACCTTGAATACTTGTGATTTTCTTTACTTTCTTACTTTCTCTGTAATTTGGAGTTCTAATTCAAATTTCAGGGTCCTGGACGGTGTGGGGTTTCCACTTACAACCGTGTCCCGTCAGGAAGTCGCCACTAAATGTTGCACGTTTTACTATGGGCGTAAAACGCGTTTATTGGGGTGTATTAACTTCCAAGTGCTTAACACCGCTAGGCTCTGTTGTATGAATTTATTCAGCTTTAGGAGTCGCCAGTTGCCATATAGACAACGTCACTAGTATTCCAAGGTCAAGTTCAAAGTAATAAAGACGATACACCAATTAGTAAGGTCCAAACGATAATATTTATTATACAGTTATAATAAATATTCATGCACACACTAAGAGACTAAGCTATGACTAAACTAAAGTAATCAGAATACTTATCTAACAGGAACAGGCAAGGTCAGGGAGCGAGGCCTTCGTCCTGGTCTTGGGCTGCGACCTTCAGCAAGCGTTCTGGTCACTGGGGGTTCTAGCGGGCTTAGATCGCGTAGCGAGCGTCGTACTGGCACTTACGGTTCGGCGGCTGGTGCTCAACGGCTGGAGTCAGAGTGGATCTTCAAGTTCTTGGTCAGGGCCGGAGCACGGAATAACAGACCTTGACCGAAGTTGAGCCGGAGCACGGAAAAACAGACCGGACAACACGAGGTCCCTATCTTTTATAGGGGTTCCATTGTCCTTCCCTCTTCTCGGGCGGGCTCTACCGATTGGATCAATTTCTTATCGATACTGGATTAATTCCCCAATGCGAGGGGGTCTCCGTGATGGAGGGGGCGTTTCTTATGTCCTTTTGTTTGGAGGTTTCTGGTGCCTCGATGTCTGGGCCTTGATTAGAATGTGTCCATTCAGAACCAAATGTAACTATTGTGTGGGTGTTCAAGTCTGATGGCCTCATTAGCATGCAAAGCGTTTTGCCATTTGCACCTAGCTAAGGTCTTCTCACCTGAGCCCAAACTGGTTTCTGCTGCTGCAGAATGCAAACTGCTCTTTGCAGACTGCTGTTCTGGCTAAACTGTCTGTTTCCCAGCAGTCTTAGCGGTTGACCTATTTTGTAGCTCAGCATCCATTTTAGGTGGCTACAGGGGCCTCCACCGAGCCCCCCACTTCCCCCCTGTGCACCTCCACTGCCCCCAAATTTTGAGGGTCGCCGCCACCACCGGGCACGTAGTGTACCTCGTTGGAGGGAGCGGCAACGGCGCCGTTACCAGTGCCTTCAGGCTCGTGCCTCCACAGGACTCCCTCTCCATCCATTTCCATGCTGCCCCCTCCCCATCCATTACCCACTTACGTACCATCGAGACGTTAGCCGCCCAATAGTACCCAGAGAGGTTGGGCAGCGCCAGCCCCCCTCTATCCCTGCCCCGCTCCAAAAAGACCATCCTTACCCTCGGAGTCCCGTGTGCCCAAACAAATCCCAGAATGCTGCTGTTCACCCTCCTAAAAAAGGCCCTCGGAATGAAAATGGGGAGGCACTGAAACAAAAACAAAAACCTCGGGAGCACCGTCATTTTAACGGACTGTACTCTACCCGCCAACGACAACAGCAGCATGTCCCACCTTTTAAACTCCCCCTCCATCTGCTCCACCAACCTAGTAAAATTAAGCTTGTGCAGAGCCCCCCAGCTCCTAGCCACCTGAACCCCCAGGTACCTAAAACTCCTCACTGCCCTCTTTAGCGGGAGCCTACCAATCCCCTCCTCCTGATCTCCCGGGTGTACAACAAACAGCTCACTCTTGCCAGGTTCAATTTATAGCCCGAGAAACTCCCAAACTCAGCAAGAATCTCCATCACCTCCGGCATTCCCCCCACCGGGTCTGCTACATACAGCAGCAAGTCATCTGCATACAGCGACACTCGGTGCTCCTCCCCACCCTACACCAAACCCCTCCACCTCCCCGACTCCCTGAGAGCGATGGCAAGAGGCCCAATTGCCAACGCAAAAAGCAAGGGGGACAGGGGGCACCCCTGCGTCGTCCCACGGTGGAGCCTGAAGTACTCGGACCTCCTCCCATTTGTCGCTACACTCGCCATCGGGGCCTCGTACAGCAACTCACCCATTTAATAAACCCCTCCCCAAACCCAAACCTCTCCAACACCTCCCACAAGTATCCCCACTCAACCATGTCAAAGGCCTTCTCCGCATCCAATGCCACCACAATCTCCGCCTCTCCTTCTGCCGCCGGCATCATTACCACATTTAGCAGCCTTCGCACGTTAGTGTTCAGCTGCCTCCCCTTCACAATACCCATCTGATCTTCATGTACCACCCCCGGCACACAGTCTTCTATTCTAATGGCCAAGATCTTCGCCAGCAACTTGGCGTCTACATTCAGCAGCGAAATTGGCCTATATTATCCGCACTGCAAGGGGTCCTTATCTTGCTTCAGGATCAGGGAAATCAGCGCCCGTGACATCGTCGGGGGCAAAACACCCCCCTCCCATGCCTCGTTAAAGGTCCGAACCAACAGGGGGCCCAACAGGTCCGGGTATTTCTTATAAAATTCAACCGGGAACCCATCCGGTCCCGGCGCCTTCCCCGACTGCATGTGGCCAATCCCACTGACCAGCTCCTCCAACTCGATCGACGCCCCCAGTCCCTCCACCTGCTCATCCTGCACCCTTGGAAATCGCAGCCTGTCCAAAAAGCTCTCCATTCCCCCTCCCACCACCGGCGGCTCCGACCGGTACAGTTCCCTGAAGTCCCTAAAGACCCCATTGACCTCTGCCCCCTGCCTCACCACATTCCCACCCCTTACCTTCACTCCACCAATCTCCCTAGCCGTGTCCCGCTTACGAAGCTGATGCGCCAGCATCCTGCTCGCCTTCTTTCCATACTCATAGACCGCTCCCTGTGCCTTCCTCCACTGTGTCTCCGCCTTCCTGGAGGTCAATAAATCAAACTTGGCCTGCAGGCTACGCCGCTCCCCCAGCAATCCCTCCTCCGGGGTCTCCGCGTACCTCCTATCTACACTCAGCAGCTCCCCCACCAGTCTCTCCCTCTCCCTCCTCTCCCTATGGGCTCGGATGGAGATCAGCTCCCCCCTAATCACTGCCTTCAGAGCCTCCCACACCATCCCCACCTGGACCTCCCCAGTATCATTGACCTCGAGGTACCTCTCGATACATCCCCGGACCCTCCTACACACCACCTCATCAGCCAACAACCCCACATCCAGACGCCAAAGCGGGCGCTGGTCCCACACCTCCCCCATCTCCAGATCCACCCAATGCGGAGCATGGTCCAAAATCGCAATAGCCGAATATTCGGCCTCCTCCACCCTCGGGACCAGTCCCCTACTCAGGACAAAGAAATCAATACGGGAATAAACCCTGTGCACATGGGAGAAAAAGAGTACTCCCGAGCCCTCGGCCTCCCAAACCTCCAGGGATCCACCCCTCCCATCTGGTCCATAAACCCCTTCAACACCTTGGCCGCCGCCGGCCTCCTGCCTGTCCTTGAACTAGAACAATCCAGTAGGGGATTCAGCACCGTATTGAAGTCCCCCCCCCCCCCCATGATCAGGCCCCCCACCTCCAGGCCAGGAATGCGGCCCAACATATGCCTCATGAAATCAGCATCATCCCAATTTGGGGCGTACACATTTACCAACACCACCCTCTCCCCCTGCAGCTTACCGCTCGCCATCACATATCTGCCGCCACTATCAGCCACAACTTCAGACGCCTCAAACGCCACCCTCTTCCCCACCAGGATCGCCACCCCCCGGTTCTTCGAGTCGAGCCCCGAGTGGAAAACCTGCCCCACCCACCCTTTCCTCAGACGGACCTGGTCCGCCACCTTCAGGTGGGTCTCATGAAGCATGGCCACGTCCGCCTTCAGTCCCTTCAGATGCGAAAACACTCGGGCCCGCTTAACCGGCCCATTCAACCCCCTCACGTTCCACATGATCAGCCGGATCAGGGGGCACCCGCCCCCCCTCCCCCGTCGACTAGCCATGGCCCATCGACTGCTCGCCCCTGGTCAGCACCCCCCACTCGGCCCGTTTCCCACGGCGATAGAACCTCCCCCCGACCCACACCAGCTCCTCCCTGGCCAATCCAGCAGCAACCCGGTATCCCCCCTCCCAGGCTAGGACCCCTCCTAGCCGTGACGCTCCCTCTACAGTACTCCCGTGAGCAAGCTGACTTCTGCTGGCCCCGGCAGCTCCCGCCCTAGCTCCGACCCCTCCCGATATGAGGTCCCCCCTCCCCTGCATCGGCTCCTTGGCACCGCTTCAGCGCGGGAAAACGGATCTTATCCACGCCCCTTGCCACCAGCTCCACCCCCCTCGTCCCGCAGTGCGGGAAACCAGAGGAAAGCCCGCGCTTTCACACTGCCCCACCCCACCTCCCCAATGCAGCTCCCAAACAGCAGTCCCAACCCATCCACCAACCCCGTACAAAGAAAAACAGATCAACCACAAACCCCAATACCCCCCTTAAGACACAAAACCATAACCAACATCATCCGAAAGCGAGAGAAAAACAAACAAACAGAATAACCAGCAACAGCATAAACAGCGATACAGGAAAAAAAAAACTCCCACAGCCCCCAATCTCTAGTTCGAGTCCAACTTTTCAGCCTGCACAAAGGCCCACGCCTCCTCCGGGGACTCAAAATAGTGATGCCATTCCTTGTAGGTGACCCACAGGCGCGCAGGCGGCAGCATTCCGAACTTCACCTGCTTGCCGTGGAGCACCGCCTTTGTCCAGTTGAAACCGGCCCTCCGCTTAGCCACCTCCGCACTCCAGTCCTGGTAGACGCGCACTACCGAATTCTCCCACTTGTTGCTCCTCACCTTCTTGGCCCATCGCAGCACACACTCCCGGTCACTGAACCAATGGAACCGCACAGCACCGCCCGTGGGGGTTCATTCGCCTTAGGCCGCCTGGCCAGCACTCTGTGGGCCCCCTCCAGCTCCAGGGGCAGATGGAAGGATCCTGCCTCCACCAGCGAGTTCAGCATCACGGTCACATAGGCTGGCAGGTCCGACCCCTCCAGCCCCTCCTCGAGGCCCAGGATCCGCAAGTACTTCCACCTCGATCGAAACTCCATCTCCTCGAAACAATCTTGCCACTTTTTGTGGAGCGCCTCGTGCATCTCCACCTTCCCCACGAGGGCCGAAACCTCATCGTCGCGCTCAGAGGCCTGCTGCTGCAACTCAAATATCGCTGCACCCTGGGTTGTCTGGGTCTCCAGATGTGACTGCCCGATCCAACTCCAAATTGAAATAGTATGGCCCTACCTCTTTTAAGAAGTTTGCTCTGTTCTTGGGCGAAATCCCGACCCCCCGCAGGGTCGGAGAATCGCCCGGGGCTGGAGGAAATTCCGCCCCCGTCGTGGCCGGAATTCTCCACCACCCGGGAATTGGAGGGGGCGGGAATCACACCCCGCCAATCGGCGAGGCCCCTGCGGTGATTCTCCAGCCCGCGATGGGATTGGCGGCGCGAGCGGGCCCCCGGGGTCCTGGGGGAGCGTGGCCCGATCGGACCCCGGGGGGTGCCCCCACAGTGGCCAGGCCCGCGATCGGGGCCCACCGATCGGCAGGCGGGCCAGTGCTGTGGGGGCACTCTTTTTCTTCCACCGCCGCCACGGCCTCCACCATGGCGGAGGAGGAAGAGAATCCCCCAGCGCGCATGCGCCGGTGGTGACGTCAGCGGCAGCTGACGCACCGGTGCATGCGCGAACCGGCGAAGGCCTTTCGGCCAGCCCCAGCACCGGGCGGCAGGCGTCAAAGGCCACTGGAGCCAGTTTGGGCACCAGTCGGTGTGGTGCCAACCACTGCGGCACGGGCCTAGCCCCTCAATGTGAGGGCTTGGCCCCTAAAGGTGCGGAGAATTCCGCACCTTTGGGGAGGCCCGACGCCGGAGTGGTTGGCGCCACTCCGCTACGCCGGGACACCCCCGCCCCGCCGGGTAGGGGAGAATCCCGCCCCTGGTGTTTTATCTTACTTTAAGCTCTATTATATTAAAACTGCAGCTTTGTTGCAAAGCATATCTATTTCAAACTGATAATACTCAGACTATTAAAGTTACACTGCAAACTAACTCCTAGCTACACAAAATAGATCAGGAGGAGGGCTAACTTCAGTGACTTGAAAAGAGCTACAGCGAAGGTCAATTGGAATCAAAAATTGGGTGGCAAACCAGTAACTGAACAATGGAAGGTTGCCAAAGAGGAGATGATTAGAGTTCAGTATAGAAACATTCTCGTGAGTGAAAAAGGAACGGTACCCACAACTAAAGGTGAGTGACTAAAAATATAGACATTAAAATGAAGCAGAAAAACGAAACTTATGATCAGTGAAAGGCTTATAATACAATAAAACAAAATCAAGCTGAATACTGTTGGTCGTTCTGAGTTAGTGTGTTTAACACTCCTCCAATAGAGGCAGTGTGCTTAACACTCGTTTGGCTCTGTTTCTTATTTCTATGCTCTGGAGTCGCCAGGTGCCGTAAGAGACACCGTCACAAGGATCAAGGTCAAGTTCAAAGCAATAAAGCTATACACCAATTAGTAAGTCCAAACAGTTAGAGTTTATTATAACAATTATAATAAATACTCATTCACACGCTAAAGACTAACTTACTTCTCTACCATTAAATGACTAATACTTATCTAAGAAGGAACAGGCAAGGTCAGGGAACAAGGCCTTCGTTCCGTTCTGGTCTGCAACTTCTTGATACTACTGGTCGGCATGGGTATAAGTAATGCCTGGGTCAAGGTAGCGATCGTCGTTTTGGCACTTACTTATCGATGGCTGCTGCTCAACGGCTGGTGTAAAAGACAGGATCTGGAGGCTGGAGTCGGAGGCCGGAGACAGGAGACCGAACCATGTGCGGGACCTTCTTTTATAGGTCCCAGGAGGTCCGTGCCCCTTGGGGCGGGCTTCCTCACCTGCTGGGTATTGATCGGGCCTTTCCCCAATCGATATGATTTGAACCCCCTATCCTAGGGTCGTTCCTTGATGGCTGGGGCAGTTCTTAGGGCTCATTGTCCTGGTTTCGCTGGCTCCATCATGTCTGCTTCGCTATTGAAAAGTATCAATCGATACTTAAGTGTATCTATTGTGTCCGGGGTTGTCCCGGTATCACCTCATTAGTATGTAGATGGCTTTCCCATTAACATCGCTGCCTGGACTCTGCAGCTGTGCGGAAACCGGTTTTTGCAAATGTCTGAAAGCTGCAATCTTCTGCAAGCTGTTTGCTCTTTACTGTCCGTTTTTCCCTGCACTCTTTGCAGTTCTCCATTTTGTGTTACTGGTGTCCATCTTAGATGGCTACAATACATAACGCATGGAGAGCTACAAAAGGGAATGAGGGCCAAAAAGAGAGTATGATAAGAGAACAGCAACTAACGTAAAAAGCGACGAATGAATCTTTTATAAATGCATAGGTATTAGAAGGGTAAGTCTGTCTTCACGACAGAAGAGAATGCTGACAATGAAATAATAAAGGAGGAGGCAGGAGCAATGTTTGAACTGCAATATTGTTCTTTGAAGCAACTACAGACATTTATGTTTTCTTGTTGAGCTCAACAGAAACAAATTTCAAGCATATTAATTACACAAGTTTCTGTTCTTAAGCTTCATCAAAAGAAAATCTATGTCAGATATCCTGACATACATATGGTATTGCAATTATAAAGTCTTGTGATCTGCCCCTAATTGTGAGCTGTCTTGGTGCAAAGACCGAATTTGCAATTTTTTCACATGAGAAAAAAATAGTTATGTAGTTTGACAATTTCATTCACCTTTAAACAGTTTTGAATGTTTAACAAGTTACTGGTAAGGTTAACCTTGACCTGTCTGTTGCATTCCCACCCCAGCTGATAGGAAATAGCAGCAATCTGTGCAGGTGTCTAAATGAATAAACACTATGCAACACAGGAAAAAGGATATTTGGCTCAAGGTTAATATATCTGCAGTTCATGAAACTGGGTCATTTGATTGTAACTTATATTAATATTTGTGGGTGTGAAAGTCAAAACAATACTGCAGGTTGTTCAGCAAATGTGAAGAGATCATGTCACCAGGACTCCCACTTGACATCAGCTTTTGGAGAGCAGACAAGACCTTGCAGTTTTATCTTTGCTGCAGAAAAACATTTCCAACAACCTTCGTGCCCATACAGGAACAGTTCTCCTTCCTATTGTGCTTCTCTGATTTTTTCACTCCACGTGGATGAAATAGAAGAAAGCTCTTTCCCAAATATATGCAATTGGAATCATTCAGGATTTAATTTGTAACCATATTTGAAGATGAAAAATGTAAAAACAAAAGTGTTTCAAACCCACTGCTTTCATATTGAAGTCCTAAAATCCCAAGGGATCTTTTATGCCACTGGTATGCTCAAGGCGAGGCATCTGCTGACCGCTGCTAATTTCACAGTAAATTGTGAACTTAGCTTATTTAAATATCACATGGTTTGATAGGCTGATGAGGGAAGGCAAAGTAACAGACCAGCCATTGCCCATCAGAATCCACCCCCCCATCAGAATCCACCCCCCCCCCCACACAAGATCCCCCACCAGCAATCCCCATAGAGACCCCAAACAGATCCTCCCCATAACAGGGAATCACTCCCGCTCCCCCATAGCAGAGAACACCCCATAACATGAGACACCCCTATGTCAGAGAATCCCCCATGTCAGAGAATCCCCCATAACAGGGAACCCCCATATCAGACAACATCATTTCAGTGAACCCTCATAACAGGGAACCCCATTACAGAGTCTCCCCCGCCCCGGCAATCAGTCAACCCTACAGTCCAGGTAGAAGCCGTGGAAAAAATCATTGCTTTTTCACTCATCTGTGCCTTACTCCCGCTGCCTCAGACATATGTCTATAAAGCAACAACTATAACTTAATAGAAAATCAAAAAACTAACAGCAATATTCTGAAGCATTTAGGAGATAAGTGCTTTTATTTCCTCTTTTTCTCAGCAGAAAACACTTAACTGCTTCTCATGTGGACATGATCTGACAATCAAGCTAGAATCATCAGTGTTGGACAATAAGTCTGAATTGAACAAGATCAACACATTTCTTTATTCCAAGGCAGGATATCAATGCGATCTCTGATAAATTTTAAAAGCCTTTGATAACTATTTCAATCACAAAACCATTTAAGATTCGAGCAAGGGCCAAATTCAACAAAAGGGTCCAAAAACCTGGCGAACCAGTAGATGCAGTTATTAATTACCTTTGCAGGTGGTTTAAGTATGAAGATCTAAAAACAGAATTAATACAAGACCGTTTTGCGGTTGGTGGTACAGATGATTCCCTATCAGGCTTATTGCAACCTTAGGAAGACCTCACCTTAGCGACAATCATAGGTTCGTTAACAGAACGGGGCTACACAGAGAGGAGAGGAAAAACCTTACCTCAGGAAACCCCCTGTGTGCATTCATTTCCTTAAGCACGAAAAGGATCAGGAAAGGAGGTACAATTTGGTGATAGCATGGTGGCACAGTGGTTAGCACTGCTGCCTCACAGCACCGAGGTCCCAGGTTCAATCCCTACTCTGCGTCTGTGTGGAGTTTGCACATTCTCCCTGTGTTTGCGTGGGTTTCGTATCCACAACCAAAAGATATGCAGGTGGATTGGCCATGCTAAATTGCCCCTAACACATTGGAAAAAATTAATTAGGTACTCTAAATTTAATAAAAAATGAAAGGTACAATTTGGAGGGAAATTACAAAGTGACATGAAAGATGCCACTTCTGGATTCCCAGACCAATAAGTAATTTCAGAAAGCCCTTTCTGAAATCCACACCTGGATCCTTGCTGATTGCTGATTCATTCACCTTCCGGGTAAGATTGAGGTCTGTGCAGGCTTTTCTATTTAGAATGGAGAATTCCTGATTCTGTAGGACATAAGTTGTTCCAAGAATCTGCTTTCCCTCATACTGGAATGTTGCCTGTAACTTTCCGCCAACTTGTAGCTCATCCCTCCTGCACGGCGTAACTGTTTGCAGCAGACATTGTGCTGGTGATCTCAGTTTGCCTGGTAAAACCATTACACTCCCTTCAGTATCCAGTGCCAGCGCTATGGCACCAAAAAGACTCACAGTGTCCATTCCAGGAAAATGAGTATTTCTTTGTTGCCACAAAGAGAAAAGGCATGGAGGTGCCCACACAATGGGTTCGTGTAAATCATGATGAGAAGTTTATTAAGGGGTTTTGCTCATACAGTCAAGATGGTGCTCTGCCTACAGTCCATGCAAACAGAGCTGATGTCTGTAATGATATGCAGACATGTAACCAATGGGTAATCAGAACAAGGCACAACCAATGGGTAATCAGAACACCCAGCGGTGGCATCACCAGAGGGCATCACATGACCATTATAAAAGACAAGACACACAAGCCCTCTGCCCCTTCCACTGGCAGAAACCTAGAGAGCAAGACGTGTGTAGTAAGCAGCACCGTCACATGTGGTCCAGAGCAAGTTCATATAGTTAGTAGAGTGTACCGTGTTACTCGAGTCAGATCAGTAGAGTGTAGAACTCATTTAGGACCTTTGTTAATTGCTCAATAAATACGTTCAACTTACCTAGAGGTCTGGAGTAATCTTCAACAGGGCCTACACCAAGTAGCGGCTTATGTTACTAACATAACAACACATGGTAAGTTCAGAGACAAACTCAGACAGCTCTGTGGCAACAGAGCCAACAGAAGCATCACCGCCGGAACAAAGCTACCGAATCCAGGCAGGATGGAAAGCCACAGGCTCCTTGTCACCTCAGGACCACCGGTAATCTTAGTGCTAACTGGTGTTTGTTTAAACAAAAATTTCAACTGTCTGTAAAAGCATCTGACTTGAACAGCGCGACCGATGCTTGGAAAATAGCTCTCCTACTGACCACTGCGGGTGTCCACGCGATAGAGATCTTCAACTTGTTTCAATACACAGAAGGGCAGGACAAAACGAAATACGAACCTATCCTGGAAAAATTCGATAGCTACTGCGAGGTTGACACAAACAAAATATTTGAGCGCTACATCTTTAACAAAAGGATGCAAGGTAAAGATTAATCAGTCAGTAGTTTTCTCACTAACCTTAGACTGCTAGCCCAATCCTGCAACTTCAGTGAAATAACAGACTCCATGATCAGAGACCAAATCATTTTTGGAATCCACTCTGATCCTCTGAGAGAGCAACTGCTAAAAATTAAACATATGACTTTAAAGATCACTATCGAAACGTGCACTGTGAATGAACACTCAAACAATCGCTACTTACAATACAGAAAAGCTGAAAGTGAAAAAAAACTTCCCACAAGGTGGAGAGCGTTTCGGCCATCTCCCGAATGCAGCGCCTCCACATCACCAATGGCAGCCATCTTGCACACTCCTCCTTGGGCCCAGCGCATGCGCAGTACGACCGGAAATACGAATCGGCCGAGAACCGCACCACGCATGCGCACTACGACCAAAGGTATGAAACAGCCGAGAACTGCACTGTGCACGTGCAATGGAGTCTGACGTTATGACGTGTACAAAGTGTGGAATCGCCCACTTTAGAAAAGAATGCCCTGCAAAAGGCAACCAATGTCTCCAATATGGGAGACTCAACCATTATGCTGCCCAGTGCAGGTCTGCACCACAATTCAGGAGTCAGCGACCACAGTTCAAACAGAACCACATCAGAAGTGTGCAACACCAAACGGATGACTCTGATCAAGGTAGTGCAACAGATCCAGATGAGGACTACCTGGATAAAACATTACGAGTAGGCATCACAAAGTGCGAAAATGCCACACCGGACACCTCGCAAGTCAAATCAATCCTTGCCGTTGATTCCAAGGATGAATGGAACGCAGTGATGGATATCAATCGATGCCCCATCCAGTTCAAACTGGACACAGGTACCTCCGCCAACCTGATCTCGAAGTTTGACTTCACGAAAATCAAGGCGGCTCCCAAAATCCTACCAGCTGCCTGCAAACTCCAGGACTACAATGTAAACACAATCACGGCACTGGGGTCATGCCATCTGACAGTGTCCAACCGACACATAGAGACAAGCCTGAGATTCGAGATTGTCCAACCAGACAGGCATCCCTGCTCAGTGCGCAAGCCTGAAAGCAACTGAACCTCATTCAAAGGGTGTACACCATGACGCCGTCTCATCAGGATCTTCAGGCCAGCATCAACGACATACTGAACCAATACCCGGATGTCTTCAGCGGAATGGGCGCACTTCCATACGAGTACAAAATTCTACTGTGGGTCAATGCAAAACTAGTGGTCCACCCACCAAAGAGAATTCCTGCTCCACTGAGGGATCGACTAAAAGCAGAACTCGCAAGCCTACAGAAGAAAGGCATCATCTCTAAGGTCACTGAACCAACTGACTGGGTCAGCTCGATGGTGTGCGTCACGAAGCCTTCGGGGGACCTACGAATCTGCATCGACCCCAGGGATCTAAACAAAAACATTACCCAATCCCAAAAAGGGAAGAAGTCATGAGTGAAATGGCACACGAGCGCTTCTTCACGAAACTAGACGCATCCCAAGGATCCTGGCAAATCGAACTCGAAAAATCCAGCAGAAAGTTCAACACGCCTTTTGGCAGATTCTACTACAACCAAATGCCATTTGGCATCATCTCGGCATCTGAAATATTCCACCGCATCATGGAACAGATGATGGAAGGAATAGACAGGGTTCGTGTCTACGTTGACGATGTCATCATCTGGTCTTCAATTCCGGAGGAACATGTGTCGCGACTGAAGAGAGTATTTCGCGCATGCATGAGCACGGCCTCAAGCTAAACAAATCCAAGTGCAGCTTTGGGATGTCCACGCTCAAGTTCCTGGGTGATCAGATATCGAAACACGGTGTCCGCCCGGACATGGACAAAATAAAAGCCATTGAGGCAATGAAAGTCCCAGAGGACAAGAAAGCAGTACTTCGCTTCCTTGGAGTGGTAAACTTCCGAGGCAAATTCATCCCGAATTTGGCTACACACACAACTTCCTAAGAAACGTGATAAAGAAATCAACCGCCTAAATGGACGACGGAACACCAGACAGAGTGGTTAGAGCTGAAGGCCAAACTCACCACTGCACCCGTCCTCGCATTCTTTGACCCAGATCGCAAAACTATGATCTCAACCGACACGAGTCAGGATGGCATTGGAGCTGTACTGCTACAGAAAGACAACACAACATCATGAGTCCCAGTAGCATACGCATCACAGGCAATGACACCGACAGAGACCAGGTACGTGCAGATTGAAAAGGAGTGTTTAGGTCTTCTCACCGGCATCCTCAAATTCTATGACTACGTCTACGGACTGCCAACATTCACAACTGAAACAGATAACAGACCTCTGGTCCACATCGTCCAAAAGAACCCGAACAACATGATGCCCCGATCACAGAGAATTCTGCTCACACTTCGGAGGTACGATTTCAATCCCGTGTACACGCCTGGCAAAGAGCTCATCATTGCAGATGCATTGCCCGGCTCCGTCACATCACCGAGTGAGCCACTGGAGATCATCCAGCACATTGAATCTCAGATACAAATGTGCGTAAACAGCTTCCCAGCAACAGACGAAAAACTCGTTCTCATCAGAGAAGAGACGGACAAAGACCCCCTGCTGCAGCGAGTCATCTACAACATCAACAATGGGTGGTCAAAAGGGCAATGCCCTCAATTCTATAACATCAAAGACGAGCTAACGCTGATCAATGGAATCCTGCTAAAGATGGACAGAATACTGAGCCCTCTGCGTCTCAAGCACATAGTACTGCGGCAAACTCACGAGGGACACCGGGGCATAGAAAAATGCAGACGCAGGGCCTGACAAGCCGTCAACTGGCCTGGCATCAACCAGGACATCACGGACATGGTCCTGGACTGTGAGACCTGTCAGAGGTTCCAACCAGCCCAGGGTAAGGAGACGCTTCAACAACACGACCTGGAAACCTCGTCATGGTCCAAGGTCAGCATTGACCTATTCCGCGCAAATGGTCTTGACTACATGCTACTCATTGATTACTTCTCAAACTATCCTGAGGTGCTGAAGCTGTCCAACCTCACCTCAAAGACCGTCATCAAAGCGTGCAAAGAGATGTTTTCGCAGTATGGTATCCCGTACACTGTCATGAGCGACAATGGACCGTGCTTCCACAGTCGAGAATGGATCACGTTTGCTAAAGGCTACAACTTCAAGCACGTTACCTCCAGTCCGCACTACCCTCAGTCCAACAGCAAAGTCGAAAAGGGGGTGCACATCATCGAACAACTTATCCACAAAGCCTCGGACTCCGGCTCCGACATACACCTTGCACTACTATCGTACCGGGCGACTCCCTTATCAACTGGCATGTCACCAGCTCAACTGCTGATGAAAAGGAACCTGAGAACAACGCTTCCGGCCCTACACCTGCCCAACCCAGATCACCTACTAGTAGTACAAAAGATGCAACAGCTTTGTGACAGTCAGCAACATCACTATGACACACATGCCACCGATCTGGATGCGCTATGCCCAGCAGCCACCGTCAGGATCAAAATACCTGATGGCGGGTGGTCTGCCCCAGCTGTCATCATTCGGTAGGCCGCGCCCAGATCTTACGTGATGAAAACAGCTAATGGCACTATCATTCGAAGAAATCGAAGGGCTCTTCGGAAAATCATACACCCACAACCAATTCCCCTTTCACTGCCGTCTGTTGAAGCGCCACCTCAAGACACCACGAACTACGAGTCCACCAGTCATGACTCCCACATGACTATCCAGACACCGGCATCTCCTCCGCCACCTCTCAGAAGGTCATCAAGGATGAAACGGAGACCTCAAAGACTGGACTGCTGAACATTTTCCTTCTCATGTCTACTGTATATCCAAGTCATGCATATCATGTTATTATCTTTAGTACTGTGAACCATAGCTCCCATCACATTAGAAATGCACAAACAAAGGGGGGAGATGTAATGATATGCAGACATGTAACCAATGGGTAATCAGAACAAGACACAACCAATGGGCAATCAGAACACCCAGCGGTGGCATCACCAGAGGGCATCACATGACCACTATAAAAGACAAGACACACAGGCCCTCGCCCCTTCCACTGGCAGAAACCTAGAGAGCAAGGTGTGTGTAGTAAGCAGCACCGTCACACCACTACATGTTCATATAGTTAGTAGAGTGTACTGTGTTACTAGAGTCAGATCAGTAGAGTGTAGAACTCATTTAGGAGCTTTGTTAATCGCTCAATAAATACGTTCAACTTACCTAGAGGTCTGGAGTATTCTTCAACAGGGCCTACACCAAGTAGCGGCCTATGTAACATAACAACACAATATTATAACACATCATGTGACGCATAACCAAGAGGAATGTAATCCCAGATTCAAAGCACTGCCGAAATACAACCTTTAACTTCACAGGTGTGTGCCGGAAAAAGTCTTCAAGCAAAGGTTTCTCAATGAAGTTGAAGAATTTCAACCAGAAGAGAAACAAAAATGTTTCCTGGCCTCAATTCTGAAACACAAATATATGTATGTCAATGGACATATCCCCAACTTTAAACTGCATATCGGAGAGAGTGTGACAGCTTTATCAGACTAAGAACCGGGGGCACCAGCGCAATGCCTGCATCCAACAGAAACCCAGCTATATGGTCCAAGGATAAACTATATGCTATGGAAAAGTTACAGGCAACATTCCAGTACAGGGAAAGCAGATACTGGAACCAATTTATGTCAGAAAGAATCAGAGATTCACCCTTCTAAATAGAAAAGCCTGCAGAGGCCTCAATCTTACCTGGAAGGTGAATGAAGTCAACCAGCAAGGATCCAGGTGTGGCTTCAGAAAGGCATTTAGAACATAGGACATAGAACAATACAGCACAGTACAGGCCCTTCGGCCCAAGATGATGTGCCGACCATTTATCCTAATCTAAGATCAACCTAACCTACGCTCCTTCAATTTACTGCTGTCTATGTGCCCGTCCAAGAGATTTTCTGAAATTATTTACTGATCTGGGAACATTTAAGACTTAAAGGCCAACAGCACCTCACACATTGGCCAATGCTGTTCCAGAAATATCTTCTTTGTTGATGATCCCCGAACTTTAACATTTAGGTCCAGCTGAGCATTGCTTTGAGTGAGATCTGGTGGGCGCTCTCCACTGTCTCCAGTACCTGCTCCTGCTCATATAATCTAGACTTCACCGTGTGACAGACAGACATCTCTGCTGCAGTACCCACGGAGGTGTCTATATTTACATGAATGGGGGCTGCGCATGTGCCATGTGACGGTGCATGGTCAGAGTGTTTACCCTCCTCCTGAGGGCTCCTCAGATTCCTCGAACTGCAGCTCGCCCATCAACCTTGATGGACCAGTGTGAAATAAAAGGCATGGGACTGGATTCTCCAGTCCCCCGGCTGTGTTTCTTGGTGGCAGGATTCGCTGGTGGCAGGAATCTCTAATCCCGCCGTTTCAAAATTGCATTTCCTATTGAAGCCACCACACGCCACCGGGAAATCCGGGAACAGGTGTGCATTGCAGGGAACAGAGAATCTCAATGGCCAGAGAATTCTGGCCCATTTATTGCTGAAATGGGTAATGAGTTCAAACCCTAATTGTGCATACCATGACATTTTGATTAATGGTGACATCAATTCAACATGTGAATGCTATGATTGGACACAGCTGTGAGAAAGACATATTAGTTGCACAAGGAGATTTACTTGTGTTTTTTTGTTGATGGATTGGATTGGATTGGATTTGTTTATTGTCACGTGTACCGAGGTACAGTAAAAAGTATTTTTCTGCAAGCAGCTCAACAGATCATTCAGTACATGGGAAGAAAAGGGAATTGAACAGAATTCAAGAAAATACATGAGAATACATAATAGGGCAACACAAGATATACAATGTAACTACATAAGCATTGGCATCGGATGAAGCAGACAGGGTGTAGTGTTCAGGGCCGGCTCAAGGCACCGGCAACTCGGGCTGTCGCCCGGGGCGCCATGTGCTCGGGGGCGCCAGAGACTCGGGTCCCACGCATGCGCAGTTGGGCCGGTGCCAACCAGCGCATGCGCGGTGGCCGCCCGCCCCCAGGGCGGCCCCCCGGCTCGGTCCGCCCCTCCCGCTCGGTCCCCCCCCCGCCCCCCTCGGGTCCGTCCCCCTCGGGTCCGCCCCCCCGCCCCCCCCTCGGGTCCGCCCCGCCGCCCCCCCCTCGGGTCCGCCCCGCCGCCCCCCCCCTCGGGTCCGCCCCTCCTCGGCCCCCGCCGAAGTTCAGCTTGCCCGGGGCGCCAGCAACCCTAGAGCCGGCACTGGTAGTGTTAATGAGGACAGTCCATAAAAGGGTCATTTAGGAGTCTGGTGACAGTGGGGAAGAAGCTGTTTTTGAGTCTGTTCGTCCGTGTTCTCAGACTTCTGAATCTCCTGCCCGATGGAAGAAGTTGGAAAAGTGAGTAAGCCGGGTGGGAGGGATCCTTGATTATGCTGCCTGCTTTCCCCCGGCAGCGGGAGGTGTAGATGGAATCAATGGATGGGAGGCAGGTTCGTGTGATGGACTGGGCGGTATTCACGACCCTCTGAAGTTCCTTGCGGTCCTGGGCCGAGCAGTTGCCATACCAGGCTGTGATGCAGCCCGATAGGATGCTCTCTATAGTGCATCTGTAAAAGTTGGTAAGGGTTAATGTGGACATGCCGAATTTCCTTAGTTTCCTGAGGAAGTAAAGGCGCTGTTGTGCTTTCTTGGTGATAGCGTCGACATGAGTGGACCAGGATAGATTTTTGGTGATGTGCACCCCTAGGAATTTGAAACTGCTCACCATCTCTACCTCGGCTCCGTTGATGCTGACAGGGGTGTGTACAGTACTATGCTACCTGAAGTCGATGACCAGCTCTTTAGTTTTGCTGGCATTAAGGGAGAGATTGTTGTCGTTGCACCACTCCACTAAGTTCTCTATCTCCCTCCTGTATTCAGACTCGTCGTTGTTCGAGATCCGGCCCACTATGGTCGTATCGTCAGCAAACTTGTAGATGGAGTTGGAACCAAGTTTTGCCATGCAGTCGTGTGTGTACAGGGAGTAGAGTAGGGGGCTAAGTACGCAGCCTTGCGGGGCACCGGTGTTGAGGACTATTGTGGAGGAGGTGTTGGTGTTCGTTCTTACTGACTGTGGTCTGTTGGTCAGAAAGTCAAGGATCCAGTTGCAGAGTGGAGAGCCAAGTCCTAGGTTTTGGAGCTTTGATATGAGCTTGGCTGGGATTATGGTGTTGAAGGCGGAGCTGTAGTCAATAAATAAGAGTCTGATGTAGGAGTCTTTGTTCTCGAGATGCTCTAGGGATGAGTGTAGGGCCAGGGAAATGGCGTCTGATGTGGACCGGTTGCGACGGTATGCGAATTGAAGTGGGTCAAGGCGTTCCGGGAGTATGGAGGTGATGCGCTTCATGATCAGCCTCTCAAAGCACTTCATTACAACTGACGTCAGGGCCACCGGGCGGTAGTCATTGAGGCACGTTGCCTGGTTCTTCTTTGGTACCGGTATGATGGTGGTCTTCTTGAAGCAGGTGGGGACCTCGGAGTGGAGTAGGGATAGGTTAAAGATGTCTGTGAAAACCTCTGCCAGCTGGTCCGCGCAGGTTCTGAGTGCACGACCAGGGATCCCGTCCGGGCCCATCGCCTTCCGTGGGTTCACTTTCAGGAAGGCCGATCTGACTTCGGAAACTGTGATGGTGGGTATGGGTGAATTATGGGTTGCTGGGGCACTCGATAGCGGGTTGTTGGTTACCTGCTCAAACCGAGCATAGAATGCGTTAAGTTCATCGGGGAGGGGTGCACTGCTGCCAGAGATACTGCTCGGCTTCGCTTTGTAGCCCGTTATGTTGCTTAGTCCTTGCCACAACCGCCGAGAGTCTGTCTGTGACTCTAGCTTAGTTTGATATTCTCTCTTGGCATCTCGGATGGCTTTGCGGAGGTCGTACCTGGATTTCTTGTATAGGACAGGGTCGTCTGCCTTGAACGCCTCAGATCTGTCCTTCAGTAGGGAGTCAATCTCGCGGTTGAGCCATGGTTTCCGGTTGGGGAACGTACGTACTGCTTTCTTTGGCACGCAGTCGTCCACACATTTGCTGATGAAGTCTGTGACGGTGGTGGCATACTCATTTAAGTTAGTCGCTGAGTTCTTAAATATGGACCAGTCCACTGTCTCCAAGCAGTCACGTAAGAGCTCTTCTGTCTCCTCAGACCAGCACTGCACAACCTTCTTAGCTGGATTCTCCCGCTTGACTTTATGCTTGTAAGCCGGGAGTAGGAGCACAGTCTTATGGTCTGATTTCCCAAAGTGCGGTCGGGGGATGGAATGGTAGGCGCCCTTGATTTTTGAGTAGCATTATGATGGCATTATGAGTAGGCATTGAGTAGCATTATGATGGCATTATGAGAGCAGCACTGTGGCGCAGTGGTTAGCACTGCTGCCTCACGGCTACAAGGTCCTAGGTTCGATCCCGGCTCTGGGTCACTGTCCATGTCGAGTTTTCACATTCACCCCGTGTTTGCCTGGGTTTCGCCCCCATAATCCAAAGATGTGCAGGGTAGGTGGATTGGCCACGCTAAATTGCCCCGTAATTGGAAAAATGTAATTGGGTACTCTAAATTTATTAATTTAAAGTTTACAGCAACATGTGCATATTATAAATTTAGCACTTAATTTTAAATCTACATTCTCCTAGCATCTACTGCTGTTACCTGTGGGGTGCTTCTATCTCTTCATTGTTTACGTCAATGAACTGTGCCACCCTGCTGATGTCTAATGCCTGTTCCTCGGTTTCTGATGTGGCTTCAACTGCAAGTCCCACCCCGACCATCACATAACGATGCTATATTGTTTTTTTTTAATGCTCTCCCTTGCTGCCTCCCTTTCCTGAACCTTCACTGTGAGCAAATACTCTCGGGATGAGTGGAAAGACGTTACAATGAATCTCACAATGCCCAAAAAGATTACAGGCCCCATTAATTAACCAATATTAAAGTGATACAACATTAAACAGGGCAACATTAAATGGGCACCTACTGTACTCCACTGGCCAAGGAAGGTTCAAATATAACGTGAGCAAAAGATTGAGTATTAACATGCAAAATGCTTCCAACAGACTAATGGCTGGCAGTAAGCACAGGAGAGATTCCTGGTCAGCCATGCTCAGTATGGAGCAGCGCCCCTCAAGCTATAAGCCCCTGTCAACAGGCGAGCAATTTGTTTTCGGTAAAACTCCCTTTGGTAACAAATTAAAGCTTGGAAGAGAAACAATAACAACCTGCACATCTTTGGATTGCGGGAGGAAAGCGGAGCACCCGGAGCAAACCCACGCCAAACAGACAAGGCCAGAATCGAACCCGGGACCCTGGTGCTGTGAGGCAGCAGAACTGTGCCACCATGGCTTCACATGGTTGGCATTCGTTCTAAGGGATGACTGTTGCTGTAGTTGGCATTCAATAAGGGTTTGATGGTAAGGAGTAAAGGACTGCTGAGCATGAAGGTATCTGATGCAGTGATATACAATTCTGCTGAAGCTGATTGCCCAGAGTACCTCAAAGACATTAGGTTTGCACAGTTTTCAGATGAGTTACCTCCAGCAGAGTTAACTGATCTCAGCAATTGGGGTGTCAAGTTGGCCTCAGAATCCCTGTGCAAGGGAGGGGAAACTTAGCCAAAAGTCAGGTGAGAATAAGACTGGACTGGACTTATCTGTGATGCCTCAAACTAATACCTCCCTGACACTCATCACCTTGCTTCATGCATGAAAAAGTCATTTATTTGATGTACTTGAGGGTTATAGATACCTGTGGGAATGTAGTCCAGATGGAAAGGCGTGGAGATCTGGAACTCAATTGCTGAAAGGATGGGTGAGGCAGAAATCTTAATCACATTTAGAAAATACTAATTGGATATGCACTTGAAGGGTTATAGGGCTACAGACTAAGAGTTGGAAATGGGATTTGACTAGATAGTTCTTTTTTTCCTCCGGCAGGATCGGCCAAATGCTCCTTCTTCATAAAACCATAACACATAGGAGCAGAAATAGGCCACTCGGGCCATCAAGTCTGCTCCGCCATTCAATCATGGCTGATATTTTTCTCATCCTCATTCTCCTACCTTCTCCCCATAACCCCTGATCCCCTTATTAATCAAAATCTATCTACCTCTGTCTTAAAGACACTCAGTGATTTGGCCTCCATAGCCTTCTGGAGCAATAAGTTCCACAGATTCACCACCCTCTAGCTGAAGAAATTCCTCCTCATCTCTGTTTTAAAGGATCGCCCCTTTAGTCTGAGATGGTGTCCTCTGGTTCTAGTTTTTCCTAAAAGTAGAAACATCCTCTCCGCGTCCACTCTATCCAGGCCATGCAGTATCCTGCAAGTTTCAATAAGACCCCCCCCCCCTTCATCCTTCTAAACTCCAGCGAGTACAGACCCAGAGTCCTCAACCATTCCTCACACGACAAGTTCTTCATTCCAGGGATCATTCTTGTGAACCTCCTCTGGACCCTCTCCAAGGCCAGCACATCCTTCCTTAGATATGGGGGCCAAGACTGCTCACAATACTCCAATGGGGTCTGACCAGAGTCTTATGCAGCCTCAGAAGTACATCCCTGCTCTTGTATTCTAGCCCTCTTGACATGAAAGCTAATATTGCATTTGCCTTCTTAACTGCCAACTGAACCGGCACGTTAACCTTAAGTGAATCGTGAACAAGGACTCCCAAATCCCTTTGTGCTTCTGATTCCCTAAGAATTTCCCCATTTAGTTTCATAAATCCCATGAGTCGATGATACTAAAAGTTGGTGCAGGTGGGGGAGTGCTGGGAGAAAAGAAAGTAAACATTTCCCTACACCCTACTTAAACTATTGTTTAATAGCTGTTGGCACAGTAAACAAACTCTTTGCTGAATTATTTCCCACAGGGTCACTAAAACTCTGCAGATTTAAAACTTGAAGGTCAATGACCAGTTTTCCGTGAATACATTGGCCTTCCTTATAAACCACAGCATGAACTCTCATTTCCTTTATCATTTTCCATGCATTACCCCCTCAAATCCCACATTGTGGACTTGCACAGTGCATAGCAAGCACATCACAATAAAATCTTGGTCACCGTCATTGCTTAGATTTTATTATGGTAAAAATGGCATTAAAATCAAGTAATCTTTCACATACTTTAGTTGTGTTTCTGCAGCAGCATCGTGCATTCCCATCATTTTCCACCATTTAGCTACAGATTAAAGGGGAAAAAAACAAAAAAATGTCTGACACGCAGACAAAATTATTTCAGGTGATATTTCGTTCACAAATTCTATTTTAATTATATTACATTAAATTACTACCAGTGTACCTATTTATTATGCATCCCTAGGATTCTTCACACTCATCACAAATTAGAGACCTTAAAACAGTGAATGAAGCTGGAATGTTGGTCTTCATTGAGAAAATATTAACTAAAAGTTGCTGATAGTTTACTTCCCTTTAATTTTTTTACAAACCTTTTACTTTTTAAACATCTATTTTGATCATATAATTTGTTAAGCTTCTTCTTTGTAGATGTGCCAAGAATTCATGGAAATAAGAATGTGAAATTAAGACTGGAAGACAATTAAAGGGCTGAAGAATTCCATCTGCATCAAAATATAATAAGTCAGAGGACAGATGGAAACTGGAACTGATTGATTAAACAAGCATAAAATTAAGTGCTTTTGAGCAATAACAATGTGCAGCTCGAGGACAAGACAGGATTCCTACTGGCGGGACATTTTTTCATTCATAGGGGTTTGGGTTTGCTGGCAAGGCTGGCATTTATTACCCATTGCCAATTGACATTGGTAAGGTGATGGTGAATAGCAGTCTGTGCAATGAAGGTACTCCCAAAGTCCAAGCTTTAAACCCACCCAGGATGAAGGACGAGTGGTATATACCAAATTAGAATGGTATGTGATTTGGAGGAGAATTTGCAGGTGGTGGTGTTCCCATGTGTCTGCTGCCTTGTTGTTCTAGGTGATAGAGGTCGTGAGGTTGAGTGGTACTGCTCAACTGTTGAAGACGACTTTACAAAAAAATATTTTTCTTGAGGTTTCATATTTTATATCCAACAATTTGCACATTACAAACCCGCACAAAAACCAACACATATATTCACATGCGAGCATCTTCACAATAACTGAGGTCATGACCCCCCTCCCCCCCACCCCATGAAAGCTGTCCTCTTCTTCAGTATTATGGCCACCCATCTCACCCCCCCTAGCCCTTGTCCTGTAACAAGATTGGTACTTCTGACCTACCCAGCGCTTCCTGACCTGCAGTCGGTCCTTCTCCCTCAATTGTGTCCCCTGGAGGAAGATAACATTGGCCCTCAGAGTTCTCTGATGGGCGAAGACTCTGGATCTTTTCACAGGGCCGTTAAGTCCCTTGACGTCCCAAGTGACTATCCTGATGGGGGGTTTCTGCATCCCCCCACTCCTGTGGGGTCAACCATACTTACCTCGGGGATACGCCGCTGCACTCCGAGGTTTCCCTTTGTCCAGGAGCCATCCGAGAGAGCCATCTTTGCCATTCACTCCATCTAGATGAGCCCCTGCACTTCAGGGTTTCCCTTTGCTTCGGGGTCGACCAAGGTGGCCGCTCTTGGTGCTACTGTTTTTGCTGCCATCATGTGCGACCTGTTGCAGCCAGCATTCTACCCGGTCCGTCTTCTTGGATCTGTCCTCCCCTCTTATCCACCCCTCTCCATGCCATGTTGGGATTCCCTCTCTTTCCTCCAACCTGTCTTTGGTGAAGTAGAATTACTTCCCCTGGAAGGTTACCCACAGTTTGGAAGGGTACAACCTACCAAACCTCGCCTCTTGTACAGGGCCGCCTTGGCTATATTAAATTTAGCACGGCGTTTGGCTAGGTTTGCTCCAATGTCCTGGTAGACTTGGATTGAATGGCCTTCCCTCTGGCAGGACCGAGTGTACCTTGCCCAGTTCAGGATCTTCTCCCGATCCTGGTTTCGGTGCAGCTTCACTATTATGGCATTGTCTGCTCCCCTGCTTTAGCTTTGGGCCAGACTGACCTGTGGGCTCTGTCTATCTCTGTGAGTTGGGAAAGTAGTCCCTTACGACCAGGTTACCCAACATCTGGGCCACATATTCCATGGGGTTCCTGCCCTTGATGCTCTCCAGTATGCCCATGATATGGAGGTTTTGGCGGCACGACCGAATCTCCTGGTCCTCGACTTTCCCCTTCAGTGTCCCTTGCATCGCCACCAACCTTGCCACTTCTGTTTCTAGGGAAGCGATTCAGTCAGCGCTTTCTCTAGATCCCTGATTGTTCCTCCAGACTTCGCTCGGCTTTCTTCAATGCCACCTTGAAGGGAGCTAGGGCGCCTGTGACCACTGTCTTCACTGTCGCCATCATTTCCAGCTTGACGGCATCTGTGTTTCTGGAGTTCCTGAATCAGGAGGTCCATGCACTCTTTATCGACGCATAGTTTGTCATGGATCCCAGTGACCCAGCCCGCTTGGGTGTGGCCGCATCTGACTCATTCCTCATGTTCTCCATCGTCCCATTCCTCCTCTCCAGGCTTTTGCGGGTCTGCCATCCTTTCGGGTCCTGGAGGTATTGCCAGGTATTTCACAATAGTTGTGGCCATCGTGTTAGAGGGTGGTGGGGGGGGCACAACAGATTTGACAGGCTATTTTCATGCTAAAGACTGCAATTTTTTGAGTTCCTGGAAGAAATTTACCTTCCCTGCGTTCACTCAGCACAATGCCCTCACCGAAAGCACTGCTGAAGGCTTAACGAGTTAGTGCAGTGCATCTTGTGGATGGTAGAAGCTGCAGCCATATTGCTCCAATGGTGGAAGGAATAAATGTTTAAGATAGTGGTTAGGGTGCTAATCGGGCAGCACGGTAGCATTGTTGTTAGCACAACTGCTTTACAGCTCCAGGGTGCCAGGTTCGATCCCCGGCTTGGGTCACTGTCTGTGCGGAGTCTGCACATCCTCCCAGTGTGTGCGTGGGTTTCCTCCAGGTGCTCCGGTTTCCTCCCACAGTCCAAAGATGTGCAGGTTAGGTGGATTGGCCATGTTAAATTGCCCTTAGTGTCCAAAATTGCCCTTAGTGTTGGTTGGGTTACTGGGTTATGGGGATAGGGTAGAGGTATGGGCTTGGGTAGGGTGCTCTTTCCAAGAGCCGGTGCAGACCCGATGGGCTGAATGGCCTCCTTCTGCACTGTAAATTCTGACATTTTGAAATATTGTAAACACTATAAAATGAATCAAATGGGTAGGGGCAGCATGGTAGCACAGTGGTTAGCACTGTTGCTTCAGAGTGCTAGGGTCCCAGGTTCAATTCCTGGCTTGGGTAACTGTTGGTACAGAGTCTGCATGCTCTCCCTGTGTCTGCGTGGGTTTCCTCTGGGTGCTCCAGTTTCCTCCCACAAGAACCGAAAGATGTGCTTGTTAGGTGAATTGGACATTCTGAATTCTCCCACCGTGTACCCAAACAGGTGCCGGAATGTGGCGATTCGGGGAATTTCACAGTAACCTCATTGCAGTGTTAATGTAAGCCTACTTGTGACAATATGAAAGATTATTATTATTGATTTGTTTTGGTTGGTGACAAGGTTCCTAAATGTTGGAACTATACATATCCAGGCAAATGAAGAATAGTCCATCATACAATTTGTATCATGCAAATGGTGAACAGGCTTCAAATGGTCAGGTGAGCTACTTACCGCAGGATTCACAGGTTTTGGAGTGCTTTCATCCTTAATATTTATGCGACTTGTCCAATTATATTTCTGGTCAATGGAATGCCCATTGATTCCCCAAGATATTGGTGATGAGGGATTTAGGGATGGTCATGCTGTTGAATGTCAAGTTGAGATGGTTAGATTCTCTACTGTTTCAAATAGTTATTATAATCCTTACTTGAATGTTGTCCACGTCTTGCTGCATCAGTCTGCATTACAGACTGCTTCAGTATATGAGGAGTTGCAAATAGTGCTGAACTCTGTACAATCATCAGCCAGAATCCCCAATTCTGACCTTACAATGGAAGAAAGGTCATTGATGAAGTTGTTGAAGATGATTGGGTCTATAACACTGCCCTGAAGATAGCCTGCAGTAGGCTGTTGAGTCTGGGATTATTAGCCTCTAATACTCACATCCATTTTCCTTTGTGCAAGGTGTTATTTTCCTTTGTGCTAGTTATGACACTGGCCAGTCAAAAAAAATCCCTCTTATTTCCATTAACTTCAATTTTGCAAGAGCTCTATGGTGCCATATTTGGCCAAAAGCTGACCTTATGTTGAAGGCAGTCACTTGCACTTCACCTTTGGAATTCAACACTTTTACCAAGGTATAATGAAGTATGGAGTTGACTGATCCAGGCGGAACCCAAATGGGCATCGACGAGCAGATTATTTCTGAGTAAGTGCCACTTGATAGCACTGTTCATGACACTTTGCTGCAGAGCGAGTAGACTGATGGGGCAGTAATTGGCTGGATTGGATTTGCTCTGCTTTTTGTGGACAGGGCACACCTGGGCAACTTACCCTTTTGTTAGGAATATGCTGATATTGTAGCTGGAATAGGTTGGCTAGAGGTGTGGTTGGGTCTGAAGCACAATTCTTTAGCATTGCAACCAGGATGTTGTCAGAACCCAGAACCTTAAGTTGTAATTACAAGAACTGTGTGGTAGTCCCACCTACCAGTATCGTCAAGGACAGATGTATTTGCTACAGGTAGATTGGTGAGGATGAGGCCAGGTAGGTTTTCCCACTTTGTTGGTACTCTCGCCCCCTGCTCCAAATGGAATTTTGCAGCTATGTCCTTCAGGACTCCGCTAGCTCATCCAGTAGTGAGGGTACTGAGCCACTTGTGGTGATACACATTTTCTGAAAATTCTTCTTCCAAGTCTGCCCAATATAGAGGAGCACTGATATACCATCTGAGGGAGCACAGTAGGTGGTAATCAGTAGGTTTCCTTGCCCATGGGGTTGAGACACAATATTGAGGACTGCCAGGGCCAACCCTTCAATCTATATAACAACTGAAAAGTTACATCTGGGTTGGTGATGGAGCAGTCTTGGAACGTTACAGAAAGATGCTATTCTGTGGGACATCTCTCTGAAATTTTGAGAAACCCCCCCAGAGATTCATGAGCAGAATTAGGTGTAGCGTTTTATGTTGGAGTTGAATGCTTAGATCACTGCATTGTGGGAAGTCTGGTGTTACCCGTATATTTTTTCATATTACATCTACAGGGAGGCGTCATCTAACGAAACCGCAATTTCCTATCATTTTCTAAACATCTCAGCACTTGCTTATCTGACTGAGGAACAGCAATGTCAGAAATATTCACCACTAGGCCAAAAGAGTGCTCTGTATAGTGCCTTTCATGTCCATAGAACATCTCAAAGTGCTTTTCAGCCCATGAAGTATCTTTTCAGATGTAGTCACTGTTGTAATGTTGGAAATGCAATAATGGACAGGATGTGGGATTTGAAGCATAATGCTAAACATGACCAACAGGAAATTAAAACCCGGATTTCCTAGTAAACGAAACGAGAAGTAATGCAAAACTAAGATGGAAAGTATAAGAATTTAATTTTTTTTGGATAAACCAATTTCACAAGTTAGACATAGCATTGTGCATACAATTCCCATACCAGCCTCCCCGAACAGGTGCCAGAATGTGGCGACTAGGGGCTTTTCACAGTAACTTCACTGAAGCCTACTTGTGACAATAAGCGATTTTCATTTCATTTCAGTAGACATTGTGTACACAATAATGGTAGGCAAAGACAGGATCCATAATCCAGAGTGGTTAACATTGCTGCCTCACAGCGTTGGGTCCCGGGTTCAATTCCAGCCTCAGGTAACTATCTGTGTGGAGTTTGCACTTTCTGCACGTGTCTACGTGGGTTTCCTCCAGGTGCTCCGGTTTCCTCCCACAGTCCAAGATGTGCAGATTAGGTGGATTGGCAAAATTGCCCCTTAGTGACCAAAAAAAAAAGTTCAGTGGGGTTACTGGATTGCAGAGATAGGGTAAAGGCATGGGCTTAAGTCGAGTGCTGTTCCCAGGAGCCGGCGCAGACTGGATGGGTCAAAGAGCCTCCTTTTGCCCCCAAAATCGGCGTGACCGCGGAGTACGTCGTGCGGCTGGGGGCCCATTGACAGAAGCCCGCCCAGCAACCCTTTGCTTCAACCGGCCGAGTTCCCGACGGCATGGACCTAAGCACCTATTGCCGGTCGGGATGCTGGCGTCACGGCCACGGACTCGGTCCATGGCTGCCCTGGCCAGGGGCGGGGGATCGCAGACCAGGGGGTCCTTATAGGCGGCCGGGGATTAGATCCGCGGGCGCACGGTGGATCGGGGGTGGGGGAGGTGGGGGGTCTCATTTCTCATTGTGGCTCCATGGTCTGAATCCGCCATGGAGCTCGGTGTGGCTGCTGGAGGCCGCCGCCAACTGCAGACTCCGAACTGGAAATGCTTGGGCCTGTATCCAAAGCTAAAGCTGCGTGATGTACTCCGGGTCCCTGCTAGAATTAGGCCAACTTTTTAAAATCAGAATTTTGGGAGTAAAACTCCACCGATTTTACGCTGGCGCGGGGACATAGTCCCATTTTGGGAGAATCCAGCTGCTTTTATTTGGCTTTGCTACATTAATTGGAGTCATAGAGGTCAACAGCACAGAAAGGGTTCTTCAGTCCATCGCACCTGCGCTGGTCAAAAACAACCACCAGAGAATTCTAATCCCATTTTCCTGCACTTGACCCATAGCCTTGTGTGATTCGGCGTGGTAAGTAAACATAAATACTTTGCCTCCACCACCCTTTTTCGGCAGTGAGTTAAGACATATCAAATAACACATGAATTGGTGATAACATGGAGACCTATAAGCACATGGAATAGAGATAACATGGAGACCTATATACCTTGGAGTTCTTTAGAACTTCTGCATTAACATTATAACTGAGCAATGTTTGAAAATTAAATCTGTTTATGAAATGTAATGAGTTTAACTAAAGATTTTTTTTCAGTAGAAATTCAATAATTAAATCACTGGTTCATGCTGCAGGGAATTTTGAAGCTGATAATCACCAGCAAGGACAGCTATGCATTGCCACTTGAAAGATTGCATCAACCCTTAAGAATAGCCATGTCTGTACCCACATAGTCCTAAATTTAATCTTTGCTTTGACCTTTGCATCAACTATTCAATAAATGAGCTTTCTTAATGTCAGTGCAACATTTAACCCAGCTCCTTCTCACCTCAGTGAATGACATCATCCCATTTCGTGGAATGATTTATGTACTGGAGAAATTATCATCTCAAAGTGATCGTTCAGAATGGAGTGGATAAATGTCACCTGGAAAATTAATGCCCATAACCAATTAACCAACTTTTAAAAACCTCAAGCAAGATTAATATTAATGGTACTCCTCTCCTCCCCCCCCCCCCCCCCTCTCCAATACAGTCCCTTGAGCCATGGCCATGTATTATAGAACAAGGTCCCAAATAGATACCACACGGAATGTTAAAAAGGACTGGGTAAATATATGTATATGGGGTAAAACAAGGATATAAGATTAGATGTAGTTAGGGATGATCAACCACATGATTCCTCTGTTGCTGGGAATGTGAGCATATAAAAGAATTCAGGATCGATAAATATTTTGGTTGATATACCTTTGAGGAGTTGGTAGAAACTTTGCACAACATTTTCAGCCAAGCATTACATATATTTGGAGCTGACATGTTTGAAGGGATTATATGTGGTTCAAGTAAGGAGGCTGAATCACCTCACCACAGGCTTTCAATTTTAAAGTATTTCTGTATCTATTTTGTCTGCAATAAACAAAATTGCACAAAAATGCAAGGCTGAAATTTTAATAATAAAACAAGCAACTAAATTTGCTAATGGCAGGTTCAACAAATTGGTATTTTGGCACAAGGCTTTGAGGGTATATTTTTGGAATTTAGTTGCAGACGTCAGTGGGCTCTACGGGATTTGCTGTCAATATATTTATGAATGAAATATTTCATAGATCCCTCTGGCTAAACTGATCAAATTCATGGTGTGTGTTTCTGGTCTGTAAAAAGTAAATTTCATTTAAAATCAATATTGCGCCTGGACCTCACCTCCCTCCAAATCATTGCCAGCAAGGAAATGTAGAAAGTCCATGAGAAGATTGATGGTACATTCCAACCCCCGTCCTTGAGTAGGTTAATGGTACCCCCTCCCTCTGGCCATGAGTAGGTTAATGGTATACCCCCCTCCCTCTTGCCATGAGGTTGATGGTACATCCCCACCCCCTGGCCATGGGTAGGCGGGTGGTACACCCACATCCCTCGGCCATGAGGAGGTTATTGGTGCACCCCCCCCCCCCCCCCCCCCCCGACCATGAGAAGGTTGATGGTACACCCTGTGGTAGTCACCTCTGTTGTATTATATTGTATATATGGGTATTATGGTAAGGCCCCTGTACTACAGGTACGGGGGTAAATTTCTGCCTGCTGGCTCCGCCCAGTAGGCAGGGTATAAATGTGTGTGCTCTCCGAACAGCAGCCATTTCATCAGCTGCTGTAGGAGGCCACACATCTGTGTGTAATAAAGCCTCGATTACATTCTACTCTTGTCTCGTCGTAATTGATAATGCAATTTATTACACAGAGATTTTCAGAGATGGACCTCTGCATCAAGCCGGATCGCCTGCAGCTGCATCCTCAAGCAGACAACGCTTGCTTTGAAGCAGACATCGGGTCTGCGCCAGACCCAATCCCAGAAGCACAGATGCTCCAGATTGTGTACACGCGGCTGAGCTCCAATGTTTTTCCCCTCGTCCAGGAATCACCGACCTACGCAGAGGCCATGGCGCTACTGAAGGAGAATTACGCTCAGCGGACCAACAAGATCTACGCCAGGTACCTCCTGTCCACACGGCACCAACTTCTTAGTGAATCTGTGGAAGATTTCTGGCGTGCACTGCTCGCCCTGGTGAGAAACTGTGACTGCCAGGCCGTTTCGGCCACTGAACATTCAAACCTGCTAATGAGAGACGCGTTCGTTACAGGCATAGGGTCTGACTACATCTGCCAGCGCCTCTTAGAAGGGGCCATGCTTGACCTTGCGGCGACCAAGAAACCAGTGCTCTCGCTCACACTCACCTCACGCAATGTACAGGCTTACGCCCCCGACCGCACGGCCCACCCCCCCTGTGCATCGTGGACCCCGCCGGCGGCCACCCCATCGTGGACCCCATCAGCGACCACCCTCAGCCAACCCCACGCCTGTGCCGTGCGGCAACCAACCAACCCCAGGGGACTCAAATGCTATCTCTGTGGACAGACAAAACACCCCCGGCAGCACTGCGTGGCGCGGAGCGTGCTCTGCAAGGCCTGTGGCAAGTGTCCTAATATACATCCATGTATATGATGGAGTGCAGACAGGCAGTGATTGACACACAGGATGACCAGTGAGCACACAGAACACAGCAGCCAATCACCAGACAGGACACGACCACTATAAAGCCAGAGGGCATCAGTTTTCCAGCTCTCTCGGGATCCAGCCTCTGAGACAGTCAGAGCTCGTGAGCAGCAGCTAGTATAAACACCATGTGGTAGTCAATTAGTCTGGTCAGGCTAGCCTCAGGTCTCCAGTCAAGTCAGCATAGTGTCAACCCGCAGTTAAGCATGTAATATAGTTAGATGTTCAAAAAAATTGTGTTGCATCTCATCAAGTGTTGGAAGCCTGTCTCTCTCTACACTGCATCAAACGCAGTCCACATAGACCCAGCCTACCCAACACAACAGCAAGAAGGGACATTTCGCTGCAGTGTGCCAGGCCCGCTCAATCGCCGCCATTGTTCCGGCAACCCCGACGTGCGGCCAGTGGGCTCCCCATCTTCCTCTCCTCAGACCACGTGCAGCCCGTGGGCGGCGTCATCTTGCTTGCCTCAGAACCAATGGGCACCGTCACCTTGCCTGCCCCAGGACACATGCAGCCCGAGAGCGCTACCATCTTGCCTGCCCCAAGACATGTGCGGCCCATGGGCGCTGCCATCTTACCTGCCTGCCAGGCAACTCATCGGGCTGCTCATCGCCTGCAACCGCCGATGACCAGCCGTGTCTCGCCGTTGTCACGATTGACCAGTCTCGACCGCACAACCTTGCGACTGCTTCGACAAAGGTGATAGATGACGGGCACGAGATATCCTGCCTTCTGGACTCCGGGAGCACCGAGAGCTTCATCCACCCTGATACGGTAAGACGCTGCTCCCTCGTGGTACACCCCGCTAACCAAAGAATCTCCCTGGCCTCCGGATCCCACTCCGTGGCGATCCGGGGGTGCTGCATCGCCACCCTCACCATCCAGGGCGTAGAGTTCAGTGGCCTCCGACTCTACGTCCTCCCCAACCTCTGCGCTGCCTTGCTACTCGACTTGGACTTCCAGTTCAACCTCCAGAGCCTAACCCTGAAATTTGGCGGGCCCCTACCACCCCTTACTGTTTGCAGCCTCGCGACCCTCAGGGTCGACCCGACTTCCCTTTTTGCAAACCTCACCCCGGATTGCAAACCCGTTGCCACCAGGAGCAGACGGTACAGCGCCCAGGACAGGAGCTCCATCAGGTCTGAGGTCCAGCGGCTGCTGCGGGAAGGTATCATCGAGGCCACAACAGCCCCTGGAGAGCCCGAGTGGTAGTGGTGAAAACCGGGGAGAAAAAGAGGATGCTTGTTGACTACAGTTAGACCATCAACTGGTACACGCAGCTTGACGCGTACCCCCTCCCACGCATATCTGATATATTCAAGCGTCTTCTCGACAGTGGACCTGACAACAGGGTCTCGGTCTTGCAACGGGAGATGGACCGAACGGTTGACCGGTACGGACTGCGGGCCACTTTCCCGTACCTGGACAACATCACCATCTGCGGCCATGATGCTAACCTTTCCAAATTTCTCCACACCGCCACTCTCCTCAACCTAACTTACAATAAGGAGAAGTATGTGTTCAGCACGAACCGATTAGCCATCCTCGGCTATGTGGTTCAGAACTGAGTTCTAGGGCCCGACCGCATGCGCCCCCTCATGGAACTCCCCCTCCCCCACTGCCCCAAGGCCCTCAAACGATGCCTGGGGTTCTATTCGCATTACGCCCAGTGGGTCCCAAACTATGCGGACAAGGCCCGCCCACTCATTCAATCCACCGCTTTCCACTGATGGCCGAGGCTCACCAGGCCTTCAACCGTATCAAGGCCGACATCGCCACGGCCGCGATGCACGCGGTCAACGAGACGCTCCCCTTCCAAGTCGAGCGCGATGCATCGGTCGTTGCTCTGGCCGCCACCCTCAACCAGGCAGGCAGGCCCGTGGCATTCTTTTCCCGCACCCTCCATGCCTCCGAAATTCGGCACTCTTCCGTTGAAAAGGAGGCCCAAGCAATCGTTGAATCTGTGCGATATTGGAGGCATTAACTGGCCGGCAGGAGATTCACTCTCCTCACTGACCAATGGTCAGTTGCCTTCATGTTTAACAACACATAGCGGGGGAAAATCAAAAGTGATAAAATCTTGGAGGTAGAGGATCGTGCTCTCCACCTACAATTACGAGATTTTGTATCGCCCCGGTGAGCTCAACGAGCCCCCCGATGCCCTGTCCCGAGGTACACGTGCCAGCACACAAGTGGACCGACTCCGGACCCTGCACGACAATCTCTGTCACCCAGGAGTCATCCGTTTTTACCACTTCATTAAGGTCCGCAATCTGCCCTACTCCATCGAGGAAGTCAGGGCTATCACCAGAGACAGCCAGGTCTGCGCGGAGTGTAAACTGTCTGAAGGCCTCACGCCCCTTTGAACGCCTCAGCGTGGACTTCAAAGGGCCCCTCCCCTCCACCGACCGCAACATATACTTTCTTAATGTGGTCGACGAGTATTCCCAATTCCCCTTCGCCATCCCATGCCCCGATATGATGTCTGCCACCGTCATCAAAGCCCTCAACACCATCTTCGCTCTGTTTGGTTTCCCCGCCTACGTCCACAGCGACCAGGGATCCTCATTTATGAGCGATGAGCTGCGCCAGGACCTGCTCAACAGGGGCATTGCCTCCAGCAGGACGACCAGCTACAACCACTGGGGAAACGGGCAGGTGGAGCGGGAGATCCTCCCCGACGCACTTCACTCCATTCGGTCACTCCTGTGCACCGCAACTAACGAAATCCCCCATGAACGTCTCTTTGCCTTCCCCAGGAAGTCCACCTCTGGGGTTTCGCTTCCAACGTGGCTGGCAGCTCCAGGACCCGTTCTCCTCTGTAAACACGTGTGGCTCCACAAGGTGGACCCGTTGGTTGAGAGGGTACAGCTACTCCACACAAACCCACAGTACGCCTACGTAGCGTACCCCGACGGCCGCCAAGACACAGTCTCCCTCAGGGATTTAGCACCAGCTGGGTCCCCACACCCCCCCGCCCCGGCACCACTCTCCGTTCTCCCGGCGCACCCCACCTCAGCCCCCGCTCCAGGATAATCCGTCCTCCCCTTGCTCCCATCCGGGGATGAAGAGGATTTTGACATGCTCCCGGAGTCACCGAAGACCAAGCTGACGCCTGAGTCGCCACCAGCACTGCGGCGCTCTCAACGACAGATCAAGATGCCCGATCGTCTAAATTTGTAACCTTGTCTGTAATTTTAAACCTATCTTTATCTATATAGTTTTCCACCCCCCCCCGCTGGACTCATTTTCAACAGGGGTTGAATGTGGTAGTCACCACTGTTGTATTATATTGTATATATGGGTATTACGGTAAGGCTCCTGGACTACAGGTACGGGGGGGGGGGGGGGGGGGGGGGGGGGGGGGGGGGAGACGACAAAAACGGCTTTTACACGTGGATAAACAATCTGGCACATTATATCTAATCCCTTGGTAAGTATTACGTTACTGTTTTTAGGAGTTTGCAGCACACAAATCGACTGCCACATTTCTTACAGCAGTGGCTACACTTCAAAATGGATTTCATTGGTTGTAAAGTGGTTTGGGATGTCCTATGGTCATGAAAGAACATGTCTTTCCTTCTTTTTATCAGGCAGCTTGTTTGAAATGAAGTCCTGGATAGCCATCTATGGCCGTGATCCAATGGTCATGCTGTGCCCGAAAAGCAGCTCGCTGCAACGCAGCATGACCAATAAAAGCCGGGAGACCCCGCTCCGGGACCTATCCAGCCCGCAACGCCTCAAGAGTTCCAACATGATATCATGAGATAATTGTGATATAAATCCCTCCCATTGTGGGCAGGATCATGTTTTGGCAAATCTACACATTAGAGCAAGACAGCTAGCCTCACTCTAATGTTTAGATTACTGAGGTAGCTGAGGCTTTGGGATTCAATCACCATCGCCTCAAAGACCTCGTGCGAGCGCTGTTTGGTAAGGGTCTCCACAAACGGGCACCAGGTGAAATGGTAATTGTGGGGGTCTTAGAGGGATTGGAGACCCCCAGCTGCATGCTCTTTGGCCAGGGTGCTGCTCTGGCACTGCTGGTGCACTGGGCAGCCTGGCAGTTCCATAATAGCACTGCCATTTGGCACGTGCAATGCCAAGGTGTCAAGCTGGCATTTTCTGCGCAAGCGTGATCCAGCTGGCGGTGCCCTGTGCAGGTGCGGAGCCCTCCCAAAGCACGTTTAGGCTGGGGGGAGGGTCACTTCTGGGCCCCAAAGATCAAATAGTGCCCTGCTTTCTCACTACACTGGACAGCTCCGGCGAGGGGAGTTCCCCAGTGTAAAAAATGGGGCTATGTGCTGCCTCAGCCGCACATTCCCCACTGAGGCACCTTTTTTATAGCCGTGTTTCTCACTGCTGTGAGTGCTGGGAAACATGCGGCTAAACACGCTCACTATGGGACTTTGTTCCCAATTAGTTGAATCGCGCCCTGTGCTTGATCGATATAGTGCTTGGATTCTTTTGTGATGGGATTAGTATATAGATTAAAGCCATTACGTGGAAAGGACTTTATTGGACTCCAGTAATCTGCTGGCCCAGACAAAACGAAAGAGATTTTTGGGAAGTATAATGCAAAGTGCAGAATACGGTTTGTTTAAATCATATCCATGCCAATAATCTGACAGACTGTATTATAAATCTAGATATGATGGTTGCAAAGAATGTGCGATGTCAGCGATTGCACTTTAGACACCTAATCATGTACGTTATTCAGGTGGCTTGACTGTAGCAAGAGGCATTAAGTGATCACAATTACATTATTTTATTCATCTTCAGAGTAGCTTATTCTGCTAGCATAGCTGACTGTGTTATTGGATAGTTCACAAACAACCTGGCCCTGGCTATAAGAGAATGACTGTTTTGATAATGAGGCAATCATTTGGAATTTGGGTGGAGAAAACCTCAACAAGGTTGAAAGGTAATTACGATGAACTCAGTCTAACAGAAAAATAAAATTAGGTAGAGCCAAGTTCCACACAGCAAGTTATTGTCCTTTTAGTTAACAGGTGTCAGAATATGAAAGGTAACTTTACAAGGGTTTGGTTTCAAAGCTTAATGAGAGGTGGCTACATTTCCTGTCCCTACGCAAGACTCTTGCACCTTTTTGAATTTTGTGACTAAAACATTCACCTCCGCACCATAGAACAGTACAGCACAGAACAGGCCCTTCGGCCCTCAATGTTGTGCCGAACAATGATCACCCCACTCAAACCCACGTATCCACCCTATACACGTACCTCGATGTGTGTTAAGTTAGCTGATCTGACCTGGGATGATACTAAGAATACTATTCCAGGCCTTTTTATGAGGAAAACAAGTCAGCCAGTTCCCGATAACTACGGAGTAACTCCTAGTGGTTAGCACTGTTGCTTCACAGCGCCAGGGTCCCAGGTTCAAATCCCAGCTTGGGTCACTGTCTGTGCGGAGTCTGCACGTTCTCTGTGTCTGTGTGTGTTTCCTCCCAGAAGTCCCGAAAGACATTCTGTTAGGTGAATTGGACACTGTGAATTCTCCTTCTGTGTACCCGTACAGGCGCCGGAATGTGAAGACAAGAGCCTTTTCAAGTAACTTCATTGCAAATGTTTTTTTTTTAAATTTATTTTTTATTTAAATTTATTTTTTTTAAATTTAGAATATCCAATTCATTTTTTCCAATTAAGGGGCAATTTAGCATGGCCAATCCACCTAACCTGCACATCTTTGGGTTGTGGGGGTGAAACCCACGCAGACACGGGGAGAATGTGCAAACTCCTCACAAACAGTGACCCAGGGCCGGGATTCGAACCCGGGTCCTCAGCGCCGTAGGCAGCAATGCTAACCACTGTGCCGCCCTCTTCATTGCAATGTTAATGTAAGCCTACTTGTGACAATAAAAATTATTATATGTAAAGCGTATCTCTCTCCCCAAATAACCCAACAACAATGTCAAGGCTTGTAAATAAAAAAAAGTCAAAATTTCAGGACAATTTCCATTGACATAGTGACTTAAATATAAATAAATAGTTCCAAGGCCATACGCAGCAGGAGTTATTTTTAAAGGTATTGGCAGGAATTTCGGAAGTGTAGGGCCAACATAACTAAAGCTTTTCCACCAATTGTGAATGAGGTAGAATCTTGCCCATAGTGTGGGAGGAATTTCCAGAGCTAAGTTTGGAAAAAGCAACAGTCAGATTAATAAATTAGCACAGTGATTTTAAATTGATTGCACTGGAGGGCAGGGAGTTAATGTAGGTCGATGGGCACATGGTGATGGGTGATAGAGGAGCACAATAGAACATAGAACATAGAACGATACAGCGCAGTACAGGCCCTTCGGCCCTCGATGTTGCACCGACATGGAAAAAAAAACTAAAGGCCATCTAACCTACACTATGCCCTTATCATCCATATGCTTATCCAATAAACTTTTAAATGCCCTCAATGTTGGCGAGTTCACTACTGTTGCAGGTAGGGCATTCCACGGCCTCACCACTCTTTGCGTAAAAAACCCACCTCTGACCTCTGTCCTATATCTATTACCCCTCAATTTAAGGCTATGTCCCCTCGTGCTAGCCACCCCCATCCGCGGGAGAAGGCTCTCGCTGTCCACCCTATCTAACCCTCTGATCATTTTGTATGCCTCTATTAAGTCACCTCTTAACCTTCTTCTCTCTAACGAAAACAACCTCAAGTCCATCAGCCTTTCCTCATAAGATTTTCCCTCCATACCAGGCAACATCCTGGTAAATCTCCTCTGCACCCGTTCCAAAGCTTCCACGTCCTTCCTATAATGAGGTGACCAGAACTGTACGTAATACTCCAAATGCGGCCATACTAGAGGTTTGTACAACTGCAACATGACCTCATGGCTCCGGAACTCAATCCCTCTACCAATAAAGGCCAACACACCATAGGCCTTCTTCACAACCCTATCAACCTGGGTGGCAACTTTCAGGGATCTATGTACATGGACACCGAGATCCCTCTGCTCATCCACACTACCAAGAATTTTACCATTAGCCAAATATTCCGCATTCCTGTTATTCTTTCCAAAGTGAATCACCTCACACTTCTCCACATTAAACTCCATTTGCCACCTCTCAGCCCAGCTCTGCAGCTTATCTATGTCCCTCTGGAACCTGCAACATCCTTCCGCACTGTCTACAACTCCACCGACTTTAGTGTCGTCTGCAAATTTACTCACCCATCCTTCTGCGCCCTCCTCTAGGTCATTTATAAAAATGACAAACAGCAACGGCCCCAGAACAGATCCTTGTGGTACGCCACTCGTAACTGAACTCCATTCTGAACATTTCCCATCAACTACCACTCTCTGTCTTCTTTCAACTAGCCAATTTCTGATCCACATCTCTAAATCACCCTCAATCCCCAGCCTCCGTATTTTCTGCAATAGCCGACCGTGGGGAACCTTATCAAACGCTTTACTGAAATCCATATAAACCACATCAACTGCTCTACCCTCGTCTACCTGTTCAGTCACCTTCTCAAAGAACTCAATAAGGTTTGTGAGGCATGACCTACCCTTCACAAAACCATGCTGACTATCCCTAATCATATTATTCCTATCTAGATGATTATAAATCGTATCTTTTATAATCCTCTCCAAGACCTTACCCACCACAGACGTTAGGCTCACCGGCCTATAGTTACCGGGGTTATCTCTACTCCCCTTCTTGAACAAAGGGACCACATTTGCTATCCTCCAGTCCTCTGGCACTATTCCTGTAGCCAATGATGACCTAAAAATCAAAGCCAAAGGCTCAGCAATCTCTTCCCTGGCTTCCCAGAGAATCCTAGGATAAATCCCATCAGGCCCCGGGGACTTATCTATTTTCACCTTGTCCAGAATTGCCAACACTTCTTCCCTATGCACCTCAATGCCATCTATTCTAATAGCCTGGATCTCAGCATTCTCCTCCACAATATTATCTTTTTCTTGAGTGAATACTGACGAAAAGTATTCATTTAGTATCTCGCTTATCTCCTCAGCCTCCACACACAACTTCCCACCACTGTCCTTGACTGGCCCTACTCTTACCCTAGTCATTCTTTTATTCCTGACATACCTATAGAAAGCTTTTGGGTTTTCCTTGATCCTACCTGCCAAAGACTTCTCATGTCCCCTCCTTGCTCGTCTCAGCTCTCTCTTTAGATCCTTCCTCGCTTCCTTGTAACTATCAAGCGCCCCAACTGAAACTTCATGCCTCATCTTCACATAGGCCTCCTTCTTCCTCTTAACAAGAGATTCCACTTCTTTGGTAAACCACGGTTCCCTCGCTCGACCCCTTCCTCCCTGCCTGACTGGTACGTACTTATCAAGAACATGCAATAGCTGTTCCTTGAACAAGCTCCACATATCCAGTGTGCCCAACCCTTGCAGCCTACTTCTCCAACCAACACATCCTAAGTCATGTCTAATGGCATCATAATTGCCCTTCCCCCAGCTATAACTCTTGCCCTGCGGGGTATACTTATCCCTTTCCATCACTAACGTAAAGGTCACCGAATTGTGGTCACTGTTTCCAAAGTGCTCACCTACCTTCAGATCTAACACCTGGCCTGGTTCATTACCCAAAACCAAATCCAATGTGGCCTCGCCTCTTACATAAGAACATAAGAACATAAGAACTAGGAGCAGGAGTAGGCCATCTGGCCCCTCGAGCCTGCTCCGCCATTCAATTAGATCATGGCTGATCTTTTGTGGACTCTTGTTGGCCTGTCAACATATTGTGTCAGGAAACCCTCCTGCACACATTGTACAAAGAACGACCCATCTAATGTACTCGAACTATATATTTTCCAGTCAATATTTGGAAAGTTAAAGTCTCCCATAACAACTACCCTGTTACTTTTACTCTTTTCCAGAATCATCTTCGCCATCCTTTCCTCTACACCCCTAGAACTATTAGGTGGCCTATAGAAAACTCCCAACAGGGTGACCTCTCCTTTCCTGTTTCTAACCTCAGCCCATACTACCTCAGAAGAAGAGTCCCCATCTAGCATCCTTTCCGCCACCGTAATACTGTCCTTGACTAGCAGCGCCACACCTCCCCCTCTTTTGCCCCCTTCTCTGAGCTTACTAAAACACCTAAACCCCGGAACCTGCAACAACCATTCCTGTCCCTGCTCTATCCATGTCGCTGAAATGGCCACAACGTCAAAGTCCCAGATACCAACCCATGCTGCCAGTTCCCCAACCTTATTTCGTATACTCCTGGCATTGAAGTAGACACACTACTGTGTCTACCTGAACACTGGCACCCTCCTGCGAAGTCAAATCTGTGCTCCTGACCTCTATACTCTCAATCTCCTGTACCCCAAAACTACAATCCAGGTTCCCATGCCCCTGCTGAATTAGTTTAAACCCCCCCAAAGAGCACTAACAAATCTCCCCCCCAGGATATTGGTGCCCCTCAGGTTCAGATGTAGACCATCCTGTCTATAGAGGTCCCACCTTCCCCAGAAAGAGCCCCAGTTATCCAGAAATCTGAATCCCTCCCGCCTGCACCATCCCTGTAGCCACGTGTTTAATTGCTCTCTCTCCCTATTCCTCATCTCACTATCACGTGGCACGGGCAACAACCCAGAGATAACAACTCTGTTTGTTCTCGCTCTGAGCTTCCATCCTAGCTCCCTAAAGGCCTGCCTGACATCCTTGTCCCCTTTCCTACCTATGTCGTTAGTGCCAATGTGGACTACGACTTGGGGCTGCTCCCCCTCCCCCTTAAGGACCCGGAAAACACGATCCGAGACATCACTTACCCTTGCACCTGGGAGGCAACATACCAAACGTGAGTCTCTCTCGCTCCCACAAAATCTCCTATCTGTGCCCCTGACTATTGAGTCCCCAATTACTACTGTTCTACTCCTTTGCCCCCTTCCCTTCTGAGCAACAGGGACAGACTCCGTGCCAGAGGCCCGTACCCCATGGCTTACCCCTGGTAAGTCCCCCCCCCCCACAAGTATCCAAAACGGTATACTTGTTACTCAGGGGAACGACCGCAGGGGGTCCCTGCACTGACTGCTTCTTCCCAGTCCCTCTTACAGTTACCCATCTATCTCCAGTCTTTGGTGTAACTACTTCCCTGAAGCTCCTATCTATGACCCCCTCTGCCTCCCGAATGATCCGAAGTTCATCCAGCTCAAGCTCCAGGTCCCTAACACGGTTTTTGAGGAGCTGGAGTTGGGTGCACTTCCCACAGATGAAATCAGCAGGGACACTGACGGCGTCCCTCACCTCAAACATTCTGCAGGAGGAGCATTGTACTGCCTTCCCTGACATCACCTCTAGATTTTAAAAAAAAAGAAAAAGAAAAAGAAAGGAAGAGCTTACCTGATATTACCTCAAACCCTGCTCCCGCTGAAAGTTAAGCAAATTTAAAGGCACTCACTCACCTTCACGACAGGCCCCTGCTCCCGCTTCCCAACCACCGTGGGGTGGGGGGGTTGGTTAGAGGAGGAGGTAGGGTGGGAAACACTCACAAAGTGTTTCGGGTTTAACTGTCACTTGCCAACAGCCCTTCCACAAACCACCTTCAACTTAGGCTGACCGCACTGCACGTATGCAAATTCCCCCAGAACAGCTGGTCAGTAGCGTTGCTCTGCTGCCCTCTGCTGGATGCTTGCTTTCACTCAAACTCCTTGGGTCTCCTTCGCCGGTTCACCTTCAACTTAGGCTGACCGCACTGCACGTATGCAAATTCCCCCAGAACAGCTGATCAGTAGCGTTGCTCTGCTGCCCTCTGCTGGATGCTTGCTTTCACTCAAACTCCTTGGGTCTCCTTCGCCGGTTCACCTTCAACTTAGGCTGACCGCACTGCACGTATGCAAATTCCCCCAGAACAGCTGATCAGTAGCTTTGCTCTGCTGCCCTCTGCTGGATAATGTTGGAGTTTATGAAAGATGGAGTATGGAATGTCTGGGAGGTGCATTTGAGTGATGGATTCTGAAGGATGGAGTATGGAATGTCTGTGAGGTGCATTCGAGTAATGGATACTGGAGGTAAAAATGTCAGAAAACAAAGCCTTCAATGGGGATGGGAATAATATAGTGGAAAAAGTGAAGGTAGTAATAAGCAATATTGGCAATGTGTGTTGGGGTTAAAACTCAGCTTAGGATCAGAATGCAGAGATTGTCAGAGTTCCAAAGCAGGAACTGTTAAGGAGGAAAATTGATTTGATGCCAAGAAAGCAGTTTCTGATAGGAGTTAGTGACTTTAGTATTGCTGATATTGAGCTGGAGGCAGATAGGATCCATCCAAAACTTAAATTTTCAACTAGTGTAATAACATGAACACAGTCAAGAGATTGAGAAAAGTGGAGGAGAGTTGAACTTTGTATTATCGGTGTACATGGGTGCAGCCGCTGAGGAGCAGCACGTAGATAAAGAGGGGGCCAAGGAACTTATCAAAAGAGATTGTGCAAGGCAGGGAAAGGAAGTTAGAATGAAGAATTGATTAAATTCTTATAGGACCAACTGTTTTTCTATCATTATCTCCTTGGTAAAGGAGATGAGAGTACTGCAATATTTTCTGTTGGTGAATGTATTTGCACGTGCTGCTTTCAAGCTGCTCTTGGGATTACTAGTAAACTGACTTTTTAAACAATAAAAGTTATTATTTTACAAAATGTGGACATCACTGGCTAGGACAGCATTTATTGTGCAGCCCTAATTGCCTTTGAGAAGATGGCGGTGGGCCGCTGTCGTGAACCTCTGCAGTCCATGTGGTGGAACATTCACAGTGCTGTAGGGGAAGTCCCAGTATTTTTATCCAGTGACAGTGAAGGAATGGCAATATAGTTCAAAGTCAGGATACTGAGAGACCTGGAGGGGAACTTTCAGGTGGTGATGTTCCCATGTACCTGCTGCCCTCATTTTTTTAGGTAGTAGAGGTCGCAGGTTTGGAAGGCACTGTTGAAGGAGCCTTGGTGAGTTGCTTAACTAAAAGAACAAGAGCTGGACTGAGTTTTTGGGGCGAATAGGATCAAAGGCTATGGGGAGAAAGCAGGATTAGGCTATGGAGTTGGATGATGAACCAGGATCGTGATGAATAGCGGAGCAGGCTCGAAGGGCCAAAAGCCTTCCTCCTGCTCCTATCTTCCATGCATCTATGTAATCAAAAGCAGAGGTAACTGATCTAATCCCAAGTTTCTGCTGATAATACTCAAGCATTGAGACACATACAGGAGTGATCCTCATTAGGTCAGAGGGAAAACCTGGAAGTGCCTCACCAGATGCCCTAAAGGCGAGGTGTAGAAAATAAAAGGCATGGTTCAGATATTTACAACAGGCCATGTTACCAGATTGTCTTATTTCTAAGTAATGATGAATCATCAAAGTTACAATGACTTGCTTCTGTCCTGAATGGAACATCAAGCTACTGAATATCTGAACGGTCCTGCTTGTGATAAACTTAAACTTTTTCATTTTTTAAGTACACCTATGATTTCTATTAACGAGAAGCATACAAGTAAATTTGAGTTTGTCAAGAAACAAGGACTACGCCAGAGGATGCAAATTATTTTGTCAAGAAGCACGGACTGGGGGTGAACTAAAGTGCTTAAAGACTATGGAGTTTGTTGTTTGATCATTAAGTTCATCTGTATTTGTATTTTTTGTTGGATTTTTGTAATGTGGGGGATGGTTTGGGGTGGTGTCTGAGCCTTTCGTTGTTTTTTCTGGCCTAGTTGGATAGACATATGGATGATAAGGGAATAGTGTAGATGGGCTTTAGAGTGGTTTCACAGGTCGGCGTAACTGCGCTGTAATGTTCTATGTTCTAAGTGCTGTCTGGCCTCCATGCAATACTTGTTTCGTTTTCATGTTGCTCTACAAAATTGCAAAGTCAATAAAGCTGTTGATAAGGACACACATATTCACAGCTTATTTTGTTACATGCAAATAAGTTGCAGGGGAAGGGGGCAGGGTTGCACCCACCAGAAGCTTCCTTCAGATTGGAGACAACCCTCTACCTTAAGGCCCGATGATCTCTGGATCTTCTCCCGGCCTCTCCCGTGAGCCCAATTTCCACTCAGCGACTCCCCAAGACTTGTCTACCCCCCCATCCCTGGAACCCCTCATACTTACTTTGTCCTCTGCCTCCAGCACTGGGACTTAAGGCAGGTTAGTGTAGTTCTTCAGTCCACTGTAGTGTTGTTGTTTCAGGGACTGGAGAGATGCCAGGAAATCAAGCTGGCCAGTAGCTCTCTAAAAGCAGGACTTCCTCCAGAGTGAGGGGTGGAAGTCCTATCTGCAGCCAATCAAAATTTATTGGAGTTAAATTGGCTGCATGGCAGACAGGTGACAGGAAACTCTTGGATGGTGGAGGTGAGACCCCCCCCCCCCCCCCCCTTTGTTTTCCTTTTCACACTCCTTTATTTACTCGTCACTGACAGATGCAGTGCTACACCAAGAGTTTGTCCTTTTGCACAGAATATAGGGCCGGATGTTTTACTTAAAATTAACTGCCCTAATTTCTCACTGAAAGCATTTGAATCATGGGACCATACCAATCCTAGCTTAACTGTAGGGGTGGCATACACACTTACAATTAACATCCCCTTGGAGAAAATTGGCCAGAACCCTGCTCCTGATCATCATTTAGGAACCTCTTCTGGAGGGCACATGGTCAGATGATCAGGTTTTGCTGTGATGCCAGTGTAGGTAAATAGCTTGCTGACATTCACAAACAAGTAACAGTGTGGCAGTACGACAGACATCACCAATGTTGTAACATAATCCTGGGAAAGAACAAATGCAGTTGAGATAGGTAGGGATGAGAGAAAATGAAAAAGAAAATAAATTAAGCAGTGTGAAGCAAATACTGTTCATCTCTATGTTTATAGCTCGGAATGTATGTAGGCATTGAATACAAATGTGGTAGTTAGTAAGATTGGACATTGGATGAGTGGCAACAGTTTAGTAAACAAGCACTGATTCCATGACTGAGTGCTCCCAGGAAGAATCTGATTGTTGGTGTCTGGGTGAAGAATTTTGATATACAGAAAATCAAGTTGTGGGTCTTTCTACCCTGCACTTTGTAAGATTGACACTCTGTTACAAGCATCCAAACACTCAATTAATCCTTTCACATCCTGAATGAATGATTAGCAAACCTTTTCTCCTTTACAAAAACATGGTACAATCACAGCTCATCGATCACAACATTTTGACAAAAAATGATTCTTTTCCAAACAATATCATGTTTTCCACCATTTTATCAGCCTGGACCCTTTCAAAAACAAATACATGTCTACATTTTGATGAATGTGATGAAGTAAAATAAGCTCAGCCAGGGTCTTGCCAACGATGCAAGTCAAGACAAAAAAGGTCACACTCACCTTCTCAAGCATTTGCGTACATGTCTCCTGGAAGGTCACTGACCTGAAACGTGAACACTGTTTCCCTCTCCACAGATGCTGCCAGAGCTGCTGAGTGTTTCCAGAATTTTTTAGTTTTACTCCAGAGAATCTGCATGCTTTTGCATAAATGTAGTGTGACAGAGTGGATTGGAGAGGACATTTTATCTCCAGGAACAAGTACAGTTTCTTCCTTCTACCAACTGCAAAGTCCTATGTGAAATAAATTCTTGCAATCTCTGGGGTGAATTTGTGGTGCAAGGATTTGTCCAAAATATAGCTCTCCCATTGCAAGGAATTCTGAGGATCGTTAGTGTGGTAAATGGAAACAGTTCAGTAAGAAATGCCCTCTAAAGGTGGAGTTTTTGAACTGGGTTTTCATGTTTTTTTTAAATTTACGAGTATCAAATTCATTTTTTCCAATCAAGGGGCAATTTAGTATGGCCAATCCACCTACCCTGTGCATCTTTGGGTTGTCGGGACGACACCCACACAAACATGGGGCGAATGTGCAAATCCACACGGACAGTGACCTAGAGCCGGGATTGAACCTGGGACCTTGGCGCTGTAAGGCAGCAGTGCTAACCACTGGGTCACCATGCTGCTCCTGAACTGGGTTTTCATGTTAAAGGCTGGTACTGCAAGTTACATTTCTAGGTAGGATGGCATGCCCACCTCAGGAATAAGTGCCTGGAAAGGTGTGATGTGCGCCTGGATGAACTCATGCCAACCCAAGCCATTCTAGCCACCCCAAATGACCCATCATGTCCTCCAAACCAACTTATCACACTTCCATTCCCATTCGCCAGTACATAACTAATGAACCCTACAGTAAGAACAGCATTGATGGAAAAGCTGAACAAAAAAAACAGCCATTCATAATTTACTTAAAAAATATTCTGTTACCACAACCCTTTAAAAGTGTCAATCAACCAAACCTTTTAAGTATTAAATGCAGAAACAAGCACTTAATACCTCTTTATCTTGTGTTAATCAACACTGACCCATTGACAAAGTAGATCCAAGAAAAAAAAGCTTTCAGTCGAGCAATGTTTTCCTTTGCGTGCACTGTTTGAACAGACTGATTGAAGTCTGGGCTCTCAGCATGAGACTTGGTTGAGCAGCAGTAGCCGCAGGTTGCCCTTTCGAGGGATGCCTCCATCACCTCCCCCCATACACAGTGGTGGCTTGGTTGCTGCAAAGATAGTTTCTAATTTAAACTTTGAAAAGGTTGGAACCTCAATTGTGAAGCAACTTCTCCCTCACTTATCTGCTGTGGAATCCAGCTGTAACCTTCAATCTGCAAGGCCTCTAATTAGTCCTTCAGATTCAAGAGTCCGCTTGCCATTCTTAATTGGATGACATAAAAACATTTGAAAACCTCACCGATGGCAAATTAGCTGTTTAGCTTTACACTGTATCTGGAGTACTGGAATACAAAGGAAATTCATCCCACCAAAATTCCTCATTAGGATGAACAAAAAATAACCAAATATTTTAAAATTAGATTATTTATAGCATCCTGTGATATTTAACCTTATGTTGCTTAAAGAATCAGTTAAAGACAGGAGACCATAAAAAAAACCTAAAGATCCAACAAGAATACAATTTAAATGGGGCAGGTCTTTACCAACACAGAATGGAAAGAAGAATCATTCATGTCACAAATACAAAGGTCATCTATAAATCATTGTGCCTTGTAATGCCATGACCATAAATGTAGGGGCGATGCAATCTATACCAAATTGATATCTCGTCATTGTACGTTAAACTATTCACACCGCAAATCAACAATTCGGTATTTATTTCAGCGTATGCAAGTAATTCCATTAGAAACTTGGATTTCAATCATAACTACATTTAGCCTGAAAGTTCATTACTATTCACAATTCACTAACAAGGTTATTCTGACATCTTAATTCAGCAGGCAATACAAATCGTACATATTTCAACTATTATTTAATATTTTGAAGCATGCCACATTTACCATAATGTATGAACAAAAAATAAAATGATTAATTTCATGAGATGAAATTTGGTAGAAGTGTTTGCTATATCAATGGCATGGAATTAATTAGTAGCAGACATATGTATGTGCTGTTATGCTAAAGGGTCAATTGGCTGAAATATATGAGAGGAAAGTAAAGGCTAGATCCATCAATCATCCAGACTTTTACAATACCAAATGGAAACCATTATTTCTGTTCAATCCCTTCTAAAGCTATATAACAAATCTGTTTAATTTTCAAACCAAATATATCCTTTCCCAAACTGCCAGTGAATAAACCAAACTCACATCATGGTTAGAACATCAAAGCATCCTTAACTGATGTCAATAATCCTGACTTAGTCCAGGGCATTGTTTAGAGAATTGGTAAACAGTTAAAGAGCTATTGGATTTAACATAACAATTTGGGAAAGCCAAGAACCATTGATTTGTGAAGACATCCAAAACTGCGAACTTTACAACAATGCTGTATTACTTGATGGAAATAGTATGTTCGATTTCTGCAGTAGCGTGAAATGACAATTCCTCATTTATCAAATGTACAAAAGACAAGTGCACTTTTGGAGGATCAGTCCATCTTGTTCATGTAAGAGCATCCAATTGTGTTTGCATTATTTCCAACTGTAGAAAAATAAACAAATGTTAGTGCTATTGAGCGATACAACTGTCATCTTAAATGCAAAGAATGTAGGAGGTGCAATGCTTATGGTCAACTGCAGACAGCATGATAGAATTTGAAGCAGCGTAATTAATCCAACTTGCCTCATGTTCAGGTCTCTAAAACACAGCCCCTAGCAAAACATATTAAATTACATAAATCACACCTTCTTAACATACAATAACATCTAATATTAAGAGTTGTAAAGGATCTTAATGCTTAGAAAATGAATAGTAAAATATGCTAGCATATAATTTTAAAACATTTACAAAACAACCAATTTTCTTTAAATTTTAGGATGAGAACGTAAATGGAAGTTGGTGTCTTTGAGGCTACTGTAATGAAATTTTCATTGTGGATAAGGAACTCTAAGGAGGGAAAGTGTTATATATCTCAAAGGAAAAGAACAAGGGCCGTGATTCTCCCCTACCCGGTGGGGCACCGCACCTTTAGGGACCAAGCCCTCACATTGAGGGGCTAGGCCCACGCCGGAGTGGTTCCCACTTCGATGGCTGGCGTGAACGGCCTTTGGCGCCACACCAGCCGGGGGGCCCCGATCACGGGCCAGGCCACCGTGGGGGCACCCCCCCGAGGTCAGATCGCCCAGCGACCCCCCCCAGGACCCCGGAGCCCGCCCGCGCCGCCAATCCTGCCGGTCAGGTAGGTGGTTTAATCCACGCCGACGGAAGAGGCCCGTCAGCGGCGGGACTTCAGCCCATCGCGGGCTGGAGAATCGCCGCGGGGGCCCGCCGCGATTCCCGCCCCCGCCGAATCTCGGGGGTGGGGAGAATTCGGGACACGGCGGGGGTCGGAGAATCCCGCCCAAGGACAGCGAATGCAAGAAAAGGAGGCCCATGCCTGAGACCTGAAAACTAACCTACATCAGGACTCCATGACCTGCAAGTACCAGGGCCGCTAGGATAAATAAACGGTAGGTCTATGGCATTGCCAGCCATGGTTCAGTTGATAGCACTCGTGTCTCCTAGTTAGAAGGTTTGGGGTTCAAGTTCCACGCCAGGGCATGAGAACAAGAATGAAGTCTGGCAATCCAGTGCAATACTGAGGGGTTGTTGCAAGTACAGAATTTAAGTTGAGATGCTAAACTGAGGCCCTGGCTGCCCTCTCAGGTGAGTGTAAAATGTTGCATTATTTCAGTTGAGCAGGGGAGTTATCCCTGGCATCCCGACTAATATTTAATCTTCAATCAACATCACAAAAGTAGACAATCACAGGGTGGTTAGCACTGAGACTGCGGCGCTGAGTACCCGGATTCGAATCCCGGTCCTGGTGGAGTTTGTACATTCTCCCTGTGTCTGCGTGGTTTTCACCCCCACAACCCAAAGATGGTCTGGTTAGATTGTTTGGCCTCCCTAAATTGCCCCTTAATTGGAGTAAAAAATAACTGGGTACTCTAAATTTATAAAAAGAAATGTGGACAATCACATTGCTGCTAATGGAAGCTTGCAGTGTGCAAACTGGCTGTTGCTCCTACACTGTACCAGTGATTTTTATAATTTTTTTTTCCACACCTAGCCAAGTTACACTGTCCCAGTCAGATGTAAACACGTCATTGGGAATACACAGGATACCCCAGATCCATTATCCTTCAGGACACTCCTGTCTGATTAGTTATTAGCCCATTACAGAGTCTGATGACCTCTTTGTCCTTCAAAATGAGGTTGGTTGTATATCAACAGCGTGGCTCTGCTCTTTTGTATAAATAGGAATGGGCGATAAAACAGCTAAGAGAACTTTTGTTTGAGGGGCTGGGCAGAGCATCCCGTGAGAGAGAGAAAAAGAATCCTATTTTGAACAGGTAGAGGAGAAGGCTTTGGTAATCGGCTGAGAGACATCATGAGGGATGCCACAGTGGCTGTGGAAACGGGTTCTGAACAAATGCCCCTAACAGAAGAAAGATTACTTTGTAAATCCAGCTATTGCTTTTGTCACCCTTGATATGAGCCAAGGCTTAGAAACTCCAAAGTGTTATTATGGAATTCACCTGACTGTACAACCTTTATGTTGAATTTGGCTAGGATAAGCACAAAAGCCCTCGCCTCAAAAGTGATTCATCAGACTCCCGAGACACTTTAATCAAAACAAGGTTTATTCTAAGAATATAGTATATATAAAAACACAATAATCAATTACAAATATAAAGACACACACAATTACAGTAATCTATGTATAACACTTAATTAATTCCCCCTTAACTGTTCCAATTCAATAACAAAATCCGATAAACCAAAAACCTATTTAAGGGCATGGCCAACACTCTGCATTCCCACTTGAATGGGACTGATCCTTTCCCTAAGATTTTGATGCAGTCTCACCCAGCAGATTCAAACTCCTTCCGGAAAGCAAACTATATCTTTTAAGTCATCAAAGCAGGTAGCCACAACCAATGTGTTTTACTGGAACAGATATTTAAACTGAAAATAGAGAGAAACAGGCAAAACATTGCTTTCTTCGTCGGAGTCTAAACTGAAGCTCAAAACCTCAAAGCTACAGCCAGCTCCATCCATACAATGACATCACTGAAGCCATGTGATAAGACAAAAACCTTTCTTAAAGGGACATTCACATGACAACCTGTGTAATTGGCATGAGAGCTGTTAAAGTGGATCAAAGCAAATTACTGCGGTTGCTGGAATCTGAAACGAAAGAGAAAATGCTGGAAAATCTCAGCAGGTCTGGCAGCATCTGTAGGGAGAGAAAAGAGCTAACGTTTCGAGTCCAATGACTCTTTGTCAAATCTAACAGACAGAGAAAGTGGGAAATATTTATACTGTGGAGTGAGAATGAAAGATGAGTCACAGCCACAGAAACCCAGGGAAACTGGGTGCTAATAGCCACAGAAACCAAGGGGAAAATAGTGCTAATGGCAGTCCCCAGAGAGAAAAAAAGATGTGAAAGGTCAAACAGCAGGGAAACTAACGGATGAAGTGTAGGTGTGGGGGGAGGGGAAGGGGATGCAAAGAGGAGAAAGGTGAAGGAAAGGTGGATAAGATGGAGGGAATTAAATATATATTATGAAAGAAAGAAATGGTAAAAGACAGTTAAAATGAAATGGGATGAAAACAAATGGGTCGAGGTGGGATAGAGCTGATCATCTGAAGTTGTTGAATTTGATGTTCAGGCTGGAAGGCTGTAGCGTGCCTAACTGGAAGATGAGATGTTGTTCCTCCAGTTTGCGTTGAGCTTCACTGGAACATTGTAGCAGGCCAAGAACAGACATGTGGGCATGGAACAGACATGTGGGTCCTGAATGCGCACAGACCAAAGATGCTCAGCAAAGCGATCACCCAGTCTGCGTTTGGTCTCTCCGATATAGAGACCACCACATATCTATATTGGTCTATCCTCTGTATTGGAGAGACCAAACGCAGACTGGGTGATCGCTTTGCTGAGCATCTTCGGTCTGTGCGCATTCAGGACCCTGACCTTCCTGTTGCTCGCCATTTTAACAAAAGACGCTGCTCCCATGCCCACATGACTTTTCTTGGTCTGCTGCAATGTTCCAATGAAGCTCAATGCAAACTGGAGGAACAACATCTTATCTTCCGGTTAGACACACTACAGCCTTCCGGCCTGAACATCGAATTCAACAACTTCAGATCATCAGCTCTATCCCACCTCAACTCATTTATTTTCATCCCATTTCATTTTAACTGTCTTTAACCATTTCCTTCTTTCTTAATATATATTTAATTCCCTCCCCCAATCTTATCCACCTTTCCTTCACCTTTCTCCTCTTTGCTTCCCCACTTCCCCTCCCCCACATCTACAGTTCATCCTCTGATGTTAGTTTCCCTGCTGTTTGACCGTTCACATCTTTTGTACTCTCTGGGGACGGCCATTAGCACTATTTCCCCTTGGTTTCTGTGGTCATTAGTACCCGGTTTCCCTGGGTTTCTGTGGCTATGACTCATCTTTCACTCTCACTCCACTATATGAATATTTCCCATTTTCTCGGACTGTTAGCTTTGACAAAGAGTCATTGGACTCTAAACGTTAGCCCTTTTCTCTCCCTACAGATGCTGCCAGACCTGTTGAGATTTTCCAGCATTTTCTCTTTCGTTCTGTTAAAGTGCAGCTTAATGGGAATGGGTGTGTTAAGGTTAAGAAACAACATGTAATCCATTAGTGTTAGAGTTGAAGTTTAAAAGTTAATTATTGTTTTCTTTTGCTTTAATAAAGCATGTTTATAAAATAACCAAGCCCCCTTTATTATATTATCACTCCTGGAACAAATCAATCTTTCTGCACCATCATAAAACTTAAAACAGTTATGGTTGTGGTCCAGTCTCTTTTGCCACTGTTGAGAGCTGACCAGGCATCTGTAACGCCGGATAACGAAGCCTTTTTTTCTTTTCCAGGTACCAAATACTTTGTTGAAGGGATCTATTGCCTAGCACCATTGACAAAACATAAAGTGTTATATTTCCATAGAATCCCTACAGTGCAGGAGACGACCATTTGGCCCATCGTGTCTGCAGCGACCCTCCGAAAGAACACTCTACCTAGGCCCACTGCCCCGCCAAATCCCCTTAACCCTGCGCATTGCTATTGACCAATCGACCAAATCTGCCGAAAGACTGTGGGGGGAAACCAGAGCATAGAAGAAACCCACGATGTTGCGCCGAACTTTTGTCCTAGGTTAATCATAAAATTGTGGACAATTTTTTATGGCCAATCCACCCAACCTGCACATCTCTGGACTGTGGGAGGAAACCGGAGTACCCGGAGGAAACCCACGCAGTCACGGGGAGGATGTGCAGACTCCACACAGACAGTGACCCAAGTCGAAATCGAACTTGGGACCCTGGAGCTGTGAAGCAATTGTGCTATCCACAATTCTACCGTGGTGCCCTTAAGAAGTTAACCTACACTCCATTATACTACCCTAATCCATGTACCTATCCAATAGCCGCTTGAAGGTCCCTAACATTTCCGACTCAACTACTTCCACAGGCAGTGCATTCCATGCCCCCACTACTCTCTGGGTAAAGAACCTACCTCTGACATCCCCTCTATATCTTCCACCATTTATCTTAAATTTATGTCCCCTTGTAATGGTGTGTTCCACCCGGGGAAAAAGTCTCTGACTGTCTACTCTATCTATTCCCCTAATCATCTTATAAACCTCTATCAAGTCTCCCCTCATCCTTCTCCATTCTAATGAGAAAAGGCCTAGCACCCTCAACCTTTCCTCGTATGACCTACTCTCCATTCCAGGCAACATCCTGGTAAATCTCCTTTGCACCTTTTCCAAAGCTTCCACATCCTTCCTAAAATGAGGTGACCAGGATGCACACAGTACTCCAAATGTGGCCTGACCAAGGTTTTGTACAGTTGCATCATCACCTCACGGCTCTTAAATTCAATCCCTCTGCTAATGAACGCTAGCACACCATAGGCCTTCTTCACAGCTCTATCCACTTGAGTGGCAACTTTCAAAGATCTATGAACATAGACCCCAAGATCTCTCTGCTCCTCCACATTGCCAAGAACCCTACCATTAACCCTATATTCCGCATTCATATTTGTCCTTCCAAAATGGACAACCTCACACTTGTCAGGGTTAAACTCCATCTGCCACTTCTCAGCCCAGCTCTGCATTCTATCTATGTCTCTTTGAAGCCGACAACAGCCCTCCTCACTATCCACAACTCCACCAATCTTCGTATCATCTGCAAATTTACTGACCCACCCTTCAACTCCCTCATCCAAGTCGTTAATGAAAATCACAAACAGCAGAGGACCCAGAACTGATCCCTGCGGTACGCCACTGATAACTGGGCTCCAGGCTGAATATTTGCCATCCACCACCACTCTCTGTCTTCTATCGGTTAGCCAGTTTGTTATCCAACTGGCCAAATTTCCCACTATCCCATGCCTCCTTACTTTCTGCACAAGCCTACAATGGGGAACCTTATCAAATGCCTTACTAAAATCCATGTACACTACGTCCACTGCTTTACCTTCATCCACATGCTTGGTCACCTCCTCAAAGAAGTTAATAAGACTTGTAAGACAAGACCTACTCCTCACAAATCCGTGCTGACTATCCCTAATCAAGCAGTGCCTTTCCAGATGCTCAGAAATCCTATCCCTCAGTACCCTTTCCATTACTTTGCCTACCACCGAAGTAAGACTAACTGGCCTGTAATTCCCAGGGTTATCCCTATTCCCTTTTTTGAACAGGGGCACGACATTCGCCACTCTCCAATCCTTTGGTACCACCCCCGTTGACAGCGAGGACGAAAAGATCATTGCCAACGGCTCTGCAATTTCATTTCTTGCTTCCCATAGAATCCTTGGATATATCCCGTCAGGCCCGGGGGACTTGTCTATCCTCAAGTTTTTCAAAACGCGCAACACATCTTCCTTCCTGACAAATATCTCCTCGAGCTTATCAGTCTGTTTCACACTGTCCTCTCCAACAATATGGCCCCTCTCGTTTGTAAATACTGAAGAAAAATACTTGTTCAAGACCTCTCCTATCTCTTCAGACTCAATACACAATCTCCCGCTACTGTCCTCGATCGGACCTACCCTCGCTCTAGTCATTCTCATATTTCTCACATATGTGTAAAAGGCCTTGGGGTTTTCCTTGATCCTACCTGCCAAAGATTTTTCATGCCCTCTCTTAGCTCTCCTAATCCCTTTCTTCAGTTCCCTCCTGGCTATCTTGTATCCCTCCAGCGCCCTGTCTGAACCTTGTTTCTTCAGCCTTACACAAGTCTCCTTCTTCCTCTTAACAAGACATTCAACCTCTCTTGTCAACCATGGTTCCCTCACTCGACCATCTCTTCCCTGCCTGACAGGGACATACATATCAAAGACACGCAGTACCTGTTCCTTGGACAAGTTCCACATTTCACTTGTGTCCTTCCCTGACAGCCTATGTTCCCAACTTCTGCACTTCAATTCTTGTCTGACAGCATTGTATTTACCCTTCCCTCAATTATAAACCTTGCCCTGCTGCACGCACCTATCCCTCTCCATAACTAAAGTGAAAGTCACAGAATTGTGGTCACTACCTCCAAAATGCTCCCCCACTAACAAATCTATCACCTGCCCTGGTTCATTACCAAGTACTAAATCCAATATGGCCTCCCCTCTGGTCGGACAATCTATATACTGTGTTAGAAAAGCTTCCTGGACACACTGCACAAACACTACCCCATCCAAACTATTTGATCTAAAGAGTTTCCACTCAATGTTTGGGAAGTTGAAGTCACCCATGACTACTACTCTGTGACTTCTGCACCTTTCCAAAATCTGTTTCCCAATCTGTTCCTCCACATCTCTGCTATTGGGGGGCCTATAGAAAACTCCCAACAAGGTGACTGCTCCTTTCCTATTTCTGACTTCAACCCATATTACCTCAGTAGGCAGATCCCCCTCGAACGGCCTTTCTGCAGCTGTTATACTATCTCTAATTAACAATGCCATCCCCCCCACCTCTTTTACCATCCTCCCTAATCTTGTTGAAACATCTATAACCAGGGACCTCCAACAACCATCTCTGCCCCTCTTCTATCCAAGTTTCTGTGATGGCCACCACATCGTAGTCCCAAGTACCGATCCATGCCTTAAGTTCACCCACCTTATTCCTGATACTTCTTGCATTAAAGTATACACACTTCAACCCATCTCCTTGCCTGCAAGTACTCTCCTTTGTCAGTGTTACCTTCCCCACTGCATCACTACGTGCTTTGGCGTCCTGAATATCGGCTTCCTTAGTTGCTGGACTACAGATCCGGTTCCCATTCCCCTGCCAAATTAGTTTAAACCCTCCCGAAGAGTACTAGATGTGGGGAGAAAGTGCAAAGTCCACACAGTCATCCAAGATCAGAAACAAACCCGGGTCCTAGTGCTGTGAGGCAGCAGTGCTAATCACTGTGGCCATTATTTGCAGCATGTTTACTAGCCTGTCTTACTCCCAGGCAACCAGTTAGCACTACCATGTAGCTGTCACCATGAGTTGCTGGAGAACAAGCATTTATGCTTTTATGAATGTTTTTCTGATCAGTGCAACATGGCTCAAATTGGGAGCTGAGTGGAGTGTGACTTGATCCTGTAGTGGCTGTTGTTACATTTTGAAAGGCAATATGGAAAAACTAAATTTAGAAAGCAACTCCACAGGCTTCCCCATTCACCCAATGAGTTTATCCTACGACTAACTGAGATATACAGAGAGGAAGTATCAATTTCAATCTCCAGTTTTTACTTAGTTGTCGGATTTCAGTATTGGTGGCGACATTACACTTGGCTTTAGGCCTTTTGGGATGGGTGGAGAGGAATCAGCTCAGACTCTTGCTCCTGATCATTATCAATGTTACAAGCTTTTACAGGTCCATGTGAACTTACAGTGCAAACAGGATTAAGGTCAACTGTGATACCATCTCCAGTCAGATAGACTGCTACTGCCACTCACTGGTGAGGGCTCACAGATGAAGACTGGAATGTTAAAATGCCCCGAGTACCTGTTAAGTTGCAACTCAGCAAGCTGCCCTTCTTAAAGGTGGAGAGGGGGTGGATTCACAATCACCAAACATCTCCATGTGTGCTTTCAGCAAGGACTGCATGATCAGAAACATTGCCAGGGGCGCCCTCCCCAATTCTGAGGGGTAATAGTCTTTTGAACAGACTAAAATAAACCCAGAGGCCTACCTTAAAACCTCAACAATTCTTAAGATAAATTAGCTCATCTACCGGGGAGTCAACAAAGGCTTTCTTTAAGACAGATGGCACTCTTAAAAATAAAGCGAATATTCAATCAAGATGAAAAACTCTTCCCACAGTAAATGGCAAACATGCTGGCCATTACTAATGCTTATTGTAAAGTCAATACTAGGAAGTGGTCGGTCAATTTACTGATTTACCACAAATAAAGGATTACTTACCTTGTTGTAAAATTCTAAAAGTTCCTCATGGTTAAATTCCAACAGCACCTTTTCTGCATTCTGTATTTAAAACAAAAAATAAATCATTTGAAAAGTGAATGCATTTCACTATCACAACAATCAACATTCAGTTTGGTTTGTTACAAATATAGTAAACCATGCAGCCCAAATACACACATCAATTGTTAGAATTGCAGAGAATTAGGAGATGATACGAATTGGCCGTGATATATCTCTTAGTGTCAGGTAGCAGAGATTAATACGTTTCAGTGTTTAGGCAGTAATTTCCAGTTCCAAGCAGATCTTTTATTACCCATTACCTACTGGACACACAATAGCAGCAGCTGTCACTGCTTGGGAAAGTTTAAGTCAGTCATTAATCCTAAGCACTTCTCTAAAAATCAACAACCTGGTTGAACTGTGAGTTTTTAAATAGTGGAGAGAGAAATAACAATGTTTCAGGTAATTAACCCTTCATCAGAATTTAGTTCTGATAAATGGTCATCACTCCATGTATCTCTCCATTGATCCTGATGACCTGCGGAGTATTTCTCAAGTTTATGGTTTCAAGATTTCCAGAATCCATAGTACTTTGCATTTCTATTAGATTTGTTAACAGGCCCTATCCAACATGCGGTTTACATTTAAAAATTACACAGGCTATGGAATTTCTAAAATTCTAAAATGGGGTTACTGCATTTTTATTCAAATGATTACATTATCAAAGACAGAATTCCATGAAATAAGGCAAACACACCTCCTCATGAGATTCAAAGGCATTACCATCGCTGAATCTTCCCCTATCAACATGTTGGGGGTTATCATTGACCAGAAACTGAACTGGACCAACCACATATACACTGTGGCTACAAGAACAGGCCACAGGCTGAAAATTCTGCAGCAGTAACTCACAAGCCTGTCCACCATCTACAAGGCAAGATGAGTTGCCCAGATGAATGCAACTCCAACAACACTCAAGAGGCTCGATACCATCCATGTATCTTACTTCGCTGGCATCCCATTCACACCTTTGACATTCACTCCCCTAACCATCGATGCACAGTGGCAGCAGTGTGTACCAATTACAAGATGCACTGTAGCAATTCACCAAGGCTCCTTAAACAACACCTTCCAAACCCACTACCTCTCCCACCTCGAAGGACAAATGCAACAGGCGCATAGGAATACCATCACCTGCAAGCCATACATCATCCTAATCTGGAACCATATCAGCGTCCCTACTGCTGGGGCAGCATGGTAGCACAGTGGTTTGTACTGCTGTCTCAAAGCTCCAGGGTCCCAGGTTCAATTCCTGCCTCGGGTGACTGTGTGGAGTTTGCACTTTCTACCAGTGTCTGCATGGGTTCCTCCGGGTGCTCTGGTTTATTCCCACAGTCCAAGATGTGGTTACACAGATTGGCCATGATCACATGCTCCTTAGTGCCCAAAAAGTTAGAGGTTAGGTTAGGTGGGATTACTTGGTTAAGGGAATAGGGTGGGGGCCTAAACCTAGGTAGGGTCTGTGCAGACCCGATGGGCCAAATCACCTCCTTCTGCACTGGTTCTAAAATTCTGGAACTCCCTCCCTAACAGCACCATGGGTGTATCTACACCTCATGGGCTGCAACGATTCAAGAAGGCAGCTTACCACCTCCACCTCCAGGGCAATTAGGGATGGGCAATAGCGATTCCCACACCCCATGAAAGAATAAACAATGATGAATTAAAAAAATTGTGAGTAAATTAATTCATGGTAATTTCACACAAGCAATAGAAATGAAGTGGTATTCAAAGAAAATAAAATTTCATTAATTAAAAATGTTTCACCTTCCCATATCAATCATTTGCAGGAAAGTTATTCAAGTTGTTTCACAGCTCCAGGGTCCCAGGTACGATTCCCGGCTTGGGTCACTATGCAGAGTCTGCACGTTCTCCCCGTATCTGTGTGGGTTTCCTCTGGGTGCTCTGGTTTCCTCCCACAGTCCAAAGATGTACAAGTTAGGTGGATTGGCCATGCAAAATTTCCTTTAGTGTCCAAAAAGCTTAGGTGGGGTGGGTTACTGGGTTATGGGGTAGGGTGGAGGTGTGGACTTATGTAGGGTGCTCTTTCCAACGGCCGGAGAAGACTCGATGGGCCTTCTGCACTGTCAATTCGATGATTCTATGATTTTCTTAGAGATCATTTTGCATTTTGTAGTGAAGCAGTTGTAATGAATTCCAGAATTATTAAGCCTAATTCTTTGAGATGGTTCATCATGAAAATGCTCCTTTGGCCGCACAGTGGCGCAGTGGGTTAACCCTGTTGCCTCATGGCGCTGAGGTCGGAGGTACAATCCTGGCTCTGGGTCACTGTCTGTGTGGAGTTTGCATTTTTCTCCCTGTCTTTGCATGGGTTTCACCCCCACAACCCAAAGATGTGCAGGTTAGGTGGATTGGCCATGCTAAATTGCCCCTTAATTGGAAAAAATGAATTGGATATTCTAAACTTTTAAAAAATAAATTTAAATAAAAAATAAATTAAAAAAAAACATTTGCAATGAAGTTACTTGAAAAGGCTCTTGTCGTCACATTCCGGCGCCTGCACGAGTACACAGAAGGAGAATTCACAGTGTCCAATTCACCTAACAGAATGTCTTTCGGGACTTCTGGGAGGAAACACACACAGACACAGAGAACGTGCAGACTCCGCACAGACAGTGACCCAAGCTGGGATTTGAACCTGGGACCCTGGCGCTGTGAAGCAACAGTGCTAACCACTAGGAGTTACTCCGTAGTTATCGGGAACTGGCTGACTTGTTTTCCTCATAGAAAGGCCTGGACAGCTCCTTTGGCCGCACAGTGGCGCAGTGGGTTAACCCTGTTGCCTCATGGCGCTGAGGTCGGAGGTACAATCCTGGCTCTGGGTCACTGTGTGGAGTTTGCATTTTTCTCCCTGTCTTTGCATGGGTTTCGTCCCCACAACAAAAAGATGTGCAGGGTGGGTGGATTGGCCATGCTAAATTGCCCCATAATTGGAGAAAATTGATTGGATACTCTAAATTTATTTTAAAAATATGAAAATGCTCCTTTAGACAACCAAATGGAGCCCCAAACATTGTGAAAATTAGTTTATCAGAAAACTAAACCAACTCATATTTGAAATTAATAATTTGTTTTTTTGCATACAATGCTTAAATTATTCTTCACAACATATTTTTCAGTTCTCAATTGCTCTCAACAACTTTTGATAGTGATGAAAGGGATGCAGATGAAATTGAACATTATGCACGAGAACAGTACTTTAATTGGCACAGTTGCTCGAAGGTCTTAGTTGCATCTTTATTTTTTTTTTAAATAATTTTTATTGAAATTTTTACAAAATACAAACATCACAACAATATTAACAAAACAACCGTGGTAAAAACCCAAGAACAACACCCATCCAACTTCAAAAGCAACTACAAACAAAAGAAAAAACAAAAGAACACCCAAACAACAAAAGGGAAAGAGATAACACCCGCCACCTCCCACAAACCCATGTACACAGTTCTCCCTCCCACTGAACCAAACACCCCCCCCCCCCGGTTGCTGCTGCTGCCGGCCTATTTCCCTGCTGTTCCACCAGGAAGTCCAGGAAAGGCTGCCACCGCCTAAAGAACCCTTGTACTGATCCCCTCAGGGCAAATTTCACCTTCTCCAATTTAATGAACCCCGCCATATCATTGATCCAGGTCTCCACGCTTGTGGGCCTCGCATCCTTCCATTGAAGCAAGATCCTCCGCCGGGCCACTAGGGACGCAAAGGCCAGGACACAGGCCTCCCCCGCCTCCCGCACCCCCGGCTCCACTTCAACCCCAAAAACTGCGAGTCCCCAGCCTGGCCCGACCCTGGATCCCACCACCCTCGACACCACCCCCGCTATCCTCTTCGAAAACTCCCCCAGTGCTGGGCACGCCCAAAACATATGGGTATGGCTCGCTGCCCCCCTCCACCCCCCCAAGCACCCAGCACACCCATCCTCGCCCCCGAGAAACCCGCTCATCTTCGTCGCAGCCACGTGGGCCCCACGCAGCACCCCGAACTGCATGAGGCCAAGCCTCGCACAGGAAAAGGAGGAATCCACCCTCCCCAGGGCATCCGCCCACGTCCCCTCCTCACCCAGCTCCTCCTCCCATCCGCCCCCCAGTCCCTCCACCCCCTGCATCACCCGGTATGTGTCCAAAATCCTCCCTCCCCCAACCCACACCCCCGAGAGCACCCCGTCCCGCACCCCACGTGGGGGCAGCATGGGGAACCCCTCCACCCGCCAAACGTCCTCACCCGCATGCACCCAAACATGTTCCCCGGGGGGAGCCCAAACCCCCCCTCCAACTCCCCCAAGCTCGCGAACCTCCCCTCCACAAACAGGTCCCCCAACCCCCACCCCGTGCCAGCCCAGAAACCCGCCATCAATGCTCCCCGGGACAAACCGATGGCTCCCCCGGATCAGGGCCCCCACCGAGCCCCCCACCTCCCCTCTATGCCGTCTCCACCGCCCCAAATCCCGAGGGCAGTCGCACCACCGGGCTCGCGGTACACCCCGCTGAAGGGAGCGGCAACGGCGCCGGCACCAGCGCCTCCAGGCTTGCGCCCACACACGACGCCACCCCCATCCTCCTCCACACTGCCCCCCCCCCCCCCCCCCCCCCCCCCGCCCACCACCCACCCACGCACCATCGCCGCGCCGGCAGCCCAACAACACCCACAGAGGCTGGGCAACACCAGCCCCCCCCACCCCCGCCCCAGGAACACTCCCCCCACCCCCGGAGTCCCACGCGCCCACACAAATCCAGCAATACTCCTGTTGACCCGCCTAAAAAAGGCCTTCGGGATAAGGATGGGGAGGCACTGGAACAGGAACAAAAACCTTGGGAGCACTGTCATCTTAACGGACTGCACCCTCCCCGCCAGTGACAGCGGTAACATATGCCACCTCTTGAACTCCTCCTCCATCTGCTCCACCAACCTTGTGAGGTTGAGCTTGTGCAGGGCCCCCCCACTCCCAGCCACCTGGACACCTAGGTACCTGAAGCTCTTCCCTGCCTGCTTCAGTGGGAGCCTACCAATCCCCTCCTCCTGATCCCCCGGATGCACCACGAACAACTCGCTCTTGCCCAGGTTCAACTTATACCCAGAGAAACCCCCGAATTCACTAAGAATCCTCATCACCTCCAGCACCCCCCCACCGGGTCCGCCACATACAGCAACAGGTCGTCCGCATAAAGCGACACTCGATGCTCCTCCCCACCCCGCACCAGGCCCCTCCAGTTCCCTGACTCCCTCAACGCCATGGCCAGGGGCTCAATCGCCAATGCAAAGTGCAAGGGGGACAGGGGGCACCCCTGTCTCGTCCCCCGGTACAGCCAAAAGTACTCCGACCTCCTCCTATCTGTGGCTACACTCGCCATCGGGGCCTCGTAGAGCAGCCTCACCCAACAGATAAACCCCTCTCCAAACCCAAACCTCTCCAACACCTCCCACAGATACTCCCACTCAACCCTATCAAAGGCCTTCTCCGCATCCAATGCCACCACTATCTCCGCCTCCCCTTCCACAGCCGGCATCATAATAATGTTGAGGAGCCTTCGTACGTTCGTATTCAACTGCCTTCCCTTCACAAACCCTGTCTGGTCCTTGTGTTGTTACTCGTGTCTTAATAAAGCTCGTAGTCTCAAATGTGGAGAAGATGCTTTATTGTGAGTTCGTTCTCTCTTCAGAGCTGTTTCCTACGGTTACCTTCAGTGTTCTTAGCTGGTATGTGTGGGTGTCTGTCCTGCTCCAAGTTCTGCCCTCTGTGAAGTGTGTCCTCACTTCCTGTCCCCGTCTATTTATATGGCTCTCCCGTGCCCCCTCTAGTGTTTGCTCAGTTGTATTGCATCTAGTTAACTTGTGATCACCACATCCCCCTTTTTCTCTTTACATATTTTCTGTACATCGTTAAAGAAAATTGTACATCCTGTCCCGGTGTATTTATAGCTCTCCCTCTGGTGTTTGCTCAGTTGTTTTGTATCTAGTAAATCTACGATCACCACATCCCCCTTTTTCTCTTTACATATTTGCTGTACATCGTTAAAGAAAATTGTAGAAAACAGTTACTTATGATATGCGTATCTATACAGGTGATGGTGCTATTGCATATTGTACAAAGCCAATGTAGTTATATGTCCAATCTTAATAAAAACATTTATGAGTCCAAACTTGATGAATTTGTTCAGAGCTTTTTTTTCTTTTTGTTGTTGATGACGTGGTGATATTGATATTGCAAGTCCGCTGTGAATGTTGTTGGTGTTCCTTGTTATTTTAAGTACCCAATGCATCATCCCGAGGTGTTTGCATGGTCACCTCACTGACGTTGACTGGCATGGACTTTTTTCTGTGCTTGTGGTGTTGATTTATTGTCTCATCCGCCTTGGATGCTGGTGTGCTTGCTCGTTCTGGAGCAGACGTGAGTTTGTGCGATTCGTTGTCATCCCATGACATGTTTGTAGTCTTGTCATCGTTTTGCAGTGTGCTGTGGCATTGTCCTTCATGCGCCGAGTAGTACCATCGTGTACAAGTCGTTGTTTCATTGCTGTTGTTTCTGTCGTTCCTGTTTTTGTTTTCGTTGCCGTACTTGTTGCTGTTTTTGTCGTTTCTGTCTTTGGTGTTGGCACTGTCGTTGTTCCTGATTTTGTTGTTTTCGTTGCCGTTCGTGTTGCTGTTTTTGTCGTTTCTGTCTTTGGTGTTGTCGCTATCTTTGTTCCTGACTTTGTTGTTTGTCTTGTCGCGCTTCAGGTTGCTTTTGTTCTTTCTGTTGTCGTTCTCGTTTCTGCTGTGCTTCTTGCTATTGTTGTTGGTCTTGTCGCGCTTCATGTTGCTTTTGTTCTTGCTGTTGTTTGTCCCGTTTCTGCTGTGCTTCTTTTGACTTTTGTTTTTCTTGTTATACTCTATTCGTGTCCCGAGTGGATAATTTGAGTCATTGAGCATTTCGTCTCGAGAGTGGTGCGAATGATCTGATGTTGCATCGGTGCAGGTGACCTCAATCATTTGTGGAGAATTGGATTCCTCATCTTTGCTTTCTTGGTGCTCCTCTTCCGGAGTCAAATTCTTCTCGATTTCATTTGACGCGGTGTCCCTGGATTCTTGGCGCTCCTCTTCTGGAGTCAAAACCTCCATGATTACAATTGACGTGATGTCTGTGGACTCCTGGCGCTCCTCTTCTGGAGTCCAAATCTGCAAGATTTCAGTTGACGTGGTGTCTCCGGACTCTTGGTGCTCCGCTTCTGGAGTTGAAATCTTCATGATTTCCGTTGATGTTGTCTCACTGGACTCCAGGTGCTCCTCTTCTGGAGTCAAAATCTGCATGGTTTCTTCTGGCTTGGTCTCTCTGGACTCCAGGTGCTCCTCTTCTGGAGTCAGAATCTGCATGGTTTCTTTCGGCATCGTCGCTCTGGACTGTTGGGTGGCCCGACTCTGTGCTTCTGTACAGACAAGCTGAGAACTGTCAGTCTCGCTGTGATCCTGTACGTCGAGTGCGATCACCTTGTTACTGTTCGCGCTCTGTGCGTCGGTACAGACAAGCTGAGAACTGTCAGTCTCGCTGTGATCCTGTACGTCGAGTGTGATCACCTTGTCACTGTCTTCGCATGCAGTGGGTAGAGGTGCATTGTCTTCTTCTTGTTCATGTGAGCTTGTTAGACTTTCATAGTCTGCTTGTGGTTGCTCAGATACTGCGAGTTTACCTGCATGGTCTTGTTCATGCATGGTGTTCGCCAGGGAGTGTTGGCTTGCATCCCTTTTGGAGTCTTTCATTACTCGCACTGTGGAGCCTGTCATCGCTCGCTCTGTGGAGTCTTCCCGTGCTCTCTGTGTGGCGTCGTCTTCGTCTAGGGTATTGCTGTCATCCAATGTATCGACGAGCTGCCATGGCATCATGGTGTTGGATTAATCTACCATGAGTAGAGTCGTGTTGAGCTTTGCAACGGTGTCGCTGATGCTGTGATCAGCATGTCCAAATAACTCCTCCATGTCTGAGTAGTATTCTTTGATACCCATTTCATTTTCGTTGGCTTCTTCTACCACGAGTTGATTCGTGTTGAACTTTGCGACCGTGTCGCTGATGCTGTGAGAAGCATATCCGACTGACTCAGCCATGTCTGAGTAGTATTCTTCGAAAACCAAATCATCCTGGTTGGATTCTTCTACCACGAGTTGATTCGTGTTGAACTTTGCGACCGTGTCGCTGATGCTGTGATAAGCATATCCGACTGTCTCAGCCATGTCTGAGAGGTAATCTTCGAAAAACAAATCATCTTTTGTTGTTTCGGAATTCTTTTTGTTCTCTTCACTTTGGGTGGTGCAGACTGCTTTTTTCAGGGTGTTGTGCAAGTTGTTTTTAACTGTTGGTGTAAGTTCAGGCGTTTTTCTGTGTTCTGAGGCAAGAAAATTTGTGTTTACCACATTAAGTGTCTTATTTTCAATTTTCGGGCATTTCCCTTTTAAGTGGGCGTGGTCGGGATGCTCAGACGTCATGACGTCACGCGTAGGAATGAATTGCGCATGCGCAAATCGGCTTTCCTTCCCTGTGCGGTTCTGTGTCCATTGCGCATGCGCGGCTTGCGCATGCGCATGACGATCCGCGACCAAGACTTTTTCTGACTGCGCATGCGCGGCTTGCGCATGCGCATCACGATCGGCACCGCGATCTTTTTTAAACTGCGCATGCGCGGCTTCCGGTTCCGGCGCATGCGCAGACGCCATTTGTAGTTCTTTGCTTACCGGAGACTGCAAAATGTGCTCCAACGCCATTTTTTGGCGTTTTTTGCGGATTTCAGCGATTTTTCGTTCCCACCAGGACCGGTCCTCCAAAATTCGTAAGTAATCTTCTCTTCCCGATTTGGACAGGGTTTCAGCGTTTTGTCTTTGTGAGAAATTCTTGTTATTTCTTCTTTTTGATCTGTACTTTTCATTCGCGATTTCTTGTTCTTTTCGTGATTTTTAAAGTTTTGCATCACTCAGTCTCTGTGCAGTTTGGACTCTGAGTATGTCTTGCTGTTCAAATTTCTCACAGTACTCTTCAAATTTGTTTAGTAACGTTTGTAAGCTGTTTCTGTCTTCATCTTTTGAGTATTTAAATCCATTATACACTTTCCTATTTACAGGCCCTGCGGTGAGAATTGCTATTTTAATGTTGTCTGAGGCTTCTTGTATTCCATTAGCTACGAGATGAAAATCAAACATTTGTTTAAACCTTTTCCAGACATTTCTTACATTGCCAGTCAGGTCCAGCTGTTCTGGGTATTCAAGCCACATCCTTGAATTAGCGATGTCTTCCAAAGTCAAATGTCCAGTAGGAGAGTTCCATGCCATTTTGAGCTTTCTGTATCTGCCACTGAGTTGTCCTGTAGTAAGCGTCTGAAGCCACTCCTGGGTACCATGTGTTGTTACTCGTGTCTTAATAAAGCTCGTAGTCTCAAATGTGGAGAAGATGCTTTATTGTGAGTTCGTTCTCTCTTCAGAGCTGTTTCCTAAGGTTACCTTCAGTGTTCCTAGCTGGTATGTGTGGGTGTCTGTCCTGCTCCAAGTTCTGCCCTCTGTGAAGTGTGTCCTCACTTCCTGTCCCCGTCTATTTATATGGCTCTCCCGTGCCCCCTCTAGTGTTTGCTCAGTTGTATTGCATCTAGTTAACTTGTGATCACCACAGTCCTCATGAATTACCCCGGGCACGCAATCCTCTATTCTTGTGGCTAGGATCTTTGCCAGCAGCTTGGCGTCGACATTTAGCAGCGAAATCGGCCTATAAGACCCGCACTGCAGAGGGTCCTTGTCCCGCTTCAGGATCAAGGAAATCAGCGCCCGTGACATAGTTGGGGGCAAAGCCCCCCCTCCTCCCTTGTCTCGTTAAAGGTCCGGACCAACAGGGGGCCCAACAGGTCCACATACCTTTTATAAAATTCTGCCGGAAACCCATCCGGCCCCGGCGCCTTCCCCGACTGCATGCTCCCTATCCCTTTAACCACCTCCTCCAGCTCGATCGGCGCCCCCAGTCCTTCCACCTGCTCCTCCTCCACCCTCGGAAATCGCAGCTTGTCCAAGAAGCGCCCCATTCCACCCCCCTCCACCAGGGGTTCCGACCGGTACAGTTACCCATAGAAGTCCCTGAAGACCCCATTAACATCTACCCCCCTCCGCACCACCTTCCCAGCTCTATCCGTCACTCCCCCAATCTCCCTGGCCGCCTCCCGCTTTCGGAGCTGGTCTTCTCCCCATACTCATACACCGCCCCCTGTGCTTTCCACTGAGCTTCCGCCTTTCTGGTAGTCAATAGGTCGAAACTGGCCTGAAGGCTACGCCTCTCCCCCAGCAATCCCTCCTCCGGAGCCTCCGCATATCTCCTATCCACCCTCACCATCTCCCCTATCAGTCTCTCCCTCTGCTCCCACCCTCTCCCTATGGGTTCGGATGGAAATCAATTCCCCTCTAGTCACCGCCTTCAATGCCTCCCAGACCGTCCCCACTCGGACCTCCCCGTTGTCGTTGTCCTCAAGGTACCTCTCGAACCCTCTCGGCCACCTCCTCGTCTGCCAGCAGCCCCACCTCCAAGCGCCAGAGCGGACATTGGTCCCTCTCTTCCCCCAGCCCGAGGTCCACCCAGAGCGGGGCATGATCTGAAATGGCAATGGCAGAGTATTCCACATCCTCCACCCTCGAAACCAGCCCCCTGCTCAGGACAAAAAAAAATCAATCCTCGAATAGGCCTTATGCACATGGGAGAAAAACGAGTACTCCCTGGCCCTTGGCCTTGCAAACCTCCAGGGATCCACCTCCCCCGCCATCTGGTCAATAAATCCCCTCACCGTAGCCGCCGCCAGCCTCCTACCCGTCCGGGACTTGGATCGATCCAATGGAGGATCCAGTACCGTGTTGAAGTCCCCCCAGCATGATCAGGCCCCCCACCTCCAGGTCCGGAATGCGGTCCAACATACGGCGCATAAACCTCGCATCGTCCCAATTTGGGGTGTAAACATTCACCAACACCACCCGCTCCCCCTGCAGCTTACCGCTCACCATCACATACCTCCCGCCACTGTCAGCCACCACATTTAACGCCTCAAACGTCACCTTCTTCCCCACCAGGATCGCCACCCCCCGACTCCTCTCATCCAGCCCTGAGTGAAATACCTGGCCCACCAATCCCTTCCTCAGCCGAACCTGGTCCGCCACTTTCAGGTGTGTCTCTTGGAGAATGGCCACATCCGCCTTCAGCCCCTTCAGGTGCGCAACTACTCGGGCCCTCTTGACCGGCCCATTCAGCCCCCTCACATTCCAGGTTATCAGCCGGATCAGAGGGCTCCCTGCCCCCCCTCCCCTGCCGATTAGCCATAACCCATCCCTTGCCCACCACCGGCCAGTGTCCCCCGCTCTGCAAGTTCCCCACGGGGGCAACTCCCCCCCTCCAGCACCCCCTGCATCCTCCAGCTCCTTCCTGTTTAGCAGCAACCCCGTAACTCCCCCCCACCTCCCCAGGCTAGGACCCCTCCTAGCTGCGCCCCTCCCTCCAAAGCACTCCCGTGCTGACCCCGGCGACTCCCACCCTACCTCCGACTCCTCCCCACGTGGGACTACCCCTCCTCCATCGTGCCCATCAGTGGGTCCCCCCTCTCTTGCGCGGGAAAAGAAAACAGCCAGCAACGGCCCGCGCTTCTCAGCCCCGACTCCGCCCCCACCATCTCCCAGCGCGGGAACCCCGCAGAAAGCCCACGCTTTCGCCCTGCCCGGCCCCGCCTCCTCCAGGGCTACTCCCATTGTCAGTCCCCCCCACCAGCTTCCTGAACTCCCCGTTTTCCCCCCTGCCCGAACCCATCCCCCAGACCTATACAGAAAAACCCACACAAAAAAGGCATAACGACATCACCCCACCCACCCTAAGGCCAACCCATATCTTACATTAAACCAAGCAAATACAAGTACAGTGTTATACAACATCCCCCATCTTAGACCCTCTGTGTAAGCCGAGAAACTGGACTCAAACTAAGGCCCACGCCTCCTACGGGGACTCAAAATAATGGTGCCGATCCTTATAGGTGACCCACAGACACGCCGGCTACACCATGCCAAGCTTCAAGCTGCGTCTGTGGAGCACCGCCTTCGTCCGGTTAAATACGGCCCTCCGCTTCGGCACCTCCGCACTCCAGTCCTGGAAGATCCGCACCTCCGTGTTCTCCCACCTGCTGCTCCGTTCCTTCTTGGCCCACCGGAGCACACACTCACGATCCACGAACCGATGAAAGCGCACCAACACCGCCCGTGGCGGCTCGTTCGGCTTGGGCCTCCTAGCCAGAATGCTGTGGGCCCCCTCTAACTCCAGGGGCTCCTGGAAGGACCCAGCCCCCATCAGCGAGTTCAACATAACAACCACATAGGCCGCCAGGTCCGACCCCTCCAGCCCCTCTGTGAGGCCCAGGATCCGCAAATTCTTCCGCCTCGACCGGTTGTCCAGCTCCTCGAACTGCACCTGCCACCTTTTATGGAGCGTCTTGTGCATCTCCACCTTCCCCGCGACGGCCACGGCCTCATCCGCTTTTCGGAGGCCTGCTTCTGCAGCTCCCGGATCGCGGCCCCCTTGACTGTCTGAGCCTCCATCAGCTCTCTGGTGGTAACCTTCAACGACTCCAGCAGCTCCACCTTAAGCTCCTGGAAGCAGCGCAGCAGAGTCGCCTGCTGCTCCTGCACCCACTGCCTCCACTCCTCCGGGCGCCATTTTGTTTTTCTTCCCCCGCTTTTTCAGGGGTGCTTCCACCGTTTTTATCCTTACCCCACTCCTGGTCCGGACCATAGGACCGTAGGGGCGACTCATGTCCTCTTCCCACGTCGGGATTTGCCGACAAAGTTCTGTTGGGGGCCCTGAAAAGAGCCCCAAAGTCAGTTTTCAGCGGGAGCTGCCGAATGTGCGGCTTAGCTCCGCATTGCCGCCACCGGAAGTCCAGCTGCATCTTTATTAATTCAAATAAAATAAGGTACCAAATGGATTTTTCTATTCACGCTTCAGTGATGAAATGTAGACTTGAAGTGCAAGCATGATTCTACTCTTTCATTGACTTGTTCAGAGTGAAGTGTGGTTTCCTTCAAAAGAAGTTTTAGCATGGCCCCCAGACAATTCAGTATGTATGATGTATTGATTTGAAATGCTTGATGTGTTTTGGAAGGTAGTAGCAAGAACAATTTTCAGCAGAATTTCACAAGCATAATGACAGTCAATTAGACAACTGCACAATAATGTAACAGTGATTGACTAACACCAAGACACATGAACATGAATACCAACCATTCGTTCATCTCTAAGGACTTCCATCACCATAATGTCTTGTATGTTGTCAAAAGACTGTTATTCCCACAGTTGCTTCTTTTTGTCAAAACAACCCATCTTTTTACATATAGGCTGTGTTGCGTTCATTTTCCATCCCTACTTTCTTTTTAAGGGCAATTTCCAGCTCTTGGCAGTGATGAAACCAGTCCACAGGCACTATCCCAAAGCTATATCTTCCTGGTTTAATGTCAGGTCTATTTTTGGATTTCTTCCTCCACCCAGTTGAGAGAAAGAACATGATCCAGCCTATCATTTCCTGATACAGATGGCAAGCAATACAGTCCCAGCCAGTATGGATCATAGTTATGAATTCATTTTGAGGAACGATGATATATTCACAAGTATATGAAACAAGACATTTATGTGCAAGAGAACACCCAAACTTCAAGCAGAACAAACAAACAAATAACCACTTTGCACTTGCTGAATCTACCCAAATTAAAACATCTTCCATGAACAAACCACCCAAATAAGGAAATCCATTTTAGATGTTAGTTCAGAAAATTATTTAATTATTGATGCAAGACCTAGGTTTTGTCAAAGTGGATAATCCCATGCAGCGGGGTAATCCCATGATAGGATTTAAGGAAAGTTCAGCTTTTGACAGTATCTCCAGTACGAGAATCTACACTGCAAACGACTACATTATTAGTATATGTGTTGCAAACTGCCCTGGGACAACAGGTCGGCATGCAAGACTTTCCTTTCATCTGTACTACTAATAAAAAAAGACCATGGGCACATTCTGAAAGCCTCCAATGTGCACGGGCCCAAACTGTCCAACCGCTAGCAAGCATTTAAATTAGTTCATGGCCGTCACTATATGGGCCAAAAAGCTCTGATGCAGTTTTATACAGCTGAAGTACACATCTTGTTTATGTTCCTTACATCTTTGTTGCAATAACAGAAAGTAGTATTTCTCTCGCTTGGCATGCATGGGTACAATCAAAAGCTGACACAGCCACAAGCTGACAAGAATAATGGCAGGTAAAATAGAGTAGTAACATCAACTTGTATTTAACAACACAATATTCCTATTGATTACATTTGAGGGAAAAATGCACAAGTACGTGAAAGTTTGAACAAAAATAAAAATATTGAGGTATTTAACGTAAGAGGTACAGGGGGCGGAATTCTCCCAAAGGCCCGACGGCGTTGTGAAACGTGGAGAGGTTCACAACGGCGTCGGAGGCCTCTCCTGGCCCCCTATTCTCCCCCCGCCGGGGGGGCTAGGAGGGCCGTGCCGGTAAACTCGGCCGCGGGGCCATGTCGCTGGTGTCAAGGCCCGGCGTGCCGAGAATGACGCAGCCGACGCGCCTATTGACGCCAACCCGCGCATGGGCGGCTGACGTCACGACGGATGACGGCAAACCCGCGCATGTGCGGTTGCCGTCTTCCCCTCCGCCGCCCCGCAAGACGTGGCGGCTTGATCTTGCGGGGCGGCGGAGGGGAAAGAGTGCGTCCCATTGAGACGCCGGCCGACGATCGGTGGGCACCGATCGCGGGCCTGTCCCCTCCCGAGCACGGTCGTGGTGCTCAGTCCCCTCTAGGCCCCCCACAAGCCCCAAACGGGCATCTCACACCGTGTTAACGACGGCAGTGACCAGGTGTGGTTGCCACCGTCGTGAAATGGTCGCAAACGGCAGGCCGCTCGGCCCATCCGGGTCGGAGAATCGCAAACCGCGACATGCCATGGGGGGGGGGGGGGGGGGGGGGGGGGGGGGGGAGGGGGTGCGTGAGCGGACCTCCCGCGATTCTCCTACCCGGCATGGGAGCGGAGAATTCCGCCCAGGGTTCTATGCCCCCTGGAAAATATTACATTTTCGCATTGACACCAAGCATTCTGGTTCACTTGTAAGCATTTCCGTATTTTCACAATCAATACGTTTTGAAATGTAAAAAATAAGAACATTAGATTTCCAATTTTAACAGAACAGCTGAATCATTATTTTCCCTGAATTACCTCAACAGGAATTCATTTACATTCAATCACTTGCCACTTCTTCACAAAGATGTGTTCTCCTATTGCAGTGGAAACATCAAACACTCACTTGATTGCTACTGTGAATATCTACCTGGATCTGCTAACACTCATTATAGATTTAAAGGAATTCCAGTCTTCTGTGTAGTGTATCAATGTCAAATGAGACTCAAGAAAGGTGTAATTACGCCACTTTTCCCCACTGCGAGTTCCAGGTAAGTGGCTCAAGAAAACTAATTATTTGGTTCTAACAAGCTAAAATATACATTAATTACATTAGAAATGCCCCTGCGCTTAACTATCAACGTGATCACTTGCTATCACCTAAAGCAATTGTAGTTAATACTAAAGATAGTTTCTTATGATAAAGCTTTTAACAATAAATGTCATATTTATAATTCAAGAAAATTTTAACACAGATTGCTATTTTGCCCATATATCTTTGACAAGCCCTTTAGTTATATATCTCTGTTTTAATAAACTGTAATTTGTAATGGCTTAGCCCCTATGTCCTGACCTTCATAAAGTTCTGATTGCTCGCCATCCCATTTTCACTGATCTACCCTTGCTTTCTGCCCCCATGCAACAAATATAAAGCTCTTCTACTCATTACAAATCCCTCTGCCATTTGTTCTCACTTCTTGAATCTTATACCTTTCCTCCTGTGTGCTGCATTCTCCAATTTTGGTTTTCTTTGGGATCTTCTCAATTCTATATTGTCTGGAAATACTTCCTAAAATCCTCTACTCTACTCTGCCCTATTCATCCTTAAAACATATCTATTTTAACAAGCCTTGATCAACTACAACACAATGTGTCCTTTTCTTTCTTGCTCTGCAAGGAATCTTTCTAACTCTATCAACATTATAGACTTGCTGACTGTCCATTTTATTGGTCATGAACAAAAATGATTTAATAATTCTATAATATTTTCTGTTCATCTCATACTAAGTCTCGACCTCACTTGGTCTTTCACCATCCATCCTTTACTTCACTGTCTCTGCAACAATTTGACCATTTTGCTCTATTCCACTTTTGTGCAAGTTTCTGTGTCGGTGTGTTTTTTCCTTTGCTGCTCAAAATCCACTAGTTATACCCTGTCAACTTGAAAATGCCAAATTTACCCCTAATCTTTTCTTCCAATCCATGAACCAATCCTCTATCCATTCTAATATATTACTCCCAACTCCATTGTTCTTTAGGGTTTTGGCCAAGGGTGGTACTGACTTGGAGGGCTGAAGGGCCTCTTCCTGTGCTGTATTGTTCTTTGTTCTTGTTTGTTCCATAAGCCCATACCTTACCTATAAACCTTTTGCATGGCACCTTATTGAATGCCTTTTGGAAATCCAGGTGAACTAATTCCACTGGCTCTCTACATTCTGAAAAATCTCCAATAAATTTGTCAGACACTAATTTCCCCTTTGTCTGATCATCCAATGATTTTCTAAGTTCATTGTTAAAACCTTCTTAATAATAGGTTGCATAGCTTTCCCAACAACTGATCACAGTAAGAAGTCTTACAACACCAGCTTTAAGTCCAACATGTTTGCTTCAAATACTAGCTTTCGGAGCACTGCTCCTTCCTCAGGTGAATGAAGAGCTCTTCATTATGTCAACGGGTCCTGAGGAATTGTTAGATTTTAATCCCTTGTGTTTTTCAAATACTTTTTCGCTGCAGATAATTATTAGTTTAATTTCTTCACTTTTTTTAGCCTCTAGATTATCCTTCATTTCTGGTTATGTAACATGTGGCTTCCACTATGAAGACAGACACAAAGTATTTGTTCAACGTCTCTGCCATTTCCTCATTCCCAATGATAACTTCTGTAGCAATTTCTAAGGGATAAGTTTCTAAGGGACCATCCTGTCGCAGTTTCTAAAGGACCAATGGTTATTTTAGTTTATATCTTTTTTTATATATACTTGTAGAAGCTCTTACAACCAGTTTCATGTTCCTGGTAAATTTAATCTCTTACTCTATTTTTCTCTTATTGTCAAATCTTTAGTGTCCCTTTGCTGGTTCCTAAAACAACAGTGGGATTAAGAGGGGGTGGCAGCGACATTCCAGCGACTGCAAGGCCGATTGGAGGAGTCCCAAAGGCTTCAGACGCAGGGGATGGTGCCAGCATTGCGTGGCACCTAGCGTGTGCCACGCAACTAGGGTGGCGACCGCAGCGGAAACCCTGAAGCACAACGTAAGAGCCGCGAGTGGTGGTGTCCAAGGCATGGCTCAGTCTCTGACGACCATGGCGGAGGGCCTCGACATCAAGTCTCAGTTGCTGAGGAACACATTCCAGACACAGGTGGACATTGCCAAGGTACTCTACAGCTTGGTCCAGTCACAGAGAACCATCGCTGAGGGTTTTGACACCATGGTGCAGCCAATAGGGGGGGTGGGGGTGGGGGGGGGGGGGCTGGCAGGGCCAGATGACTCAGATGTCTGAGGCTCACTCCAGCTGCCCCTCCATCCCATAGAGACATCTGGGAGCCTCAAATCCCCCAAGCCTTACCATGACTGTCCAATTAGTACTGTAATAATAAATTAGTTTTGTTTCAATCTTTTGATTGGTATATTCTTTGTCAACACTACATTGGGTCATTCTGGAAGAAAAGACAAAGATTACTACATATTATCAATCAGGGTAATATAACACAACCTTCTCTCTGAGTGCCATCCAGCAAGCCAGATGTATTCCAAACTTCACTCTGCACACTTACTCCTGGCTAGATCAGGAGTGCCAAGATCCTAGGCCTTTGCCAGCAATATTTGGGAGGTCTTGTCATCTGCTCTTCCAGATAGTAACCCTTTGGCCGCAAGAGGGTCCGCAGTGGTGAACCCCAGCTCTTTACTGGTTGTTTGTTGGCAGCTGCCTCTACGGTGCTGACACTCCTAAAGTACAGCAGCACTGTTGCAGGACATCCAGTCTACTAATCATCCTCTCAGACAGGCCATCTGTCTTTTCGAGAAGGCACTTGAGAGTTCAGGGAGCATGAAGTGCTATCACAACTAGTGAGACTAAGCCCTCTTTTGAGATAGCCTTCAGCTGTAAAGCTAGAAGTTGGTCACAGTCAAAGGAGATGAAATGGACTTTCCTGAAAGAAGCTGCAGCATGGTTCTGTCCTGTGAGAGTTTGGTAGGACAGACAAGCAGCATCAGTGGTTGGCCCTGTAATGGGTTTTGGGTAGACTTTTCCCATAAAATGACATAAGTACCACTTTTGGCGGGAATATCGGTCGAATCACGCCGGTCTTTCTGGCATGATTCCCATCTTAATCTAATCTTCCTGCACTTTGGAGAAGGCCATGATTTTCACCGACATTGAGAGGGGCAGGCCCAAAATATGCCAGCAGCTCTGGCTCCTCAGAGATCAAACGTTGTAACCTCAGAACAACACTTCAGGCCCCTCCCCTTCTCACCTGCATCAGCCACCCCCCCCCCCCCCCCCAGCCCAAACCACACAAATTTTCAATGCCACTGCCCCCAGCATCAGTTGCCGCCCCCACCCCGTTATGGGGCTGCCAAATACCCTGCCTCCCTTATTCCCTATCCCCCAGCAGTGCCAACCAGGCAGTGCCAGATTGACAGTGCCCTGCCATGTCCCCGACCACCCAGTGTCTACAACAGCCTCGGAGCCCCCAGCATGGTCATCATGCCCGGTCTCCATTTTTTGGAAATTATTAGTGATTCGCGGCAGCTTCACCCTGTGCTGGTAGATGGTAGAATTGTAGGAGATGGGAGAATCTGGTTCAAACCAGATCCTGCATATTTAAATGAAGATTTAAATATGTTACTCTGGTTCATGCCCAAGGAGGGAGTGAACCAGATTGTGTCTGCTGGATGGGTCCGCGAATATTGTGAACTGTTCAGAGCTCCCTATTTCTGGGCTCACCCGATATTTTCCTGACATAGCGGGATTTGCGCAGGCGCAATGCAGCCGGAAAATTGCCCTCTTTCTTTCTTGTCGAAGTTATTTTCCAAACTACTCAAATCTAACTGAACTATAATCATTACTATCGAAATGCTCGCCCAGTGATACACCTGCCACCAGCTCAGCTTATTTTCCTGAAACTAGATCCACAACTGCCCCCTCTCTTGGTGAGCTTGCTACATATTGGCATGCATTTTATGAATTCTGCAGCCTCCATATCAATTAATATTACAGAAGTTGAAATTCCCTGTACTGTATTACTGCCCTGTTGTTCCTGCACTTCTCAGCAATTTGTCTACATATTTGTTATCTCCATCAGCAGAATGGTGGTCAAGAGTATATCCCCAAGCACGGTGGCACAGTGGTTAGCATTGCTGCCTACAACGCTGAGGACCCGGGTTCGAATCCCAGCCCTGGGTCACTGTCTGTGAGGAGTTTGTACATTCTCCACGTGTCTGCGTGGGTTTCACCCCCACAACCCAAAGATGTGTAGGTTAGGTGGATTGGCCACATTAAATTGCCCCTTAATTGGAAAAAATGAATTGGATATTCTAAATTTTAAAAAAAAGAGTATATCCCCATGTGTTATTGCCCCTTTTTTGTTATTTCAACCCAAGAGGCCTTATTTGATCAATATAGCGTATCATTCTGGGGAGGCATGGTGGTGTAGTAGTTAGCACTGCTGCTTCAAGGTGCCGTGGATCTGGGTTCGTCCCTGCTCCGCGTCACTGTCCCTGTGGAGTTTGCACAATCTCCAAGCATGTGCTAGGGTATCACCCCCCACAACCCAATGATGTTCAGGCTAGGTGGATTGGCCACGCTAAATTGCGTATTGTGGCCCCTCTCCCTTTTAACTGCCTCTCTAGCCTGTCTGAATGCACTGAATGTTGATGTGCCATAAGTCATATTTAATAACAGTAACAGATATGGTAACACACTTCGTGTTTGTCTGTGTTATCGGCTCATCTGCTTAATGCATCGGACTCCTTACATTTTCCAGCCTTTGTTTTCTCTGCCACCCATACTCACTAATTTCTGCCTTCCATTTCCAGTTTTGCCTTTCTCCCTTCTGAATCAATGCCCAGGTTCCTATTCCCCGAAAAACTTATCCCCAATAGCACGAACAAATGTCCCTGCCAAGATATTAGTCGCAACACTGTTGAGGTGCAACCCATCTCGCTTGGACAGGTCCCATCTCCCCAGAATCAGACTCAATGTCTCAGGAATCTAACGTCTGCCCTCAGGGACCATTATTCCAACCACTCATTCATCTGTACTCCCTCCCATTTCTGTACCCTGTTTTCTAAAACCGAATAAACTGGACAGCAAAGCGCAATGCATGATTGATTTACCAAACAAATCTTATTAAAAAAAGCCTTTAAAAATCAAACGAGGAAAAATTTTACGCAGCACAGTTTGGACCTGGAATGCACTGCTTGAGAATATAGTGAGTGGAGGAAAATAATTTTTAAAAAGAGCACCCAATTCATTTTTTCCCAATTAAGGGACAATTTAGTATGGCCCTATCCACCTACCCTACACATCTTTTGGTTGTGGGGGTGAAACCCACGCAAACACGGGGAGAATGTGCAAACTCCACACGGACAGTGAGCCAGAGCTGGGATCAGATCTGGGACCTCGGCGCCGTGAGGCAGCTGTGCTAACCATTGCACCACCGTCCTGCTCTTAGTGGAGGAAAATTCAATCATGGATTTTAAAAGGGAATTGGATAATTATCTACAGAGCAATGGGAAAAAGGTGGTGGAGTGGGACTAGCTCAGTAATGTTTCTATATATTCCATGACTCCATAAATAGGGCAAAAAGAATCTCCAGTTAATTTTTAAGAAATTGAAGGAGTAATTGAAATGCTACTTCTTACAGATCCAAAATTAAAAAGCATGCAAAATCTCAAAATTTATCTTGGAAAGGCACTTGATACATACATCACAAGGAACATGCAATCACATCTGACGTTGTCTCCTGGTTTCTCACTGATGTGGAGCCAAGTCATACATATAGATGCCAGGGATCAACCCCTCTGGTCAGCTGGTCTCCATCAGCGTTTCTGGGAACATGCGCTCTCAGCATAAGAGCAGGTGAGAAAAATCAGACTTGGCTCCCAAACTAACCTCCACTGTTAAAAAAAATTGCAAGCTGATAGTTATCGAGGGCAGGATTGGGCTTGACTGTGACGTTTCTCAGTCAAAACATCTACTGCTAATGTTTACTGTTTTAATCACCCCACCATTGGCAGCTGTGCCTTAATCTGTCTGGGCCCTAAATGAAGCTCCCTCCCTAAACCTTCCCACAACTCTCGCATCAGAACCTACCAACCAAACTTCTAGCCTTCTCTCCCAATATGTAGTTTGGTAACAAATTCCGTTTCAAAATCAGCCCCGAGAAGTACCTTGAGGCAAATTACGAGTTGCTGTTATTGTTTAGAATTAGTCATAATAATGATTTCTGGAGCAAGGAGGGTTGAAGGACTGACGCATTGTCATATTTCTCCCAAATATTATCTTCAGGAAAGGGGAGAAAATATGAAGAAGGAACAATGAGAAAGAGAATTTAGCAGTGTTTTAAATTATATAGGTCACAAGTTGACCCTTGCAGTCACTATCTTAATCACAAATTATTCCGGATAATTTGTAATGGAATGGGTACTAAGGAAAACAAGCCTAAGGAACAACTTCTGCAGCAAAACAAACCTGAATTTCAGTACAAGGAATCAAGCATTATACAGAGGGAAAACCGTACATTTAACATAACCAGTGGAGTGAAGGGTTAAAAAGAAAATTAAAGTTAATTAAAATGAACAAAAAAATATGAAAAAAGCCATGAAAAAGATTATGGTTTACTACTTAATCCATACCAAAGGGGTTATGCTTTTGGAAAGCTTGTTTTGTGGGTTGGTCCAATGAACAAACCTCCAGCTTTATTCATGACAAAAGACGCCGAAATGTAGCAGTGTGTGGTCTACATAACAACTAGTTTGCTGCACGTAGATTCAAATGTAGGTTTAATGTCACCTTCTTACAATTAGGTGCTCGTTATATTGTCAGCATATCCATCCAGTATCACAAAAGAATTTGTTCAAACATGACTGCTTCATTCCAACATGAACGTCTACATATTTTTGGATTTTATAAATTTGCAAACAGTCTGAAATTCTCATGAATTAATAAAAAACAGCATTGAGGACCTGGGTTCGATCCTGGCATCGGGTCACTCTCTGCGTGGAGTTTGCACATTCTTGCCGTGTCTGTATGGGTTTCATCCCCACAACCCAAAGATGTGCAGGTTAGGTAGGTTGGCCACGCTAAATTACCCCTTAATTGGAAAGAAATAATTGGGTACACCGGACTAAATTTGAAAAAAAGTGAATAAAAGACAGGGAGGCACGGTGGCGCAGTGGTTAGCATGGCTGCCTTAGGGTGCCGAGGATCCCTGGGTCACTCTCCATGTGGCGTTTGCCCATCCTCCCAGTGTCTGCATAGGTCTCACCCCCACAACTCAAAGGTGTGCAGGGTAGGTGGATTGGCCACACTAAATTACCCCTTAATTAGAAAAACACTTTAAAAAGTGAATAAAAGACTCCAATCCTGATAGTCTATTACCAAAATGTTCTTGTGCCTTTTCTGTGTTCTATTAAAAAAAATTAGATGCGGACTTGTAAAAGCATAGAACGTTTCAATTGCTATTTTGCCAAAAAATCTCATGTGTTTCATACTAAAGTTTTGTTTCACTCATTCCACCAATGAAAAGAAAATAGCCTCTGGACCATGTGCGCTGAATTGCTGACAGACACTTGCCTCTGCCGAAAGGCCAGCTGAGAAGGAATAGCTTCTCCCTTTGACCAGCTAATTTGAAGTAGACATTTCCCTTTTGAATTATGAAAGCTAATAATGTGTCTCATTACAACTTTTAAAAAATAAGAAAACATTTCGGCATAATTATACCTACATTTTAAACCCTAAATAGTCTACACGTTTACTCATTTTCCCATTACACAAACCAGGATATTTTCTCCTCCGTTACCCCCCTGCCTTCTGAGGAAAACTATGGGTTGATTTTCACTACCCAAGGTGGCAGCTCAAGTCAGGAAATTGTTCCACTTGGCAGACCTCCCTTGATATAATTGCAATGCAACTTTCACTCAAGGGAGGAGGGGACAGGATCAAGTCAAACCCCCTGATCCTGGAAGCACATCAAAGGCCATCAATGGAGTGCGTGAGTATTGAGGCAGGCTGGCTAGAAGGCTCGCCTCAGTTATCTGGGACTTTGCTCCATTTGATTTCAAAGCTGTTCGGCCCTCCAGCCCTCACCTCCCAACCACCCATTCCACAATGCAGCCGATGCCACCTGATACCCCCAAGGCATCTCCAATGTCACTGTGGGAATGTCTCAGGAGCCATGTAAAGATGAAAAAAATCTAAATCTAATAGAGCTCATTCACACTTGATACAGAAAAAAACCTCTCTTCATGAAACCCATTCAAAGATTTTAAATCCCCTCAAGTGGTCAATGTTAGAAAAACAAATAAACACCTATTCAGTAACTACATCAGAGACTGCTAATCCTTTAATAGTCTATTTAAATCACAATGTAAACTCCACCCTCCCCAGCTGAGATACGTGCTTCTGGAGTTTTTGAAATTCAGCTCAGTGTTCAAAATAACCTTGAATGTAATAAAAGGCCTTGGGAAATATCAATTAGCTCGACTGAAACTGCAGAAACAGATGGTAATCGTTTTTCTAAGCCATATCAGATGGCCTGCCAAGTAGTCCAGCAGAACTTTTTACCCCAAACTAAAGCTGCAGCCCGTTTTTTTCATATTTAAAGGGCTGGGGATTTAAAGGGCTTTATAAATGATACTTAAACAGGCCATATCCATCATATAACAGTATTTATATGAACGGCAGAAGTTTGTGACTCTCACACTTTAGGTTAATACTCTTGACACAGCAAAAATGGGCTCTTTTTGAACTCAGCACTAATTTCAAATGGCCCTGCCAAATTTCCTTCCTGTGTGAACACCCTTCCCCCACCAGAAAAAAAATGGGATCTGACGGAAAGGAGGGCAGGACCTCCGCAGCCTGATCTCACCTGCCTGCCATTTAATAATATGTTTTATTAGTGTCACTCGTAGGTTTACATTAACACTGCAATGAAGTTACTGTGAAAATCCCCGAGTCGCCACACTACAGCACCTGTTTGGGTACACTGAGGGAGAATTCAGAATGTCCAATTCACCTAACAAGCACATCTTTCAGGACTTGTGGGAGGAAACAGGAGCGCCCGGAGGAAACCCACGCAGACACAAGGAGAACGTGCAAACTCCACAAAGACAGTGACACAAGGCGGTAATCGAACCTGGGTCCCTGCCGCTGTGAAGCAACAGTGCTAACCACTATGCTATCCTGCTGTTTTTAGAAGTCTCCGGTGTCAGATTGACTCTGCGAAAATCCAGCCCCAAGTGGAAGTTGTGGGACAGCCTTACTCCTTCGAGTAACAAGGGACATCGCCTTGCCCAAAAACAATCTAACACGGATGGTCACAATTTGATAATTCATTCAACTAAGGATTCCCTCTGAGCACTACTTCAACACCTTCAGCTACTGGACAGATATACCTGTGGAAATGCCAGGAAATTACTTCTATTAATAATTTTAAGTTAAAGAGTTGGCATTTGTAGGAGCCTGGTAATCCCAACATTTTGTTAAAGTCAAAGAGTGAAGAGATAATTGTAAGGTACTTGGAACTAACTTTTCATACACAAGTCATTTACCTGGTGAAGCTCATCTCGGAGAGATTCTTTTGGAGGAATTGCTAGATTTTCTGGGGCATTATTTGATTGTTTAAATATATATATCCACGTCACAACAGGAGCAACTAGATCAGTGCGGCAAACATTACAGAATTATAATCCTGGTAACTAAAGTGAGTAGAGGCCAAGGTTGCTTTTTAAAAAGGCCCAATGGGCTCTTGCATTGAGTGAAAGACTCAAAGCATTCCTTCAGCTGAGTTTATTATATATTTATAACGATTTTTCACAATATATTCTGAAGACCGCCTTTCAAGATCGATGGATGTAACAAAGCACGCCACAGCCAAAGAAATACCTTTGAAGTGCAGTTAATGTTATAATGCAGGCAACATGTAGCAGCCAATTCATCAACAGCACAGGCCTCAAGAGAGAGAGAGAGAGAGAGAGAGAGAGCAATGAGATGAGGTTGGCTCTTAATTGCCCCGTTCTGAAATGGCCTAGCAAGCCACTCAGTTCAAGGGCAATTAGAGATGGGTAACAAATGCTGGCTCAGCCAGCGACGCCCACATCCCAAGAATAAATAAAACAGGAACCAGATAATCTTTGTTTTCAGTGGTGTGGAGCCCTTGGTGGTGGCGGGGTAGGGGAGAGAGAATGATTCGCTCAGGGGGAGAGAGGGTGGGCGAGGGGGCTCAGCGCCCTCGGTCCGCCATGCCATCCTCCAGATTTTGTATACACACAATGGGAGCAGCTTCAGCTGCTGCCTGTCTGTCCCACCGAACACGCCTGTGAAAGAGCCCTATCCGTGGTAATATGGTGAAGTTAACTTTAACCCTTGTCGACCGTGGCGGCTGCTGGCCACAGAGCTGAAGACTGTTGATAATGGGGAATTGGTAATTCTAGTAATGTGAGCACCTCACAGCTCCCAAGTGGATTCCCTGTACGTGCCATGATGTGACTGCCTAACATCCCAATCAGGCTGGGAGGCTTGGACATTTGTCCTGAACTCTGGAAGCAGCAAACATTCGAACACTCAAGAGCTAGGCCTCAGCACTGGGGGCATCCCTGCGACCAGAGGATGGTGTGCGTGGAACTAGGTGGGGAGCCAGCGCCCGGTCCGAGTCATGTTTCCAGTGGGTATCTGGGGTACAGGGTCTGGGGCCCGATGCCCAGGGGCCACTGCTGCAGCTGGAGTTGTGCGTGCAAGACATATTGGATAGCACCCTGAGGGATGGCAGGTGATGTGATAGTGGGGTCACTTGGCGGATCAGAGGTTATGGGGCTGGAAATCATAGCTGATAGTCAGTCTCACAGTCTTCTGAATTCCTTACAGACATTACAGTATAAATGATATCTTGGACCCTGCAGAAGCTGCCCTCGCAGTAGTGTCGGCTAGCAAGGTGCCGCAGAAGGCAGTGACAGCAGTGACGACAGAGGCTCAAGGCAGCAGCCATGTGCAGGACCCCGGCAAGGTCTACCTGAGACTGCGACATGCTCCCCAATGACCGGGGCATAGAATCCTGGAATCCCTATAGTGAAGGAGGAGGCCACTCAGCCCATCGAGTCTGCACTGGCCCTTGGAAAGAGCACCCTACTTAAGCCCACCTCCACCCTATCCCCATAACTTTGTAACCCCACCTTTTGACATTAAGGGGCAATTTAACATGGCCAATCCACCTAACCTGCACATCTTTGGACTGTGGGAGGAACCGGAGCATGCGGAGGAAACCCACGCAGCACGGGAAGAAAGTGAAAACTGCACAGAAACAGTCACCCCGGGCTGGAATTGAACCCGGGACCCTGGAACTATGAGGCAGCAGTGCTAATCATTGTGCCACCGTCCAGCCATGCTCCGCAGTGACTAGTCAATGCCCACCTGCATAAGGGACACGTTCCCAGCAACTCGGACATGCCGTCGAGGTGCTCAGATGTGGCGTTTACTGACTAAGCTATGCCTTGGACACTCAGGTGCTAACATCGTGGTCCAGGCTTTACACTGCGGTCACCACCTTAGCAGGGTGGGGCTCGGTTCCGTGCATTCCCGGTGCAATCTACTCAGCCAGTAGCCTTTAGGAATCCTCCAAACGGCTATGGACCCGCTGGTGAGTCACTGACATCTTCCTCTGAATCTCACGGCCCCACCCTATTCATTGCATCAGCTCCAGGGTAGCCTGATCCTGAGGCTCAGCATCTGACTGGGACTCAGCAGGGTCCTGGGATCCAGCAGATCTCCGAATGCTGTCTCCCCCCTGGATGCTCTAACCTTCACCTGCTGTGCATCTGCAACTGTGTGGTGCTCACGAGATTGTGCCCCAGAGGCCTGTCCACGTCTTACGCCCACCAAGGTGTGTCTCTGCACTGGTGGAGGGTGGGGATGACGTGACGCATCAATGGTGGCATCCTCAGAGCTCTCATCCAAAGTGTTGTCATGGGCGACAGGCGAAGGCAGCGGATGCGCCACGCAATATGATGGATATCCTGCAGGAGAATGGACATGTGATCAGTGGGAGGGAAGAATCGTCATCCTGGCATTAACAACTCACTTGTGACAGGTCATCTGGGTGGGGGCAGGTGGATACTTTCCATAGGCCAATCTCAACGTCAGTGACCGATCTGTCCTCGGCTACCCTTGCGAACTCCAGGGCCTACTCCTCGCAAAGAGTGAGAACCATGAGGTCCTGTGCCCCGCCGCCAGACTGGGTCCTTTTCCATCTGGTGTGAGCCAACCTCTCCTGCAGGGATAGGAGACAGAAAGGAGCACCATTGCTGGGGTGCGCTGGTGGATGCCACGGTGTACTGAGGCATGTCACGGTGTTGTGCTCGGGGGTGAGGGGAGGGCGGTGCCAGGGGGGTCCTCAGAGGATAGCAGGCAGGACCAGTGTCAAATGCCAACTCACCCATGCAGCCCAGTGGAGGTCGCGGAGTTTCTTGCAGCACTGGGTGGAGGTCCTCCTGGTTACACTCCCTGAGCTGACAGCTGCTGCCACTGCCTCCCATCGGCACTGGCTGCCTTGTGGCTGACCCTCCAGGACTCTCGGGGAATCAGGGTGTCCCGTCTGGACTCAACCATGTCCAATTATCTGGCTAGGTTGGCATCCCCGAATCGTGGAGCTGGTCTGCAAGGAAGCATGGCTGGATGCTGTCTGGGGTTTGCTTTGCGGGATCAGTTTAAGTGCTGCTCCCACTCGTTAGCGGGGAGCTTCCGGGACAGTTCCGGTGAAGCAGCTGCGGCTTCAGTTGTGCCGTGAAGTCAGTTGCGGCGTGAAGCCCGTGGGGCATCGTTAAGTGCCCTGATTAACGTTAGGTACCAGTGATGGCCTCGCCGAGTTGGCCATCATAACACCTGGCATTTCCCGCTCGCTACCATACTAAACTTTTCCGTTAAATCATGCCCAGGATCTTTTACATCCAGCGGAGAGGGCAACTCAGGCCTCTGCTTAACATCTGAAATATGGCACTTCCCATTGCCACAAAGAACTAAAGCTGCTTCCCACCGCAACAGCCAAAACACAAAATGTTGCAGTATAGTTTTTTAAAATAAATGTAGAGTACCCAATTCATTTTTCCAATTAAGGGGCAATTTAGCATGGCCAATCCACCTACCCGGCACATAGAATCATAGAATTTACAGTGGAGAAGGAGGCCATTTGGCCCATCATGTCTGCACTGGCCCTTGGAACGAGTACCCTACTTAAGCCCGCGCCTCCGCCCTACCCCCGTAACCCAGTAAACCCACCAACCCCATAACCCAGTAAACCCACCAACCCCACCTAACCTTTTTGGACACTAGGGGCAATTTAGCATGGCCAATCCACCTAACCTGCACAAGAATGTGCAGACCCCGCATAGACAGTACAGTGACCCAAGCCGGGAATCGAACCTGGGACCCTGGAGCTAACCATTGTGCTACCATGCTGCCTTTGGGTTGTGGGGATGAAACCCATGCAAACACGGGGAGAGCGCGCAAACTCCACACGCACAGTGACCCAGAGCTGGGATCAAACCTGGTACCTCGGCATCGTGAGGCCGCAGTGCGTACCACTGCACCACCGTGCTGCCCTATGTTGCAGTATAGTTAAACAAGCCCTTACTGAACCATAAATCACTATTTTACAATTACAAGTTTGAAATTAAGTCATGGAAAATCGAATAATCCTTTTCAGGAATGAACAATAATGCATCTAATCAAAACATTTACCACGCCAGTCGCTCAGTATACAGATGGAAAAGAACAATTCATCAAGCTAAGGATAAACTAGTCTGAAAGCAAAATACTGCGGCTGCTGGAAAGCTGAAATAAAAAGTGTGGAAATAATCAGCGGGTTGCAGCTTTGGTGGAGACAGAAACTGAACTAATGTCGTGTCTAATATAACTTTTTGTTAGAACTAACATTGGGCAGAAGCTTGTGCCGGTGACTGGAGTCTCAGCCACTGGCTTGAGAGCTGGCGAGCCGCCCTGCTTCATAACTTTCCAGGAAAGTCTGCCGGTAGTAAAAGGCAATCAGACAGGCCAATAGCGGGTCTTTCTGTGGTATCAGGACACTGGGGAGGCGGGGGGGCCTCTGCTTACTGAGAGCCGCCAGTCTCTGCAGAGCCACCAGGGTAGATGTGGCTGCTGCCAGGACAACCATTCAAGGCCCAGGATCCAGGTCAAAGGAGAGAGATGGCAGGTGGGGTTTCGTGGGGGAGTGCATGCAGGGAGTTGGTAGGAATTACAGTGGGGTATCTCTTTGCAGGTCACCCCTTCCCAATGTTGCTTCCTTTGAATAGGCACCGAATGCTCTTCCAATAGAGATACACTGCGCACCCCCGCCCCCCACCCGCCCCCCGGTAACTCTGCTCCTCTCTTCACAGATGCTGCCAGACCTGAGTATTTCCAGCACTTTGGTTTTTATTTATTATAAATTAGTCTGAGCATTTCTGAAGAAATTATATCTCACTTTTAAAAAAAAGATCAAATTTAAATCCACACCAAAAGAACTCAAAACAAGTCTGTGCTGCGCTCTGTTCTTTTCATCAAGTTTAACCACAAAAGAACTCGAGAAAGGGAGAAAACATATGATTAAGAAGAAATATAAAGGAAAATAATGTGATGCCCTTCAGGCTATAGATTATTATGATTGCGGAACTTTTGAAATCTCGACATAATTGAAGCCAGTAAAGCCATCTATAAAAGTTTGTTAAGGCGGTGATTTTAAACAGCTGAAAGCTCTTTATCACCTTGCTGCCTCCTGGAGCTCAACATCATTATATTCATAAGGTGCTTGTAACAATACTTTCGTTGTCACACATTGGGTACATCTAGGCTAACAGCTAAACTAACTACAAAGCCAGAGGTTCCTGGCAGAATTTTAATCCATTCGTATAATCTTTCAACCATTAAATGGGAGGATTTGATTTAATTTAATTGCACACTCAAAAGTTTACATAATCAGTGCCAATAATTGCAAAAAACATCTGTCCCTTGAAAATCAAGATTCTAAAACGCTCAATGCAGTGACAGCACATGAATCAATTAACACCATTATCTACTGTGTGCAGGAAAATTAAGAAAAATAGTAGTTTCTCAAATTTTCTTTGTAGCCCAGTATGTCCCAGCAACTTTGCCTGCAGCATGCATTTGGGTGGCAGCTTGGGGGGAGAAGAGAACATGGACTTTCATACATTTCTTTAGATCACACAATTACTGGTGTGTCAAGTTGGAGATGGCAGCGCATAGAAGCCAGGGAAAAGAAACCAAAATAACTAAACTACTTTTTATTTATTATTCTACTCTCCTCTTACATCATGTTTCCCAACTCCACAGCAGATCTCTCATTGAGGTTTGCAATACTGATCTCTAGTTACTAACCCACAAATAAATTATTCACCTTTTGACGAAGCTGCCTGTTTGCTTTCACGGATTTACAGAGTAGCAACCGATATTCAACCAACCTCCCTTAAACCAATGAATGAAATGTACCATTTCTTCCTTTCAAAAGGGGCAATTCTGCGATTTAAAAATAAATAAATAATTTTTATTCAAATTTTCACAAAATATCAATAACAAAAAATACTAAGAAAAGAACAAACCGCCCCCCCCCCCCCCCACCCCGTGTATACAAAAAGGAAGAAATAAATTAACGCCCGTCATTAGCAAAGAACAAATATACACGTCCCTTCAGCCCAAAACAAAGAGACGACCCCCCTCCCTCGGTTGCTGCTGCTGCTGCTGGCCTTTTTCTACCGTTCTGCCAGGAAATCTAGGAATGATTGCCACCTCCTGAAGAACCCCTGCACTGATCCCCTTAGGGCAAATTTCACCCTCTCCAATTTAATAAACCCCGCCATATCGTTGATCCAGGCCTCCACGCTTGGGGGCCTCGCATCCTTCCACTGAAGAAGAATCATCCGCTGGGCTACTAGGGAAGCAAAGGCCAGAATGCCGGCCTCTTTCGCCTCCTGCACTCCCGGCTCCTCTGCAACCTCAAATATTGCGAGCCCCCAGCCCGGCCTGACCCTGGATCCCGCCACCCTCGACACCGTCCTTGCTACCCCCTTCCAAAATTCCCCCAGGGCTGGGCATGCCCAGAACATATGTCCTCGCTCCCAAAGTGCCGGCTCATCCTTATCCCGGTCATGTGAGCCCTATGCAGCACCTTAAACTGTATGAGGCTAAGCCTTGCACAAGAAGAGGAGTTCACCCTTCCTAGGGCGTCCACCCACATCCCCTCCTCAATCTCCTCACCCAGCTCCTCCTCCCATTTACCCTTCAGTTCCTCTATCGAGGCCTCGTCTACCTCCTGCATCACTTGGTACGTTGCCGAGATCCTCCCCTCTCCAACCAAAACCCCGAGAGCACCCTGTCCTGGACCACCCATGGTGGCAACAGAGGGACCTCCGCCACCTGCCGCCTGACAAACGCCCTTGCCTGCATGTACCTAAAGGTGTTCCCCGGGGGGAGCCCGAACTTCCCTTCCAGCTCACCCAGGTCCCTCAACCTCCTAACACCTGCCCTGTTCAGGGGCTGTTTAGCACAGGGCTAAATCGTTGGCTTGGAAAGCAGACCAAGCAGGCCAGCAGCACCGTTCGATTCCCGTAACAGCCTCCCCGAACAGGCGCCGGAATGTGGCGACTAGGGCTTTTCACAGTAACTTCATTTGAAGCCTACTCGTGACAATAAGCGATTTTCATTTCATTTTCATTTCATTCTGTGCCAACTCAGGAACCCGCCGTCAATTCTCCCCGGGACAAACCGGTGGATCCCCCGTATCGGGGACCCCATCGAGGCCCCCACCTCCCCCTTGTGCCGTCTCCATTGCCCCAATATTCTGAGGGTAGCCGCCACCACCAGGCTCGTGGTATACCTCGTTGGAGCGAGCGGCAGCGGCGCCGTTACCAACGCCTCCAGGCTCGTGCCCACACTGGACGCCATCTCCATCCTCTTACATGCTGCCCTTTCCCCGTCCATCACCCACTTACGCACCATCGCTGCGTTGGCAGCCCAATAATACCCACAGAGGTTGGGCAGCGCCAGCCCCCCCCCCCCCCCCCCCCCCGAGCCCTGCCCCAGGAACATCCATCTCATCCTCGGGGTCCCATGCGCCCACACAAACCCCGTAACGCTCCTGTTAACCCGCCTGAAAAAGGCCTTCGGGATAAGGATGGGGAGGCACTGGAACAGGAACAGAAATCTCAGGAGCACCGTCATCTTGACTGATTGCACCCTACCCGCCAGAGACAGCGGCAACTTGTCCCATCTCTTAAACTCCTCCTCCACTTGCTCCACCAGCCTTGTGAGGTTAAGCTTATGCAAGGCCCCCCAGCTCCTGGCCACCTAGACCCCCAAGTACCTGAAGCTCCTCTCCGCCCTTTTTAGTGGGAGCCTACCAATTCCCCCCTCCTGGTCCCCCGGGTGTACAACAAACAGCTTGCTCTTCCCCAAGTTGAGCTTGTACCCTGAGAAATCCCCAAATTCCCTGAGAATCCTCATCACCTCCAGCCATCCCCCCACTGGGTCTGCGACATACAACAATAGGTCATCCGCATAAAGCGACACTCGGTGTTCCTCACCAGCCCCCTCCAGTTCCTCGACTCCCTCAACGCCATGGCCAGGGGTTCAATTGCCAGCGCAAAAAGCAGGGGGGACAAGGGACACTCCTGCCTCGTCCCTCGGTATAGCCGAAAATACACCGACCTCCTCCTATTCGTGGCCATGCTCGCCATCGGGGCCTCAAATAACAGCCTCACCCACCTGACAAACCCCTCCCCAAACCCGAACCTTTCCAGCACCTCCCACAAGTATCCCCACTCAACCCTATCAAAGGCCTTCTCCGCGTCCAACACCACCACTATCTCTGCCTCCCCTTCTACCGCCGGCATCATTATAACATTCAAGAGCCTCCATATGTTAGTGTTCAGCTGCCTCCCCTTCACGAACCCCGTTTGATCCTCGTGGATAACTTGCGGCACACAGTCCTCTATCCTCGTGGCTAAAATCTTCGCCAACAGCTTGCCGTCCATATTTAAGAGTGAGATCGGCTTGTATGACCCACACTTCAGGGGAACCGTGACCCGCTTAAGGATCAAGGAAATCAGCACCCGAGACATCGTCGGAGGCAGAGCCCCCCCTTCCCTTGCCTCGTTGAAGGTCCTAACCTACAAGGGGCCCAACAGGTCTGCATACATCTTATAGAATTCGACCGGGAACCCATCTGGTCCCGGCGCCTTCCTTGACTGCATGCTCCTTATCCCTTTGACCAGCTCCTCCAGCTCAACCGGTGCACCCAGTCCCTCCCCCTGTCCGTCCTCCACCCTCGGGAATCTCAGCCGGTCCAAAAAGCACCCCATCCCCCCCTCATCCGCTGGGGGTTTGGACCAATACAGTTCCTCACAAAAGTCCCTGAAGACCCCATTAATGTCTACCCCCCTTCACACCACATTCCCTCCCCTATCCTTAACTCCACCAATCTCCCTGGTCGCTTCCCGCTTACGGAGCTGGTGCGCCAGCATCCTGCTCGACTTCTCCCCATATACATATACCGCTCCCTGTGCCTTCCTCCACTGAGCTTCCGCCTTTCTGGTGGTCAACAAGTCGAACTCAGCCTGGAGACTACGCCGCTCCCTCAGCAATCCCTCCTCCGGAGCCTCCGCGTATCTCCTGTCCACCCTCACCATCTCCCCCACCAGTCTCTCCCTCTCTCTTAGCTCTCTCCTCTCCCTGTAGGCTCGAATGGAAATCAACTCCCCCCTGACTACCGCCTTCAGTGCCTCCCAGACCGTCCCCACTCGGACCTCCCCATTGTCATTGGCCTCCAGGTACCTCTCGATACATCCTCGGACCCGCCTGTCCACCTCCTCATCCGCCAGCAGCCCCACCTCCAAGCGCCAAAGCGGACGCTGGTCTCTCTCCTCCCCCAGCTCGAGGTCCACCCAGTCCGGGGCATGGTCAGAAATGGCTATCGCCGAATACTCAGCATCCTCCACCCTCGCAATCAGCGCCGTACTCATAACGAAAAAATCAATCGGGGAATAGGCCTGATGCACGTGGGAGAAGTATGAAAATTCCCTGGCACTCGGCCTCGCGAACCTCCATGTATGCACCCTCCCATCTGGTCCATAAACCCCCTCAACACCTTAGCCGCCGCTGGCCTCCTACCCGTCCTGGATCTGGATCGATGCAGTGCCGGATCCTGCACCGTGTTAAAATCCCCCCCCATTATCAGGTCCCCCGCCTCCAAATCTGGAATCCAGCCCAACATGCGCCGCATGAAACCCGCATCGTCCCAATTCGGGGCGTATACATTGACCGGCACCATCCGCTCCCCCTGCAGCTTGCCGCTTACCATCACATACCTCCCGCCGCTGTCTGCCACCACATTCGACGCCTCAAACGACACCCTCTTCCCCACCAGGATCACCACCCCCCGATTTTTTCCATCTAGCCCCGAATGAAACACCTGGCCTACCCAGTCCTTCCTCAAATCTAACCTGATCCGCCACCTTCAGGTGCGTCTCCTGAAGCATGGCCACATCCGCCTTCAGCCCCTTCAGGTGCGCAAACATGCGGGCCCATTTGACCGGCCCATTCAGTCCCCTCACATTCCAGGTTATCAGCCGGATCAGGGGGCTACCTGCCCCCCTCCCCCGCCGACTAGCCATTACCCTTTCTCAGCCCATGTGCCCGCGCCCCCGCCCGGCCCGTTCCCCACGGCAGCAAACCCCCATCCCGAGCCCCTCTACATACTCCAACTCCTTCTTGGCCATTCCACCAGCAAACCGGTACCCCTCCCCCCCCCCCCCAGCTGCGTTGCTCCCTCCATTGCACTCCCACAAGTCAGCTGACTCCTGCTGACCCCGGCCACTCCTCCCAGCATGGGGCTTCCCCTCCTCCCCAGTGTCCACCAGCAGGCTTTCCTCCTCCCCCTCCCGCTCTCAAGCGGGAAAAAGCCTGCGCTTCCCAGCTCCGGCCCCACCAACCCTCAGCGCGGGAAAAAGCCCGCGCTTTCCACCTGCCCGACACCACCTCCTCTGAAGCAGCTCCCTTTACCAGCCCGGTCCCCTCGCGGGGCCCCAACCCCCCTTTACACCATCAGCCCCCCACACTGCAGGTCTGTCCCCCTCCTTGAGCTCATCCAACAAACCCAAGCAGAAAACAGTGCCCCACCTGCCCTAAAAACAACAAAGAACCAACATTAAACAGAGAACCCCCCCTCAAAATATAACAGTTACATGCAGACCCCCGCACCCAACCCTCAGTGTGAGTCCAACTTCTTGGCCTGCACAAAGGCCCACGCCTCCTCCGGGGACGCAAAGTAAGTGTCGGTCCTTGTAGGTGACCCACAAACGCGCCGGCTGCAGCATGCCGAACTTTACTCCCTTCCTGTGCAGCACGCCTTCGTCCGATTGTACCCGGCCCTCGTATTTGCCACCTCCGCACACCAGTCCTGGTAGATGCGTACCACTGTGTTCTCCCACCTGCGGCTCCGCTCCTTCTTGGCGCACCTGAGCACACACTCCCAGTCAGCAAACCGGTGGAACCGCACCAGCACCGCCCGTGGCGGCTCATTCGACTTGGGTCTTCTTGCCAATATTCTGTGGGCCCCCTCCAGCTCCAGGGGCCCCTGAAAGGACCCAGCTCCTATCAGCGAATTTAGCATGATGACCACGTAGGCCCCCATGTCTGACCCCTCCAGCCCTTCCGGAAGACCCAGGATCCGCAACTTTTTCCGCCTCGACCGGTTCTCCATCTCCTCGAACCTCTCCTGCCATTTTTTATGGAGCGCCTCGTGCATCTCCACCTTCACCGCGAGGCCTAAGGTCTCGTCCTCTCTTTCGGAGGCCTTTTGTCGGATCGCCACCCCCTGGGCCGTCTGGGTCTCCAGCAGCTTGTCAATTGAAGCCTTCAACGGCTCCAGCAGCTCCGCTTTAAGCTCCCTGAAGCAGCACTGGAGAGTCTCCTGCTGCTCCTGCACCCACTGCCTCCTGGTCTCTGCCCGCCACCATCTTGTGCTTCTTCCCTCGCTTCTGCTTTGGCGCTGCAACCACTTTCTTACTCGCCCCACTCCTGGTCCAGGCCATATACTGCTGGGGAAATGTTGCTGACTCCTTCCCACGTCGGGAAACATCGAAAAGGACAGCTGGGGGCCTTAAAAAGAGCCCAAAAGTCCGTTCCTGGCGGGAGCTGCCGAACATGCGGCTTAGCTCCGCATAGCCATAACCGGAAGTCCAATTCTGTGATTTTTAAAATATCATACCATGTTGTACTTTCTTCTCGATTAATTCTACTTTGTGAACTCAGCTGTCTTTATGTACCATATTGTATCACACAGCATGGTTTCTCAGAGTTAACAAAAAGAAAAGCTCACTCAACATTTGTAATTCTTAGAGACAGGGTGGAACCATGTCATTAAAGGCAAAGCACTAAAACAGCTTCAATTTATTCACGAAACACAGCAGAATCAAATCATCCAGAGCCTACAGCTAATCAGAATTCCTCAGAAAAACACTTCACCAATTGTGAAGTAAACAAAGTAGAGAACACACATCATTGTTTCAAAGGCACATGGTTTTTGCATATTAAACAAACAATTCAAGCATCTGGAAAAAATGCAATTCCAGCATTTGAAAGATTTTGTTTAAAATCAAAACACATTTTCTCAACGTATAGATTATAAAGCCAAGCACGTTGCAAGGTTGTACAATGTTTAACTTGTTCAAGTTTTTGTGATGGCGTACCTGAGAGTGGAGATGAAAGTAATGCAGTTGATGTGGTGTACGTGCCATCCAAAAGACATTTGATACAGTGTCACAAACAGACATAGGAGCGCAATTGGAGCTCATGGAATAAAAGCAACACTAGCAACATGGATACGAAATTGTCTGAAAAACAGTCGTGAAGAATTGATTTTATATAATAATCTTTATTGTCACAAGTAGGATTACATTAACACGGCAATGAAGCTACTGTGAAAAGCCCCCAGTCACACATTCCGGCGCCTGTTCGGGTACACACAGGGAGAATTCAGAATGTCCAAATGACCCAATAGCACATCTTTTGAGTCTTGTGGGAGGAAACCAGAGCACCCGGAGGAAACCCACGCAGACATAGAGAGAACGTGCAGTGCAGACTCCACACAGACTGACCCAAGTCGGGAATCGAACCTGGGACCCTGGCGCTGTGAAGCCATGGTGCTAACTACTATGCTACCGTGGTATGCCCACGGTTTTGGACTGCAGCATAAAGTGGAAAATATATATATATATATATATATATATATATATAAATAAATAAATGAATGATCTAGATTTGAGTGTACAGGACACAACATTTGGAAGTATTTTGAACTATGAGGAGGGTAGTTTTAAACTTCAAGATGACTTACATAGGCTGTGGAATGGGTGGCGAAGTGGCAGAATGAAAGTCATTGCACAGAAGTGTAAAATGATTAATTTTGGGAGAAAGAATGGGCAGAGGCAATATAAAATAACAGATACAATTCTAATGTGCAGACGGACTTGGGGATATATGTGCACAAATCACAGAAGGTGACAGGCGAGGCTGAGAAAGTGGTTAATAAAACATATAGCATCCAGACGTTGTAAATACTGGCATCAAGTACACAACTAAGGTTATGGTGAACACTACTTCAGCCTCAGCTGTAGTACCATATCCAGTTTTAGCCATCACTCTTTAATGATAATGTGTCACAAGTAGGCTTACATTAACACTGCAATGAAGTTACTGTGAAAATCCCCTAGTCACCACACTACAATGCCTATTCAGGTATACGGAGGGAGAATTCAGAATGTCCAATTCACCTAACAAGCACATCTTTGGAACTTGAAGGATGAAACCGGAGCATCTGGAGGAAACCCACAGACACAGGGAGAACATGTAGACTCCACAAAGACAGTGACCTAAGATGGGCATCAAACCTGGGCCCCTGGTGCTGTGAAGCAACAGTGCTAACCACTGTTTAGGAGGTAATGACAGCACTGGCGACAATGCAGAAAAGATTCACAAGAATAGTTCCAGGGGCAACTATCTGAATTGCTTTTGCAGAGAGCTGACACAGACAATGGGCTGAATGTTCTTCTTCTGTGCTGCAGCCATTCTGTGCTGCAGCCATTCTGTGCTGTAGCAATTCTATGAATCTATGTCGATAGATTGGCTGTTCTCCTTGGAGGAGATGATCACGAGGAGATTTTATAGAGGTTTTCAAAATCATGAAGGGGCTGGACAGAATAGATAGGGAGAAATCTCTCTCATTGGTGGAGGGATTGAAAACCAAAAAACACTGATTAAGGTGAATGGCAACTAAAGCAATGGTGGCATGAGGAAAAACCTTTTTCCTACTCAGTGAGTGGTTAGGATTTGGAATTCACTGCCTGTGAGTGTGGTAGAGCCAGATTCAATTGAGGACTTCCGAAGAGAATTGGATCATTGTCTGGGCTACAGGGAAAAGGTGGGGGAACAGGATTAAATGAGTTGTTCTTCGAGGGCCAGCATGGCCCTCATTGGACACAAGGCCTCCTGCTGTGCTGTGACCATTCTGATATTCAGTATAAAATTAGCTATAATTGGCAAGACAAAGTCATTGGGCAGGATTTACTAGCTATTCACGCTGGCGGGAAATTCTAGTTCCATGCCAGCACACAGGTTTCCCCAGAGACGAGGGGTGCAGTCAACAGGAAATCCTGTTGGCCAGTAGATCCCGCTGACGGGCCACCTCCACCGCCAAAAAACATGCAACCGTGTGGTCGGTAAATCCCACCCTTTATCTCTGGTCCCCAGACACACAATCTTTTCCTTTGTCATTGACTTCATCCTCTTCCTGGCAACTGTGAGTCTATCCGTAACCATCGCCTTATACTTGAGCCCGAGATGAACTTGAACTTGATGATTAGCCATAATCATAATGAATGGCGGAGCAGGTTTGAAGGGCTGAATGGCCTCCTCCTGCTTCTATTTTCTATGTTTATATATCTCTATGAACTTCCAAGCACACATCTACACCTTCACAAAGATCACATTTCTAGCTTTTCAAAATTGCCCAACTTCTACTACAGTCTACGGAGATTGGAATTTAGCAAAATATGTGGATAAGGTGGACGATACTGTCGTCACATATTAAAATGCAGATTCCAATTCTTTCTCATTATAACAAAGTTATGCCATAACATTTAGGATTTTCAACAGCATTTGGGGCATTGATGATAAGAAATAGGTCAGTCCAAGGCAGGAATGATGGGAACTGAAATTTCAGTTCTTCATGCTGCAGGTCTAAAGCAAAATGTTGCATGTCTCAGTCAATGAGGTGATCGGTACGACTAATGTTGGAAACATTCACATTAAGCATGTCCATTTGAGGCCAAGGTTAAAGAGAGCATTCTCTCATTATCAGAAGCAAAAAGGAAAAGAGTAAACAGTGGATGGATCACTTGTGGGAAATGTTTTTGGAATCTGTCCTCCCGAGATAAAGTGACTGAGCATTTGGATTATTAGTTGATCAAAGGTAGTCAGCATGGGGACTTCCGGTTGCGGCTATGACCAGCTAAGTCGCATGTTTGGCTGCTCCTGTTAGGAAGGTGTTTTCGGGCCGATTGGAGGGCCCCTAACGGCGCTGGAACGGCAATTCCCGGTGGGGGAAGGTTCCCAGAGGTGAACCCCGAAAAATTTATGGTCGTCACCCGAAGTGGGGCAGGAAAAAAAGCGGCAGCAGCTCCCCGAAAAAAGCGGGGGAAGAAATCCAAAATGGCGGCCGGCGGCGCACCCGAGGACTGGAGGAAATGGGCGGAGGAGCAGCAGGCCGCTCTCCTGCGCTTCTTCACGGAGCTGAAAGTGGAGCTGCTGGAGTCGATGAACGCGACGACCACCAGGCTGATGGGGGCACAGGCGACCCAAGAGGCGTCAATTCGGGAGCTGCAGCAGGAGATGACTGTGAGGGAGGAGGAGGCCACGGTCCTCGTGGGAAAGGTGGAGGTGCACGAGGCACTCCACCTGAGATGGCAAAACCGATTGGAGGAGATGGATACCCGCATGAGGCGGAAAAACCTGAGGATCCTGGGCCTGGCAGAAGGGCTGGAGGGGTCGGACCTCCAGGGGTATGTGGCAGAAATGCTGGGCTCACTGATGGGGGCAGGGGCCGTCCCTTCGCCCCTGGAATTGGAGGAGGCCTACAGAGTAATGGCCAGGAAGCCAAGAGCAAACGAACCCCCGAGGGCGGTGCTGGTTCGGTTCCAGCGATTCAGTGACCGGGAGAGGGTGCTGAGGTGGGCCAAGAGAGAGAGGAGCAGCAAATGGGAGAACTCGACGGTGAGGATCTTTCAGGACTGGAGTGCGGAGGTGGCAAAGCGGCGGGCCCGGTTCAACCGGACGAAGGCGGTGCTGCATGCCAAGAGAATCAGATTCGGGATGCTGCAGCCAGCGCGCTTGTGGGTGACCTACAAGGACCAGCACCACTATTTCGAGTCCCCGGAGGAGGCGTGGGCCTTTGTCCAGGAAGAAAAGCTGGACTCGAACTAGAACCAGGGGATACTTGGCGGTCGTTGCCGCTCTGGTACTTTAAGCTGGTCACGTGGCTTTCTTTTGGTTGGATTTTCACTTGGCCGTATTTTTGGACCTTTTTTGTTCTCTATACCAGTTTTTTGTCTCTTTTTCCTGTTATTTATAATGTTATGTTGGGAGGGCGGGGTGGGGGGGGAGTGCCGGGGGTATGTGTTTCTTGTGGGGTTTTTGGTTGTTTTGTATTTATTGGTGTGAGATCGGGGACGGGGGTGGAACTGAAGATGGAGGGGCGGGGAGGGGCAGGGCGAAAGCGCGGGCTTTCCTCTGGTTTCCCGCGCACGGGGCAGAGGAGGGAGGGGGGTGGGAGTAAGGGGCGTGGTCAGCAATGGCTCCCTTTCCCGCGCTGGAGCGGGGTCAAGGAGGGGTGGTAAGGGGGGGGACGTCCCCCATGCCGGGAGGAGCCGGAGTGTGGCAGGGGCAGCCGGGTCAGCGTAAACCAGCTGACTTACGGAAGTACTATGGAGGGTGCATCGCGGCTAGGAAGGGTCCTAGCCTGGGGGGGGAGGGGGGGAAGGGGGGGCCACCGGGTTGCTGCTGAAAAGGCCAGGGAGGAGAAGTTGAGGACTGGAGGGGTGGGGGGGGGGGGGGGGGGGGGGGGGGGCGCCATCGCCATGGGGAGCGGGTCAGAAAGGGAGGGCTGACTCGGGGCGAGCGGGGGACAGGATATGGCTAGTCGGCAGGGGAAAGGGGCGGGCTGCCCTTCGACCCGGCTGATCACTTGGAATGTGAGGGGGCTGAATGGGCCGGTCAAGAGAACGAGAGTAATCTCGCATTTGAAGGGGCTGAAGGCGGATGTAGCAATGCTACAAGAGACCCATTTGAAGGTGGCGGACCAGGTCCGCCTGAGAAGGGGGTGGGTGGGACAGGTGTTCCACTCAGGACTGGACGTAAAGAACCGAGGGGTGGCGATCCTGGTAGGGAAGAGGGTGTCGTTCGTGGCGGCGGAGGTGGTGGCGGATAAAGAGGGTAGATATGTCATGGTGAAGGGTAGGCTGCAGGGGGAGAAAGTGGTGATGGTTAACGTGTATGCCCCGAACTGGGACGACGCTGGCTTCATGAGGCGCCTACTGGGCCTCATTCCGGACCTGGAGGCAGGGGGCCTGATCATGGGGGGGGACTTCAACACAGTGCTGGACCCCGTGTTGGACAGATCGAGTTCAAGGACGAGTAGGAGGCCGGCAGCGGCAGAAGTGTTAAAGGGGTTTATGGAGCAGATGGGAGGGGTGGACCCCTGGAGGTTTGGGAGGCCGAGGGCGAGGGAGTATTCCTTTTTCTCCCATGTCCACAGAGTCTATTCTAGAATTGACTTTTTTGTATTGAGCAGGGGACTGATCCCGAAAGTACGGGAAGTGGAGTACTCGGCCATAGCGGTCTCAGACCACGCGCCACACTGGGTAGATTTGGAAATGGGGGAGGTGCGAGACCAGCGTCCGCTGTGGCGCCTGGATGTGGGGTTGCTGGCGGATGAGGAGGTGTATAAGAGGGTCCGGAAGAGCATTGAAAGATATCTGGACATTAATGACACGGGGGAGGTGCAGGTGGGGATGGTATGGGAGGCCCTGAAGGCGGTGATCCGGGGGGAGCTGATCTCCATACGGGCACATAGGGAAAGGAGGGAGAGACAGGAGAGGGAGAGGCTGGTGGGGGAGCTTCTGGACGTGGATAGGAAATATGCGGAGGCACCAGAGGAGGGGCTGCTGGGGGAACGGCGTAGTTTGCAGGCTAAGTTTGACCTGTTGACCACCAGAAAGGCGGAGACACAGTGGAGAAGGGCGCAGGGTGCGATTTATGAGTATGGGGAGAAGGCGAGCAGGATGTTGGCGCATCAGCTCCGCAAGCGGGATGCGGCTAGAGAAATTGGGGGAGTGAGGGAGAGGGGTGGGAACATAGTGCAGAAGGGGCCAGAAGTAAATGGGGTTTTCAGAGACTTCTATAAGGAGCTGTATCGGTCAGAGCCGCCGACGAGGGGAGGGGGGATGGAGGGCTTCTTGAACAAACTAAGGTTCCCCAAGGTCCAAGAGGAGCTGGTAGAGGGGCTGGGGGCGCAGATAGGGTTAGAGGAGCTAGTCAAGGGGATTGGGCATATGCAGTCGGGGAAGGCGCCGGGGCCAGACGGGTTCCTGGTGGAATTTTACAAAAAATATGCAGATCTGGTGGGCCCTGTGCTGGTGCGAGCCTTCAACGAGGCATGGGAGGGGGGGGGCTCTGCCCCCGACAATGTCGCAGGCACTGATCTCTCTGATCTTGAAGCGGGACAAGGACCCCGTGCAGTGTGGGTCATATAGGCCTATCTCGCTCCTGAATGTGGACGCCAAGCTGCTGGCAAAGATCCTGGCTACCAGGATAGAGGATTGTGTGCCAGGGGTGATACACGAGGACCAGACGGGTTTTGTGAAAGGGCGGCAGCTCAATACGAACGTGCGGAGACTGCTAAACGTCATCATGATGCCGGCAGTGGAGGGGGAGGCGGAGATAGTGGTGGCATTGGACGCGGAGAAAGCATTTGATAGGGTGGAGTGGAAGTACCTGTGGGAGACGCTGGAACGGTTTGGATTTGGGGAGGGATTTATTAAATGGGTGAAGCTGCTCTATTCGGCCCCGACGGCAAGTGTAGTGACGAATGGTAGGAGATCGGAGTATTTTGGGCTCCACCGGGGGACCAGACAGGGGTGCCCCTTGTCCCCCCTGCTCTTCGCACTGGCAATTGAACCGTTGGCGATGGCACTGAGGGGCTCAGGGGGGTGGAGAGGGCTGACAAGGGGCGGGGAGGAACACCGGGTATCGCTATACGCGGACGACCTGCTGCTATACGTGGCAGACCCAGAAGGGGGAATGCCGGAGGTGATGGAACTGCTAGCAGAATTCGGGGACTTTTCGGGGTACAAGCTAAACTTGGGTAAGAGTGAGGTATTTGTGATACACCCAGGGGACCAGGAAGAGGGAATCGGGAGACTCCCGTTGAAGAGAGCAGGAAAGAGTTTTAGATATTTAGGGGTGCAGGTGGCAAGGAACTGGGGGACGCTCCACAAGTTGAACTTCACTAGGCTGGTGGAACAGATGGAGGAGGAATTTAAAAGGTGGGACATGGTGCCGCTGTCGCTGGCGGGCAGAGTGCAGTCCGTTAAAATGACGGTCCTCCCGAGGTTTCTGTTCTTATTCCAGTGCTTGCCCATCTTCCTCCCTAGGGGCTTCTTCAAAAAGGTGACGAGCAGGATCATGAGCTACGTGTGGGCGCACGGCACCCCAAGGGTGAGGAGGGTCTTCTTGGAGCGGAGTAGGGAGAGTGGAGGGCTGGCATTACCCAACCTTTCGGGGTATTACTGGGCGGCTAATGTATCGATGGTGCGCAAGTGGATGATGGAAGGGGAGGGGGCAGCTTGGAAACGAATGGAGAGGGCGTCCTGTGGCAACATAAACCTGGGGGCCCTAGTAACGGCGCCATGGCCGCTCCCTCCCACGAGGTATACCACGAGCCCAGTGGTGGCGGCCACCCTCAAGATCTGGGGGCAGTGGAGGCGACACAGGGGGGAAGTGGGAGGTCTGATGGAGGCACCGTTAAGAGGGAACCATAGATTCATCCCGGGGAATATGGACGGGGGATTCCAGAGCTGGTACAGGGTGGGCATCAGGCAGCTGAAGGATCTGTTTGTAGATGGGAGGTTTGCGAGCCTGAGAGAGCTGGAGGAGAAATTCGGGCTCCCCCCGGGAAACGTGTTTCGACATCTGCAGGTGAAGGCATTTGCTAGACGCCAGGTGGAAGGGTTCCCCTTGCTCCCCAGTAGGGGGGCGAGCGATAGGGTGCTCTCGGGGGTCTGGGTCGGAGGGGGGAGGATATCGGACATATACAAAGTAATGCAGGAGGCTGAGGAGGCATCAGTAGAGGAGCTGAAAGCCAAGTGGGAGGGGGAGCTGGGAGAGCAGATAGAGGATGGGACATGGGCTGATGCCCTGGAGAGGGTTAATTCTTCCTCCTCGTGTGCGAGGCTTAGCCTCATTCAATTTAAGGTGCTACATAGAGCCCATATGACGGGGACAAGGATGAGTCGGTTCTTTGGGGGTGAGGACAGATGTGTCAGGTGTTCGGGAAGTCCAGCGAACCATGTTCATATGTTTTGGGCATGTCCGGCACTGGAGGAGTTCTGGAAGGGGGTGGCAAGGACGGTGTCGAGGGTGGTGGGATCCAGGGTCAAACCAGGATGGGGACTAGCGATTTTTGGGGTTGGGGTGGAGCCGGGGGTACAGGAGGCGAGAGAGGCCGGAGTACTGGCCTTTGCGTCCCTAGTTGCGCGAAGAAGGATACTGATACAGTGGAAGGACGCGAGGCCTCCAAGCGTGGAAACTTGGATTAATGACATGGCAAGCTTTATCCAGTTGGAAAGGGTCAAATTCGCCCTGAGAGGGTCGGTACAAGGGTTCTTCAGGCGGTGGCAGCCTTTCCTCGACTTTTTGGATCAAAGATAGGGTGCAGAGGTCGCAGCAGCAGCAACCCGGGGGGGGGGGGGGGGGGGGGGGGGGGCAACAACGGGTGTGGTGGGCTATTTAAGGCTGTAATGCGGACAAATTTGTTCGCAGTTCATGTTTGATGTTAATTGTTGCTCTGTTTGTTTTTGGGGGGGAGGGGGGAGGGACAGCGCGCGCGGGGGGTCGGGCGGGGGGGGGGATATTTGTTAAGAGGGAATATTTTGTAATAGTCTATGGTTAGGGGGGGTAAATATTTTCATGTACAAAAAAATCTCTTCAATAAAAATTATTTAAAAAAAAAGGTAGTCAGCATGAATTTGTGAAGAATAGGTCACATCCGACTAACCGGGTTGAACCTTTTGAGGCAGTTACTAGCGTGATGGAACACAATGTGAACTCCTCGAAGGAATTAGATAAGAGTCCACACAAATGATTATTGGCAAAACTGAGCGAGCATGGAACTGTGGCAACTTTATGATATTAAACCTAATCCTGGATACTTTACCTGCCCATATAAACTCTAAAATCATCCCATCATCCTTCCAAAGAAAGGCTTGGGCATAAAAACTGGAAGATTCTGGAAAATAAACAAAAAACTTCGACAAGACCTTCATGCTAACCCTCCCAGCTAACAAAGGAGGTAGAACATCACACCTCGTAAAAGACTCCTTTACCCCCACCATCAACGTTGCCAAATTCTAGCGACATGGTTAGCACAGCTGCCTCACAGTGCCGAGGTCAGGTTCGATCCCGGCTCTGGGTCACTGTACATGTGAGTCTGTACATTCTCCGAGCTTGCGTGGGCTTTGCCACAGCAACCAAAAGATGTGCGGGTAGGTGGATTGGCCACGCTGAATTGGGTACTCTGAATTTTAAAAAGAAAGTTGCCAAATTCAACTTATCAAAGTCATAGAATCCCTACAGTGCACAAGGAGGCCATTTGGCCCATCGAGTCTGTACCAACCCTCTGAAAGAGCATCCCACTATCCCCACGTAACCTGCACATCCTTGGACACTAAGGAGCAATTTAGCATGGCCAACCCACTTAACTAGCACATCTTTGGACAGTGGGAGGAAACCAAAGCACCTGCAGGAAACCGATGCAGACATGGGGAGAATGGACAAACTCCACATAGTCACCCAAGGCTGAAATTGAACCTGGATCTCTGGCTCTGTGAGACAGCAGTGCTAACCTCTGTGCTGCCTGCAATTGGGCCTAACTATGCATCACTCGTATACCAATATAGAAAACTCAACTTGACCAGTTGAAACGCAACTTCTCCAAGCCCCTCCCTGGAGCATTGACTGGGAACATGGCACTCTTTCCGACATTGAGCTTTTCCCCTGAGAATGAACCGAAGTCAATATACCCATAATCCTATCCAAACTCCACCAGATCCATGACGTATAACAACAGGTCGTCCGTATGCAGGGAGACTCGGTGCTCCATCCCCCTGAAGCTTTAAGTGCCAAAGGCTTGATCACCAATCAAGGCATCCTGCCTCATTCGCCAGTGTAGATGGAAATACCCCGAACTAACATTATTCATGCAAACATTCACCGTGGGGGCCCTGTAAAACAACCAAAGCCAAATCACAAATCCCTGCCCAAACCCAAACCGTCCCAGCACCTTGAATAAATACTCCCATTCAACTCCGTCAAAGGTCTTCTCCGCGTCCATAGACACTATCAGCTCCATTTCCTGAATCCAGACTCCCTCCCAGAGGGCATCATAATCACATTTAACAGTCTCCTAATATTAGCCGACAGCTTTAGAGGGCTTTAGAGTGGTTTCACAGATCGGCGCAACATCGAGGGCTGAAGGGCCTGTACTGCGCTGTAATGTTCTATGTTCTGGCTGCCGCCCCTGCACTAATCCCGTTTGGTCCTCATCTATCATGCCAGACACACAAATCTCCATCCGTGTTGCCAGCATCGTAGCCAACATTTTATATCCACATTCAACAGCAATATCACACAATACAATCCACATTCCTCTGGGTCCTTATCCTTCCTCAAAAAAAGTGAAATTGATGTCTGTGTCAATGTGGGCGGAAGCTCACCCTTGCCAACTGACTCGTTAACCATCTCCACTGAAAGGGGTTCCAGCTCTGTAAAATATATTTTATCCAATTCTGCTGGGAACCCGTTCAGACCCGGGGCCTTCCCAGATGGCATCAAACCCACACACCCTATCACTTCCCCAGCCCAATCGGGACACCCAACCCCTGCACCAACCCCTCTTTGACCACTGGAAAGCCCAGGTCATCCAAGAACCATCTCATTCCTGAGTCCCCCCGTGAGGGTTCCAATATGTACATCCCCTGGTAGAAGACCTCAAACACTCCATTCACCTTCCCTGACTCAGTGGCCACCGTACCAGTACCCCCACCGAATCCTCCCTTCAATCTCCCTTCCTGCCTACCACATCAACCGGTGCTCAAGCAACCTGCTAGCCCTCTCTTCATGCTCGTACAGCCCCTAGCCCGACGCTGCTGCCCCACCACATTTCCCGTAGTCAAGCTCAAACCCCATCTCCTTCAACATTCCCTCCTCAGAGGCCACTGAATAGCTCATCGATCTGCTTCCAGAATGGTCTCCACCAATCTCTGCCTCTCCAACTGTTCCACTTCATCCTCATGTGCCCAAATCAAAATAAACTACCCCCCCCCAATTACCGCCTCCCACAGCACGGTGGCAGAGACCTCCTCACTTTTATTAAGCTCTACATAAGTTGTATGGCCACCCCTTTCTTTTACAAATCTCCTTATTAGCCAACAATACCACAATCCAGCTATCACTGCGGCCGCTAGGAACCCCCTTCTCCATACAGAGGTCCACAAGATGTGGCGCATGATCCGACACCGCGATCGGCGAGTACTCCATGCCAACCACCCCCGCCAACAGTGTAACGTCCATGACCCCCCTCCAAAAAAAAATAATCAATCTGGGAACACACCCAATGTACATGAGAAAAACAAACAAACATCCCTACATGAGAAAAGAAAAGAACGAAAATTCCTTTGCTCTCGGTCCACCAAACCGCCACAGGTCCAAAACCCCATTTGTTCCATAAATCCCACCAGTTACTTTGCAATTGCCAACACCTTCAAGGACTTGGGACACGTGCTGATCCAGCCTGAGATAAAGAACAGCGTTAAAATCCCCCCCCCACCTCCGTAACCAACGGTGCATGTCATGGTCCGGAACCGTCACAAGCACCCTTTTCATGAAATCCATATCCTCCCATTTGGAAGCATAGATGTTCAATGCCACGGTCACACCCTCCAGACTCCCACTCACCATCTCATACCTACCCTTGGATCCCCCACTATTCTGCTATCCAAAAAGGCCACCTTCTTACTAATCAGCATGGCAACACCCCCCTCCCCCACCCGTTTTCATATCTAACCTTGAATGAAATACCTGTCCACTCATCCTTTCTTGAATCTCGCCTGATTCACAGCCCACGAACGCATCTCTTGCATGAACACAACATCTGCCTTCAAAAACTCTTTTAAGTGGGCGAAGACACAGGATCTCTTGATTGGCCAATTCAGTCCTTGAATGGGTTCCAAGAGACCAGTCTGGTCGCAGGGCTTCATGCCCCTTTCCTCCGCTGCCATGATCAGCCACATCCACCTTTCAATGGATTCCTCCAGACTCATATCTCCTTCACCTCAAGGTGACCACTACCATTCTGGGTCCGTATCCCTCTATTCCCATCCTATTCATGCATTTGTCAAGATGTCCCTTAAACGTCACTAACATCCCTGCTTCCACCTCCGGCAGCGAGTTCCAGGCACCCACTACCCTCTGTGTAAAAAAAACTTGCCTCGCACGTCTACTTTAAACCTTGCCCCTCGCCCCTTAAATCTATGCCCCCTAGTAATTGACCCTTCTACCCTGGGGAAAAGCCTCTGACTATCCACTCTGTCTATGCCCTACAATTTTGTTGACCTCTATCAGGTCGCCCCTCAACCTCCGTCGTTCCAGTGAGAACAAACCGAGTTTATTCAACCGCTCCTCATAGCTAATGCCCTCCATACAGGGCAACATCTCTGCTTTACATCTCCTGGTAAATCTCTTCTGCACCCTCTCTAAAGCCTCCACATCCTTCTGGTAGTGTGGCGACCAGATTTGAACACTATACTCCAAGTGTGGCCTAACTAAGGTTCTATACAGCTGCAACATGACTTGCCAATTCTTATACTCAAAACTCCATCTAACCCCTCCCCATCCCAAACACAAAAATAAAAAGTTTGCCTCACAGGCGCCACCCTCCACACCCAAACCACAAACTAAGACAACCAACACACGCCGACAACCCAACCGTGACCCCACCCCCCCCCATCACCTCTCCCCGCCTCCGCCCCCCCCACTTCACTTCCATTAACCAGACTACCTGCTAACAGGATGATCCCCACCCGAGGAAAAAGACCAAATTCCTCTCCACCAAAGCCACCATTCCAATCCCCCATGCCGCACCCAAACACTGCGCCGCACTGCACCAACCCCCCATAGGCAAAGAATCGGATCTCAGAGTCACCTTATGTATGTCCATTCAGTCCACCGGAAATGCTGCCCGTCCCACCATTTAATAAGACTTTAGTTGATCTGATAGTAACCTCAAATCTGCACTCCTCCTACCCCCGATAACCTATCACCCCGCCATGCTTACCAAGAATCTGTCCACCTCTATCTTAAAAATCGCATCGACCTTTGCAGAAGACAAACACGGGACACAACTGACAGAGTACCGTTCGTCGTCCAGTACTTCCCCGGAGCGGAGAAACTACGACAACTTCTTCGCAGCCTTCAACAGGTCATCGACGAAGACGAACATCTTGCCAAGGTCATCCCCACACCTTGCCTTCAAACAACTGCGCAGCCTCAAACAAACCATTGTTTGCAGCAAACTACCCAGGCTTCAGAACAGCGGCCATGACACCACTCAATCCTGTCATGGCAATCTGTGCAAGACGTGCCAGATCATCGAAATGGGTGCCACCATTACACGTGAGAACACCACCCACCAGGTACGTGGTACATACTCGTGCGACACGGCCAATGTTTTCTCCGTCATACGCTGCAGGAAAGGATGGCCCGAAGCGTGGTACATTGGTGAGACCATGCAGATGCTGTGACAACGGACGAACAAACATCGCGCGCCAATCGGCAGGCAGAAATGTTCCCTTCCAGTCGGGGCACACTTCAGCAGTCAAGGGCATTCAGCCTGAGATCTTCGGGTAAGCGTTCTCCTAGGAGATGCGCGACAACGCAGAATCGCCGAGCAGAAACTTATAGCCAGGTTCTGCATAGATGAGTATGGCCTCAACCAGGACCTTGGATTCGTATCGCATTACATTCACCCCGCACCATCTGGCCTGGGCTTGCAAAATCCTACCAACTGTCCTGGCTTGAGACAATTCACACCTCTTTAACCTGTGACTGCCCCTCTCTCTGGATCTGTAAAGACTTGATTACCTGCAAAGACTCGCATTCAAAGCATCGTATTGTATCTTTGACTTTGTCTATATATATGTTTCTGGAAAGGGCAGCACGGTGGCACAGTGGTTAGCATTGCTGCCTACGGCGCTGAGGACCCGTGTTCGAATCCCGGCCCTGTGTCACTGTCCGTGTGGAGATTGCACATTCTCCCCGTGTCTGCGTGGGTTTCACCCCCACAACCCAAAAGATGTGCAAGGTAGGTGGATTGGCTATGCTAAATTGCCCCTTAATTGGAAAAAATAATTGGGTACTCTAAATTTATTTTTAAAAATATATGTTTCTGGAACCCACCTCTTCTTCACCCGAGGGAGGAGCAGTGCTCCAAATGCTAGGTGATTCGAAACAAACCTGTTGGACTTTAACCTGGTGTTGTAAGGCTTCTTACTGTGCCCACCCCAGTCCAATGCCGGAATCTCCACATCTTAAAAATATTCAAAAGCTCTGCTTCCACAACCTTTTTAGGAAGAGAATACTGTATTTGGTTCTGGGCATCCTACCTGGGAAATAATATACTGGCCTTGGAAGGGGTATCGCTACAAGCTACTGCTTAGAGCTTATATTCTTTTGATAGGGTAGAAAAAGAGAAACTATTTCCTCTGGTGGGGGAATTCCTGAACAAGGAGACAAAATCCTAAAATTTGAGTAATGCCATTTATGGGTGAAATCAGAAAGCTCTTTTACCACACTAAGAGTAGAAGAAATCGGAAATCAATCCCCCCCCCAAAAGGCTATGGATACAGGATCAATTGGAGCTTTGAGATGGATGATTTCTGATGGGCAAATATGGAATAAAATTGGGTGCATCGGTACAGATCAACCACAATCAAACTGAATGACTCTATGGGCTCAAAAGGTTAAATGGACCACTATTGTTCCCATGTTCATTCGGAAATAATCTAAGTTATGCTGACTTGGAAGGCCCTCATGCAGATAGTCGGTGGGTGCCTAAAGAGGTCAAATGATCAATTCCTCAACACCAAAACCTTTAAAGCTAATAAGTACAATGAAAAATAACCAATACAGCAGCAGGGCAGGTTACATTATCACTTTTGAACTCACCTGAAGTTCTCACTTACATCAGCAGTAGACAGAAGTACATTCTGGGAGGAGGGGTTAAAGTGGGGGCCAATAGGGTGAGATTGGAGAGCAGAATAAATGCACTTTATACTCCAGTTTCTCATACATCAGTGCTGTGTGAAGTCACATGTGACTAAGTTCTGACAATCAGGCCGATGAAACTCCAGAAACTCAGTTTCATTCACACTTGCATTCCTTCATGGTTTGTCAAAATTCTTGTTGAAACCTTTGTGGTTGGCCTGTAAAGAACTATTATTGCTGCTGCCTTACTGGTAGACAAATTCGAACCAGAGAACTAAGTCTTTCATCCTACTGAGGATGAAAGCATTTTTCTAAAGCTGTTTAGTCTGAATTGTACATGTTCTGCTGTTAATTAAAGTTCAATGTTTGCATATTTGTTGGTCTCTGGAGTCCAAGGAATTTGCACACACGTGCTGTTTGGAAACGCGTTATATGATTGGAAGGATGCAATTATTTTTAAACATTTGTGTATTATAATAGTGCAGTTGACCGGGACACTATGTTGTTCTTCCACTGTTAGGTGTGTTGGTCAACTTATTTTGTTCCAGAAACGAGAGATCCATTTTTGTGAATCCTATGACTGCTACCAGATTTGCTTGCTGTCCTGCCAGGTGTAGTTAGTTTGACTCAATGTTTGATGTAAAACACTGCTAATGAAATGCAAATAATGAGAGATATGAACTCAAAAGTCTGCACTGCAAGGTGAAAGCACCTTGCATTCGGTGCGGCTGTGACCTGGGTATCCCCCCCAGGCAAAGGAAGGCCATTCACTCTTGCGCAAGACCTAGAAAAAGAAAAATAAGCTTATAGGACTGCAGCTATGTAGTGCTGCTGTTCCCACTGCGATATATTCCAGAATAAATTCTTCATTACTGGATGACAGCAAGATAGAAAGGTAAACAAATGAGTTATAAAAATAACTGTGCCAATTACACCTGCAGGATGTGAAGAAGCACCATCCTTCAACTCCCTTCACCAGAAATTTGCAGATGGAAACAGCTGGTGGCAACCTTGCATATTTTTAAAGACAACGAGGGATTTAAAATACAAATTTGCACCTGCTTCCTCCTAATTCTACTCAACAATGCTAATTTTTTTTTCAGAATACAATAGAAAGTGATAAACGTTTCTCTTTTGAGATCCTGTATCTACAAGGGCACACTGGTAGCAACATTCCAGTTTCTTAGCACACTTCCCAGAATGGACTGGCAACAAAGAAGAAACGTACAAGAACCTATCACTACACTGAACATTGGGAACTAATGAAAAGGAGTGCCTTTCAAAAATGTTTCATTACTTTGTATCTTTGAAAATCGAAAGAACGTTTTCCCTGTTCTCCACATACAATTCAAAAAGCTGGTTCAGTTTCCAGAAACATGAATGTTCAAATGTACACTCTGCCGATCATTCTACATTTGAACACAAAATACAATGAGCCATTTATGATTCGTGTCATCAGCTGAAACATTTTATTTTCTACCATGTTTAACTTCGATTGGGTACACTCAGCAGATTTACAATACAAACAAAATTAAGAGACACTTCAGAAACAAAAAAAAACCCTTGGGATAAAGGAAGGAAAATCAACCGTGTTTTTCTGCTCACAAATGCAGTCTTTCATCAAAGGCTCTGGCCTGTAGATATCGGCCGAGGCCAGGATCCATCAAGGGTTTTGTGGATAAACTTGGAGTGGCACCAAGTCATGTAAATCACAAGATAACCTTAGCAAGGGCAGGAATTTCAATGGTATAAATGGTCTCAGTACCTTGGATTATGGAAAGGAGATACAATTGTTCCTAATTGTTACGCAGTTACCTAATGAATGAGATGAGGGATCTGTCAATAATGCATCCAAGTTTGCTGACAATATCATGCAAAGCGGGGAAGTAAGCTGAAAAGGTGGCACAAAGAGGTTCCATAGGAGGTACAGACAGATTAAGTGAGTGCGCAAGGTTGCAGATGCAGTATAATGTGGAGAAATGTGAAACTGTTCACTTTGGTTGGAAAAATAGAAAATAATTTTTTTTAAATATAAAAAGTGAGACTAGAAAAATTTGGTAAGCAACGGGGTATGGGCATCCTTGTACACACATCACAAAAAAATTAACATGTAGGTGTAGCAAGCAATTAGAAAGGCAAAGAGTATGATAAGCTTTTTGGAAGCAGGTTGGAGTATAAGCTAAGCATTACTTGGTGAAATTATATATATGAGACGAAGCTTAGAAGTGTGTAAGGTTTAGGTATCCTGCAAGGCCAAGGAGAGGGAGGGGGCCTGGTGCAGAACACCGGGGCCTGTGCCTTCATGGGGTCCCCCAAGCACAACTTGCAGCTTTTTGCATTTGTGGGCGATATCACTCTTCTCCATCTCAAGTGGCTGCCACACGCTTCACTGTACTCGCGCACAAGCTTGCAGTGCAATCTTTGTTCTGGGACAATGTTTCAGTGTTCAAGATCTGATTATCCTGGATCAAGAGCTCCAAGTCAGTATGGCCATTTGTTTTGACAGGGTCAGTTTCTCCGCCTCTTGCCGCACCTGTTATGCTGGTGCTTCTGATACAACTGCTTTTTTCTTCAACAGAGGTTTCTCCACATCTGTGGTTAACAGGGCATTCAACCAGGTTCGACCCATTTCCTGCACATGTGCCCTCACCCCCTTTTCCTCCCTCCCAAAAACATGAAGGTGCCTTCTTTGTCCTCACTTTTCACCGCACTAATCTCCGCATTCAAAGGATCATCCTCCACCAGTCAACCCCAGCAAGAGTTAGCACCACTGTGTTATCGTGCGGCCCATGCTCACCTTAAGTGAAATTAACTGCATTGTATGGAAGTGAGGCAATATGGAGTTAAATATGCAAATATATAGTCTATGTAGTCAGCGATGCAAGATCATGTGATAGAACAAGGAACATTTACACCATGCAAGTGCCAGGAAATGACCATCTCCAACATGGGAGAAACTAACCATCGCCCCTTGACATTCATTGCTGAATCCCCTACTATCAATATCCTGGGGGTTAACATTTATGAGAAACTGAACTGGACTAACCATAAAATATTGCAGCTACAGTCAGAGGCTAGGAATCCTGTGGCAACTAATTCACCTCCTAATTCCCCAAAGCCTAACCACAATCTATAAGATACAAGTCAGGAGGGTGGTGAAATACTCTCCCCTTTCCTGGATGAGTGCAGCTCCAACAACACTCAAGAAGCTTGCGTTGCTCGTTCTGGGTGAGTGTGCTTAACACTCGATTTGGCTTTATTTCGTTACTTAGCTTTGGAGTCGTCAGGTATCGTTAAGATACCGCCACAAGTTTCAAGGTCAAGTTCAAAGTAATAAAACCATACACCAATTAGTAAGTTCAAACAAATGAGTTTATTATAATACAATTATAAACTACTCATGCACACGCTAAGATGACTAAACTATTCCTACCACTAAATAGACCAATACTTATCTGAATAAGGGACTGCCGGATCAGGGGGACAATGGCCTCTTGCTCTGCACTAGGTCCGCAGACTTCAGGTTGGTGCGGGTTAAAAAGGGGTCAGGAGTGTCTATCTCTGGTAGCGATCGTTGTGAGACACTTACTTGCTGGCGGTTGCTGTCCGAACCTCTCCTCTCTCTCGGTCAAGGTCTTCTTCGGTAAAGGCTGGTCGAGAGGGCTGGTCAAGAGAGGAGGGCTGATCAAGAAGAACAAACTGAGTTTGGGACCTGTCTTTTATAGGTCCCAGGGCTTCGCGCCCTTTTGGGCGGACCCTCTACCTGCTGGGAATCGATTGGGTCTCTTCCCAATCGATTTGTTTGAATCCCCCCAATACTGAGGCTGTCCCTCGACTACTGGGCGGGCCTTCAGGTGCTTTGACTTCGAACCCCGCTGGTGCCGGGGTGTCTGACTTCCCATACAATGTTGCAATCACTTCCCTATTTGTGTCCTTTGTCCCTGGGATCGTTCCATTACTATGCTAACTGTCCCTGAGATTGCTTCATTAGTATGCGGAATATTCGTTTCGGTGCTGTCTGCTCTCTTAGCAGACAGAATACACGGTGGCATGTTGCAGCCTGCTTGTGCTGCAAACTTTGTCCATTTTACCCTGCAAGCTTTGCGTTCCTCCATTTTGTATTGAGGGAATGGCCAACTTCGATGGCTACACTTGGCACCATCCAGGAGAAAGATGTGCAAGTTAGGTGGATTGGCCATTATTACGATCCTGGGCCAGACCCCAACAGTGACTAGGATACTGGAAATAAACCCCTGTATTTTATTTTGATTTTTGGAAGGACGTGAGGAAAGGATACCCCGCTTCAGGAGTGATTTCACGTCAAATAGGGATATGGTACATTAAAATAAACTTCATTACTATCATAGTAATAAAATATCTTTAACATCACACAAGAAACTAGCTTACAATTACTGCATAAATAATGCTAATCAATATAGTGACACACAATAGTGACACAATAACCTTTAACTGTTATCTTTATTCCTTCTCAAACAACAAAACTATCTCAGGTCACAATTCACTTTTAAATACAGTTAGCAGACTCAGGAATACTCGATGTAATCTCTAGCTGTATTTATTTCTTCAGAAACCTTCTCAGCTCATCTTCCAGCCATCTGAAAAACCTCAACATTTGACTGCTTCAGCCCCTGACTCCTCCCATTAACTACATAATTTACTAAGCTGAACACAATGTTTCTAATTATCTGCTCCCAATGGAACACTCTTAATATAAATAAAAGTCCATTACCTCAAATTTTTACGATGCTTTAATTATACCTCTGGCTCCAAAAAGCCAAGCTGTCTTTCAAACCAGGATTTAAAAAAACATAATGGTAGCAGTCAGGAACTCACCAAGGCTCCTTAATCAGCACCTCCTAAACCTACGGACACTACCATCTTGGAAGGATCAGCGCAGCAGACACATGGAAGCACCGCCACATGGAAGCTCCCATCCAAGCCACTCACTATCCTGACTTGGAAACATATCTCGGTCCATTAACTTGTCGCTGGGTCAAAACTGCCTCCCTAATAGGAGTCTGGGTGTTCCTACACCACTTGAATTGCAGCAGTTCACAAAGGCAGCTCATCAGCACCTTCAAAGAGTAAGGAATGGGCAAAAATGCTGGCCTAGCCAACAACACCCCCATCCTTTGAATTAATAAAGAAGAAGAGCTAGTTTCATATAGAACACTGTGCAGAGTCTATATTGCAAATAGTTGTTAGTGTTCAATAAAAGTTTGAGATCCCCAACAGCATTTCCTCCAGCATTCCTCCCGCAGCACGGTAGCCTTGTGGATAGCACAATCGCTTCACAGCTCCAGGGTCCCAGGTTCAATTCCGGCTTGGGTCACTGTCTGTGCGGAGTCTGCACATCCTCCCCGTGTGTGTGTGGGTTTCCTCCGGGTGCTCCGGTTTCCTCCCACAGTCCAAAGATGTGCGGGTTAGGTGGATTGGCCATGATAAATTGCCCTTAGTATCCAAAATTGCCCTTAGTGTTGGGTGGGGTTACTGGGTAATGGGGATAGTGTGGAGGTGTTGACCTTCGATAGGGGGTAGGGTGCTCTTTCCAAGAGCCGGTGCAGACTCGATGGGCCGAATGGCCTCCTTCTGCACTGTAAATTCTATGTAATCTATGTAATCTATGAATGTAAGCTCAGATGCATAACTACCAAATCGAAGACCCACAACAATAATAAGAGTTGGGCTGCATCAGAAAGAAGAGGAGGGGAATACACAACTGTACAATAATGGACTTGTCTGATTTTGTGAAGTAAGTTGAGACTTGGACTTAAAGTTGGTTAAATCACCTAGGCTTAATTTTAATGCTGTGGCACAGTATACACACTTAATATTGCTCAACTGTGTTACATCGGTTTAGTTCAGTTGGCTGGACAATTGGTTTACGATGCGGTGCGACGCCAACAATGTGGGTTAAATTCCCGTATCGGCTGAGGTTATTCATGAAGGCCCGGCCTTCTCAACCTTGCCCCTCATCTGAGGAGTGGTGACCCTCAGGTTAAATCAACACCAGTCAGCTCTCTCTCGCAAAAAGGGGGAGAGCAGCCTATGGTCCTATGGGACTTTGGCGACATTCATTTAATTTCACATCACAAAGAAGCTATTGGGCTATTTAACCCACACTGTTGGCGTCGCACCGCATCGTAAACCATCGTAAACCAATTGTCCAGCCAACTGAACTAAACCATTCTCCATTCGCAATGGCCTATGAACTATATCACAGCAGGTGAATTATTAGTCAAGCAGAATTCCATTTACAGAATGTTCTTCCGCCCTGGACAAAGTATGCTGCTAATGCCAAATGTTCAAAATCTGATCAAAGACAACACGAGTCCAACAACATTTAAACAACTCATTTTAGATTCTTGGGGTAGGAGTTATTTATTACAATAACTGCAAGACCACCAAAGCTCAACATTTTAATGCACAACAGAAGTGCTTTCTAACTACAGTAGACTTTTCTCACGTCAAAGTCACTTCATTCAAATGATCATTTAAATTGTTATGCTCTACTTTTTCGCTTTGCTGTCTTAGCTGCGCTGCTAAATTCAAATTTTTAGGCAGTACAATGTTTAAATGCGCAAAATGACTTTGCATTATTAGTAGACTGTAGTGTTTCCGTACTGGTTAAGAAATACTTTAGGATACATAAAAATTTGTATAGAAAGATTTAAATAAACAATTTGCTGCAGTATTTGCAAAATTAAAATGATTATTATTAGTAATAAATATTAAAAATTCCAAAATACTCAACACTGTTCAACCAAAATATGTAAACCATGGCATTGGTGATGGTCTGGAATCAATAAAAAAAATATACAGAACAGAATATATAAGCAAAGCTACACCAAAGCTTTTCCAATTATAATGCACACCTGGGATCCAGGCAAATTTTCTACATAAAATTGGATATACATTTCAAATCACATTTTTCTTGTAACTAAACGAGTATCATTCAGCAATGACTAAATCTGGGAAGATCAGACACTAAACTAAATGAAGATTATTAGAAAGCACTTCTTGAGGCTGGTATATTCAGAGCTCACAGCAAAAGATTGCATGGAGCAAAACATACCAGGTAGTATTTTGAAGTGTTTGCATGGATATGGGGTAGCGACAATTCCACTTTGGTCAAAGTAATAATTTCCCACATTTGAAGATCTGATGCTTAAAGAGGCTAATGAAGCCAATTCATTGTGTAACTAACTAATTAATAAATGACAGAAAATACAGACCACAAACTTAGAAAATGAAATGCCCCTTGTACAGCCACTATAGACAAATATTGAAGTGTTTAATGAACAGAAAGATTGGTCAATACTTGATTGCACAATTGATGTTTATTATATTACAGTTTACAATATTACTGAATATGGGCCGGATCACTGTCTGTGTGGAGTTTGCACATTCTCCCCATGTCTGCTTGGGTTTCACCCCCACAACCCAAGGATACGCAGGGTAGGTGGATTGGCCACACAAAATTCCCATTAAGTGGAAAAAAATAATTGGGTACTCTTAAAAAAAAATTTAAATTACTGAATTTGGGAGGTTCCTTCTTCCGCAGTCATGCATGATTAGAAATTGTACTTTGGCCCATTTAGTTGTACCCAATTTACATTTTTTATCCAAATAGAAAGTAGGCTTAATGCAATGAGTCTTATTATTGCCTGGACACCACAGTTAGCCTTTGTGGTATGTAGGCTTCCCTGATCAACACAGTGAAAGACAAGATCGACGTTACAGTATTACTGTGGGAACAGAATTCTAACAGCACAAACATTCACAAAATAGTTTCTTTAACTCTTAACACAAAACAGGCAGAAATTCAACTTTTTCTCTGAATGTCATCAATAGGCCAAAGGCTGGCAGATAAATACTGAAATACGTTCTCTGTATATTCATATTTGACCTCCTATTGGATATAGTTGAATTCCACTGACTAATTCAATAAAAATTTTATTAAGAAAACGCAGTGAAATAATTCAGTAGTGAAACTAATGCTGTGACATTATGGCTTTACCCCAGCGTGTAGTTTCAAAAACAGTCTGAAAAACTTCAAAGAAAATAACACCATAGACACACAACTTGCCACAGGTCATTAATTTTCAGACTGGAACCACCACTTCTCACTGGAGTTTTGAAGCTAGGCACTGAAAAATGACACAGTTTCATCTACAATCAGCTCATAGTAACTCCATTAAAAATAATATGCAGCAAAGGTGGTGGAAGGTGTTGGAAGTCAAATTTAGGTAGATGCATCATACTTCGTGCCTATTCTCTGAAAGTAAAATAGCAGTCCTAATTGGGAATCATTAAACTAAGCTTTTAATTAGAAAAAAAAATCCCAAAAGATTTCATTTTTTTTTTCTAGACAAGTATTCAAATATCAGATCATTGCAGGCAATTATCCCAAATATTCTCAACTATAGAATAAATGTATTTTCATCCATGGTGGACATATGGAAGGCATTCCATGCAAAGGTAATTAATGCTATGCTCATTATCTCTATTTGAATATCCAGTTAGAAACGGCTTATGGGTACAGAGATAGATGGAGAAATAATTGCACGGCCTGTAATGATTTCAATATTGCGGCGCTGCAGAAATACACCTTGTCATTTACAACTGGTTGGGCTTAATAATACTGGCCTGATATCTTCAAAATCCACTAGGTTATCATGGGGACGAGGGTTTGAGGAACCAGTGCAGCACTTTCTTACAGGTACTTCCCTCCCTCACTTAAAGATAGCAGCAGCCAAAGCAAGAATCCTGGGCAATAATCAGTGTAAAACGTTAGGCCAAGGTGAAAGAATTACATGAGGTTTCATTGATAATTAATCTGGAGGATTTTGTACCTTTTTGACCCTGCCACAAAAAGGAAAACACTCCGGCCTTGGAGAAGGACTACAAACCGGAAGTGAAGCCCTAACCTCGATTTGGACATGACCTGGACCTCAGAGCGCCCGACCTGGCCTAACAACCGACACCAGACCCCAGATTGCCCGGCCCAGTCCCCAGAACTCCCGACAGGACCCCGAGACCTGGCCCAACTCGACCCGGAGAGGCCTGCCCAGCGACCCGACCCGGAGAGGCCCGCCCAGCAATCAGACCGCCCTGGAAATGGAGGAAAGAAAAATCCACATGGAGGTCAGGCCTATTGCAAGACCCGATCCCAGGAGAGCCTCAGGAGTGAACAGAACAGGGGATGCAGCCCAACCTGAGCCCCTGCCCGCGACCCAGGATCCCCGAAATGACAGAGACCCCGTGCAAGGACCCGAACGTGCCGCAAGGAATTCCCGTGCTCATTGGGAACTGTCCGGATCGCAAACATGCCCTCTCCAGTAATCCCCCTAACCCAAGCAGCACCCGGGACCCTGCCAGATGTGACCCCGGAAACGTAACCAGCGTCCTAGTCCCCACCAGCGCCTCGGTCCCCGCCAGACGCAACCACCTGCCTTCCACAAGGTCAGATTTCTCCCACCGGATCACAGGACCATCCAGCCGCAGCCGCCGACCGAGGAAGCGAGGGAAATGCGGCGGTCTTCAGGTTAGACTGAAACAACACAGTTTCAAGATCCTTCTCCCCAGCATACTCCTGGCAAATGTCCAATCAATCGAAAACAAGCTGGATGAACTTAACGCTAGACATACCTCCCAGAGGGAAGAAAGAAACTACGGTGTGCTCTGTTTCACAGAGACATGGCTCACTCCCACCTCACCAGACTGTGCAATACAACCTGAAGGCTTCTCAATTCATCGGGCGGATCGCACCGCATCATCAGGCAAAGTGAAGGGTGGAGGGGTTTGCCTCCTCATCAACTCCTCCTGGTACTTGGAAGTGGCGACCCTGGCGACATACTGCTCCCCAGATCCAGCCATGAAGTGCCGCCCATACTATCTTCCACATGAGTTCACTTCAGCCATTATCACAGAGGCCTACATCCCACTCCAGGCAGAAGTGAAGGTGGCGCTGGACGAACTGTACACAGTTATAAACAACTACGAAACAGAACACCTGGAGGCCTTGTTCATAGTGGCCAGGGACTTCAACAAGGCCAACTTCAAGAGTATATTGCCAGAATTCCACCAGCACATCTCCTGTCCCACCAGGGGCGACAACACACTTGACCACTGCTACTCAAAAATCAAGGGTGCCTACCGTTCTATCCCCCGACCGCACTTTGGGAAATCAGACCATAAGACGGTATTCCTTCTCCCGGCATACAAGCAGAAACTCAAGTGGGAGAATCCAGCTAAGAAGGTCGCGCAGTGCTGATCCGAGGAAACAGAAGAGCTCCTACGTGACTGCTTGGAGACAGTGGACTTAAATATGGATGGTCCATATTTAAGAACTCAGCAAACAACTTAAATGAGCATGCCACCACCGTCACAGACTTCATCAGAAACTGTGTGGATGACTGCATGCCAAAGAAAGTAGTACGTACGTTCCCCAACCGGAAACCATGGCTCAATCGCGAGATTGACTCCCGACTGAAGGACATTTCCGAGGTGGGCTAGAAACTAAACTGAACCAGCCATCAATACTGTGACTACAAGAGCAGATCAAAGGCTGGGAATTCAGCAGGCAGTAACTCACCTCCCAAATCCCCAAAGCCTATCCACCATCTATAAGGCACAAGTCAGGAGTGTGATGAAACACTCAGCACATGTCTGGATAAGTTCTGCTCCAACAACACTCAAATAGCTCAACACCATCAGAACAAAGCAGCCTGCTTGATCTGTTCCCAATCCACCACCGGATCCAAAGTAGCAGCAATATGTACCATCTACAAGATGGACTGCAGCAGCTCATCAAGGCTCCATCAACAGCACGTTCCAAAGACATGACCTGTATTGCCTAGAGGACAAGGACAGCAGACACTCGGAAACACCACTACCTGCAATGTTCCCTCCAAGTCACACACCATCCCGACTTGGAACCATAATTGCCATATCTTTATGGTCACTGGGTCAAAATCTTCGAACTCCCTCATCAACTTCTTCCAACACAGGGAATGCAGCAGTTCAAGACAGCAGTACAATGTAACCTGCTTGAGGCCAATTAGGTGTGGGCAATGAATGCTGGCCTAGCCAGCAACGCCCACATCACACTAATGAATATTAAAAAAGCATGAAGAGAAAGGAAGGAACTGATGATTAATATCCATAAGACGCTGGTCTGGCCTCAAGTAGCGCATCTAGGTCTGGGCACGGCACTTTATGAAGAATGTAAAGGCATTAGCGAGGGTGCAGAAAAATTTATGAGAATGGTTCCAGGGTGAGAAACTTAGTTATGTGGATAGACTGGAGAAACTGGTGTAATTCTCCTCAGGAAAGATTGGGAGGGGATTTGACAGAGGTGCTGAAAATCATGAGGGGTCCAGACAGAGTAAATAAAAACTGTTTCTACTGGTGGGTGGATCAAGAATCAGAGGATACTGATTTAAAGTGGTCAGCAAAAGAACTAATGGTGACGTAAGGAAAATGTTCTTGCACAGTGAATGGTTAGGATCTGGAATGAACGGCCTGAGAAAGTGGTGGAGGCAGATTTAGTCATGGTTTTTGCAAAGGGAATTGAAAAAAGCACCTGAAGAGAAAAAAAACATTCAGGGAAAAGGTAGGGGTCTGAGAATAGACAGGATGAATATGACAGGCTGAATGGCGTATTTGTGCTGTACTGATTCCACAATTCTTTGGTTGTTTTACTGCCAAGTGGTTCAGGATGAACACGACTGACTATACCAGCTTGGGGACAGCACAAATCTTGGGTTATCAGTTCTCCAATCGCTCCTCAATATATACATAAACAACCTTCTCATTTGCTTCTGAACCGAACAGGATGGGGAACTGCAACTCTTCATCTGCAGGACTTTCATGATGACGACGAGAGTTCTTGCAGACAAATATAAACCACACCCAAATCATTAAATCATGCCTACTAATTAATTTATCCTGTCGCCTGTGCACTTCGCAGACTGGTGGTGAGAATGCTCCAAAATGGCTTGAATTATATTCATAAACTGGGATAACTAAATGTAAAACATCTCAGCAGATTGCAAAACCCAGATAATATTCAGGCTTGGGCTGATAAGTGGCAAGTAACATTTGCTCCACACAAGTGCCAGGCAATGACCATCTCCAACATCCAACCATCACCCATGACATTCAATGGCATTATCATTGCTGAATCCCCCACAATCAGCATCCTTGAGGTTACCGTTGACCAGAAACTGGCCACATAAATGCTATGGCTACAAGAGCAGGGAAGAGGCTGGAAATTTTGCAGAAAATAACTTACCTAACTCCACAAAGCCTGTCCACTATCTACAAGGCATGAGTCAGGAGTGTGCTGGAATACTCGGCACTTGCCTGGATGAATGCAGTTCCAACAAGCTCGACACCATCCAGGACAAAGCAGTCAGATTGGCACCCCACACCATCGACGCACAGTGGCTGCAGTGTACCATCTACAAGATGCACTTCTTCAGCTTGCCAAGGATCCTTCGACTGCAACTTCTAAACCTACGACCTCGACCACCGAAAAGGACAAGGGAAGCAGATGCATGGGAACACCACGTTTGTCTCCAAGTTACTCATCATAATCTTGACTTGGAAATATATCACCATTACCGTACTGTCGCTGGTCTAAATCCTGGGACTCCCACCCAAACAGCACTATTGGTGCACCTGCACCATGTGGTCTGCAGTGGTTTAAGAAGACAACTTACTACCACCTTTTCAACAATAATTAGGGATGGGCACAAAATGCTGGCCTAGCCAGCAAAGCCCACATCCCACGAATGCATAAACTTTCAAACAAACAAAAAAAAAATCACAAATGCACATTCTTATAAGAATAGCAACTTCATGAAACCATTCAATTTCCGATCAATTACATTGTTAAGAACACTCATTTTAGTGATCACAATGAAGCCGGAGGTAAGTTTTAAAAAAGGAAAATATTTTCAAAAGCAACTGTCGTGTATTTGACCTAAATACAGACTTTAAATGATTTATTTTGCAGTGCTAATGATGAAATCTCACACTTACTAATTCATGCAATTAAAGTAATTAATTGCACCTAATCGTGACGTCAGGGATGAAATTTCATCACTGCCACTTCATCCATTAACCACCACCAGCACAGCAGTGAAAACAAATAAGCAGGAGAACTAATTTTTTTTCAGTTATCTGTATAATCAGTTGGAAACATTTATCTATTTGAATAAAGTACTAGATGTTTAGGCAGTACCTAATCAATAAAAAATAAACATATTGTTCTGCATCAACACACATTAGTAGAAAATTAAGACTTCCTGTGATATAACTGGTAACTAAAGTAGTCCAGAGATTCCCAACCGGTGATCCGCGACACACTGGTGTGCCGCGAAGTCTCCACAGATGTGCCGCAAGTTAAGATTCAAAATGATTAAACATTAATGTAAACAAATTATATTCTAATCCTGTCTTCAGCTCCATGGCCGGCATCCCCAAATCTCTATGAACATCAGGCCTCCCACGCATGCACTGGCTGGGAATGGACCACACATATGTGGTTCAGATTTTTTACATTAGTCAGGCACATGCCCATGGGCTCAGATCTGCATATGCGTGCTCCATTCCCAGCTAGCCCATGCATGGTTCTGATTACCAACATAAAGCATTCCGAACCGCGCATGTGCAGCCCTTCCCTGGCTGACACATGCATAGGAGATCCCAGGTTCTTTGGGAATTGGTGAAGCCAACCTTGGAGTTGAAGTCAAAGGCTTCAATGCCTGTGCAAAAAGAAAAAACACAAAAAGGGCATAAAAGCCTGGGAGAAGTGAGGGAGACAGGACGAGGTTGTAAAGTCAAAGGCTCGATATGCCTGTGCAAAAAGAAAAAAAACACAAAAAGGGCGTAAAAGCCTGGGAGAAGTGAGGGAGACAGGACGAGGTTGTAAAAAAATAGGAGAGAAGACATGGAGAAGTAAAACAAAAAAAAGTTCCCAGTAAGGGAAGATGACAAAGAAATAGGAACCAATAACATTAAGAAAAGGAGAAACAGGCTCAAATATTGTATTTGACATGCAAATGATGACAAGGCTTTAATTGTAAACTTTTTAAACTAATGAACATTGTATTAAAAGCATTAAATGCTTTTAGGAGGTGTTAGAGATAAAAACACTTTTGCAAGAGGACAGTACAATTGGAGAAAATGGGAGATGTGCCTCAATGTATTTTACAGAAAAAGATGTGCCATGATGTGAAAAATGATTGGGAACCATTGAAGTAGTCAGCAATGTTGGATAATCACCTGGGCACAGCAGTCACATTGAGGGGTGTTCCATCAACATCATAATGCAATTGATACTGAAATGTTAGCAATAAATATACTCACAGCCGTACTTCAACTACCTATGCAGAACTGGAATCAATTGAGGGAAAGATTGTAGGTTATGGGTGATGAATGGATTGCCTAGGATTCCAGGCATTTAAACATATTGATTTCCTTTCTAATAGCAATTATGATTTTCAGCATTGAAATGTTTAGAGATTAGGAACGATCGAGAAGTAGTACTAAATTGGCTGTAACACGCCATGGAATGTCTGGAAGTCTCGAAAGACACAATATAAATGTAGTGGAAACAGGATGCAGCGAGCCAGCTAATTTAAAGGACGGCATCATTTGAACAGAAGAAATAGGAGCTGCAGTAGGCCATATAGCCTCACAAATCTGTTCTGCCGCCATTCAATCAGATCATGGCTGATTTAATCATGATTTCAACTTCCCTTTCCTGTATGTTCCCCAAATCCTTGTCTCTTTTAAAGTTCAATGCTGACAGCATTGAATATATTCAATGATTTAGCTCCACAGTTCCCTCGAGTCGAGAATTCCAAAGATCAAAGACCCACAAATAAATTTCACCTCATCTCCATCTTAAGTGTTCTTCTGAAACTGTGTCCTATGGTCAGAGATTCCTTCGTGAAGGGAACATCCTCTCAGTGTCTACCTTGTCAAGTCCTCTCAAAAATCATTTCTGTTTCTCATTCTTCAAAACTCCAATGAATTTGGCCTAAACTGCTCAACCATACCTCATGCAACAACTCCCTTCATTCCAGGAATCAACCTAGTGAACCTTCTTTTAACTGCCTCCAATGCAAGTATATTTCTCCTTCAGCAAACCATAAACAGCACTCCCGGTGCCCTGTACAGTAACAGCAAGATTTCCCTCCTTTTTATTCTATTCTCCTTGCAATAAAGGCCAATATTCTATTTCCCTTCCTAAATATTAGCTATACCTTAGAATCATAGAATCCATACAATGCAGGAGGCCATTCGGCCCATCGAATCTGCACCAACCCTCCAAAAGATCACCGTACCTAGACCCACGTCCCAGCCTCTCACCCTTCACCTTACCTAACCCTTGAACACTAAGGGGCAATTTAGCATGGTCAATCCACCTAACCTGCACATCTTTGAACTGTAGTAAGAAACCCATGCAGACACGAGGAGAACGTGCAAACTCTACACCGTCAACAAGTCCGGAATTGAACCTGGGTCCCTGGCACTGTGAAGCAGCAGTGCTAACCATTGAGCCACTATGCCACCCCTGTTGTTAACTGCATGTTAAAATTTTCTGTGGTTTATGCAAGAGCTACCCAGATCTTTCTGTACTACAGAATTCTGTAGTCTATTTCCATTCTTCTTTCCTATTCTTCAGTGGACCATCTCACTATCTCCCATATTATACTCCATCTGCCAATTTTTTACTTATTCAGTTACCCTATCTTGTGCCACCTTTTATGTGGGATCCCATCAAATGCCTTTTGGAAATCCAAATACACTGTCTCTGATTTCACCCTGCTCATTACATCACTGAAGAACACAATTTTTCAAGCACAATTTCCCTTTCATAAAACAATGTTGACTCTACTTGATTGTGCTGAACTGAATTGTACTGTAAATGAGAAAGATCTTGTTCCAGGATCGGTATTTTCTGAATTATGTCCACAGAGTGAGTGATGGTGAAGATAAACATACTTAGATATAATCTGATTACAATTTAGAGAACAGTTTAGCTATTAAAGACTTGCGTCATGATAGGATTACACAAATCCGTACAAAGGGCAGAATACCCTAATATTCCTGATTCTTCCATGGGGTCCTCCTACTGGTGTAACTGTAACTTAAGGGGCATTAGTGAGTACGCACCTAGAGTACTATTTATGGTTTGGCCTCCTTGCTCAAGGAGAAATATACTTGCACAGGAGGCAGTTCAGAGAAGCTTCACTGCTTGAATCCTGGGATGAAGTGAGTCTTGTGAAGCATGGTTGAGCAGATCGGATCAAATTCATCCGAGTTTAGATGTTTGCCATGATACTAAAGTTTGACATTTCCTCTGCATGCATCACACTCAGAAGGTTTTGCCTTCTAACCGCCAGTTTGACCCCCATTCTACCTCCTGGAGTTAAGGTTATTGCATGAAGGTGTAGGCACTCAGGAACTCGTGTGTCTACCTCATGAAGGGCTGAGGAACCCCGGTACGATTAAAAATATGCATGGTTTTACTGTTGTTGAATTTTTATCAGCAAAGTATCTGGCATGTTGTGTCCTAGCAAAGGTCACTTTTATTAAAACTCAGTACATCTGTAAGCAACATGATTTGCTTTCAAGTGAGAGGGATGGTCTTGGCAGCTCATCTGTCAGCTGATGGCTTCTTTTAATGTAGCAAAGATGTAGGAGGCATGTGTACTCAAGAAGCACCAACTCTCACTTCCAAAAGAATTAAATCAACCCAATCAAATAAAAGGATCCTGCCCACCAAAGCTCCAGGAATCTGTCGGTAAAAGCTAAGGTGGACATTAAAAGATCCATGGCACTATTCAGTAAGATGCAGGTGAGTTATTTGAATGTATGGTACTACCCTGGTCACCTCATCATTGCATTGAACCTGGGCAGCTTTCCTTGGGGCCTGGCATCACCAGCCAAACATTTCACATCCACGTAACATCCTCTCAGAATATATCACAGTACAGCTATACCCTATTCCAGTAGGTATCATGCCCAGAGAAACTCTAGTTTTGTACATGTGTGGCATATATTGGTAAAAGCAGATAACAAATCAGAGTTTTATATTTTGTTTGACAGCTGAATTGGCCATTCACTGAGCATGACAGGACTTGGTCATTTGCAACTACTCCCTGCCTGCAACGGAAATGGAAAATTTAAACCGAGAACCAAATCTTATGATGGTCCCAGGAACAGCAAACGAGGTAGGCAGCAGGCAAAATATCAGCGTTCCGACGTAGAATGAAAGCCGTTTATTAAGTTGGCATTAGATTGAGGGCAGACCCTGCTTCCCAATGACAAGCAGCAGATTTGCATGGCATGCATTCTCAGTAAAACACAGCTTCACCAGATTAAATTGTACATTCAGACTTAGGTATGCAGCAATGGAGGAACATGTGCCATCAGGTTAATGATTGGTTCAAGGTGGCATGCAGCCGGGGAGATAGTCTAACGATTTATGGAAATGGAGTAGGAGCTGTTCTTCGTATACGGGGAGTTTGTTGAACCAAGGAGGCGTTGATGTAGTGCGATCAGGTGGCACCTATGCAAGGGGAAAGGAACAACGCTGAATGAGAGGGAGAAGGCAGCCCACCGAAGGCTCATAGAGAAACAGAGGGAAGGTCTACAGACAGTAAGTCAAGCATGATTTTGTAAATATTCATTCATGGGATGCCAGTGTTACTGGCTAGTTTAGTATCTGTTGGTCATCCCTGTATTTATATGGCTAGTCCAGTTTCTGGTCAATGGAAACTCCAAGGATGTTGGTAGTGGCGGATTCAATGATAGTAATGCCATTGAATGTCAAACAGGCAATGGTTAGATTCTCTCTTACTGGAGATGGCCATCAACTGGCATATGTGTGATGCGAATGTTACTTGTCACTTGTCTGCCCAAGTCTGCATATTGTCCTGGTTGTCCTGCATTTGGACATTGACATGGATTTTAGCAAAATCTTGGGTTATAAAGGGAAGGCCAATGTCGAGGTCCTGAGAGTCAAAGATGAGAGAGCAGGTAAAATATAAAAGATGCTAGATCGAGGATTATAAGGGGCAATTTCAGTGGGTCAGGGGGCCGACCAATAGTAATAGGCTGAACAATAGTTGGTCAAGGATCACTGAAGGCAGAGCAATAGTGATGGCTTCCAATTAACAGCAGTTCCATGGATTACAAAATCCTCAAAGACAGTCAACAGTCAGATACTCTGCCTCAGAGCGTAGTTGCCCCATACTTCCAGTCATGTTTGTCGGGATTCGGGCCCGAGGATGATTCAACACAAGTAAACTCATTACAAGGAAGGTGAATTCTTTCTGGCAGATTTTTTTTTTTGACAGTGATACTGCAAATATGTTGATGACCAAGCTGCCATTTCCTCTCCTTTGTCTCATTCCACCAGAAGACTGAGCTCCCAAGCTCGACCAACAACCCACGTCATTTCTATTTGCCAGTCAACAGAAAAGAGATACTGCAACATTCCCACTTCATCTCAGTTTCAGCCTGACTCTTCATTCCTTTGACATTCCTTACTTGATTGCTCCACTTCACTCTGTTCCAGACTTCTATAATCACAACCACACAGAATATAATAAAAGCTCATGAAACATGCAAAAGAAACAATATCTATTGATATATTGAAAATGTTGACTGAGCCAAAACATTGTATTTCGGTATGTATCAGAAGTCAGATTCCACATATGGCAACATCCATTTTGAACTTATTAACATTTACTGACATTACATATTGCACCGGTAAGTAACAACGTAATTAGGGTTTCCAATGCAAAATGTTTGGTTTTTGAATTAACTTTACATGATACCCTAAATATATCTAATTTATATTGTGCAAATATACAAGTTAAACTTGATAAAAAATAAAGGGCAGCACCATGGCGCAGTGGTTAGCACTGCTGCCTCATGGCGCCGAGGTCCCAGGTTCAATCCCGGATCTGGGTCACTGTCTGTGTGGAGCTTGCACATTCTCCCAGCGTTTGCGTGGGTTTCGCCCCCACAACAAAAAATGGGCAGGGTGGATTGGCCACGCTAAATTGCCCCTTAATTGGAAAAAATGAATTGGGTACTCCAAATTTATATATTTTTAAAATCGAGCGCGCAGAGGCCAGACCACATGGGGCGAGCAGTGATAGCGGCCATCCTGGACGGCCCCCTAACAAAGGGAAACCCCGGAGGGCAGGGGCGCGTCCACCAGATAAATATGGTTAATCCCACAGGAACGAGGGGGCAGAAGCCCCCCACCAGGATAATCACCTGGGCCGTAAGGGGACTTAACGGCCCAGTGAAGAGATCTAGAGTCCTCACCCACCTCAGAAACATGAGGGCCGACATAGTCTTCCTCCAAGAGACGCACCTGAGGGAGAAGGACCAACTGCGGGTAAGAAAGGGCTGGGTGGGACAAACCTACCATTCCTGCCAGGGGGCTGGCGATCCTGATCGGCAAGAGGACAATGTTTAGGGCGACAAAGACGGTTACAGACCCAGGGGGCGGTATGTCATGGTCAGCGGGGCCCTGGTTGGGACACCGGTAGTTCTAGTCAACGTGTACGCGCCCAACTGGGATGACACGAGTTTCATCAAAAAGACCATGGGGGGGGACACGACTTCAACTGTGTACAGGATCCAAAGACGGACAGATCAAGCCCCAAAACGGGGAAAACCTCAAGCATGGCAAGGGAACTCAGTCACTTTATGGAGCAGATGGGAGCAGTGGACCCCTGGAGGTTCGCCCACCCGGGGGAGAAAGAATTCTCCTTCTTCTCCCCAGTACACGTGTACACCAGAATTGACTTCTTTGTGGTGGGGAAAACGGTGCTTCCAGGGATAGACAAAGTGGAATACTCCGCAATTGTGATATCAGACCACGCACCACACTACATGGACGTGCCGCTAGAGACGGGAAGGGCCCAGTGCCCCACATGGAGGTTGGACGGTGCCTTACTAGCTGACAAGGCCTTCAGCGAAAGGATAGCGCGGGCCATAGCAGAGTACACGGAGAACAAACAAAACGGGGGGGTCTCACCCTCCACGTTCTGGGAAGCGCTTAAGGCCGTACTAAGAGGGGAAATCATTGCCTTCAAAGCGCAAAGAGATAGGGAGGAAAGGGTGGCTAGGCAGCAGCTGGTTGACTCCATACTGGAGGTAGACCGTAAATACTCCGAGGCCCCGACCGTAGAGCTCCTGGCGGAGAGGAAAGAACTACAAAGGAACTTTGACCTGCTCTCCACCAGGAAAGCAGTGCACCAACTTCGCCCTGTACGAAACGGAGACAAAGCCAGCCGCCTGTTGGCACACCAACTGAGAAAGCAGGCAGCCACCAGAGAAATTGCACAAATCAGGGGTACCGGAGGCACGTGGGAAACAGAACCAGAGAGGATTAACGAAACCTTCAAGGCCTTCTACCAAGAGCTGTACACCTCAGAGCCTCCAAGGGGGGAGGCTGGGATGAACCGGCTCCTTGATGGACTGGACATACCAGTCGTGGGAGAGGGCAGAAAACGGGACCTGGAAGCACCACTAGCACTGGGAGGGATCATGGACAGCATTAGCTCCATGCAGACAGGGAAGGCGCCGGGACCGGACGGATTCCCGGTGGACTTCTACAAAAAATTTGCGACAGCGCTGGCCCCGCACCTGCGGGAGATGTTCACAGGCTCGCTAGCTAGGGGCACACTGCCACCCACGTTAGCACAGGCCTCAATCTCGCTGATACCTAAGAAAGACAAAGACCCAACGGAATGTGGGTCATACAGACCCATATCTCTGCTGAACGCAGACGCCAAAATACTGGCCAAAATCCTAGCCAAAAGGCTAGAAGACTTTGTACCTGAGGTGGTCACAGAGGACCAGACGGGCTTAGTCAATGGTAGACAGCTTACCTCGAACATCAGGCGCCTGCTGAACGTGATAATGACCCCCTCCGGGGAGAGAACACAAGAGGTGATCGTCTCCTTGGACGCAGAAAAGGCCTTCGACAGAGTTGAATGGAAATACCTCAGAGGTACTGGAGCGGTTCGGGCTTGGAACAGGGTTCACCGCTTGGGTAAAGCTCCTATACAACACTCCCATGGCGAGCGTACGGACCAACAATACCAACTCCCAATACTTCCAGCTGCACAGGGGCACCAGACAAGGATGCCCACTGTCCCCGCTGCTGTTCGCACTAGCAATCGAACCGCTAGCAATCGCGCTCAGGGCAACAAAAAATTGGAGGGGGATCCGAAGGGGAGGCAGAGACTCACTCTATGCAGATGATCTGCTCCTCTACATCTCGGACCCACAAAGCAGCATGGACGGAATCATCGCGCTCCTGAAAAGTTTGGAGCCTTCTCGGGCTACAAACTCAACATGAGCAAAAGCGAGATCTTCCCAGTACACCCGCAAGGCGGGGGGGGGGGGGGGGGGGGGGAGCACTAAAGGGGCTGCCGTTCAAACAAGCCCGACACAAATTCCGCTACCTGGGGATCCAAATAGCACATGACTGGAAAGGGATCCACAAATGGAACCTCACCAGCCTGACGGAGGAAGTAAAAAAGGACCTGCAAAGATGAAACACACTCCCACTCTCCCTCGCGGGGAGAGTCCAGACGATCAAAATGAACATACTGCCCAGGTTCCTCTTCCTGTTTAGATCCATTCCGATCTACATCCCCAAGGCCTTTTTCAAAGCACTGGACAAACTTATCATGGCGTTCGTATGGGGGGGGGGGGTAAAAATGCTAGGATCCCAAAGAAGGTCCTACAAAAAACAAAATCCAGGGGGGGGCTAGCCCTCCCGAACCTACAATTCTACCACTGGGCGGCAACAGCCGAGCGAGTAAGGGGATGGATCCAGGAGCCAGAAGCCAAGTGGGTGCGTGCGGAGGGGGCCTCCTGCATGGGGACCTCCCTCCGGGCCCTCGCCAAGGCAGCACTCCCATCCACACCCAAAAAACACTCCAGCAGCCCAGTGGCGACAGCCACCCTCCAATCCTGGAACCAACTGCGGCAGCAATTTGGCCTGACCAAAATGTCGGACAAGGCTCCCATCTGCAACAACCATAGGTTCACACCAGCACTGACTGACGCCACCTTCAAAAGGTGGAGGCAGGACGGGGGGACACTGACAGTCAGGGACCTATACACGGACGACAGCATCGCAACGCTGGACGAACTGAGAGAGAAATTTTGGCTAGCCAGGGGGAACGAGCTACCGTACCTGCAGCTCAAAAACTTATTACGAAAGGAGACAAGGACGTACCAACAACCGCCACGACAGACACTACTGGAAGACCTACTGGACGCAAGTATCCTAGAGAAAGGGAACTGTAGCGACATGTATGACCGACTGGTAGAAAGGGACGACACCGTACTGGACACAACAAGAAAGAAATGGGAGGAGGACCTGGGGATTGAGATAGGGTGGGGACTCTGGAGCAAAGCACTGCATAGGGTCAACTCCACCTCCACGTGCGCAAGGCTCAGCCTGACGCAACTAAAAGTGGTACATAGAGCCCACTTAACAAGAAACCGTATGAGAAGGTTCTTCCTGGAGGTGGAGGACAGATGTGAACAGTGCCAAAGAGGCCCGGCCAACCACGCCCACATGTTCTGGTCTTGCCCCAGACTTGTGGAGTACTGGACAGCCTTCTTCGAGGCTATGTCCAAAGTGGTGGGGGTGAGGGTGGAGCCATGCCCGATAGTGGCGGTCTTCGGGGTTTCAGACCAGCCAGATCTATTCCTGGGGAGGAGGGCGGACGCCCTTGCCTTTGCCTCCCCGATCGCCCACCGTAGAATCCTGTTTGGCTGGCGGTCAGCAGCACCGCCCAGAGCTGCAGACTGGCTGTCCGACCTCTCGGAATCTCTCCAAATGGAGAATAACAAATTTGCCATCCGAGGGTCAGACGACGGCTTCCACAGAATGTGGGAGCCATTCATGCAATTGTTCCGGGACCTGTTTGTGGCCAAAGAACAAGAGGAAGAATAGTCGGGTGGCCAAGAATCAGGGGAAAATGGACGGGGGAAGGTAGCCGGGGGGGGGGGGGGGGGGGGGGGTTTCTAATAATTTGTTGGATATAAAATATGAAAACTCAATAAAAAACATTTTTAAAAAAGGTCAAAGATTGAAAGTTTTAAAGCATTAAGTATCACTGTGGCCCAAACTGTAATATTTTCCTTTGTTCCTCGATGTTCGTAGTTTTCTGTCAAAAGGCAAGTAAAAGGTAAGCATTGTTCCAATGTTGAAGCTTTTAGTGCTACTTAAACTATCCACCAAATTATTTCTTAATCCCTCATCTTCACTTTAACCCAGGTTCTCCATTACAAATTCCAGTCAGCTACAGATAAACTGCCCGGCCAACTCAATGATGTCAGTTGCTCCATAAGTGATTTGAGCTTCCTACTTTTATAGGAGTTTATTTGTTAGATGCATAACTCGGGATGTAACAACAGCGCCCCCTTGTGATCTGAACTGGATATGTGCTCTTCACAAGCATATTTTGTCAATCTCTCAAAGCAGATGAAGCAAACTAATGGTAAAATGAGGCCAGGCACAAAGTAATACATTGCTTTATTTCAAACACAACCGTGCAGCACAAGTGTTACTATTAGATCCACTTCATTCAGTCTGTATTGTCAATGAATGCTACAAAATAAACATTGCCACACATCAGCAGGTTGTCTTACTTGACTTAAGTAAGATGGTTTCTAATTACAGTCCAACATTTCCAAGCTCTTTATTCAGGGGAAATTGCAGTTAATCTTTTTCTTCTATCAGCTCACAGAAGGAAGGACAGTAAGGAGTTGGAATAGAGATTTAGCACAGTGGTTAACACTGCTGCCTCACATCATCAGGGATCCAAGTTCCTCAACGGCTGCCCCTGGAGCCCAAGAGGCTTACGGGTGATCTTACAGAGGTCAATAAAATAATGAGAAGCATAGATAAGGTAGATGGTCAACATATTTTCCCAAAGATAGAGGAGTCTAGAACTAAAGGCCATAGGTTTAAGGTGAGAGATACAAAAGAGACCAGAGGGGAAGGTTTTTCCCAAAGAGGGTGGTGAGCATCTGAAACAGGCTGCCAGAGGCAGTGGTAGAGGTGGGTACAATTTTTTCCTTTAAAAAAGTTAGACAGTTATATGGGCAGGGTGGGTATAGAGGGATATGGGTCAAATGCGGGCGTGGGACTAGCTTAATGATAGAAACTGGGCGGCATGGACAAGCTGGGTGGATGGGCCTGTTATCATGCTGTAAGCATCTATGACTCCCCCTCGGACTGATCTGTTCCCTGTAAGAACACTATTCATGATGCCCTATGCTGCTCTTGCTCATGTATTTGCTTTGTTTGGCCCCTTGTTCTGCACTGTAACCAATCACTGTTGGTGGATGTACGATTTGTCAATGTACTCTGTCAATTATTCTTTTTTGTCTACTATGTACATACTGTGTTTGTTCCCCTGGCCGCAGAAATATACTTTTCACTGCACTTCGGTACATGTGACATTAAATCAAATCAATCAATCAATAGATTCCAACCTCGGGTGACTGTCCGTGTGGAGTTTGCACATTCTCCATATGTTTGCGTGTGCTTCCTCCGGGTGCTCCGGTTTCCTCCCAGTCCAAAGATGTGCACGTTAGGTGGACTGACCATGCTAAATTGCCCCTAGGTGGGATTATGTTGAAAGGTGGGGGAGGGAGGACTGGGCCGAGATAAGATGGTCTTTCAGAGGATCAGTGCAGACTCGATGGGCTGAATACCCTCCTTTCGCACGGTAGGGATTCTATTTTATTCTCGGTTTAGCTCACCAAATTCCCAAAGAGTAAATTCTTTGATTGGATATAAGGACTTTTAGCTTATCACAACCTCCTATACCTTTCGTTATAAATCCAGCGCTTCCCTGGGAGTTTTGCTCCCTTGCTCCTACTCCTATTTTCTTTTCTCTCTAACTGCCCGGGGGATATTTTATGCCCTCCTGTGTGACAGGTTTGAAGGCATGGGGGCATTGAATCAGATGGGAGGGTGTGAACCCTGCACCTTCCCACCTCCAGCCTGATTAAGTCTGTAGCAGGAGTGCCTGTGGATGGCCTTCCCGACTACTGAGCCCCTTAAGTGGCTAAATATGCTCTCTTAGGGGCCTCATTCTGCTGCTGCTGGTATTACACAGCAGTGGGCACGGGGCCTGCCAAGCCAGGAACACAGCAAGCAAACCAATGTTAGTTGCTTGTCGTCTCCCAAATCAAGGGACACCGACTAGGAAGGGGTGGGGTCCTGCAGAGAGCCACCACCCCCCTATAACCCTTACCTGCAGCCCAACTCAAATCCCTCCTGCCATCACTTACCTCTGGTTTGGGTCACTCAGAATTCCTGGACATCCGACGGATGTCATTCCAGCAAGAGCCACCTCCTCCATGTTGGCACTGTTGAGCAAAAACAGCTGCTGGTTGCTATTCGGCCAACAGCTCATGACAGGCAGGATTTACCGCCATTGTGAGTCTTTGATCCCATAAAAGACCCACCAAAGGCCTGTTAATTGCCTGATTGGCTTTACCCAAAAGAGGCCGCGCAGGTTTCTCATCGGATCTCTAGTCAGCGGCAGAAACACGTGTTGCCTCAATACAATAGCGTGCTTGTGTGCGTGAATGCAAGCACAGGCTCAGTTATGGCTTGATTACAAGATTCACATGAAGACTGTATGTGACAGTGGCAACTAGCAGTGTACCCCATCATTTAGAATAGTAAAGAATCTGTTGGTTGAAAAGATGGGGGTTGGGGACGAGGCAGGGTGCTGCACTGGAGAAAGGAAGGGGGAAACAGTTTATCGTAAGTAAATTATTGCATTTAATTATGGCACAGTGACACAGTGGTTAGCACTACTGCTTCAGAGCACCAGGGACCAGTGTTCAATTCTGACCTCGGTGACTGTCTGTTTAGAGTTTGTACGTTCTCCCAGTGTTTGCATGGGTTTCCTCCGGGTGCTCCGGTTTCCTCCCACAATCCAACGATTAGGTGCGGTTGTGGGGATAGAGTGAAGGAGTGGGTCTAAGTAGGGTATTCTTTAAGAAGATGCTGTTGACTCAATGGGCCGAATGGCGTCCTTCTGCACTTGAGAGAATTCTATGGTTTTCTCTGGTGTTGGTGTACCTGACTGATACCCGACATCTGGAAGGGTAATCATTTCATTGTACGAGATGTTTGATCCCACCTTCCTGAATTTATTAGTTTACATTCAAACATTACTATATATTTTTTTCTTTATTCATTTTATGGTGTGCTTCACAGCGGAGACCAGCATTTATTGACCATCCCTTGCTGCCCTTGAGGTGGCGGTGAGCTGCCTTCTTGACCCGCTGCAGTTCTCGTGTAGGTGCACACACACAATGCTGTTACGGAGGGAGTTGGAGGATTTTGACCCAGCAACAGTGAAGGAACGGTGATATATTTCCAAGTCAGGGTGATGAGTGACTTGGAGGGGAACCTCCAGGTGGTGGTTTTTTCAGGTATCTGCTGCTTCTGTCCTTCTAGATGGTAATGGTTGTGGGTTTGGAAGTTGTTGCCTAAGATTTCCTGCAGTGCATCTTGTAGATGGCACACACAGCTGTCACTGTTCAACAGTGATGCGAATGTTTGTGGAAGGGGGAGCAATCAAGCAGGCCACTTTGTCTTGGATGGTGTCAAACTTTAGTGTTTCTGGAGTTGCACTCATCCACACAAGCTACAATCCTGACAGGTCATGGGGAGACAGGAGACGAGTTACTCGCTGCAGGATTCCTGGCCTCTGACCTGCTCTTGAAGCCACACAGTATTGATATAGCTGTCTAGTTCAGGTTCTGATCAATGATAACCCCCAGGACGTGGATAGTGGGGGATTCAGTGATGGTGATGCCATTGATTGTCAAGTGACGATGGTTAGATCCTCTATTGCTGAAGGTGGTCATTGCCTGGTACTTGTGTGGCATGAATGTTACTTGCCACTCGTCAGTCCAAGGCTGGATATTGTCCAGGTCATGCTGCATTTGGATATGGACTGCTTCGGTATTTGAGGAGTCACAAATGGTACTGAACATGTGCAATCATCAGCAAACTTCCCCACTACTGACCTTATGGTGGAAAGGAAGTCATTGATGAAGCAGCTGAAGATGGTTGCATCTACTGCACCACTCTGAGGAACTCCTGCAGTGATGTCCTGGAGCAAAGATGATTGACCTCCAACCACCACAACCATTTTCCTTTGTGCAAGGCATGACTCCAAACAATGGAGGGTTTTCCCCCTGGTTCATCCATTTGGCACTTCTAGCTGAAGGTTGTAGCAAATGCTTCAGCCTTATCTTTAGTACTGATTGGATTTGGATTTGTCATGTGTACCGAGGTACAGTGAAAAGTATTGTTCTGTGTACAGTCCAGACAGATCATTCTTTACATCAAAAACATAGGACATACAATAGATACACAACATAAATATATAGACATTGGATGAAGCATGCATAGTGCAGTACTGGAGAAGATGCGTGGAGAGATCAGTTCAGTCCATAAGAGGGTCATTCAGGAGTCTAGTAACAATGGGGAAGGAGCTATTTTTGAAGCTGGTAGTCTGTTCTCAGACTTTTGTATCTTCTGCCCAATGGAAGAGGTTTGAAGAAAGAATAACCCAAGTAGGAGGGGTTCTTTGATTATGCTGCCCGCTTTCCCAAGGCAGCGGGAGGTGTAGACAGAATCAATGGATGGGAGGCAGTTTCATGTGATGGACTGGGCTGTGCTCAGGACTCTCTGTAACTTACGGTCTTGGTCGAGCAGCCAGATAGGATGCTTTCTATGGTGCATTTGTAAAAATAGGTACGAGTCAATGTGGACATGTTGAATTTCCTTAGTTTCCTCAGGAAGTATAGGCGCTGTTGTGATTTCTTGGTCGTAGCCTCGACGTGGGCGGACCAAGACAGATTGTTGTTGATGTGCACCCCTCGGAATTTGAAGCTGTCGACCATCTCCACCTCAGCACCATTGATGCAGACAGGGGTTGAGTATGATGGGATGTGGCTACTTGTGGAGCCTCCTCCTCCACTGAGTTGTGTTATGGGCCAGGGTTTCGAGAATCCCAAAGTGTATTATGGAGTTCACCTGACCCACAACTTTTAATAGATTGTGGTATGGAGAGCACACGGCCCACTCTACAGGAGTGGTACAGCAGCAATGGAAAAGTATTTTTTTAAGCAAAACAATGTTTATTCTATGAACTCAAGTTAACCTTTGTAAAACGTACAGTGAACATCTTAGCAGCCATTAATTCAAATACAACCCCCAAAGAATACAACACTAAGTAATCCTTTAAGCTTTCCTTTTAACATCCAAAATACTTGAAACGCCTTTTACCTGAAGCACATCAGGTTAAAGTCACTACTGTTATTAGTTTTAAATCACCAGGATCGATTTACAATCTTTAGATTACAGAGAGAAACTCTAATACACCTTCTGGCTGTGACTGCAGCTAAACAGCTCTGAAAACGAAACTAAAACACACCCTGCAGCAAACAGCCTAAAACGAAAGTAAAAAGCTGACAGACAGCCCAGCTCCACCCACTCTGACATAACTGCAGTAGTAAACACCCATTTCTTAAAGGTACTCTCACAACAGATACTTATATACACACCCATTTCTCAAAGGTACTCTCACATGGCAGGTGTCATCGTCCATCACCATTCACAGTTGGATATGGCAGGACTGCAGAGCTTACATTTTATCTGTTGGCTGTGGGATCGCTTAGCTCTGTCTATTACTTTCTGCATGCTATTTGGAATGCATGTAGTCTGTGTTGCAACTTCAGTCTTGAGTTGCTCGATCTGTTCAAAGTCTCTCCCATTTAGCATGGTGATAGTATCACACAACGCGATAAGAGTGCAATGGTCACTCCTACCGATATGGTCATGGACAGATGCATCTGCAACAGGCAGGTTGGTGAGGATGAGGTCAAGTGGGTTGTTCCCTCTTGTTGGTTCCCTCGCCACCTATCTCAGTCCCAGCCTAGCAGCTATGTATTTACGACCCGGGCACCTTGCTCTGTAGTGCTATTACCAAGCCATTATATACTTTAACATTTTAAACTGTCAGTGATATTCTTTGGATCTTCAAAGTTACTAAGATTCAGTAACTTTTAAAAGTAAACCCCAACAAGGCTCAATAGTTCACAGTATATCTCCAGGCCAAAGAAAATGTCACCACTCACCTAATCTCAATTCAAAGCGCTTTAAAAAGTTTAAGCTTCAGGTGTACGATTTTCCAATTAATTGGCTGTGTGGGAAATCATGGTATTAGACTCAACTTCTTTTTGAACAGAGCTTTTGATCGATTTTGAGAACAAAATAATGGTCGCTGAGCTTGCTCATTTAACCATAAAAATAAATAGAAAATGGGAAGTTAATCAATCTGTCAACAAGAGATATAATTTATGATGGTATAACACGCACACGAGAGATTGTTTTGATGACTTTTTAAAATACTGTAGGAACATTCCAACAGAACCATTAGCAGCCACATTGTCATTAATGGAAGACGCCAGGATACAAGAAAAACCTGCGTAATGCAAAGAAAATCTCCTGCTGCCCCATCCATTGTATTTCTTTTTACAATTACTTACTATTTTTTACAATTACTAACTTCACTTTCCAACCAGCACTGAGAGTGTACCCACACCACATGAATTGCAACGGCTCAAGAAGGCAGCTCACCACCATCTTTATAAAGGTAATTAAAACGGGCAATAGAAATGCTGGCCTCGCCAGCGACACCAACACCCAGTGACTTTTCTGGAGGTCACGCCAAACCATAAGTCAATCAGGCAGTGATAAAGAAACCAGGGGGTAGGTTTTCCCTAGGCGTCAAGATGCCAGGGGCGAAAGTCTTGCCGACCAAGAGCTGCCAGCCAATCAGAGGCTGACAGCTATGTGCTCAGCAGTACCACAAGAAAGGTGGTGGCTGCTGCAGGAAAAACACCGGCATTCCAGGATCGCGGAATAAGTAATGGCCAGAGAAAATAATGTGGTTGTGGTAGGGCAGGAGGCAGGGGGTGCCTCTCAGTGCCCTTCCCCTTCCTGTTGTCGAGACCCTCAATCAGCCCCGTTGATTGAGGGTCCACCACCCAGTAACGAGCTACACAGTTTTATCTGTTGTGCACACAACGGAAGCACAAGTGGATAGCACTGTGGCTTCACAGCACCAAAGTCCCAGTTTTGATTCCCCGCTGGGTCACTGCCTGTGTGGAATCTGCACGTTCTCCCTGTGTCTGCAAGGGTTTCCACCGGGTGCTCCAGTTTCCTCCCACAGTCCAAAGACGTGCAGGTTAGGTGGATTGGCCATCATAAATTGCCCTTAGTGACCAAAATGGTTAGATGGGGTTATTGGGTTACGGGGATATGGTGGAAGTGAGGGCATAAGTGGGTCGGTGCAGACTTAATGCGCCAAATGGCCTCCTTCTGCACTGTATGTTCTATGTAATATGTCTACAAGCCTGCTGCCACTCTTCATACCTGCGGCTGGCATTCTCCCCCCCACCGAACCTAATTCTGGCGTAGGTGGAAAGGCAGTGGAATTTCAGCCATTCCCCTGCCTCCAAGTTGTCCATCAGAGAGGGCAGAAGATTCTACCTTACATCCAACAGGAAGTGTGAAAGTGATAATTAAAATATAGCAAGACAGCTGTAACTGTAAATCTGATGTTCAGCTTTGACAATAAGACCATAAGACATAGGAGCAGATTTAGGCATTCGGCCCATCGAGTCTGCTCCACCATTCAATCATGGCTGATATGTTTCTCATCCCCATTCTCCTGCCTTCTCCCCATAAACCCTGAACCCCTTATTAACCAAGAACCTATCTACCTCTGTAGAGGTCAAATCAGAGTGTCTTTAAGACAGCCGTCTTTGGCAAAGAGTTTCACAGGTTCACCACCCTCTGGCTGAAGTTTTAAAGGATTGTCCCTTCTGTCTGAGGCTGTGTCCTCAGGTTCTAGTTTTTCCTACTAGTGGAAACATCCTCTCAGTAGCCTGTAAGTTTCAATTAGACCCCCCATATCCTTCTAAACTCCAATGAGCACAGACCCAGAGTCTTCAACCTCAACTCCTCATGTGACAAGTCCTTCATTCCAGGGATCATTCTTTTGTACCTCCTCTGCCTCTTCCCAAGGCCAGCAAATCCTTCCTTAGAAACGAGGCCACAAAACTGCTCACAATACTCCAAAAGGGGTCTGACCCGAGACTTATAGTCTCAGAAGTATATCCCTGCCCTTGTACTCTAGCCGTCTCGTCATGACTGCTGACATTGCATTTGCCTTCCTAACTGCCGACTGAACCTGCATGTTAACCTTAAGAGAATCTTGAACTCGGACTCCCAAGTCCCGTTGTGTTTTAGGTTCCCGAAGCCTTTCCCCATTTAGAAAATAGTCTATGCCTCCATTCTTTCTAGCGACGTGCATAAACCTCATTTTTTCACGTTCCATTCCATCTGCCACTTCTTTGCCCATTCTCCTAGCCTGTTCAAGACCTTCTGTAACCCCCCTGCTTCCTCAATACTGTCATAATATACATCCAGGTATATGATGGTGTGCAGACAGGCAGTGATTGACACACAGGATGACCAATGAACACACAGAACACAGCAGCCAATCACCAGACAGGACACGACCACTATAAAGCCAGAGGGCACTAGTTTTCCCGCTCTCTCGGGATCCAGCCTCTGAGACAGTCAGAGCACGTGAGCAGCAACTAGAACAAACACCATGTGGTAGTAAGATAGTCTGGTCAGGTTAGCCTCAGGTCTCCAGGTGAGTCAGCATAGTGTCAACCTACAGTTAAAGCATGAATTCTAGTTAAGTGTTCAATAAAATCGAGTTGCTTTTCTTCAAGTGTTGGAAGCCGGTCTCTCTCACCACTGCAGTAAACGCAGTCCTCGTAGACCCAGCTTACCTAACACATCAAATACTACCCGGACCCTCTGCATATCATCTGAAAACTTGCAACAGTGCCCTCAGCTCCTTCTTCCCGATTCTTAACACATAGTGAAAATTTGCGGTCCCAACACTGACCCCCTGAGGCACACCATTAGTTACCGCCTGCCATCCTGAAAAATACCCCTTTATCCACACTCTCTGCCTTCTGCCAGTCAGCCAATCCTCTATCCATGTCAGCTTCTTACCCTTAACACCAAGGGCTCCTAACAGCCTCCTACTACGCCTTGTCAAAGACCTACTGGGAATTTAAATTGATTACGTCCACTGGTTCTCCTTTGTCTAACTTCCTTGTTACCTCCTCAAAGAATTCTAACAGATTTGTCAGATATGACCTCCCCTTGACGAAGCCGTGCTGACTCAGTCCTATTTTATCACGCACTTAGAATCATAGAACTTACAGTGCAGAAGGAGGTTATTCCGGCCATCGAGTCTGCACCTACCCCTGGAAAGAGCATCGTACTTAAGCCCACACCTCCGCCCTATCCCCGTAAGCTAGTAACCCCACCTAACCTTTTTGGTCACTAAGGGCAATTTTGCATGGCCAATCCACCTAACCTGCACGTCTTTGGACTGTGGCAGGAAAACGGAGCACCCGGAGGAAACCCACGCAGACACGGGGAGAACGTGCAGACTTCGCACAGACAGTGACCCAAGCCAGGAATCAAACTTAGGACCCTGGAGCTGTGAAGCAACTGTGCTAACAACTGTGCTACCAAGTACTCTGCAATCTCATCTTGAATGGATTCTAAAATCTTTTAACAACGGGAGTCAGGCTAACCGGCCTATCATTTCTTTGGTATGCATTGGATTCCTTTGCAAGCATTCTTTTGGAGTGGGAGTCAGAACTTTTGAGTATCAGCACAGAACAGAAATTGTGCCCAAATCAGCACGTATAAATTTACACGACAAAAAAAAGTTCTCTTTGAAGAGTACCCAATTATCTTTTTTTCCAATTAAGGGGCAATTTCGCGTGGCCAATCCACCTACCCTGCACATTTTTGGGTTGTGGGGGTGAACCCATGCAGACGGGGAGAATGTGCAATCTCCACACAGACAGTGACCCGGGGCCGGGATCGAACCCGGGTCCTCAGTGCCATAGGCAGAAGTGCTAGCCACTGCACCACCGTGCTGCCCGATAAATTTAGAGCACTCTTACTGGCTTACAGAAACTGCATCGTACAACAGTAGAAAAATCAATTCTACACTGCAACCTGCTGTAGCTTTGAAGTTCTTTCACACTATAAAGTGGCGGCGGGTGCACGGTGCTACAGTGGCACAGTGGTTAGCACGAATGCCTCACAGCGCCAGAGACCCGGGTTCAGTTCCGGGCTTGTTTGACTGTGTGGAGTTTGCACTTTCTCCCGGTGTCTGCGTGGGTTTCCTCCGGGTGCTCCAGTTTCTTCCCACAGTCCAAAGATGGGCAGGTTAGGTGAATTGGCCATGCTAAATTACCCCTTAGTGTCCAAGTATGTACAGGTTCAGTGGGGTTACAAGGATAGAGTGGGGAAATGGGTCTAGGTAGGGTGCTCTTTTGCAGGGTTGGTGAAGCCTTGATGGACCGAATGGCCTCCTTATGCACTGTAGGAATTCCATGAAAAACCATGTCTGAGAAAAGGCTGTTTAGCACTCTGGGCTAAATTGCTGGCTTTGAAAGCAGACCAAGCAGGCCAGCAGCACGATTCGATTCCCGTAACAGCCTCCCCGAACAGGCGCCGGAATGTGGTGACAAGGGGCTTTTCACAGTAACTTCATTGAAGTCTACTCGTGACAATAAGCGATTTTCATTTCATTTCAAGTAGCATTTTTCAGTTAATGCGGTCAACAACTGTTTGAAACATCAAGAAGGACAGCTAGGATCTCTAAAAGGAAACAATGTTTTTCAGAGGGGGTTTTTACAGAGGGAGTTTTCAATGGGAGGTAAGAATGCAACATGGGCCAAAAAGAGCTTAATTAAATCCTGCCAATAATTAGTATGAACTTAGTTTAAAAAGGTACATGCTGAATAGAACTGAACACAAACAGCAAATGGCCTTGTCATTGAACTTTTATACAGCTAATTTAATTATAGACTTTGTAGAGAAGCAACCATTTACAAGATCATTACATTCTAGTCCACATACTGCAACAGGATCCAGTGTATAGAAATCAAACTTGTTTTAGTCATTATAATTAGCCCATCAAACAATTATATTTTAATTCCTGCAACAGATGCAGCATATTTATCAATCCCTTCTACAACTATCAGTAGCTCAATTAACCCAATCATAAATTTTCATCACAGCATTGTGAGTCAGTGTTAAAATTGACTAACAAAATTCAGTTTTGGCCACACTTGGGTATTTGTACAGAATTTAATTGAGACGACAGGAATCTCACCCGCTAGAGAGCTGGCAAGTGCTCTGATTCACTTCCTTTATAAGAAGTCTTACAACACCAGGTTAAAGTCAACAGGTTTGTTTCGAATTACAAGCTTTCGGAGCGCAGCTCCTTCCTCAGGTGAATCACCCGAGGAAGGAGCTGTGCTCCGAAAGCTAGTAATTCGAAACAAACCTGCTGGACTTTAACCTGGTTTTGTAAGACTTCTTACTGTGCCCACCCTCATCCAACGCCGGCATTTACACACAATCACTTCCTTTGGGGAAAACCCACTGTATGAAGTACCAGTCAGGCACTTAAGGGTGGCCAGCAATGGGCCTTTCCTGCGGTCAAGAACACTGGAGGTGGACCCCACCTCACTAAACTATTGGCCAATCAGAGGTCAGCAGCTCCGCAATGCTATCAGCACCACCAATGGAGTGGTGATAGCTGCCGGCAATGCACAACACATCCATCGAAGGGCCAGGAGCAATGAAGGACTTAGGCCACAGGTGAGCAAGAGCAGGATGGGAGAGCACCATGGGAGTCACCACTTTCCCTTGCTTGGTACCTTGATCAGATGCCATGAGCCTTTGAACAGCTGCTGTTACACCTGAAGAATGCATTGAAGGAAGAACTGCAAAGTGAAATGTTATTTTAATTTATTTGCGAATTACAAGCTTAACCATAATTGTCCAAAGAAGTAAATAAGTTAAAGTAAACGTAGAAGACGGCCATACGGACATGCAAAACTTTAAAACTTGGGATGCAAACATCTTAGGAATACATGAGTGATAAGTCATTACTTACAAAAGCCTCCTCAGGCAGCTCTTGGTATGGCCATTTCTCATGGAATTTAGGGGGTGATAAGGTAAGTGATGTACTAAATGAAACACTGGAATTTTTTTTAAATGGATAAATGTGCAGCAAGACCTGTTCCCAGGATGCAAAAGGCTATAAGATTTATATTTATAGTGTGCCTTTGGTTGTAGTACACCAAGGGCATACTGTAATATGAAAGAAGTGAATTCCATGCCTTCGATGGTACCCTATATAATTGATCCAGAAAACAGAAGTCAGGAATACAAAGCAAGTTTCTTTAACGGCCCAGTGGAGACTAATGGAATAGAGGTAATAAAAAGTGGAGTGATGTTCAGTGATCGGAGTCTCCATTTGGAGTTCGCAAATCTCTGCCTAAACAACACCCAAACATTTGAACAGCAATGTAAAAGTGCCTTCTGATGGCACTATTTCTAAACAATAGAGACACAGTTTTAAAAGCAATTCATAATTTTAAGGACATTGCTTATTAGGTCTTGCTTTGAAAGAAAAAGTAATTTTGACTAAATGAGACAAACCAATATTTCCAGATGCAGACAAGTTCCAAAGTGTCCATTTTCAATTTGGAACCAGCGAGGGCAAGAATTAACTGCCCAACATTTTATACAAAACGATGATCCCCTTGAGAGCAAATAGCTGCAACATTAATGTATATAGATTTAAAATAAGCAAGAAACTGGTGCCAAATATATTGCAGAAGGTTTGAGGTATTCCAGGACAGTACAAGATATAGATGAGAGCACAACTTGCCCACCTACAAATATATAAACATATGAATTAGGAAGAAGAGTAGGCCATTCAGCCCTTTTGAGCCTGCACTGCCATTCAATAAAATCATGGCTGATCTGATTGCAACCTCAAATCCAGATTTTTACCTACATAGATAATCTTTCATCCCCAGCTCATCAAGAATAACAGAGAATTACAGAATAATAGTGCAGAAGAGGCCCTTCGGTCCATCCCATCGACACATGAAAGACATCCGAGCTGCCTACCTAACCTCATTTACCAGCACTGGGCCCATAGTTTTGAATGTTAAGACGTGCCAAGTACTCATCCAGGTACTTTTTTAAGGATGTGAGCAACCCCCCTCTATCACCCTCCCAGGCAGTGCATTCCAGACTGTCACCACCCTCTGGGTAAAAAGGTTTTTCCTCAAATACTCCCTAAAGCTCATGTCCCTCACTTTGAACTTCTGTCCTCTCATAACTGACCCTTCAACTAAGAGGATAGCTGCTCCCTATCCACTCTGTCAATGCCCCTCATAATCTTGTACACCTTGACCAGATCGCCTTCAGTCCTCTCTGCTCCAGCGATAACAACCCAAGCCTATACAACCTCTCTTTGTAACTTAATAGTGCACCCAGGCAACCTCCTGGTGAATCGCCTCTGCACCCCTCCAGTGAAAATCAAATCCATCCTATAATGTGGCGACCAGAATTGCACACCATACTCCACCATGTTTGTCCATAGATCTCGGAAGGCAGAGGGCAGGCTCATAGGGTGGTGAAAAAGGCATATGGGACACTTGTCTTTATCAATTGAGACATTGATTATAAAAGCAGGAAGGTCATATTGGAGTTGTATAGAACTTTAGTGAGGCCACAGCTGGAATACTGTGTGCAGTTCTGGTTGCCACATTACATGTCTAATTCTGTATTTTAAAAAAATCTTTGGGGGCAATTTTGACCCGCATTAGCCATCTGCGAAAACGGCGACACAGGCCCAAAGTCTCACGAGAGTTGGGAAAAGAGATACTTGCCAGTGAGACCCAATTTCCTGATTTTCCACACCCCTTGCCCGTGAGGTAACAAGGTTCCCAAAGGGCAGAAACCTGATTTCAATAAATTTAAATGTCATTATAGGGATTCCCCACAATACATGCTCTCCTCACTGAATAGTCACACCTCAGTGGTGTGGCGTCAGGTTTTTAAACAACAGATTCTTAAAAACTCGAAGCAGTCAAGGGGAAACTGACAGGGGAAGAGGGACTAGACTGGATAGGGTGGCAATGCCAGGGTGGGCTCTCTGGGGAGCCCCATTGGGGTGTTGTGTGTGGTGGAGGGGCACACACCCATGCTTATATGGGGGAGGGGGCGTGAGGGGAACGGCGTTTACTTTAAAATCCCAAATTGGGGTGCCCCGATCACTGTGGAGCCGGCATTGCTGGCTCTATCAGGCCCTGCCCCACCAGTGACAGTTGGAGACCTGCATACCGATTTTACCGCCATAGGGAAGATTCTGCCCTCTGCTGCCTTTTGAGGAAGAGAATTCCTAAGACTCACTACACTTGGAGAAAAAAATTCTCCTAATCTGTATCTTAAATGGGTGACCTTGCTTTTAAACCCCCAGTTCCTGTCGAGACCTGTCAGGATCTTATATGTTTCGATCAAGTCACTTCTTACTCAGCTAAACTCCAGCAGATACAAGCCTAGACAGTCCAACGTTTCCTCACAAAACAATTCACCCATTCCAGGTTTTAGTCTGAACTGCTTCCTTAAACAAAGGGACCAACACTACACAGTACTCCAGATGTGATCTCATCAATGCTCTGCATAACTGAAGCATAACCTCTCTACTTTTGTTATAAATGATACTGTGACATCTCGCAATAAAAGATATCTAGCTCAATCTTCCACAGTAATTTGGAAATTCTGAAATGAAAATCGCTTATTGTCACAAGTAGGCTTCAAACGAAGTTACTGCGAAAAGCTCCTAGTTGCCACATTCCAGCACCTGTTCGGGGAGGCTGGCACGGGAATTGAACCCACGCTACTGGCTTGTTCTGCTTTACAAGCCAGCTGTTTAGCCCACTGTGCTAAACCAGCCCCGTATATTATAAATTATTATCGTATCAACAGACTTATTGATTAAATGCAGCATAACTGACGGAGTAGAACAATTGGGAAATAGTTACCACTAGATTTATTGTCCAATCAGTCAATGATAATACACTGAAATGGAGAACAGGAAAAGTTCAGTCAGCTAAGAAATCATGTGCAAATTATTTGGGCAGAAAGGTTAATAGGTCAGCAGGTCAACAGTAAGAAATCCTCAAACACTAGTTGCATAGAGAACAAAATTAATACATTTCTACAAAGTGAAAATGAATGCATAATGAGGTTTGGCTGACAGCCCAGAAATCCATTTCACACTTTTTTTCCTGACAATCCACTTTTACAAAATGGCCGACTTCTCGTGACCTGCGCCATGTTCACAATAGATTCCCCATAGTTACTTTTAAAAATGTCACATTCATTGTTAGCACTTCTGTATTATTAAATGTAAAGATTGTAAATTGAGCTACTGTTTCACCTAAAAGCACAGCTCTATCGTGACACCTTGCTAAAGGGTGCAACTCAGGCTAATTTGATAATGTTATATCTTCACACCCATTGTTAGCATTTGGATAATTGCGTGCAAGCGCTGGAAGGATTAACTCAATATTACACAGTTATAACAACATCATATTCACTCTTGCATAACCTGATTGTTGATGTGGAAATTAAACTCAAAACTTCCACTTCAGAAGCAAGAGTCCTAACTACTAAACTAAAAACATGGTCAGACAGAATGTCGCTGGATGCCTGTCCCAGGATGTCCGTTTCGTGGGTAAATATGCAAGACCTGCTTAAAAAGACAATGCTGGGTACAACTCAGCTGACCAATATGTAAAACTTTGTACATGCGCTCCATTTTAAAACACCAGCAACATTTTGCCAGCTCCTGTATACAAGAGTGTAGTTTAGTCGCCAGCTTTTGCCATCCTTGGCATACAATTAAAGACCCGATAAAGGTAGATGCAAAAGTCTTTGTGGTACAAGAAGCATTTCAGCTGATCAGGTCCATGTTGCCACATGGCAGTGATGGATATTTGGAGACGCAAAATTGGGAAGAGGAGGTGAATGGCAGCGGGGTAGGTGATGAAAAAAAAGCGTTCTTGAAGGGCAAAAGGTGCCAGTGTGGAAAGATGATTGAGAAGTAGAGCGGGGGTGGACATACCTCTGGGTTAACTGAGAACGATAAAGGATGCACAAGGTTTGTTAGTGATACACTGAACACTGATACACAGAAATAATACAGATTCCGATGCTGAACTGAGCAGCAAAAAACACTACCCAAAGAGAATTTTACAGGTCTCTGATTGCAAACTTCCCCAACTACACTGTGGCCCAGGGAGGCAAGAAATTCCATTGCACTAGCTTCTACACCAGCCTCATGTGGTCATACACTGTTCTGCAGCAGGAATTTACCCAGAGAGAAAATGATCAGGCGATCTTTGGGGATCATCTTACCCAACAAAAACATTGCTTGATTGACAGGTCTGATTTTCTGATCTCTGTCAATTTCATAATGTTTATTTACACAAGATAGAGATTTCAACTGCTTGCAGTTTGTTGTTGATACTTTAAAGGATCTGTATGATTGACAAAAGGTTCCCTTATTCAGGATGGCTCATGCCTTCTCTGACTCTTCGGACCACGACTCTTTGTAAAGCTAGCCTGACCCTGTGAATGTTATGGAGGACTAGGACATGTCTATCCCCGCAATGGATTTGGTCAGGTACAGAATACGGGGTGCAAGCTCATGACCCAAAGCAGCCTGTACCTTTAAACAACATTGGTGAAATTCAGAAATCCCAGGAATAGTTTTGGACATCGGGTCCCAGATGCCATTTTCACCCCACTACAGAGTCTCCCTTACTCAATGAAAAGCCAACCCATTAAGTAGATATTTTGGATTCTTTTTCGCAAATAGTAAAGTGGGAATGTAGGTGTAGCAGATGAGAGTACAAAACAATGATTAGAGATAATTTAAAATAAAATAATTGGATCTCAGTCAGCAGCAGAACCCAAACGGAATACATTGCCGTGAAAAATGTCAGACAGGAGATTAAAAAAAATTCTGGGCAGAATTTAAATATGCAAACATGCTGTGGAACTAGCTATTATTCTTGTTCAAGAAGGGAGAGAATGATAATCCAGGTATAGATTAGATGTGGGATTTTTTACCCTAATCTTTTTCTTAGAATCCATAATGTAAGATAATATTAGTGAGCATTTCCAACTGCACTGGTTACACTAGGACAGTCAGTATGCATCTTCAAAAGACACTTAATGTTTTATATTGAAGAAGCGACAAATTGGAATGCAGTTGATGGATATTTTTAGTAAGTGTTTGATAAGGCAGATTACATTAAGTTGGTTACAAAAAATGGGATGTATAACAAAAGAGGAAATATAGCAGCATACATAGAACGTTGCCTGACTGATAGAAAACAAAGAATTACATTCAATAAATAAAGATTGTTTGGATTGGAGAAGGGGTGCAAGTGATTAACCTTCAAGCTCATTGGTGGGTCCACTATTATTCTCAGTAAAAATCACAAGCAGAATCACAGAATATGCCAATAACACAAGTAGGAGGGTGAAAAAAAAAATTGAGGGGACAAAGTCATCAGGAAAACAAAGCCAGTTTAATGGAATGAGTTGACAGAGGACAGATACAACTTAATATGGAAAAATGAGACTCAATACTTTTAGGAATTAAAAATAAGCAGGAAGAAACACTCCATGCAATGACATGAAAAGATGTGAAATACAGAAAATTTATGGTACAGAGGAAGCCATTTGGCCAATTGTCTATGTCACCAAAAGAAAACCATGTTGCCTAACCAAACTTTCCAGCAATTTTCCTGTAGCTCTGTAGGTCACAACACTTTAAAAAAAAAAGATATACCCAATGCAATGAACAAAAACACAGGCTTCAAATACAAAATTCTGGTAATATATGAATGCAGATTTTAAAACAAAAGCAAAAGCCTTAGGGATGTATCACAAGGGTAAAGTAGTAACGATTGTTGAACTGTACAATACAATTATCAGACCACGGTTAGGCTGCATGTGTGGTTATATGAGTACCCCATTAGCGAAGGAACATTGAAGCCATTGACAGCATACATTCATTAGGATAACGTCAGGGAAGGAATAGTTATGAGCAATGACTTGACAAATGATACCATTTCTATTGGAGCACAGAAAGAAATTTAGTAGAGGATTTTAAAAAAAAATCTACAAAGGGTCTTGTTAAGAATAAATAGATTCCTTCAAATCGGGGAGAGCGCGAGGAGGAATAATCAATTTAAGATGACTGGGAGTTGGGAACATTATTCAGAGAAATGTTTTTATACAGAGTGATTGTAAGATGTTTCCTCACAGAGGCAGAGACCATTGCATATTTTATGGGAAAATAAAATAAATATTTGAAGCAGAGGAAGATAAAGGAGAGCAGTGGCACTTTTTTTGGATTGGTCTAATGAAAAGCAGATCCGAACGGAATAGGTCAACTGGTCTCTAATAACCATCTACATTGTTTTATTTATCCCATTCCAAAGATTTTGCCTCAACTACTCGAGTGAAAGAGCACACCAGGTGTTAACTACCATGCGTCCTGATGTCAGCCCTCAATTTTTCCAATAATTGAGGTTTGAAACAGTGTTTCAGGTTAAAATTTTCTATTCCAATTGGGAACATAGATTTTTGACCTTGAAAAGAGGCAAACTTTTATAATCTTTCTTTATCACTCAATCGTCTGACATCAGGGATCAGCCGCACAACCTTTCTCTGTATTGAAATTGTAATAACAGCCTGAGTTTTGCGATTATTGGCAAACAAACTGAGCCAGCTGCTTCTTACATTGGTCCACAGATGGGTTTTTGCTTTGGAACTTGTAATGATTAGTAATCCATTTCAGCGCAGTGTCATTTACAGGAGACCTGGGACGTGTGTCTCCACGGCAAGCAAAAGTTCATCACCCTATCAATCAGACTGAAGAATTCTTACTGAAACATTCAGAGTCTGAACCAGAAAATGGAAGATAGAATAGTTGGTCCAATGTTATTTATATTCTGTCTTTAATGGAATAAAACATTCCACAGTGCTTCACAGGAATATTACAAAACAAAATATGACACCAAGCCACAAAGATATTGGAGGCGGTTCTCCGAGCCCCGCGCCAGAGAATCGCCACAACCGTGCCACGACGCCGGTGCACAATTCTCCGAGGTGCAGAGAATTGGCGACATTTGCGCCGGCGCGTTCGACACGGCGCCGGAATCGGCGGGGATGCCGATTCTCCGGTCCGGATGGGCCGAGCAGCCACGACAGAGTCCCGCCGGCACCGTTCACCCCTGGTCGCCGACGGTGGGAACTCTGCGCGAAGGGTCGGGGGCCGCCTCCAATGGGTCTGGCCTGCGGTCGGGGCCCACCAATCAGCAGGCCGGCCTTCCCCCTCCCGGGCCTTCTTTGATGCGTGGCCGTCCCCTGAACACCGACGCCATGTTGAGTGGAGGCCAGCGCGCAAAGTCACCCGCGCATGCGCAGATTGGCACGGCCCAACTGCGCATGCGTGGGTTGGTGCGGTGCCCATTTGGCACTGGGAAGGGAGGCTGGAGCAGCGTGAACCGCTCCAGCGCCATGCTGGCCCCCTATGGGGGACAGAATCGGTCGTCCCCGTGCCCGTTTCGTGCTGTCGTGAAACGTGACGGCATTCACGACGGCACGAACACTTGGGCTCCATTTTGGAGGATCGCCCCTATTAGGTCCAATGACCAATAGCTTGATCAAAGAGGTAGGTTTTAACGAGTCTCTTAAGAGAGGAAAATGAGGCAGAGGTGGAGGGGGTTTGGGAGAAGGAATACCAGAGCTTAGGGCGCAAGCAACTGAAGGCATGGCTCAACAATAGTGGCACAATTAAAATCAGGGATGCTGAAGCCAGAATTAGAGGAGCGGAGATATTGGAGGGAACACAAAAAAATCATGAACAGTTCAAGTAAAATAAAGAGTGAAAGAAAGATGAGATTAATAGAGATGAGAATTTGTAAAAACTGTGGCATAGTGGTAATACCACGAGACTGGTAATTTTAGAGTCCCGGGCTAATCCTCTGCAGCACAGGTTCAAATCCCATTTTGGCAGTTAGTAGAATTTAAATTCAATGAATAAATGTGGACTATAAAGCTAGTCTCAGTAATGGTGATCATGAAACTATCAATTTTTATAAAGGCACATCTGGTTCGCTAATGTCCTTTAAGAGAGGAAATCTGCCCACATTGCCTGGTCTGGCCTAGATGTGACACCAGAGCCACAACAATGTGGTTGGCTCTTAACTGCTCTCTAAAATAGTCCAGCAAACGACTTGAGGTCAATCAGGAATGAGCAACAAATACTGGCTTTTCCAGCAATGCTCATATCCTTTGAAAAACATTTTTAAAAGCTCCAAAAGTAATTAAAATCTGGAGGAAAGTGAGAGAATTCACACTTTTAGTGCATTTTTCTGGGCTAGAAGTGTTGTTTGGCATCAATTAAAGAATTTGGAGGGGCGGCACTGTGGCGCAATGGTTAGCACTGCTGTCTCACGGCACCGAGGACCGGCCCCGGGTCATTGTTTGCACATTCTCCCAGTGTCTGTGTGGGTCTTACCCCCACAACCCAAAGATGGGCAGGGTAGGTGGATTGGCCACGCTAAATTGCCCCTTAATTGGAAATAAAAGAGTTGGGTACTTTAAATTTATTTTAAAAAAGATAAGGAATTTGGCATACTGTTGAAAATTTACTTACACGAGAATGGATACACTTCAACCTTTTCCTGCACACTTACATATCAGGCGGTATTCTCCGATCCCCCAGCCACGTGTTTCTCGGCAGCGGGCGATTCACTGGCAGTGGGATTCTCTCTTCCCACTGCTGGTCAATGGGATTTCCCATTGAAGCCACCCCACGCTACCAGGAAACCCGGGGGTGCGCTGCTGGCAGGAAAAGAGAATACCAATGGCCAGAAAACTCCGGCCACCTTGTAGGGCGGCACGGTAGTACAGTGGTTAGCACTGTTCCTTCATAGCAACAGGTTTTAATTCACCCTTGGGTCACCTTCTGTGCGGAGTCTGCATGTTCTCTCCGTGTCTGGGTGGGTTCCCTCCGGGTGCTCCAGTTTCCTCCCACAAGTCCTGAAAGACGTGCTTGTTAGGGGAATTGGACATTCCGAATTCTCCCTCAGTATACCCGAACAGCCGCTGGAGTGTGGCGACAAGGGGATTTTCACAGTAACTTCATTGCAGTGTTAATGCAAGCCTACTTGTGACACTAATAAAGATTATTCACATCTTTCCATGTGTTTCAGTCACTCCCCAAGATAATACAGCGTAGCTTCTGATAAAGCAGGGCAATTCAATCAGCAATGTCTGATTTCTGCATTTCACTGTGCATGTGTGGTGGCTAGAAATTGTTATCTGATTTTACTCTTTAGTACAGTTGCAAAATCTGGACCATTTTGTATGCAGCCGAACAGATCTATTTAATGTCAGGGATAGGACTGTCATATGTTAAAATTAAATGCATACTCCACGTGACCTAATACACTTCATTAAATGCAAGGCATGTTGCGGAGTCAATTAAAGTGTTGTTGGTAACTGGATGAAAATGAAAGGCTTGAAGTAGAGGCGTTTAATATTTTTACTTAGGAGGTGCCCCTCCCAAGTTGTAAAAATTCCACAGACCCCATACCATAAGTATTTATTTTCTGCATAAAAATAAATGACAATTAAACATATACTTATTCTTTTTGTTTTGCTCAATGAGAAACCCATTGCTGGTTCTGATAGACAATTCTGCCAAGATGTGGGGATACATTTGAGAAAAATTAGTTTTAAAAACTGGAAAATTATTAACCACAAAATGCATGCAAGACCAAATCCAAAAGGAAAAAATATGAAAAAGGAGGGAACTGATTAAGGTAGAGGTCAAAAATAATGTTCCGAGATTGAAATAGTGCCTTCCTGAAAAAGAATGCTGCCCTCTACGGATGAGCTCCTGGAATTACCTGAGTTAATGATTTCACATTGCTCCAACAATCCAAATCAGATTTCCTCTGGCAAATGTTCATTGGAAAGCCCTGGTGCCAATGTTTTGCCCCTGCACTAGTGTTAAGTGAGTAAGGGAAGAGGGCGAAACAGTGACCCCACTGCCAGGTTAGGTCTGCTAACCCAATCTTCCATTAATAACTTTGAGATTGGAACAGGTCAACAGTCTGTGGAAGGTGTTTCTGAGCTGGGGAGGGCAGTATCAAGCCTTTGTGGCAGTGCCTTTGCCAGACGGATTGACAGCACAAGACTACTTTCCAACTGATAAATTTGCTGTCTTACCACCTTAGCTACATAATTTGGACCTGCCACTATGAAGGGACACTAAAAAGTAACTCCATCGGCCACTAGGAAGTCAGTTGGCATTCCTCGAAACCTATTGGATTTTACCTATTAAAATCAAGTGGATCAAGGTCGTCAGTAGTTCACTAGATCGGTTTGTGTTTGCCTCCGTGCATAATTTTCTGTTCACCAGTTGTTTGGATGCGTTTCTGGTGTGGAATTGAGCCCAATTAGGCAGATCCCCAGGACAGCCATGGTGGGGGAGGGGCAACCGGGTGCGAGGGGGGAGACAATCAATGGGGAGAGGGGCAACCAGGGGAGGATGGAAGTCATCCAGGGGGAAGTGAGGAGGGGCAACTGGGCAGGGCAGAAACCGGGAGAGGAAGCCAGGGGGGAGACAACCGGTGGGGAGAGAGGCAACTAGGGGAGAGAGGCATCCAAGGGTGAATGGGGCAACCATGGGGGGGGGGGGGGGGGGGGAAGAGGAGAAAGAGAAGAAACCGAGGGGGGTGCAAAGCAAAAGAAACCTGTGGGAGGCAGTGCCGTTATGGTATTGAGGACCAGTAATCCAGAGACCCATGGTAATGCTCTGGGACCCAGGTTTGAATCCCACCATAGCAGATGGTGAAATTTGAACTCAATACAAAACGTCTGCAAATCAAAGTCTAGTGATGACCATGAAGCCATTGCTGATTGTCGTAAAAACCCATCTGGTTCACTAATGTCCTTCAGGGAAATAACATGCAAAAATAATCACCTAAATATATGGCGAGAAATGAAAGTATATTGCTGTATGTTCAAATCCCGCCATGGCAGATGGTGATATTTGAATTCAATAAAAATCTGGAGTTAAAATTCTAATGATGACCATGAAACCCTGACCATGAAACCATTGGCGACAGTTGTAAAAACCCACCTGGTTCACTAATGTCCTTCATTGTAGGAAATCTGCTTTTCTTATCCGGTCTGGCCTATCCGAAGCCAGACCCACAGCAATGCGGTTGACTCCTTTTATTTTAAAATTGTGAGTGCCCAATTATTTTTTATTCCCAATTAAGAGGCAATTTTTAGTGTGGCCAATCCACCTAACCTGCACATGTTGTAGTTTTGGGGGTGAAACCCACGTAGACACGGGGAGAATGTGCAAAATGCACATGGACAGTGACCCGGGGCCGGGATCAAACTCGGGTCCTCAGCGTCGTAGGCAGCAGTGCTAACCACTGTTCCACCGTGCTGCCCAATGGGGTTGACTCTTAACTGGCCCCCTCGGAAATAGCCCAGCAGGATCTGGATCGGCGCAGGCTTGGGAGGGCCGAAGGGCCTGTTCCTGTGCTGTAATTTTTCTTTGTTCTTTGTTCAATCCACTCAGTCCAAGGCTAATTATGGATGGGCAGCAAATGATGGGGCACCCAGCAACGCCCACATCCCAAGAATGAATTTTTTTTTTTTTTAAATGTAAAGGCAGGAGATGCAAAGTAGGAAAGTAAAGTGTATGCTAACCACAACTAGATGCTTAGCCAATCACACATCCACCTAGGGAAGTTGCAATTGTATTTGTCACAAAATGCGATGAATTAGATAGAAAGACAAAATAGTGGAATGAATCCAGACAAAAATAAACAAATGATGCCATTGGGTTAATAGTAGTCAAGCCAACAAACGGATAAATAAAAATTTGCTTAGCTCTCAAGATGTAAATAAAGCAACGCAGATCCTAGAGGAGGTATTGTTATGCCCATTAAATAGCAAAATCATCTACGCGCAATTAATAGTAGTAGATATGCATTGACCAGAATGCTCTTTGGAAAGTTCTGGAGCGGAGATGATTCCAATGTGTGAAGATTTAAAAAAAATATTTTTATGGAATGTGGTCTTGGCAGGCTAGGTCAGCATTTGTTGCCCATCCATAATTGCCCTTCAGAAGGTGGAGGTGAGCTGCCTTCTTGAATCGCTGCAGTCGATGTGGTGTGGGATGTGCTATTAGGGAGGGAGTTCCAGGATTCTGATCCAGCGACAGTGAAGGAATGGCAATATATTTCCAAGTAAGAATGGTCACTGACCTGGAGGGGAACCTCCAGATGGTGGAGTTCCCAGGTATCTGTTACTCTTATCCTTCTGGATAGCATTGGTTGTGGGTGCTGCCTAAGGAACCTAGGTGAGTTCCTGCAGTGTACCTTGTAGATGGTACACACTGCTTTTACTGTGTGCTGGTGGTGGAGGGAGTGAATGTTTGTGGAAGGGGAGCAATCAAGCAGGGCTGCTTTGTCCTGGATGGTGACGAGCTTCTTGAATGTTGTTAGAGCTGCACTCATCATGACACATGTGGAGTATTCCATCACACTTCTGCCTTGTAGGCAGTGGACAGGCTTTGGTGAGTCAGGAGGCGAGTTACTCGCTGCAGGATCCCTAGCCTCTGACCTGCTCATGTAGCCACGGTATTTATACGGCTAGGCCAGTTCAGTTTCTGGTTAATGGTAACCTCTCTCTCTCCTCTCCCCCCCCCCCCCCCCCCCCAGGATGTTGATAGTGGAAGATTCAGTGATGGTAATGCCATTGAATGTCAAGGGCCGAAGATTAGATCCTCTCTTATCGGAGATGGTCATTGCCTCGCACTGGTGTGGCATGAATACTGTTTGTGACTTGTCAGCCCAAGTCTGGATATTGTCCAGTCTTGCCTCATTTGCACGAGGACTGCTTCAGTGTCTGAGGAGTTGCGAATGGTGCTGAACACGTCCAATCTCATCAGTGAACATCACAGATGTTAAGACAGCATCGAAGGGGCAATTACAGATACCCGTTTAAGGCAAGAACAACAGAAAAGGCAAGAACACATAGAAACAACAAGCATTTCAAAAGCAAGAGTAGATGCTGTTGTAAAATCTGTTAAAGCAGCACTCATTGACCAGGCAGGTAGAAAACAACGATTATATTAATCGAGGATATTACACTCCCCAAAGGATCTCCCTCCCCGACCTGTTCTCAGGTCATGGTTTTTAGATTAGCGGTCTGATTCCATCTGTTTAGGGGAGGGAGCTCATATTCAGAGGAGGTCACCTGGAATCCAACTGTCCTGATACCATGACCTCCTTGACAGTTATAATGAATATGAAGCTGAAAATGTACAAACATATACTCAAATCACAATAAATTAATTGCATCCAATGTCATACTGGATGGACAGAAGGCCAATGAAAATTGGAAGTAAGTAATTAAAAACATGAAAAGGTTTGCAATTTTGGAATTGTGAACTAAATAGGCAAGTTTGTGCTATTTTGTCAGACATAAAATTACTAAGTTCTTGAATATGTCAGCCTGAGAGAAAAGGTTTCTGATGTTCGTCGGGAAAAGAAGGTCGAGAGAAGATTCAAGTGAGGTATTCAAAATCATGACTTTACACCTCACTGATGAGATTTTCAACCCCACAGCAATAATTAGTAACTTCCACCTGGAGCTAGAATATCAGCAGATTCTCTAAACAGCCAATTACATTGAAGGATTTTCACAGACATAACAAGCAGAAAATAAAAAGCAGTTTAAAAAAAAAATACACAGAGCAATACACTCTCCACTCCCCAAAGGATCTCCCTCCCCGACCTGTTCTCAGGTCACAGTTTTTATATTAGCGGTCTGATTCCATCTGTTAAGGGGAGGGAGCTCATATTTAGAGGGTGGCGGTGGAAGAGTGATGTGACTCGAGTAGAAATCCAAAGGCCCAGGCTACTTTTCTGGGGACAAGGGTTAAATCCCACCATGGCATCTTGTGGAATTTAAATGCAATTAATAAAATCTGTAATTGCAAATTATCATTGATTGTTGTAAAAATCCATCTGGCTCACTGATGTCCTTTAAGGAAGGAAATCTGCCATCCTTACTGGGTCTGGTCGACATGCGACTCCAATTCCAAAGCGATGTGGTTGACTCTTGACTGCCCTCAGAAATTGCCCAGCATGACAATAGATTTTGAGGGCAATTAGGGATGGGCAAATGTTCACGTTTCCAATGATGTCCCCAACCCAACAACATTTTAAACTTTTATGCATGGGGTGAAGGCAGCAGCTTAAATATTCTCAAATATGTTTTTTTTTAAAAAGCCAAAACTCTATAGAATAATCATTTAAAAACACTCCACAGATACAAAAAAATGTTTTCAGGGCCAGTTCTTTTAATCCCATCACCATTAAAAACCCAGTAACAACTAATTGAATGTTCTTATGGGATTTCTAACAGCAGTGTGGAAGTAGAAAACTTGAAATTCTCACTGATTGCCTGTTGTGGTGGGGGAAAATGCGCACAGTGCAGCCTGTCTTGGAACTAAGTGACAGGCTGTAAGATATTTGCACTCGTTGGCATGTGACTAACAATCTGAAGTTTGTGGTCAGTTTCAGAGGGATAATGAGGTTGAATGCTGACAGTTTGCTGTCCGCCCTCCTCACTCCCTGGGGAGTAAATCTGGGCCAGTAAATTAATGAGTACCAGGAGCTCAAGCACAATTAACACACCTGGTGCTTAAACTATGCGTATGGTCCATCCCAGATCAAGTAATTTCAGGTAATAAACTCCAGTTTACAGGTATAGAATCCAGGAATATTTTACAAAGCCGTACCAGCAATATTTCCAGGAACCAACACCAAACTGAGAAAGTTGTTCAAATTGCAAAAACATAACAAGACAAAAGGCCAAGACACAAAGCAATTCCTGGTTGAATGCCATATTGCCTGGGAGTGTTATAACCTCACATGTACCCAATTGTTGATGGGCCCTGTAAGAAAACAATAACTGCTACCGTTAATTGACTGCACTTACCAAAAGTCATCAACAGGAGTTTCACAAGACAACAAACAGAAGCAAATAAAGTACTATTACCAAGGGTCTCCATTTCCAACTATGGTTGCTGACTGGCAACAGGAAAATTAAAGGAAATGAGTAACTGGATTAAGTTACATGGGAAGAAAATAAAATGGAACAGACAATTACCAAAAACATCCAATCAAAAGGCACAGACAGATATTTGAGACCAATGTGAGAACAGCTGGTTGAGCAAATTAAAAAGCCAAAAATTATAACTGATATTAGAAAGATTGAACTGAAAAGACAAGAAACCAGAATCTGAATACAACCTAATAATCAGATTTATAGGTCCCGTCTTGACTTGAGCCACTCGTCCCAGAGGACGAAAAAAGGTTGAAAATATTAAAATAGAGCAACTAAATCCCATTCTCATCTATTTACGTTTTTAGAAATCCAGATCAGGCAATGGATAAGGATTCAACGGAAAGGTGACATCAAATGTAACTGTAGGTCAGGGAGCAGCAGCAGATCAGGTTGCCGAAGGAGCCTAACCAACTGCCGATGGCAAGTACTGGAGATCAGTTGGGCTGGCGGAACATGATTGCTCCCCCAATCTCCCACCACCCCCAAACCCAGAAATATCACACCAACCGGATCACCCACCACCCTTGACCTTCTGCCTCTCCTGTTCACGTCCCTGGCCTTCCACTTCCCCAACTGCAGCCTGGAGTTTCTGTGCTCTGGTCACTGCCCTGGCTGCCCAAAACCTGTACAGAATTATTCAAATAATGCTATGGCACTAAAATAGACTCCAGCCTTGCTGGGTTCTTTCATCTTTTACTGAGCTCAACACCATTTAAGCCTGCCCATTAATATCACAACCTTTGTATGTTGATAAAATAATAGTATTAGCAGCGTGTACCATTTACAAGATGCATTGCAGCATCCCACCAAAGCTCCTTCAACAGCACTTTCCGAACTCACAACCTCTATCGCATGGAAGGATAAGTGCAGCAGCTGCATGGGAACACCACCACCTGCAAGACTCCTCCAAGCCAATCACCATCCTCTGTTCTATGTTCTATGTTCATTTCGGAAATATGCCACCATTCCTCCATTGTCGCTGGGTTAAAGGAAAGTCACTCCTGAACAGCGACGTGGCTGTACTTCCACCACATGGACTGCAGCAATTCAAGGCAGCAGCTGACCACCACTATCGCAAGGCAATTAGGGATGGATAATAAAAATACTGCCCTGGCCAGTGACTCGCATGTCCCATGAAAGAATTTTAAAAAGCCTCAGGGAAATTTTGGAATTAATTGAAATTTTGAGATCAATTTCAAATGAGTGCTGTAATGATATGCATAAAGTTGAATGGAAATATTATATGGTCAAAGATATAAATGATATAAAAATATCATGTAATATAAGCTGACATTCAGACAGACTAAAAGCTGGCTGTAGTGCCAATTAGTGTTGTTAAAATAGACCAAACAGTCACAGCATCCATGATGTGGATGTTTCCCTTACTTTGGATGCCAGGTACAAACTAACCTGGCCAAGCATTATACACCTTTAACCTAATGGACTGAGAATAATATTTCACTGATCAAATGGCAACTACCCAAAGAAAAAATTGAGCTGAAGAATAGAACATACTGTAACAGACACACCCATGACTAAGTAACTGTAACTTCAGGATTTAAATGAACCATCTTCGCAGTGTCATCCAAATATTTTACCGGCTTGGCCCGTACTGTGCTTAAAAAGTATTCCAGAGGTGGTCTTACTGTTTTCAGTTCCACTTCTTTGAAGTCAGCTGGACTGCTCGAACACCCCTTTATTTGCAGATGGGTGTCCTATTCCATTTAAGTAGGCACCAATTAGCAAGGTCAATTGTGGAATAGGATGTAGCAAAGGATTACCCGGTTTCTTTTGTAACCTCCCATGTTGAGGTCCCTGCACGGGAAAGGCGGCCCATTTGATCCTTAACATTTGGCAGAATCATATTTTGTAGGGGGATAACTGCCTAAGCAATTAATAAACAATGTGAGACATTCGAAAGCAGAAGATGACTGCCAGAAGACCCGAAAAAATCTTTAGTTGTGACCTATGACCTAATCTGCAAAAGGACAGCAGATTCCTAAACATAGGTAGAACAACTTTCTGTCAAGTAGGTTTCCCAAAATAATGCCCCCAAGAATATTGGCTTCTATTCAGGATGCTAAAGTCCCATCCTTTATCTTGAATTGAGTACATGCTGTATAGGCAAGCTGAATAATAGTGTATGGGGTTCTAATGAGGCAATTCATCAAATACACAGATATTCATGAAGATATTGCATTCTGAAATGCATTGCGCTTACAGAGAAGCACTTTGCAAAAACTTTGGTTGATTAAACTGAAAGAAACCTTGTATTGTTAGCTTTGCCCTGGAAATTCAATTTACTCCCATATGGCAATATTGATGGTGACAACTTGGATCTGCAACCACCTGGAATAATCTTGGATGGTGGGACCATTTAAATGTATCCTGTTTTATCAATTAGCTTGGGGCTCGGAGCCTGGTAAAAGATACTCTCCTAACCAGGGTTTTGTTTTTGTAATCAAGCCAATATTAGTAGTTTGCCCATTGAATATCATAAATGTGGTGTTACTGGACTGCAGACAACTCATTCAGATAATTCCAATGAAACAGTGACACATCTGTTAAATCAAGAAAGCAGTCCCCCCCAGATTCTATCTGGAATCATGCAAACTGTAGTGATCTTTCTCTATACATCCCAAATTACTGCAGACAGCCTCCTGCTGAATTAGATGGGAAGAAGATACTCAGTGCGTCATGTTGAGGCCTGTGCTATCCCAGATGTATAGAAAAATCCTCAGAGCCTCTGGCTATGAACATCATTTGAAACAAAAGAGTGAAATTCTGGTTGATGGGCCCAGCCCAGTAAGTGGGCCCTCAGGGTTATTTAAAACTGCTGCTGAGTCAGGCGTGTGACATGGTCTTAGCTGGATGAATGAGCAGGGTTTTCAGAAAGGATCAAGATATTCAGATCTATCCCCATCATAAAGTGCATTTTTGCATGTTTTTCTTAAAAGGGTCTATTCAGTCCTGTGTCTATCCTCCCAAATAGCTTTCTCAGCAAATAGTGGTTACAATAACTGCTGACTGTAGTTCCTTCAGGAATTATAATGGATGCAACATGCACGTCTATTCAGCACTGCTTCCAATTACAACATGCAGATTACATCTTTAATATAAAAATTACTTGTTTCGTGGCTCTTCAGTGAGCAAATTTACCTTTAAGCTTCATGGTATTCCATCCAAAAATGTTGGTAAATTCCCTGCCCCAAACCACCTGGACCTCTGGGCTTCAATTCCTTGGACTTCCCAAGCATCAAGACTCATGCTCAGACAGTTCATTGCGGCCTTCCAGAGTTCATATTATGAATTTTTGGACTTCTACCGACTGTACTTTCTAATCCAGAGCTCAGTGCTCCTACGACGCCAGGTGGATTGTGCCAGGTCACTAAGCTTCAGTGTTTATGTAATATGCTCTTTAATTCTCTAGGACATTTATTTTTATCTATTCATTCACAGGAAGGTAAGGTCATCATTCATTGCTCATCCCTAGTTGCCCTTGAGAAGGTGTTGGTGAGCCACCACTGCAGTTACTTTGAAATTCTGACTCAGTGATAATGAAGCAATTCCATTGCAGTGTGACTTGAAGCAAAACTTGGAAGTGGTGATATTCCCATGCACCTGTTCCCTTATTTTTCTAGGCTGCGGAGGCCACGGACTTGGGCTGCCGAAAGAGCCTTGGTAAGTATCTTATATTTATCATTTAGGATTGAGACGAGGAGAACTTTCTTCACGCAGAACCAGGGTTGCTTTTAATATTGAGGCCTGGGCTACCCAAGATGTATAGAAAAATCCTCAGAGCCTCTGGCTATTCCAGAGGGCTGTGGATGCTCCATCATCGAATACATTTAAGGCTGAGATCGACATATTTTTGGTCTCTTGGGCAATTAAGGAAAGCAGCCAGGCAAGTGGGGTTGAAGCCGAAGATCAGCCAGCATCGTACCGATTGGGAGAACATGCTCAAATGGCTGTCTTGTCTACTACTGCTCCCATTTCTTATGTTCTTTTACATTGTACGCATTTCTGCCACTGTGCACAAGTGGTGGAGGTTTTAAGGTGGTGAATGGGATGCCTATCAAGTAGGTTGCTTTGTTCTGAATGGTGTTGAGCTTTGTGTGCTGTTGTTACTTCCTTTGGAGAAGTGAAGATTATTGTATCACTTGTAGATGGTGGATATTCTTGATTCTGTCAAATAACTGACAGGTTTGTTCAGGGCTTTATTTATGCAGTATGTTCTTTAGCTTCCCAACTCACTATGACGGGCAAGAAGCCAGATTTGACAATTTTCCTGGGTTCTCCCCCTGTTCAAAGCTGGTGGACACGTGGAAGGATTGTATTTTTAAAAAAAGGCGACACAGTAGCTAGACCTGCTGCCTCACATCGCCAGGGGCCCGGATTCGATTCCAGCCTTGAACGACTGTGTGCGGAGTTTGCATGTCCTCCCTGTCTCTGTGCGGACTCCACCAGATGCTCTGGTTTCCTCCCACAGTCCAAATATGTGCAGGTTAGGTGGGGTTATGGGATAGGGCAGGGGAATGCGCCTGGGTAGGGTGCGCGTTCAGAGGGTCGGTGCAGATTCGATGGGCCAAATGGCCTCCTTTTGCACTGGAGTAGGGAGAAGGAGGAGTAGGGAGAAGGAGTAGAGTAGGGAGTAGAGGATGAGGAGGAGCAGCAGCAGGAACAACAACAACGAAAGCCCCTAGTTTACATATTCCAGCGCCTGTTCGGGTAAGCTGGTACGGGAATAAACCAGCCCTTTTTGCTAAACCAGCCTTTTTTTTTTTTAGCTAAACCAGCCCTTTTTCTATGGTATCTATGGACACTGCTACCGTTGTAGGCTCGACAACACCCGTGCAAATGTAGATAGCTAAACCACCTTCCACAATTAAGCACTGGGAGCATTAAACTAGTCACTTAAAATATGCACTCGTGGGTTATAGTTTGATGCAGCAGCAAAATTTGTGCTCATTTTTTCTAATTCCGAACTTAGTACATTCCTAAAGAAGACTTGCGTCAATCGGCATCATGGTTTCTTCAATATCACTTTCCTGACTGATGCTGGGCCCTTTCAGCAAAGGAATCTATGTCTAAGGAAAATCAAATGCTAGTCAACATATTTGAAGGGATTAATATTGATCTCTACCTATTGCTGTTAATTTTTCAATGGTAGCACTTCCATTGTCAAGGAAATTTCAATATTAAAGGATGTAAAAGAGCGTCAGTGCTAGTTTATGCAACACTCGTGATTCGCCAATCATCGGGGCCACCATACAATGCCAACATTATCTTTAAGGATCATAGTGCAGTCATTTAATATGCTTGTATTTTATGAACCTCAATATTTTTAGAATTTACAGTGCAGAAGGAGGCCATTCGGCCCATCGAGTCTGCACCGGCTCTTGGAAAGAGCACCCTACCCAAGGTCAACACCTCCACCCGATCCCCATAACCCCACCCAACACTAAGGGCAATTTTGGACACTAAGGGCAATTTATCATGGCCAATCCACCTAACCTGCACATCTTTGGACTGTGGGAGGAAACCGGAGCACCCGGAGGAAACCCACGCACACACGGGGAGGATGTGCAGACTCCGCACAGACAGTGACCCAAGCTGGAATCGAACCTGGGACCCTGGAGCTGTGAAGCAATGCTATCCACAATGCTACCGTGCTGCCCTCAATATAGCAGCTCAATTTCTTGGGCAACAGAATTTGATATAACAATCGGGGACCAGGATTACAAATGGTTCATTGCAGTTTACACAGTCGTTAAAGTGTTAATTTATTGATGTAGATTATGGATTATTTAGGTAGATGCCAAAAGAATGTTACTGCAGTTCACTATTACCACATTTATGCCATTCATAACCTAGGTGCGCACACTCGGCAAATTTTAAAATCCAAAAGGATGCATTCGGAGATATCACATTAAAAGAATCACAACATGTCTGTGGGGTAAGAATTCCTGACTGAAACTCAGTAGTTATTTTTGCTGATTGTCTCGACTATCTCAGTGATTAGTCGATAGGATATTTGCTCCAATTAAAAACAGTTCCACTCACTGGAGGTATACAATCTCTCCCCTACTTTGTCCTCATATTTTCAAGGGTCAGAAAAGCAACAGCATTGGTGAAAATATAATTGACAAGATCTTTAACGTCCCTTATGAAAATCAGGTCATCTAAATTCTGAGATGTCTCACTCTTCAAATAAGTAGAGCTCAATTTATAACCACTCGTGTGGTTGTAAATAGTAATTTAAGTTTGAAGTAGAGCTGTGTGACAGGTGACACAATAAGGAGAAAGTGACACACCCAACATGCATGACATAGGAATTACTTTCCCCATTCACCTTTGTTGCTTGATTACGATTAACTCAAAAACTGCAGACATGTCCATATGATGTATGATTTCTAAACAAAATATTTTCACTTGGGATTACAAAACAGCCCTTTGGGCTGACATGCATTGGTTAATGACTTACTTATGATCAACAGTACCTCAAGCTGTACTGACTATAAAGCAAACTAAAAGTATCGGATCATGTTTTCGGGAACCTTAAGGGGAAGGGGGAGCAGCCCCAAGTCGTGGTCCACAGAGGCACCAACGACATAGGTAGGAAAAGGGATGGGGATGTAAGGCAGGAATTCAGGGAGCTAGGGTGGAAACTTAGAGCTAGAACAAACAGAATTATTATCTGTGGGTTGTTACCCGTGCCACGTGCTGCCGAGATGAGGAATAGGGAGAGAGAACAGTTGAACACGTGGCTACAGGGATGGTGCAGGAGGGAGGGTTTCAGATACCTGGATAATTGGGGCTCATTCTGGAGTAGGTGGGGCCTCTACAAACGGGATGGTCTACACCTGGACCAGAGGGGTACCAATATCCTGGGGGGGAAATTTGCTAATGCTCTTCAGAAGGGTTTAAACTAATTCAGCAGGGGGTTGGGAACCCGAATTGTAGCCCCGGTATACAGGAGGTTGAGAGTAGTGAGGTCATGAGTAAGGTTTCAAGGTCACAGGAGTGTACCGGCAGGCAGGAAGATGGTTTAAAGTGTGTCTACTTCAACGCCAGGAGCATCCGGAATAAGGTAGGTGAATGTGCATCATGGGTTGGTACCTGGGACTTCGATGTTGTGGCTATTTCGGAGACATGGCTAGAGCAGGGACAGGAATGGTTGTTGCAGGTTCCGGGGTTTAGATACTTCAGCAAGCTCAGGGAAGGTGGTAAAAGAGGGGGAGGGGTCGCATTGTTAGTCAAGGACGGTATTACGGTGGCAGAAAGGATGTTTGATGAGGACTCGTCTAGAGGTAGTATGGGCTGAGGTTGGAAACAGGAAAGGAGCGGTCACCCTGTTGGGAGTTTTCTATAGGCCTCCGAAAAGTTCCAGAGATGTAGAGGAAAGGATTGCACAGATGATTCTGGATAGGAGCGAAAGTAACAGGGTAGTTGTTATGGTGGACTTTAACTTTCCAAATATTGACTGGAAACGCTATAGATAAGAGTACTTTATAGATGGGTCAGTTTTTGTCCAATGTGTGCAGGAGGGTTTCCTGACACAGTATGTAGAAAGGCCATCAAGAGGCGAGGCCACATGGATTTGGTACTGGGTAATGAACCAGGACAGGTGCTAGATTTGGAGTTAGGTGAGCACTTTGATGATAGTGATCACAATTCAGTTACGTTTACTTTAGCTATGGAAAGGGATAGGTATATACTGCAGGGCAAGAGTTATAGCTGGGAGAAAGGCAATTATGATGCAATGAGGCAAGACTTAGGATGCATAGGTTGGGGAATGAAGCTGCAGGGGATGGGCACAATTGAAATGTGGAGCTCGTTCAAGGAACAGCTACTGCGTGTCCTTGATAAGTATGTACCGGTCAGGCAGGGAGGAAGTGGTCGAGCGAGGGAAGCGTGGTTTACTAAAGTAGTTGAATCACTTGGCAAGAGGAAGAAGGAGGCTTATGTAATGATGAGACGTGAAGGTTCAGTTAGGGCGCACGAGAGTTACAAGTTAGGAGGGACCTAAAGAGAGAGCTAAGAAGAGCCAGGAGGGGACATGAGAAGTCTTTGGCAGATAGGATTAAGGATAACCCTAAAGCTTTCTACAGGTATGTCAGGAATAAAAGAATGACTAGGGTAAGAGTAGGGCTAATCAACGACAGTAGTGGGAAGTTGCGCGTGTCTGAGGAGATAGGAGAGGTGCTAAATGAATTTTTTTCGTCATTATTCACGCAGGAAAAAGACAATGTTGTCGAGGTGAATACTGAGTTACAGGCTACTAGACTAGAAGGGCTTGAGGTTCATAAGGAGGAGGAGTTAGCAATTCTGGAAAGTGTGAAAATAGATAAGGCCCCTGGGCCGGATGGGATTTAGCCTAGGATTCTCTGGGAAGCTAGTGTGGAGATTGCTGAGCCTTTGGCTTTGATCTTTATGTCGTCATTGTCTACAGGAATAGTGCCAGAACACTGGAGGATAGCAAATGTTCTCCCCTTGTTCAAGAAGGGGAGTAGAGACAACCCCAGTAACTATAGACCAATGAGCCTTACTTCTGTTGTGGGCAAAGTCTTGGAAAGGTTTATAAGAGATAGGATGTATAATCATCCAGAAATGAATAATGTAATTAGGGATAGTTAACATGGTTTTCTGAAGGGTAGGGCATGCCTCACAAACCTTATTGAGTTCTTTGAGAAGGTGACCAAACAGGTGGACGAGGGTAAAGCAGTTGATGTGGTGTATATGGATTTCAGTAAAGCGTTTGATAAGGCTCCTCACAGTAGGCTATTTCAGAAAATACGGAGGCATGGGATTCAGGGTGATTTAGCAGTTTGGATCAGAAATTGGCTCATTCTAAGATGACAGAGGGTGGTGGTTGATGGGAAATGTTCAGCCTGGAGTTCAGTTACTAGTGGTGTACCAGAAGGATCTGTTTTGGAGCCACTGCAGTTTGTTATTTTTAGAAATGGCCTGGAGGAGGGCGTAGAAGGATGGGTGAGTAAATTTGCAGATGACACTGAAGTCGGTGGAGTTGTGGACAGTGCGGAAGGATGTTGCAGGTCACAGAGGGACATAGATAAGTTGCAAAGCTGGGCTGAGAGGTGGCAAATGGAGTTTAATGTAGAAAGGTGTGAGGTGATTCATTTTGGAAGGAGTAACAGGAAGACGGAGTACTGGACTAATGGTAAGATTTTTGGTAGTGTGGATGAGCGGAGAGATTTCAGTGTCCATGTACATAGATCCCTGAAATTTGCCACCCAGGTTGATAGGGCTGTTAAGAAGGTGTACGGTGTGTTAGCTTTTATTGGTAGAGGAATTGAGTTTCGGAGCCATGAGGTCATGTTGAAGCTGTACAAAACTCTGGTGCGGCCGCATTTGGAGTACTGCGTGCAGTTCTGGTCGCCGCATTATAGGAAGGATGTGGAAGCATTGGAAAGGGTGCAGAGGAGATTGACCAGGATGTTGCCTGGTATGGAGGGAAGATCTTATGAGGAAATGCTGAGGGACTCGAGGTTGTTTTCGTTAGAGAGAAGGTTAAGAGGTGACTTAATTGAGGCATACAAGGTGATCAGAGGATTAGACAGGGTGGACAGTCAGAGCCTTTTTCCTCGGATGGTGATGTCTAGCACGAGGGGACATAGCTTTAAATTGAGGGGAGGTAGATATAGGACAGATGTCAGAGGTAGGTTCTTAGAGAGTAGTAAGGGCGTGGAATGCCCTGCCTGCAACAGTAGTGGACTCGCCAACATTAAGGGCATTTAAAATGGTCATTGGATAAACATATGGATGATAAGGGAATAGTGTAGATGGACTTTAGAGTGGTTTCACAGGTCAGCGCAACATTGAGGGCCGAAGGGCCTGTACTGCGCTATAATGTTCTATGTTCTAAGTGTACCCTTGTGCCAGCTCAACACTACCACTTTAGCTATTGTAATTGTAACATGAATTTCAGTTCTGACCACAGAACACCATTATGATTTCTCAGGCCAAAAATAAAGGTTAAAATATAAATTGATATCGCCCAAAAATGGGCAGTTTTTACCATGCTCAATTAATTTAATTGCGTCAATTCAAAGTATTGCAATCATGACAACGCCATGCTGCCCACTAATTTAGGTGATAGCGGCGTGTAACGCAGTGCTAAGTGTGTTTTTGAGTAATAATAATAATAACAACAATAATAACTTACTGTCACAAGTAGGCTTCAATGAGGTTACTGTGAAAAGCCCCTCGTCACCACATTCCGGCGCCTGATCGGGGAGGCCGGTAAGGGAATTATAAGCCAGCTGTTTAGCCCACTGTGCTTGCATATCTCAGCAAGGAGAGTAGCACCACTTAGTTATCTTGCACCTAAGGCAAGGTGCATTATGGCTGTATTGGAAGATGTTGTTGAAGAGTGACTCACCTTGAGGAATAGTAAAGTTGGCACAACTTGGAGAATAGTGGGCTCCCAAATATTTTGATGCAGCACTGAAGGCTTTGGTGCAGAGTTAGACAGGAGAAGAGAAGTCCACTTCTCATAGGGGGCAAGGCAGCTCTTCTTCTCAGCATTTAGAAAGCCAAAGGGGCACAAAGCCATGGGTGTCAATGCGAATCATCACCTGAACACTCACTGCTGCAGGAACCATAGAATCCCTACAGTGCAGAAGGAGGCAATTCGGCCCATCGAGTCTACACCGACCCTTTGAAAGAGCACACCTCACAACTCTACTCCCCTACCATATCCAAACCTAACCTACATATTTTTGGACACTAAGAGCAATTTAGCACCTTGCCTTAGGTGCAAGATCCACCTAACCTGCACATCTTTGGGCTGTGGGAGGAAACCGGAACACCGGGAGGAAACCCATGCAGACACTAGGAGAATGTCTCCACACAGAGTCACCCAATATCGGAATTGAACCTGGATCCCTGGCACTGTGAGGCAGCAGTGCTACCAATGTGCCACCCTGCTGCCTAAAGGGGCCTGAGGCCAAGAGGTGCAGGTCACTGATGATGAAGAAACACTGGTTACGCTTCACACTTGCCCAACAACTTAAAGATTGTAGTCATACAGGTACTTTTGCCATTATGGCTGCAGACACCCAAGCTCAAGCTCAAAAAAGGCTTTCAGAGTGTTTCAGCAGCCTAATAATTGGTGCTCCAACAGATTAAGAGGATTATGGAGTCATACAAACATACGAAATAGGAGCAGAAGTAGGCCAATGGCCCAGAGCCTGCTCCACCATTCAGTAAGATCATGGCTGATCTGTTTTTGTTTCAAATTCCACTTTCCCATCTACCATCAATAACCTTTGATTCCCTTGACTCACAAGAATTTCTCTACCTCCATCTTAGGCAATGAGTTCCAAAATACCTGCTCATTTCAGCTATCAAACTAGTAAACCTCCTAAGCTTCTCCAATGCATTTACATGAACTGAATGGCTTGCTAGGCCATTTAGGTCACGTGTAGGCCAGACAAGGGTGGCAGATTTCCTTCGCTAAAAGGACATTAGTGAACCAGATGGGTTTTTGACAATTAACAATTGTTTCATGGTCATCATTAGACTTTTAATCAAATTCAAATTTCACCATCTACCATGCTGGGATTCAAACCCAGGTCCCCAGACTATTACCCTGGGTCTCTGGATTACTAGCTCAGTGACAATACCACTACGTCACCACCTCCCCTTAACTGTTTTGTGTTCAATTCATCTCGTATTAAAGGATAGCATTCCATTAGTTTTCTTAAATTACCTGACTCACAATCCTGGGGAAGTGGCAGTGATTCCATGGAGCAGGAACCTGTCTTCTCTCAGAATGAACATTAGTGCTCCCATCATTCCACTTTGCCAGTCACCTCCTAGCCAAACTGCTGCCACCCATGCAGAGGTGCTGTAGATTGAGGCTGGACCTTCCAGAGATGCAATGCCATCCTCATAACCATCTGCAGTTTTGCATATTTTTAGACAGCAGCCTTCTGTCTGTCATGCAAGAGCAACTGAGGTTGCAATGCATAGGAGCAGGAAAACATGCAGTATCCTGCAAGACAGGCACTAAGAAAATTCACACGGGTAATTAGTTGACTGTTATATGGAACAATGAATGGTTTGTTTGATCAAACAATTATGGCCAAGAGGATGCAATGAAAGAAAGATGGTGAGGTGTGGAGATGTTATGACATGGGTTTGAGGGCATAACTAGCCTACACCTGCTCCCATTTCTTATGATTTTAGTGGGGATTTTGGGTTGTGTTCATGAGAACTGAAGTCAAATGAGGTGATCACAGAGAGCTGGGCAAAAATGTGGATGTACCAGCTTCCTCTTCCCTTCCTCCAGCATCTCATGATGACCAGGTCGTTAAAAAGTATGGAATAGCACTACGAATCCAGACATCTGCTGTGACAAATAACGGAGGACTCTTCCAGAGTGGTTAAGACAACAGAGCCATTGCTTCGGCACCCTAGTGGTCTGGCCAATGAGGTTGCTGGTCATATGTGGTCAGATTACAGAGCCAGGGTGTTGAACAGATAGCCTTAGCCATCCAAGAGCCACCCTCCTGGCAAAATCATGTGCACAGTCCAGTTGGTTCTCTCTGTTGACGATTATAATAAACTCCCCTCTCCTGGCATAAATGTAGCAGTGATGGTAAACTGGAAAAAGCTAGGTTTATCATTTACTCCAGCTTGGATGGATATTGGCACTTAGAAATTGAAGGTCATGGTCACCTTCACAGCCAGGGGCAGTGCTGTCTTTGCCCTGCTCTTGAGCCTGAAGTTCTGGTTGCAAGAGATGGCAGACTTCTGTGAACACCTCCTTTGTAAAGAGCTGATGATACACACACTGCTCTTGGCTTAGGTAGTGACCACCCAAAACACAATAAATGGATAGGGCCTTCTTCCCCCTCCCTCAGAGCAGCTTGTCTCTTCTTTGCCACCTTCCTCTTATGCTGCAATCCAAGAGGAATTGCAACTATAGCACTCGTGACTGGGAGCAAGAAAATTTGCTGTAATATCCACTGCCTTTTCCACATTCAGTATCATTTCCTGCAGGCTTCAACTGTAACCAACTCCTTAAAACAGCCAGAATGTTCACCAACACAAAAACAGAAGCAGCAAACAGTAATCAGTTACTAAAATGCAAGTCGTTGATGATCCATTTAAGTTGTATTGGTGCAGGACCCTTCCTGCTGTTGATCACATTTTCAGCTATGTGAAGTGTATGGGCACTGATTAAATCAGTGAGGTTGAAAATGGCAGCACTGGCATCAAAGCAGTGTTACACATTTACTGACATCACAATCTGCTTATTCTGCATTCTTCCACTGCACACTCCAAACATCTGCAGTAACACGCTCAACGATTGTGTTCGACACAAGCCACACCAGAAGTGTGCGTATGCGACATGTTCACCAACCTGGTAACAAAGCAGTACCCAATGTCAATGCGACAATCGTAATGGAGCCCAATTTTGAGGCAATGAATAGTAAAATTGCACTTCATTTGTTTCTTATTGCCACCTGCTGGAGACCAAGGTTAAATCAAGAAAATTAAAAGATCTGCTGGCATAACATAATTTATGCACTTCATGCTTTATTCATGAAAGATGTTTAATGAAGAAGTTCATTAATATAGATCAATGCCCTTGATGCGATGGAGTTCACACAGTTTCAATCATAGGGTAGATTCATAATTTTATGAGGGGCAGATTCAACTGGAACTATTTCTGGTCTCCCTGTTCTTCGTATTATAACTGAACGAACAGCTGCTGCCATTGCTTATGGCTTGGTTAAAAAGGTTGACACTAAAAGAAGTGTACTGATTTTTGACCTGGGTGGCAGCATCTTTGATGTCTTAATCTCGACCACTGAAAATGGTCTATGAGAAGTCAAGTCTACATCTTGGGTGTCATGGTCAACCATTGTATTGCTGAATTCAAAAAAATACGAAAAAGACATTACAGACAAGAAAAGAGCGGTTTGCTGTCTCTGCACCACATGTGAATGTGCCAAGCGTACCTTGTCATTTAGTACACAAGCTAGCATTGAAATCGACTCTCTTTACGAGGGTGCTGATTTCTACACCTCCATCACCAGGGCATGATTTGTAGAGCTGCTGAACTCTTCTGAGGCACCCTGCATCAAAGAATAAAGAACAAAGAAAAGTACAGCACAGGAACAGGCCCTTCGGCCCTCCAAGCTTGCACTAACCATGCTGCCCGTCTAAACTAAAATTTCTACACTTCCAGGGTCCGTATCCCTCTATTCCCATCCTATTCATGTATTTGTCAAGATGTCCCTTAAACGTCACTATCGTCTCTGCTTCCATCACCTCCTCCGCAGCGAGTTCCAAGCACCCACTACCGTGTGTAAAAACTTGCCTCGTACATCTCCTCCAACCCTTGCCCCTCGCACCTTAAACCCATGCCCCCTAGTAATTGAAATCTCTACCCTGGGAACAGGTCTCTGACTATCCACTGTCTATGCCCCTCATCATTTTGTGGACCTCTATCAGGTCGCCCCTCAACCTCCTTTGTTCCATTGAGAACAAGCCAAGTTTATTCAACCTCTCCTCATAGCTAATGCCCTCCATACCAGGGACCATCCTGGTAAATCTCTTCTGCACCCTCTCTAAAGCCTCCACATCCTCTGTTAGTGTGGCGACCAGAATTGAACACTATACTCCAAGTGTGGCCTAACTAAGGTTCTATACAGCTGCAACATGACTTGCCAATTTTTATACTCAATGCCCCGGCCAATGAAGGCAAGTATGCCGTATGCCTTTTTGACTACCTTTTCCACCCGTGTTGCCCCTTTCATTGACCTGTGGACCTGTACACCTAGATCTGTCTGACTGTCAATACTCTTGAGGGTTCGACCATTCACTGTATATTCCCTACCTGTATTAGACCTTCCAAAATGGATTACCTCACATATGTCCAGATCAAACTCCATCTGCCATCTCTCCACTGAAGTCTCCAAACAATCTAAATCCTGCTGGATCCTGATGGTCCTCATCGCTATCTGCAATTTCACCAACGGTTTGTGTCGTCCGTAAACTTACTAATCAGACCAATTACGTTTTCCTCCAAATCATTTATATATACTGCAAACAGCAAAGGTCCTCGCACTGAACCCTGCGGAACACCACTAGGCACAGCCCTCCAATCAGAAAAGCACCCTTCCATTGCTACTCTCTGCCTTCTGTGACTTAGCCAGTTCTGAATCCATCTTGCCAGCTCACCTCTTGACCCGTGTGACTTCACCTTTTGTACCAATCTGCCATGAGGGACCTTGTCAAAGGCCTTACTGAAGTCCATATAGACGACATCCACTGCCCTACCTGAATCAATCATCTTTGTGATCTCTTCGAAAAACTCTATCAAGTTAGTGAGACATGACCTCGCCTTCACAGAACCATGCTGCCTCTCGCCAATACGTGCACTTGCTCCAAATGGGAGTAGATCCTGTCTCGAAGAATTCTCTCCAGCAATTTCCCTACCACTGACGGAAGGCTCACCGGCCTGTAGTTCCCTGTATTATCCTTGCTGCCCTTTTTTTTTTAAATTTAGGGTGCCCAATTCATTTTTTCCAATTAAGGGGCAATTTAGCATGGTCAATCTACCTACCCTGCACATCTTTGGGTTGTGGGGGCGAAACCCACACAGACACGGGGAGAATGTGCAAACTCCACACGGACAGTGACCCAGAATCAAACCTGGGACCTCGGCTTTGCTGCCCTTCTTAAACAAAGGAACAACATTGGCTATTCTCCAGTCCGCGGGACATCACCTGAAGACAGTGAGGATCCAAAGATTTCTGTCAAGGCCTCAGCAATTTCCTCTCTTGCCTCCTTCAGTATTCTAGGGTAGATCTCATCAGGCCCTCGGGACTTATCCACCTTAATATTTTTCAAGATGCCCAACACTTCGTCTTTTTGGATCTCAGGTGACCTAGGCTATCTGCACACCCTTCTCCAGATTCCACATTCTGTTGAGAAATCCTTGCGTGTTGCGAAGTTTGACAAGGCTCAAATCCATGACATTGTAATGGTTGGTGGATCCACCCCATTCACAAAATTCAGATGTTGCTGAAAATTGTCTTCAATGGCCGAGAACTGAACAAAAGCACCAACCCTGATGAGGCTGTTGCATATGGTGCAGCTGTGCAGGCTGCTATCTTGGCTGGTGACAAATCAGAAAATGTACAGGATTTGCTATTATTGGATGTTACTCCACTGTCCCTGGGTATTCATAGACTTAACAGTACGGAAGGAGGCCATTCAGTCCATCAAGTCTGCACCAACCCATTGAAAGAACATCCTACTCAGGCCCATGCCTCCACCCTATCCCTGTAACCCAGTAACCCCACCTAACCTTTTGGACACTTAAGAGCAATTTAGCATGGCCAATCCACCTAATCTGCACATCTTCGGACTGTGTGAGGAAACCAGAGCACCCGGAGGAAACCCACGCAGACACAGGGAGACGACTGGTGGTATAATGACTGTGCTAATCAAACCTAATACCACCATTACAACACAGCAAACACAGACCTTCATCACCTACTCTGACAATTAGCCTGGTGTGTTCATCCAGGTGTATGAGGGTGAAACAGCCATGACAAAGGATAACAACGTGCTGGGCAAATTGAGCGGACTCAAATTCCACCTGCTCCACGAAGGTGTGCCTCAAATTGAGGTGACATTTGATATTGATGCCACTGGTATCTTGAATGTGTCATAGTGGATAAGAGCATTGGAAAGGAAAACAAGATCACCATCACAAATGACAAAGGTCATTTTAGCAAAGAAGACATTGAACTTATGTCCAGGAAGCCGAGAGGTACAAAGCAGAAAATGATTAACAGTGTGACAAACGGGGGATGACAAGCAGAAGATTTTAGTCAAATGTAACAAAAGGTATCAGCTGGTTAGATAAGAACCAGACTACAGAAAAGGATGAAGGGGGCAAATGGAGCAGTTTTCAGTGAGAATAGATTAAATAAAAGGGAACCCAAGTGTCTTTTATAAACATACAAATGGTATAACAGGAGTCAAAAGAAGGGTTGGACTGATTAAAGGATCAAGATGATCTTCTTGTGGCAACAAAAACATAGCTTAGGTCTAAATGAGTAATTTGCCTGGGTCTTCACTAAAGAAGAAGATACTGCCAATGTCAATGTCAGGAAGAGGCAGTAGGTAAAAATGGATAATGGATAAATTATTAAATGGTTGGCAGTGCTCAAAAGTAGAAATGTTCCTGGGCTGATGAAGCAAGTAAGAGTGGAAATTGAAGAGGGTCTGACCAAAACCTTCCTAATTTCTTTAGATGTAAATGGTGCTAGAGGATTGGATAAACCCTGTAAAAAATATAGGGGAGAGGATTAAACCTGAAAACGACAGGCCAGTCAGCCTCATGTTTAGAGGTGGGGAAACATTTAGAGAAAATAAACCAACACAAAATAAATTGGAACTTGGAAAATATGTACAGTAGTAAATGAAAGCTAGTTGGATAATTAAAGGAAAGTTATGTTGACTAACTTGATTGAGTTATTTCCTAATTTAGTGCAGAGATTGACATGGATTGTGCATTTTATATTGTGCATACAAACTTTGAAAGGTATCTAATAAAGTATCACAAACTTATGAACAGAATTGAAGCTCAATGACTAAAGGATCAGTGGCTATGTGCATGCAAAATGGACTAAGGGACAGAAATCAAAGTGTAGTGGTGGACAGTTGTTTTGAGCTGTCCATTGATGAGAGACTGAATCTAATGGGCCTACGTAGAATCATAGAGTTTACAGTGCAGAAGGAGCCCATTCGGCCCATCGAGTCTGCACCAGCCTTTGGAAAGAGCACCCTACTCAAGCCCACACCTCCATCCTATCCCTGTAACCCAGTAACCCCACTTAACCTTTTTGGACACCAAGGGCAATTTTAGCATGGCAAATCCACCTAACCGGCACATCCTTGGACAGTGGGAGGAAACCAGAACACCCGGAGGAAACCCACACAGACATGGGGAGAGCATGCAGACTCTGCAGAAGACAGTGGCCCAAGCTGGGAATCGAACCGGGGACCCTGGAGCTGTGAAGCGACTGTGCTAACCACTGTGCTACCATACATGCTCGGGAGTTTAGAAGACTAGGAGGTGATCTAATTTAAGTGATAAACATTCTTAAGAGTGATTAACAGGTTAGACATGGGGAAACCATTTCCCCTGGTTGGAAAAAAAGAGATGGACGTAGTCCAAGGGTAATGAGTCAGCCATTTAGGACTGAAATGTCTTCAAAGAGGGTTGTGAATCTTGGGAATTCTCCATACCATAGGATTTGGCGGTACTGTTGAAGACTATATTCAAGACCGGGATGGTTAGATCTTGTGGAACTTAAAGGTCAAGGATCTGGAAAAAGGGTGGGAAAGCAAAGTTGATGTAGAAATTCAGCCATGATCTTATTGAATGACGGAGCTCAAGGAATCGTATCGCCTATATCTACTCCTATTTCTTTGGTGCAGTGGTATCTTTCAGGGGCCAGTGTTAGGGACCCAGGTATACATGGTATAATTTAAAAGTTTGGAGAGGCCAAGAAACTTGGAAATAGTGTAAACAGTGACGAAGATAGTAAGTGGCTTCAGAATGAGATAGATTGGTGAAATGGGCAGATATATGGCAGAAGAAATTTAATGCAGGTAAGTGCAAAGTGACTAATTTTGGTTGGAACACTGAGAAGAGCCGATATAAATTTAAAAGGTACAATTTTAAAGGAGGTAAGAGAGGCTTTGGTACATCTGCACAAGTCTTTGAATGCTGCAGCACAAATGGAGAAAGTCGAAAAAAAACATAGCTTTATAAAGCTAGGCAAAAAAAGGGAAACATTTGCAGGACAATAGACAGTGGAGTGGGACTAACTGGATAGCTCTTTCAAAAAGTCAGCACCAGTACAGGAAGTCACAAGTGCCTGTACCATTCTAGCATTCTATCCAAAATTGTGACGAAAAAGTGGATTCGACTCAGTTGCAGGGGACTGGACTTTGTGACAGATTAGTTCACAATTTTGGTCGAGTAGGTGGCAGAAGACAAATCTGAACCTCAATGTGCCACTGAATGCTCAGATATTCCACTACTCTATTCTTAAGGAGAGAATACGGTGACTGGATAGGAACAGCTAAAATAATGCAAAGTTGTACACTTTCAAGCTAAACCTTTAACATTCAGTAGTGATGGTGCTGATCGTGTTCCACGTCTTTCATAAACATAATTGTCGAGACTATGCCCCTTTAATTTTGAAAATATGGTTTTCAAACTTTCAATTGACCGAAAATGTTGCAATTCGAAATGAGACTGAACAAACTACTTAAAAATTCAAGGTCACCTTCGAAGGTGAAGGTGAAGGTGAAAAAACAAACTGACACATCCATTAAAACTGTCTAATAAAGGGACATTACAATGCAAGGTATTGGATATTGAAACAATGGCTGCCACAGACAGACCCACCCTAAACTTCTTGGAAATACACAATTGGTGAATTATAAAAGGTCAGGTTACAGCCATTGCACAGAGCTTGCACGTGACACATGGGAGTGTGAAAAATATTTTCAGATTTAAAAGGCTGAAAAGCTCTGTTCAGTCCCCCTCTCTCTTTAGAAATAAGTGCAATAACAGGTTTGGAAGTCAACTTTATTAGCAATATGCCAGAGAACTGAGATCTCTTAATTGCAATTTCTTATACATCTGACCTCATCCATAAAAGCAGCTAATCCAAATTTGCCGCCAAATTTAAAAAGCTACGCCTCAAGGACGAGCAAAGGAAACTTAGCCATATATTCTCTGAAATTCATTTTATTGGACTCTAACTTCCCTAATTTCTGGTACAGGTGTCTGTGACATTGTGTTTTTATTATTTTTTCCCCATGGGTTTAACAATTAATAAATTTGCACTTTAACTTAAGAAACCTTGTTTGATTGGCTCCTTATTGCTCACTGCATAAATAGTTAAACACATTCTCATTTGAAAATGGCACACCTTTGTGAAAAAGAAACATAAACTTCTGTTGTGATGAGCAGAGAAGGTTGAATGGAGCGGAGCCAGTTCACTCCTTCTCAACTGGTCAGAACATAGTATGTCATTACTTTTCCACAGATCAGATCACTCCCAAGATGATGGCTCTTGTAGCTTAAAGGAATTATCCTGTAAAATACCATTACATACACAAGCAAGTCATCTTAATTTGACAAAGAGTCATCCAGACTCGAAACATTAGCTCCCTTTTCTCTCCACAGATGTTGTCAGACCTGCTGAGGTTGTGCAGTATTTTCTGTTTTTGTTGATGCCAGCATCCGCAGTAATTTGCTTTTATCTTAATTTCAATTGCTATTTTACAAAATAAAAACATTTATCTGCCTTCATTTCCTGAAAATGGCTAAATTATACTATGGCATAGTTCCACACGTACCAATCACATATCCTGTTAACAGCTAATGACTAGGTTCATTAAGAAAAAGGTTACTTGAGCGAGGAATGAGAAGGTAAGCAATGCATATAGAAAAGCAAATGAGGAGCAGTCAACCACTTCAAAGACAAAGGGGGAGAACGCAGGTATATAAAGCAAAACCCTGCACTGCCTCGATTCCATTAGCCACAAAATATTTTTGGGCCAGGATTCACAAAACCGAGATGTGCATGTGAATGGTTACATTGTCCAGTATAAAATATACCAGTTTGTATTACAAGTCAGCTGTCCACTTTATAATATTTCTGTTTCATTTACCTCAGAGTCTTCACTGTTGACTCCAAGCTCAAGAATAGCATGGGGTGATTTCATTTTGGCTTGCGTTGAGTGACCCATTTCAAGGTTCAGACAGAACCCAATCTTCTCAAGCTGTCAATATGATCAAATTTGAGATATTAATGCAGAATAGACATTGGAATAACTTTTCAGACGACTTATTTGCCTCCCCTCCCGCTCCCATCTTGGCCTTACATTGTAACCCGGCTTTGACTTTATACAGCACTTGGTCTTGACTCAGCATGTGCAATACCATGGAAAATCTACTAGCTGCGTACATAAATTTACTTCAAAGTAATGACTCAATACTGAAAAGCAATCAGCAAATTAAGGCTATCCACATTTCTAATGAAATGATGGGGTAATATTGGTCATTTGAAATGAATGGAAAAGATAATTGGGTGCAACATAATGCAGGCTGTTGTTTGCTTGCACTCATCTTGTGCTATTGCTGAAGATGAACTTCACCTCAATAAGCCATTATTTGCAATATATGTTTGTGAGAAAATGCAGCCACTTATTTGGATTTTCACAAATAATCTACTCTAATAATCCATAATTTTTCAAGTCCTTCAATAGGACAATGACTTGAGACGACTACTACTGAAATTACGATATCTAATAATATTATTTCCCAGAATTCTACGGTATTCATGATTCGATTCGGAAGTTCCACAAGTAAAGCACAAGGATTCTACCTGTAGGCAGCAAGCAAAGAACCAGAAGTATTAAACAAGTCAAGACTATTTAGGATTTGATACGCATTCCCATCGCTGAGTCAGGTGGTTATGGATTCAAGGCATGTACAGAAACATTGCCAAGACATTCATGAAAACATAGAAAATAGGAGCAGGAGGAGACCATTCAGCCCTTTGAGCCTGCTCCACCATTCATTATCATGCCTGATCATCCAATTCAATAGCCTAATCCCGCTTTCCCCCCATATCCTTTGATCCTCTTCGCCCTAAGTACTATATGTAATTGTTTCTTGAAAAAATGCAACGTTGTGGCCTCAACTACTTCCCGTGATACGAGGAAAGGTTGAGGGTGCTAGGCCTTTTCTCATTAGAACGGAGAAGGATGAGGGGCGGCTTGATAGAGGTTTATAAGATGATCAGGGGAATAGATAGAGTAGACAGTCAGAGATTTTTTTCCCCGGGTGGAACACACCATTACAAGGGGACATAAATTTAAGATAAATGGTGGAAGATACAGAGGGGATGTCAGAGGTAGGTTCTTTACCCAGAGAGTAGTGGGGGCATGGAATGCACTGCCTGTGGTAGTAGTTGAGTCGGAAAAGTTAGGGACCTTCAAGCGGCTATTGGATAGGTACTTGGATTAGGGTAGAATAATGGAGTGTAGGTTAACTTCTTAAGGGCAGCACGGTAGCATTATGGATAGCACAATTGCTTCACAGCTCCAGGGTCCCAAGTTCGATTTCGACTTGGGTCACTGTCTGTGTGGAGTCTGCACATCCTCCCCGTGACTGCGTGGGTTTCCTCCGGGTACTCCGGTTTCCTCCCACAGTCCAAAGATGTGCAGGTTGGGTGGATTGGCCATGAAAAATTGTCCAAAATTCTATGATTAACCTAGGACAAAAGTTCGGCGCAACATCGTGGGCCGAAGGGCCTGTTCTGTGCTGTATTTCTCTAAAACAAAAAAATAACAAATTCCACAGGCCGACCAGTCCCTGGGAGCAGAAATTTCTCCTCATCAGTCATAAATCGTCTACCCCAGATGGTAGACCCCTGGTTCTGGACACAGCCACTACGGGGAACATCCTTCCTGCATGTACGCTGTCTAGTCCTGTTAAAATTTTATAGGTTTCTATGTATTCCCCCCTCGTTCTTCGGAATTCCAGCGAATACAATCCTAACCAATCTCTCCGCCGTCCCAAGAATTAGTCTTGTAAACCTTCGCTGTACTCTCTCGATGGCTCTCTTCAGATAAGGAGACCAAAATTGCACACAATATTCCAGGTGTGGCCTCACCAAAGTATAACTGCTGCAAGACATCCCTGCTCCTGTACTCAAAATTCCAGTACAGTGCTGAATTGAGACCTGCATCTTCAAGTTGCTGTTGCACACGAGGACATGAAGTTATATTGTAGCATTTGAAAAGTAACAGGTAATTCTCCAAGGGTGGTGGCCCATTCTCTCACAAACTTTACAAACAGAAATAAACTCACTCAGTTCTCTGCCATACCTGGATGCCACCTCCAAGGTGATAAACTGTGGATAGAATTCACCCAAAAAATGACTCGGGCAATTCTCCAGGACAGGAGCCAGTGATTTAAAAGCGGGAGAGGAGCCAGAGAGTTAAAAGCGCGGGAGAGGAGCCGGAGATTTAAAAGTGCGGGAGAGGAGCCACCTTCTCTAACCTAAGGGGTTGAGTGAATATCAGGTAAGCTCTTTCTTTCTTTTTCTTGTTTTATCCGCAAGCTATCTAGAGGGGGTGGCCGGGAAGGCAGTGTAATGTTCCTCCTGCAGAATGTTTGAGGTGAGGGACACTATCAGTGTCCCTGCTGATTTCACCTGTGGGAAGTGCACCCATCTCCAGCTCCTCAGAAACCGTGTTAGGGAACTGGAGCTGGATAAACTTCGGAACATTCGGGAGGCAGAGGTGGTCATAAATAGAAGTTTCAGGGATGTAGTTACTCCGAAGAATGAAGATAGATGGGTGACGGTGAGAGGGGCTGGGAGGAAGCAGTCAGAACAGGGATCCCCTGTGGTCGTTCCCCTGACACGACTTACCAGGGGTTTGATGAGGACTCGTCTACTGAGGTAGTATGGGCTGAGGTTAGAAACAGGAAAGGAGCGGTCACCCCGTTGGGAGTTTTCTATAGGCCTCCGAAAAGTTCTAGAGATGTAGAGGAAAGGATTGCAAAGCTGATCCTGGATAGGAGCGAAAGTAACAGGGTAGTTGTCATGGGGGACTTTAACTTTCCAAATATTGACTGGAAACGCTATAGATCGAGTACTTTAGATGGGTCAGTTTTTGTCCAATGTGTGCAGGAGGGTTTCCTGACACCAGGCACTGCCTCAGGCATCCCTGTAGTGCCAGGTTGGCACTGCCAGAGTGCCAGGGCACTGCCCTGCCCTGTCCCAACCAGCCAGGGCTCCAATGGCCTCAGAACCACTCCCACCCACCCGCCCGGTGTGACCATTATGTGTGCTTTCCATTTCTGGAGACCACTACTAATTCATGCTGGCATGAGGCCTCACACGTGGGGCCGGTGAATACCGGAAACCAGGAGACTCTTTTTTTTGAATGGGCGGTGCGTATTTAAATGAGCCTAATAATTCATACTCTGCTGGGCGTGATCCCGATCATGTCAGGCATGGAGGGTCAGGAGCATCACGTGCAGCTCGGCGCCTGGCACAAAACACGTTTTTGGCCTCTCCCACTATGCACGCGCTGTAAAGCAATCGGGACTGTGCGTAATGCAGTGGGAAAATCATGTCTTATAGTTATACTTCAAAGTAATTCTCTTTACGTGAAGTGCGTTGGGATATTCTTTGTGATACAAGCGCAAACTCTTCATTTTAAAAAGAAAACCCCGAGTATTTATTTCTGATCGACTTATATTACCTTTTTAGGAGCAAAAGTACTTTGCCTCAGTTTTTCAACAATATCTTGGCCCATATTTGTCCAGGCTTGGCAAAAGGCCTCAGCTTTCTCTTGACTCAGGTGAATATTTTCCAGTTGTTGTTGAAGAGCAGCGGGTTTCATGTTGTAATAGGCTGCCTAATAAGGGAATACACAAGTGAAAATTCACAAGAAGCCACATTCCATCCAGTTTTGGAATTACATTGCCATTCCTTTACAGTCGGTGAGGCAAAATCCTGGAACACCCTCCCTCCCTCTCTCTCTCACAGCACTGTTGGTGTACGTTTACCACATGGAGTGCAGTGGTTCAAGAAGGTAACTTGCCACCACCTTCTCAAGAGCAATTCGTGTTGGGCAATAAATGCTGGCCTAGTCAGTCATGTCCTCATCCTGTGAATTAATTAAAAAAAAGAACATGCATCCACTCCCCATCCACCACTAGAGTGAAGATTCCACCATTCGGACGAGTTTCTCCTGAGACGGGTGCTGTGAGTCGGGAGACGTCCCAACTCGGTGAAAATGCAGACCTATTTATTATAATCTTACATCTGCAAGTATTTCTGGTTGGAGCTACTCAATTTCACTGTCCAGTTTTGATATCACACTTTGTCAACTTCTTCCTCATTAACCATTCAAATATCCACATTTATAACGCTCCCTCCAAACCCACCTCACACAAACACAATTCAACGATTGGTTCCCACAACAAATCAGACAAGATTTTTAAAAGTCTGAGCAATATCACATCTGTTTCACACTGACATAATTAAATTTATCCACTGAATTGTGTAATTAAAATTCATTTAAAATACATTAAAATGTTTACTTAAAGGCCTTATGTTTCCCAAAAGGGCTTTGATACATTTCCCTGGAGTTGTGATGCAATGAATTGATTCCGGACTGTGTTGTCTGAGTATTTTGAGACAATTCCCAGGGTGTGTCGGCACAGGCTGCAATTTGCACTGATCGAGTACTTTGTCTAGCTTCTGGCAGTTTCAGTCCTAAAGCTTTCAAAATTATTTGGACAAACACTAGTAAGATAAAATTTACATTGAGCATTTTCTTTTTAAACAGAGGCCGTGCCTATTTTAAAAGAAATAAACTGAACAGGTTGCACATGTGTAGAAGAAAAAATGAAAAATGACAATATACTGAAAATACATCTATTATGGTTATGTTTGTGTTCTATAAACTTTGGGAGGTGTATTACCCAGACTGGGTCTTATTTCCATGCTAACATATTAATTATTTTTAAAAGTACCAGTTAAATTATGAAGCCAACAATTTTGCTGGCCTTTTCTATGAGCAAAGCACAGGTAAAAATTATTCACTTTGAACCTCCCGTGAGGTTTTTGTTCAGTTTTCAGAGACTCTTGCCCATCTCTCATCATTATACATGGTTCTGAAATTTATAGAACACAAGACAAAAGCTACAACAGATATATGACTTTTAGTCCCTGCACACACAGACTCAATATAAATTAAGCTAGAATTAAGCTTTTGAAATTTGCCCTATTCTTTTCATAATTTTTAAAGATTATGCTATTGGTTAAAAAAAGTGTTGGAAGGAGAAGAAAAAATATTGTATTAATACTTTGACAATGGCATTGAATTTCGGGAAATTAGGGGTACACGCCAAATCAGTGTACACAAATTCAAGAGTCTCAGCAAATATATAATCAACAAGCCCAAGGGTTTAGGAAAAAATAAAGTATTCAAGTAAACGCCTGCATAAAAGCACTAAAAGACAAATTCAATGGATCAATTTTATTACATTACTATAAGTATTTTTCTTTTAAATTTTTGGGGCAGTAGATATTTCAGTTATTCATAAAAAGAAATTCGGAAAGCATTTTGAGCATTCTGCATGTCCCCAGTGGTCAGATTGCAGTAGGTGACAAGCCAAGTAAGTTTGCAGATGACACCAAGGTTGGTAGAGTGGCAGATAGTGTTGAGGAATTCCAGTGGACACAGCAGGACGTAGATAGGTTGGAGACTTGGGCAGGGAAATGGCAAATGGAGGTTGATCCAGACAAATGTGAGGTACTGCATTTTGGTAGGCCGAAAATAGAGGGGAAATGTACCGTAAGTGGCAAAACTCTTAGGAATATAGAAAGTCAGAGAGATCTGGGCGTGCAGGTCCACAGATCTTTGAAGGTGGCAACACAAGTGGACAAGGTAGTCAAGAAAGCATACAAAATGCTTGCCTTCATTGGACAGGACGTAGAGTATAAAAACTGGCAAGTCATGCTGTGGTTGTATGGGACGTTGGTAAGGCCACACTTGGAATATTGCGCACAATTCTGGTCGCCACACTACCAAAAGAATGTGGAGGCTTTGGTGAGAGTGCAAAGGAGATTTACCAGGACGTTGCCTGGTCTGGAGGGTGTTAGCTATGTGGAGAGGCTGAATATACTCAGACTGTTTTCATTAGAAAGGCAAAGGTTGAGGGGTGACCTGATAGAGATCTACAAGATTACAACGGGCATGGATAGAGTGGATCGGCAGGCACTCTTTCCTAGGCTGGCGGGGTCAGTCACCAGGAGGCATAGGTTTAAAGTCCGTGGGACAATGTTTAAAGGAGATGTGCGAGGCAGGTTTTTTTTTTTTTTTTTACACAGAGGGTGGCAAGTGCCTGGAACGAGTGACGTGTTGCCAGGGGAAGTTGTGGAAGCAGAAGCAAATCCCTGGGAATTACAGACCAGTTAGTCTTATGTCTGTGGTGAGCAAAATACTGGAAAGGATTCTGAGAGATAGGATTTATCATTATTTAGAAAAACAGAGTTTGATTAAAGATAGTCAGCATGGCTTTGTGAGGGGCAGTTCATGCCTCACAAGCCTCATTGAATTCTTTGGGGATGTGACGAGACACATTGATGAAGGTCGGGAAGTGGATGTGGGGTACATGGGGCGCGATTCGCCGCTCCCCATGCCGGGTGGGAGAATCGTGGGAGGGCCGGGCGACTTATTTCACGCCCCCCCGCGATTCTCCCACCCCCCGCACGGAAGATTTCGGCGCTCGCCATTTTTCACGGCGACCGGCGATTCTCTGACCCGAATGGGCCGAGCGGCCTGCCGTTCACGACGGCGGCAACCACACCTGGTCGCTGCCGTCGTGAACATGGGCGCCAAAGGCCCATTTGAAGCTTGTGGGGTGCGGAGAGGGGAGTGAGCACCACGTGCTCGGGAGGGGACTGGCCCGCGATCGGTCCCCACCGATCGTCGGGCCGGCGTCTCAAAGCGACGCACTCTTTCTCCTCCGCCGCCCCGCAAGATCAAGCCGCAACGTCTTGCGGGGCAGCGAAGGGGAAGACGGCCACCGCGCATGCACAGGTTTGAGCCGTCAGCCGCGCATGCGCGGGTTGGAGCCGGCCAACCTGCGCATGCGCGGCTGACGTCACATAGGCGCCGCCGTCGCATCCTTCTCGGCCCGCCGCCTTGACGCAAGCGTCAAGGCCCGGCGGCCGAGAATAACGGAGCGCTGCTCCTAGCCCCCCGGGTGGGGGTGAATAAGGTGAGAGGAGCAGCCTCCGAGGCCGTCATGAAACTCGGCCGAGTTCACGACAGCCTTCCCGATTTTTCCCGGGTGGAGAATTCCGCCCATGGATTTCAGTAAGGCATTTAATAAGGCTCTCCATGGTAGGCTCATTCAGAAAGTCAGGGGTTACAAGGACATTTGGCTGTCTGGATACAGAATTGGCTGGCCGAAAGAAGACAGAGAGTGGTAGTGGATGGAAAGTATTCCACCTGGAGGTCACCAGTGGTGTCCCGCAGGGCTCTGTTCTGGGACCTCTGTTCTTTGTGATTTTTATAAATGATTTGGATGAGGAAGTGGAAGGGTGGTTAGTAAGTTTGCCGATGACCGAAGGAGTTGTAGATAGTGTCGAGGACTGTTGCAGGTTATAACAGGACAGTGGCACGATGCAGAACTGGTTAAACCATACCCTGGTTAAACCATACTTGGAATATGGGACGGGATTCTCTGAAAACGCCGGCACCACCGGGCATCTTGGACCAGCAATTCTGTTGACCACAGGGGGCCAGCTGGAGTGCTCCGTGCTGCTTGAGCTTCCGTCCGCGGCCCTGCACTGCTCACCGTGGGTCCGCACATGCGCCCGCCGATCAGTGGCCTGGCCATCATGGAGGCCCCCTCTGGAGACTGATCCCTCTGCCCCCCCCTCCCCCCCAACAGGACGGCAACCGCAGCAGTAACGTCGAGCTCCCATCGGGTGGATCCAAACGTGACCCACACCAGCAGGAACTCAGCCGGTCGACCGTGGAGAATCGCCGCGGGGGCCTCTTTCAACGCCCCCCCGACCAGCATCACGCCGATCGCACGCGCAGAATCGCATCCTGGTGTCGCGGGCTGTCTCGGCGGCAATTCCGATTCTCTGAGCCGGCGCGGGCTCAGAGAATCCCGGCCATGGTGTCCAGTTCCGGTCGCCTCATTATAGGAAGGATGTGGATGCTTTGGAGAGGGTGCAGAGGAGATTTACCAGGATGCTGCCTGGACTGGAGGGCATGTGTTATGAAGAAAGGTTGAGGTGCTAGGACTTCACTGGAGCGAAGAAGGAAGACGGTCACCTGTACAAGGTGATGAGGGGCATGGATAGAGTGAACAGCCAGAGACTTTTCTCCAGGACAGAAATGGCTGTCAGGAGGGAACATAATTTTAAGGTGATTGGAGGAAGGTATAGGGGAGATGTCAAGAGCTCGGTTCTTTACACAGAGTGGTGGGTGCATGGAATGCACTGCCAGCAAAGGTGGTGGAGTGAGAGTCATTAGGGACATTTAAGCGACTCTTGGACAGGCACATGGACAGCAGTAAATTGAACGGGTGTAGGTTAGATTGATCTTAGATTTAGGATAAATGGTTAGCACAACATCGTGGGCTGAATGGCCTGTACCGTTCTATGCTCTATTAACGGCATCTTGACAAACACAAGGATAGGATGGGCATACAGCACAAGGAAGTGCTGAGGGTTTTGGCAAAGGTTGGCATCATGACCGGTACAGGCTTTGATGGCCGAAGGGCCTGTTCCTGTGCTGCATTGTTCTTTGTTCTAAGAAAGCCAAAATACAGCCGAAAACAGAATCATGATGAAATACAGCATATATGAAGACCGTTCAGCCCGTCGTCCACTGCCAGCTCTTGAAAGAATCAATACCATTCCCCTGCGCTTCCCATGTCCTGCAAATGTTTCACCTTCAAGTATTAGCAATCTCCCCTTTTGAAAGTTATTATTGCATCTGCTTCCAGCACTTTCCAGCTCCTTTCAGGCACACATGCTGGATCATACCTGCTGTGTTAAAAATAAAATTCTCCTTTCACTTCAGGTTCTTTTAACAATTACTTTAAATTTGTGTCGCTCATTACCAACCCTTCTGCATCTCTAGCTGCACCATCAAAATCTGTACCTAATTTTCAACATCTCTATTAAATCTCTCCTGAACCTTTTCTGCTCTAAAAGGAGAATAATCTACCTTCCCTGACAGCCCCATTGAGGTGGAACCCATCTATCTGTGACAGGTATTTCCAGTCCTGTCCAAAGGTTGGTTTCAATGCTCCAGGACTAAAAAGCCTTTCCACCTGCACCATTTCTCCAGTCATGCAATAACCTGACCCACCTTACTGAACCCAACTCAAGTTGCGTGTAGTACAAGAAGAAAAATATGGGAGACAACGTTTTTGGTAGTCGACAAATTTGTAAACTTTACAGTAAATCATTAATTTTAAAGCATCAGGTACTTTTCTGAGCTCTTTTTAAAAAAAAACTGTCTGGAAAGTTACTATCCGACGCTAACCAGTTCAATGTGTGCTGACAATTTGCACAAATCAAGCTCCACTATTTTAGATTTGTAATACAGTAATCTCCTGCTGTTCACAGGGCTTACATTCCCACAAAACCTTACAAATGACAAAATCACAAACGACGAACATGCTTTACAATGGGAATCAATTAGATATCCTAAAATTTTACATATATAATGGATCAAAGATATCTATTTTAAAATAAATTTAAAGAGCAATTTATTGGAGAAATTGTTTAGAAAACAAAAAACAAGAAAAATGCAAAGTTCGGCACACTTAAAAGTGAGAGAGAGTGGAAGTGGATTGTGATCAGGAATTAAATAGAGTCCAAATATGTGCAGGTTAGCTAGGGTTATGGAGTTACCGGGATAGGGCAGGGTAGTAGACCTGGGTGGGGTGTTCATTCAGAGGGTCGGTGTAGACTCCATGGGCCAAATGACCACCTTTTTGCACTGTAGTTCTATGGTTCTATAAAAGGAAAAACCACATGCAAACAAAAGCAGACAACACACGCTATGCACAATTTCTGCTTCCCAGAATACTTCATGGACATCTGCCTTTTCTTAAACAAACTATATTTTGGCATTTTCTAAGGATAGCTTCTAATTTTACTTTCAAAACCATGGATAAGTGAACACTTGGGCCCACAATGGGTGAACTGGTGTGTGCGGATAAGTGAATACGTGAAAGAAGAAGTTGCGAACTTTATTGTACACAGCAAAATAAATGAATTTGCTTTTAGTTTTAAAATCAAACCTTATAATTTTTACTGTGGTTCCACAACTTTTCTAAAATGCAATGGAATGCTATTGCCAAGCTTTTGAAATGATTAATAAAAGTCAAAATTTTATGTACTGCAATTCCCTATTATTTTACCTGTTCCAGGATAAAAGAGACAGTTTCCAGCACTAAGCAGAGGTCTTGTTTTTCCAGATGAAGTGCAACTTGAAGCTTTTCTTTCTCTTCATTATTAAATGAATCCTCATCCTAAAACCACAATTGATTAGTACTTTACCGATCCAAGACGATATAATCAGCACTTTAAAACGATATCAGTAAACTGCATAAATAGTTAGTTTGAAGAACACTTTGATAAAATTATCTTCTGCCCAAATTAAGATAATGCTTAAAACAATATTTTAAATAGACGGTCAGTTGAGAGGTCCTTTAGTATAAATTGACAGGTTTCACTAACTGTACATTTAATTTTATTTATTTTTTGTTAACTTACAGAGGCAAAATAAAATATGTTCACCAATAAAAAATAAAATGCCAAATAAAATGAGAACAGAACATTTACCGTAGTGGAAAAGGTCACCAAGCCGGGCATCTGGAGGAAACTATTATTGAAAATGAACATACACAAAATAACAGTGATAAAGAAATGAATGGCACAAAGTGAAAAATCACTAGGATAGGGTTTCCAATTCAAAGTTTTTAAAGAGGTAGATAAGAATATTGTAGATGTCCTACTTATAATCTTCCAAAATTCTCTCCAATCGGGAATCATTCCTTTAGACTGGAAAATAGTAAAGTGACATGCTCAATGTAAGGAAGGGAGCAGAGAGAACTGGGGAGTATCGACCAGTTAGCCTAACATCTGTTGTCAGGAAATTAGAGAGGTGAACATCTTGAAAGTTTTTAGCTGACCAGAGACAGTCAGCATGGATTTTTAAAAAAAGACATGATGAACTTGATGGAATTTAAGAGGTAGCTAAAGTAGTGGACTAAAGCAGCTAAAGTAGTCTCCGGATGTTGTTTATATGGACTTCCAGAAGGCATTTGAGAAAGTCCCTCTAGAAAGGATATTAGCTAAAGTTGAAGCCTATGTGATTGATGGCAAATGACTGACCTGGTTCGGAAATTAACAGAACATAGGCAGAATCGTTATTGTGTTAGATTCTGGTGACACGACAGGGTCATTTCACATCGAGGACCATAATCCCCAAGCACTGGGGGCGCGATTCTCAAGCCCCGCGCCGGGCTGGAGAATCGCCACAACAATGCCACGCCTCCTCGACGCCAGTGCGCGATTCTCTGAGGTGCGGAGAATCGGAGCCATTTGCGCCGGCACGTTTGGCGCGCATGCCGGTCGCGGGCTGCTGTCGCACGAGGCGCTCCACAAGAAGTGGTCAGCGAGGATGGAGGAGATGGAGAACCGCGACCGTCGGAAGAACCTGCGGATTCTAGGCCTCCCAGAGGGGCTGGAAGGTTCGGATTTGGGGGCCTATGAGTCTATGATGCTGAACTCGCTAATGGGCGCGGTCGTTCCAGGGACCCTTGGAGCTGGAGGGTGCCCATCGGGTGCTGCTGAAGAAACCCAAGCCAAACGAGCCACCTCGGGCGGTGCTGGTCCGTTTTCACCGCTTCGTCGACCGTGAGTGTGTGCGGAGATGGGCGAAGAAGGAGAGGAGTAGTAAGTGGGAGAATGCGGAGATCAGGATCTACCAGGACTGGAGTGCGGAGGTGGCAAGAGAAGGGCTGGTTTTAATCGGACGAAGGCAGTGCTCCACAAGAAGGGGGTCAAGTTTGGCCTGTTACAACCGGCACGCGTCTGGGTCACTTATAAGGACCGCCCGCTCTACTTTGACTGTTATTGATATTTTGTGAAAATTTGAATAAAAATTATTTTTAAAAAAAGAAAATAATCAAAAAGATGAATGGAATGTTAACCTTTATACCTAAAAGAATAGTATACAAGTGGATAGAAGTCATGTTTCAGCACAGGTTAGGACGAGACCAGAGTACTGATGGGCAATTCTGAGCACCATACCCGAAGAAGGATATATTGATCTAAGGGATTTGTAAGATCCCCTGGCCTCCATGGGTTACAATCACAGAATGGTTACAGCCCAGGAGGCTGTTCAGCCTGTCATGTCCTTGCCAGCTCTCTGCAAGAGCAACTCAATTCCGTTCCCTCAACCTTTCCCTGTCGCCATACAAACTGTGTCTCTTTAGATAAATATATAATTTCCTTTTGAAAACCACAGGTACATCTGCCTTAATTAATCCACAATTATTGCAGAGACTTCATTTTCATAGAACCATGGAATCCCTACAGTGCAGGAGGCCATTTGGCCCATCGAGCCTGTACCAACCCTCTGAAAGAGAACTAGGCCCACTCCACCCCATAACTCTAACATAACCTGCACATTCCTAGACACTAAGGGGCAATTTAGCATGGCCAAACCACCTAATTTGCACATTTTTGGACTGCAGGAAGAAACTGGAGCACCCGGAGGAAACCCACACAGACAAGGGGAGAAAGTTCCAAGTGTGCACAGATAGTTACCAAAAGCCACCAAATTGAACCCAGGTTCCTGGCGCTGTGAAGCAGCAGTACTAACCACTGTGTCACATACTGCCCAATTTTGCCTTAGCTGTTAAATTGACTGACTGGATTTATCATTGCTATCTTTTTTTTTAAAAAGGGTGCAATCATCCAATAAGCTGGCATCATATCCAAGGAGCAATGGAAGATAATGTCCAGTGCCTCTACAATTCCCACATAATTCCTTGATTCTCCTTGGTTTCATCTTACCCAGTCCTGGTGACGTATCAACTTTCAGCAGAGCCAGCCTTTTTAGTATCTCCCATTTATCAATTTGTAGTCCATCGAGTGTCTCAACTACCTGCTCTTTCACTACGACTTTTTGACAGCATCTTCTTGCTCAGTAAAATAAATACTCATTTAGTACCTCAAACGTGCCCTCTACCTCTTACATAAATCCACTTGTGACCCTACCCTGACCAACCTCTCATTTCCATTCTATATGGCTTTGGACTACTTTGAATTCCCTCAATTCAACTGTCAGTCTCTTCTCGTACTCTCCCTCTTTGCTTTTCTTATTTCTATTTTTCATTTTCTCTCTGGACTTTCAATATTCAACATAATTCTAACTTGCGTTATTAATCTAACATCTGCCAGGTAACCCTTTTGCTGCTTCATCTTAGTGTTTATTTCTTTGTTATTCAGGGAGCTCTGGCTTTGTTTGTCTTACTACTTCCCTCTTTGGGAATATACCACGCTGAACCATTCCCGCTTTAAAGATAGCCCATTGTTCTATTAAAGATTTGCCTGCCAATCTTTGTTTATTATAACAGATCTGGCCCGTGTAAATTGTGCTTGTGGCACAGAAATCCAGTTTGTTCCCTAACTATAGACTAAATAACTAAGCTGTGAGAAGGGATAAACAAACTAGGATTGCAATCCCTGGAATTTAGAAGGTCAAGAAGTGGTTAATCAGTTTTCAAAATATTTGTTCAAAAAGGAAATGAGGAGGGTACAGGCCCAACACGTTCCCTCTAGGATAACAGGAAGGAGTTACAAGGCCAGAGAACCATGGATGACCAGAGATATTCAGGGTACGATGAAAAGGAAAAGAGAGGCTTTTAGCAAGTCCTAGGGGAGGAAATTAGCGCAGTACAGAAAGTGCAAGATGGAGCTTAAGAGAGCAAAGAGGGGATATGAGAAAGCTCCGGCTTGCAAAAATAAGGAAAATCCCAAGATAAGTATATCAATGGGAAGAGGATAACCAGGGATAGAGCAAGACCTATTAGGGACCAAGGGGACAATCTGTGGGTGGAGCCAGAGGACATTGGTATGGTGTTGAATGAATACTTCACATCCATCTTCACCCAAGAGAATGAGGTAGATATGGATTTGGAATCCATAGCAGGAAGAAACACGGAGGTATTCTTGAGCAAATAGGAAGTGACAAGGTATTGGAGATGTTGGCAGGCTTAGAAGTGGACAAATTTCTAGATCCGGATGAATCGTGTCCCACGCTGCTTGTGGGAAGCGATGGAGGATATTGCCGGGGCCCTGACCAAATTTTTTAGTTCCTCTCTGGCCACGAGGGAAGAACTAGGAACTAGGGGACTGGAGAACAGCTAATGTGGTTCCACTATTTAAGAAGGGTTGAGTCAGCAAACTACAGACCAGCGAGTCTCAGTCAGTGGTAGGGAAACCAATGGAGAAAATTCATCTCCACTTGGAGAGGCAAGGTTTAATCAGGGATATTCAGCATGGTTTTGTCAGAGGGAGGTCATGCCTAACATATTTGATTGAATTTTGTTAGGTGGTGGCCAGAGTAGATGAGCGTAGTTCAGTTTATGTAGTTTATATGGATTTCAGCAAAACATTTGACAAGGTCCCACATGGGAGAATAATAAAGGAGGCAAATGCACATGGGATACAGGGTGATTTGATAAGGAGGATTCAAAATTGGCTTAGCTGTAGGAGACAGAGGGCAAAGACATATGGCTGCTTTAGTGACTAGAATCCAGTGGCATACCACACGGATCTGTGCTGGGTCCCTAATTAATCATTTATATAGATAAAAGTAGATGACTATGTGCGAGGTAGGACCCGTACGTTTGTGGATAACACAAGATTGGCCGGGTGGTTAACTGGAGGTTGAGTGTCTTGGGTTACAGTAAGATATAGACGGGATGGTCAAATGGGCACTTAACGATGGGATGCACTCCCGCTGTCGCTGGCAGGGAGGGTTACGGTGTATGTTACGGTGGAAGTATTGAAAGTACGTGGATGTTTGCACATTTTTGCCTTTTTTGCTTCCTTTCTGATGATGTCTGTAACTGTTTATAAAGCCAAAAACTATCTCAATAAAATTGTTTATTAAAAAAAAAATGGGCACTTAACCCTGAAATGTGAGGTGATGCACTTTGGAAGGAGTAATGTAACAAGGAAGCATTCAATGAAATGCATGACACTGGGAAGTTCCGAGGAACAAAGGGGCCTTGGCATGTTTATCCATAGATCTCTGAAAGCAGGAGGGCAGTTTAATAACATGGTGAAAAAGGCATATGGGACACTTGCTTTTATCAATCGAGGTATTGATTACAAAAGCAGGGAAGTTATATTGGAGTTGTATAGAACTTTCGTGAGGCCACAGCTGGAGTTTTGTGCATAATTCTAGTCAACACATTATAGGAAGGATGTGATTGCACTGGAGGGGGTGCAGAGGCCATTCACCAGGATGTTGCTTGGGGTAGAACAACATTTAAGTTACAAAGACAGGTTGGATAGGCTTGGGTTGTTTTTTGCTGGAGCAGAGAAGACTGAGGGACAACCCGATCGAGATATACAAAATTATGAGCAGCATGGATAGTGGGGGTAAGGAGCAGATGCTCCTCTTAGTTGAAGGGTCAATCATGAGGGGGCACAAGCTCAAGAGTAGGGGCAGGTTTGGGGGGGGGGGGGGGTAGATTTGAGAAAAAAACTCTTTTACCCGGGGGTGGTGACGGTCTGGAATGCACTGTCGGGGAGGATGGTGGAGGCAGGTTGCCTCACATCCTTTAAAAAGTACCTGGATGAATAAAATGCTATGACGTGCCAAGTGCTGGCAAATGGGATTAGGTAGGTAGGGCAGGTGTCAGTGCAGACTCAATGGGCCGAAGGACCTCTTTTGCATTTTCTTTATCTGTGATTCTGTGAATATTAAGAGAAACAATTAGCTTCTTCCCTATGTAGAGAACCTGAGACAGGAGAGCATATACTGTTAAAAAAAAAAAATAGAGCCAGATTTTTCATGAGTAAAAGTAGAAAAGACATCTTCAAGCACAAAGGACAAACAGCATTGATGCAAGGTCAATTGTTAATTAAGATTAAGATGGCTAGATTGCTAGCCAAAGAAATGAAGGAATTATGGAAAAAAGGTGGTGTTATGATTCCAGTTGATGTTATACATAGTCAAGATGATCTCAGAATGGACCCCTAGCTCAAAAGACAGGAGCATTTATTTTTTAATAAGACATGCAAGAACAGTCAGGACCACTAATTAGTTTTTTAAAAATCATAAACATGAAAAAAATTGGATGATGTAATACTTCCCCCACCCCCACTTTGCTTCATAATTACACAGAGATTTTTTAATTAACCTGGATTACAAAGCACATCTTTAGCTACAAAATGGTTGCATTATCACAAAAAGTACAAAAAAATCACAATGACTGTGGTAAGATACTCGCCACCACAAGTGAATATTTGTGGATATGTCCTCAGAATCCCCCCAGATGACTATCAAGTGAGAATTTCCAAATTCCACTCCCAAAAACACACCTTTAAAATCTTCTCTCATAATTACGCTTTCCCTTAGTGGTTTGTATTCCAAACTCCAGTCCAGGTTTTATACATTGCTCTTTCAAACCAAGCTTCCACTCCACTTTTAACAATGATTCTAGGCAGCATTTTACACCACCATCCCCTTTTCTGTTTCCTTTGTTTTAACTGCTTTTACGCAAGCTCGGAGATCCAGCCACCGATTTCCATAGTAATTTCAATTCACGTTCTCCAGGCTGTAGTAAAATCTCGCAAACCTGAAAATCGCTTCAAATATCTTTCAAGCATCTCAGCCCAGTCGGTCTTTACTAAACAGATCTCTGTTCTAGTACCTTTAACCTCCGACTTCTTGGAAACTCTTTGTTTCTCTATTTCTTCAACTAACTGGTCTTCAGATCCCTGCACTTGTTTTCTTACTCCTAGTATGGCTTTTCTTCCAGCAAAGCTGAAAGATATGTTCCCTCTCTATTTGAAGCCAACTGCTTCTAGCAGAATTGTGAGGGCTGCCTTCTCTCTCACTATCTATCACCAACTACCATCAAATAAGCAAAACTAAAACTTAAAAGCTCCTCTGGTTTATGAGGCCCCAGTTGCCAAGCAAGCACTGCTGGTTTATTTTCTCTTCACGCCATCGCTTTCCTGAAAGTGAACCCTCGGAAGGCAACGGGTCCAGATGGGATCCCTGGTCGTGCACTCAGAGCTTGCGCAGACTAGTTGGCAGATGTGCTCGCGGACATCTTTAACCTGTCCCTACTCCGCTCTGCGGTCCCCACCTGCTTCAAGAAGACCACCGTCATACCGGTGCCAAAGAAGAATCATGCAACTACCGTCCAGTGGCCCTGACTTCAGTCGTAATGAAGTACTTTGAGAGGTTGGTTATGAAGCGCATCACCTCCATACTCCCAGGAATGCCATGATCCACTGCAATTCGCATACCGCCGCAACTGGTCCATGGAAGATGCCATCTCCCTGGCCCTACACTCATCCCTAGACAAGGACTCATACATCAGACTCCTATCTATTGACTACAGCTCCGTCTTCAACACCATATTCCCAGCCAAGCTCATAGCAAAGCTCCAAAACCTAGGACTTGGCTCCTTACTCTGCAACTAGATCCTCGACTTTCTAAACCAGAGACCACAATCAGTAAGAATAAACAACAACACCTCCTCCACAATAGTCCTCAATACCGGGACCCTGCAAGGCTGCGTAATTAGCACCCTACTATATTCCGTGTACACACACGACAGCGTGGCAAAATTTGGTTCCAACTCCATCTATAAGTTTGCTGATGAAACGACCATAGTGGGCTGCATCTCGAATAACAAGTCAGAATACAGGACGGAGATTGAGAACCTAGTGGAGTGGTGCAGCGACAACAATCTCTCTCTCAATGCCAGCAAAACTAAAGAGCTGGTCATTGACTTCAGAAAGCAAAGTACTGTACACACCCCTGTCAGCATCAATGGGGCTGAGGTGGAGATGGTTAGCAGTTTCAAATTCCTAGTGGTACACATCTCCAAAAATCTATCCTGGTCCACCCCATCGACGCCACCACCAAGAAAGCACAACAGCACCTATACGTCCTCAAGAAACTAAGGAAATTCGGCATGTCCACATTAACTCTTACCAACTTTTACAGATGTACCATAGAAAGTATCCTATCTGGTTGCACCACAGCCTGATATGGAAACTGCGCGGTCCAAGACCGCAAGAAAGTTCAGAGAGTCGTGAACACAGCCCAGTCCATCACATAAAGCTGCCTTCGATCCATTGACTCCACCTACACCTCCTGCTGCCTGGGGAAAGCGGCAGCATAATCAAAGACCCGTCCCACCCGGCTTACTTATTCTTACAACTTCTTCCATCGGGCAGGAGACACAAAAGTCTAAGAACACGCACAAACCAGACTCAAAAACAGCTTTTTCCCCGATGTTACCAGACTCCTAAACCACCCTCTTATGAACTGACCTCATTAACACCACTCCTGCGTGCTTCAGCCAATGCCAGTGTTATGTAGTTACATTTTTGCCCTATTATGTATTTTCATTTATTTCCTTTTCTTTTCATGTACTTAATGATCTGTCGAGCTGCTCGCAGAAAAATACTTTTCACTTGGTACACGTGGCAATAAACAAATCCAATCCAATCCCTCTCCAAGCATAATAGAAAACCCAACACCACACATGCAAACATCTTTGTCCAGTATGAATCTAACTATACATTTTACCCTTCTCGCATAGTACATCAAATTAAACCCATTTAAAATGAATGTTTGCCAGTACAAATATAAATCCCTTTAAAACTACCTTTATTTTCCTAACAGTGGGTATGTTGTTTGGTCACAGATCTCCACTGAATGGTGGGCTGAACAGACTTGAAGGGCAACTCCATCAACATACCTCCTGCCCCACCAGAGGTGCAAACACCCTGGACCACTGCTACACGAGCATCAAAAGGAGCCTACCGCTCCATTCCCTGACCACACTTTTGGCAAATCTGACCGCAAGTCAGTACTCCTACTTCCGGCTTACAAACAGCAACTCAAGTGTGCTGAACCAGTCAAGAAAATCGTGCAGTGCTGGTCTGAGGCATCAGAGGACACTCTCCGCGATTGCTTGGAGTCTGTGGACTGGTCGATATTCAAGGCCGCGGCAGCTAACCTGGACGAGTACACAACCACCGTCACAGACTTCATCACCAAGTGCCGAGGACTGTGTACCAAAGAAGACAATACGGGTTTTTCCCCAATCGGAAACCCTGGCTCAACCAAAAGGTTCATTCCCTGCTAAAATCCAGGACGGAGGTGTTCAAGTCTGACGACCCTGACCTATAGAAGAAATCCAGGTACGATGTACGGAAAGCCATCAGGGACGCCAAAAGACAATACCGCATCAAACTAGAGTCCCAGGCCAACAGCACAAACCCAAGACGTCTATGGCAGGGCTTACATGAAGTCACAGGCTACAAAGCAAGGTCAGGCGGAATCTCTGGTGCTGGAGCATCCCTCCCCGATGAACTGAACAAGTTCTATGCCTGGTTTGAACAGTCAGCCAATACATCAGTGCCACCCGCCACTACAGCGTTGGACACACCCATACCCACTATTACAGACTCGGAGGTTAAGTGCTGCCCTCTTGAATGCAGATGGATCCTTGACTTCCTCATCAACAAACCGCAATCTGTCAGGATAAGTAACAACACCTCCTCCACAATAGTTCTCAACACCGGGGCCCCGCAAGAATGTGTGCTCAGTCCTATACTGTACTTCCTATACACACACACACACACACAAGATTCAACTCCAATTCAATGTATCAGTTTGCAGATGATACGACTGTGGTAGGTCGTATCGCAAACAACGACGAATCAGACGACAGAAGGGAGATAGATCACTTGGTTGCATGGTGTACCGAAAACAACCTCTCTCTAAATGTTAGAAACACCAAGGAACTGATCATCGACTTCAGGAAGCATAGCATGACAACCCTCCCACTCTAAATCAATGGCTCCGAAGTAGAGATGCTCGATAGCTTTAAGTTCCTGGGGGTTATCATCACCAACAGTCTGTACTGGTCAACTCACGTTGATACAGCAGTCAAGAAAGTCCAACAACGTCTCTACTTCCTAAGGAAGTTAAAGAAATTCGGCATGTCTGCAACGACTCTCACAAATTTCCACAGATGTGCCAAAGAGAGCATCCTATCCAGCTGCATCACAGCCTGGTATGGCAACTGCTCGGCCCAAGGTCACAAGGAACTACAGAGTGTGGTGAACTCAGCCCAACGCATCATACAAGTTTCCCATCCTCCCAATGATTCTGTATACACCTGCTGCTGCCTCAGAAAGGCAGACAACATTGTCAGAGACACGTCACACCCAGGCTTTGCCTTCTTCCAGACCCTTCCAGCAGGCAAAAGATACAGAAATCTGAAGACCCGCACATCCAGACATAGGAACAACTTCCTCCCCACAGCTGCCAGAATCCTCAACAACTCTCCCTTGGACTGATTCATGGTGCCCTATGCTGCTCTTGTTTGGCCTTGTTTCTCATTGTAACCAATCACTATTTGTTGATGTACCATTGTCAATGTACTCTGTCGATTATTCTTTTGTCTACGATATACGTACTGTGTATGTTCGCTTGGCCAGACAATAAATATTAATTCATTAATAAAATTAATTAGTTAGAGAGAAGAAGGTTAAGAGGTGACTTAATAGAGGCATACAAAATGATCAGAGGGTTAGATAGGGTGGACAGCGAGAGCCTTCTCCCGCGGATGGAGGTGGCTAGCACGAGGGGACATAGCCTTAAATTGAGGGGTAATAGATATAGGACAGAGGTCAGAGGTGGGTTTTTTACGCAAAGAGTGGTGAGGCCGTGGAATGCCCTACCTGCAACAGTAGTGAACTCGCCAACATTGAGGGCATTTAAAAATTTATTGGATAAGCATATGGATGATAAGGGCATAGTGTAGTTTTTTTTTTCCATGTCGGTGCAACATCGAGGGCCGAAGGGCCTGTACTGCGCTGTATCGTTCTAATCTAAAAAAATGGCTTCTAGCATTTTCTGTTTTTGTTACAGATTTGAAGCATTATTTACTGATCAACATACATAGGAAAATAGGTTTGGTTGAATGAAGTGTTTAAATTCACTACACATGAGAATACTGGGCTTTGCATTTAAAATCATAGTTCCAAGAAGCATTGCTGCCTCACAGCGCCAGAGATCCGGGCTTGATTCCAACCTTGGGGGACTGTCTGTGTGGAATTTGCACACTCTTCCCGTGTCTGCGTAGATTTACTCCGGGTGCTCTGGTTTCCTCCCACAGTCCAAAGATGTGTGGGTTATGTGGATTGGCCATGCTAAATTTCCCCTAGGTAGGGTTATGTGGCTAGGGTGGGGGATTGGACTTAGGTAGGGTGCTCTTTCAGAGAGCCAGTGGAGACTCAACGGGCTGAGTGGCCTGCTTCTGCAATATAGGGATTCTATTCTATGAAAAAAGGAAAAAGTAGAAGTCTGTACCAAATCCTGAAAAATCAGTTTTTTTTAATAAAAGCAAAACATCCACTGTACCAGACAGATGGAATGTACATTCTCCAAATTAAACCAAGCACCCCAGCCAAGTAACTCAATTGTAAATGGATCCAATACTTCTCAAAACATTAACAATACACATACAATTCAGTTGTTTCATTTAGATACCCTGTTGTCATAAATCAACTAAACATGTTTTTCATCAAGTACCTTCAAGTGAAGTTTCTGAAGGATGCGAGACAGCAGTCGTGGAAATTTACCAGCATCAATTCCATTGATTAACATTACAGCTTGCTTTATGCTATACGAAAAGAAAATGAGTCAGATAAGTAAAGTTGCTACATATGTTTCTATATAATTTCAAAAGGCAGATTTGAGCAGAAAATTCAAGCAAAGGCTTCAACTTAGATAATAATAGGGACATATAGTACTCTCAACAATGCAATGTGAGGTACACCGCAATTCCAAGGTGGCATCTTTTGATGATCCAGTAAACTGAAGTCCCCGATCAGATGGACATTGCGCTGGCAGCAATATTAAACGAGGAGCCAGGAAATCTCCCAGAGCCTGCCCAACATTTCATCCTCAATTAAACACCAGTATGTGGCTAGTTATTTATTGTTTGTGGATCTTCCTGTTCAGAATTTGGTTGTAGTCTTCCTCTATAGAATAATAATGACTAAAATTCAAAAAGCAAGTCAATGGCTGAGAAACACTTGAAATAGTCAGTAAATATGATGCTATAAAAATGGAAGGTATTTTGTTGTGAACAACAATCCAAATCATGCTGAAAGAGCACGTGATAAGAATCCTTAAATAGCCTGACTTGAGATCCACTGACGAAAAAAAAATGTGCCTGAGAATTGGAGACCAAGAATTTAATCTTATTCCCTAATTTATTTGGCATTATCAACAGAGTGATGTGATAATGCTAGTGTTATAATTCAAAACTAGCAGGGGATTCAAATTACTTCATTAAAATAAATAATTACAAACTTCAAATGTCAAGAGAGAGAGAGTTCATATTTGCTAGTTAAGAGAGTGTCAGGCGAGATGTTCATCAAACTAGGTAGCATATGAACATTTCTATTAGTTTTTTAAAAATCCTATCACAGAATACAGATGTCGCTGACTAGGCCAGTATTTATTGACCATCTTCAATTGCCCTGGAAAAGGTGGTGATGAGCCACCTTCTTGAACCACTGCTGTCCATATGGTGTCAGTACACCCACAGTGCTGTTTGGGAGTTCCAGAATTTTGACCCCGCAGCTGTAAAGGAACAATAATATAGAACCAAATCAGGCCAATGTGTGGCTTGGAGGGGAAGGTGAAGGTGGCAGTAGTCCCATACGCCTGCTGTCCTTGTCCTTCATGGTGGGAGAGGTCACATGTTTTGAAGGAGTCTGGGTGAGTTGATGCAGTGCATCTTGTAGGTGGTACACACTGTTACCATTGTGCATTGGTGGTGGAGGAGGGAGTGAATATTGAAGGTGGTGGTGGAGGTGCAAATCAAATGGGCTACTTTGTCCTGGATGGCACTGAACCTCTTCAGTGGTGTTGGAGCTGCACTCATCCAGGCAAGTGGATAGTATTCAATCACCCTCCAGTCTTGTGCTTTGTAGATTGTGGATAGGCTCTGGGGAGCAAGGAGGCGAGTTATTCATTGCAGCCTCAGACCTGTTTTTGAAACCATAGTATTTATATAGTCTATTTCAGTTTCTAGTCAACTTTCGCAGAATGTTGATAATGGGATTCAGCAATGGTAATGCCATTGAATATCAAGGGGAGGTGATTGAATTCTCTCTAGTTGGAGATGATCAATACACAGTACTTTTGACTCATCCGTCCAAGCCTGAATGGTGTCCAGGGCTCGCTGCAAATGCATACGCTGCTTCTGTGTCTGAGGAGTCACCAAACATATCCACAAACATCCCTACCTCTGACCTTATGAGGGAAGGTCATCGATGGAGCAGCTGAAAATGATTAGACCTGGGGCACTAGACCGAGGAACTCTGCAGTGTTGTCCTGGAGCTGAGATGATTGACCAACAACCACAACTATCTTCCTTTGTGCTAGGTACGACTCCAACCAGCGGAGAGTTTTCCCCCTTATTCCCATTAGCTCCAGATTTATTAGGGTTTTTTAATGCCACACTCGGTCAAAAGTTGAGTTGATGTCAAGGGCTGCAACTCTCATCTCACCTCAGGTTCAGCCCCTTTGTCCATGCTTGGACTAAAGTTGTAATGAGGTCAAGAGCTGAGTAGCCCTGACAGAACCCAAACTGAGCATCAGTGAACTGGTTACTGCTGAGTAAGTGCCGTTTGATAGTACTGTTGATGATCAACAGTAAACTGATGAGACAGTATTTGGTCAGATTGGATTTGTCTGACTACTGGTGGTCAGGGCATAGCTAGGCAATTTTCCACATTGCTAGATAGATGCCAGTGTTGTAGGTGTACTGGAACAGCTAGCTCCGGAGCGCAAGTCTTCATTATTACTGTCCAAATCTTGTCAAGGCCTATAACCTTTGCATTTTCCAGTGCCTTTAGCTATTACTTGATATCACATGGTTGATGGCTGGCATCTGTGATGCCGAGGGCCTCAGGAGAATGCTGAAATGAGCACGGTAGCACAGTGGGTAGCACTGTTGCTTCACAGAACCAGGGTCCCAGGTTCGATTCCCAGCTTGGGTCACTGTTTGTGTGGAGTCTGCACGTTCTTCCTGCATCTGCGTGGGTTTCCTCCGGGTGCTCCGGTTTCGTCCCACAAAGACTTGCAGTTAGATACTTTGGACATTCTGAATTCTCCTGCAGTGTACCTGAACAGGCTCCGGAGAGTGGCGACTAGGGGATTTTCACAGTAACTTCATTACAGTGTTAATGTAAGCCTTCTTGTGACACAAATAAAGAATATTATTAATAGAGCTCTTTCTGGCACATTAAAAAGGTGAGCCTTTCTTTTCATCATATTAGATTTCATCCACTGAATTTTCTTTGCTTAAATTTCATTGTTACAATACACGGTCACAAATAAGGGGGAATGTGGGACTAAGTACAACTATCATTTCAAAGATGCAGACATAAAAAGTTGAATAGCAGCTCCTGTTCTGTAGGTTTGCAATATTCTCAGACAATAATTGTTTATGTGGACACATAGACAGAACTTTCTGTTTAAAAAATATTCAGTAAATAATTGAACAACTCGTCAACGTGGGTTTCCATTTATTGTTTTATTCATTTAGCAAAAACTATATAACACCTAAACCTCCCACCCAAAGTCAGCACTGACTAGCATCCTCTTGTGATTAGTTGGCAGACTTAGACATGGGCAGCTACACCATCAGCCTTCAATGACCCTCCTTCATTGACCAACTCAATGAGATGGCCCTCACTTGGTATCGTTTGCAGATGTCTGACTGTAGCCAAATTGTCCCCTGCAACATCTCCTCTTCCTGCAGCTACATTCTTACAGTCGCAGTCCTCTTCCCCCAATCCTACCCCACCAAGGGATCTTTCCTTCACCCCCCTGCCCTGCTGGTTGTAAACATCTTCCCCAGACAGGGCATCAATTTCCACGTCATCTGTCAATTCCAACACTTTTGATTTCACGCTCCTACATCTCATCATCAGCTCCACACACACCCATAACCACCCCACAGCTTATGTGTTATCAATTTATTTGTTCAACATTGTCTTATATTAGCTACAACTTCCTCCAGTGAAACATTGGGAAGAGCAAAAGAATCCTCTTTAGCCCCTGCCACAAACTCTATGCTCTAGCTCCCATACCCACGCCACTGTCTCAGACTGAATCAATTCACAACCTTGGTATCGTAATCAACCCCAATCTGAGCTGATAGCTCCAGTTGCCCCTCCATCAGACACCGCCAGCTTCCAACTCCAGAATCTGCCTCTTTCCTGGACAAATGCTGCTTAAATCTCCACCCACACCATGCAAGTAGCTGCTGTTGAATACAAACATACAAAATAGAAGTCAGCCATTCAGCCCCTTGAGCCTGCTCTACCATTCATTAAGATTTTGGCTGATCTGTTTGGAGTTCCACATTCCCCATCTACTCCTGATACACTTTGATTCCCTTGCCTAACAAAAATAATGGGAGTCATTCCTAGTCATTTAGGCAGATTTTAATATGCAAAATACAGAGTTTTGAACTCAAGTTACAAACGTGTTCTAATCTCCCGTTTGCTTTTACCTCTGGGTTTCTTTGACAATTGCCGCCATCTGACCTGGGGGAGGAGAAGCTTGTCGTCAACTGTCACTCACTGTGTGCTCAGCTTGTCCTTCCCCCAATCCCACCGAGCGCTCTGTCCCCCGGTCCCGCCGCCGTCTCCGGCTATTTCACATCTGCCGCTCCAGTTCCACTGCCGGCTGCAAGATCACCTGACCAAATATTGCAGAGCGACGGAAGCCCGAGAGGCTCAGATTCATCCAAAAAGATGCGAGCACAGAATTAGCCCATGAATAAGTGGTCAGTGGAATTAGCCCAGAAATCGACTTACTTACCTTCTCTTAGAGATAAAATGGTTGCAGCGCAGATGGGAGGCCATTTGGGAGCCCATGCCAGCTTTCTGCAGAAAAACCCAACTCCTGCCATTGCCCATTTCTCTTGAAACCCATCAATTTATTTTCTCTATTTCATGCAATTCCCTTTTTGAAGCCATAGTATCGATATTTCGATTGTATCTGTAATGCATAAATCTTGAGAGTTAAATGAACAGAATGATTATTGACACTGCATCCATCATTATTATCATTTTCACGTGAATACATTTGCTGTCCGTTGAGTGGTTCATTTGCCTTCAGTTTGCTCAATTTGCCTCCAAGTCTCTGATTTTTGTTTTTTTTTATTTTTTTATTTTTTTTTAATTTAGAGTATCCAATTTATTTTTTCCAATTAAGGGGCAATTTACCGTGGCCAATCCACCTATCCTGCACATCTTTTAGCTTGTGGAGCGAAACCCACGCAAACATGGGAAGAACGTGCAAACTCCACACGGACAGTGACCCAGAGCCGGGATCAAACCCGGGACCTCGGAGCCATGAGGCAACCATGCTACGCACTTGCGCCACCGTGCTGCCCTTCTGATTTTTATTGTTGACTGGTACTGATTTAAGTTACCATGCATTTGCACACTGCTGCTTCACGGCACCGAGGACCGGATTTGATCCCAGCCCCGCGTTACTATCTGTGTGGAGTTTGCACATTTGCCCTGTGTTTCCGTGGGTTTCACTTCCACAACCCAAAGATGTTCAGGGTAGGTGGATTGGCCACACTAAATTGCCCCTTAATTGGAAAAAAACAGAATTGGGTACTTTAAATTTATAAAACAAAGAATCTCAGATACTAAAGCAATTTAAAAATAAATAAATAAATGCTATGCATTTGCACTTCGTGGCTGGTGGCTAGTATGCTCCATTTTTATGAAAAAGCAGAAGATGCTGAAAATATGCAGCAGATCTGACAGCATTTGTGGGGAGAGAAACAGAATTATCGGTCCAAGTCGATGACCTTTCATCCAAATTGACAAAAGTTAAAAATCTAATAGTTTTTAAGCAAGAATGGGGCGCAATGGGAGGAAAGAACAAAAGGGGAGTTTAGTGATAGAGTGAAAGACGAGAGATATTAAATAAAAGGGATGATAGTATGAGGTAAAATAAAATGCAAATGAAACAAGCAACGGAACATAACATGGGTTAGACAGCACCTGCTGTCAAATAAAATGGGAATGATGGTTATAATCTTAAATTATTGAATTCAATATTGAGTCCAGACGTTTCAACAATTTCAGATCATAACGCTGCTGCCATTTTTCAGATACAGGTGCTGGTAATGGTTTTGTTGTCATAGTTTATACCTCCTCAAGGCCAACCTCCGTTTCTTTTATAGTCCCATGACATCACAGTCTTAAATGGTCTAACCCGTATCCTCAAACTGTGACTCCAGATTCTGGACTCTCCCGCCGTCAGAAACAACCTTCCTGCAGTTACCCTGTATAATCCTATTAGAGTTTTAAAGGATTCTACGGGATCACCCCCTCATTCTTCTAAACTCCAGCAAATACAATTCTAACTAACTCAATCTCTCCTCATACATGAATCACGCCATCCCAGGAATCAGTCTGATAAACCTTCATTGCACATCCTCCACAGCAAGAACATCCTTCCTCAGATAAAAAGATCAAAATGAGGCCTCATGAGGTCTCTCGTGAGATTTACCGACCGTGTCGGGCCCAATTCGGGGCAGTGCAGCCGTTAGATTTCACGCTTAATCACTGCTTACTTCTACTCTATAACCGACCTTCCCTTTTGTTCTCCCCCCTCACTTCCACATCACCACTGCTTCATTCCCTGTCCCATGCTTGCTTAAAAACTGCCATATCTCTTAACCTTCATAGTTTCGATCTCTGCTGACTGTTTTTTGTTTTTATTTCGGACTTCCTGGTCTATCTGTCTTACATCTTGGATATAAAAGGATAAAAGTTAAAATAGGATTTAAAAAATAAGATAAGGAAAAAAAGGAGTAAAAAGCTGAGTAACTTGTCCAATAGGCATATGGGTTGAATAAGATAGATGTTAAAGTAGAAAGTCAAACAACAAAAATGTTTTAATGAAGTAATTTATTTGAAGCATTTCTTATATTCAACAGTTTTAATTTAACTGTTAACATTTTTTCACATTATTTTAATCAACTGCTATTTACTAATTAACTTTTTTAATCCCACGAATATGAAATGCAAATACCTAAAATCACATAAATTTTTTATACTCAAAAGATGTTATTTAACAAAAAGAATTGCTTTTCACACTGAATTTACTTCCATTTACTTGGCTTGACACTAGTTTAATTAGATTTTGACTATAGACTTTCAGCGAATGTCTACATTCTTGGTGTCACTCTCAAAATCCTCAGGATCAAAATATGCATCTAACTTATTTCCTTCATATTTGTTAATATTCTGAATATTTCATGATGTGTCGAAGGCGGCATCTTTAATTTCACCCTCTACATTTTCAGTGTCACTGTCTGCATTTTCAATGTTTGTTGAAACATTGACTATTTCATGTTGGCCACGTTAGAAGTTCTTCTTTCTAGTGCCAAAATAAACGGATGTCCTGGTGATCGTAGTCAGTTGTTACATTTTCTGGTGGTTTCAAGGAGTGTCTTGATTGTGGTCTTGTTTCCATAAGAAGAGCGTTCAGTGGTTCAGTTGGCCCTGTTAAGGGTGGCTGTTGTACTTTACCATTTCCATAAAAGATTGAAAGTGGCTCTTTTCCCTACCTTTTTACAACACAATATTAATATATCTCCTGATCTAATGAATGAAAATCGCTTATTGTCACAAGTAGGCTTCAAATGAAGTTACTGTGAAAAGCCCCTAATCGCCACATTCTGGCGCCTGTTCGGGGAGGCTGATCAATATCATGTTGAGGATCGCAGATAAAAGCTTCCTTAATTAGTTTTGATCTCTTACTTGCAACACTAGTTCTTCTCGCATTCTGTCGCTCTCTGCCAACTTATTGCCTTCCAGCCCCTTGATCTTCCCTCGCCTTGCCTGTCGCATTCCCTTATCAAGTAAAAATGTGCAATATCTCAGTGTTATAACCTGCTTGCTTACCACTGGCTGGGCACTAATGGCAATCCCACAATCATTAGGGAGTTTGAGCTTCCCCAATGAGGGAGGCGGTGAAATCATTAGCAGAGTCCCTGCATAGAGCTGGCCAATATAGAACCGGCTAGAGAGGAGTGAGCAGCAAGTGAGTGCTGCAGCAGCTGCTGCAACAGCAGACATACATATGTAATTGTAAATAAATGTTATTTCTTTCTATTCTACAAACTCGTGCTGGATTCTTCGTGGCCCTCACAAAACTCAGAACATGAAACAAGTTAAATATGAGTACAATAAAAAGTGAAATATGAAAGAAATTTAGGAATTTATGACATAAATACTGCACTGAAGCTGGAGGTCTTCTGAGAGTGGAATGCAGCTTATTTTGTTGCTTCTGGCCTGGCCTGTGCCCCCATTAGGAAGGGCACACACATGAGTATGTTGTGGATGAACTGGGAGCTTCCCAAATGGCCAGATTGTGATGTCAAACAGCTGTTCAAGCTGATTTGGCACACAATTTACAAATTTTGGCCCACAAGCCTGCTCAACATAATCACTCATCACTTGGCAAAGAATGTCCTTCCAGCTGTAAGAAGGTACAGCACTATCATTATTAAGGGGAAGTATTGTAAAGTGTTTTTGGAGCTGTTGCGGTACGTTGGTGGATAGAGCAGCAAATATTACTGCCCGGCATCTTTTAAAAAAATTTTTTTTTTCCCCAATTGAGGGACAATTTAGTCCAATTCACCTACCCTCTACATCTTTGGGTTGTGGGGTGAGACCCATGCAAACAAGGGGAGAATGTGCAAACTCCACATGGAGAGTGACCCGGGGCCGGGATCGAACCTGCTACCTCAGTGCCGTGAGGCAGCAGTGCTAACCACTGCACCGCCCCTTAACATGCCCAATAGGCATTCTGCATGCCTATTAACTTTTTTCTGTAGGCCGCCCTGTCAAACTTCTCATTGATTCACAGGAGCAAAATTCAGCTGCATGACCAGAGAGCTGGTGGCTGCAATTATTAGGTCCAGTAACGGGGTCTCCTCATTAGTGTTGAGCTGTCTCACCTTTCCTTCCTCCTGGGTGTGCTATGGCTGAGAAGGCAGTTCTTGGATGAACATCTGAAGGGGAGAGTTGGTGGAGGGTAGGTGGGTGGAGACAGCCACTACACAGCCTTTGAGGCAGACGGGCGCCTCTTCCACTTCCTCAGGGTTCCCTTCGGCGTCACCAATGGGGTCTCGGTCTTCCAAAGAACGATGGACCGAATGGTGGACCAGTATGGGCTGCGGGCCACTTTCCCATACTTGGTTCCTCCAAACCGCCCAAGCCCTCAATCTCACCTACAACAAGGAGAAATACGTTTTCCGCACAACCCGACTAGCCATCCTCGGCTATGTCGTGGAAAACGGAGTCCTCGGGCCCAACCCCGACTGTATGCGCCCCCTGCTGCAACTCCCCTTTCCCCACTGCCCAAGGCCCTGAAAAGATGCCTCGGGTTCTTTTCATATTATGCCCAGTGGGTCCCCAACTATGCGGACAAAGCCCGCCTACTTATCAAAGTCACCGTCTTCCCTCTGACGACTGAGGCCCACCTGGCCTTCAGCCATTACCAAGGCCACGATGCACGCGGTGGACGAGTCCATCCCCTTCCAGGTGGAGAGCAATGCGTCAGATGTCGCCCTGGTAGCTACCCTTAACCAGGCAGACAGACCCGTGGCCTTTTTTTCCCGTACCCACAACACCTCCAAGATTCGACACTGCTCAGTCGAAAAAGAAGCTCAAGCCATTGTGGAAGCTGTACGGCATTGGAGGCACTACCTGGCTGCTGGAGGCTCACCCTCGTCACCGACCAACGGTCGGCAGCCTTTATGTTCAACAACACACAGCGGGGCAAGATCAAGAATGATAAAGTCTTGAAGTGGAGAATCAAACTCTCCACCTATAATTACGATATTGTATATCGTCCGGGGAAGCTCAACGAGCCCCCAGATGCCCTGTCCCGCGGCGCATAGCCAGCGCGCAAGATGACCGACTCCGGGCCATCCATAATGACCTCTGTCACCCGGGGGTCAACCGGCTTCTCCACTACATCAAGACCCGCAACCTGCCCTACTCCACCGAGGAGGTCAGGGCCATGACCAGGGACTGCCAAGTCTGAGCGGAGTGCAAGCCGCAGTTCTATCGGTCAGACAAGGCCAACCTGGTGAAGGCAACCTTTGAGCGCCTCAGCATCGATTTCAAAGGGCCCCTCCCCTACACTGACCGCAACGTGTATTTTCTTAACGTCGTTGACGAGTACTCCCGTTTCCCCTTTGCCATCCCATGCCCCGACATGACCGCGACCACTGTCATTAAGGCCCTGCACAGCATCTTCACCCTGTTCGGTTTTCCCACTTACGTCCACAGTGACTGGGGCTCCTCGTTTATGAGTGATGAGCTGCATCAGTACCTGCTCGGTAAGGGCATTGCCTCAAGCAGGACTACCAGTTTCAACCCCCGGGGAAACGGATAGGTGGAGAGGGATAACGCGATGGTATGGAAGGCCGTCCTTCTGGCCGTACGGTCTAGAAGTCTCCTGGTTTCCCGCTGGCAGGAGGTCCTACCCAACGCACTCCACTCCATTAGGTTGCTCCTCTGCACAGCCACGAAAGAGACCCCTCATGACCGCCTATTTGTCTTCCCCAGGAAATCCGCCTCCGGGGGCTCGCTTCTCTCCTGGCTGACAACACCGGGGCCTGTCCTCCGAAAGCACGTGAGGAGCCATAAATCCGACCCCCTGGTCGAGAGGGTCCAGCTCCTTCACGACAACCCTCAGTATGCCTACGTGGCGCACCACGACGGCCGGCAAGATACAGTCTCCCTCCGGGATCTGGCGCCCGCTGGTTTCCCTGCGACCATCACCAACCCCCCCACCCTACACTGAACACCGCCCCCACCCCTACATGGGTTAGTTCACACTTCGGAAATTCGATTATTTGGTCGATATGAAATTTACTCTTGTGGTTCGTTCTCTTTCTTCCATTTTAGTTCAAAGTTGTGGGATCCCTCGGAGTAACAAAGTCACTTCTAATCGAGTCCCGTCAGAGTCTGCCAATAAATGTTGCCTTTTCTTACCCTTTATGTGAACCACAAGCTGTTTCTTATATTGACCAAATGACCACACAACCAGTATGTTAGCTCAAAAATACAGTTTATTAATAATACAAGACTTGTATCTCTAATACACGCGGCTCCGTACTAAACTACATCTAACAACTAAGATGACCTTTACTTAACTTCGAGTGACCGGCACTGTGCGAGATAAGGCCTTTATCCAGGTCCACGTGGTTGGTTGAAAGTTGTTTGGTTCATCTCAGCTGGGCTTGTCCTTCAGGAATGGTCGCGGGTCCTTGAACTTGGTTGTTCTGCTGCAGTTGGTCGCACACAGGCCGGTCCCAGAAGAGGCAGAAATCATGGCTGCATTGTCTTTTTCTGGCTTGAGATTTCCCCAAACCTTTTGTGGGCAGTTTCTGGGTCACTGTCAATCAATTCCTCAGGGCTCCACCTTCGATTGGTCACATCCAATCAGGGGCTGCCACATCACTTTCGGGGTGGGCACTCAGTGGCCAATCCTGGGAGGGCTCCGAGCAATGACGGTGATGCAATGGACCTGATGATCCCATTGTTATTTAATTGCCTTGAATGGCCCATTTGCAGGTGTGAATTCCTGCATACTTCTGGGCTGCCGTTTGCAAAGATACAAGCTGCAGCTTATCTGTGTCCCAAACCTGTCTTGTTATGCTCTTGGCGTAGCGTAAGTGGCTTCCTTGATGTGCACTCTGACAAAGGAAGGTTCAGACGTGGAGATAACTTCAACACATTTATTAAACTATTTATAATTCTCCTACTCGGGTTCGACTCTACTGTTAATCCTCTTATAGCTACTCAGACCCACAAACCAGTCTGCTACAATCCACGTGGTGGATGTGATATTGAATCAACCCTGTGTCTCTACTCACTGAGTGTCTCCACTGGAAAGAGGCAGATCATGTGTGTTGTGTCCTTTATATATGGGTTGGTGTAATGCCCCCCTGTGGTAGTGTCGCCTCTGTGTGTATCGTGAATGCCCATTGGTCGTGTCCTATCTTACTGACCTATTGGTTGAGTGTCTGTGTGTCATGTCTCTGGTGCTCCCTCTAGTGTCTAGCTAGTCTACGTGTATTTACATTAACCCCTTGTGTATCTATAGTGATGCATACCACCACATCCCCCCTTTTTTCGTGTTACATATTTTTTGTACACTTAAAAGAAATTGAACAAAAATAGGTAGATAGGTGATGGTATGTACAAGTCATGAGAACAGTGAATTGACAATAAGTCCAAATCATATGTGTGAGTCCAAAACGCATTATCATGGTTGAATGTCTTTCTTGTTGGGTTGGTGAGTTGGTGATTTTGATGGTGGCACGTCCTGGTGAACGCCATCAGTGTCCCTGTGCATCAGAAACCAAGAAGTGGTCAAATCACTTTGTTGTCTGATTTGGAGTCTTTTTTTCTTCCGATGCGTGTGATAGTGATGTTGAATGGCATCTGTCCTGAAAGCCAGGTTGCCTGTTGGTAATGCAGCACACGTGAATTGGGAAGATGCATCTTCCAGCCATGGTATCTACTGAGCTGAGCAGTAACAGTGTCCATCATGGGCAGAGTTGTACCATGTCGCACCAGTCATAGTTCCCTTGGTGTAGACTTTGTCGTGCTTGCTGTCGACGATGTTGCCTTTGGTACGCATCGTGTCGTTGTCTTTGATATGGTATTCAGATGTTGTGATGTTGTGTTGGATGGTTTTTTTTGCCGTGGTTGCTGCGCTGAAGGACCACACTCTGGGGATAAAACGAGTCCTTCACACAGTTACTCGTGTCAGTGTGCATTGTGGCATCTGCTGTCACCTTGATCGTGCCGTCACTGAGGTTGTGGCGCTCCCTGTCTGGAGTCAAGTCCGGCTTACTTGAATCAGCTTTGGCGTTTGGTTGCTCCCCATCTGGAGTCTGGTCTGTTTCGCCTGAGTCAGTTTTGGTTTGTTGATGCTCCCCGTCTGGAGTCTGGTATGTGTCACCTGAGTCAGTTGTGGTTTGTCGATGCTCCACGTCAGGAGTCAAAACATTCAGGAATGCGTTTGCTTGTGGAGAGGCTCGAACAAATGAGGTTTGAAGTAACATGGTGTCACTAACAACATCTCACTGTGATCGTCGAGTGCCTCTGTACACACTAGCTGAGGTCTATCACATTGCACATCCTGTATGGGAAGTGGGATGCTGTCGTCACTTGTCTCACATACAGTGGGTAGAGCCTCAGTGGCTTCTTGTTGTTCACTTGAGCTGGGTAGACTGTCATAGTCTTCTTCTGGTGGCTCAAAAAATGTGGGTGGTCTGTCATAGTCGCTTTGTTGCTCATTTGAGCGTGGTAAACTGTCATAGTCTTGCTGTTGTTCACTTGAGCATGGCAGACTTGCATTGTCTGCTGCTGGTTGCTCAGAGGATGTTGCTAGACCCTCATGGTCATGTTCAGGCAAGGACTGCGCTTTGGAGTCTTGCGTTGCTTCTATCGTGGAGGCTGTCCACGAGCTCGCTGTGGAGGCTTGTGTCACTCGAGTCACTTCTTGTTCATGCAAGGACTGCGTGTGGAGTCTTGCGATTCTTCTATCGTGGAGTCTGTCCATGAGCTCGCTGTGGAGGCTTGTGTCACTGGAGTCACTTCTTGTTCATGCAAGGACTGCGTGTGGAGTCTTGCGTTTCTTCTATCGTGGTGTCTGACAACGAGCTCGCTGTGGAGGCTTGTGCCACTGGAGTCACTTCGTGTGTGGAGACGTGCAGTTGTCGCGCTGTTGAGTCTTTCATCGCTTCCTGTGTAGAGGCTGGGACCCTTTGTGGTGCATGGACCACTCTCTGTGTGGCAGCAGGCCGCTCTCTGTGGGCTTCCTGCTCTCTGTCTCTTGGTGTCAGGCCTCAGCATGATCCTGCACCCACGAGTTGGGATGTCATATATGCTGGGCTGAAGATCCTCAAATCCGAAGAACGCATCCGCGTCTGTGTCGGGTTCAGTATGGGGGTCGCCATTCCTAATGAAAAAACCTTAGTCTGAGTTGTAGTCTTCGAGGATCCTATCATCACTGTTTGTGTTGGAGCTGGCATTGGGCTCGTGATGTCCAGAGAAGAAATAAAGGTCCGTGTCGTAGTATTCAAGGACTGTATCATCTCTTTGGGCGGTGCTAACTGCTTGTTGCAGGGTTCTGTGGAGGTTACTTTCAGTTCCTGGTTGAATTTCAGGCATTGTGCTGTCATTCCAGGTGAAAGAATCTTGTTTTACGGCTTTAAGAAGTTTTTTTTAAGTTTTGGGACATTTCCCCTTTAAGTGGGCATGGTCTGGGGCCTCTGACATCATGACGCATGTGGTGTAGGTTGTACGAAGCGATTGGGCATGCTCAGATTGCTGTTCCTTTACTGAGGGCCTTTTTCTCTACTGCGCATGTGCAGTACCTTTACCAAGATAGCTGCAATTCAAAACTGCAGATTCCTTCTGTAAGCCTACCTCGTGGTGTGTTTTGGTGCTTCTTTCACCGTTTGTTTTGTATCCTCCTCTCAGAATTCTTGGAATTTGTCCAGGACTGCCTTGGAATTGCTCTTGTTTTGCCTCTTTGAGTATTTGAAGGTCTGGAAGATTTCAGCTGCTTCTGGACCCGCGATGGTAAGTAGAAGCTTTATTTTTTTCTGCAACCGCCGCGCCATCTAGGTCGCACGCTACCAGGTAGATCTCGAATCTCTGCCTGAACCAACGGCAGTTTTCACTGAGATTGCTTTGGTACCTGAGCTGCTGCGGAACCGGAATCCCGAACATCGTGTTGCCTGGGTGTTGTTGCTGGTTGTCACTGTTTGTTGAGTTGTAACTATATGGATTGAAACAGTCACTCGCTGGTTCCATGTCTTGTCATGCTCTTGGCGTAGCATAAGCTGCTTCCTTAATGTGCACTCTGACAAAGGAAGGTTCAGACATTAACAATTCTCCTATTCGGATTCACCACTACTGTTAATCCTTCTATAGCTACTCAGACTGACAAACCAGTCTGCTACAATCCACGTGGTGGGTGTGATGTTGAATCAACCCTATGTCTGTACTCACTGAGTGTCTCCACTGGAAAGAGGAAGATCATGTGTGTTGTGTCCTTTATATATGGGTTGGTGTAATGCCCCCCTGTGGTAGTGTCACCTCTGTGTGTATCGTGAATGCCCATTGGTCGTGTCCTATCTTACTGACCTATTGGTTGAGTGTCTGTGTGTCATGTCTCTGGTGCTCCCTCTAGTGTCTATCTTGTCTACGTGTATTTACATGAACTCCTTGTGTATCTATAGTGATGCATATCACCACAAAACCTAGCCATAATTCCCATCATTCTTTGCAGGCAGCCGTTTTAGATGGCTATATTCTGCACCCCTCCCTCAATACATTGGGTGGCACGGTAGCGCAGTGGTTAGCACAGTTGTTTCACATCGCCAGGGTGCCAGGTTCGATTCCTGGCATTGCACCAATACATTTCATAACCTCTTCGGGCCCAACAGGGATTCTAAATTTTCCCCTTCTTCACCACTGGAAGGACAACTCTTCCAAAAATTGAATTAATGGGATGACCTCTCCAATTTGTACAGACTTCAATAAAAAGCTTAAAATGCTGCATTAACTTTGGATTGGGCAGAAACCACCCTTACCTGCACAATCTCCTGGGAGACAGCCTGCCATCTCAGCTGATGCGCTAAAAGGGTGATAGGCTTTCTCTCCATGTTCTAAAATGTCCACCTTCAAGTATTGTACCTGGCTCATTGCCTTACCTGTTAAGAGTAACTCAAATCGTGAATGCAACATTTTCCAACTCTTCAGCAACTGTGGTGTAGGGGCAAGCGTGTATTAACGGTCCACCTCTAGGATGGAATCCACCAGCCCCTGCCACTCCACCCTCCCATTCCTGTCCTTTTGTGGCTTGTAGGAAATTATCTCTCCCCTAATGGCCACCTTAAGTGCTTCCCACAATATAGAAGGTGAGATAGATGCACTCTTGTTCAGTGTAATGTACTCGCCAATAGCAGAATATATGCACTCACATAATCCTTTTTCTGCCAACAATGCCGTGTCAAATCTCGACAACATCCACAAAATCTGGGGCATGATCTGAGATTACAATTGCCGAGTATCATGCCATCTTCACCCAAGGAAGGAGAGACCTACCCACCACCAAAAAGTCAATCCGAGAGTAAACTTAATGGCCATGAGAGAAAAATGAAAAGTCCTTGTCACTCAGATGAAAAACTGCCACAGGCCTGCTTCATAAAAGCTGATAATACTTTAGTTACCCCTTGTGGAATCAGAGACTTAGTCCTCGATCAGTTCAATCGAGAGTTGACAACACAATTTAAGTCTCTCCTGTGGTGATATGCATATGGATTGTAATGTATATAGTTAGGCATATGACCTCCGACCAGCAGGTGGGGACAGAGATTCACCATGTGACTCCAGAGATGGAGCAGTTGGTAGTAAGTCGTACAGAGGACAGGCACATTAGAAGTAGCTTTAGGAGAATTCACTTATTCGTTTCCGTTTGTATTATAGTTTGTTAGTTATCTTTCCACGCGTTCATTTTGTTAATAAACTATCTTACTAGTCAAAGAACTAGATATTATGTGTGCATCTTTACCATGGCCACAACTAGCACACCCCAAATTAGCTGGTGTGAATCCAAGTCAGGAATAGAAGTCAGTAGCTTGTTAATGAAAGCCGTATAATCCCAATTTGGAGCATAGCATTAACTAGGGCCACCAGGGTGTCCACCAGAAACCCAATGATTATCATGTATCCCGTCTCGGGTCTGCCAGAATTTTAGCAGCCACAAAAGAAACCCTTTTATTTATCAAAACTGCAGCCTATCTGTTCTACCCAACCCTTCCATAAACGTGCCTGGTCCCTGATCCGCAAATGGGTCTCCTGCAGAAACACCACATCAGCATTCAAACTCCTCAGATGAGCAAATAACCGTGACCTTTTTACTGGGCCTTTCAACCCTCTTACATTCCAAGTGACCAGCCGAATTGGGGCTTTCCAACCTTCTACACCCAAATAAGCCATTTCCACCAAAAGAGATAGATAGCTCCTTAGAAAGTACAGGCACGAACCCACCCAAGATGGCTGCCAAACCACCCCCCCCCCCCATCAAGACAGAACAAAAAGCAAGCTCTAATCACCGTCAGTACACCCTCCCTGTACCACAAGAAAGTCTACTCAATTTGTTTGGCAGTAGTGACGAGATGATCACAAGTGGCATCCAATCTGCTCAGGATAATGATAAGTGTCAAAACTCTAAGATGGCATGTGCAGAGACTGAAAATGAGATTCCAACAGCAGATCAATCTGATGAGAGCAAATCAACTGCGAAGAAACTGAAGAAATAATCCCCATTTTAGAGAAATTGGCTCCAGAGAACAAAGAACAAGAACAAAGAAAAGTACAGCACAGGAACAGGCCCTTCGGCCCTCCAAGCCTGCGCCGACCATGCTGCCCATCTAAACTAAAATCTTCTACACTTCCGGGGTCCGTATCCCTCTATTCCCATTCTATTCATGTACTTGTCAAGATGCCCCTTAAACGTCACTATCATCCCTGCTTCCACCATCTCCTCCGGCAGCGAGTTCCAGGCACCCACTACCCTCTGTGTAAAAAACTTGTCTCGTACATCTCCTTGAAACCTTGCCCTCGCACTTCAAACCTATTCCCCCTAGTAATTGAGCCCTCTACCCTGGGAAAAAGACTCTGACTATCCATTCTGTCTATGCCAGTCATAATTTTGTAGACCTCTATCAGGTCGCACCTCAACCTCCGTCGTTTATTCAACCTCTCGTCATAGCTAATGCCCTCCATACCAGCCAACATCCTGGTAAATCCCTTCTGCACCCTCTCTAAAGCCTTCTGGGAGTGTGGCGACCAGGTGTGCAGTGAATCAGCCTATGCCCACGGAATGGTTCCTGCAGTAGATTCCCTAATGCTCAAGGCCAGTTCATCAAAAGACTTGCAGGAAGAATAGATGGATACATCTTCATTCAGTTCTCCAACGAAAGACAAAGTATGTATCGTGATATCAGATGAGGATGAGCAACTAATTGAGACTAAAACACAAAGTGAAGAAACAACATCTAATGTTGAGGACATTGATCTAGCTAAGATACCGGAATGCGAGGGTTTGCAGACCAGATCCAGAATCAGCCATTGTGACAGAAGAGCCAGAATCAGCTTTCACAGCAAAAGACCCCAAAACAGCCATTGCAACAAAGTATCCAGAAACAGCTAATCCCATGGCCGAGCCCAGGAGCAAGAAGGATGCCACTAAAGCTAAGAACAAAAGGAGAGGGTAGGAGCTGATAATAAAAGAGAAAAGGAAGGGTAAGAGAGTCCAGGACACAGTTGGTCAACCGGGTAGCAGCTGCGACAGTGAAGATACAAGCATAGGCAAGAAGGCCAATAGACAAGAAAACACATGGAGACAGAGCAGGAAGCATCGCTTCAAAAGGCTGAAAGAGATGGTGATGCAAAGACCAACCAGAAAACCAGTCTTCCGAAAGATGAAGCAAAATCTAGTATCTGGTCAAGGTACAGGAGACCAACAAAACTGTGTCGTTTTGAACGTGTAATAAACTGTGCACAAGGGAAAAGTTTAAAATCATCATGCATGTCATGTTTTGTAAAGCACAGTTACATTTGTATATGTGGCCTGTTTAAAATTATGTAGATCATGTTTTGTAAAGAACAGTTACATTTGTAAATGTTAATGTTTCCAAAGGAAGGGGGATGTGATGATATGCCTGGGCATAGTTTTGTATATAGTTATCTATTACTGTATATAGCTATTGATTAGACCTCCAACCAGCAAGTGGTGATAGAGATCTATCATGTGACTTGAGATATCCGGTAGTTGGTAGTAAGTGGTATTAGAGGTTAATCGCACTAGAAGTAGCGGCAGAAGAATTCACTGAATTCATTTACGCATTACCATTTGTATCATAGTTCGTTAGTTATCTTTCCACATGTTCATTCTATTAATAATGTATCTTACTAGGCAAGGAACTAGATATTCTGTGGGCAACCGTACTATGGCCACAACACAGAACATAACAAGGAGTACTTTTTCTCACAAAAGATGTGGATTGTGGATTAATTGAAATTGCAAGGCCTGAGGTCAATGTCTTTTCATTAGGCAAGAGTTTCAAGATTTATGGATCAGAAGCAGATAAATGGAGTTGAACCATGTCAGCCATGATCTAACTGCAGCACGGTAGCACGAGTGGCTAGCACTGTGGCTTCACAGCGCCAGGGTCCCAGATTTGATTCCCCACTGGGTTATTGTGCTGCATCTGCACATTCTCCCTGTGTCTGCATGGGTTTCCTCCGGGTGCTCCGGTTTCCTCCCACATTCCAAAGACGTGCAGGTTAGGTGGATTGGCCATGATACATTGCCCTTCGTGACCAAAAAGGTTGAGGGGTTATTGGGTTATGGGGATAGGGTCGGTGCAGTTTCGATGGGCCGAATGTCCTCCTTCTGCCCTGTATGTTCTATGTTCCTATGAATGGTGGTGCTCATGTGAAGAGCTGATTGATATAATTCTGTTCTAATATTTGCAGATGTGCTCAAAATGTTAAAATTTTACAACTTTGAGGACATCAAATGATAAAAACTATTAAAATCAAATTAATCCATTTCACTAGATTCATCTTTGATCTCCTCTCTTGCCCTCTTCTGAACTCATCTTGTCCATAGTTCTGATGAAAGGTCATCTCAACCTGAAATGCCGACTTTGTTTCTCTCTACAGATGCTGCCAGATCTGCAGAGTATTTCCACATTTTTTTGTTTTTGTCCACAATTCGCACCTCCAACAATATTCCCACTAAACTGCAGAGCACCCAGCCTCCAATTTTAGCTGATGATGTTAACTGTTCATCCCGCTCGGGTACTAGCCACCTCTCTTTCAAACCTGTTGTCATCACCCCTCTCATCACAAACAACCCTTGAATCCTCCATCGCTGCAAACTGCCAGCCCATCTCCAATCTCCGTTTCCTCTCTAGTCTTTGAACATGTTGTCGGCTCAAAAATCCAAGTTTATTTTCCCCAGAGCCCCACGCTTAATTATCTCCAAACAGGTTTCTGCCACAGTACCGAAAGAGAACTTAACAAAGTCACAAATGGAAACCTAAGTGAGTGTGGCCAAGGTAAACTATTCTACCTCATCCTGTGAGAAGGTTTTGACACAGTTGGCGACATTGTCCTTCTTGTAAGTCTCTTCACAATCATCCTGCCGGGTAGGACTAAACTTGCCTCATTCCATTCTTATTAATGCAGATTTAGCCAGAGAATGTTGCAATGGCTTCCTTCCTACTCCCACACCAATACCTCTCGGATCCCCAAAAGGATCTATCCTTGACTCCCTCCTTTTTCTTATGTATATGCTGATTCATGCAATTCATCCAAAAACAGAGTGTCAGTTTGTACACTGAATGGACGACACCCAGCTATGACTCATTAGCTCTCAACGTAGTCAGTGTTTGTCTGCCATCCTGTACAGGACGAGTACAAATTTTGTCCTACTAAATAATGGAAAGACTGAAACGATTGTCTTTGGTCTGAGGAACAAACTCTGTTCCCTAGCTATCCAGCTCATTTCCTCTCCCTAGTAAATGTCTGAACCAGATATTTGCCACCTTGATGTTATTTGACTCTGAGGGGAGTTTCTGGTTGCATGCTATGTTATATGTGCTCTTCCTGAAGGTATCATCATGTTAATACTTCATGGTAAGCCATTTTCCTGACAACTTCTGTCAATGGTGCTATGCCATTGCCTCCCACGCTAAGGCCAGGCGAAGGAGGTAGGTCCCAAATCTACTTCAGCCAGAACAGGAATCAAACCCATGTTATTCTGAACAATATGCTGGCTAGCTGGTCAACTCAGCTAACCAGCCCCCTCTAACTGCATGATACTTAAGACTGTCTTCTTCCACCTCTCTGTTGCCTGACTCTGCCCCTCCACAATTCATCTCCTGCAATAACCTTCACATACACTATTTAAAAAAAACTTTTAGACTATATTGACCTCTGAAACTGTACCCTTCATAGCCATTCAAAATGCTGCTACCTCTTCCTAACACTATATATTCTATTCACCCATCACATTATGGGCGGAATTTTCCAGGCCTCCACGCCAAAATCGCGCTCCACACGGGGGCGGAGAAGAGGGCGTCAGACCCGCCATCGAGTCTGACACCTTCCCGCGATTCTCCGTGGACTGGAGAATTAGCCGCCAGTTGCGCACGTGCGGTCGATGCGGCGCTGGTCAGGGCCATTGAAAGAGATTCTCCACCAGCAACTGGCTGAGTTCCCGCCAGCATGGTTCCACCCGACGGGAGCTCAGAGTGGCAGCTGCGGACCCAGTCCGCAGCCGGCCTGGTGGGGAGCGGGGGTATCCATCGCCAGGGGAGGGGCCTCAGGACGGCTAGGGTTCCAATCGTGGGCCACCCATGATGTGGTGGGGGCCTGGTCCTATATTGTGGGGGTCAGCTTGCTGTGTGGGTCTGCCCTGTTGCGCTGGGCCCCGTATCGGCAGCTGGAGTTGCGTGGACTACCCAGAGCCCCCTTCAAAATGGAGAATCACTCTGGACATTCTCCAAGAAATTTTCATAGAATATTCCACCCTATGTATTATATTCACCTATCTTTCTTTCCTTGTGACCTTCAGGCAAGTTAAGAAACACCTAGATTTTAATTTTTAACCCTCTTTCAAACCCTCCACCCCATCACTTGTAGCCCTACAGCACTCAAGTTTGGTTAATTTTAAGCCTTTCACCAATTTTAATTATATTCCCATTGGCAATACCTTCAACAGCCAAGGACCTAGGCTTTCAAAATCCTTCTCCAAATCTCTTGTCCTTTCTTTCCTCCTGCAAGACACTCCTTGAACCCTTTCATTTGCCTCCGTACTAAATTTTGTTGGTAAAAGCTCAACTAAAGGGCCTTGTGAGGCTTTACCATATTATGACACCATACATATGATAATGTTTTTGTGGAAATTTTCTGACATGGGCCTCTACAGCTGGATAGAAAGCATGCAACAAGTAAAAAAAAAAAATTCTGAATAAATATTTTTTTTTTTTAAATTTAGTTATCAATTTTCTCCACCGCCAGTATCTTCCAAAATCAAAGGAATGAGCAAGCACCTTTGTTCTGTTATACAGAGGTCATACTGTGTTGGTGTAATATCTGTGACCAGAATAGATTGGAAGGGAGGGGGAGGGGGCACGGTTGTTGGAGAAGCAGTCGAATGACTATTTTCATTGTCTCCCTTTTAAATAACGGGAAAAACCCACAAGGCAAGTGTGTTCTGAATTTATGCAACGTTTATGCTTAAACAAAATATTGTTTAAAATATTGTTTAATAAGAGAAATGAGAGATCACGATTGACAAATTAAATAGTTTATTGTGCAATAGCGGACAAATATACAGTGCTATAAAAAGAGTTGTGCAAATCACGTTATGCACATGCAAAAAAAAATCCACATCACTATACACTCCATTCAGACTTGTACAAATTCAACTAGAATCCAAATTGGGGAACTTTTGCACAATATCACTTCCTTCCGTTTCAATTCCATCATAGATCCACTTCCGGTTACAGCGACATATAGAGCCACATTTCCACGAACTACACTTGGAGCAGGGGTAGAAACAGCCAGGACAGTTTTCATCCAGACAGTCACAAAGGTCTACTCCATTGAATAGCAGCCTGCCAGTGTTGTCATATTTTCTCTGCCAAACAGCACTAATGATGAAGAAAAAATAAAATCAGAACATATTTTAGAAATACACAAAATCAGCAACACAGATTCTACAATCATAGTATTTTCACAAGATGTGCTGGTGTGGCACACCTGAAGAGCTTTCAAACCATATTAGCTTAGAGCCATACATTGCTGGAGATGTGAATTGCTAATGATACAGCAGTGTATCTCAAACCTCAGTCTCTCTCTAAATCAATTAAATTTTAAGGATGGAAAAGAAACTTAGAGTGAGTAGCTGCCAGTTTATCAAGTTCCCTGAAGGTGGTCCTTTCTTTCCCCCCAATCCTTTTCAGCCTGCAGTATTTGGTTATTTCTGTGGCACATGGGAAGCAGCTGTTTGGCAAGTTATTATCTTTATAATAAATAGTTTGTAAAGTTAAGTATAGTAGGGCAGCTTGGCAGAATAGAATGTATACCTTGCACCATGTGACCTAAACAAACATCTTCAGGAAGCATCATTGGCTGCAAAAACTTGTCCTCTTGGTTTTGGAACTGAAGCAGTGGCTGGAGTCACTGTCGTGCATCCACAAGTCAGAGAACAATGTGGATAGCCCGTTTAGGAAGAGGGTCACAGTGCAGATTAGGAGCATGCAGACAGAGAGGGAATGGCTGACCTCCAGGCAGTCTACGAGAACCAGTAAGGTTGCTGGAGTCCCCTGAGCCAATCTTGCTCTGTAACCAGTTTTCTACTTTGGATACCAGTACGAACGCAAGAACGAAAGGGTGATGGCTCCTCAGAGAAGAGCAGCAAGAGCCAAGTCCATGGCACCACAAGTGGCTCAGCTGCCCTAGAGGAGAGGAGAAAAAGTGGAAGAGTAATAGTGATAGGAGATTCAATTATTAGAGGAACAGACAGGCATTTCTGCATCTGTAGATACAGATCCAGGATTGTATTTTCCACCTCTGGTGCCAGGTCAAAGATGGCACAGCGAACTGCAGCTCACTGGATGAACAGCAGAAATCATGGTCCACACTGCTACCAATAGCAGAAGAAGGAAGAGGCGAAGGTCCTGAAAACAGACCAAAGGAGTTAGGAAGCAGGACTTTAAATGCAGTTATCCCAGGATTTCTTCAAGTCCCACATGCTGGTAAAGGAATAGGAAGACTATAATTTTGAACATGTGGCTGGAGAATTGGTGCAAGAGGGAGGGTATCAAGTTTGAAGCACAGGGACTAACAAGGGAGAATTGCTAATGTTGGGGTGAGGTTAAACTCGATTGGCAGGAGGATGGGAGAGGAAAACAAAACTGAAATTAGGAAGTAGAAAAAAAAGTTGAATTGGAAAGCAGATAAAGCAGGCAAACATTAATTAGGATCAGAATGCAGGATAAAGTTAAAGGACTAAAGACATTGAATTCATGCAGCATTCACAACTAGATGATTTGAAGGCAAATCAAAGAGTTAATTTCCTTTACAGAGATGTGGTTATTGGGTGAACAAGACTGGGAATTGAATAAGTTGGGCTATTCATCCTTCAGGAAGGAGCAGCAAAAGAAAAAAGCACAAGGAAATGGGGTAGCAAAGGAACTAGGTCAGTGCATTAGTGAGTGAGGATCTTGATCAAAATGTAGGGTGATTTTGCGCCTGCATTCAACATCAGCAAGAATGACGACATGGGCTCAAAGTCTTTTCTGAGTTGGGAAGATATTCTCACTGATGAGATCCTGTTTCCCGATTTTCCCTGCCCCTTTCAGGTGACAGAGGTTCCACCCTTTATATTTTAATGAATTTACATATTATTGAAGAGCCAACATGCCACATCATTCTCTCCCTCCCCCACAGAGTATTCAAACAATTGCTAACATGACATCACATCGGCGAGGTTCACTGAAAACAGTCAAGGGGTTCCCGCAGAGGTGCCATGGTCACTATTGCCACCCACAGAAGGAAAAATAGGGGCACTGATAGGTCAGCACTGCTACGTGTGGGGGATTGTCAGAGTGCCAGAAAATCTGGTCTGAAACTCAGCAGTACATCTGGAGATACACAAGCCGCTTTTCAATCAGGGCCGGAAACTGAAAAATGGAAAAATTCCACCTGTAGAATCTGTTGGGTGGAATCAAGAAACAGTGAAGGGTGGCAGACATTGTTCTCTGCCAATTGTGGTGGCAATGTTGGACAGAATATAAATCAAGAAATGGTGTTGCATGGTACATGGCTAATAATAATAATAATAATAATAATAATAATAATAATAAGACTTCAACTTGCATATAAATTGGATAAACCTAATTTGTGCAAATGCTATGGAGCTCATCTGATGAAGGAGCTGTGCTCCGAAAGCTAGTGATTCCAAATAAACGTGTTGGACGTTAACCTGGTGTTGCAAGACTTCCAAGTTCCTTCCTACTTTCCTTGTATTCCTTACAGGCTTCACCTGTTCAGTCTTCTTGCCGTTACAAATGCTTCCTTTTTAGTTTTGATTGGCTCACAATATCCCTCATTATCCAAGGTTCCTGAAACTTATACTTTCCCATACATATCCTTCTTCCTCACCAGAAACATGCCAGTCCTGAATTCCTATCAACTGACATTTAAAAGTTTCCCACTTGTCAGATGTTGATTTACCCTCAAACATCTACCCCAACCTAGATTCTTCAGTTTCTGTCTAATATTGTTATAATTAGCCTTCTCCAAATTTAGCAGCTTCACCCAAGGACTACTGATCTTTATCAACAGTATCTTACTGAATTATGGTCACTGTTCCCAAAATGCTCCCCGACTAAAACTTCGATCACCTAGGCAGGCTCATTTCCTCAATACAAGGTCTAGTATTGCCCCTTTTCTAGTTGGACTATGTTTCAAGGAGCCCTCCTGGATGTTCCTTACAAACTTTGCGCCATCCAAGCTCCTACCACTAAGCGAGTCCCAGTCAGTATAGGGGAAAGTTAAACTCACCCACCACAGCAACCCTGTTGCTTTACACCATTCCAAAATCTGCCTACATATCTGCTCCTCTATCTCCTGCTGGCTGTTGTGAGACCTGTAGTAAACCCCAAAATTGTGACTGTACCCTTCCTATTATTGGAATTTTCAATTATACACAGTAAAACTTTGCATCCAATATATACATCTCATGCAGTTCTCAAGTATAAACAATCGCCTTGGTGTTTCTCCCCTCCCCTCCCCCCCCCCCCCCCCCCTCATCATCGTTGGCATCCTCTTTCATTCTGGGTATTCTGTCCGCTGGCTCCTATTCTGCCCCCCCCCCCCAGCTTTGTTTTCTGTTATGGGCCCCCGCCCCCCCTCCATGCTTCTCCCAGTGTTTCCTCGGAGTCTACTTCTCTCTTCCGCCCCCTTTCCCCTTGTGTATCTGTCTGCTTTCTCCCGACTCTCGCTTTTTCCCTAGTCGCTATTGGCTTCGAACAGGTCATGGAACAATCCAACAAACTGCCCCCATGCTTTGAAAAAGCCTTCATCTGACCCTCGGATGGTGTACTTGATCGTCTCCAGGTGGAGTAATTCCACCAGGTCTGCCAGCCAATCTGCAGCTGTGGGTGGTGCTGCTGATCATCAGCCGAGCAGGATCCTCCTGTGCGAGGGTGTCGGCCCCTTCTCCATTTGTAGCACTGGCTGTTGTAATACCCCTGAAGATTGCCTGGGATGTTTAGCTGCAAATCCTGCCCCTCCCTCAACCAAGTTTCTATAATTGCAATATCTTAGTTCCAAGTACTAATCCAAGCTCCAAGTTCATCTGCCTTATCTCTTTATTCGCCTCACACGGAAAGAAATGCACTTCACACCACCAGTCCAGGCTGTGTTTAGCAACATCTCCCTGCCTGCTCTTCCGGGATATTACTGGCCTGTTCTCTAGTTCCCCCTCAGTTATTTCACTTTCTGACTCATTGCTCTGGTTCCCACCCCCCTGCCATACTAGTTTAAACTCGCCCTTGAGACACGAGCAAACTTTGCGGCCAGAATATTTCTGCCCCTCCAGTTTAGATACAACCCATCCTTTTTCTACAGGATTGATAAAGAGGAGTTAGTGGGCATAATGTACTTTTGAAAAAGTCCTCCACAGGAGGTTGGCTAGCAAAAATAAAGCACATGGAATAGGAAATATTTCACTGCATGGATTAGTTAGCAGAATAGAAATAAATGGGTCATTCTTGCGTTGGCAGGCTGTGACTAGTGGGATACTGCAAGCATCAAAACATTGGCCACAGTTGTTTACGATAAATATCATGATTTGGATACAGGAAGCAAAATGTATTAGTTCCAAGTCCATAGATGACAAAGCTACGTGGGAGCATATGTTGTGAAAAAAATGTAAAGTAACTTCAAGAGGATTTGGGGAGTGAGCAAAAACATGGCAGCTGCAATATATTGTGGCAAAATGTGAACAGGTGTACAAAATATTTCTAAACGTTTGGTTGTACAGACTGGTGTGTCTTCATCAATAAGTCATTGAAAGCTAACATGCAGATGCAGCAAGCAATTAAGAATGCTAATAGTATGCTAATCTTTATTGCAAGAGGATTGGAAGACAGGAGTAGCAAAGTCATGTAGAAGCTCAATTATGGAAGTATATTTAAAGCAGAGATTGACAGATTCCTAAACACCAATGACAAAGGGATCCAGCAATTTACAGACCTTAATAAGCAGATATTAATGGGAATGCTTCGTGGACTTTCTCTATCAACCAAGGACTATTCCATCTAAACAGTTAGAAGAGTAGGCAGGTACTTATTCCCAAGCAAATGTGCTCTTAATTTAGCACATTATGCACATGGGATGACCTTTACTTGAATTTACTCCAAAGGTTAGGTAGGGTTGTGGGGTGCTCTTTCATAAAATCCCTACAGTGCAGAAGGAGGCCATTTGGCCCATCGATTCTGCACCGCCCCCCTACTTAATCTCACATTTTCACCCTATCCCTGTAACCCCACCCGACTTTCTTTTGAACACTAAGGGGCAATTTAGTATGACCAATCCACCTAACCTCCACATCTTTGGACTGTGGGAGGAAACCCACACAGACACGGGGAGAAAGTGCAAACTCCACACACCAGAATTCAACCCAGGTCCCTGGAGTGGTGAGACAGCAGTGCTAGCCACTGTGCTACCCATGAAAGGGGGAGGGCTAGGTGGTGCTGGGGCAGACTTAATGGGATGGATGGCCTCCTCTGTACTGTGGGATTCTGCAATGATTTGGGTCTTGCACTATTAGAATACAAGGAAGGGAAAGCTCACGAGTTTCAAAACCTAATAAAATTAAGCCCAAATTTGAGGTAGTGGAAGTTAGAGATAAAGAGGTTATGAAAATCATGTTGAGGATTTTACTTGCTTTCGAAGACCAGCTGCCTTAGCTTTGTCCTGCGGATTTCTTTTGTTTGTATTCTGGTCTCAGGGTTGAACTCAGCCAGCAGAGGGCCAGGATTCTGAAATGCTAAGCATTTTAACTGGCGTTCCGTTTGCTTCTGCAACAGGAAGGGTTTGTGGAAATTATGTTCAATGATTCTAATAAAAGATCATTCATGTTTCAAATACAATATTAATTCAGACGTATTATACTGAAAAATTCTTCCAAGTGTCAAAGCAAATCTGAAAACAATGGTTACAAAAATAGCCTAGGAAATTGTGCCAAGTAGCAGGTTAGGATTCACAGTGATTGCTGACAGTTACACTTGTTGGAAGGAAAAAAAAAAAAGTGTCCATGGTATCTCCAGGAACAATTTGAACACTGGCTGCATCTCACGAAACTTCCTTCAGATGTACAATGTGGCTTTGGTAAACTGTAGGTGATGCAATTTTTCATAGTCAATACATCAAAACTATTCGTAGTATTTACAGGGCATAACCGATGGATGCACATGCACACACATTACAGGTACACAGCAAAGGATGTGCCAGGCCCTCAGCTTTCAGAGCAATAGAGCAGTTCTTTCACTTCAGCAAGAGCGAGATCCTTTCACTTCCCAAGATCTACTCAGAAAGCATCACAGAGGGAATCACACAGGAACCAATCACTGATCGCAGTCAGGCAGAATACGGTCTGACCAACTCACAGGTTGCCAACTCCTTCCAAACCTGGTTCCCAAGATCCACTTGTGCTGAGGTGTCTGGTCTTTCCTGTCTAAAAACAAAGCCCGGGCACATGATGTCTTGAGAAGCAGGCTGTTTCATAAGAACATAAGAACTAGGAGCAGGAGTAGGCCATCTGGCCCCTCGAGCCTGCTCCGCCATTCAATTAAATCATGGCTGATCTTTTGTGGACTCAGCTCCACTTTCCGGCCCGAACACCATAACCCTTAATCCCTTTATTCTTCAAAAAACTATCTATCTTTACCTTAAAAACATGTAATGAAGGAGCCTCAACTGCTTCACTGGGCAAGGAATTCCATAGATTCACAACCCTTTGGGTGAAGAAGTTCCTCCTAAACTCAGTCCTAAATCTACTTCCCCTTATTTTGAGGCTATGTCCCCTAGTTCTGCTGTCACCCGCCAGTGGAAACAACCTGCCCGCATCTATCCTATCTATTCCCTTCATAATTTTAAATGTTTCTATAAGATCCCCCCTCATCCTTCTAAATTCCAACGAGTACAGTCCCAGTCTACTCAACCTCTCCTCATAATCCAACCCCTTCAGCTCTGGGATTAACCTAGTGAATCTCCTCTGCACACCCTCCAGTGCCAGTACGTCCTTTCTCAAGTAAGGAGACCAAAACTGAACACAATACTCCAGGTGTGGCCGCACTAACACCTTATACAGTTGCAACATAACCTCCCTAGTCTTAAACTCCATCCCTCTAGCAATGAAGGACAAAATTCCATTTGCCTTCTTAATCACCTGTTGCACTTGTAAACCAACCTTCTGTGACTCATGCACTAGCACACCCAAGTCTCTCTGAACAGCGGCATGCTTTAATATTTTATCGTTTAAATAATAATCCCGTTTGCTGTTATTCCTACCAAAATGGATAACCTCACATTTATAACTTCAACTTGCTTAAAGGCACATTCAGATGATGGGTCCACGGACCAAAATAATAAACAAAGGAAATGAGAGCAAACAGTCTTATAGATAGGTTCTTGTTTAAAAAAGGGGATCAGGGCTTATGGGGAGAAGGGGGATGAGAAAACATCAGCCATGATTGATTGGCGGAGCAGACTCAATGGGCCGAGTGGCCTAATTCTGCTCCTATTATGTCTTATGGTAATAAACAGGGAGGAATCTGAATATCGAAATTGACATTGAAACCCAAACTTAACAAAGCACAACACAAAGTTTCCTCTCCTACCATTTTCTTTTGATTCTGTGCTTCTGATACAGGGTTCTCTTGCAACAATTTATTTCTGCAGTTCGTGGCAGGAGTTTGAATACTTAACGTCATCCTTTCTTGGTTATAAGTGCTCTCTTCAAGAATCTGGTCCATGGTCCACAACAGATATTCCTGGATGTAAAAAAACATCAGGATTGATGAGGAAAGACATGAATGATAGTGTCATGACACCCTCGGCTAGTACCTGGTCAATTCCAGACCCACTTGATCCCGAGTTGAAACACAAGTAAAATTAGATTATATTTTAAATACAAGATGTCCTTGGCTAAGCCCAATAAACTGCAGTCACCAGTAACTTTTTATTAGGTACAGTATTATAATTGGCTGGAGAGCTGGTTTGTAATGCAGAGCGGGTCCAATTCCTGTTCCGGCTGAGGTTATTCATGATAGCTCCACCTTCTCAACCTTGCCCAAGTTGTGGTGATCCTCAGGTTAAATTACCACCAGTCAGTCCCCCCCCCCCCTCCCCTCCCCGCCCCCTCCCCCCCTCCCCCTCCCCCTCCCCCCCCGCCCCCCCTCCCCCCCCTCCCCCCTCCCCCCCCTCCCCCCTCCCCCCCCAAAAAGTGGAAAGCAGCCTTTGATCATCTGGGACTATGACACACAGCACCCCCAACACATACCACGCACCACCCCACCCACCCCAGTTAATGCCTTTCTGAAATTCAGGCTTTTGTTTTGGTACATCTGCCTTTAGGTTCTCTTCACGTTCTCAGCAAAAACATGGCAGCCACTCACTGGTTTTCAAATAAAGTTGTTCTTTCCCTTCAGCAGCAGGAGAGGAAAGAGTGAGACAGAACATTCCTTACACCAAAGTTCTAAAACGCTTTGAAGTTCTCTCAGAAAGCATCAGGCAGGACCTAATCACTGACTGTCAACCAGGCAAACAGAGTTCCTCCAAAGCTGGTCCCCAAGATCTGACACCGAGTCTGGTTTCTCCTCCCCAAAATACAAAACCTGGTAAGCATGCTGTTTAAAAGGCACATTCCAATTATGGGTCCAAACACCAAAAGTAATAAAATAAAAAGAAATGGGAACAAATGAAATAAGCAGAATACAATAGTCCAAGATGTTCAAACAAATGATTTATGGCAGACTATGAATAATAAACCATTTAAGCTATTTTATATTTTCCAAATTACATATATACTTTCTCTAAACAGCTGAATTTCTCATGTCCTTTCTCCTTTCCCAACAAACCCACACAGACACATAAATCTACAAAATTATCCTTAGAATTGTTCCAAAAGATAAAATTAACCCATATCTGGGATGGATTCCAAGTTGGAACTGATCCAGCGGGCAGCACAAGAAACGACCATATTTACCCCTTAAGACAAGTAATTGAAAAGTGTCAGGATGCAAGAGAGCAGTGACCAGGGATGGCACGGAAACACTAAAAAAAAAATTGGATCGATTTTTCCTGGAATTAAATACGTTCTCGAAAAGGGCTCTTCGTGTTTCAATAAGTGAATTGGCATTGAAGAGCGAGTGTAGACCCGATGGGCCAAATGACCTCCCTCTGCTGTACAAATTCAGCAATACGATCAGTTAAATGGTCAGGCCCGTTCGTACCACAGACCCTACCCACTGTTCTTCTGGACAATCTATTGGTTGTACCAGACTTGAAAATTAAACTTTAGAACTATTGTCTCTCACTTTCTCAACAGGAAAAATAAACAACCATAGCAAAACTGCTATAAAACCAAAATTTTCGACTTCAACACAGTAATTAAGTTTGCAGTTGGGATTATCTTTTATAGATTTTGCTCACCTCCAACCGCTCACACAAAGTCCAATACACAGTGCATTACCAATTGATGAGCCAAGTGCCAGACATTTGAGACGTCGCTTAATTCAACAGAGATTGTTTTGCAGTTAAACAATAAACCTGCACACAGGACGGCAAACTCTGAACAATCCAAACCTGCTGTAATCGCAAAGCGTTAAAAACGGAAATAACGAGATATCACCGCGCAGTTTCTTTTCATACACTAATTATCTGAATAAAGTAATTAGCCTCTGAATCACTGGATGCTCTTTTAACTTGTCTCCTCGCTTATCTCCATCCGCCAATCACCTCCAAGCGTCAGCTCTGCCTGTCAATCACACATAAATAACCAATGACAGCTGTGTCTACCTGACAGCACCAGCAACCAACGGCCACGGGGCTCAAGGAGACCATTCAGCCCATCGTGTCCATACCGGCTCTTTGCAAGAACAATGCAACTAACCCTACTCCCCTTAGCCTTCCAAACTTTCAGATGTTTAACTTGTAAACTATCCTTCACTCTTCATTCATGTTGGAAACTAGTTTTGCAGTTTCTATAAATAAATATGATGTGGAGATGCCGGCGTTGGACTGGGGTGAGCACAGTAAGAAGTCTTACAACACCAGGTTAAAGTCCAACAGGTTTGTTTCAAACACTAGCTTTCGGAGCACTGCTCCATCCTCAGATGAGGAAAGGAGCAGTGCTCTGAAAGCTAGTGTTTGAAACAAACATGTTGGACTTTAACCTGGTGTTGTAAGACTTCTTACTGTAAATAAATACCACGGGAGGAATATTATATAACCTTTTTGGGACAAGGCAGCATTTTTAGATTTGCCAATCCATTCAATGTTAGCTTCCACTGACTCCTAGCACCAGTCTATCAGGGAAAGCCTCTTATGAAGACCTTCATGACCCGCTCAGGGCCAGGGTTTGATCCCAGCCCCCAGTCACTGTGTAGAGTTTGCACGTTCTCCCCATGTCTGCGTAGGTCTCATCCCCACAACCCAAAATTGTGCAGAGTAGTTGGATTGGTCACACTAAATTGTCCCTTAATTGGATTTAAAAAAAATAAAAATAAAGACTATTGTGACCGATTATAGATGGAGATCATAGAATCCCTACAGCGCAGGAGGAGGCCATTCAGCCCATTGAGTCTGCACCGACCCTCTGAAAAAGCACATTACCTAGGCCCACGTCTCCACCCGATTCCCGTAACCCAACAACTCCACCAAACCTTTTTTGACACTAAGGGGAAATTTAGCATGGCCAATCCACCAAACCTGAACCTCTTTTGGACTGTGGGAGGAAACCGGAACACCCAGAGGAAGCCCATGCCGACATGGGGAACGAATCATTATTGTGCAAAAGGAGGTCAATCGGCCTTTCGAGTCTGCACTGACCCTTGGAGAGAGCACCCTAGGCCCACATCTCCATCCGATCTCTGTAACCCAGTAACACCACCTAACCTTTTGGAAACTGAGCGGAAATTTCGCATGGCTAATCCACCTAACCTTAACACCTTTGTGACTGTGGGAGGAAACCGGAGCACCTGGAGGAAACAAACACAGGGAGAAAGTGAAAACTCCACACAGACAGACGCCAAGATTATCAATTAGAATGTGTCCCTTGGGCGAAGTAAAGATCAGCTGCCACAAAGCCATAATTGGGTAATGGATTGGAATGAGAAAACTACTGCCTCCACTTGACAATTCAAAGCCAGGTCTGACTCCCTGTGAAATACTGTTGTTTCACTTCACATTGCAATTGCAAAAATACTGTATAAGTTGATAAATGGTATTGAATTTGAGAAGACTGTAGGCCTGAGGCCACTCATTTTTACAATTTTGTATTTTGCATTTTATTTCTGTGCTTTGATTTTTAATATTTTAAAGTCACTTTGTATTTTCTCACTTGATAGATACTAATCTTAACCTAGCTATGATTGAGTTTAAATTAATTACTCAATAATCAGTCGTGAAGGGCAACACAGTGGTGCAGTGGGTTAGCCCTGCTGCCTCACAGCGCCGAGGTCCCAGGTTCGATCCCAGCTCTGGGTCACTGTCCATGTGAAATTTGCACATTCTCCCTGTGTTTGCGTGGGTTTCGCCCCCACAACCCAAAGCTGTGCAGGCTAGGTGGATTGGCCAAGCTAAATTGCCCCTTAATTGAAAATAATGAATTGGGTACTCTAAATTTAAAAAAAAAATAATCAGTCGTGATGTGTTATTGTCGATCTTGTTTTCTCTATGATCGGGCCGCACAGTTCTGTTTAGACTATGGGCGTGATTCTCCAGAAAGATTTCCAGAAAGAGCTCCCACCCCCCAACCCCCCATGTGTCCCCCAACTCTCCTTTCACCACCCCCTCTCCCTTAAACCCCCCCCAAACCTTTCTTCACCACCATCCCCACCACTGTGACCCACGTGTGTGGCTAACAATGCCCTCTCTGTGTCTCCACAGGAGCAGCTCTACCACAATCACAAGGAGAGGGCCCAGACTGCCAGAGGGGTGCCGGACATACAAATCCTCACAACCTTCAAAGAACGGGCCCTGGAGGTGACAGCGGTGACCGAGGACAAAGTGGCCACCAATGTGGAGGTCAGCGGACACCACAGAGGTGAGGCTGGACCCCACCATCGCTGGCCTCCCCCTCTGGGTCCTTCCCTGGCTTGATGGGCGGCCGGGTCCTCAGGGTGTGGGACAGGTTCTGGCATGTGGGTCACTGCCTCGAGCATCGGCAGACGCTGCTGCTGCCGCTGTCTGGCCGCCCGGCCTATCAGCAGTACCACTAGGGCCTGTTCTGCAGGGTTCAAAATACCGTCCATACCATTCAATATCTGTAAGGAATTTGGAGTGGGTGTTAGATTGACATACAGCGGTAACTCCCGCCCCAGAGCCCTCCATTCTCCATTGATCCCCCTCCCGCATGCCCAAAATGCCCAGCCTAAACACCCGGCTGCTGTGGACCACCCTCAATGGACCCTAGACCCTGTAACGCAGACACCTGCACATAACATCACCTGGACCGGGCGCTGGTCCCCTCCCTGTTCCACTCACCCGGAGCTGTATCCCATCCCCTGTATGTTCGGGTGTTGGCTGCTGCATGTGTAGACCATAAGACCATAAGACATAGGAGCGGAAGTAAGGCCATTCGGCCCATCGAGTCCACTCCACCATTTAATCATGGTTGATTTCAACTCCATTTACCCGCTCTCTCCCCATAGCCCTTAATTCCTCGAGAAATCAAGAATTTATCAATTTCTGTCTTAAAGACACTCAATGTCCCGGCCTCCACCGCCCTCTGTGGCAACGAATTCCACAGACCTACCACTCTCTGGCTGAAGAAATTTCTCCTCATCTCTGTTCTAAAGTGACTCCCTTTTATTCTAAGGCTGTGCCCCCGCGTCCTAGTCTCCCCTGCTAATGGAAACAACTTCCCTACGTCCATCCTATCCAAGCCATTCATTATCTTGTAAGTTTCTATTAGATCTCCCCTCAACCTCCTAAACTCCAATGAATATAATCCCACGATCCTCAGACGTTCATCGTGTGTAGTGCTGCCTCCTGCAGTGTTCAGGCATCACGGTCTGATTGGGATACTAGGTAATGACTCCCAAATGCTAACTAGCTCGCCCACTCATGGGAATCCACTAGGGTTATGTGAAGTGCTCACTTAACCATGATTGACAATTCTCTATTAACAATAGCCTTCAGCAGCACGGCCAGATGCCTCTGCGGTCAATGGGGATTATTGGTGGTTGGTGGGACAGACAGGCAGGGGCGAGGGTTGCCCACAGAATGGGTATACACTATCCAGGGGTTGGCATATTGGAACCTTGCGTGGCTGCCCCTCCAGCGTCTCCCCCTCCTCCCTTACCATGGCAGTCCCCCACACCCCGTCTAGCACTGGGGTGGCAAGCCCAGCACCCCCGGGCTCTTTACCTGTGAGCAAATATGGCTACTCACCTCCTCCCCACACAGTACCAGACTAACCGGCGCCACAGAAGCCCTTCAGCCAGGTTCACGTTTTTCAAACGTGTTCACTTGCTGGGGAGGCTGCTGAATGATGAGAGACCGTTGGATATGGGGTCCCTCTCATTAATATTGTTGCCTTCTTTACTTTGGGGTGAACCACAAGCTGTTTCTTATACCGATCAAATGACCACACACCAATATGGTAGCTTAAAAATACAGTTTATTAATAACACAAGACTTGTATCTCTATGCAATAATACACGAGGCTCCGTACTAAACTGCACCTAACGACTAAGATGGCCTTTACTTAACTTCGAGCGACCAGCACTGTGTGAGATAAGGCCTTTATCCGGGTCCACGTGGTCGGTTTGGCAGTTGTTGGGTTCGTCTCAGCTGGGCTCGTCCTTCAGGAATGGTCGCGGGTCCTTGAACTTGGTTGTTCTGTTGCAGTTGGTCGCACACAGGCGGGTCCCAAAAGAGATCGCTCTCTAGTGCGCAGGGCTTTTTATCCTTTGTCTCTTTTGCGCCCTTTTGGGTGATCATTACTCCGGGTCCAATGGATTAATAGGGTTTTCAATCACCGTCATCGATCTCAGCCAATTAGGGGGCGAATACCTCGAAAGCTGGGCGGGTCCCAGCTGTCATTGTCCCAGGCATGTTGGCCTTTCCAAAGGGGGGGGGTGGCGCCGGTTAGTCTGGTACTGTTGTAACTCCTTGATTCAAACTCTATTGTCCTGGGGGAAATGGTGATCGATTCTTAATGGATACAAGTTTCAGCCAAGTCTGGTTTCTTTGCGCAAGAAGCTGTGTACCTGTCTGTGTCCCAACGTGACCACAATTCCCATGGTCCTTTGCCGGTGGCCATTTTACATGGCTATAATATGGAAATAGGGTTTAAGTGGTGATAATTGGTTTCTCGCCCTACGGCGGGATCCCAATTTCACCAGAGAGTAGGCCGGTTGCATTGGCAACTGTTTGTCGCCTGGCGCGGTTCTCATTTTTGGCCTCTCCTGCTATTCACTAGCCTTGTTTCACTCGAGCAAGAGCGCAACAAGACCTGAGTATCACGCCCGTAAATCTTTTGTTTTTCACTTTCTCAAGTTAGAACACTGAAATAAGTTTTTTAAAATATATATCTTCAAAGTGCTGTTCTACTGGGGCTGGTTTAGCTCACTTGGCTAAATCGCTGGCTTTTAAAGCAGACCAAGCAGGCCAGTAGCACGGTTCGATTCCCGTACCAGCCTCCCCGGACAGGCGCCGGAATGTGGCGACTAGGGGCTTTTCACAGTAACTTCATTGAAGCCTACTCGTGACAATAAGCGATTTTTATTTCATACTGCATTCTGTGACCCTTGGACTACATACCGCGTTGCTGAGTAATCTTATCCGGTGTGGTTACACGAAGCATCAGGAGATGGTGTTTAATTGGTGGAGCTGGAGTGATGGCAGATGAGAAGAAACCGCCAAGAACTATGGAAACAATGTGAATTGTACAACGTCTGCTTAAGGTCCTTATGACAACATCTGGTAAGAGCTGAGATTTGTTTTGGGAAAGACTGTATAGCAGCAGGCTTCCAGCGGCTGCAATGAAGCAGCCAAAAATTCAGTTTAAAGAGAAATTGCTTCGGAGACTTAGGACTGCAGGCAAGTAGAATAGTCATCCACGGACAACAGGAAGGAGGGCCAGAAACAGAGTGACTGACCAAGGTGCTCACCTATTAGGGTTATTCAGTAACTTTGCCAAGGGGACGATAACTTGTGTACTAATATGGGAAAGCTATCGTGGATCAGACCAAATTGAAGGTTATCGTTTGTGTTTAAACAAACATCTGTCTGTCTTCCTTTCTTCAGCTATATACAAAGTTTTTTCTCCTTTCAATGAAGTTATCTTTCTTCCGTTATATATAATATTTCTTATATATAATCAATTATAATTTCCATTTTATTACAATCATTATTTAATAAAATTGTTGTTTTAACACAATGCTTATCAGAGTCATTCATTCCTGTTATGTCCTGGGTTCGGCTTCGAACCCAAGTGAGTCACTGAAAGGGACTCTCACCTCTCATTAAAAGACCTCAATCCAATATTGTCCTTACTTTTTGCTTGCCTTTTTATTTTTTTGACAAATGCTTAGATTAATGTTAAACACAAAGACGTTCCTCTTGTCTAATCTTAGGAATGATTGGAACAACACAGAGATTTCTCCTGATGATTATCATTCTCCGAGGGAACGGTTAGCTCACAGTTTTTACATTTCTTATTACTATTTATTTAAAAAAAATAAACTTAAAAAAATAAATTTATATATTTTTTCCAATTAAGGGGCAATTTAGCGTGGCCAATCCACCTAACCTGCACATCAATGGATTGTGGGGGTGAAACCTACGCAAACATGGGGAGTATGTGCAAACTCCACATGGACAGTGACCCAGGGTCGGGATTGAACCCGGGTCCTCAGCGCCGTGAGGCAGCAGTGGTTAGCTCACATAATACAATCTAGTAACATTTACCAGTAGGTGGCAATATAATGCCGCTAAGTAACTCAATCCAAGAAATTAGAACCATTAGGACGCATCAGAAGCTGAATGAAAGAACATAAAGTGACAGGAGAATCGGACAGGACAATGACTGAATCGTTAAGTTAATATTCAGAACATAGCAAGTGTGGTTGTTTGGAAAAAGCCAACGTTTCCCTTCATGACCAAAATGTCTGTGTTGTGGAGTAGGTAGAGTGTTTGTAAAGAGCCAGATCCCTCGAAAGTCAATGAGATAAATGAATCTGTTTCTTGGTGGTAATAGCAGAGGCAAATGTTGGTGAGGAGACTGTGGTTATACAGGAGACATGAAGATGAAGGTTTAATTAATTTTATTATAAGCACAAAAGTAAAGCTGTGCCTGCGACATACAATACAAATGTCCCAATCTGGGACAAACAGGAACTCCCGGTCTTGTTCTGGAATGGTATTTAAAGGGTTTGATAATGAGTACCAGCTGGACAGGCCTCTGCCCATTATCATGGGAACTTGTATTCCATGGGCTGGATTCTCCAAAAATGGGGCTTTGTCCCGACGCCAGCGTAAATAGGCTGGCGTTTTACTTTTGACTTTCCTTAAGAAAGTCCTGAGCGATTCTCCTACCTGCAGGGGGCTGGCAGGACCCAGAAGTTCTTCTGGCAGCTCTGGCTACGGATACGGGGCCGCACACTTCCTGTCGGGAGTCCGCACATGTGCATGGCGGTGGCCTGCAGCAGCCGCGCTGTGCGTGATGGCGGACTCGGACTGCGAACCCTCATCCAAAATGTAGGCCCCCCCCCGTGAACACACCCACTCCTGGATCCATGCCTCCCGATCCCTCCCCTGGCCAACCATGAGACCCCCCCCACCAATCCGGTGATCATCCCCATGCCCCCCCCCCCCCACCAGGGCTGCCACGGACTGAGTCCGTAGTCACCACCCGAAGTCCCCGACGGCCGATACGTGGTTAGAACCACGCCGTTGGAAACTCGGCCAGCTTTGCGCGGTGAATCGGGGGGGTGGGGGAGCGTCTGCCAGTGGCCCCCTAGCCGCGCCGCGTAGCGATTCCTGGGGACATGGTACCACTGGTATCAGGGACAGGTGCTAGGGCCAGAGGCCCCCATGGTGCCGGCCACCGATGGGAGGAGGAGGGACAGAGTCCACGGTGCCAACTGGAACCACTGTGCAGCTGATTGGACCTGGTTGGGCACGGGGGTACGCACCTTGTGAACATGTTGGCCTTTCAAGGAGGAGATGGACCCGGACTCTTTGGTGCCGATATTTGGTGTTTCAGAGAAGCTGGAGCTCATGGAGAGGAAGAAGGCCAATGTCGTGGCCTTTGCCTCTCTGATTGGACAGCGGTGAATTTTACTGGAGTGGTGGTCGACATTGCCACCGGGGGTAGCAGCATGGTTGGGTGACTTGTACGACTTCCTGTGGTTAGAGAAGATAAAGTATTAGTTAAGGGGCTCAGTAGGGGGTTTGAGAAAACATGGGGTATGTTTGTGACTGTGTTTGCGGAGCTGTTCGTCGCAGTGGATGGGGGGGGAGGGTTAAAATGGGGAAAAATCTGTACAGACCGTATAATTGATTGTTGGGAAGTTTGTCTCCCGGCTGTTTATTTGCTGTAACCTTGTTTTGATGCATGTTTGTAACAAAATACATTTTAAAAGAAAGATGTCGGCCTTTCACCCCCTGAAGACAGTGGTAACTGCACCCTTCTCCATCGCATCATCAAGCATTTCCACCATCAGCGGCATCGACATTCCTTAAACTTTCCATGAAACTTCACTGGGAACCCATCCGGCACCGATGCCTTACCTGACTGCGTCTTGTGGTTTCGTTTTTGATGTAGGGGAGGCGGATCTCACATGTGCCATTGCGCTAGCAAATGCAACGTTGGCTAGTGAACAGGAGCAAGGTGGGGGGAGTGGCCGTGGCAGTTGGAACCTGTATTGGCAGGTTTTGATGGACCTGGGAGGTGTGGGTGGTGGGGGGGATGGGGCCAGGGGATGAACCCATCGCTGCCTTCACTGCCTCCAACCCTAATGGCTCCTCTTTGCACAGAGAGAAAGTGCAAATACCACACAGACAGTGACCCAGCGGGCAATCGAACCTGGGACCCTGGAGCTGTGAAGCAACTGTGCTAACCACTGTGCTACAGCACCACATGTGTTCATTTTGGTCTTTCAGGGTCCTATTCTCTCTCTAGCTATACTTTTTCCTTTAATATACTTAAACATCTCTTTGGATCCTCCTTAATCCTCTCAGCCAAAGTTACTTCATACCCCATTTTTACCCTCCTAATTTTCTTACTGCACTGTATCCCCTTTACACTTCCAGGGAATCCTTCGATTCCAGCTGCTTGTATCTGATAGAACCATACTGTGGAAGGAAATCTTCCTGAAAACACTTCACAAATTCCACCCCATCTAAGCCCTTAACACTATGGCAGTTCCAGTCTATGTTGGGTAAATTATAATCCCCGACTATGACAACCCTATTACTACTGCAAGTCTCTTCAATCTTTCCTGCTGCTGAGGATCCCACCCCCCTGTCAATCTGGTTTAAACCCTCCTTTGTAGCACTAGCAAATCTGACCCCCCAGGATTTTGGTCCCCTGATGCACACAAAGACGAGAGTCTGATATAATCGAGGCTTTATTACGCTGAGATGTGTGGCCTCCTACAGCAGCTGACGAAATGGCTGCTGTACGGGGAGCACACATATTTATACTCTGCCTACTGGGCAGAGCCAGCAGGCAGGAAACTACCCCCGTACCTGTAGTACAGGGGCCTTACCGTAAAACACCTATATCAACATCCTATATATACAATATATACAGCAGTGGTGACTACCACATCCCCCTACAGTTCAGATGCAACCCGCTCCTCTTAAACAGGTCACCTCTGCCCCAGAAAATATCCCAATGATCTAAGAACTGAATCTCTGCTGCCTGTACCAATTCTTTAGCCACGCATCCCATCTGCCATATTCCCCTGTTCTTCCTGTCAGTGCATGTGGCACCGGAAGTAATCCAGAGGTTACCACCCTTGAGGTCCTGCTTCTTAATCTTTTTCCTCAATCTCTATAATCACTCCTCAGGACCTCATTCCTAATTCTATTTACACCATTTGTGCCAACGTGCAAACGACTTCTGGCTCCTTCTCCTCCCCTGTGAGAATGTTGTGCAGCCGTTCCAAGATATCCTTGACCCTGGCAACACACCATCCTGGGCTCCCGTTTGTGGCTACAGAATCTTCCTGTCTGTCTATTTCTGTAACCCGCAGCAGTCATTGTAATCTTTCATCCTTACATTGAGAAAAGGCATTGAATGTTTAATGAGGCAAAATTAATCTTTATAAATTGAATAGTTCATCAGTATGATTTTACATTTATTAAATATTTAATTACAATAATCCATTACAGTACATACTGCATCTAATTCAATGTTGATCCCTAAGGTTGAGAAATTATTCATCAACAGAATAAATTGTGGGTAATCGATAAACATACTTTTTAAACCACTTTGTGTACAGTATTTCAGAGAAGATATGTACACTTTACAGAGTATGTGATTATGAAAATATAATAAAGATACAATTTGAAATGAATTTAAATTCAATGTTTCTTGGGGCTGGTTCAGCTTGTGCAAGAATATAATAAAATCATGCAAAGATAAATGAATTTGGCAGATGAAACATCAAACTTAATATTGTGGGGAGATCTCAAGTGAAGATGATTCAAGGTTTTTCAAATATACATGCACAAAACAAAGAACAACATGAAAGAGCAACAGGAAAGTGATTGAACGCTTATTTCATATTTGCCTTTTCTCAGAAATAGGAGGAAAAGATGCCTGAGTTAAATACATTTCCTGAGACTGCACCATTAGCAGGTCTCACAATCAGTAGGCAGCTTATTAGAAAATCAGGAGCAATAAATTGGAGATTTGTTCAAGGGAAGTAACTTTACTTTCTGGTTGAAGGGCAAAAGGGGTGACATCAGATTATCTGCCTGTTATACATCTCCTCAATTTTCTCTTCTCTTGACTTCAGAGGAGTCAAAAGCTGAGAAAGGTGCATAAAAATGGTGAATCCATTATTTCCCCATTTTATATAATTGACAAATGTTAAAATTACTCACAAACTACTTGCTATCCTTGAAATACAGTCAGTGATATGGGCTAAAGGAAAACTTGACCCTAATTTCCACTAACAGTGGTGGAGGAGCTAGGCAACTTAAAAATATTGCAGGAAAGACAAGGCAGAATTTACTACTCACTTCCGTGGCAAGTTTGATGCCCTGATTAATTCTGTGGTGGGAAGGCCTGTGGATGGCCTTCTGCCCGACCACCAAATGTGGGTAATTCATGCTCAATTAAGTGTCTCATCCCACTGCTGTTTTAATTAAGAGACTTGCTAGGCCAAATCTGAAGGCACTTAAGAGTCAACATTATACTCTAGCTCGAGAATCACATGCAGGTCAGACCAGGCAGACTTCCTTCGCAGAAGAACATGAGTGAACCAGATGGGTTCTTCATTTTATAACAATCGACAATGGTTTCATTGTCATCATTAGGCACTTAATTCCAGATCTGCTGAGGTGGGATTCGAACCTATGTCCCAGAGCACTACCCTGGATATCTGGATTACTTGCCCAGTGACAATGCCATTGTGTCACTGCCTCCACATGGTGCAGGAAAAGCTAAAGATGAACATTCACTTCAGGGTGTCCATGAGATACCCCAGAATGAGTCATAAGGCCTTTGCTGTTTTTAATTACTTAAACGAGAGTGAAGCTAGCTGAGTTTCCAACATTTGAGAGGGTATCCAACTAGGAAACTATTAAAATTTTCAGAAAATTTTAGTCAGAGTCAGAATTATTTAGATATGTAAATGATAGGTGCAACTGAATGTGGCTAAGCTTGAAATGGTGAATATTGGAACAACAAATCTAAAGAATGTGTGTGTGTCAAATGGAAAGTGCTGGTCAAGGAAGGTCTTTGGAATTATAATGGATAAATTTAAGAACCAGTAAGTACGATGCACAACTGCAGATAAAATGACAAGAGCCTGGATTGCATTAGCTCAGCAACAACGCACAATTGAAAGAGGTCATATTGTTGTCATTAAAGGCTTTACCATTTGAAGTCTTGTGTGAATTTAATCATAGGGAATGTTTCACAGATGACAATTCTGTGCAATGGTGAGGGAGTTTGTTTGCTTCCTTTCGGGTTGCTCCAGGATTGAATGATGCCTCCTTGGAGTTGCTTGTGCAAGCAGTCAGAGAAAGAAATCACCCCAGAATGCTGCAGCTGAGAGAAAGAGTCCAGCAGATCTCACCAAGAAGGCATGCCTGGAGGAAGCAGCCATAGCAGGCATCCGTGGGGTTTGCAAGAACATCCTGTGCTGCCCGTTTACATCTTGGTGGTTACCATTGACCAGAAACTGCACAGGACTATTCATATAAATACTGCGGCTAGAAGAGCAGGTCTGAAGCTAGGGATTCTGTGGAGACTAACTCACCTCCTGACTTCCGAAAATCTGTCCACCCTCCAAAAGGCGAAGGTCTGGAGTGTGATGGAACATATTCTCCACGTGCTTGGATGAGTGCAGCTCCAACAACATTAAAACAGCTCAAAACCATCCAGGACAAAATAGCCCACTTGATTGGCACACCATCCACCACCTTAAGCATTAAATTCCTCTTCTACTGATGCATAGTGGCAGCCGTGTTAACCATCTACAGGATTCATTTCAGCAAATCTCCAAGCCTCCTCCAATACCACTGTCAAACCTGTGATCTCTACCCCCGAGAAGGACGGGGCAGATGCATGCAAACATCACCACCTACAAGCATTCTGACTTGGAATTATATTGCCATTCCTTCACTGTAACTGGATCTACATCCTGGAATTCCTGTACAGCACTGTGGCTGTACCTACACAGCATTGGTTGGTTTAGCAGGGGCTGGTTTAGCTCACTGAGCTAAATCACTGGCTTTTAAAGCAGACAAAGCAGGCCAGCAGCACGGTTCGATTCCCGTACCAGCCTCCCCGGACAGGCGCCGGAATGTGGCGACTAGGGGCTTTTCACAGTAACTTCATTGAAGCCTACTCGTGACAATAAGCGATTTTCATTTTTCATTTTTTCATTTCATTGACCAAAGTGGTTGAAGAAGAAGGCTCACCAGCATCTTTTTAAGGGCAATAGGGGATGGGCAGAAAATGTGGGCCTAGTGCGTGATGCCCATATCCTGCAAAATAATAAATAATGAAAGAAAACATAAGACACCAAGAGAGGAGGAGGCCATGGAGATCGGATGAGTCATAGCAGGTCAACCGCTCACTGCCATGCGTTCATATGTCAGAGGTAAAGAGCCACTCATGGCATAGGTAGCCTCCATTTGTGCATGGAACTTCACAAATGGAAACTCCAACAAATGTTTACACATTTCACACTGCCACTGTGCTGATGATACCCGAGGAGCATCGTCTGCATGAAGTTGAATAATTGTGCGCCTCTCCTGAGGAGAAGTGGCCATAGTTCTCACAGCCTCCACTACCTCCTCCCGTGCTTCTGTGTATAGTTCACCAGATTGTGCCACCCATTCTACATGTACTACAAAGACCACAAATGCAAGTGTTTCTGCGAAGCAGGCGTGGAAGCAATGGAGGGTGTGTAAAGGAATGGTTTCACCAAACATTCTTAAGTTTAGACCATGCATGAACAGGGCACTCATGACAGCCTTTAACAGCACAGGAAGCTGCTGACCTGCGGGAAAACCAATGATTGATTGAAGGAGAAGCTGTTTCACTTAAAACATGCCCCTGTAGCTGGTACAGCAGCAGGCGACATCAAAGTTTGGGGTAGCACGGTAGCAAAGTGGTTAGCATTGTGGCTTCACAGCGCCAGAGTCCTAGGTTTGATTCCCCGCTGGATCACTGTCTATGCGGAGTTTGCACATTCTCCCCGTGTCTGCGTGGGTTTCCTCCGGGTGCTCCGATTTCCTCCCACAGTCCAAAGATGTGCAGGTTAGGTGGATTGGCCCTGCTAAATTGCCAATAGTGTCCAAAAAGGGTAGGAGGAGTTATTGGGTTACGGGGATAGGGTGGAATAGGGCTTAAGTGGGTCGGTGCGGACTCGATTAGCCGAATGGCCTCCTTCTGCACTGTATATTCTATTCTATAAGATTCCTGCAGCACAGGAAACCATTTTAAGTCACTGCTACACGGTGCCACAGCCAAGGGTGGCACAGTTGCACAGTGTCACAGTGATTAGTACTTCTGCCTCACAGCGCGGGGACCCGGGTCTGTGTGAAGCTTACGTGTCTGCGTGGATTTCCTCCCGGTGCTCCGGTTTCCTCCCACAGTCCAAAGATGTGCCGGTTAGGTGGATTAGCCATGTTAAATTGCACCTGAGAGCCCAAAGATGTGCAGGTTATGGGATGGGGAGTGGGAGGTGGGCCGGAAGGCCTCTTTCTGCACTATAGGAATTCTATGGTTCTATGGTCACTGAATTGCAGTGCACCATCAGTGCAGATACACTCGCATCGGTGGTATTTGTAGCATGTGCAGAATGACCATCTGATCAACAATGCACACAAGCAGAGGAGGAGGTAGTGGAGGCTGCGAGGACTGTGGCCACTTCTCCTCAGAGGAGTGAGGAGAGGCCCATCATTGCTCAGCTTCATGTAGATGATGTGCCTCGGGGTGTCATCATCACAGTGGCAGATCCTTTAGCAGCAGTGTGAAATGTGTAGAGATTTTTTGGAGTTTTCCTGAGGCTGTGAAGTTTGGTCCACATGTGGAACCCAACAATGCCATGGGTTGCTCCATTTTTCTGATTTGTGAATGGATGGCATCTTTCATTGAGAAATTGGCATGTAATGGAGAGACAGACAGACCAAAGCACTTGGTGGATGCAGCGGTTGCACACAGACCTCCATAGAATTGCCTCATCCTCACAGTCTATGGAGTAATCGATGGTGAGATGGGCCAGCCACATATTTTCTTATTGTCAAGAGAAGAGCCACTTAGGCAACCACAGAAGTGCATCTCCGAGGACTGAGGAAGGCCAGGCAGAAGGCAATGGAAGCCCATCTGAAATAAAAAACAGAAAATGTTGGAAAAGCTGAGACAATCTTGCAGCATCTTCAGAATGCAAAGAAGTCACATTTGACTCGAAACGTTAACTCTATTTCTCTCTCCACAGATACTGCCAGACCTTCTGAGGTTTTCCAACATTTTCTATTTTTATTTCAGATTTCCAGAATCCACAGTATTTTTCTTTTATTTTGGTGTTCATTGGAAGGTGCTGTGATTCCTGAAGGCAAATCCTTAGTCCCTCTGATGGTGATCTCAGCACTACATGCTGGTCAGATGACTGAAGCTGCCGTGCACAGATACAGGTAACCCCTCGTGTGCTAGGGCCTCGTGGGGTTCAGGCACCCAGAGGATACAAGCTATGACCATATAGCACAATGGAGCATGAAAGGCAGCAGGCTGCCCATTTCAATTTCAGACACAGGAGCAGCACTCACACAAGTGATTGTGTGGGGGGGGGACTAGCACTTGGGGTTCACTGGATGATTTTGTATTAAACTGCAGAAGCATTTAACATGTAACGATAATTAAAAGTCTTGACATTCAATGTGTAAAGACTCATGCCTTTTATTTTACACAACAATTGATAGTGACCCAGATGTGAAATCAAATAAAAAATTGAGGAGCATTGAATGTCTGTGTCCCTGAGGGGTGCAGAGAGATGCTAAGGATCTCTGATGCAAGGTCAGCGGTGCTGGCTACGAGAGAGAACTGATTGGCTTGGCGTTCTCCCCATGTCTGCGTAGGTCTCATCCCCACAACCCAAAATTGTGCAGAGTAGTTGGATTGGTCACACTAAATTGTCCCTTAATTGGATTTAAAAAAAATAAAAATAAAGACTATTGTGACCGATTATAGATGGAGATCATAGAATCCCTACAGCGCAGGAGGAGGCCATTCAGCCCATTGAGTCTGCACCGACCCTCTGAAAAAGCACATTACCTAGGCCCACGTCTCCACCCGATTCCCGTAACCCAACAACTCCACCAAACCTTTTTTGACACTAAGGGGAAATTTAGCATGGCCAATCCACCAAACCTGAACCTCTTTTGGACTGTGGGAGGAAACCGGAACACCCAGAGGAAGCCCATGCCGACATGGGGAACGAATCATTATTGTGCAAAAGGAGGTCAATCGGCCTTTCGAGTCTGCACTGACCCTTGGAGAGAGCACCCTAGGCCCACATCTCCATCCGATCTCTGTAACCCAGTAACACCACCTAACCTTTTGGAAACTGAGCGGAAATTTCGCATGGCTAATCCACCTAACCTTAACACCTTTGTGACTGTGGGAGGAAACCGGAGCACCTGGAGGAAACAAACACAGGGAGAAAGTGAAAACTCCACACAGACAGACGCCAAGATTATCAATTAGAATGTGTCCCTTGGGCGAAGTAAAGATCAGCTGCCACAAAGCCATAATTGGGTAATGGATTGGAATGAGAAAACTACTGCCTCCACTTGACAATTCAAAGCCAGGTCTGACTCCCTGTGAAATACTGTTGTTTCACTTCACATTGCAATTGCAAAAATACTGTATAAGTTGATAAATGGTATTGAATTTGAGAAGACTGTAGGCCTGAGGCCACTCATTTTTACAATTTTGTATTTTGCATTTTATTTCTGTGCTTTGATTTTTAATATTTTAAAGTCACTTTGTATTTTCTCACTTGATAGATACTAATCTTAACCTAGCTATGATTGAGTTTAAATTAATTACTCAATAATCAGTCGTGAAGGGCAACACAGTGGTGCAGTGGGTTAGCCCTGCTGCCTCACAGCGCCGAGGTCCCAGGTTCGATCCCAGCTCTGGGTCACTGTCCATGTGAAATTTGCACATTCTCCCTGTGTTTGCGTGGGTTTCGCCCCCACAACCCAAAGCTGTGCAGGCTAGGTGGATTGGCCAAGCTAAATTGCCCCTTAATTGAAAATAATGAATTGGGTACTCTAAATTTAAAAAAAAAATAATCAGTCGTGATGTGTTATTGTCGATCTTGTTTTCTCTATGATCGGGCCGCACAGTTCTGTTTAGACTATGGGCGTGATTCTCCAGAAAGATTTCCAGAAAGAGCTCCCACCCCCCAACCCCCCATGTGTCCCCCAACTCTCCTTTCACCACCCCCTCTCCCTTAAACCCCCCCCAAACCTTTCTTCACCACCATCCCCACCACTGTGACCCACGTGTGTGGCTAACAATGCCCTCTCTGTGTCTCCACAGGAGCAGCTCTACCACAATCACAAGGAGAGGGCCCAGACTGCCAGAGGGGTGCCGGACATACAAATCCTCACAACCTTCAAAGAACGGGCCCTGGAGGTGACAGCGGTGACCGAGGACAAAGTGGCCACCAATGTGGAGGTCAGCGGACACCACAGAGGTGAGGCTGGACCCCACCATCGCTGGCCTCCCCCTCTGGGTCCTTCCCTGGCTTGATGGGCGGCCGGGTCCTCAGGGTGTGGGACAGGTTCTGGCATGTGGGTCACTGCCTCGAGCATCGGCAGACGCTGCTGCTGCCGCTGTCTGGCCGCCCGGCCTATCAGCAGTACCACTAGGGCCTGTTCTGCAGGGTTCAAAATACCGTCCATACCATTCAATATCTGTAAGGAATTTGGAGTGGGTGTTAGATTGACATACAGCGGTAACTCCCGCCCCAGAGCCCTCCATTCTCCATTGATCCCCCTCCCGCATGCCCAAAATGCCCAGCCTAAACACCCGGCTGCTGTGGACCACCCTCAATGGACCCTAGACCCTGTAACGCAGACACCTGCACATAACATCACCTGGACCGGGCGCTGGTCCCCTCCCTGTTCCACTCACCCGGAGCTGTATCCCATCCCCTGTATGTTCGGGTGTTGGCTGCTGCATGTGTAGACCATAAGACCATAAGACATAGGAGCGGAAGTAAGGCCATTCGGCCCATCGAGTCCACTCCACCATTTAATCATGGTTGATTTCAACTCCATTTACCCGCTCTCTCCCCATAGCCCTTAATTCCTCGAGAAATCAAGAATTTATCAATTTCTGTCTTAAAGACACTCAATGTCCCGGCCTCCACCGCCCTCTGTGGCAACGAATTCCACAGACCTACCACTCTCTGGCTGAAGAAATTTCTCCTCATCTCTGTTCTAAAGTGACTCCCTTTTATTCTAAGGCTGTGCCCCCGCGTCCTAGTCTCCCCTGCTAATGGAAACAACTTCCCTACGTCCATCCTATCCAAGCCATTCATTATCTTGTAAGTTTCTATTAGATCTCCCCTCAACCTCCTAAACTCCAATGAATATAATCCCACGATCCTCAGACGTTCATCGTGTGTAGTGCTGCCTCCTGCAGTGTTCAGGCATCACGGTCTGATTGGGATACTAGGTAATGACTCCCAAATGCTAACTAGCTCGCCCACTCATGGGAATCCACTAGGGTTATGTGAAGTGCTCACTTAACCATGATTGACAATTCTCTATTAACAATAGCCTTCAGCAGCACGGCCAGATGCCTCTGCGGTCAATGGGGATTATTGGTGGTTGGTGGGACAGACAGGCAGGGGCGAGGGTTGCCCACAGAATGGGTATACACTATCCAGGGGTTGGCATATTGGAACCTTGCGTGGCTGCCCCTCCAGCGTCTCCCCCTCCTCCCTTACCATGGCAGTCCCCCACACCCCGTCTAGCACTGGGGTGGCAAGCCCAGCACCCCCGGGCTCTTTACCTGTGAGCAAATATGGCTACTCACCTCCTCCCCACACAGTACCAGACTAACCGGCGCCACAGAAGCCCTTCAGCCAGGTTCACGTTTTTCAAACGTGTTCACTTGCTGGGGAGGCTGCTGAATGATGAGAGACCGTTGGATATGGGGTCCCTCTCATTAATATTGTTGCCTTCTTTACTTTGGGGTGAACCACAAGCTGTTTCTTATACCGATCAAATGACCACACACCAATATGGTAGCTTAAAAATACAGTTTATTAATAACACAAGACTTGTATCTCTATGCAATAATACACGAGGCTCCGTACTAAACTGCACCTAACGACTAAGATGGCCTTTACTTAACTTCGAGCGACCAGCACTGTGTGAGATAAGGCCTTTATCCGGGTCCACGTGGTCGGTTTGGCAGTTGTTGGGTTCGTCTCAGCTGGGCTCGTCCTTCAGGAATGGTCGCGGGTCCTTGAACTTGGTTGTTCTGTTGCAGTTGGTCGCACACAGGCGGGTCCCAAAAGAGATCGCTCTCTAGTGCGCAGGGCTTTTTATCCTTTGTCTCTTTTGCGCCCTTTTGGGTGATCATTACTCCGGGTCCAATGGATTAATAGGGTTTTCAATCACCGTCATCGATCTCAGCCAATTAGGGGGCGAATACCTCGAAAGCTGGGCGGGTCCCAGCTGTCATTGTCCCAGGCATGTTGGCCTTTCCAAAGGGGGGGGGTGGCGCCGGTTAGTCTGGTACTGTTGTAACTCCTTGATTCAAACTCTATTGTCCTGGGGGAAATGGTGATCGATTCTTAATGGATACAAGTTTCAGCCAAGTCTGGTTTCTTTGCGCAAGAAGCTGTGTACCTGTCTGTGTCCCAACGTGACCACAATTCCCATGGTCCTTTGCCGGTGGCCATTTTACATGGCTATAATATGGAAATAGGGTTTAAGTGGTGATAATTGGTTTCTCGCCCTACGGCGGGATCCCAATTTCACCAGAGAGTAGGCCGGTTGCATTGGCAACTGTTTGTCGCCTGGCGCGGTTCTCATTTTTGGCCTCTCCTGCTATTCACTAGCCTTGTTTCACTCGAGCAAGAGCGCAACAAGACCTGAGTATCACGCCCGTAAATCTTTTGTTTTTCACTTTCTCAAGTTAGAACACTGAAATAAGTTTTTTAAAATATATATCTTCAAAGTGCTGTTCTACTGGGGCTGGTTTAGCTCACTTGGCTAAATCGCTGGCTTTTAAAGCAGACCAAGCAGGCCAGTAGCACGGTTCGATTCCCGTACCAGCCTCCCCGGACAGGCGCCGGAATGTGGCGACTAGGGGCTTTTCACAGTAACTTCATTGAAGCCTACTCGTGACAATAAGCGATTTTTATTTCATACTGCATTCTGTGACCCTTGGACTACATACCGCGTTGCTGAGTAATCTTATCCGGTGTGGTTACACGAAGCATCAGGAGATGGTGTTTAATTGGTGGAGCTGGAGTGATGGCAGATGAGAAGAAACCGCCAAGAACTATGGAAACAATGTGAATTGTACAACGTCTGCTTAAGGTCCTTATGACAACATCTGGTAAGAGCTGAGATTTGTTTTGGGAAAGACTGTATAGCAGCAGGCTTCCAGCGGCTGCAATGAAGCAGCCAAAAATTCAGTTTAAAGAGAAATTGCTTCGGAGACTTAGGACTGCAGGCAAGTAGAATAGTCATCCACGGACAACAGGAAGGAGGGCCAGAAACAGAGTGACTGACCAAGGTGCTCACCTATTAGGGTTATTCAGTAACTTTGCCAAGGGGACGATAACTTGTGTACTAATATGGGAAAGCTATCGTGGATCAGACCAAATTGAAGGTTATCGTTTGTGTTTAAACAAACATCTGTCTGTCTTCCTTTCTTCAGCTATATACAAAGTTTTTTCTCCTTTCAATGAAGTTATCTTTCTTCCGTTATATATAATATTTCTTATATATAATCAATTATAATTTCCATTTTATTACAATCATTATTTAATAAAATTGTTGTTTTAACACAATGCTTATCAGAGTCATTCATTCCTGTTATGTCCTGGGTTCGGCTTCGAACCCAAGTGAGTCACTGAAAGGGACTCTCACCTCTCATTAAAAGACCTCAATCCAATATTGTCCTTACTTTTTGCTTGCCTTTTTATTTTTTTGACAAATGCTTAGATTAATGTTAAACACAAAGACGTTCCTCTTGTCTAATCTTAGGAATGATTGGAACAACACAGAGATTTCTCCTGATGATTATCATTCTCCGAGGGAACGGTTAGCTCACAGTTTTTACATTTCTTATTACTATTTATTTAAAAAAAATAAACTTAAAAAAATAAATTTATATATTTTTTCCAATTAAGGGGCAATTTAGCGTGGCCAATCCACCTAACCTGCACATCAATGGATTGTGGGGGTGAAACCTACGCAAACATGGGGAGTATGTGCAAACTCCACATGGACAGTGACCCAGGGTCGGGATTGAACCCGGGTCCTCAGCGCCGTGAGGCAGCAGTGGTTAGCTCACATAATACAATCTAGTAACATTTACCAGTAGGTGGCAATATAATGCCGCTAAGTAACTCAATCCAAGAAATTAGAACCATTAGGACGCATCAGAAGCTGAATGAAAGAACATAAAGTGACAGGAGAATCGGACAGGACAATGACTGAATCGTTAAGTTAATATTCAGAACATAGCAAGTGTGGTTGTTTGGAAAAAGCCAACGTTTCCCTTCATGACCAAAATGTCTGTGTTGTGGAGTAGGTAGAGTGTTTGTAAAGAGCCAGATCCCTCGAAAGTCAATGAGATAAATGAATCTGTTTCTTGGTGGTAATAGCAGAGGCAAATGTTGGTGAGGAGACTGTGGTTATACAGGAGACATGAAGATGAAGGTTTAATTAATTTTATTATAAGCACAAAAGTAAAGCTGTGCCTGCGACATACAATACAAATGTCCCAATCTGGGACAAACAGGAACTCCCGGTCTTGTTCTGGAATGGTATTTAAAGGGTTTGATAATGAGTACCAGCTGGACAGGCCTCTGCCCATTATCATGGGAACTTGTATTCCATGGGCTGGATTCTCCAAAAATGGGGCTTTGTCCCGACGCCAGCGTAAATAGGCTGGCGTTTTACTTTTGACTTTCCTTAAGAAAGTCCTGAGCGATTCTCCTACCTGCAGGGGGCTGGCAGGACCCAGAAGTTCTTCTGGCAGCTCTGGCTACGGATACGGGGCCGCACACTTCCTGTCGGGAGTCCGCACATGTGCATGGCGGTGGCCTGCAGCAGCCGCGCTGTGCGTGATGGCGGACTCGGACTGCGAACCCTCATCCAAAATGTAGGCCCCCCCCCCGTGAACACACCCACTCCTGGATCCATGCCTCCCGATCCCTCCCCTGGCCAACCATGAGACCCCCCCCACCAATCCGGTGATCATCCCCATGCCCCCCCCCCCCCACCAGGGCTGCCACGGACTGAGTCCGTAGTCACCACCCGAAGTCCCCGACGGCCGATACGTGGTTAGAACCACGCCGTTGGAAACTCGGCCAGCTTTGCGCGGTGAATCGGGGGGGTGGGGGAGCGTCTGCCAGTGGCCCCCTAGCCGCGCCGCGTAGCGATTCCTGGGGACATGGTACCACTGGTATCAGGGACAGGTGCTAGGGCCAGAGGCCCCCATGGTGCCGGCCACCGATGGGAGGAGGAGGGACAGAGTCCACGGTGCCAACTGGAACCACTGTGCAGCTGATTGGACCTGGTTGGGCACGGGGGTACGCACCTTGTGAACATGTTGGCCTTTCAAGGAGGAGATGGACCCGGACTCTTTGGTGCCGATATTTGGTGTTTCAGAGAAGCTGGAGCTCATGGAGAGGAAGAAGGCCAATGTCGTGGCCTTTGCCTCTCTGATTGGACAGCGGTGAATTTTACTGGAGTGGTGGTCGACATTGCCACCGGGGGTAGCAGCATGGTTGGGTGACTTGTACGACTTCCTGTGGTTAGAGAAGATAAAGTATTAGTTAAGGGGCTCAGTAGGGGGGTTTGAGAAAACATGGGGGATGTTTGTGACTGTGTTTGCGGAGCTGTTCGTCGCAGTGGATGGGGGGGGAGGGTTAAAATGGGGAAAAATCTGTACAGACCGTATAATTGATTGTTGGGAAGTTTGTCTCCCGGCTGTTTATTTGCTGTAACCTTGTTTTGATGCATGTTTGTAACAAAATACATTTTAAAAGAAAGATGTCGGCCTTTCACCCCCTGAAGACAGTGGTAACTGCACCCTTCTCCATCGCATCATCAAGCATTTCCACCATCAGCGGCATCGACATTCCTTAAACTTTCCATGAAACTTCACTGGGAACCCATCCGGCACCGATGCCTTACCTGACTGCGTCTTGTGGTTTCGTTTTTGATGTAGGGGAGGCGGATCTCACATGTGCCATTGCGCTAGCAAATGCAACGTTGGCTAGTGAACAGGAGCAAGGTGGGGGGAGTGGCCGTGGCAGTTGGAACCTGTATTGGCAGGTTTTGATGGACCTGGGAGGTGTGGGTGGTGGGGGGGATGGGGCCAGGGGATGAACCCATCGCTGCCTTCACTGCCTCCAACCCTAATGGCTCCTCTTTGCACAGAGAGAAAGTGCAAATACCACACAGACAGTGACCCAGCGGGCAATCGAACCTGGGACCCTGGAGCTGTGAAGCAACTGTGCTAACCACTGTGCTACAGCACCACATGTGTTCATTTTGGTCTTTCAGGGTCCTATTCTCTCTCTAGCTATACTTTTTCCTTTAATATACTTAAACATCTCTTTGGATCCTCCTTAATCCTCTCAGCCAAAGTTACTTCATACCCCATTTTTACCCTCCTAATTTTCTTACTGCACTGTATCCCCTTTACACTTCCAGGGAATCCTTCGATTCCAGCTGCTTGTATCTGATAGAACCATACTGTGGAAGGAAATCTTCCTGAAAACACTTCACAAATTCCACCCCATCTAAGCCCTTAACACTATGGCAGTTCCAGTCTATGTTGGGTAAATTATAATCCCCGACTATGACAACCCTATTACTACTGCAAGTCTCTTCAATCTTTCCTGCTGCTGAGGATCCCACCCCCCTGTCAATCTGGTTTAAACCCTCCTTTGTAGCACTAGCAAATCTGACCCCCCAGGATTTTGGTCCCCTGATGCACACAAAGACGAGAGTCTGATATAATCGAGGCTTTATTACGCTGAGATGTGTGGCCTCCTACAGCAGCTGACGAAATGGCTGCTGTACGGGGAGCACACATATTTATACTCTGCCTACTGGGCAGAGCCAGCAGGCAGGAAACTACCCCCGTACCTGTAGTACAGGGGCCTTACCGTAAAACACCTATATCAACATCCTATATATACAATATATACAGCAGTGGTGACTACCACATCCCCCTACAGTTCAGATGCAACCCGCTCCTCTTAAACAGGTCACCTCTGCCCCAGAAAATATCCCAATGATCTAAGAACTGAATCTCTGCTGCCTGTACCAATTCTTTAGCCACGCATCCCATCTGCCATATTCCCCTGTTCTTCCTGTCAGTGCATGTGGCACCGGAAGTAATCCAGAGGTTACCACCCTTGAGGTCCTGCTTCTTAATCTTTTCCTCAATCTCTATAATCACTCCTCAGGACCTCATTCCTAATTCTATTTACACCATTTGTGCCAACGTGCAAACGACTTCTGGCTCCTTCTCCTCCCCTGTGAGAATGTTGTGCAGCCGTTCCAAGATATCCTTGACCCTGGCAACACACCATCCTGGGCTCCCGTTTGTGGCTACAGAATCTTCCTGTCTGTCTATTTCTGTAACCCGCAGCAGTCATTGTAATCTTTCATCCTTACATTGAGAAAAGGCATTGAATGTTTAATGAGGCAAAATTAATCTTTATAAATTGAATAGTTCATCAGTATGATTTTACATTTATTAAATATTTAATTACAATAATCCATTACAGTACATACTGCATCTAATTCAATGTTGATCCCTAAGGTTGAGAAATTATTCATCAACAGAATAAATTGTGGGTAATCGATAAACATACTTTTTAAACCACTTTGTGTACAGTATTTCAGAGAAGATATGTACACTTTACAGAGTATGTGATTATGAAAATATAATAAAGATACAATTTGAAATGAATTTAAATTCAATGTTTCTTGGGGCTGGTTCAGCTTGTGCAAGAATATAATAAAATCATGCAAAGATAAATGAATTTGGCAGATGAAACATCAAACTTAATATTGTGGGGAGATCTCAAGTGAAGATGATTCAAGGTTTTTCAAATATACATGCACAAAACAAAGAACAACATGAAAGAGCAACAGGAAAGTGATTGAACGCTTATTTCATATTTGCCTTTTCTCAGAAATAGGAGGAAAAGATGCCTGAGTTAAATACATTTCCTGAGACTGCACCATTAGCAGGTCTCACAATCAGTAGGCAGCTTATTAGAAAATCAGGAGCAATAAATTGGAGATTTGTTCAAGGGAAGTAACTTTACTTTCTGGTTGAAGGGCAAAAGGGGTGACATCAGATTATCTGCCTGTTATACATCTCCTCAATTTTCTCTTCTCTTGACTTCAGAGGAGTCAAAAGCTGAGAAAGGTGCATAAAAATGGTGAATCCATTATTTCCCCATTTTATATAATTGACAAATGTTAAAATTACTCACAAACTACTTGCTATCCTTGAAATACAGTCAGTGATATGGGCTAAAGGAAAACTTGACCCTAATTTCCACTAACAGTGGTGGAGGAGCTAGGCAACTTAAAAATATTGCAGGAAAGACAAGGCAGAATTTACTACTCACTTCCGTGGCAAGTTTGATGCCCTGATTAATTCTGTGGTGGGAAGGCCTGTGGATGGCCTTCTGCCCGACCACCAAATGTGGGTAATTCATGCTCAATTAAGTGTCTCATCCCACTGCTGTTTTAATTAAGAGACTTGCTAGGCCAAATCTGAAGGCACTTAAGAGTCAACATTATACTCTAGCTCGAGAATCACATGCAGGTCAGACCAGGCAGACTTCCTTCGCAGAAGAACATGAGTGAACCAGATGGGTTCTTCATTTTATAACAATCGACAATGGTTTCATTGTCATCATTAGGCACTTAATTCCAGATCTGCTGAGGTGGGATTCGAACCTATGTCCCAGAGCACTACCCTGGATATCTGGATTACTTGCCCAGTGACAATGCCATTGTGTCACTGCCTCCACATGGTGCAGGAAAAGCTAAAGATGAACATTCACTTCAGGGTGTCCATGAGATACCCCAGAATGAGTCATAAGGCCTTTGCTGTTTTTAATTACTTAAACGAGAGTGAAGCTAGCTGAGTTTCCAACATTTGAGAGGGTATCCAACTAGGAAACTATTAAAATTTTCAGAAAATTTTAGTCAGAGTCAGAATTATTTAGATATGTAAATGATAGGTGCAACTGAATGTGGCTAAGCTTGAAATGGTGAATATTGGAACAACAAATCTAAAGATGTGTGTGTGTCAAATGGAAAGTGCTGGTCAAGGAAGGTCTTTGGAATTATAATGGATAAATTTAAGAACCAGTAAGTACGATGCACAACTGCAGATAAAATGACAAGAGCCTGGATTGCATTAGCTCAGCAACAACGCACAATTGAAAGAGGTCATATTGTTGTCATTAAAGGCTTTACCATTTGAAGTCTTGTGTGAATTTAATCATAGGGAATGTTTCACAGATGACAATTCTGTGCAATGGTGAGGGAGTTTGTTTGCTTCCTTTCGGGTTGCTCCAGGATTGAATGATGCCTCCTTGGAGTTGCTTGTGCAAGCAGTCAGAGAAAGAAATCACCCCAGAATGCTGCAGCTGAGAGAAAGAGTCCAGCAGATCTCACCAAGAAGGCATGCCTGGAGGAAGCAGCCATAGCAGGCATCCGTGGGGTTTGCAAGAACATCCTGTGCTGCCCGTTTACATCTTGGTGGTTACCATTGACCAGAAACTGCACAGGACTATTCATATAAATACTGCGGCTAGAAGAGCAGGTCTGAAGCTAGGGATTCTGTGGAGACTAACTCACCTCCTGACTTCCGAAAATCTGTCCACCCTCCAAAAGGCGAAGGTCTGGAGTGTGATGGAACATATTCTCCACGTGCTTGGATGAGTGCAGCTCCAACAACATTAAAACAGCTCAAAACCATCCAGGACAAAATAGCCCACTTGATTGGCACACCATCCACCACCTTAAGCATTAAATTCCTCTTCTACTGATGCATAGTGGCAGCCGTGTTAACCATCTACAGGATTCATTTCAGCAAATCTCCAAGCCTCCTCCAATACCACTGTCAAACCTGTGATCTCTACCCCCGAGAAGGACGGGGCAGATGCATGCAAACATCACCACCTACAAGCATTCTGACTTGGAATTATATTGCCATTCCTTCACTGTAACTGGATCTACATCCTGGAATTCCTGTACAGCACTGTGGCTGTACCTACACAGCATTGGTTGGTTTAGCAGGGGCTGGTTTAGCTCACTGAGCTAAATCACTGGCTTTTAAAGCAGACAAAGCAGGCCAGCAGCACGGTTCGATTCCCGTACCAGCCTCCCCGGACAGGCGCCGGAATGTGGCGACTAGGGGCTTTTCACAGTAACTTCATTGAAGCCTACTCGTGACAATAAGCGATTTTCATTTTTCATTTTTTCATTTCATTGACCAAAGTGGTTGAAGAAGAAGGCTCACCAGCATCTTTTTAAGGGCAATAGGGGATGGGCAGAAAATGTGGGCCTAGTGCGTGATGCCCATATCCTGCAAAATAATAAATAATGAAAGAAAACATAAGACACCAAGAGAGGAGGAGGCCATGGAGATCGGATGAGTCATAGCAGGTCAACCGCTCACTGCCATGCGTTCATATGTCAGAGGTAAAGAGCCACTCATGGCATAGGTAGCCTCCATTTGTGCATGGAACTTCACAAATGGAAACTCCAACAAATGTTTACACATTTCGCACTGCCACTGTGCTGATGATACCCGAGGAGCATCGTCTGCATGAAGTTGAATAATTGTGCGCCTCTCCTGAGAGAAGTGGCCATAGTTCTCACAGCCTCCACTACCTCCTCCCGTGCTTCTGTGTATAGTTCACCAGATTGTGCCACCCATTCTACATGTACTACAAAGACCACAAATGCAAGTGTTTCTGCGAAGCAGGCGTGGAAGCAATGGAGGGTGTGTAAAGGAATGGTTTCACCAAACATTCTTAAGTTTAGACCATGCATGAACAGGGCACTCATGACAGCCTTTAACAGCACAGGAAGCTGCTGACCTGCGGGAAAACCAATGATTGATTGAAGGAGAAGCTGTTTCACTTAAAACATGCCCCTGTAGCTGGTACAGCAGCAGGCGACATCAAAGTTTGGGGTAGCACGGTAGCAAAGTGGTTAGCATTGTGGCTTCACAGCGCCAGAGTCCTAGGTTTGATTCCCCGCTGGATCACTGTCTATGCGGAGTTTGCACATTCTCCCCGTGTCTGCGTGGGTTTCCTCCGGGTGCTCCGATTCCTCCCACAGTCCAAAGATGTGCAGGTTAGGTGGATTGGCCCTGCTAAATTGCCAATAGTGTCCAAAAAGGGTAGGAGGAGTTATTGGGTTACGGGGATAGGGTGGAATAGGGCTTAAGTGGGTCGGTGCGGACTCGATTAGCCGAATGGCCTCCTTCTGCACTGTATATTCTATTCTATAAGATTCCTGCAGCACAGGAAACCATTTTAAGTCACTGCTACACGGTGCCACAGCCAAGGGTGGCACAGTTGCACAGTGTCACAGTGATTAGTACTTCTGCCTCACAGCGCGGGGACCCGGGTCTGTGTGAAGCTTACGTGTCCTGCGTGGATTTCCTCCCGGTGCTCCGGTTTCCTCCCACAGTCCAAAGATGTGCCGGTTAGGTGGATTAGCCATGTTAAATTGCACCTGAGAGCCCAAAGATGTGCAGGTTATGGGATGGGGAGTGGGAGGTGGGCCGGAAGGCCTCTTTCTGCACTATAGGAATTCTATGGTTCTATGGTCACTGAATTGCAGTGCACCATCAGTGCAGATACACTCGCATCGGTGGTATTTGTAGCATGTGCAGAATGACCATCTGATCAACAATGCACACAAGCAGAGGAGGAGGTAGTGGAGGCTGCGAGGACTGTGGCCACTTCTCCTCAGAGGAGTGAGGAGAGGCCCATCATTGCTCAGCTTCATGTAGATGATGTGCCTCGGGGTGTCATCATCACAGTGGCAGATCCTTTAGCAGCAGTGTGAAATGTGTAGAGATTTTTTGGAGTTTTCCTGAGGCTGTGAAGTTTGGTCCACATGTGGAACCCAACAATGCCATGGGTTGCTCCATTTTTCTGATTTGTGAATGGATGGCATCTTTCATTGAGAAATTGGCATGTAATGGAGAGACAGACAGACCAAAGCACTTGGTGGATGCAGCGGTTGCACACAGACCTCCATAGAATTGCCTCATCCTCACAGTCTATGGAGTAATCGATGGTGAGATGGGCCAGCCACATATTTTCTTATTGTCAAGAGAAGAGCCACTTAGGCAACCACAGAAGTGCATCTCCGAGGACTGAGGAAGGCCAGGCAGAAGGCAATGGAAGCCCATCTGAAATAAAAAACAGAAAATGTTGGAAAAGCTGAGACAATCTTGCAGCATCTTCAGAATGCAAAGAAGTCACATTTGACTCGAAACGTTAACTCTATTTCTCTCTCCACAGATACTGCCAGACCTTCTGAGGTTTTCCAACATTTTCTATTTTTATTTCAGATTTCCAGAATCCACAGTATTTTCTTTTATTTTGGTGTTCATTGGAAGGTGCTGTGATTCCTGAAGGCAAATCCTTAGTCCCTCTGATGGTGATCTCAGCACTACATGCTGGTCAGATGACTGAAGCTGCCGTGCACAGATACAGGTAACCCCTCGTGTGCTAGGGCCTCGTGGGGTTCAGGCACCCAGAGGATACAAGCTATGACCATATAGCACAATGGAGCATGAAAGGCAGCAGGCTGCCCATTTCAATTTCAGACACAGGAGCAGCACTCACACAAGTGATTGTGTGGGGGGGGGACTAGCACTTGGGGTTCACTGGATGATTTTGTATTAAACTGCAGAAGCATTTAACATGTAACGATAATTAAAAGTCTTGACATTCAATGTGTAAAGACTCATGCCTTTTATTTTACACAACAATTGATAGTGACCCAGATGTGAAATCAAATAAAAAATTGAGGAGCATTGAATGTCTGTGTCCCTGAGGGGTGCAGAGAGATGCTAAGGATCTCTGATGCAAGGTCAGCGGTGCTGGCTACGAGAGAGAACTGATTGGCTTGGTGCCAATGTCCTTGTATGAAGTGCCTGCTGATCAGAGAGTTGTGAATCTCCCTGTCATGGATGTCACTGCCTATGAGCTGGGTGGCATGGTACCACCTTTATCGTCTGGTCCCTGCTGAGGTGGCTCATTCTCATACAAGGATGTGGCTCACTCAGAACTCTTGTTCCAACACTACTCCCCTCTGGAGCACCAGGTTGGCAATGCAGAGTATACCCTTGAGGGTGTGAATTGAAGGGCTCCTTCACATTTACCAAGGTATCTAAACTTTAGAAACAAAAGGCCATGGTTGGCTCGATGGTGACCCTTGTCGAAAGGCAACAGTTCGATGTGCCCTTTACCTTGTGTTGGGGTTGTATACAGGGGTCAGAAGAGGTAACTTCAGTGGATACCCCTTGACCCTCAGGATCCAGCCGCAAAGGCACTGTGGTGGTCGAATAACGGAGGTAATTGGTACTGTCAATGGATGTCAGAGCTTTGGCAGACTCTGGAAACCTTGCACACAACAGCATAATCTGCTTTCGGTAGACAAAGATGGCTTGAGGAAGTGGAACCCTTCTCTGTTCACATGCTCTCAGGGAGTTTTGATAGTCACATGAGCACAGCTAATGTCCCACTGCACCTGGGGAAATCGAACTTTGGGCTCAATGCTGACTGCCGTCTCTGATTCACATCAGATTGGTAGTGAACTTGGTATATTGGCCAGTGAATGACATTCATGGCATCCTTTATGCCGTGTTGGGATGCTGACTGAGAGCTGCCATCTAGATCTCCACATGATCACTGCAACAAACCACAAGTAAAGAGTCTCAGTGCCAATATCATCTTTAAATTTACAGATCTAATGGGAGGGATTCTCTGTTAGCCGACGCCGAAATCGGGAAAGACAATTGGGTGGAGAATTGTGATGCCAAAATCTCATGAGGCGCCGATTTGACGCCACATCGCAATGTTCCAGCACCTCGGTGCAGTTCACTTGTGCTTTTAAAAATTGTGAAACCAACGTGGAGGCTGCTGAGGGGAGAGAGAGGGGATATGGAAAATGTTCAACATCACCATAGTTTGCTGACACTTGTGCCACTGACTGGGTGGCTTCTGCCAGGGCCAGGGGGAGTAGCGGGGTGGCCAGGAGGTGGGCTGTGGGATAGCGGAATCGGTCCAGGTGTGGCTCCAATTTTTCTGTCGTCAAAGTCCACAAGTTCTGTGTTGGCATAAACAGTTAGTCTCAGAAACGGAGGATCCGGCCCAGGGTGTCCACCACTTCCCATTGGCATCAACTCCTGCATACCACATTGGACATCTCTATGCAGCTGAACCTCTTGCTCCCATGCACATTCCTCATCCACATTTAATAGCTTCCTCAACCTACCAACTGCTGCAAAGCCACTCCATGTGGCTGCATCTCCATCTTGATGTCATTCTCCTCCTGATTGGACTAGTCAGAATCTGGATGCATTAACCCCACAGCCAAAGGACTCCACTATGATGAGCTTCTCAACAACCGTGTCCTTCCTCCAGTAGCTAATGTGAACCTGGGAAACACCTTTCCACCAACAGCACTTCACTTGAACCTACCCTCTACAGCGCCTCCAAACTTCATAGCGTCACTCTTTCAACATGCAACCTGCAGGCTGCTTCATATAATGGCTGGCAGCTCCCTCCCCAACACAGCTACTGCTAAGATTGTGGCTTGTTTGAGTAGGCAACGCTCTTATCTTCCATGCTTCCTGTGCACCCATTGACAAATTCAGAAAAAGGTAGTAAAATATCTGACAATTGGTTATTCAATAACATTAATTAGCTGCTCACCACTGATATGCCAGCTGCTGATCTGTCCCGTCATCGGTGCTAAGCAACATTGGTGGATGGTGGAAAGACATTAGGGAAGTTGGCCTGAGCCATTTTACTCGTCCCACCGCCTTGCCCACTTCCAGGCCGGCCTCTACGGGGCCCGCAGCATTCTACACAATGGCATCCTTTCCAATTTTTTGTTCATTGGAGTGAAGAGTTAGCTACCAATGAATGTGTTAAAATTGAGATATAACTGGAAGGGAAGTCAAGCATATCTTTTACCCTCAAATAATAATTGAATTGTGCAATAAAGTAACAGGAAAGGCAACTGAAGCTGTCAGTGTAAATGAGTTAGAAACCTTTGAGGAAAGAAGGGACTAAAGAATACAGTGCAAAATAGGTGAATGAGGTGATTTTGGACAGAAACATTGGTTTGTTTGAGCCTCAGGACTTTTTTGTGTCCTGAATTCCTTTAGTGTTTTTTTAGTCCACAGGTACATTTTCATTTAACCAATTGTGAACATCAGTCTGAATTTTCTTCTTCCAATTGAAAAACTCCCGCCTGCTTTTGATGACGTGTTCAACGTCTTCGGCCAATTTTCCTTCTTCACTGGTACTGTTCAGAAATAGTTCAAACTGTAAAAGAAACATAAAAATGTCGGAAAAAGCTGAGTATTAGAAATATGGGGCGGAGAATCACCGGGGATCGGCGTGAATCCCACCCCCGCCGGCTGCCGAATTCTCTGGCACCGGAGATTCGGCGGGGTGGGAATTGCGCCGCACCGGTTGGTGCCCCCCTCCCCTGGCGATTCTCCGCCCCGAGATGGGCCGAAGTCCCACTTGTTCTATGCAGGTCCCGCCGGCGTAAATTGGACTAAGTCCCTTACCGGCGGGGTCCGGGGGGGGGGGCGCGGGGTGGTCTGGCCCCGGGGTGTGCCCCCACAGTGAACTGGCTCGCGATCGGGGCCCACTGATCCGCGGGCGGGCCTGTGCCGTGGGGGCACTCTTTTCCTACGCGCAGGCCATGTAAGCCTCCGCCATGGCCGATGGGTAGTAAAACACCCCCTGCGCATGTGCAGACCGCGCCGGCCGATGGAGTCCCTTCAGCCACGGTTGGCGCGGCGCCAAAGGCCTTCCACGCCGGCCGGCAGGGCGCCAACCATTCCAGGGTGGGCCTAGCCCCTAAAGGTGTGGAGGATTCCGCACCTTTGCGGCGGCCCGACGCCGGAGTAGTTCACGCCACACCGTCCCACCGGGACCTTCCGTCCTGCCGGGTATGGGAGAATCCCGCCCATGGTTACTATGGAAATAATAGTATATTAATCAGCACAGCTTTGTTAAAGAGTGCTCGAGAAAACATATAGTAATCAATGTGAATGATGTTTTTTCTACCCTGCTGTACACTTAGCCATCTAACTGAAGAGAAGTGACGGGAAGACACAAAGGGGCTGGACCCTACATCGGCAGGATCATCCATTTCACCGGCAGTGCACTCACGGCCGCTGATTTCCCGATGGCATGGGGTGCCCACAATGGGAAACCCCATTGGCTGCTGCCAGGTTGGAGGTTCCCGCCTCCGACGAGGTAACTGGTTCAGCAGGACGTAGAATCCCGCCCAAAGTTCTTTCCCACACAGAAGCTGTCTGACTCACCTCTGCCCATTTGTTGCTGAAACCCTCACCAATATTGCCTCCAAACATGTCTATTCTACCACTCTCCTGGCAATCTTCCAACTACCACTCTGTATTTTTCTGACCCTCTAAAACTGCATTTCCTTAATCCTATCCTGGATTGTTCTAATTGCCTGTTAACTATAGACACAATGGGTGGGATTCTCTGATCCTGAGGTTAAGTGTTGACGCCGTCATAAACGCTGTCGCATTTTACGACGGTGTCAACAGGCCCCCCAGGAGCAGCGGTCCTGAGCCCTACAGGGGGCAAGTAGGGCACTGGAGCGACTCACACAGCTCCAGCTGTCGATACTGGCGTCAAATGGGCATCGTGGGTCTGCGCTTGAGCGCTGCGACTATCTTCCTTCTCCGTGCCGGCCCCGATGCAACATGGCAGAGAGCTACAGGGGCCGGCGCGGAGTAAAAGAAGCCCCCATCAGGAGAAGCCGGCCCACCAATCTGTAGGCCCCGATCGCGGGCCAGGCCACCTTGGAGGGCCGCCTCCCCCCTGGGATCGGATCCCTCCTCCCCCCCCCCCCCCCCCCCAAATCAGGCCGCCCCCCGCACACTGCATGCCGAGGTCCCGCTGGGTAAGACCACGTGAACGGCGCTGGCGGAACTCGGGCTTTCTGGTCGGCTACTCGGGCCATCCTGTGCGGAGAATCCCGGGGAGGGGGTGCTGGTGCCGCGCTGACCGCGCTGGCGGCAATGGCGCTGATTCTCTGGTCACGGAGAATCAGCGGACCGGCGTCGGGGCGGGTCGCTTGATTTGTACCTGGCCCGGCGACCCTGGCCCCGGGGTCAGAGAATCCCGCCCAATGTTTCCACTGCATTGCACCCGGCGCCTGTTTGGCCCTGCTGGGTATATCACAGGAGAGCCCCATATCGGGCTTCACGCTGGGCGCAATATTTCACGGAGTCAACCAACCCACGGTGCCTGCCGAGTTCAGCTCCCTACTGCTGAAAAACATTTTAAGCGTGGACTTGAACGGGGAAAAACTCTCCAAGGCTCAAAAACCTGACAGAATGTGGGTGAATCTAGGTGCAAAATCTAATGGCTGAGTGGCACCCGACCCGGGAGGCGGCGTGGCTGATAAATCTCGCGGGAAGCCTCTCACAAAATTTAACTGGCTCGCTGCACCTCGCAATGAGCGGGACCCAAATCTGTATATTCAAGTGTGCAGTAAGGCACACGGGAATATGCACTCATCATAGTTACCCAAGGTGTGGGATCTAATCCCGGTGCCTCAGAGACCCCGAACGCCGGATAGCTTGGGGGCACTTCCAGGCGATTGGGGCCTCCTGGGTGGTCGGGCTCTGGCAGGGTGGTATCCTGGAACCCCTGATGCCACCCTGGCACAGCTAGGCTGGTAGTGTTACCTGGCAGTGGCAATCACATGCCACTCTGGCACTGCCAGGGTGCCAGGCTGGTACTGCCAAGGTGCCTGGATAGCTTTTTGCCTGTGCCAGGACTCGGGTCGGGGTGCCCTGCACTTATGCAGTGGGGTGCAAGGGGCTTGATTACCCCTTTTAGGTGAGTTGAGGCAGTTGGGGGGTCCGGAGACCATGCTGGGGAGGGTGGTCTCAATTGTGCCCCTATCTCTTCCTGCACTAGCAAGCGGAGCCCATTGTGCAGGAAATGGGACTTAGTGTGGCATTCCTCGCCGAGGCCCTGAAATGAAGCAGCCTCCCGTTCAATACTGAGGTCTGTCTCTGCGCTGCCTATGATGGGGAACACCGCGCTAAATGTGGTTGATGCGGAACTCTGTTTCATTTCCGCTAAACTTCACCCTAGGTCTGTATCTCACCCAAAAAGCTGCTGGGAAACTCCCGCCAAACCTGCACAAAATGACACAATCATTTTTTGGGTGAATTGCGCTGCATATCTTTGCTAACCTAAATTGACTCTTGTTCTCCAATGCCTCAAATTCAAAACGCTCCTCCTCATGTTTAAATTAATTCCTAGACTCCTTCCTCCCTCCCTCTGTAACCTCCTCCAGTTTGACATATCCCCCACCTCCAAACCTTTCACTTCTCTGACTCAGTCTTTTCAAATTCCCTTCCTTTCATCTTGTGGAATGATGGGCGGGATTCTCCGCCAGTGGGATGCTCCGTTTTTCCAGCAGCCCGGGTGTTTCCTGACGGCTGGCATAACGGAGAATCCCGCCGGCGGGGTGAGGCAGAAATGTGGCCGGCGGGATGGAGCATCCCGCCGAATGTGTCTGTTTCCTCACTCTGAAATCTTCCCCCTCTTAACTTTAAGATCCTTCTTAAAACTCACCTCAATGGCCATGCTTGGTCATTTTTCCTAATAGCTCCTTCTGTGGCTTGGCATCCATTTTTTTCTTTACACTTTTGTAAGGGAATTTGGAGCATTTTTATATCAAAGGCGCTATATAAGGCCTATATTGTTGCAACCGAAGATTATGGTCAATCCTTTCCAACATGGGTTTAGGATTTAATGTCAGGTTTTGGCTTGAGGGTTAAATACTGCCTTATCAGCCAGGTAGGCTATTTTAAAATATTGTATTCAATGGTAATAATAATTCAACATATATATTCATAAGGCTTTTATCAAACTCTCATACCTCTTGGAATTCAAAATCAGTCAGAAGTCCATCAGACAAAATGTAGAACAAAGATGTCAGGCCAAAATAATGTGTAGAGCTACAATGAGGAAAAATAATTTGAAATATAAATACAATTATAATCTTATGTAAAGATTATTATCAGTGCTATCTTGCCTCACTTGGTAGTATTCTTACGTCTGAGTCAGAACAATGTGCTTTCAAGCCCATCCAGGGCTTTAATGTATGATATGGACTCATCCTCCAGTGCAGCATTAAGGGATTGCTGTATTGCTGAAAGTGCTGGGCGGAATTCTCTGTTAGCTGACGCTGAAACGCGACAAAGTGGAGAATAGGTTCCGACGCCAAAATCACTCAGGCATCAATTTAACGACAAATCTCAATTCTCTGTCACCTTGACAGCGGCGTCAATGCGTTCCGTACCGCACACACGGTGGGCACCGTTTGCATGTCATTAGCGGACCCGACCCGGTATTCTCCGGTGCCTGCATGATTCTCCTTCTCCCTAGGGCTGAGTTCCCGACGGCGCGATTGACTTGTGCTTTTAAAAATCGTGGAACCGGCGTCGTGCTGATAAGGGAGAAAGAGGAGGTAGGACATGGAGAGGCGCGTCTATGGGCTGCCGGGCTGGTCACTGGCCGGGCTGGCTGGGGTGGGGGGGTTCTGCCAGGGCCGGGGAGGGAGGAGATGACAGGCGAACAGGCCGAGTGGCCGGGGTGACCCTCCACTGGTGTCGCCATTACCGTGACCTGCAAGGCAGCCATCTTGCTGTGCACCCCACTGACCATCCACCTTGGCCGCTGGTTCTGCAGAATGACACCAATGATGGGTGCCCCCAACCCACCACCCTCGTATCCAACACTCCGCCATACCCCCCCACCCGACTGCCACATGCCGGAGTGGCCCACCCAGGGGAATGCCCACTGTAGGCCCTCCAGGCTACCGGGAGGGGCCGCGGAATGTACCGCTGGCAAGGGCAGTGGCACCCCTGGCATCAAGGACAGGCACCAGGGCCAGAGGCCCCACAGTGTAGGGTAATGATGGGGCCAGGGGTGCAGAGATGGGATGGGGGGGGAGGATATGCTGGGGCGGAGCCCGCAGTGCCAACTGGGGCCACTATATGGCCTGTTGGTCCTGGCTGGGCACATGTTGGTCTTTCAACCCCTGCAGAGAATGGACATTGGAATTCAACCAGCTATGGTGGCCTTCTTGCTAGTCACCGCAGCCCTGGGGGATTTCTTGCAGCAATACGAGCTGGAGTTGCCTGAGGAGGTGGAAACTGCAGCAGCGGAATGTGCAGCAGCGGAGGATGCCGCAGCGGAGTATGTCGCAGAGCAAATCATGGCCACCTGGCACCGCAAGGGTATGGGGGAGGACACCTGCTCCCAGTGGTCGTCAAGGTGACGGTCGCCTTGAACTTTTATAAGACCTCCACAACATTGCGCAGCAGAGGGGCGTTGTGCTGGAAGAGGATGAGGATCACCAGGTCTCGTCCAACAAGGAGGATACGGGGGAGGGAGAGGATGGGCAGGTCATGGAGCCCAGGCAGGCATGGAAGGCTATAAGATGTGTGCGCAAGGGCCAACACCCATGGGACGCTCTGATAGCCTCCCGGTTCACCAACTGGGGGTTGGGGAGGGGGGATGACACTGGTCAGGGGCATGGACATGGCATCGCACCCTCACACACCTCCTACCCGCCAGGCCAGCCCTCGTCTGCAACTCGTTCTGTGCTACATACCTGCCCCACTATGGGGTGCGGGCCCTGGGTTGGCAGTAACACCACGGGATTGGTTCATGGGATGGAGGATGATGATTACCCGCTCTTTGATGAGCTCTGGTGCTCCACATCGTTTGACAATGTCTGACTCCTGCCCACCGCAGCACTTTCCACCGTCCACTGGGTGATCCCTGAATGTGAGCTGGTCATTCCATCTCACGGTGCCATCGAATCCCTGGGTGACGGTGGGGGATGGTTGTGGGGGGAAGGGGGGGGGGAGGGGTGCCCTCTGGCCCCTGGGCTACTCCATGGGCCGGGGATGCGAGCAGAGCTATCCCCTGAGGCTCCTAGCCCTGAAGGCCCGCTCTAGTCTTGACCAGGTCTGCACGCTCTCAGCCATTGAGCACAAGGAGCGGACCATCTTGATCTGGGACGACGCCACATCACCCTCTGGGTTTGTGTCACATCAGCCAGAGATTGCGCCATCTCCCGCTGAGAAGGGGCCCCCTTCCTCTGTGTCTGTGCCACATTGGCCAGTGCCTGGGCAATGCCTCTGACATTTCCAGCCATGGCCTGCTGTGACTGGTTCACTCTCAGGAGCGCTGCTGCATTTTCCAGGTGGCTCAGGCACATGGCTGCCTGTGAGACGGCAAGCCAGTCCTGGGCCTCGGCCAACACCCACACAGAAAGCCCCAGGCCTCAGAAATGCTGATCCATAGCCAAAACCATTGCCCCCAATGCATCCACCACGGATGCCACACGTGTGGTGTTGGCCTGGTGGCACGTATGATCGGCACCACCTCCTGCTCCTGTACGCAGTTGGACCCCCCAGCTGCACCTGCAGGTACTGGATGCTCGCTGACAATCCCTCATATAGTCCCTGACTCTGCGATTGCACCTCCACAATCGAAGGGATTGCCCGTTCCAGAAATCGGAAACCTGTCTGGACGGCAGCTCGTCCCTGTGGTCGGCCTGCTCTCCGACCGTCCGCCGCCTTGTGTGTTCTTACTTCCACCTGCTGTACTGGATCAATTGTGTGGTGTGCACCAGATAGTGTCCCAGGAGCCTCTTCACTAAAGTGTCCAACCAAGGTGAGTGTCTCTGGGATGGTGGATGGTGTTGGAGACAGCTGTGACAGGAAGTCGGTGTCATCCCCGGACTTGGGTTCCGGGGCACCCTGCATCTCGGCTGGAGGGCCGGTGTCCGAGCCGCTCTCAGCGTCACTGCTCGGCTCATAGGACGGCTCCGGCTATGGCATTGGCTGGGGGCGGGGACACCAGATGGACCTGACCCATCTCCAGCAAGTTCTGCAAGACACAAGACAAGATGCATGATTAGACCGTGGGCCTAGGAGGAATGGGGTTGTGACGGTGGTGAGGATGATGGTGGCGGGGGTGAGGGTGGTGTGGGGGTGAGGGTGGTATGGGGATGAGGGTGGGGGAGTGGTTTTGCGAGGGAGGGTGGTTGATACATGCAACTCAGCAGGATCTCAACTGCACAATGTCGGCAGGTGCAGGCCACCTTTAAGCGTTCGTGAACTGGGTGCCATTAGATACTGGTATGCTGCTGACTTTATCTTCAAGGGAGAATGTAATTTTTAAAAGTTTTACGCCAATGAGTATTTATGAAATGCAAATTAATAGGATCCCACCACAGGCTGGCCTGAGGCTTCACATGCCACTGACCTTGGCCGGGATTCTCCCCTACCCGAATTCTCCGCAGCTTTAGGGGCTAGGCCCATGCCGGAGTATTTTCCGCTCTGCCGGCCTTTGGCGCTACGCCACCCGGCGTCGGGGCTGGCCGAAAGGCCTTCGCCGGTCCGCGCATGGGCCGGTGCGGCAGTGGCCACTGACGTCACCACCGGCGCATGTGCGGTAGGGGGGGTCTCTTCCGCCTCCGCCATGGTGGAGGCCGTGGCGGCGGCGGAAGAAAAAGAGTGCCCCCAAGGCACTGGCCCGCCCGCCAATCGGTGGGCCCCGATCGCGGGCCAGGCCACCGTGGGGGCACCCCCCGGGGTCCGATCGCCCCGCGCCCCCCCCAGGACCCCAGGGGCCTGCTCGCGCCGCCAATCCCGCCGGCACCAGAGGTGGTTTAAACCACGTCGGCGGGATTGGCCTGCCAGCAGCGGGACTTCGGCCCATCGTGGGCCGGAGAATCGCCGCGGAGGGCACGCCGAGCGGCGGGGGTGATTCCCGCTCCCGCCGATTCCCGGGTGGCAGAGAATTCCGGCCAAGGCGGGGGGTCGGAGAATTCCGCCCCTTATCTTTGAATCTCACTTTATCTCTGAATCGCAACCCGCCATCCGGTAATTGAAATTTCATATCCCGCCCAATTAAGTCACTCTGCACACTGTGTTTCCTGCTCTTGTGGGCTCCATACAATCTTCCCCATAATGTCTGTCTCAGGAGATAAATGAGTGGGCAGTTGCTGATGTCAATAAATCTATCTATTTCTTTCTTAAATATAATCAGTGATTTGGCCAGAGAATTTCTGAGTGAATAAGTTTCTCCTCATCTCGCGCAGGATTGGAAAATCACTGGGGATGCACGAATTGCGCCTTGCCGCTCCTACACCAGGGATCATATTGGGGCACCAATCGCGTCTGCGCGGTCGCCGCAGTGCCGGTAGGGTCCTTTGAAAGCGCCCCCCCCCCCCCCCCCCCGGCGATTCTCCGCGTTCGACGGGCCGAGTGCCCACCAAGTTTCGCTGAATCCCGCCGGTGTCGTTTATGTATGTTCCTACACGACGGGAGCTTGCCATTCTAGCTGCGGGGGCCATCTGGCTGGGGGGATGGGGGGGAGCCGAATCTGGGGAGGGGGGGGACTCCACGGTGGCCAGACCTGCAATCAGGGGCAACCGATTGCTGGGCGGGCTCATTCTGGGGGGGCCTATGTTCCTCCGCGCCGGGCCCCTGGAGGCCTCCACCATGTAGCCCGCGGGCCAGCGCGGAGACAGCCATGGCGCGCATGCGTGGATCTGCACCGGCCATGGCCATGCATGCACGGGCCTGCGCCAGCTGTAGCGGGTGGGCATTCGGCGCCGGAGCAGCGCACAGCACTTCGGCGCCGTTCTAGCCCCCGAGGACGGGGTGAATGCATGGGCCTGGAGGCCCATTGACGCCGGCGTCGCTCGCGCCTGTTTTGACGCTGGCGTCAACACTTGGTTGGGATTTCGGAGAATCCCGACCCAAGTCTGTGACCCCTTGTTCGAGACTCCCCACCAGCCAGAGGAAACAACATCCCTGCATCCAATCTGTCCAGCTCTATCAGAATTTTATACATTTCATCCTCTCAGTCTTCTAAATTTCAGTGAATACAGGCTCAGTCAACCCAATCTCTCCTCATACAACAATTCTGTCATTGCAGGAATCAATCTGGTAATCCTTCACTGCATTCCCTCCAAAGCAGGTATATCCTCTGCTTTAGTTTGAAGGAGACCAAAACTGCACACAATCAGCTAATGGAAGCTATGAGGGCCCTGACAATTGGAGCACTCAGAGGTGCGCTAGAAGGAGCACTCTTGAAGCATCAGGGTGGCACAAGTGTTTAAAACTTTGATGTTAATTAGTGGCTTTTATGTTTCAATAAATTCTGTTGGTGCATTCATTCCTCCATCCTTTATACAGTGACTGGTGGCTCCTGAGTGGCTCTGTAAACTCTTGGACCCATATCTACCTGTTTGTATGTGGTGAAGGGGGAGTCTGGCTATCCCTATGTATCGGGCACTGGACTTGTCGTGACTTGGATGCTAGTAACTAATATGCCTGATGCGAAATGGAGATGACGTGACCTGCAGGTGACTTGTAGCAGGCCGATCAGATAAGTCATGTCTACTGGAAGCAGCTGTGAATTTGGCTGTCAAGAGCTTCCCTGGTACATATCTCCAAGGCGCTGGCTTTTGGTGCTGATGGATCATCCTCCAATCCTGCCTCCTTGCCCTACTCCTCCGCATCCTCCTCAGTAGAAGAGGACTGAATTTCATCTATGTCCTCCAGATGCTAGGGTCGCATAGATGCTGTGAGGTTCTTAGCAGCAGAGGAGATAACATTGATTCTGGAAATTCTCTCTGGGTGATATTGCAGAGCTCCTCTGGAATGCCCCAGGCAATGGAATCTCATCTTGGGCAGTTTTATTCTCTGTTCGGTCATGGGCTGGATCAAACTGTGGAAACACTGTATCATTCCTCTGCTTTAGTTTGAGGGTTTCTCACTGTCAGTAGTCTTCCGAATTCCACGGAACATCCATCCATGGAGGCACGCGAGGAGCTAGAGCAACTGTAGAAGGTAGGAGAGTGGGTGCACACATACATTATGACTGGGAAATGGGTGTACAACTGCAGGGTATGCTTCCACTGGTCATATACCAGTTGGATGTTTATGGAGTAGAAGCCCTTCCTGTTGATGAAGACTCTAGGCTGCTCTGGGGGAGCTTTGATGGCCACATATGTGAAATCTATTACACCCTGCGTACATGGAAAGTCTATGGGCACAAAGCCAATAGACCTCTCAGCCTGGCCAGCAAGAATGGTAGAGTTCAGAATTGCAGAATCTCTTCAGCCTTTTAAACCTGTGCATTGGTCACCTCTCTAATATGGCTTCCTGCGATATCCCACACATGACTTGTTGGAAGGAGCTGTAGGTGTAGTGCAGAGCTGCGGTGATTTGCAGTGTCACTGGTATCAAGTGCCCAACAAGTCCCCTCAGTCATTACGTTGTCCTGCAGCGTTATGTAGTGGTAGGTAATGGACTCTCTTGAGAGGTTCAGTTACCTCTGGCACTGCAAGTAGAAAACAGCAAGGGCCATCTTCACCCCCTTTTCTGCTGTTGTCCCACATGGCATCCTGATGTGGTCTGTCCAGCCGCAGGCACCACTTCTTGTTATCACTGCTGCTCCATTAATGCTGGTTCTTGATGCAGATTTCCTCTGCACCTCTCCTCCCCTGCTTGTAGATCCAGGAGGACCAAGATGATCATTCTCATCTTTAGGTTTCACCCCTTCACTGTTTCTGTCCTTGGATGCAGTGTACAGTCATTGCTCCTCGGAGCAACTCCTCTCCTTCCTAGCTCTACCATCCTCAACTCCATAGGTCTGCCCCTCTCTTTTCAGAGCCTGCACCTCAGCTCCTCAGCGCTGCATTTTGTCATTCTTGTCCTGCCCCTGGCTTCCTCAGAGCTGCCCCTCTCCACCCTGGCTCTGCCCCTCAGCTCTCTAGTGTTGGCCCTCTCCTTTCTGGTTCTGGAGCACCACAGCAATGTTCATCTATGCTTGGGACATGTTCTTGTGTGACTGGGCCCTCCTGTCCTGGGCCTCAGTCATGGATATCACAGCATGAGCCAAGTCTTGGACGAATCAGACGTTAATCAAACTTCTTGTCCCAGGCTTTACACTGTGGATGCCACCCTTGCAGTATTGGCCTGGGAGTCACACAATGCCGGCACCACCTCTTGTGCGTCTGTGTCTCTGACACATCCTCCTGTCAAGCCTGGCTCTGCATTTACACCTCGACCAGTGCTGTCATCATCATTTCCAGAAGCCAGACATCTGGCTTGCTTCCTGGGATCCAGCAGACCTCCGCCTCCCCACTCTCTGTTTCCTGGGATCCAGCTGACCTCCGACTGCCGACTCCCGTGCGCTACAACAGGTGTGTGGTGCTCACCAGAGAGTGCTTCAGATGCCTGTCCGCTAACATGTCTCACTGAGGTGATTGTCCCTGTACTGGTGAATGGTGCTGGTGAAAGCAGTGCTGAGACTTCAGTGTTGGGTGCTCTGAGGAGTTGGATGGGGGACAGTAATCTCACATTGCCTGACCTCATCTGATGGAGATCCTGGAAGACAAAGGACATGGGGTCAGCTTTTGGGAATGACAAAGCTGTGAGAGAGGAGAAACTCACTTAAGGTAGGTCATCTGGATAAAGTTAGTTTGGATTCTCACTTCTTCACTGCAGGCCGACCTCGTAGTCTGCCATTGTTTACTCCAGGGCTTCTTTCGCAAGTTCCATTGCCCTCTTCTCAAAGGGAGAGAAGGTGCGTAGTTCAGGCAGCCCCGCACCCATCTTCACGTGATGCCTCCTGTTGTGGCCTATCTTGGCCTCACGGGTATGGGGTGTTTCTAGCAGGTGGCAAGTGTGTGCAAGGCACCTAGCCAAAGAGGGGATGCGATGGTGATTCCTGGGGAGGGTAGGGTGGGGTTCTGAGGGAGGTGCTGGTAGTTTTGTTGTTAGAAGATTTTAAGGGTTTAGGGTCAGATGCCATAGGTTTGGGACGGGAGCAAAGCCAGAAGCATACTGATGCATACTCACCCTGACAGCTCAAAAGGAGGTCATTCACCTTCTTCTGGTAATGGAGGCCGGTCCTCCTCGTGATGCTGCTGGCACTTACTGCCTCTGTCATCGCATCCCAGGCATTGGACATTGCTTGGGCTGGATGTTTTCTGCCAGCCCGGGAGGAATAGATTGGCCCTTCTCTCCTCCACTGCGCCCAACACCTCTTGATGACTGCAGCTAGGAAACGTGGCGCAAGTCCGTGCAGCCATGGTCTTGGCTGAAATGTTAGTCAGTGCTGTGGGGAACGTTTAAATGCTGCTTCCGCTTGTCAAAGGCTAACAGGTGATTTCCTGACTTCAGAAAACCACGCGCCTGGGGAGTTGGGAATTCGGTGTGATTCACTTGAGGGGAGCGATGGCCCATTTGCATTAGTTGAATCTGGCCTCTTCAGTGCTCCCAGCGCCAACGGGAAACACTCCAGTTTCCCTATTGACGGGAGAACTTAGAAGAGTCAAAATGGGAGAATCGCGCCCTTAGTCATTATTTGGAAGAATGCCACCCAGAATATTGTGTATTTCTGAATATAGAATTGGAATTTCTATTTAGATGCATCTAAGGTAAGGTAAAGTCCCAGATGAAGGAGTTGCTTTCCCCTTTGATGGGGGAGAGCTGACTGCTGGTTATTTAACCTGAGGAACGCCGCACATCAGGCGAGGGGTAAGGCTGTGAAGGCAGAGCCTTCATGAATGCACCTACATAGAATTCTGCAGCAGATATCAGCATGTATCACATCACCATTTGAATTGATGCAATACATAAACAGAAGAATATTAGATATATACATTTTAAATCCTTCTAAAATGCACCCAGAAGCATGTGTCAGATGAAAACTGCACTTTAGACGATTGACTTACTTGGTTTCAATAACATTCAAGTTCGATCTTATGAAGTTCCATACCAAAGGCCAACCAATTACATTTCTTGCCACAGAACGATAAACCACAAATGAAAGTTCCGGAGAAATCATTAAATCATCCAGAGTATAGTATAAATATCTGCAAAAATAAAGATCCACAATGTTGTTATGGGGCATTCGTAAGGCATAGTATATCTATTCTCAAGTTTCATCATGTGATTCGTGGCTTGAGCAGAGTAATGTCTCCATTCGGGTATATACACAGGTAGAACAGTCGTCAAAGATCCAATTAGGTCAATGATGGAATTTTGAAAAGTTCAAAGGTTGGAGTTTGATTCCAAATATGCAATAATATTAAAATTACAGTAAATATGAGCAGTTTGCAAGTCCCTATGGCTTGTGTTCTTTTTGGGACAGCACTGCTTTGTCGTTTTTCTGCTGCAATGCTCCCTCTTGGTGGGTTGTGTGTTACCAACGTTCGTTACAGTCCACTCTCTGCATTCCAGGCTTCCCTTCCAACTACCCTTTGACCTTGTTTTTTCTCCCCATGTTTGATCATCTTCATGCCATTTTCTGCAGCTAACATTTTTTTCCTGCTTTCATCAAGATTGATTTAGCTCAATTAAACAACAGCATACTTCTGCTGATTTTTGTGATCTGCCATGATTGCTGACTGATCTGATGAAACCTGGCATTTGATTATTGTGCTTAGGTTGTCACGTAACATAAGGTGATGCCCTATTATCATCAACCTGTCATATTGCATTGCCAGAAATGTTGGAATCCTTTTTTAAAATAAATATAGAGTACCCAATTATTTTTTCAATGAAGGGGTAATTTAGCATGACCAATCCACCTAACGTGCACATCTTTGGGTTGTGGGGGTGAAACCCACGTAGACACGGGGAGAATGTGCAAACTCCACACAGACAGTGACCCAGGGCCAGGATTTGAACCCGGGTTCTCAGCTCCGTAGGCAGCAATGCTAACCACTGTGCCACCGTGCTGCCCCGAAATGTTGGAATCCTGAGGATGCTTATCAATTTTACTTTACAGTAGGTAGATATAGGCATAGAAATGTAATCTACAATATAAGGGTAATTTTGTAAATCTTTAATCCCGATAAGAAACCTAACTAAGTGCATAAATTGTAGATAGGGGTAAGATGATTGAGAGGAGAGATTTGTGACCTCTGCTCCCATACAATGAAGTTCCATGTCACAAGCAAAGCTATCCCTAATATATATTTTTTAAATTGCTGTCATTTCAATGCTAACATATTTCTGAACACTATTTTTGTTACACTAGAAAATAGCAATTTAAACTGAACTATTAAGTCACTTTGTAATTGTTAACAAGCACAAAGAACCAGTAGTTACAATAAACTAATGATAGGTGAAATTTTGTAAGATACATTATTTTCTTTGACCTCTCGTGCTCAAAAGAAATGAATAAAGATTAGCGTAATACACATGCTTCTCATTGAATAATAAGCAGCAATTACCACCAACCAATGGCAGATAAACCCATGCCTCTGTCTTTCCTTCCTATATTGGGATTCCTCTAGACTCCCTTCAACTAAATATTGAGGATGCGATTTAATGGGAATGAAACAGTCCTATTTCGGGCGCATTTAGCAAGGTCTAGCGTTTGCAGGGACGAGAATAACCCCACTATTAAACGGGACTTTGCTTCATTTTTGAACCTTGGCAAGGAACGCCTGTCAAGGCTCAGCTCACATATGCAGGAAGGACACAGGGCAGTTTGACCCCCACCATGGCCTCCGAAACCCCCAATGCCCAACATATCAATTAGGGGGCCCTCATAAGGGCAGGGCACCCCTGGGCCCGATCCCTGACTTGGACAAGATGACACCTGGGAACCTTGCACCCTTGCAGTGCCCCTGAAACATGGCAGTGCCACCTCCACACCCTGTAATTGTAAGGGTGACACCTGGATGGCACTGCCAGGGTGCCAGTCTGACAGTGCCACGGTGCCTGGGTGGCAAAGAACAAAGAACAAAGAAAAGTACAGCACAGGAACAGGCCATTGGGCCCTCCAAGCCTGTGCCGGCCATGCTGCCCATCTAAACTAAAATCTTCTGCCCTTCCGGGGTTCGTATCCCTCTATTCCCATCCTATTCTAGTATTTGTCAAGAGGCCCCTTAAAAACGTCACTATCGTCCCTGCTTCCACCATCTCCTCCGGCAGAGAGTTCCAGGCACCCACGACTCTCTGTGTAAAAAAACTTGTCCGTACATCTCCTCTAAACCTTGCCCCTCGCACCTTAAACGTATGCCCCTTAGTAATTAACCCCTCTACCCTGGGAAAAAGCCTCTGACTATCCACTCTGTGCCAGTCATAATTTTGTAGACCTCTATCAGGTCACCTCTCAACCTTCTTTGTTCCAATGAGAACAAACCAAGTTTATTCAACCTCTCCTCATAGCTAATGCCCTGCATACCAGGCAACATCCTAGTAAATCTCTTCTGCGCCCTCTCTAAAGCCTCCACATCCTTCTGGTAGTGTGGTGACCAGGATTGAACTCTATGCTCCAAGTGTGGTCTAACTAAGGTTCTATACAGCTGCAACATGACTTGCCAATTTTTATACTCAATGCCCTGGCCAATGAAGGCAAGCATGCCGTATGCCTTCTTGACTACCTTCTCAACCTGTGTTGCCACTTTCAGTGACCTGTGGACCTGTACACCTAGATCTCTCTGACTGTCAATACGCTTGAGGGTTCTACCATTCACTGTATATTCCCACCTACATTAGACCTTCCAAAATGCATTACCTCACATTTGTCCAGATTAAACTCCATCTGCCATCTCTCTGCCCAAGTCTCCAAACGCTCTAAATCCTGCTGTATCCTCTGACATCGCTATCCGCAATCCAACCAACCTTTGTGTCGTCTGCAAACTTACGAATCAGACCAGTTACATTTCCTCCAAATCATTTATATATACTATGAACAGCAAAGGTGCCAGCCCTGATCCCTGCGGAGCACCACTAGTCACAGCCCTCCAATCAGAAAAGCACCCTTCCATTGCTACTCTCTGCCCTCTATGACCTAGCCAGTTCTGTATCCATCTTGCCAGCTCATCCCTGATGCCGTGTGACTGCACCTTTTGTACCAGTCTGCCATGAGGGACCTTGTAAAAGACCTTACTGAAGTCTATACAGACAACACCCTCTACCCTACCTGCATCAATCATCTTTGTGACCTCCTCGAAAGACTCTATAAAGTTATTGGCATCAGGAGTGCCAAGGTACCGCTCTACCCAGTGTCCGACCACCCAGGAGCCCCGAACGTCTGGAAACACCCCCAAGCGCCAGTATGCCTGGTCCAAGTTTGTGGAAACCAGTGCTAAGTGATGCCCACTCAAGGTCTCGGTGGTGAGGCCGTCAGTTCCTTCGCCTTGGGTAACTCCAGTGTGAACATATTTAAGTGAGCTTAACTGCACACTCAAATATGCAAATCAGGATCACGTCCTCAATGGTTACGCAGTTAAGCTCACTTAAATATGTTCGCACCGGAGTTACCCAACGCCCGGGACAATCGGCGGCAATTGGCGGGATCCAGATTATGGTGCCTCGTAAGATCGAGGCGTGACGCATATTGGCCTTGTCGTAGCCCAAGTTGGGCGTGACAAAGCCGTTAGATCATGTCCTGAGCAATTAACTTGATCATGTGCTTCCTAACATTCTACAAATTTCTGGATAGATGAGGCTAACATGAATGGTTACCTGGATTACAAAGGACCAATGAGTATTCTTAAAACTATGAAGTGATTTTTGAAATAAGCTCACTAATGGCACATCAGGGGCTGAATGCAGTGGGGAGAAGTGGTTCTAATGCCCTATCCTGGCTAAAGGGTTAAGGGTGAGTATTTCCCCACTCCAATGGCTGACCTGCAATGTGAAGTTGAGGTTAAAATTAGATCAGCCATGAACTTATTTTTTTTTTTTTAAATAATTTTTATTGAATTTTCAAAATACAAACATTTTAACCCCCCCTACATTTACATTTAAATTATAACAAAACAAAGTCAAACCCCCCTACTTAACAAGAAAAAGAAAAAGAATCCCCCCCCCCCCTACCCGCGCGTCCCCCCCCCCCCCCCCCCCCGCCGGCGAACCGACAGTCAGACCAACTTATCATTTCTAGCAGCGTCCTCGGGCAGGCCTTGCCCGTGCCACCGCCGCTACCGTACTTCCTTCGTCGTTTTCCCCCCCTCCCCCCCTCCCCGCCCTCCCCTCCCCTCCCGGGTTGCTGCTGTCATGGCCTCAGTTTCTATCTCTGATCCAAGAGGTCTAGGAAGGGTTGCCATCGCCTGGAAAACCCCTGCACCGACCCTCTCAGGGCGAATTTGATCCTTTCCAATTGGATGAAGTTTGCCATGTCGTTTAACCAGGTGTTAACACTCGGAGGCCTTTCGTCCCTCCACTGAATCAGGATCCTCCTCCGAGCCACCAAGGACGCAAAGGCTAATATTCCAGCCTCCCTCGCCTCCTGTACCCCCGGTTCCACCCCAACCCCGAAGATCGCAAGTCCCCATCCTGGCTTGACCCTGGACCCCACCACTCTCGACACCGTCCCTGCCACCCCCTTCCAGAACTCCTCCAGTGCCGGACATGCCCAAAACATATGTGCATGATTCGCAGGGCTTCCCGAACATCTAATACACCTGTCTTCACCCCCGAAAAACCGACTCATCCTTGTCCCCGTCATGTGGGCTCTATGCAGTACCTTAAATTGAATGAGACTTAGTCGCGCACATGACGACGACGAGTTAACCCTCTCCAGGGCGTCTGCCCATGTCCCGTCCTCTATCTGTTCCCCCAGCTCTAACTCCCACTTATCTTTCAGCTCCTCTACTGGTACCTCCTCCACCTCCTGCATAATCTTATAGATGTCTGAGATCTTCCCCTCCCCGACCCAGACCCCTGATAGCACCCTATCACTCACCCCCCTGTCGGGGAGCGCGGGGAACCCCGCTACCTGTCGTCTGGCAAATGCCTTCACTTGGAGGTACCTGAACGTGTTCCCCGGGGGGAGCCCAAATTTCTCCTCCAGCTCTCCCAGGCTCGCAAACCTCCCCTCTATAAACAAGTCCCTCAGTTGTCTAATACCCGCCCTCTGCCAGCTCTGGAATCCCCCTCCTGTGTTTCCCGGCGCAAATCTGTGGTTCCCTCTTAGTGGTGCCCCTATCAGACCTCCCACTTCCCCCCTGTGTCGCCTCCACTGCCCCCAGATCTTGAGGGTGGCCGCCACCACCGGGCTCGTGGTATACCTCGTGGGAGGGAGCGGCCATGGTGCCGTTACCAGTGCCCCTAAGCTTATGTTGCCGCAGGACGCCCTCTCCATGCGCTTCCAGGCTGCCCCCTCCCCTTCCATCATCCACTTTCGTACCATCGATGTATTTGCCGCCCAGTAATATCCGGAAAGGTTGGGTAACGCCAGCCCTCCACTATCCCTACTCCGCTCCAAAAAGACCCTTCTAACTCTCGGGGTGCCATGTGCCCACACATACCCCATGATACTACTCGTTACCTTCTTGAAAAAGGCCCTGGGGAGGAAGATGGGCAGACACTGGAACAAAAACAAGAACCTCGGGAGGACCGTCATTTTAACTGACTGCACCCTCCCTGCTAGCGACAGCGGCACCATGTCCCACCTCTTAAACTCCTCCTCCATCTGCTCCACCAGTCTGGAAAAGTTCAACTTGTGTAGGGTCCCCCAGTTCTTTGCCACCTGCACCCCCAAATACCTAAAACTTTTAACTGCTCTTTTGAAGGGGAGCCTCCCAATTCCCTCCCCTTGGTCTCCCGGGTGTATTACAAAGACCTCACTTTTCCCCAGATTTAATTTATATCCCGAAAAGTCCCCGAACTCCGCTAGTATCCCCATTACCTCCGGCATTCCCCCCTCCGGGTCTGCCACATACAACAACAAATCATCCGCATAGAGCGAGACCCGATGTTCCTCCCCTCCCCTTGTCAGTCCTCTCCACCCCCCTGAACCCCTCAGTGCCATCGCCAACGGCTCAATCGCTAATGCAAAGAGTAAGGGAGATAGGGGACATCCCTGCCTAGTACCTCGATGGAGCCCAAAATATTCTGACCTCCTCCCGTTTGTTACCACACTTGCCATCGGAGCTGAATAGAGCAGTTTTACCCACTTGATAAATCCCTCCCCAAACCCAAACCTTTCCAACGTCTCCCACAAGTATTCCCACTCCACCCTGTCAAATGCCTTCTCCGCGTCCAGCGCTACCACTATCTCCGCCTCCCCTTCCACTGCTGGCATCATAATCACATTTAACAATCTCCGAACATTTGTGTTAAGTTGGCGTCCCTTCACGAACCCCGTCTGGTCTTCATGGACTACCCCTGGCACACAGTCCTCTATCCTGGTTGCCAGGACCTTTGCTAACAGCTTGGCATCTACATTTAAGAGGGAGATAGGCCTGTAGGACCCGCACTGGACCGGGTCCTTGTCCCGCTTCAAAATCAAGGAGATCAGGGCCTGCGACATTGTTGGAGGCAGAACCCCCCCCCTCGCGCGCCTCATTGAAGGCTCGCACCAGCACTGGACCCACCAAGTCCACAAATTTCCTGTAAAACTCCACCGGGAACCCATCCGGCCCCGGCGCCTTCCCCGCCTGCATCTGGCCTATCCCTTTAATTAGCTCCTGCAGCTCTATCGGCGCCCCCAACCCTTCCACCAGCTCCTCCTGTACCTTTGGGAACCCCAATTTGTCGAGAAAGTTCTTCATTCCCCCTCTCCTCTTCGGCGGTTCAGACCTATACAATTCCCTATAGAAGTCCCTAAAGACCCTATTCACCTCTTGCCCCTTCTGCACTACATCCCCACCCCTCTCTCTCACTCCCCCAATCTCTCTGGCTGCATCTCGCTTACGAAGCTGGTGTGCCAGCATCCTGCTCGCCTTTTCCCCGTACTCATACGCCGCACCCTGCGCCCTTCTCCACTGCATTTCCGCCTTCCTAGTGGTCAGTAGGTCGAACCTGGCCTGCAAGCTACGCCGCTCCCTTAATAGCCCCTCCTCTGGCGCCGCCGCATATTTCCTATCTACTTCTAGGAGCTCCCCCACCAGCCTCTCCCTTTCCTGCCTCTCCTTCCTCTCTCTGTGTGCCCTTATGGAGATCAGCTCTCCTCTAATCACTGCTTTCAAGGCCTCCCAGACCGTCCCCACCTGCACCTCACCTGTGTCATTCGTACCCAGATAGTTCTCAATGCCCGTTCTCACCCTTCTGCACACCTCTTCGTCCGCCAACAGCCCTACATCCAGGCGCCACAACGGGCGTTGGTCCCGCGCCTCCCCCATGTCCACGTCCACCCAATGTGGTGCATGGTCCGATATCGCAATGGCCGAGTACTCCGTGTCCTGCACTCTCGGTATCAGCCCCCTGTTCAATACGAAAAAATCGATCCTAGAGTACACTCTGTGGACGTGGGAGAAAAAAGAATACTCCCTCGCCCTAGGCCTACCAAATCTCCATGGGTCTACCCCTCCCATCTGCTCCATGAACCCCCTTAACACCTCTGCCGCTGCCGGCCTCCTATTCGTCCTGGAACTCGATCTATCCAGCCCAGGGTCTAACACCGTATTAAAGTCCCCTCCCATGATCAGGCCCCCTGCCTCCAGTCCCGGGATGAGGCCCAGCAGGCGCCTCATAAAACCCGCGTCGTCCCAGTTCGGGGCATACACATTTACCAGTACCACACTCTCTCCCTGCAGCCTACCCCTCACCATCACGTACCTGCCCTCCTTGTCTGCCACCACCTCTGCCGCCACAAACGACACTCTCTTTCCCACCAAAATCGCCACCCCCCGGTTCTTGATATCCAAGCCTGAGTGGAACACCTGTCCCACCCACCCCCTTCTCAGGCGGACCTGATCTGCTACCCTCAAATGAGTCTCCTGCAGCATTGCTACATCAGCCTTCAGTCCCTTCAGGTGTGAGAAGACCCTTGATCTTTTGACCGGCCCATTCAGCCCCCTTACGTTCCACGTGATCAATCGGGTCGCAGAGCGACCCGTCCCTACTCCCTGTCGATTAGCCATGTCTTGTCCCTTGCTCGCCCCGGGTCATCCCTTCTTTTCTGACCCGCTTCCCATAGCGATGGCCCCCCCCCCCCCCCCCCACCCCCCCCGGCTCTCCCCTTCTCGTCCCGCCATGAACTTATTGAAAGGCAGAGCAAACCTAAGGGGCCTACGCCTGCTCTTAATTCATATGTTCCTATTTAACTGTAGCCACTCTTGGAACTGCAGCGAGTCCTGATGAAGAGGAGCTCATACTCAAAGAAAAGTCTAAGGTCAGGCCCTGGTGTGGGGAGTGGTGGGGTTGTGGGGCTGAGTTTGAGAGGCTGGTACAGGTAAATGGGAGCATAGATGACTTGTCTGACAGCAACGCATGCAGCTAAAGCTGCCATGTTTCCCACATGGCATGGCATCTCCACTATGGGTAGAATACTCACAATGGCAGGCTGAGGCCCTTAAGTGGTCATTAATTGGTCACTTAAGGACCTCAACTGCCTGAGGGCCAGTGGGAGTCTTGTTAAACGCCCGTCTTCTCCCAATCTGCATATAAATGTGGAGGAATTAGGGTCGAGTGGGTAGGCAGCGGGCACAAGGCTCACTAGATTTTACATGCCCACTGCCATCAAATCTGCCAGCATGTGACCGTATAAACTAGCCCAAGAATTTTGGAAATTGACAGTTGAAAAGGACAAATGGTTAAAATAGTTAAACAGAATTCCAAGCAGAAAATATGGGCAAAATTAAAAAAAGATATCAGGGGCTGGATTCTCTGTTTTTGGGACGATGTCCCGACGCCGTTGAAGTGTTGGTTAGTGTAGACTTGAGAGATGAACAGACACTTCCAACACTGATGAAGGTTCAACTCAATTTTATTAACTACTTCTAACTAACTAACACACGATGACTGTGGGTCTAAATGATGCTAATTTAAACTAGAGACCTAAACCTTGTCTGAACCTGTTGATTCTCTCAGCACGTGTTGGAAGTCTGTTCTGGGCTGGATGAGTTCTTGTTACACTGAGAGGCAACACCCAGAATGAGCGGGAACCGTGGTGCCCTCTGCCTTTATAGTGTGTGTATTCTAACTGGTGATTGGCTGCGGTGTTTGTACATGTTGATTGGTCCCTGTGTGTGTCCATCAGTGTGTGTCTGCACCATGATATACTGGTGTATATTATGACATCCCCCCTTTTATAAAAAATGTTGATCTAGGCATGTGATAATAAATAGTGTGGGTGTGTGGAGAATGTACCTAGCTACGTGTGAGGTGCGAAGACACATGTACAAAGCTTTATACTGGGAACAAGACTATTTACAGAGGAAGGTGTCTGGTGCAGATGACTACCATGAACTGGAACAACCAACGAATCTATTTACAAATCACTGGATAACGAATGCAACAATGAAGGACAGAAAAAAAAACATTTCAGAAAGTCCACATGTGTACAGAGTTCATAAATTCAGTCTCTGAGGTGGGCGACGTACTCTGGTTGACCGCCTCAAGGGTGGGGCAATGGCTGGCGCATCAGGAGGATGGAGGGCTGCAGCACTGTCAGGGGCAGGCAGAGTGACTGGAAGCGCCCACAGTCCACGGCAGGATCAGTAGGAGAGCTGGTTGGAGGATCCCGTGGCGACCCTGGAACCAGGCGAACGCCCTGTTGCGGCGCCGAATGGATCCATCCGGTAAGCGGACCAGGAAGGAGCGGGGGGCCACCTGCTTCAGAACGACACAGGCGCAGACCAGCCACCATCTGGGAGGTGGATGCAAACCTTGTCGCATGGATGGATGTTGGGAAGGTCAGCAGCCCGTGAGTCGTAGGAAGTTTTCTGCTGCAGTTGAGACATGTGCATGCGGTGGATCACGGGGACATGGTCAAGGTTGGGAGTGAGAATCGATGGCACCGTCGTCCTGAGGGTGCGGTTCATTAGTAGCTGAGCAGGTGACAGGCCATTGGAGAGCGGGGCGGAGCGATAGGCCAGCAGACCAAGATGGAAATCTGAGCTGGCGTCAGCGGCCTTGCTGAGGAGCCGTTTGACGATGTGGACCCCCTTTTCCGCCTTCCCATTGGATTGGGGGTATAGGGGACTGGACGTAAGGTGCTCAAAGTTGTAGTGTCGGGCGAAGCCGGCCCATTCCTGGCTCGCGAAACAGGGGCCATTGTCTGACATGACCGTCAGCGGAATGCCATGCCGGGCAAATGTCTCCTTACATGCCCTGATCACAGCCGAGGATGTGAGATTGTGCAGCCTGATGACCTCCAGGTAACTGGAGAAGTAGTCGATGATGATGACGTAGTCCCTGCCCAATGCATGGAACAAGTCGATGCCCACTTTGGTCCAGGCGATGTGACGAGCTCATGGGGCATCAGGGTCTCCCGTGGTTGGGCGGGCTGAAAACGCTAGCAGGTAGAGCAGTTGAGCACCACATTGGCGATGTCATCATTGGTGCCCGGCCAGTAGACGGCTTCTCTGGCCCTGCGGCGGCACTTCTCGATCCCTAAGTGCCCTTCATGGAGTTGCTCCAACACTAGCTGGCGCATGCTTTGTGGAATGACGAAGCAATCCAATTTCAAGAGCACCCCGTCAACAACCGGCAGGTCATCGCGGACATTGTAAAATTGCGGGCATTGGCCCTTAAGCCACCCGTCTGACATTAGACGCATCACTCGCTGCAGAAGTGGATCAGCCGCTGTCTCGCGGCGAATTTGCATCAGTCGTGCATCTGAAGCTGGCAAATGGGAGGCTGCAAACTGAACGTGGCATCTATTTGGCAAATGAAGCCGTCATGATCACACGGAGTTGTGATCGACCTTGAGAGGGCATCGGCAACGGCAAGGTCCTTGCCAGGGGTATAGATCAGTTGAAAGTAATACCTGCGCAGCTTGAGTAGGATACGCTGGAGGCGAGGCGTCATGTCATTCAGGTCCTTTTTTATAATATTTACAAGCGGGCGGTGGTCGGTTTCAACTGTGAACTGTGGAAGTCCATAGATGTAGTCGTGGAACTTCACGACTCCAGTGAGAAGGCCGAGACACTCTTTCTCAATTTGCGCATAGCGCTGCTCTGTGGGGGTCACCGCCCACGCGCATACGCAATGGGGGCCCATGATGAGGCCTCGTCTCGTTGCAGGAGCATGGCACCAATCCCCGACTGACTGGCATTAGTAGGGATTTTGGTCTCTTTGGTGGGGTCGAAAAAGGCCAACACTGGGGCCATGGAAACCTTGGCCTTCAGCTCCTGCCATTCACGCTCATGAGCGGGGAGCCTTCGGAAATCTGTGGTTTTGCGATTCAGGTCTCTGAGGGCCGTGGTGTGTGAGGCGAGATTCGGGATGAACTTCCCGAGGAAATTTACCATACCCAGGAACCAGAGGACTGCTTTCTTGTCCTCGGGCGTCCTCATGGACATGAAACACGCTTAAGGTGGGCAATGTGTTCCTGCGGGGTGGTTGACTAGATAATAATGTAATCGACATATACCCGGACGCCGTCGATCCCCTCCATCATCTGTTCCATGATCCAATGGAAAACCTCGGATGCAGAAATGATGCCGAATGGCATCCGGTTGCAGCAGAACCTGCCAAAGGGTGTGTTGAACGTTCACAGCTTCCTGTTTGACTCATCCAGTTGGATCTGCCAGAAACCCTTCGAGGCATCCAGTTTTGAGAATAGTTTGGTGTGGGCTATCTTGGACGTGAGCTCGTCGCGTTTCAGAATCGGGTAGTGCTCCCGCATGATATTCTGATTCCGGTCTTTAGGATCAATACAGATCCGCAGCTCGCCGGACGGTTTCTTGACGCAGACCATGGAGCTTACCCAGTCTGTGGGTTCCGTGACCCTAGAGATGATTCCTTGGCCCTGGAGGTCCTGGAGCTGTTGCTTTAGGCGGTCCTTGAGGGGCACTGGGACTCTGTGAGGTGCGTGACCGACAGGCGTGGCGTTGGGCTTCAGTAAGATTTTGTACGTGTAGGGGAGCGTGCCCATGCCTTCGAAGACATCATGGTATTGCTGGATGATGGAGTCTAGTTGCGCCCTGAAGTCTGTGTCAGAGGATGCAGACACATCGCTGGAAGAGAGAGAGTGTGCTCTCTGCACTAAGTGGAGCAGCTTGCATGCCTGCGCACCAAGCAAGGAGGCTTTTGAGGCAGCAACAATCTCAAACGAGAGAATGGCTGTGTGAGCGCGATGTGTCACCTCAAGGCGGCAGGAGCTGCTGGCGGCGATGGCATTGCCATTGTAGTCCAGCAATTTACACGCAGATGGCAGGACAGCAGGCTGTACGCAGAGCTGGCGAAAATCAGATGACGCAATGAGATTGGCAGAAGCACCAGTGTCCAGGCGGAACCTGAAAGGGGACCGATTGACCATAAGGGTGGCACACCACTCATCATCCTGGCCAACGCTGTGGACGTGGACGGGTTCAGTGCCACGTTGGGGGACATCCTGTTTGTGGTAACAACGCCGATTTGGAACTGTGGGTCATCGCAGGCACAGTCGAAAGCAAGGTCAGGAGTAGGTTCATTGATGGCAGGCTGGATAGACCTGACATCTCTGTGAGGCTGGATGGACCTCCTAAAGACAGCAGGCAGGGAAGATCTGCACATTGTAGCGTAGTGTCCTCATTTGCCACACTGCAGGCAGCGTTGGGACTTTGCGAGACATTGCCGCTTTAAGTGGGCAGAGCCGCAGTTGCCGCACGCCGGAGCGTCGGGACGTTTGTCGCGCCACCGCGCTTGCATGGGGCGATCCAGCGTGGCGCACACCTGTGCGAAGCGGTCCATGACGTCAGCATGCTCGCTGCGTGTAAGCGCGGGACTCCACTAAAAGCACACAAAATGGCCGCCATCGTTCAGATCCAGAGCCTAAAAAGATTTAATAATTTGGACCCGTCCTGCCTCGTAAGGGGCTTGCTGTGCCGTTTCAGCAGCCTGGATGCAGGAGTAGCGCATGGAAGCATGTTCATGAAGCACACAGGTCTCAATGGCTGTGGAGAGAGTGAGCTGCTTTACTTTTAGTAGCTGCTGGCGCAGGGGCTCAGATTGAACACCAAAAACAATCTGGTCAAGGAACATGGAATCAGAGGTGGACCCGTAGTTGCAGGACTGCGCAAGGACGCGGAGGTGGGTAATGAAGGACTGGAAAGGCTCGTCCTTACCCTGAATTCGCTGCTGAAACATATATCTCTCAAAGCTCTCGTTGACCTCGACCGTGCAGTGGCTGTCGAACTTTAGAATTACGGTCTAGAACTTCGATTTGTCCTCCCCCTCATTGAAGGTGAGCGAGTTGAAAATGTGCAGAGCGTGGTCCGCAGCTCTGAAGAGGAAGACAGCAATCTTCCGTGCGTCCGAGGCAGCTTCCAGGTCCCTGGCTTCGAGGTACAGCTGGAAGCGCTGTTTGAAAAGTTTCCAGTTCGAGCCCAGATTCCCGGCAATACGGAGAGGCGGCGGCGGGCGAACGGAGTCCATTCTGTAGGATGGCGCGAGACCCGTGGAAGGCAGATCACTGAAAGGTAGGTCTCAGAATGCTAGCATCCCTCAACTCCTGGAACCATGAAGTGTTGGCTAGTGTAGACTTGAATGATGAACAGACACTTCCAACACTGATGAAGTTCAACTCAATTTTATGAACTACTTCTAACTAACTAACACACGATGACTGTGGGTCTAAATAATGCTAACTTAAACTAGAGACCTAAGCCTTGTCCGAACCAGTTGATTCTCTCAGCACGTGTTGTAAGTCTGTGCTGGGCTGGATGAGTTCTTGTTACACTCAGAGACAGCACCCAGAATAAACGGGAACCGTGGTGCCCTCTGCCTTTATAGTGTGTGTATTCTAACTGGTGATTGGCTGCGGTGTTTGTACATGTTGATTGGTCCCTGTGTGTGTCCATCAGTGTGTGTCTGCACCATGATATACTGGTGTATATTATGACAGCCGTCGTAAAAACTGTGGACTTTCATGCCAGAAAAACAGGTGTGTAAGGGCCACAAATTCCTAGTCCTACAGGCAGATAGCAGGGAACAGTGTAAATCTAGCAGTTTTTGCTGCAGATATGGGTCCCCGCACTTCCGGGTCAGAGGCCACGCATGTGCACGCTGGCGGCCTTCAACGGCTGCGCCGTGCTCCATGACGGACTCAGACCACGGAGCTGGACCCTGAAAATAGTGCCCCCAATCGGCTGCGCGTCCGACCCTGACCGCCCACCCAAACATTGCCCGGTCGGGTATAAGAGCCCCTTGCCCTCCGATCGGCATGCTCCTGACCAGGGCGCCCGCAGGATGAGTCGGCAGCCGCCACACTAGTATCCCGACCGACAGGACCATGTTAGATCCACGGCGTCAGGACTTCGGAGGATTGGGGGCGGAGAATGGCGTGACGGGCCTCGAGCAATGGCCGCAGGTAGGTGATTTGTGGCACGGCTTTTCGGGGCCCGGAGAATCAGGGAACCGACGCCGGTCCCGATTTTTTGCGGCAAAATGGGTTCTCTGCCCCGGCCGCAACTTTGGTGTCGGGGTGCGGAGAATCCAGCCCAAGGATTTACTGGTTTGTTACATTGCTGTCTGCTCGAAAACTAATACCTGTTTAGAATCCATGGTTCTCTACTGCAGCTCATAGCAATAAGTAAATCATCATCCTCTTCCTCTGATGTATGATTCAGATAAAGTGCCCAGGCAAAGTTCCATTCTTTATCAGTGCCAGCTTTAATGGCCTCACAGTAGATTACCTTTCTGATATAATTTGGAATTCTGAAAGAGAAGAATGTCGCAAAATATTTTAATATTTTCTTTCAATTGTCATTTTTCAAATTCTGAACAATAAAATTGATATTTTGGGGTGTCTTCCTGATGATTATACCTGAATTGCTAACATGTCCACCTGGCAGGTGAGGCTATCTGTTAAGAATGCAACGCTGAATGTTATCTCAATCTTCTAATTTTAAAATGTTTCCTAATCCTCAGCTAGTATCCCTTTCTGCAGTGGCTTTTCTGGCGGTGCGGGGTGGCCTCAATGGGAAATCCCACTGACGGATGGCAGAAACGGAGAAACCCGCTGCCGGCGAGAACACGCCATCGAGGAACACACGGCTGGCAGACCGGAGAATCCAGACCATTATATTTACATTTTTACAATCACTGTTTCAATGTTTGGGTCATGAATTATCCCTACGATTAAATGAAGGGTCGAAAACAACCAACCACAGGTATTTTTGTTGAAAATATTCTCATTCACAATAAGTTTCAAGATAGCCCAAATTCCTGTGTTAGGTGAAATGTAGGTTTAAGCTCGCTCCATTATTCAGCAAAGGTAACTTAGCCACAACTTTAGGGTAGCATTCTCCAAGGCACAGTTACATTTTTCACTTCAATCATCAGCCGATTGGTCATATATAACTTGCTGAATGTTGCTGAAAAGACAGACATGTTGGCAAAGCTTTTTCATCTTGCTCTCATCAGAACAAATGTAAGAATGACAAATTTCAAATGAACTCAACAATTTAAACTGCAGGAGATAAGCGTGATGATTGGTTGGCAAGTCGACTCTGATTGGTCAAGGTGTTGCAATAGGGTAAGCAATGGGAACTACAGGATCCCCAAGCTCCAAGGTAATTGAGAAAAAGGTGCAAGACTTGAACATATTCCTTTCATCTGCAGAGAACGGTCTCGGCTAATAAGGCCATCCTTGGTCCAGCAGAATAAAGGAGGTAAGACCATAAGACATAGGAGCAGAATTAGGCCACTCGGCCTATCAAGTCTGCTCCGCCATTCAATCATGGTTGATATTTTTCTCATGCCCATTCTCCTGCCTTCTCCTCATAACCCTTGATCCCCTTATTAATCAAGAACCTATCTATCTCTGTCTTTTTTTAAATATAAATTTAGATTACCCAATTATTGTTTCCAATTAAGGGGCAATTTAGTGTGGCCTATCCACCTACTCTGCACATTTTGGGTTGTGGGGGCGAAACCCACGCAGACACGGGGAGAATGTGCAAACTCCACACGGACAGTGACCCAGAGCCGGGATTGAACCTGGGACCTCAGCGCCGCGAGGCAGCTGTGCTAACCACTAGGCCACCATGCTACCCTATCTATCTCTGTCTTAAAGACACTCAGTGAATTGGCGTCCACAGCCTTCTGCGGCAAAGAATTCCACAGATTCACCTCCCTCTGGCTGAAAAAATTCCTCTTCATCTCTGTTTTAAAGGATCGTCCCTTTAATCTGAGATGGTCTCCTCTGGTTCTAGCTTTTCCTACAAGTGGAAACATCCTCTCCACGTCCACTCTGTCCAGGCCTCACAATATCTTTTACGTTTCAATAAGATCCCCCCTCATCCTTCTAGACTCCAACGAGTACAGACCCAGAGTCCTCAAACGTTCCTCATATGACAAGTTCTTCATTCCAGGGATCATTCTTGTGAACCTCCTCTGGACCCTTCCCAAGGCCAACACATCCTTCCTTAGATATGGGGCCCAAAACTGCTCACAATACTCCAAATGGGGTCTGACCAGAGCCTTATACAGCCTCAGAAGTACATCCCTGGTCTTGTATTCTAGCCCTCTTGACATGAATGCTAACATTACATTTGCCTTCTTAACTGCCGACTGAACCTGCACATTAACCTGAAGAGAATCGTGAACAAGGACTCCCAAGTCCCTTTGTGTTTCTGCTTTCTGAAGCATTTCCCCATTTAGAAAATAGTCTATGCCTAGATTCATCCTTCCAAGTGCATCACCTCACACTTTTCCACATTGTATTTCATTTGCCACTTCATTGCCCACTCTCCTAGCTTGTCCAAGTCATTCTGAATGTTTGTAACTTCTCGCAAGTGCAAATGAGCTCAGTTGATTATAAGACCAGAAGATATAGGAGCAGAATTAGGCCAGACAGCCCAGTGAGTCTGCTCTGCCATTCAATCATAGCTGATACGTTTTTCCACCCCATTCTGCTGTCTTCTCCGCGTAATCCAGTCACCTTATTAATCAACACCTGTCTACCTCTGTCTTAAAGACACTCAGTGACTTGGCCTCCACAGCCTTCTGTGGCAATGAGTTGCACAGATACCACCCTCTGGCTGAAGAAATGTATCCTTATCTCAGTTTTAAAGGATCGTCACTTCATTTTAGAGACTGTTCCCTTGGGTCTCTCAGACCAAGCAGGCCAGCAGCATGGTTTGATTCCCGTACCAGCCTCCCCGGACAGGCGCCGGAATGTGGCGACTAGGGGCTTTTCACAGTAACTTCATTGAAGCCTACTCGTGACAATAAGCGATTTTCATTTCATTTCATTTCATTTCATAGTGGAAACGTTTTCTCCACGTCCACTCTATCCAGGCCTCGCAATATTCTGTAAGTTTCAATGAGATGCCCCCTCGTCCTTCTAAACTCAATCGAGTATAGATACGTGGTAGATAGGAGCAGGAGGAAGCCATTTGACCCTTCGAGCCTGCTCTGCCTTTTTCACGATCATGGCTGATCATCCAACTCAATAGCCTAATCCTGCCTGCTTCCCATAACCTTTGATCCCATTTGTCCAAAGTGCTATATCTAGCTGCTTCTTGAATATATTCAATGTTTTAGCATCAACTACTTCCTGTGGTAATGAATTCCACAGGCTCACCACTCTTTGGGTGAAGAAATGTCTCCTTATCTCTGTCCGAAATGCTTTACCTTGCATCCTCAGGCTATGACCCCAGGTTCTGGACACACGCATCATTGGTAACAACTTCTCTGCATCTACCCTGTCTAGTCCTGTTAGAATTTTATAAGTCTCTATGTGATCCCACCTCATTCTTCTGAACTCCAGCGAGAACAATCCTAACCTATTTAACCAGCGGTGCCACACCACCACCTTTTCTTTTATGCCTGTCCTTCCTAAATACTGAATACCCTGGGACATTCAGTTCCCATCCCTGGTCACCCTTCAGCCATGTCTCCGTAATACCAATTATATCACACTCATTTATATCTATCTGCGCAATTAGTTCATCCACTTTATTTCAAATGCTCTGTGCATTAAAGGCACAGAGCCTTTAAGTTTATCTTTTTCACATTGTTTGTCTTGCTCCTAATAGTTTTCTCTTTTGCCCTGTTTGAATTTTTCCCTTGGTTTCTTTGCCTATCACTTTTCTTATTTCCTTTTCTATATTTTGTTTTTGTCCCTGCTCCCTGTTTCTCTGACTCCTTCCATAGGTTCCCCTCCAAGAGTCCTTAACTGCTCCTCGTATGACAAGTCCTTCATTCCCAGGAAAATTCTTGTGAACCACATCTGGACCCCCTCCAAGTGAATGAAATGAAAATGAAATGAAATGAAAATTGCTTATTGTCACGAGTAGGCTTCAATGAAGTTACTGTGAAAAGCCCCTAGTCGCCACATTCCGGCGCCTGTCCGGGGAGGCTGGTACGGGAATCGAACGGTGCTGCTGGCCTGCTTGGTCTGCTTTAAAAGCCAGCGATTTAGCTGAGTGAGCTAAACCAGCCCCTGCCAGTATCTCCTTCCTCAGATACGGGACCCAAACCTACTCACAATATTCCAAATGGGGTCTGGCCAGAACCTTATACAGCCTCAGCCGTACATCCCTGCTCTTGTATTCTAGCCTTCTTGAAATAATGCCAACATTATATTTGCCTTCCTAACTGCCAACTGAACCTGCATGTTAACCGTAAGGGACTCCTGAAAAAAGTCCCTTGGTGCTTCAGATTTCTGAAGTCTTTCCCCATTTAGAAAATAGTCTCTGCTTCTATTTGTTCTACCAAAGTACATATCCTAATAGTTTTCCACATTGTATTCCATCTGCCACTTCTTTGCCCACTCTCCTCGCCTTTACAAGTCCTTCTGCAGCTTCCCCGCTTCCTCAACATTACCTGTCCCTCCACATATCTATGTATTATTCTCAAAGTTAGCAATAATGCCCACCGTTCCTTTTTTCTAGATTGTTAATGTATGTTGTGAATAGTTTTCATCCCAACACTAACTTTTGTGGAACACCACAAATCACTGGTTGCCATCTTGAAAATGATCCCTTTATCCCCATTCTCTGCTTTCTGCTAGAAAACCAATCCCCTATCCATGCTAGTACCTTGCCTAAAACATCATGGGCTCTGTCGTCTTAGGTACAGTGGTCGAACACTTGCTGCAACTAGATGCAGCTTAGATCAGAAAGATACTCCAGACCTTGAAGTTAGTTCAATCAGGTTTATTGAACTAACAGCACAGTTCGAACAGTTCTCTGTGAGTTCGACTCTCTGCTAACTTAAGTGAGGTTACTCTGTCTGACTGAACCAGACTAGCCCTTAGCCACATGGTGGAGGTGTGAGATTGTAACCACACCCTTGACTGACTCGCTAGATGTTCATCAGTGGAAAGAGGCGGAGTGTGAGTGACTTGTGTCTTTTATAGTCAGATCCCACCCTTGAGTGTCCTGCCTGCTTATTGGTCATGTCCTGTTCTCTGTGTCCATTAGCTGCTTGTCTGTATATCATTATGTGTGTGTCTGCATATCATGACAGGGTCTTATCTTATTTAGCAGCCTCCTGTACAGCATCATGTCAAAGGCCTTCTGGAAATCCAAATATATAATGTCCACTGGCTCTCCTTTTTCTAACTTCATCGTAACCTTCTCAAAGAACTCTAACAAATTTGTCAGGCATGCCCTCCCCTTGATGAAGCCGTGCTGACTCAGTTCTATTTTATTATACACTGCCACAAACTCAGCAATCTCATTCTTTATAATGGATTCTAAAATTTTACCAATGACTGAATTGAGGCTAACCAGCCTACAATTTCCTGTCTTCTACCTCCCTCCCTTCTTACATTCGCCATTTTCCAATCCTCTGGGACCCTCCCTGCCTCCAGTGATTCCTGAAAGATCACCCCCAATGCCTCTACAATCTCCTCAGATATCTCCTTTAGAACCCTGGTGTGTAGTCCATCCGGTCAGGGTTATTTGTCCACCTTCATACCTTTCACATTCCCCAGAACCTTCTCCTTAGTGATGACCACTACACTCACCTCTGCCCCTTGATTCTCCTGAAGCTCTGACCTCCCACTGGTGTCTTGCACCGTGAAGACAGATGCAAAATACCAATTCAGTTCCTCTGCCACTTCTTTGACCCCTATTACTACTTCTCCAGCCTAATTTTCCAGTGGTCCAATGTCCATTCTTACATCTCTCTTACCTTTTATATATCGCAAAAAGCTCTTGCAATCTTCTTTTATATTACTAGCTAGCTTACAATCATATTTCATCTTCTCCCCTCCTTATTGCTTCCTCTCGCTTCCCTCTAATCCTCACTACATTGATGCTTTTTCTTTTGTTTTATGCTGTCCCTGGCTTCCTTTATCAGCCATGGTTACTTTGTCCTCCTTGGGATGAATTTCTGTTGTGCCTCCTGAATAACCCCCAAAACCCCCTGTCTTTTCTGTTCCGCCGTCTTCCCTGCTAGGCTCCCCTTCCAATTATCTTAAGTTGGCTGTTAGTATAACGATTAACAAGTGTTACCTAGTCACAGAATCACATCTAACAGTAGATGTTTTGTTTTCAGTTTTGCAAGCACAGGGTGTTTGAGTATGATATATACTCTGATGATTACATACATGGCAGCACGGCAGCATGGCAGCATTACATGCGGGCAGCACGGTAGCATGGTGGTTAGCATAAATGCTTCACAGCTCCAGGGTCCCAGATTCGATTCCCGGCTGGGTCACTGTCTGTGCGGAGTCTGCACGTCCTCCCCGTGTGTGCGTGGGTTTCCTCCGGGTGCTCCGGTTTCCTCCCACAGTCCAAAGATGTGCGGGTTAGGTGGATTGGCCATGCTAAATTGCCCATAGTGTCCTAAAAAGTAAGGTTAAAGGGGGGGTTGTTGGGTTACGGGTATAGGGTGGATATGTGGGTTTAAGTAGGGTGATCATTGCTCGGCACAACATCGAGGGCCGAAGGGCCTGTTCTGTGCTGTACTGTTCTATGTTCTATGTTCTATGGCAGCACGGTAGCATGGTGGTTAGCACTATGGTTTCACAGCACCAGGGTCCCATGTTCAATTCCCGGCTTGGGTCACGATCTGTGCAGAGTCTGCACATTTTCCCCATGCCTGCATGGATTTCCTCCGGGTGCTCTGGTTTCCACAATTCCCGAAAGACATGCTGTTAGGTGAATTGGACATTCTGAATTCTCCCTCTGTGTACCTGAACAGGCGCCGGAATGTGGCGACTCGGGGCTTTTCACAGTAACTTCATTGCAGTGTTAATGTAACCCTACTTGTGACAATAAAGATTATTATTATTAACAACTCGACCAGCCAATCACTGCGGCATATCTACATATCTACATACCTGGTACTGCGCAGGCACTGAAATTCATACATCATGTTGTTCATTTGTGTGATAGGCAGAACATCTTTTTGGATTTAATGCAGAATCTTACTGGTAGAAAATACCACTTACATACCCACTGCATGGTAGCAGCATCAAATGGTTTGCTCACCCTGTTGTTCAAATTTGTTGAACAAATTAGACTGCTGCATTTCAAAAGTGAATTGGAGTGCATCAAGGTCAATATATACATTGAATTCATAGATCCATGCATTATAAGATTGACCTTATCAGCAATCTTGTAAATAGGGCAATTTGCTCATCTTGCAATATTGTGGCAGAAATAGAACACATCATAGCTATCCTGATTAGATCATTGTTCACTGTGTATCCTGAAAATCACAAATGAGCCTAAGGCTGCCATTGTCCATCAACCTCGCATTACCCTGGAAAGAAAAAGTTACTCAAAAGTTTGAACAGCAGCTTAAGCAAGCCATTTCACACATACTATGCAATGACCACATAAGTGGTAATTTCCACAAACTGGATGCTGCCATAAATCCAAAATAATATTCTGCCCATCATAAAGTTGAGCAATACCCTGTCAGATAGAGAGCATGAATTTCAGTGCTGAATGAATCAAACAACATATTGCTTTGCAGAAACAAAAACAAAATGTCTGCTGTTGGATGTGATTCCGTGATTGTCAGCATTTTACTGAAAAATTCGGAGTGTGCAAACAGCTGCTCTAACAACCAATTTAAGATAATCAGTAAAGCTTATATAAAGCTTATAATGTGACTCATTTATGCTTGCAGCATACGTTCTTACACAGGGACTCATTCTCTGCAAAAAAAGTAACATGTTCAAGCTTTGAACCTTTTAAAAATTGTTTGGGGAGCCTGTATTTCCTTATTGCATTCACCATGTTGATGTCTCAACCAATCGGCATCTTTTGTTCCTATAATAGAAATCTGTTATAATAGCTTGAACTCCGGCATTCTTGAGACTGGCCTGATGAACGCAAGAGGAAAGAGATGGGGAAAATTCCTCTCCAAGGATCCCTTTCCCCCTTCCTCTTACTTGATGGCATTTTATTCTGCTGAATGGGTAGTGTGACCAGCAGTGGTCTTGAAGGGGTGGGAAATGAAGTGCAGTTGGGAATGCAACAGTATGCCTTCCCATCTGAATTTGTCCCTTTTTTTTATTGCTATCTGATAGATTTTTGTAATTTTGCAACACTTACGTATTGTTAGCTGGATTGTTCATCAGTTGCGAGTAAAGACTTGTTGCTCGATCCACAAAGTCCTTTAGATCAAGTAGACACATTGTTTCAAGAACTGCACTTATAATTGATCTGGATGGCCAGTTAAGTAGAAGCAGGTCAGTGGCATTTATGTATTGCGACTCCACATTTAACATAAAGAATGATTTGTTAATCTTACTACATTCTATTACATCTTCAAATAAATGGATCGATTCGGAATTTTCATAGTAAATTCATTGCAGTGTTAATGTAAGCCTATCTGTGACACCAATAAAGATTATTACTATTACAACTTTACATTTCAAAATGCAAGGCAAGCTCCCATTTCAGGTTTGCATCACCAGAATTTCCTACTTTTTATTAGAGATTTTCCATTTCACAATAACATTTTTAACAAAATCCAGATTGCCTACACCTGATGATACACAAATCCAACATAACAAAATTCCCAACCAACCATACTCACCCCATCCACCAAGAGAAGAAAAGAACAGCTGATAAATAAACAAAATGAAACAAACCATCACAGAAAATGACTAATTCCTTAAAGTAGTTAATGAATGGCTACTGTCTCCAGTAGAACCTTTCAAAGGACTCTCTAACAGTGTACTTGACTTTCTCCAGGTACAAGAATTCCATTAGGTCACCCAACCCTATTGAGGTGCTGGGCGGGGTAGAAGATCTCCAATCCACCAGAACGTGCCATCGGGCGGTCAACAAGGCGAAGGCAAGGACATCTGCCTTCCAACCCGTCTGCAACCACGGCGAGTCCAACACTCCACCAGAGGACAAGGCTCCAGTTTGAGATTCAGAATCGCTGACATGGCGCTGAAGAAGGAGACCCAAAATCTTGCCAGTTTGGGGCAGGACCAGAACATGTGTGTGTGATTTGCCGGCCCACCGGAACACTGTTCACACCTGCCTTCTACCTCTGGAAAAAATGTCCTCAAGCTCGCCTTAGTCTGCTGGATTAGACCAAGCTACGCACATGAAGACGTGGCATTTACCCTGTGAAGGGTCTCACTCTACACCTCATCATCCACTATAGGACTTTACTCTTTTCCATATTCAACTTGTAACCTGAATACAATTCAAAGCTCCTCAATAGCTCCGTTATATCTCCATGGTGGGGACCGGATCCGTAACATAAAGCAGCAGATTGTCAGCATATAGAGATATCCTATGCTCCACTCCTGCCCTCCTTATCCCCTTCCACTTTACTCTGCATTTTGGAACATCACCTACCTCTGTTCCTTTCTCAGCTAATCTGGTGAAACCTTTATTTAACCGTTTGTGACCTGACTCTATGGTCAACTTCAACAGGGCCACAAAGGGGATGGTAGCACGTCAACCGCCCATTATAAATCCCACCACACTTTTACTTCCATTGAAACTAACAGAAGGGAAAATCGGCAGGGTGTATAAGATGTCCATGCATCGCTCTCCTCCCCTTTACACCACACCCTCCCCCATGCCCCTGCCTTGTACCAATTATCCATCCCTAAACCTTCCATGACCTGAACATAGTACTTGGTTTTGACCTTCCATATGTCATACCATCAGTTTTATTTGTGTTAAATAGTTGCTAAATTACAAAGCCGTAAATAAATTATAATTCTGATAAAGAATAATTTAAGAATGTCAGGTGCAATTCAGTGGAATGTAGTTAAAGTCTGCTGAATGGCATGTTTGTTTTGGCCTTGGGTAGTTTTCCCCCACACTGAGGCCGCACTAAGAGGGGTTTCCTGCTGGCGAGCTTCAGTTCACCAGCAGGAAGGGCTCCTCACAGATCAGGGCACCATTTTGTCAGGCAGCCCCATCTTTTCCTCCCCCCACTCTTTCAGGACCCCCCTGTAATTTTGACCCCCTCCTCACTCTCCCAACCTTGGGGAGGCCCCCAGGAACCCCTCTTCCTGGCAAGGTCTCCCCAGGCCTGAGCCCTGACAGTGCCAACCTGGCAGCTGGACACCCTGGCACTGCCAGTTTGGCATCCCGGCAGTGCCCCGACACTCTAACAGTACCATGCAGGCACCGTGATAATACCCGGGTCGCACTGCCAGGGTGCCAGGATGGCAGGGCCAATGTGGCCAGATGCTGGGGTGCCAGGGTGCCACCGTGCCCTGCCCCAAAGCATCCAGGGTACTCCAATCCCTGAGAGACCCCCCCCTCCCCAGGTGCTGTTACAACTGGTCCATCTTTGTGTGGGCCAGTACTAAATGGCATCCTGGCGAGGTCACCCACGAGCAGCTGTTGAGTCGTGGGCGCCGAGTGAATCCGGCATCCGGGTATTTAAATGAGCATCGCGATCATTTAAATATTCAGGTCAGGATCTTTCCTAGTGAGGAAAAGATCCAGATCGCGCTGGTGGAGCGAGTCGAGTGACTCGGGTGAGGTTTTGCACCTGGCATGGAGCCAATTTAGGGCTCGAGCACGATTCAACCGTTGCACCCAATCTGCGCTGGGCACAATTCTTTCCGAGTCAAATAATTATAAAAAATTAATGCATGGTTTACCTGCAATCCTGTATTTCTTTTAAAATATTTTATTAAGTAATTTATATAAACAACAAACAAAACAAGTAAGAACAAAAGCAAACTACAGCACAATAAATAACCAACACCCACCCACTCCCCCCGCCCTTCCCCTGCCGCTGATACCTCAATCCTCTTTAAAGAAGTCGATGAAAGGCTTCCAGCTCTGGGCAAACCCATCAACCGACCGTCTCAAGACAAACTTAATCTTTTCCAAACTCAGGAATTCTGCCAGGCCACTTACCCACATCCCCGCTTTCGGTGGCTCCGTGTCCCTCTACAAAAGCAAAATCCATTTCCGGGCTATCAGGGAGGCAAGGGCCAAAACATTGGCCTCTCTCACCCCCTGGATTCCCATGCTTCCCCAATACCGCTACCTCTAGCCTCGGGACCATCTTTACCCCCAAAACCTTGGACATTACGTCCGCAAACCCCTGCCAGAACCCCTTCAGTTTTGTACGTGCCCAGAACATGTGGACATGGTTCGCAGACCTCTCCACGCATCGTCCACACCTATCCTCTACTCCCTCAAAGAACCTACACATTCTTGGCACCGTCATATGCACCCTGTGAACTACTTTGAACTGAATAAGGCTGCGTCTTGCACATAACGAAGATGCATTCATCCTCCACAGGGCCTCTTCCCAAGTCCTGGACTCTCCCCACTGCCCTCTTTCCCTCCCACCCAGCTCCTCCTCCCATTTCCATTCAAGATCTCCTATGGGGCTCCCTCCCAGTCCATTGGCTCCATACAGACCTCGGACACCTTCGCCTCCCCTACCTCCTCCCTCAACAGCACCTTATCCTGCAGCCCCGAGGGTGCAACCCAGGAAAGTACCTGCCTCCTCACAAAGTCCGACCCTGCAAGTATAGAAACCCATTCCTGCTGGACAGCTCATATTCCTACTCCAGGTCCTCCAAGCTCGCAAAATTGCCATCTATGAACAAATCCCAAACCGCTCAATCCCTGCCTGCCACCATCCCTGAAACCTCATGCCCACCCCCCCCCCCCCCCCCACCCCTCCCCACCCCCGGTGCAAGCCTATGGTTATCACAAATCGGTGCCCACACTGAGGCACTCTCCAATCTCAGATGCTGCCTCCACTGCACCATACTCTCAAAGCCAACACTACCACTGGGCTCACGGAGAACCTGGCTGGCGAGAACGGCAGAAGCGCTGTCAACAATGCCCCTCAACTCGTTCCCCTACAAGAAGCTGTCTCCATCCGCCCCACCTCCACTGGGTCCAGTACTACCCTTCCCATCACGGGATCTTCCCATCTCTGCCCGATCCTCCTTTTCCCTGTGTGCCCGAATCGAAATAAACTCCCCCCCACCCCATAACCACCACCTTGAATGCCTCCTATAGCGTGGCAGCCATAACATCCCCCGTATCGTTGAGCTCCACAAACTCCCGGATGGTAGACCTCATCCGTTCGCACAGCTCCTCATCTGCCAACAACCCCACATCCAGGCTCCACTGCATGCAGGAGCTGCACCCCCCCCCCCCCCCCCCCCCCCAGGTCCATTCGCAAATCCACCAGTGCGGCGCGTGGTCTGAAACCACAATCGCCGAATACGCCGAGTCGACCACCCCCGCCAGCAACGCCAATGCTTTCAGTTCAGGATTAGATACTAGGGCAAAGTGTGAAAAGCAGTTCTTCAACACAGGGGAAGCTCAAAGTTATGCATGAAGTTGAGTTTGCAAACCAGAAGACGCACAGCCATGTTTCTTGGGAAGGTCAAACATCTTCTTACTTTCTCATTTTGGAATGCAAACTTTTCTGTCAATGGCCATCTAACAAATTTAAAGTTAGATATAGAAGCCAGTGTGACAGTCCTGTTGGACTGAAGGACCCCTGGCTTGGAACAACAGCACATCACTTTATGATCTAGGAAGAATCTGACTCCCAATTGTTGGTATGACCCTGAAACCACTGAGATATGGAGCAAAATAGATCAATGACTGTTATATTACCATGATTGGTAATATGTTGTATTCTTTGTCTTTTCTTCAAGAATGACCCAATGTAGCGTTGACAAAAATATACCAATCAAAAGATTGAAACAAAACTAAGTTATTATTACACTACTAATTAAATGAGGTTTGAACATTCTACTGAGCTACAGATGATAATTAAATATCTTAACTACATTATGATCGAACCTCGTGCTATCTCTTTGCTAACACTGTTGGTGAGGTTTTAATGTGGCAGGGGGATGGGAACCAGATTAGGAAGTTAGAGGTCAGTAAAGAGGCAGCAACTAAGGCCAGTAAGGTACTAGATAATAAACTCATTGAGACTAAGGGGATAGGGAAGAGTAGGCAGGGAAGAGATGATGAACGCAAAAGGACAGGTGGTCTGAGATGCATTTGTTTTAATGCGAGAAGTGTAGCAGGTAAGGCAGGTGAACTGAGGGCTTGGATTAGTACCTGGGAATATGATGTTATTGGTATTACTGAGGCTTGGTTGAGGGAAGGGCAAGATTGGAAACTAAATATCGCAGGGTATAGATGCTTCAGGAGGGATAGAGAGGGAGGTAAAAGGGGTGGAGGAGTTGCATTACTGGTCAGAGATGATATCACAGCTGTGATTAAGGAGGGCACTATGGAGGATTCGAGCACTGAGGCAATATGGGTAGAGCTAAGAAATAGGAAGGGCGCAGTAACATTGTTGGGACTTTACTATAGACCTCCCAAAAGCGAGCGTGAAGTAGAGGTACAAATATGTAGACAGATTATAGAAAGATATAGGAGCAATAGGGTGGTCGTGATGGGAGATTTTAACTTTCCCAACATTGAATGGGACTCATGTCCTGTTGGAGGCGTAGATGGAGCAGAATGTAAATAGCATCCAGGAGAGTTTTTTGGAGCAGTATGTAAATAGTCCAACTCGGGAAGGGGCCATACTGGACCTGGTATTGGGGAATGATCCCGGCCAGGTGGTTGAAGTTTTAGTCGGTGATTACTTTGGGAATAGCGATCACAATTCCGTAAGTTTTAGAATACTCATGGACAAAGACGAGAGTGGTCCTAAAGGAAGAGTGCTAAATTGGGGAAAGGCCAAGTATAACAAAATTCGGCAGGAGCTAGGGAATGTGGATTGGGAGCAGCTTTTTAAGGGTAAATCCACTGTTGAAATGTGGGAGTCTTTTAAGGAAAGGTTGATTAGAGTGCAGGACAGACATATCCCTGTGAAAATGAGGGATAGAAATGGCAAGATTAGCGAACCATGGATGACGGGTGGAATTGTGAGACTAGCTAAGATGAAAAAGGAAGCATACATAAGATCTAGGCGACTTAAAACTAATGAAGCTTTGGAGGAATATCGGGAAAGTAGGACAAATCTCAAACGCGCAATAAAGAGGGCTAAACGGGTTCATAAAATACCTTTGGCTAACAGGGTTAAGGAAGATCCCAAAGCCTTTTATTCATATATAAGGAGCAAGAGGGTAACTAGAGAAAGGATTTGCCCACTCAAAGACAAAAGAGGGAATTTATGCGTGGAGTCAGAGGAAATAGGTGAGATTCTTAATGAGTACTTTGCATCGGTATTCACCAAGGAGAGGGACATGATGGATGTTGAGGTTAGGGATGGATGTTTAAATACTCTAGGTCAAGTCAGCATAAACAAGGGGGAAGTTTTGGGTATTCTAAAAAGCATTAAGGTGGACAAGTCCCCAGGTCCGGATGGGATCTATCCCAGGTTACTGAGGGAAGTGAGGGACAAAATAGCTGGGGCCTTAACAGATATCTTTGCAGCATCCTTGAGCATGGGTGAGGTCCTGGAGGACTGGAAAATTGCTAATGCTGTCGCTTTGTTTAAGAAGGGTAGCAGGAATAATCCAGGGAATTATAGACCTGTGAGCTTGACGTCAGTGGTAGACTCCAGAGCAAACTGTTGGAGAAGATACTGAGGGATAGGATCTATTCACATTTGGAAGAAAATAGACTTATCAGCGATAGGCAGCATGGTTTTGTGCAGGGAAGACCATGTCTTACAAATCTAATAGAATTCTTTGAGGAAGTGACAAAGTTAATTGATGAGGGAAAGGCTGTCGATGTCATATACATGAACTTCAGTAAGGCGTTTGATAAACTTTCCCATGGCAAGTTGATGGAAAAAGTGAAGTCGCATGGGGTCCAGGGTGTACTAGCTAGATGGATAAAGAACTGGCTGGGCAACAGGAGACAGAGAGTAGTGGTGGAAGGGAGTGCCTCAAAATGGAGAAAGGTGACTAGTGGTGTTCCACAGGGATCCGTGCTCGAACCACTGTTTGTGATATACATAAATGATCTGGACGAAGGTATAGGTGGTCTGATTAGCAAAGGGGGGTGGGTGCCTGGAACGCTTTGCAGGTGGAGGTGGTAGAGGCTGGCACGATAGCATCACTTAAGGGGCAATTTTGCACGGCCAATCCACCTATCGTGCCCATCTTTGGTTGTGGGGGTGTAACACACACAAACATGGGGAGAATGTGCTAACTCCATACGGACAGTGACCCAGAGCCGGGATTGAACCTGGGACCTCAGCGCTGTGAGGCAGCAATGCTAACCACTGGGCCACTGTGCTGCCCACTGTTATCAATCATGACAGTGTTCGGAATACCATGTCTCGCAAAGATTTCTTTTGTAGTCTTGATAACAGATCTGGAAGTCAAGTATGACAACTTAATGACTTCAGGATAATTTGAAAAGTAGTCTATGATTAACACGTAATCACCACCATTGAAATGAAACAAGTCGATTCCTTCTTTGGGCCATGAGCCGGGATTCTCTGACCCCACGCTGGGTCGGAGAATCCCCGGGGGATGCGAGAATTGCTCCCGCCACCACGACGCCGGCTTCCCGATTCTCCCCCGACGATTCTCGGGCACCTGCGGGATTCCCACCGCGCCGATCGGGGCCGTTGAAAGCGTCCCCCCGGCAATTCTCTGGGCCCCAACGGGCCAAGTGGCCACCGTGTTCGGCCGAGTCCTGCCGGCATTCGTTACTCAGGTGCCACATGGCGGGACCTGGAAGGTGTGTCTGCGGGGGCGTCCGGGAAGGGGGGGGGCGGGACCCCCATGGTTGCCTGGCCCGCGATCAGGGCCAACCAATTGGCGGGTGGGCTGGTTCCATGGAGGCCTATGTTCATCTGCGCCAGGCCCCTGTAGGACTCCGCCACATCGCCCAGGGGCCGGTGCAGAGAAGGGAACCCATGCGCATGCAGACTTAAGCCGACCGTAGCGTGCATGCGCGGAATCACGCCGGCCGTTCCGCGCATGTGCAAACTCGCGCAGGCTGTTCTGCGCCGACTGGAGCTGCGGGGACCTCTCCGGTGCCGACCTAGCTCCCTCGGAAGGGGAGCATTCCCCATTATCGGGGACCGTTGGCGCCAGAGTGGTTGGCGCCACTTTTCATGCCGGCATTGGTACATAGCCCCATTATTGGAGAATCCCGCCCATGGAGTCTACTCCAATGCATGTGGTAGAAGGGTGTTCTTTGCACTGTGCAGGTTCGTATTTTTGACATGTTTCACACTGGAGAATCAGATTTATGATGTCTCAATTGATACCTGACCAATAAACAGCTTGTCTCGCTCTCATTTTGCATTTTTCTTAGCTGAGATGACCTTCATGTATCTGTCTCAGAATCATGGTTTGAAGTGACATTGGAATCACGATGCAATCGAGTCGGAGTAACAATCCATCAACAACTGTTAGTTCAGCTTATATGTTTCTATATTTGGAACAATGTCCTTCAGGCCAGCCAAGTAACATTGAATCTTTGTTGGTCTCATCACGGATGAGTTTCAATTTGTCGTCTGAGGCAGGTAAGGTTTCAGCTCAAAGCTGCACTTGAGCTTCTATGTGCTGAATACATTCAGGTGGTTGCTCTTCTGAGTGAACAGAACATGATAACGCATCAGCAATTATCAATTCCTTGCCTGGTGTATTTACAAGTCAAATGTCATATCTGCGTAGCTTCATCAGGATACGCTGTAACCTTGGTGCCATATCATTCAAATATTTATGAATGATGTGAACGAGTGGTCGGCGATCAGTCTTGACTGTGAATGTAGGTAGGCCATATACATAGTCGTGAAATTTGAGAATTTCCGTTGGTAAACCTAGACATTCCTTTTCAATTTGGACATACTGTTGTTCAGTAGGTGTCATTGCTCTTGAAGTGGAGATGCCGGCGTTGGACTGGGGTGAGCACAGTAAGAAGTCTTACAACACCAGGTTAAAGTCCAACAGGTTTGTTTCAAACACGAGCTTTCGGAGCACGGCTCCTTCTTCAGGTGAATGGAAAGGCTTGTTCCAGAAATGTTTATATAGACACAGTCAGAGATGCCCCGGAATGCGAGCACCTGCAGGCAATCAAATCATCAAAGATGCAGAGAGAGAGGTAACTCCAGGTTAAAGAGGTGTGAATTGTCCCAAGCCAGTTCAGTCGGTAGGCCTCTGCAAGTCCAGGCTTGTTGGTGGGGGCCGAATGTAATGCGACATGAATCCCAGATCCCGGTTGAGTCCGCATTCATGCGTGCGGAACTTAGCTATAAGTTTTTGCTCAGCAATTTTGCGTTGTCGCGTCTCCTGAAGGCCTCCTTGTAGAATGCTGACCCGGAGATCAGAGGCTGAATGTCCTTGACTGCTGAAGTGTTCCCCAACTGGAAGGGAACAGTCCTGCCTGTTGATAGTCGCACGATGCCCGTTTATTCGTTGTCGCAGTGTCTGCATGGTCTCGCCAATGTACCACGCTTCGGGACATCCTTTCCTGCAGCGTATGAGGTAGACTACATTGGTCGAGTCGCACGAGTATGCGCCGCGTACCTGGTGGGTGGTGTTTCCACGTGTAATGGTGGTGTCCATGTCGATGATCTGGCATGTCTTGCAGAGATTACCCTGGCAGGGTTTTGTGGTGTTGTGGTTGCTGTTCTGAAGGCTGGGTAATTTGCTGCAAATAATGGTTTGTTTGAGGTTGCGCGGTTGTTTGAAGGCCAGTAGTGGGGGTGTGGGGATGACCTTGGCAAGATGTCCATCCTCGCTGATGATGTGTTGGAGGCTGCGAAGAAGATGTCGTAGTTTCTCCGCCCCAGGAAAGTACTGGACGACGAAGGGTACTCTGTCAGTGGTGTCCCGTGTTTGTCTTCTGAGGAGGTCGGTGCGGTTTTTTGCTGTGGCGCGGTGGAACTGTCGATCAATGAGTCGAGCGCCATATCCCGTTCGTACGAGGGCATCTTTCAGCATCTGTAGGTGTCTGTTGCGCTCCTCCTTGTCTGAGCAGATCCTGTGTATACGGAGGGCTTGTCCATAGGGGATGGCTTCTTTAATGTGTTTCGGGTGAAAGCTGGAGAAGTGGAGCATCGTGAGATTATCTGTGGGCTTGCGGTAAAGCGAGGTGCTGAGGTGACCGTCCTTGATGGAGACGAGTGTGTCCAAGAATGGAACTGAATTTGGAGAATAGTCCATGGTGAGTTTGATGGTGGGATGGAACTTATTGATGTCATCGTGTAGTCGTTTCAGTGATGTCTCGCCGTGGGTCCAAAGGAAAAAAATGTCATCGATGTATCTGGTGTATAGCATCGGTTGAAAGTCCTGTGTGGTGAGGAAGTCCTGTTCAAACTTGTGCATGAAGATGTTGGCATATTGAGGTGCAAATTTGGTCCCCATGGCTGTTCCGTGCGTCTGGATGAAGAATTTGATGTCGAAGGTGAAGACGTTGTGGTCTAGAATGAAACGGATGAGTTGCAGAATTGCGTCTGGAGATTGGCAGTTGTCGGTGTTGAGGACTGAGGCTGTTGCAGCAATGCCGTCGTCATGGGGGATGCTGGTGTAGAGTGCCGAGACATCCATTGTGACGAGGAATGTTCCTGGTTCAACTGGTCCATGGGTGCTGAGTTTCTGTAGGAAGTCCCGAAAATACACAAGGCCAACACACCAGGCCGTCCTATCGTTTCAGGCAATGGGACCCTGTGTGAGAACCTCTCTGGCCACATCGAGGGCATCTTGAAACCCATCGTACAAGGTACACCCAGCTTCTGTCGCGACACGACGGACTTCCTACAGAAACTCAGCACCCATGGACCAGTTGAACCAGGAACATTCCTCGTCACAATGGATGTCTCGGCACTCTACACCAGCATCCCCCATGACGACGGCATTGCTGCAACAGCCTCAGTCCTCAACACCGACAACTGCCAATCTCCAGACGCAATTCTGCAACTCATCCGTTTCATTCTAGACCACAACGTCTTCACCTTCGACAACAAATTCTTCATCCAGACGCACGGAACAGCCATGGGGACCAAATTTGCACCTCAATATGCCAACATCTTCATGCACAAGTTTGAACAGGACTTCCTCACCACACAGGACTTTCAACCGATGCTATACACCAGATACATCGATGACATTTTTTTCCTTTGGACCCACGGCGAGACATCACTGAAACGACTACACGATGACATCAATAAGTTCCATCCCACCATCAAACTCACCATGGACTATTCTCCAAATTCAGTTCCATTCTTGGACACACTCGTCTCCATCAAGGACGGTCACCTCAGCACCTCGCTTTACCGCAAGCCCACAGATAATCTCACGATGCTCCACTTCTCCAGCTTTCACCCGAAACACATTAAAGAAGCCATCCCCTATGGACAAGCCCTCCGTATACACAGGATCTGCTCAGACAAGGAGGAGCGCAACAGACACCTACAGATGCTGAAAGATGCCCTCGTACGAACGGGATATGGCGCTCGACTCATTGATCGACAGTTCCACCGCGCCACAGCAAAAAACCGCACCGACCTCCTCAGAAGACAAACACGGGACACCACTGACAGAGTACCCTTCGTCGTCCAGTACTTTCCTGGGGCGGAGAAACTACGACATCTTCTTCGCAGCCTCCAACACATCATCAGCGAGGATGGACATCTTGCCAAGGTCATCCCCACACCCCCACTACTGGCCTTCAAACAACCGCGCAACCTCAAACAAACCATTGTTTGCAGCAAATTACCCAGCCTTCAGAACAGCAACCACAACACCACAAAACCCTGCCAGGGTAATCTCTGCAAGACATGCCAGATCATCGACATGGACACCACCATTACACGTGGAAACACCACCCACCAGGTACGCGGCGCATACTCGTGCGACTCGACCAATGTAGTCTACCTCATACGCTGCAGGAAAGGATGTCCCGAAGCGTGGTACATTGGCGAGACCATGCAGACACTGCGACAACGAATAAACGGGCATCGTGCGACTATCAACAGGCAGGACTGTTCCCTTCCAGTTGGGGAACACTTCAGCAGTCAAGGACATTCAGCCTCTGATCTCCGGGTCAGCATTCTACAAGGAGGCCTTCAGGAGACGCGACAACGCAAAATTGCTGAGCAAAAACTTATAGCTAAGTTCCGCACGCATGAATGCGGACTCAACCGGGATCTGGGATTCATGTCGCATTACATTCGGCCCCCACCAACAAGCCTGGACTTGCAGAGGCCTACCGACTGAACTGGCTTGGGACAATTCACACCTCTTTAACCTGGAGTTACCTCTCTCTCTGCATCTTTGATGATTTGATTGCCTGCAGGTGCTCGCATTCCGGGGCATCTCTGACTGTGTCTATATAAACATTTCTGGAACAAGCCTTTCCATTCACCTGAAGAAGGAGCCGTGCTCCGAAAGCTCGTGTTTGAAACAAACCTGTTGGACTTTAACCTGGTGTTGTAAGACTTCTTACATTGCTCTTGAAGCATAAGCATCTGGTGACCATAAAGAATTGTCATCATTTTGGAGAAGAACTGCTCCAATTCCACTTTGACTTGTATCCGTTGAGATTTTTGTTTCTCTGTCGGGGTCAAAGAAAGAAAGAAGAGGTGCAGTGGTAAGTTGTGACTTAATATCGATCCATTCTTTTTGATGAGTGTCAGTCCATGCAAACGTGGTAGACTTTTTGATGAGATGTCGTAAAGCAGTAATTCTGGGCGAGAGGTTAGGAATGAATTTCCCCAGAAAATTCACAACACCTAAGAATCTCAACACAGCTTTCTTGTCCTCTGGGACTGTCATTTTCTGTATGGCAGCAATCTTGTCGTTGTCAGTTTGCACACCATGTTCCAAAATTTGATCTCTAAGAAACTTCAGAGTTGAGATTCCAAAATTACATTTGGCTCTATTCAGTTTTAGACCAAATTTACGTACTCGTTGGAAGACATGCAACAGCATTGCACTGTGCTCTTCTCATGTAGATGACCAGACAATTATATCATCCACATAAACAGGTACACCTTAAATACCTTCAGTCATTTGATGAAATAACTTGATGAAATTTCTCCGATGCTGAAATAATACCAAATGGCATTCTGTTGAAACAGCATCGACCAAATGGTGTGTTGGACATACACAACTTCTTGCTTGTGTCATCTAACTGCATTTACCAAAATCCTCTGGTGGCATTCATTTTGGAAAATATTTTAGCATTCGGCTTTTCGCTGGTGATTTCTGCACGCTTGGGTATTGGATCGTGCTCTCGCTTAATATTTTTATTCAGATCTTTTGGATCGATGCATATCCTTAATTCCCCAGAAGGTTTCTTTACACACACCATTGAACTGACCCAGTCAGTCGGTGCTGTTATTTTGGATATTATACCAAGATTTTGCATACGTACAAGTTCTTGCTTTAACCTCTCATGAAGCGGTGCAGGAACTCTTCTAGGAGGGTGTACCACTGGTTTGCTATCTGGCTTCAACTGAATTTTATATTGATAGGGAAGAGTACCAATGCCTTCAAAGACGTGCGGAAAGCGATCAAGAATTCCTTGTATGACGTCCTGAACAGGTGGAAGAGATGAACTTGCGCTATAAATTCTCTGTATTAAGTAAAGATCCTTGCAGGCTTGCGCACCTAAGCGAGAAGATCTGTTCGATTCAACAATCTCAAATCTTAGAGGTATGCTAGTGTCGTGATTTGTCACCAATAAATAGCATGATCCCAATGAGGTGATAACCTTGTCATTATAATCACGCAATTGACAATCTGAAGTCTTGATTTCAGGAGTTTGCTTCAGTTGCAAAAGGTCATGCCTGTTGAGCAAGTTTGCAGTAGCTCCTGCATCAAGTTTAAAAATGATATCAGAACCATTTAGTTGAAGCATTGTGTTCCATTCTGATTCTGAGTTGATAGAATGAACTACAGAGATGAAACATCTGTGGTATCATCACATTTTTCAATAATGCCTACGAAGAAGGAATCTTGTAATTAGTAAGCATCAAGATCATTGGAAAAAAATTATATCTAATAAGCTTCTTTTGTTGTGTCTAGACTTGTTACATTCATATGCTTTTTATTTAAATGCGCAGTTTTCAATTGCTTTAAGAGATGTCCTGCATTTCACAGTGAAGTGGTTGAGTTTGTCACATTGTGAGCAAATATTTCCTCATGTTGGTCATTTTTTGTGAGGGTGGGCGTATCCACAGCGTACACACATCATGATGTTCATGTCGTCAAGCGTACAGTTCCTTTGCACATGCGCAGATCGGTCTTCTTCCGTCTCGCATTTTTTTGCGAAGTGTGAATGTGTAGGCCGGGAATGTGCATGCGCAAGATGGTTGCCGTCTGAAACGTGCATCTTTCTGAGCTGCGCCACAGCTCCAACGCATTCTACCTCGAGGCTCGTTTTCGCACCTTTTTCTCTGCAGAATCTCAATATATTGACTTTTGGACAATTCATGCATACGACACATTTTGATAGCATTTTCAAGCTGGAGATCTTTCTGTCTCAGCAAACATTCCCTGAGCTTGTCATCAATTATTCCAAATACAATTTGATCTCTGATCAGTGAATAAGTTAAAATGGAGGAATTACATGTCTGAGCTAAGAACTTGGGGCAGGATTCTCCGATCCACCGCCAGGTCGGAGAATCGCCGGGGGTGGGGGGGGGGGGGGGGGGGGGGGGGGGGGGGGCGGTGTGAATTCCGGCCAGCTGCTCCGATGCCGGCTGCCGATTTCTCCGGCTGTGTTTTTTTTGGCTGGAGCAGGGATCGCGCGGCGCCGGTCGGGGGCCATTGGCAGTGGCCCCTCCCCCCGGTGATTCTCCGGTTCCCAATGGGCCGAGAGGCCGCTTTCGGCCAGTCCCGCCGGTGTGGACGGCCCGACGCGGGAGTGGTTCACGCCATTCTTTGACGCCGGTACAGCCCGCCCGCCGGATACCGGAGAATCCTGGCCTTGAGATCAGTCGTGAAGCATTCAATCGACTCCCCGTTATTTTCCATCCTTTTTTTCAAAGACAAAATGCTCAAATGTTTTATTAATCTGTATCTTGCAGTGAAGGTCAAATTTTGCGGTGACAGCATCATATTTAGTCTCATCTTCGACCATTGCAAATTGAAATGAGTTATTCAGTTCCATGGCTTGTGGACCAGCCATCTTTAGAAATAATGCTAATTTCCAATCAGTACTTGCATCATTTAAATCAGGTGACAACAGATATATCTGAAACTGTTGTTTGAACACTCGCCAGTTAACATCTAGTTTACCAGTGATCCTGAGTTGTCGTGGATGTGAGCTTTCTCCATGAGTCTTGGATTCTTCGGTGTCTCGCAGTAACAGGTCTGTCAGCAGTCTGTTCTTTGACGTTCGAGTCGCGAGCTAGTTTTTATGATAGTTAGATTCTTACTAATCTATCTAAATAGCTTCAGTAAGCCACCTGGTACCATGTTATATTACCATGATGGGTAGTAACTTGTATTCTTGGTATTTTCTTCCAGAATGACCCGATGTAGTGTTGACAAAGAATAGACCAATCAAAAGATTGAAACAAAACTAATTTATTATTACACTACTAATTAAATGAAGTTCAAACACTCTACTGAGCTATAGATGATAATTAAATGATATTCTAACTACACTATGATCTAAACTTGTGTTATTTCTAATTAACATCCACTCTGCTCTAAGCTTCTTCTTGTGCTTTGACCATGCTTCTCCTTATGCTATTGCCAAAATTCCCTGTGTGGGCAGCACGGTAGCATAGTGGTGAGCACTATGGTTTCACAGCGCCAGGGTCCCAGGTTCGATTCCCAGTTTGGGTCGCTGTCTGTGCGGAGTCTGCACGTTCCCCCTGTGCCTGCGCGGGTTTCCTCCGGGTGCTCTGGTTTCCTCCCACAAGTCGCGAAAGACGTGCTGTTAGGTAATTTGGACATTCTGAATTCTCCCTCTGTGTATCCGAACAGGCGCCGGAATGTGGCGACCTGGGGCTTTTCACAATAACTTCATTGCAGTGTTAATGTACGCCTACTTGTGACAATAAAGATTATTATATTATTATTAAATACTGAGAAGTAGAAATGCCCTCTAGTGTTTTATTTACACAGAGATGTCATTATTAACCCTTCACTAACCTGACTATATATATATCATTACAATGACCTGATATACATCACCCATACTAGCTTTTCTCTCTCTCGAGCAGGGATGCCTGCATAGTCTCAGAACTTCTGAAGATGGCAGATGATGTCAAGACAACCACTATCATTAACCACTGTCATTAACTGCCAGTTCCAGAATATTTGTTGTAAAGAAAAATATATCCTGACTGACTCTTCAGCTCTGAGATGTCTCTCTTTGCAGGAAAGGTTTGTACATTCTCATTACAGGCCTCAGGAAACCATCCAACCATCCAGGAGGTAACCACATCATCTCCAGTGGAAGAGGGGAAAGAGAGTGATCAACAGTCGGAGAAATCTCTATCTCCAACCCCAACAATTGTACAGCAGGTCAACACTGTAACCACTGTGCACACATGGCAACTCCCAGCCAGTTTGCCAAAGGAACAAGAAATGCTGGAACCTGGTAGCAGCCATTCATGGCTGACAATGAAAAGCAGAAGTGAGAGAACACTAGACCTACTTCTTGCCACAGGAATGCTTTCGCTGGGCTGCGGAGGACATTCAGATGACCCACACAATGATGGATAAAGCAAAAGAAGTGACACGATGAACACAATGTTCATCGAACTCACAAGAAACGAGTAGCACCATCAATCAATACAGCAGCCGAACTGGCGAAGTGCGATTCAATATGAACGAATGGAAGAAAAAAGTGAAAGTGTAACCAATTATCAGCTCAAACTCCAGACCAACAGGAAGAACTAGCAATGGCAGGAATAATGTAGGAATAATGCTAATGCAGTAATAGTGATAATGCTGTAAATGTGATAAGGAGTTATAGTAATTATGTAGTAATAGTGATAATGGAGTAATAGTGATAATATAGTAATAGTGTTAATGTAGCAATTGTGATAATGTAGTAATAGTGATTATATAGTAATAGTTCTAATGTAGTAATAATGATAATGCAATAATAGCGCATTTCAATTCAAGGAATTAAAGTGAGGAGATCGCTATTGATAATGCAGGAATAAGGAGTGATAGGGAGTTGTAGTACTATGTAGTAATAGTATAATGTAGTAATAATGATAATATAGCAATAGTTCTAATGTAGTAATAGTTCTAATGTAGTAATGATGATAATGCAATAATAATGCTAAATAGCAATAATGTTAATGTATTAATAGTGATAATGTGAGGTGTTCTTGTGGCACAGTGGTAGCATCCCTACCTCTGTACCAGAAGCTTCGGGTTCAAGTCCAACAGTCACAAATTGCTGCCATAGTTCAACAGGCTGATAATCAGCTTGGAAATGCTCTCACCTTTTCCCCACTGTTCCCAAAGGGGAAAAAGGTGTGAGCACAGATACGCTAAAGAAAAGTGATAATGTAGTAATAGTGCAAATGCAGTATTAGTGATACTGTAGTAACAGTGCTGATGTCGTACAAGTGATAATGTCATAATAGTGCGAATGTAGTATTAGTGATAATGTAGTAACAGTGCAAATGTAGTATTGGTGATAATGTAGTAACAGTACAAATGTGGAATTAATGCTAATGTGGTAATACTGCCAATGTAGTACTAGTGATAGTGTAGTAATAGTGCTAATGTCATATTAGTGATAATGTAGTAACAATAATATACACAAGTGTCAGGCAATGGCCGTCTTCTACAAGATCTAACCACCACCCCTTGACATTCAGTGCCAATGCCATCCCTGAATCCCCCACAATCAACATCCTGGGTGTTACCATTGATCAAAAACTGAACTGGACCAGCCATATTAATACTGTAGCAAGTCAAAGACCAGGAATCCTATGGCAAATAATTCACCTACTGACCCCCAAAGCCTGTCCACCATCTACAAGGCACAAGTCCGGATTGTAATGGAATACTCTCCACTTGCCTGGATGAGTGCAGCTCCAACAACACTCAAGAAGCTTGATACCATCCAGGACAAAGCAGTCTGCTTGATTGCTCCCCATTCCACAAACATTCAAACTCTCCACCACCGACAAACAGTGGCAGCCATCATACCATCTACAAGATTCCTTAGCATCTTCCAAAACCCATGACCACTACCATCTAGAAGGACATAAGCAGCAGATACCTGGGAACCCCACCACTTGGAGGTTCCCCTCCAAGTCACTCACCACACTGTCTTGGAAATATATTGCCGTTCCTTCACTGTCACTGGGTCAAAAGCCTGGAACTCCCTCCCTAAGAGCACTGTGGGTGTACCTACACCTCAGGGGCTGCAGTGGTTCAAGAAGGCAACTCACCATCACCTTCTGAATGGCAATTAGAGATGGGCAATAAATGCTGGCCTAACCAGCGACGCCCACATCCCCTAAATGAATTTTTAAAAATATACAGCTGACTTCCATGCTGGAAATTGCAATTGATGCTAAGGCACCAAGATCACTCTATTTGGTTCCAGTTTAATAAAATGGGAAAGAGTACAAGTATAGATTGGGTGAAAAATAAACTGTATATATGACACAAAATAAGTAAATGCTAAATTTGTTAGTCCAAAATCAATGAACAGAAAATTGTAATACATACATGGTGCCAATCTGAATATTATTGAAATCTTCATTGATCAATTTCATCTGATAATGATAAAATGGAACAATTTTGCTGGCAATGTATTTCTGGAAACAACAAATAAGTAAATTAGGTTGTGAAATGAGGGCATTAGTAGAACAAATTATTTATACATTGCTCAGTGAATCTGAAGCTTTTAACACAATGAAGCCTGTATAATCTGGTCAGCAAAACATCAGATTCATGTGACCAGTCTAAATACAGACACGCACAAAAACAAAATACAGCAGATGCTGGAAATCTGAAATAAAAAGCTGGCAAAGCTGGAAATACTCAGCAGGTCAGGCAGCATGTGTGGAGGTGGAATCAGAGTTAGTAGTCAGAATTATATGCAAAGGCAGTGGCCCCACTCACAGGTTGAAAAGTCAGAGGTGAACCCACCATTGCTTGCCCAGGAAGGCACAACAGGATTTTATGTTAACAGGTAGTTAACTCTTGAAGTCACGGCTTGTGCTCTCTTTAGGAGGGTATGTCCAGCCTCCAGTGCTTGTGGCAGGTGGGGAGCCCCAGGGGTAGGGGTGGAAGAGACAGAACCGGTTGGGGAGTCGGTCGGCCACCATTGGTTGGGGGGGGGGTTCGCTCCTGGGCTGGAGGATAAGCTGCTCAGCACCCACGGGTCAAACATCCCACCCCCCTGTATCGTGTATACCCACACCAGAGGTAACATCAGCTGCTGCCTGTCAGTTCCACTGAACACCCACAGCACAGAGCCCTGTCCGTGATAAAATGGTGCAGGTCACTTTAACTCCCACTGACCATTTCAGCTTCTGGCTGCACAGTTGAAGGCTATTGCTAATAGGGAATTGGCAATGTTAGTTATGTGAGCACTCCACAGCTCCCAAGTGGATAGAGACGTGCTATGTCACAGGTGAGACAGTCCAGCATCCCACTCGGTCTGTGGGGCCTGGATGCTTTGCCTGAACACTGGAGACATCAACACCACAGGGGCAGCAGCTGACAATAAAACACTCAAGAGCTGTGCCTCAGCATTGGGGACATCCCCACGGCCAAAGGGTGGATGTGTAAATTGGGGAAGGGACCTGCAATCGGTCCAAGTAATGTTCCTGGCAGGGGTCTGTGTTCGCTACTAAGAGGCACCTTCCATGTACGGGGATGTGTGTGCAAGGTGGGAGTCCCCCAGCAAAAACTGACTCATTGGATGGCACCCTGAGATGTGGCAGGGAATGTAACGGTGGGGGAGGCCTGGGGCACTTGAGCATACCGGGGTCGAAGCTCTAATTGATTGTCTGTCTCTCACCCTTGACTGATTGTCAAGGTCGCTGCAGGCTACGCCTTGGATACATTTCAAGGCTCGAACGGAGTCTTGTGAGGCAGACCCCAACCAACAGCCCACAAGTACATTCATGAAGTCAGCTGACTATATAAACTTTGACCTGGACCAGGCCCGCCAAGGTGGCCAGGCAGCAGGACTTCCCTGCATCGCTGGGAAGCTCTGGGTCCAGGGGCAATAGATGGTATGCATGTCACCTTATGAGAACCAGGAGGTCTGGAAGCGCCCTTTATTAACAGGAAGGGGTTCCAATCCCCGATCGTTGAACTTGTGTGTGACCACCAGCTCAAGATCACGCATGTGTGCCTGCTTTGCCGTGAGTGTGCGTAACAGCTACATCCTGGGACAGTTGAAAATTCGCACCGTCTTTGAAGGACACCACAGGATGACCGGTTGGCTCTTGGGGGATAAGGGGCATTCGCTGAGGTCCTGGCTAATGATGCTAGTATGGAGGCTGGAGACCTGCTATAACGAAGCCCATGTGGCCACCCGGGCAGTTATTGAGTTATGCATCGGACTGATGAAAATGCGGTTCTGAAACCTCGACCGTTGTGGTGGTGCAATGCAGGCACCCTCTAGAGGGCCCCCTGCTTTGTGATGGTCTGCTGTGCCATCCACAGTCTGACACAGCAGTGGAACGATGTGCTGGAGGTGGAGGAGGAGAACCATGCGGCCTCGTCTGTGGAGGAGAATGAGGAGGAGCCGCACCAGGGTGGGCTGAGGTGGAGCCTGGGGAGGAGCAGCGGGAGCAGCTGGAGGATGGAGAGCAGGTGGCAGGAGTGAGGGTCCGGCATGCCTGGAGGACCAGGGAAGCCCTCACCCTCGCCCACTTCTCATAGGACATTGTTCCCACCCAGCGTCCCTCCCCACATACCCCCACCCGACCTGCCTCTCCCTCAACCCCCCTGAACTATTCCCCCACCTGTCCATTCCCCGCAGCCCACTTTATCACCCTGCTCCACCCTCCAAGGGTATGGGTAATATCCCTTCAGGGCGATGGACCAGTGTCGGCACTGCCAGCGGGTTTATGTACAAGGCAGGAGAGTGATGATAACGCTTTGTGGGGTGAGCTCTTGTGCTCCTCAATCTATGTCTGTTGACAGGGCACTGATACCCATCACCTGAACTTGGCATGCCTCAGGGTGTGGTGGCAGATCTAGGACCCCCGTGCCCAGGGGCTGGGGCCTAGGGAAGGCAGAAGAAAAGTAGAGACAGAGGTGCAGTCCGGTCTACAGCGCAGAATAATGTGACAGAGGCTTCATGTGTCTTGGGTGTAATGTGTTTTAATGGTATACAGTCATGACCCAACCTTTTCATAGCTCCCGATGGTGCTGCCCACCCTCCCCAATAGTGCTTTCTCAGTGATCCTCAATCTGTTTGACCCTCTGTGCTCTGCTGCGACATCTAGGTATGTCCCCAGGATGCACATCAGAGGAAGAGGCAGCCTGCTGCTTCCCACTTCCTGTGCTCTTTGATGCCCCTCGTGGGCGTCCCCTGGACGACCTGGGGCCTGAGGGCTCCGGCCGACTTGCCAGTGGCACATACCTCACCATGCTATCCTGTACCGCCTACTGACCCGAGACACGCTGTTGTCAGGTGGGAGGGGGTGGAGACTCGAGAGAGCTGGTGACCACCGTCGCCTCTCTAGGGAGGCTCTGGGTTGGTCTCCAGCACTCCCTCCTCCCGGTCGGTGCCCATAGGGCCCTGGTGGGGTGACCTTGGGGCGGAGGGGTGGCTGGAGGGAGCTCCAGAGGCCACTGCGTTATCTGGCTCTACCAGCCCAGGCAGCTCCCTATTGTCTGCACCATGGTCTTGTCACCCTCAGCGATGCCCCTCTGTGACCGGGCTGTGCTCTGCAGTGCCTCGCCAATGTCTATCTGTATCTCGGACACGGTCCTCAGTGACGAGGACATACTGAGGAGCACCTTGGCAATGCCCACCTGAGACTGGGACTTGTTCCTCAGCGCCCCGGCAAGGTCCATCTGCATCAGGGACACGTCCCCCCTTGCTGTCGTGTCCATCAGCCATGGCCTTCGCTGACTGAGCAATGCCTTGGACACCACCACTCATACTGCTGACATTGTGCTCCCAACAGTGTTGGCCTCGGTGCCTCGCATTGCTCGCACCATCTCATGTGCCCGTAGCCTTTGTGACTCCTCCAATCGACTATGGACCCACTGGATTGTCACTGACATCACGTCCTGAATCCCACGGTCACACCCTCATGCCTGCATCAGCTCCAGGATAACCTGGTCCAGAGCCGACATCAACTGGGACCAAGCTGTGTCCTGGCTTGCAGCAGACCTCCAAATGCTGTCTCTCCTGGATGTTCCTGCCCACCAAAGTGTGTGTCTCTGAGTTGGTGGAAGGTGAGATGATAGCCGGGACACATCGATGGTGGCATCCTTGGAGCTCTTCTACAAGGTGTTCTCTAGTGAGGCAGGGGAAAGTGGGTGGCAGGCACCACAGCTGTGCCGACACCATCAGATGGAGATCCTGTGGGACAATGGCCACGTGTTTCATAGAATTTACAGTGCAGAAGGAGGCCATTCAGCCCATCGAGTCTGCACCGGCTCTTGGAAAGAGCACCCTACCCAAGGTCAACACCTCCACCCTATCCCCATAACCCAGTAACCCCACCCAACACTAAGGGCAATTTTGGACACTAAGGGCAATTTGTCATGGCCAATCCACCTAACCTGCACATCTTTGGACTGTGGGAGGAAACCGGAGCACCCGGAGGAAACCCACGCACACATGGGGAGGACGTGCAGACTCCGCACAGACAGTGACCCAAGCCGGAATCGAACCTAGGACCCTGGAGCTGTGAGGTCACTGTGCTATCCACAATGCTACCATGCTGCCCAGTGTTCAGTGGGAGGGAAGGATCATTATGTCTGACATGAATCGCTGGTAAGACAGGTAAGGCCTTCACATCGGGAGCGGAGCTGAGCAGGAGAAATCAGGACTACAGTCTGAGGGGGAGGGCAGCGGAGGCAAGTGCTTGGAGCGACGACATTTTGGGAAGGTAAACGACTAAACGGTGAATCTGAGGTTTAGACTGGGGAGAAACTGAAGAGTGATGTCTCAGGAGGGCTGTGATTAGATTGGCCAAGAGAGGACCTGCTGGTAAGTAGTGGTGAATGGGAAGTAGTTTTTCTTTTCATTTCTCTCTTTGTTTTGTTTTCTTTTGTTTTTTGGAATGTACTTCTATAAGTTAACCCAGGGGTGGGCAAACTATGGCCCGCGGGCCGCATGCGGCCCACCAAAGGTCTTTATGCGGCCCACCAAGTCATTAAAAAAAAATTAAAAAAATTTTTTTTTTTTTTAAATTTTAAATTTTTTTTTTAAGGTTAATGGGGGGGGTGCTGTTGGGTTACTTACTGGTATAGGGTGGATACATTGACTTGAGTAGGGTGATCATTGCTCAGCACAACGTCGAGGGCCGAAGGGCCTGTTCTATGCTGTACTGCTCTATGTTCTATATGAGGCGCCCAGAATCATAACCCGGTGAAGTAATTATTTTACTTAATATACTATGCGGCCCTTTAAAATTGTGAATTTCTGAATGTGGCCCTTGCACGGAAAAGTTTGCCCACCCCTGAGTTAACCTAAGGTTTAAGACAAGGCAGGAGATCCCAGGCCCGTGTCATGCTCCTCGTGTGCGATGTGGGAGTTCAGGGACATGTCCACTGACCCTGGCTCCTTCACATGCAAGAAGTATGTCCATCTGCAGATCCTGTTAGACTGCCCGACAGCTCTGGAGCTGCGGGTGGATTCACTTTGGAGCATCTGCGATGCTGAGGATGTCGTGGATAGCACGTTCACTTAGTTGGTCACACCGCAGGTGAAAATTACTGAGGGAGATAGAAAATGGTTGACCAAAAGACAGAGCAAGAGTAGGAAGGCAGTGCAGGTGTCCCCTGTGGTCATCTCCCTGCAAAACAGATATACCATTTTGAGGGAGATGGCTCAGCAGGGGAAGGTAGCAGCAGCCAGGTTCATGGCACCGTGGCTGGCTCTCCTACGCAGCAGGGCAGGAAGAAGAATGGCAGGGCTGTAGTGATAGGGGACTCAATCGTAAGGCGAATAGACAGGCAGTTCTGCGGACGCAATCAACACTCCAGGATGGTATGTTGCCTCCCTGGTGTAAGGGTCAAGGATGTCTAGGAACGGCTGCAGGACATTCTGGGGGGTGGGATGGGGTCAGAAGGTGAACAGCCAGCTGTATTGGTGCATATAGGCATCAATGATATAAGTATAAAATGGGATGAGGTCCTACAAGCTGAATTCATGGAGTTAGGAGTTAAACTAAAAAGTAGGACCTCAAAGGTGGTAATCTCAGGATTGCTACCAGTGCCACTAGCTAGTCAGAGCAGGAATGTCAGGATAGATAGGATAAATGCGTGGCTCGAGAGATGGTGCAAGAGGGATGGATTCAAATTCCTAGGTCATTGGAACCTGTTCTGGGGGAGGTGGGACCAGTGCAAACCTGACGATTTGCACCTGGTCAGGACTAGAATCAATGTCCTTGGTGGGGGGCGGCAGGGGGGGGTTTGCTAGTGCTGTTGGGGAGGGATTGAACTAATGTGGTAGGGGGATGGGAACCGATGCAGGAAGTCGGAGGGAAGTAAAATGGGGACAGAAACAAAAGGCAGTAAAGGAAAAAGTGTAAGGCAGAGAAGCCATAGTCAAAAAACAAAAGGGCCACAGCACAAGGTACAGTGACTGAGGAGAACTCAGTGAATAGGCCCAGTAATACTAAAAGGAATAAAACGGGAAGTAAAAACAGAAATAGAAAGCGAAGCAGCAGGTTATTACATGAAGTTAGGGGTTCAACGGTAAGGAAATTTAGGAGAAAAGTTAGAAGGGAAAACAACTGAGGAGAGGTTACTGATAGAGGTGTTAAGATTCAAAACAGAGGTATAAAAGCCAACATAAGGGTACTTTACCTGAATGATCGTAGCATTCGGAATAAGGTAAATTAGTTGGTGTCGCAAATCATTGTGAATGACTATGATTTAGTGGTCATTACTGAAACATGGTTAAAGGATGGTCACGACTGGGAGTTAAATATCCAAGGGTAACAACTATTTGGAAGGACAGAGTGGATGGTAAGGGAGGTGGTGTAGCTCTGTTATTTAAGGATGACATCCGGGCAATAGTGAGGGATGACATCGGTGCCATGGAGGATAAGGTTGAATCCATTTGGGTGGAAATCAGGAATAGTAAGGCAAAAAAGTCACTGATAGGGGTAGTCTATAGGCCACCAAATAGTAACATTACGGTGGGGCGGGCAATAAACAAAGAAATAACTGATGCATCTAGAAATGGTACAGCAGTTATCATGGGGGATTTTAATCTAAATGCCTAAATGTCGGTCGGTCAAGGCAGCCTTGAGGAGTTTATAGAATGTATCCGCAATAGTTTCCTAGAACAGTATGTGATGGAACCTACTGGGAACAAGCGATCCTAGATCTGGTCCTGAGTAATGAGATAGGATTTATTAATGATCTCATAGTTAGGGATCCTTTCAGAAGGAGTGATTACAATATGGTGGAATTTAAAATACAGATGGAGAGTGAGAAGGTGAAATCAAACACTAGTGTTTTGTGCTTAAGCAAAGGAGATTGCAATGGGATGAGAGAAGAGCTGGCTAAGGTAAACTGGGAGCAAAGACTTTATGGGGAAACAGTTGAGAAACAGTGGAGGACCTTCCATCGATTTTTTACAGTGTTTATGCCAACGAAAAGGAAGGACGGTAGAAAAAGGGAAAATCAACCGTGGATATCTAAGGAAAAAGCATACAAAGTGGCAAAGATTAGTGGGAAACTAGAGGATTGGGAAATCATTAGGGGGAAACAAAAAGCTACTGAAAAAGCTATAAAGAAGAGTAAAATAGATTATGAGTAAACTTGCTCAGAATATAAAAACAGATAGTAAAGGTTTCTACAAATCCATAAAACAAAAAAGATAGGCTCAGGTAAATATTGGTCCTTTAGACGATGAGAAGGGAGATTTAACAGTGGGGGATGAGGAACTGAACAAGTTTTTTGGGTCGGTCTTTACAGTGGAAGACACAAATAACATGCCAGTGACTGATGGAAATGAGACTCTGACAGGTGAGGACCTTGAGAGGATTGTTATCTCTAAGGAGGTAGTGATGGGCAAACTAATGGGGCTAAAGGTAGACAAGTCTCCTGACCCTGATGGAATGCATCCCAGGGTGCTAAAAGAGATGGCTAGGGAAATTGCAAATGAACTCGTGATAATTTACCAAAATCACTAGACTCTGGGGTGGTCCTGGCGGATTGGAAACTAGCAAACGTGACACCACTGTTTGAAAAAGGAGGTATGCAGAAAGCGGGTAATTATAGGCCAGTTAGCTTAACTTTGGTGATATGGAAGATGCAAAAATGTATCATCAAGGAAGAAATAGCGAGGCATCTGGATGGAAATTGTCCCATTGGGCAGACGCAGCATGAGTTCATAAAGAGCAGGGAGTGCCTAACTAATTTAGTGGAATATTTTGAGGACATTACCAGTGTGGTAGACAATGGAGAGCTAATGGATGTGGTATATCTGGATTTCCAGAAAGCTTTTGACAAGGTGCCACACAAAAGGTTGCTGCATAAGATAATGATGCATGGCATTAAGGGTAAAGTAGTAGCATGGATAGAGGATTGGTTAATTAATAGAAAGCAAAGACTGGAGATTAATGGGTGTTTCTCTGGTTGGCAATCAGTAGCTCGTGGTATCCCTCAGGGATCAGTATTGGGCCCACAATTGTTCACAATTTACATAGATGATTTGGAGTTGGGGACCAAGTGCAATGTATCCAAGTTTGCAGACGACACAACGATGAGTGGTAAAGCAAAAAGTGCAGAGGGTATTGGAAGTCTGCAGAGGGATTTGGATAGGTTATGTGAATGGGCTAGGGTTTGGCAGATGCAATACAATGTTGACAAATGTGAGGTTATCCATTTTGGTAGGAATAACAGCAAAAGAGATTATTGTTTAAATGATAAAATATTAAAACATAGAACATAGAACAGTACAGCACAGAACAGGCCCTTCGGCCCTCGATGTTGTGCCGAGCAATGATCACCCTACTTAAACCCACGTAACCCGTATACCCGTAACCCAACAATCTCCCCATTAACCTTACACTACGGGCAATTTAGCATGGCCAATCCACCTAACCTGCACATCTTTGGACTGTGGGAGGAAACCGGAGCACCCGGAGGAAACCCACGCACACACGGGGAGGACGTGCAGACTCCACACAGACAGTGACCCAGCCGGGAATCGAACCTGGGACCCTGGAGCTGTGAAGCATTGATGCTAACCACCATGCTACCGTGAGGCCCCCTCTGCTGTGCAGAGGGACTTGGGTGTCCTCGTGCATGAGTCGCAAAAAGTTGGTTTACAGGTGATTAAGAAAGCAACTGGAGTTTTGTCCTTCATTGCTAGAGGGATGGAGTTTACGACTAGGGGGTTATGCTGCAATTGTATAAGGTGTTAGCGAGGCCACACCTGGAGTATTGTGTTGAGTTTTGATCTCCTTATCTGAGAAAAGACGTATTGACGCTGGAGGGTGTGCAGAGGATATTCACTAGGTTAATCCCAGAGTTGAGGGGGTTGGATTACGAGGAGAGGTTGAGTAGACTGGGACTGTACTCGTTGGAATTTAGAAGGATGCGGGGGATCGTATAGAAGCATATAAAATTATGAAGGGAATAGATCGGATAATTGCAGGAATGTTGTTTCCACTGGCGGGTGAAAGCAGAACTAGGGACCATAGCCTCAAAATAAGGGGACGTAGATTTAGGACTGAGTTTAGGAGGAACTTCTTCACCCAGATGGTTGTGAAGCTATGGAATTCCTTACCCAGTGAAGCAGTAGAGGCTCCTTCATTAAATGTTTTTAGATAAAGATAGATAGTTTTTTGAAGAATAAAGGGATTAAGGGTTATGGTGTTCGGGCCGGAAAGTGGAGCTGAGTCCACAAAAGTTCAGCCATGATCTCATTGAATGGCGGAGCAGGCTCGAAGGGCAAGATGGCCGACTCCTGCTCCTAGTTCTTATGTTCTTATGACAGGAACAACTCACGTATGACAGGTCATCTGGGCAGCGCAGGCCAAGCTGTTTAAATATTTTAATGAGACTTGCAGACTCCTATTTAGCCTGCACTGCAGGTTTAACTCTGCCCGACTTGGCTGCCCAGGCTACAAAAATCCAACAATTGAAGGAAGGTGTTGACAGCTTTTGGGAAAACATATGTGTTTCTCCTACGCCCCATGAACTCACCTCATCAAACAACCCTCCCATACATCCTCATCCTACCCATCTCAGGACAATGATCACACATCCCCCACCAGAGTTGGCGATCAAATGTCCCTGGGATTACCTCTCTCAGGGTCTGAAATGAAATCTCTCATCTCCCCACCAACTAATAGTATATTAATTGGCTATTTTCTTGTATTAACTGGGGAATCATTTGTGCTCCAATATATAAGAGACGATTGAAAATCTGGTTATTGGATTTGTAATGCGCATCTTTGCACATACAAGCTTTCAAGTGATTAAAGATTGGGCTCCAGTCTAATCCTTCACTGTCTGGCTATCTGAAGTGTGACATGTCCAGCATTTTTCCAGTGACAACAGCAGTCACCCAACCTGTGGCTCTGTCTTCCATCACTCCCTGCCTGACTGAAAGCCAAGGCTGTCAGTAAATTGACTTTTGGACAAGAAACCAGTCAAAGCAGAACTTTTCACGCTGAATGATAAAAATCCAAGCATGCAAGGAAATGCAAAATTCTGGGTTCTCTGGCAGAAATTCCATCTCTACCCTGTCTACGCAGCATGCCTCTGTTAAGATATCGGTCAAATAGTTTAACAAAGGAAACCACAAATATTCTTTAAGATTTTGTTCTTTGTCTAATTTTACAGTGAATTTAGACGCAGTAGGTGAGGTGATCTGCCTGAGGGCAGAATTTTGAAATGAAATGAAATGATCTTCTGCTTGTTTCTCCATTCCTTGCATCTTACACTTTCCTCTTCAGTTGCACATGGAAGTCTCCCATTTTCAACTCCACATTGTCTTGAATCATCATTCTCTTCCTCCCACTTGGTCTGTGTAAAGTCTCAGGCAAGCGACCACTCGGAAGAGATGAAGCAGAAACGTTTCCATTTATTTTTCTTACTATTTACACCTCCTAATCCACAAAAGGTCTCCTGCACCCCGCCCTTCCCGGGCCAGGGTACCGGTGTCCTAGCAGTACTAGGAAAAGGGGGAGTAGCCCCACCCCCTCTCATCTGGATAAATCATACTCAGGCGAGGCTACATGGAGTCTGAGGATGCAGATCCCTGGGCCTCCTGTAGGGTTATATCAGTCTACATCCTTCTCACCTTCATTTAATCAGTTCCCTCAGAGAGTTTTAACGCCTTAAAATATGGTCAATTGACCTTGATGATATTCCATACTAATCTTTGCTCCTGCACCATCCTGAGAATTTCTTCACTGTTCTTGTGTTCTCTTCAACAGAGCCACTCCATCCTTCTCCAGAACCCTGTTTCACATGTTCTCCGTTTTCAATGTCTGCTTTTCTGAAGGTCCATGTGTCAGCTCCGTACAGAGTCTTGATAACTCTTTTCTTAGAATTTCTACCCACTTCTACGCTGGACAATTCTTTAGAACCATGTGAAACATTGGTAACAACGTAAAACACCTTTATGGCTCAGCTATCCTTTAAACTCTGTAGTATTATCATAACTATCAGCATGACAGCAGGGTAGCATGGGGGGCAGCAGGGTAGCATGGTGGGGCAGCAGGGTAGCATGGTGGTTAGCATAAATGCTTCACAGCTCCAGGGTCCCAGGTTCGATTCCCGGCTGGGTCACTGTCTGTGTGGAGTCTGCACGTCCTCCCCCTGTGTGCGTGGGTTTCCTCCGGGTGCTCCGGTTTCCTCCCACAGTCCAAAGATGTGCGGGTTAGGTGGATTGGCCATGCTAAATTGCCCGTAGTGTCCTAATAAAAGTAAGGTTAAGGGGGGGGGGGGTTGTTGGGTTACGGGTATAGGGTGGATACGTGGGTTTGAGTAGGGTGATCATGGCTCGGCACAACATTGAGGGCCGAAGGGCCTGTTCTGTGCTGTACTGTTCTATGTTCTATGACAAGGGTTAATGTAGTACCATGAATAGCCACTAGAGGGATCTGCAGATACTACTATATGAAGCAGTGATGACAGACCTTGGGGGAGGAGTGTAAGCAGGAGACAGCTAAAGAAGATTATCAGTTCAGTTAGTGTGAGAAGGTTAGATTATAGTTTATACCAGTAAGTGAGATAAGAAGTAGGTGAGTGTAGTTAGATGTTATTAATCAATTCTGTATTCTAAAAGGACTAAGTGTCGAAACCCAATTTAGTAGTGTAAATAAAATCATAGATTTGTTTAAGTAAAAGTTATACTGTGGTTTTTGTGGAATACTGGGCAATCCATCCTAAATAAGCAATGCAAAGAACGCCACAAACCCCTTCCCAGTTTTCAGTAATATTTTTAAATTATTACTGCAGTCACATTATTTCAATATAACAGTTAGATTTTGGATTGCAAACATAGGATATAGGAATATATTAATACCTTATAAAGCCCATATGTATAGGTGGTCTTTACTGCTGCTTGAAGCCTCATGAAGTGCATCAGGGCTGTGCTCCATACTTTGCTGTGCTTTTCCTCAGCAAGATACGTGGTTGCACTCAGAGCAATTTTGATGTCAATATATCCATCCCTGTTAGATAGCAAAACAAAATCATTTTGATTGAAAATGTGCAATGAACCCAACAATTCTGGATGAAAATGTTAAAATTTAAGTTCAGGAGTTTTGTTCATATTTGGGGACTATTCCCATACCTAACAGGGGCCTCCTGACACCAAAACCTCTCTGAAGATTGAAAGGCAGGTTAATAGGGTGGTGAAAAAGGCTTATGGAACACTTACCGTGATCACTCAAGGCATAGATTACAAAAGCAGGGAGGTCATGTTGGAATTATATAGATCTTTGGTGAGGAGTATTGTGTGCAGTTCGAATCAACATTACAGGAAGGACGTGATTGCACTGGGGGGGATGCAGAGGAGATTCACCAGGATGTTGCCTAGATGGAACATTTGAGTTATGAAGAGAGATTGGATAGGCTTGGGTTGTTTTCGCTGGAGCAGAGAAGACTGAGTGGTGACCTGATCAAGGTGTCCAAGGTTATGAGGGGCATGGACAGGGTAGATCGGGAGAAACTGTTCACCTTATCTGAAGGGTCCATCTTGAGGCGGCACAAATTCAAGGTGAGGGGCAGGAGGTTTAGGGTGGATTTGAGGAAAAATCTTTTAACCCAGAGGGTGGTGCTGGTCTGGAATGAACTGCCTGGGAAGGTGCTGGAGGTGGGTTGCCTCACATCCTTTAAAAAGTACCTGAATGAGCACTTGGCATGTCATAACATTCAAGACAAGACAAGTCTCCTGGCCCTGATGGAATGCATCCCAGAGTGCTAAAAGAGATGGCTAGGGAAATTGCAGATGCACTAGTGATAATTTACCGAAATTCACTAGACTCTGGGGTGGTCCCGGTGGATTGGAAATTAGCAAACGTGACGCCACTGTTTAAAAAAGGAGGTAGGCAGAAAGCAGGAAATTATAGGCCAGTGAGTTTAACTTCGGTAATAGGGAAGATGCTGGAATCTATCATCAAGGAAGAAATTGCGAGGCATCTGGATAGAAATTGTCCCATTGGGCAGACGCAACATGGGTTCGTTAAAGGCAGGTCATGCCTAACTAATTTAGTGGAATTTTTTGAGGACATTACCAGTGCAGTAGATAACGGGGAGCCGATGGATGTGGTATATCTGGATTTCCAGAAAGCCTTTGACAAGGTGCCACACAAAAGGTTGCTGCATAAGATAAAGATGCATGGCATTAAGGGTAAAGTAGTAGCATAGATAGAGGATTGGTTAATTAATAGAAAGCAAAGAGTTGGGATAAATGGGTGTTTCTCTGGTTGGCAATCAGTAGCTAGTGGTGTCCCTCAGGGATCCGTGTTGGGCCCACAATTGTTCACAATTTACATTGATGATTTGGAGTTGGGGACCAAGGGCAATGTGTCCAAGTTTGCAGATGACACTAAGATGAGTGGTAAGCGAAAAGTGCAGAGGATACTGGAAGTCTGCAGAGGGATTTGGATAGGTTAAGTGAATGGGCTCGGGTCTGGCAGATGGAATACAATGTTGACAAATGTGAGGTTATCCATTTTGGTAGGAATAACAGCAAACGGGATTATTATTTAAACGATAAAATATTAAAGCATGCCGCTGTTCAGAGAGACTTGGGTGTGCTAGTGCATGAGTCACAGAAGGTTGGTTTACAAGTGCAACAGGTGATTAAGAAGGCAAATGGAATTTTGTCCTTCATTGCTAGAGGGATGGAGTTTAAGACTAGGGAGGTTATGTTGCAATTGTATAAGGTGTTAGTGCGGCCACACCTGGAGTATTGTGTTCAGTTTTGGTCTCCTTACTTGAGAAAGGACGTACTGGCGCTGGAGGGTGTGCAGAGGAGATTCACTAGGTTAATCCCAGAGCTGAAGGGGTTGGATTATGAGGAGAGGTTGAGTAGACTGGGACTGTACTCGTTGGAATTTAGAAGGATGAGGGGGGATCTTATAGAAACATTTAAAATTATGAAGGGAATAGATAGGATAGATGCGGGCAGGTTGTTTCCACTGGCGGGTGACAGCAGAACTAGGGGGCATAGCCTCAAAATAAGGGGAAGTAGATTTAGGACTGAGTTTAGGAGGAACTTCTTCACCCAAAGGGTTGTGAATCTATGGAATTCCTTGCCCAGTGAAGCAGTTGAGGCTCCTTCATTACATGTTTTTAAGGTAAAGATAGATAGTTTTTTGAAGAATAAAGGGATTAAGGGTTATGGTGTTCGGGCCGGAAAGTGGAGCTGAGTCCACAAAAGATCAGCCATGATCTAATTGAATGGCGGAGCAGGCTCGAGGGGCCAGATGGCCTACTCCTGCTCCTAGTTCTTATGTTCTTAAGACTATGGACCAAGTGCTGGTAAATGAGATTAAGTCAGCAGGTCAGGTATTTTTCATGTGTCGGTGCAGACTCGATAGACTGAACGGCCTCTTGTGCACTGTGTGAGTCTGTGATCCACCTGTCTGCCAGGCATTAAATTCTGCTGGAATCAGGTGGGATCTGGGGCCTGGATTTTAAAATACGGCCTGGGAGTTTTATGCTTCAACATGCAAATTTGTTGCTCACCCAGGCCCTCTTGCATGGACTGATTTTATCCTGACTTCAAATTGGGACCAACATGCTCAAATTCTATTGGTGAAATCAGCTCTTTATGATGCCACAAAATGAAATGTGATTCACTCAGACACAGATAATGCGAGCAGGATTTTCCATCAGCCAACGCTGAAATCGCGAAACGTGACTGGGCAGAGAATCAATCCTGATGCTGAAATCATGGTGGGTGCCAGGTTTACGCCAAATCACAATTCTCTGGTGCCTCGACAGTGGCGTAAATGTGTTCCACTCCGCACGTACAGTAAACACCGTTGGTATATCATTAGTGGGACTGACACGGTATTCTCTGGGGCCTCCACGATTTTCTGCCCCCACCGTGGGGAATTCCCGACAGCGAGGTTCACTTGTGCTTTTAAAAATCGGGAAATGGCGCCATAGGTAATAAGGGAGAGAAGGTAGGATACACAGAGGGGCTACCGATCCTGACATTGACCGGACTGGCTGGGAGGGCTGCCAGTGTTTGGCGATGAGGAGGTGATGGGTGGTAACCAGTGGGCGGACAGTGAGGAATGGAATGATCCCCACAGGTCCGAGGTGTCCTGGGTGGATCGCCATTGCCATGGCATGAAGGGCAGCCATCTTGATGCACACCCCACTGACCACCCACCGTGGCCAATGGTCGTGCAAGTGCCATCGGCCATATGGTGCCCCAACACCACCAACCCCCACCACCCCTGCACCCTAGACACCATCCCAGCTCCCCCGCACCCCAGTCCCACTCTCCAGCCCACCACCTCCCGCAGCCCTGCCCCCACCCTCCACCACACCACCCCAGCTCCGCCCCGCCACCCCCCGGATCATAGTCCCTGCCATACCATTCCCCCAACAGGCCGCCCGCCACCTGCCAGTGAGGCGTCTCACACACACAGTAGCCCCTACACAGGGCGCTAGAGAGGGCCACGGAGCATACAGCTGCATGGGTAGTACCAACCGATGATATCCCTGGCAGCATGAATGGATGCCAGGGCCAGAGGCCCCCATGGTGCCGGGCATCGATGGGGCCAGGGGTGTAGAGATGGGGGGGGTGGTGGGAGGACATGTGGGGGCAGGGTCCACAGTGCCAACCTTGGCCATGCCATTGAAGACTCTGGCTGAGTAGGGGGACAGTATGACATATCTGCCAGATTATGGTAATGGTTGCACTGAACTTCTATGCCACAGGGTTCATCCAGGCACCGAGTGGAGGCCTGTTTGGAATCTTGCAGATCTTGGTGTACAGGTGTATCTGAGCCATCACGGAGGCTCTGTATGCTCGGTCAGCACAATATATCCACTTCAATGTGGACCGAGCCCACCTGAATGCCTGGGCAGCGGCGTTCACCACCATCGCCGAGATACCCCGGTCCAGGGAATGATCAACGGAATGCATGTTGCCCTACGAGCATCTACAGATGACAAGCAGTCTTTAGAAACTGAAAGGGGTATCACTCGATGATCGTGCAGCTGGTGTGTGACCATCAGAAGTACATCATGGCCGTCTGCACCCGATACCCGGGCAGTGTGCAAAATACCTTCAGCTTGGCACATTCGGCAGTTCCTGGCCTCATTGGTGGTGGGACACCGGAGTGGTAAGCGCTGGTTGAACTGTGATCCCTGGGCCAAGCCCACCCACAACGTCTGCCCATTCCCACCCCTCCCCACCCCCCCCTGCACTCCCACTACAGCCAGGCCAAACCATCCTATTCCTCACCCTTTTGACAGAGCACCGAGGTAGGTTGCAACATTGTGCATAGGTGCTCAACAAATATCTCGAGGTTTGTGCCCTAGCACCTAATGCTCTACTGTGCCCGGCACCCATGTCAAATTAACTGGTGTCTCCGTGTAGATGGATCCTCAGGTGGTACATCAGAAGTGGAAGCGACCTTCTGCGATTCCCGCCGTGTGACCTGGATCTCCTTTGGTGACCGTCTTCCGGTGTGATTGGGCCTGGATGGGCCCAGCTGCTGCTCAGGTGTCCCAGGTGGTGTGGTGCCATCGTCCTGTTCTGCCCGTTGTCCCATGTGATGTGCCATGACAGGAGGGGGGAGTCCAAGGCACTGCGGTGTTCTGGCACCTCCCCTGTGGGAGTCACCAGCACAGGCCCCATCACCGCCTCTACCCTCGGGGTGCCCAATGGCCCCTGGGCTACTCCATGGAATAAGGTGCATGCGAAGTGAGGCCCTGAGGCTCCGCCACACCACCTGGCATGGTCAGTCCTGGAGGCCTGCTCGGATCTTGACCAAGGTCTGCATGCTCACAGCCAAGGAGCACAGTGAGTGGACAACCTCTCTCTGGGACTGCACTACATCACCCAGTAACTGTGCCACCACCTTCTGGGTCTGTGCCATATCAGCCAGTGCCTGAGCAATGTCGTCGACACTCAAAGATATGGCCCGCTGTGACTAGGCCATGCTCAGGAGCGCCGCTGAAATGTCCAGGTGGCTCTAGTACATGTCGGCCTGTGATAGGGCAGCCCTGTCCTGGGCCTCGGCCACTGCGTGCACAGATTACCCCTGGACTTGTCCATATTGACCCATGGCAGAGATTTCGCCCCCAAGACCGCCACCCTGAACATCACCCATGCAGTGGTGGCCTGAGTGGCAAGCATGGTCGGCACCACCCCCTGCATCTGCAAGTGCTGGTTGATTTCCAACACCCCCTCATGCAGTCCCTGGCTCTGCGATTGCATCTCCACAATCGATGGGACCATCCATTCCAGAAGCCCAAAATCCATTTTGTGGCAGTTAGTCCCTGGAGTCGGCCTGCCCTCCGACCATTTGTCCCCTCGGGAGTACCTACCTCCACCTGATGTACCTCAGTATGTGTGTAGTCCGCACCAGATAGTGTCCCAGGAGCATCTTCACCAAAGTGCCCAATGGAGTGTGGGAGACAGCTGTGACGGGAAGTTGGTATCTTCCCCAGGTTCAAGCTCTGGGGTGTCATGGGAAGCAGGTTGATGGCTCCCTCCCATGTCGGTGTCATTGTAGCCGCTAGTCAACACCTGGGGTTGTGGTCGTGGTTGGGGCGGGGACACCAGAAGGGCTCATCACCGGCAGCCCCTGCAAGCCATAAGATAAGATGGATGATTGAATTGTGCTGGGGGTGAGTGGGGTTGGTGGGAGTGTGTGGGAGGAGGGGTGTGTGTGTAGGGAGGGAGGGTGCTGGTGTAGACAGGGTGTGGGGGTGTGTGGTGGTGGAGCGGGAGTTTGGGGGTGATGGTGGTGGGGCTATGTGGGGGTGGCGCTGGTGGTGGGGGGGGGTGACACACGTGCCGTGGGTACCCAAACTACGTAGGGTCTAACTTCCTTGCCCTATGCCGACCTCTGCCCCAGAGACTGTCCTTTCTTTGCGCCCTCTGACCAAGTCTAATGCCCCATGTGCTGCTGTGGTGATGGGCCACAGGCCCAGCGGCCTCCCTCCAGTCTCCTCCCTCTTTGGGTGTGGCCTTCTCCTGTCAGTGGTGGGAGGGGGCAGTATGGGTGGCGGCATGTGGTGCAGGGTATGGGTTCGGCAGCCTGTCGGGTGGGGCTGGTGGGGTTACGTGTGTGTGGGAAAGGAGTTGGTGCTAGGGGCACAGTGCTGCCTACTGACCCTGGCTGCCCCGAGGAGGTTGTGCAGTTTCTTTCGGCACTGCTGGCAGTCCCTGGCGGTGTTGCCCACGGCGCTGACCACCTCTGTCACCTGCACTCAGGCCAGGCGAACGGTGGTGGCTGGTTGCCTCCTTCCCGCTCCAGGGTATCGGGACACCCACCTCTCCTCCACGGTGTCCATGGTCTCCAGTTCGACATCTCTCAGCCTTGGGGCTGCTCTGCTTGCTGCCATCTTGTTGGCTGGGATGTTGTGTGGGGAATGAAGTGTGTATATGTGGCTGCAGCTTGTCAGCCTCCTAAGTGTCAATCCCGAACCCGGATAATCTCATTGGAATCGATGTGTTCCCTGTGGCGCCATCGGTCCAGGTGCGGCACCAGTTTTGCTGTCGTAGAACTCCACGAATCCTGCCCTAGCGTCAACACAATTTGAAAATTTAAACTTATGTGGAATATACTTTAAATAGGGCAGAACTATATATGTAGCGACATATTGATACTCCTTCCATCCATGGTCAAAAACAACAATCCATAAGAATCTGAGGATGCAGGAAATAAAGGAAAACCTCACAAATATTTGTCAAGGATCAGAAAGTAAACCACCGTCTGTTTTCAAAGCATGGGTTCTGCTATGGAAGCGACAAATCTCGCTGGAGACCCAAAACGTGAGATACCCCAGCAGGATTTCCCGTTCTCTTTGTCCCCGTACCCATCAATGACTCAACTCAACTCCTGATGTTAATTGTCGGGATCCTCATTTGTATTAATTTAAATACATTTTCAGGCATTCATGCCTAATAGTTCACCCTGTAAGATTGCCCACTTATGTCAGCATGGGGACACACCCATGTGAATTGTGTCAGGTCTTCCATAGCGTGCAACTGATGAGCAGGACTCGCTGGAGGTATGTGGGTGAGTACATCTCCCAGGCTGGAGAGGGCCATGCCTGGGAAGGCCCCCTGGCAGTTCCTGGGCTGCCTGGACATTGCCAGGGGCAGTGTCAGTGGGGTATACTGTGTGGAGGGTGGTATTGAGTGGTTGGCAGTGGTGGTGGTGGCGGGGTGGGGGGTGGGTTACGTGCCAGGATGCAGTTCCGTGTTGGGGAGAGGTTCTGTTTTTATTTTCTTACCAAGTTGGTTACTGGTCTGGCGGACCCAGCAGCATGATATCGTGGAACCCGCACCTTAACCTTTTCTCAGTAACAATAAAATATGCCTTCCATACTTTTTCACCACCCGCTGCATCACTCTGCCTATAATGCAAAATTTCCGCCCACTGTATCTAATTACTCTAAGCCTTCTTTATGCTCATCCAAATAGATAGGATAGATACTTTTTTTCTGAAATTGAGTTGATTATACTTCATTTATAATTGGGACCAAACATGGAATGACAAATGCTGCTTTGAGGCACTAATCACACTGACAGAAAAAGCGATCAAGAATTTTTGTACACTTCTGCTTTGACACAATACTCACCGTTCTAGCTCAAATGCATCGTTGATTATCTGTACTCTGTTTGCAACTGGAATAACCTGCAGAAGATGAGCTCTCACAATTAAAGAAAAGTTATTAAAACCTGAATAAGTTCAAAACAATGTAAAAGTATCTAACAGAGAACTTTTATAATTTGGGCTTTCTTCCAGCACTGTGTTCATGCACTATGCAAATAATAATGGACAATTCTGCTCTGGAAAGTTAATTAAACAGAACTTCCATCAGAACATGTACACAGTATTTGCACCGTTGCTCAACCCAGGTCTTAAGACGACGAGAAAGGAAATCATTTCAGAAATAGACACTCAGGGGTGGATTCTCCATTGCTCGACGCCAGTATCAGGATTCCTGATTGGGTGGCAAATGGGGGGTGTCGCCCGAAAAATGAGATCAGTGCCAGGCGCCAGACACGTTGCAATGCTCCACTGCCTCGTATCTGGCCACAGCACACTACCCGCCCTGCACCTGCGGGAAATGCAAATTCAGGTTTAGCATGCATAAGCATGCAATTAATAGGCGGAAGTCCAATTCTCTCCCTCCCCCCTGTCCCCCCCCCCCCCCCCCCATGATATTCTGACCCACACAGTGGGACATCTATCTGGCGGGCTTTGGTACGAGGTTAGCCAAGTGTAGTCCTAGTGCGGTGGACCCCGAGGGGGGTTAAGATGTCAATCCATACGTAATGTGCCCCTTTGCTGTGCCAAACTGCAAAAGGGAGGGGGGGGGTGTGAGCCCCCAAGGGTCCTGGGGGCTGAGTGGGCTCCACATCAAAGGAACTAAATGGTTTCACTTCCTCTTTTGTCACAGCAGAATGCACTCAGCTGTTTTTGATGTGGCGAGGGGCTGTCAATCATAGCAAGAGTGTTTATAAGCATTGCGGTATATCAAAGCAGGGCACTTGAGATGTATTAAAGTATGAAAGGAAAGATAAATAAACAATCCACCAAACAGTTGTGTCTGGGTCATGAAACGGTCAATCACTGGCTAATGAGGTATTGCTCTGTGAGATTGAATAGATTCTGAGCATTTCAAAGGCTGTCAGGGGATTTGAAGCTTTTTCAAGTGTTGTGAACTTTCTAGGAAGTCTCTGGCACTTGTAAAAATAGTTATTTTAAAGGCTTTTCTCTGAGGGAGCAGATGCTAGGAGAGGGAAAGTGGTTGGGCATGGATCCTTCACTGAACTACCTGGATTGCTTATCAGCTGTCAGGCAGAGCAGATCAGGCTGAGGAGTCTATGCCAATATTTAAAAACTCAGACCAGGAGAATTCCTTTGAGCAGAGGGCTGCCTGTGTTCACCATGGCAAGGGTGATCTTCGGGTTGCACAGGGTTGGAAGGGGCAAACCAGGGATGAGGTCCCTGGGTCAATCCCTCACCCACAGCCCACATGGCCCCTTGGGGACCCCCCACCCCCTGCAACCTGGCAGCACCAGAGGGGCACATTACCTATGGCCTGACCTCCTTGATCCCCCTTGGGGTCTACCGCACCAGGTGCAGGTTTCACTGCAAGGACTTGGTGCCATGGTAGCATGGAGGCTGTGCACCATTGGCAATGCCAGGAGGCAGGGACTGAAGAGGGTGGTTAAAGGGGAGACTGATGGGGTCAGGTGAGGAGGTCTGGTCACACTCATGTGAGTGTTGGAGGGCGGTACCTGTTATTCCTGTGAATGGGAGGGGGGGGTCAGGGTTCGAAGTGTGCGGGGCAGAGGAGCCCGAATAAGAAACCTGCTCCTCTGTCTCCTTTTAAAAAAAAATCTTTTTATTGACATTTCTCATATTTATAAACAATTGTATGTATACATCACATTTTTCTTACCCGCATTAATTTACTTTATTGTACAGGAGGTTTATTTTGTCTTTCATTTAATTGACCCTATATACATTTCGCCGCCCACTGGATCGATCTATAGTTCCTCTCCCCCCCCCCCACCCCCCCAACTTCAGCTGTATTTCGCTTTTATTTTCAGGGAAGGAGGGGTCTCCCTCCTCTTCTCTTCTTTTGTGGTTTTCCCACCTTCCTTCTGTCTACCCCCCCTCCCAGGTTGCACAGTCCTTTGGCTCCTCATCGATTTTGGTTTTTTTATTCTAAGCTAACTCCTCTTGCTGGCCTCGAACAGGTTTTGGAACAGGCCGACAAACTGCCCTCAAGTATCCAGGAAGCCTTCCTCTGACCCTCGGATGGCGTACTTAATCTTCTCCAGGTGGAGAAATTCCGAGAGGTCAGCGAGCCAGTGGTGGCGCTTTGGGTGGTGCTGCCGATCGCCAGCCGAGCAGGATTCTCCGGCGTGCGAGTAGGGAAGCGAAAGCAAGGGCGTTGGCCCCCTTCCCCATGTGTTGGTCTGGCTGTTCCGATACCCCGAAGATTGCCACTATCGGGCAGGGCTTCAACCTCACCCCCACAACCTTGCACATTGCCTCGGAGAAGGCTGTCCAGAACCCAGCAGGCAAGCCCAGAACATGTGGGTGTGGTTGGCCGGGCCCCTCTGGCACCGCTCACGTTTGTCCTCCACCTCCGGGAAGAACCTGCTCATTTGGGTTCTGGTCAGGTGCACTCTGTGCACCACTTTGAACTGCATTAGGCTTAGCCTTGTGCAGGAGGAGGTGGAGCTCACCCTGCTCAGTGCTTCGCTCCAGAGTCACCATCCTACCTCAGTCCGCAGTTCGTCCTCTCATTTTTGTCCGTCTCGTCCAGTGTTGTTTGAGCTCTGTCCAGTAACTGTCCATATATTTTCCCACCTAGCCCTCCCTTCTCGCTGCTTGTGCCTATCATGTCCTCTAGTAGTGTAGTATCTGGGGCCCTGGGGTACCCTGCTGTCTCTTTGCGGAGGAAGTGTTCTATTTGGAGGTGTCTCATTTCCTGTTCTTTTGCTAGTTTCCACTTCCTCGTCAGTTCATCCAGTGTCATCAGTCTGTGACCTACGTAGAAGTCCCCGACCGTCAGTGTGCCCCCATCACGCATCCACCTTTTGAAGGTGGTATCCAGCATGGCTGGGGAATCTGTGATTGCCGCAGATGGGGGCCATGGGGGACATTTTAGTTATCCCGAAGTGTTGTTTCAGCTGGGTCCACATTCTCCACATGGCCGCTACCACTGGGCTCGTTGTGTACCTTGTTGAGGGGGATGGGAGTGCTTCTGTAGCCAGGGCCCGAAGGGTCATTGCTTTACAGGATGCCTCCTCCATTTGTACCCAATCTGGATTGGGTTCTTGTACCCATTCCCTCACTCTTTCTGCCGTTGCTGCCCAGTGGTAGTATTGTAGGTTCGATAAAGCCAAGCCCCCTTTGATTTTCCTTCTTTGCAGTGTCGGTTTGGGAATTCTCAGGTTCTTACCCCCCACAAAACACACACACACACACACAAACACCATGATTTGACTGTCTACACTTTGGAAAAAGACCTTGGGGATGAAGATCGGAATGGATCTAAACAGGAATAGGAACCTTGGCAGTACGATCACCTTGATCGTCTGCACTCTCCCCGCGCCCCATCGTTGAAGGTCCTTTATTACTTCCTCCACCAGGCCGGTCAGGTTTCACTTGTGGATCTGTGTCCAGTCTCTGGCTATTTAGATCCCCAGGTAACAGAATCTGTTTTGGGCGGTTTCAAACAGGAGCTCTTCCAGCACTGCCCCTCCCCCATTTGGGTTCACTGGGAATGTTTCACTTTTGCCCAGGTTACATTTGTAGCCGAGAAGGTTTCAAACTCTTTCAGCATTTGCAGTATTGCCTTCAGTCCCTCTGTGCCTTTGAGACATAGAGGAGTAGGTCATCTGCTTAGAGTGAGACTCTGTGCTCTCTGTCTCCTCTCCGGATTCCCTTCCAGCTTTTTGCATCCAGCAGGGCTATCGCCAGGGGTTCGATCGCTAGCGCAAACAAGAGTGGGGACAGGGGGCATCCCTGTCTTGTTCTTCTCTGTAGCTGGAAGTATTCAGAGCTGGAGCTGTTAGTTCGGACACTCGCTTTGGGAGCGTTGTACAGGAGCCTCACCCAGGCGGTGAATCCTGCTCCCAGCCCAAACCGTTCCAGTAAATGAAAAATGTGATCTTTTCTGCGTCCAGGAAGACGATCACCTCTGGTGTTCTCTCCCCCGGGTTTGGGGGGGGGGGGGGGGGGGGGGGGGGGGTGGTCATTTATACGTTCAGCAGCCGCCTGATGTTCGCTGTGAGCTGCCTACCCTTGACAAAGCCTGTTTGGTCCTCTGCGACCACCTCTGGTACGCAGCCCTCCAGCCTTTTGGTCAGGACATTTGCGAGCATGTCTCTGTCTCTCCTAATGCCACAAAACACATACAAATAATTAAGGGTGACTTGACAAAAGTTCTTTTTCAACTCTGACCTAAATGAGCCAAAGTTTAAAAAATAGTTGAATTAAGAACCTGTATTCCATCACACTGAAGTGAAGTAAATTAGGGCATTGATATTCTCTGTTCAGGTTGAAGAATGCACTGTGAGAAAAATAATATCTCAATAATTTGTCCCATTAGATATATATTGACTATTGTCATTATGTACACCTACAGCAAGGGTTTAATCAAAACCAGACAAAGAAGCTGGAACTCAAGTGATGAGGTTCAATGCTTTGTTTGGAACCTTATCAAATACCTTTTGAAAGTAACACCATCATTTCCCCATTCACCATGTTAGTGACCTCTTCCAAAAACGTCTTTAGTCAGACATGACCTACCTATCCCAATTATGTTCTTGCTCAACACAGTTTAAGACTGATTGAAGGATTAGGAATTTAATTTTTCATTGATGGGAACATTGGGCTGAAGAAAATGTCATGCAAAGAAATGCAGGATAAGGAGAGCATTAAACTACCTGGGGTAAAGATTTCAAAAGATGTGCAATTAAAGTTTGAATAGGAGAATACTGGAAATTTATAAAATGATCCGGTGTATAGCTCACAAGGACACTATTCAAGTCACCCCGCTGGCAGGTAACGGAAACCATATGAGGCCTCATTTGCCTGATGAAGAAAAGTGGGAGATGCAATGTGAAAGGAGGGGTGGTGGTGGGAAAGGGTGAGGGCTCACAATGGCAGGCAAAGGGCCCAAGAGGTAGATGAAGAAGACGAACAATGGAAGTCAGTAGGAAGAATGAGAGGAGGGTAGCTGGTGCCAAAAAGCCTGCATAAAAGTTCATAAACAAGGGGATCATTGCTGACTAGGAGTGGATGGATGAAGATTCAAGAGGCAATGGGTAAAGTGGGGCATGGCCACCTTGCTGGTGTTGGGCTCGGGGGAAGGTAGCTGAATTGAGGGTCAGACTTCTTCTTGAGGCTGCTAACCTTTTCCCTCTGGGTTGCTGTCATCCTGCATGGTCTGGTGAAGCCCGATGGGCTGGAGAGAGTGATTTGAGTGGGCTGGACTGGTATTTAAACATGGCGCCGGCTCCTATGAACCCGTCACCTGAGGGTGGTGGACGAATCAGCTGCCGGCCCGCCAGGAGTGTCAGAGGGGAACAAGCCTGTTCGTAATTATTGAAGCTCCAAGCATTGAATCTGGAATGAGATCCTGTAATTCCGGTCGGCGGGACAGGCATCGCTGCAGCCACATGCCACCACACAGTCTCAAAATGGGTGACTTCTGCCCTCTGTTGCAGCCAGCCCTGTGATGCTGCGAGACTCCTCTGTATGGCACAGGAGATGCAGGTGTCGTTAACTCCCAACAATTTCACTCTGCTCCCTTCCATTGTGTACCACCTTGCCCTATAAGAGAGATGAAGAATGGGAGTGATTGTGGCACAGTATGGTGATGTGCCTGGCAAAGCTGAATAGTGGAGTAAGTGAATGTGTGAGAGGTGACTTTGAGACTTACAGAAATGGTAGGTTTGTGAGAGCAAGGCGGAGTATCTGGATGTTATTCATGAGATTTTGAAAAATTCATTTACGGGATGTGGGCGTCGCTGGTTAGGCCAGCATTTATTGCCCAGCACTAGTTGCCCTTCAGAAGGTGGTGATGAGCTGCCTTCTGAACCACTTCAGTCCCTGAGGTGTAGGTACACCCACAATACTGTTTGGGAGGGAGTTCCAGAATTTTGACCCAATGACAAGTGAAGGAAAGCCGATATATTTGCAAGTCAGGGTGGTGAGTGACTTGGAGGGGAACCTCCAGGTGATGGTGTTCCCAGATATCTGCTGCTTTTGTCCTTCTAAATGGTGGGTCTATGGAACCTTGGTGAGTTCCTGCAGTGCATTTAGTAAGATGGTACACACAGTTGCCACTGTTCATCAGTGTTGGAGGGAAGAAATGTTTGTAGAAGGAATAGCAATCAAGCGTTTTGTCCTGGATGGCATTGAGTTTCTTGACTGTTGTTGGAGCTGCACTCATCCAGGAAAGTGGAGAGTATTCCAGTACACTCCTGAATTGTGCCTTGTAGATGATGGACAGGGGGGTCAGGAGGTGAGTTACTCGTCATAGAATTCTTAGCCTTTGACCTGCTCTGGTAGCCACAGTGTTAATATGGCTAGTCCAGTTCAGTTTCTAATCAATGGTAACCCCTGGGGTGTTGATTGTGGGGGATTCATGTGAGGGTAATGCCATTGAATGACAAGGGGTGATGATCCCTTGTTGTAGATGGTCATTGCCTGGCACTTGTGTGGTGTGAATGTGACTTACTACTTGTCAGCTCAAGCCTGGATATTGTCCAGATTGTGTTGCATTTGGACATGGACTGCTTCATTATGTGAGGAGTCATGAATGGTGCTGAACATTGTGCAATCGTCTGCGAACATCCCCGTTTCTGACCTTATGATGGAAGAGAGTCATTGATGAAGCAGTTGCAGATGGTTGGGTCTAGGGCACTACCCTGAGGAACTCCTGCAGTGATATCTTGGAGCTGAGATGACTGACCTCCAACCACCAGAACCATCTTCCTTTGTGCCAGGTATGACTCCAACCAGCGAAGAGTTTTCCCCTGATTCCCATCGACTCCAATTTAGCTAAGGCTCCTTGATGCCATACTTGGTCAAATGCTGCCTTGATGTCAAAGGCAGTCTCTCTTGCCTCACCTCTGGCATTAGGCTCTTTTGTCCATGTTTGTATCAATGCTGTAATGAGGTCAGGAGCTAAGTGATCTTGGCGGAACCCAAACTGAGCAGTCGTGTACATATTATTGCTGACTCCTGTTGATGACTCCTTCCATCACTTTTCTGATGATGGAGAGTGTATTGATAGGACAGTAATTGGCGAGGCTGGATTTTTCCTGTTTCTTGTGTACAGCACACACCTGTGTAATTTTCCACATTGCCAGGTAGATACCAGTGTTGTAGCTGTACTGGAACAGCTTGGCTAGGGGAGTAGCAAGTTCTGGAGCACAAGTCTTCAGCACTATTGCCGGAATATTATCAAGATTCATAACCTTTGCAATATCCAATGCCTTCAGCCGTTTCTTGATATCAAGTAGAGTGAATCGTATTGGCTGAATACTGACATCTGTCATACTAGGGACCTCTGGAGGTGACCGAGTTGGATTATCCACTTGGCACTTCTGGCTGAAGATTGTAGCGAATGTCTCAGCTTTGTTCGGAGTGCCAGTGAGTGCTGCTTGGTGAGTGCTAGGGGTGTTGGAGCAGATACATTAACGGCGTTCAAAAGGCATCTTGACAAATACATGTATAGGATGAGTACAGAGGGATTAGGCACAAGGAAGTGCTGGGGGTTTTGGCCAAGGTTGATATCATAACCAGTACAGGCTTGGAGGGCCGAAGGGCCTGGTCCTGTGCTGTATTGTTCTTTGTTCAGCACAAGGACCTGGTAGTGTGGTGGCAGGGGATGTCATTATTGAGATACATTCACTGAGGTGACCACACTTATGAGGTCATAGGACCTCTTGATCCAGACCCTGGGATCTGATAATCCTGCCCAACTACTTCCATTTCCACTTCCTTTTGAGGGTTGTCTTGAAGATTTTCCTAATTCCCCGTGAGATCATGGCATCTCTCTACTTGCTCATCTGCTCCACTGATGGCTCCAGTGCCACATTCATCAGTCGGGAACATTTGGCATGCCCTGATATTGTTTTTTCTGGATTTTCCATTTAGAATTCCTACTGAGCAGAAGGCCTGCACCCAATCACTAAAAGAGCACCCTAATTAAGCCCACTCCCCCACCCTATCCCGGTAACCCCACCTAACCTGAATATCTTTGGACACTATGGGGCAATTTAGCAGGCCAATCCACCTAACTTGCACATCTTTGGATTGTGTGAGAAAACCTACACAGACACGGGGAGAAAGTGCAAACTCAACTGTGAGGAACCTACACAGACAGTGACCCACGGCTGGAATTGAACCCGAGTCCCTGGCGCAGTGAGGCAGCAGTGCTAGCCACTGCCACTGGGTCACCCATTTGACAAACTTTTTTCTAATTGCCTTTAAGAAGCAGAGAACCTTGAAGAAAAGCAGGCTGCCTGTTTGATGCGATTGAGAAACAACAGTGCCGGCACAACCTATTGTGTGTAAACCATGTCAGCAGCTGTAACAAGAGGAGACCCCTGTTGGAGGCATAGGTTCTTGTGCTGATATCATTCAGATGAGGTGGGCAAATCAATTTTGTGTCTTGGCCAGCTCGGTGTGAACGGTCATGGGGGGATCTCGCAAATTCTGAGCCCCGAAATTGGGGCAGTTTAATTTCTAGCCCTCCATGTTTTACCACCCTACTTTGTGAAAAATCAGCTTACTCACTCTGTTCTCGTGATAATCTGAATTTTATGCCCCCTTGGGCTGAAATTTCCTTGAACGTCAGATTTGGGGAATATAAAAGGAAACCGCATAGGGACAGCTTCCAGACACAATCCCACCACCTGGGAGCTATCCTAGGGGCTGGTTGGAAAACAGATTGCCTGCTCCATGGAAGTGGACAGCCAAGTAGCATTGTTTGGTACCCAAGTAATGGGTATCTTGCAGCCTTTCCTTCATTTTGCTGGCGGTAGAGTGGTCCCTTCCTTATGAAATGGTTGTCAACTCAATGGAAGTGACTTCTCTATTCCAAGCTGTTAGTGTTCTGAGCTGGAACTTCCATCCTGCAAAGGGTGGTGGGGAGCAGGATTATATTAATGAAAGGCCACAATCGCGACCAATCCCCATCAGATCTATCTGTCACTTACTTGAAGACTGGTGAGCAGGCCAACAACTTGCCTCCACATTGAGGTGCCCTCACTATAACCAACCTGCCTCAGTAACAGTGAGGCCGCTGAGCCTCTCGAGCTCCCGGCCCTCTTATTGAACCTGCAGCATTGGAAGTGCACATGCTATCCTAAACAAGGTGGCGACCTTGGAGGTGACCAATTAGAGACAGCCTCCAGGAAGCTTGCTCTGCTGATCTTGCTCTAGTGATAAGTGTGGGCTTAGGACCCCCATTTGGTCCTGACTGGCCAGCAGCACTCGGTGGGTTGGACATCCTCCCCCACGGTCCTTGAGTGTAATTGTGAAGGGAGTGTGGGAGTAACAGCAGATGATCGACAGCACTGATGTATTTTTTTCATACATTTTTGGGGTATCGTGTCGCTTGCTAGGCCAGCATTTATTGCCCATCCCTAAATGCCGTGGTGAGTTGCCCATTCAAACTGCTGTAATCTGTGTGGCATAGGTACACTCACACAATTGTGCTCAGTGGATCATCAATATTTCCTCCTGACTCTGTCTATCTAATTTCCATCCTTCCCCAACATCCCCTGACCACTACCCCAATAAACGTCTGGACCACAAGAATTAACAGATGCTTGCAATATTTATTCATAAGACCTTCCTTCTCCCCAAATACAATAAGCAGACAACGATCAAACTCCACATGTTTATCCATGGAATTTCATAAGAAATGTACCCTAATCGCTGTGCTACCGTGCTGCCCTTCGTGGAGATGTCAGACATCATGTGCCGCAGCAAACTCCACCTCAACAAGGGGATGGTGCGGCCCCTGTGCTGAGTGTTGTAGACTTGGCACCAGGTGGAGGAGGAGGATACCCGCTCCCGGTGGCAGTAAAGATCACCACAGCCCTGAACATGGTTAATTCCAGGGATCGAGCGGGAACCTGTGTGCCATGCCCTAACCTACAGCCCACAAGTGCATCCGATAAGTCACGGATGCCCTGTTTGCCTGGCAACCGACTACATAAATTTTGACTTGGACCAAGCGCATCAAGATACCCAGGCAACAGGATTCTCCGCCATCGCCGGGATGCCCCAGTTCCAGGGGGTAATTGATGGCACGCATGTCACCTTACAAGCACAAGGGAGTCCGGGAGAGCCCTTCTTTAACAGGAATGGGGATCACTCCCTGAACGTTCAGCTTATGTGTAACCACCACCTCTACGTCATGCACGTGTGTGCATGCTTCACTGGGAGTGTGTACGACAGCTACATCCTGGGGCAGTTGGAGTTCCTCGGGGTCTTTGAGGGACATCTCAGAATGATGGGATGGCTCTTGGGGGATAAGGGGTATCCGCTGACGTCCTGGCTAATGACGCCACTAAGACGACCAGAGACCGATGCGGAGAGCTGATCTAACAAGACCCATGTGGCCACCCAGATTGTCATGGAGTGGTGAATCGGACTGATGTCTCCGATTCGCGACTGCTCTGGTGGTGTGTAAACCCCCCAGAGGGTCCGCCGCTTTGTGGTGGTCTGCTGAGCCCTCCAATACCTAGCACAGCAGTGGGGTGACAGGCTGGAGGTGGGGGAAGAAAGGGATATGCAGCCTCGTCTGAGGATGAGGAGGGTGCGGAGCAGGAGGGACTGGTGGACGTGCCCGCAGAGGACCCAAGGGGGCAATCGGAGGATGGAGGACAGTGGGCGGCAGCGAGCCCGGAGGACCGGTAAGGCCCTCATCCTCACCCATTTCTCATAGTACATGGCTTCATATGTCATCTCAACCCCACCCCCTTTCCACCCACCGTTGCCCCCCCCCACCCATCTTCCCCCGACCCGTCTCTCCCCTCCCAACCATTTCCTCATCCACCCATCCCCTGCTCCTCCCCCCAATTGCCCAGTCCCACCCTCCCATTGTCTGTGTAACATCACTACACGTTGATGAGCCTGTGTTGGCACTGTCAGTGGGTCAACGCGAAAGGCAGGAGAGTGATGATAACCTGCTGTGAGGTGAGCTCTGGTGCGCCTCTAGCTATGCCACAGTCTGACTCCTGTCTGTGCTGACAGGACGCTCACACCCATCACCTGCACATGGTATGCCTCCTCCAGCAATGGCCTACCTACAGCTTATTGTCCCACCCCAGTACTCCGTCATTATTGCAGTCCCAATTTTCCCCTGATGACTGGCTCCACTGAACCTCCTTCATGTCACTTCTATCCTTGCCTTCAAAATATTCTTCTGTTCAACCAACTTTTACCTTCCCATCCCATCTCCATTTGCATTTTCAGACTTCTGCTCTTCAATCACAACACAATAAAGTTCTGCCAGCCATTTTTCTGCACATGAGAATTGGTTCAGAAAGTCACATTATTATAAATTTTCAGTGATTCTTAACTGAACATTCCATTGTAAGAAACTGACTTGATAATCCTTCCTTGTATCTAGTGTATTGAAGATGAATAAAAGTTATTAAAAGGGTAAAAAGGTTATAACTTACTGAAGGGTCTTTGTTTAGTTGCCGAATTAACTGGTACCAATTTGAATCATCATAGATAATTCTACAGAGGCAGGAAATATTGATATTTAGCAGGATCCATTCTTCATCTGTGGTACGTTTTATCTTAGAGAATATTTCTGTGTACAAGCGCCAAGAAAGAAAATCAACAGGACAATAGTTTCTGCTTATGACAGAGAAGAATGAGTATTGTGGACTAGGACATATGTCAATTGCCCCCATTTCAGTGTAGTCAATGTTTTGGAGTCAATGAGTGGAATCTTATGGAGATGATGGGCATTAATTGCCCACTTAAAGGCAGCAGGATTGGTCAGGATGGCTGTCCATGGGTCTTTCCACCAAGGATTTAATTGGTGTGGAGATGAGATGGTAGTGTGCTCCCCTCTTGCCTGATTAAATGCACTCTACCACCTAACTCACGCAGGGGAGGGCCCAAGCTTCCTGTCAATGTATGTGAGAATAATTTCCAATCTGACTCCTTTAGTATTGCTTTCTCTCTGATTCCCTGCCATAGCTGTAGGAGGATGAATGCCAATTGATAGTTTAAAAAAAACAGGAAATGGCATTCACATCATGCATAGCAGCAATTCTGCCTACATTGTAGAAAACATTGGTATTTGATAGCATGTGTAGACACGATGGACCGAAGGGCCTCTTTATGTGTCGTAAAAATCTATGACTCTGTGATGGCAGGCACTGCAATATCAGTCTTCAATGTGGTGCATAAAGTTTTTTAAAAAATTTTGTGTACCCAATTCACTTTTTCTAATTAAGGGGCAATTTAGTGTGTCCAATCCACCTAGCCTGCACATCTTTGGGTTGTGGGGGCGAAACCCACGCAAACACAGGGAGAATGTGTAACCTCTACACGGACAGTGACCCAGAACCGGGATTGAACCTGGGACCTTGGCGCCTTGAGGCTGCAGGGCTAACCCACTGCGCCACCGTGCTGCCGTGGTGCCATAAAGTTGAAGGTAACATTTACACAGGCCCCAAAGATACATTCTGAGAGTTGCAGTAAGAAGTGATCTAACACCGTGAAATTCTGTCACAAACTGCACAATACTGATGAGCTTTCTTGAAAGTATTTCCGTTAACTTGCCTTAGGTAATAGAAAATAATCAAATGTTACTGAAATCTTCAAGCAAAGATTTAACTCTCTGACTTCATTTTCCTAGAAGGTGGGGAAAAGCCTTGTCCCATCGCATATTGTGAATTAGGGGCAGAAAAATCAAGTGTAATGTGTGCCTGACTTTCTAATAAATGCAAGTGAAGTTCACCAATGTGAATGAGATATCAGAAAACGATCCAGTCTGTTTTGTTAAATGTCATTATGTTGGATTTTCCAAATTGGTAATATTTTCCAACTGACTCGACTAGGAGAATGAAATACAACCTTACCTTAGGTACTCTTTCTAGGGGAGAGAGCCAGAGGTTATTCTATTGATGGATGCAGAGAAGGCCTTTGACCGGGTAGAATGGAGGTATCTGTTTCAGACCCTGAGGAGGTTTGTGTTTGAACGATCATTTATAGCATGGATGTGGTTGTTATATGTCATACCCACGGCGAATGTGAGGACAAATGGGATGGACTCATGATATTTTAGGTTGCATCGGGGAATGCGGCAGGGATGCTCGTTCACCATTGTTATTTGTGCTGGCAATTGAACTTCTTCCCAATGCATTGAAGAAGTCCAGAGAGTGGAAGGGTATTGTTAGGGGAGCATGGAGCATAGATATCACTCTATGCCGATGACCTACTGTTATACGTATCAAACCTGCTGGAGTCCATGGACAAGATAGTGGATCTGTTAGGGATGTTTAGGAAGTTCTTGGAATATAAGCTAACTTTGTCAAAGAGCGAAGTATTTCAGATTAATGCCCAGGGAAGGAGTGCAAATCTGGTTGTTTTGTTGCTCATACTGTCAGGAGAAGATTTAGATACTTGGGTATACAAGTAACACATGACTAGGACACAATGCACAAATGGAACTTGTCCAGTTTGGTTAAGGGAGTGGAGGGGGATCTGAAGAGGTGGAATTCCCTGAAGTTGGCCCTGGCAGGAAGAATATAGGCATTAAAGATGAATGTACTACCAAGATTCTTATTCGTCTTCCAAACCCTTCCAGTATTCCTCCCGAAAGCGTTCTTTCATAGGCTGTACAGATTAATTTTGGAGTTTGAGTGGGCTGGTAAAACTCCCAGGATACAGAGGATCTTTTTGCAAAGAGGGCAGAAGATGGGGGCAGGGGTTGGCATTCCCAAAACTATTATATTACTACTGGGCCGCAAATATAGAGAAGTCAGGTGTTGGTGGGGGAAAGAGGAATCAGAGTGGATTCGAGTAGAGTAGGCCTCCTGTGAGGGGTCACGTTTGAGGGCCTTGGTGACGTCCCATTCTCCTTGGAGATATATTAGGAATCTCATGGTTGCATATTTGCTCAGAATGTGGAACCAATTGAGGTGACACTTTGGAGACACGTCGACACTGGCTCCATTAGTGGGAATCATTGGTTTATGCCAGGAAAGATGGATGTAATATATGGTAGGTAACAAGGAAGGGGTAGAACAGTTGAGGGACGTGTTTATTGAAGAAAGGTTTGCGAAAATGGAGGAATTACTTGGGAAAATTTAATTGCCCAGGAAACACAAATGAGGTCATGCACCGAATTAACTCAACTTCATCCTGTGCTAGGATGAGCCTCATTCAGTTCAAGGTAGTGCACAGGACTCTCACGATGCGGGCCCAGATGAGCAGGTTTTTTCAGGAGGTCAGAGATGAGTGTGAAAGACGTGGGAGGGGATCGGCAAACCATTTGTATATGTTCTGGGAAAGCTAAAGGGTTTCTCGACTGCAGTGTTTGACACAATGGGCGCGATTCTCCGCAAAGGCGGAGAGTCGTGAAGGCTGCCATGAAACCGGCCGTGTTTCACGGCAGCCTCCGCGCCCCCTCTTGGGACCCGATTCTGCTCCCCGGTCGGGGCTAGCATCGCTTAGCGAATTTTGCTAAGCCCGCGCACCAAAGTTAGCGACGGCTGACGCATATGATGACGTCGGCCGCACATGCGCGGATTGGACGACTCCAACCCGCGCATATGCGTCAGACCCGCGCATGCGCGGTCCGTAATGCCCCTCAGCTGCACCGCGGACTTATCCTGCGGGGCAGCGGAGGGAGAAAGAGTGCGCGGGAATCGGACCCGCTGCCCGCGATCGGTGCCAATCGGTGGCATGGTTGTGCAGAACGGCACTTTGCGGCCGTTTTCACGAACTGGTATAGCAGGTGTATTAAAAATCGTGAAAACGGCCGTAAAGCCTTGGAAATCGGCCCATCGGCCAGGGGAGAATCGCTGCTCGCCGTAAAAAAACGGCGAGCAGCGATTCGTGTCGGGGGGCGGGCGTGGGGGGGGGGGGAGAATAGCGGGAGGGCGTCGGACCAACGTCGCCGTAAAAATTTGCGCCGCCCGCTATTCTCCGCCCCGTCGTGAATGCGGAGAATCGCGCCCAATATCGGAGATAGTGGGGTGTCAAGCTGGCACCGTGCTCTTTGGTGGCAATCTTTGGAGTTGCAGAATTTCTGGAGCAGTTGGAGGGGAGAGGGGGCTGACATAGTAGCCTTTGCCTCGCTGAATGCAAAGTGATGAATCCTATTGAGTTGGAGATAGGCGATGCCACCAGGGGGTTCAGCATGGCTGGGTGGCTAGGAGATCTGGTGGAATTCTTGAAGTTAGAGGAAATGAAATATGCCCTTGGTGTCGGAAGAAAGGTTCTCTGTGAGATGGGATCTCTTTCTCGCCCTGTTCAAAAAAAAGTTTATTGCCAAAGCATGTGAGGGGGGGGGGGGGGGGGGGGAGCGACGACGAGGGGGGGGAAGGGGTGGGGGGATGCCGGGGCGGGGGGCTTCGGGGAAGGAGAGGGGAATACTGGGTTATTAGGAAGGGGGAAAAAAGGGGGGACTTTTTTTTTCAATCTGTTAGTAAACATTTGCAAGCTGTTTGTTAATGTGTATTTGAAATAAAATATATTATTTTAAAAATGTAAAAAAATGAGACAGGAGACAGTACTATATTATATATTACTTACTACGTTTTCTCTCAAGCCAGAAAAGGGGCTGCACAGATCCATTCTTTATCCAAGAGATAGGAATAAACCATGAGAAGCTAAAGAAGAAATAATAATAATCTTTATTAGTGTCACATAGAACATAGAACAGTACAGCACAGAACAGGCCCTTCGGCCCTCAATGTTGTGCCGAGCCATGATCACCCTACTCAAACCCACGTATCCACCCTATACCCGTAACCCAACAACCCCCCCCCTTAACCTTACTTTTATTAGGACACTACGGGCAATTTAGCATGGCCAATCCACCTAACCCGCACATCTTTGGACTGTGGGAGGAAACCGGAGCACCCGGAGGAAACCCACGCACACAGGGGGAGGACGTGCAGACTCCACACAGACAGTGACCCAGCCGGGAATCGAACCTGGGACCCTGGAGCTGTGAAGCATTTATGCTAACCACCATGCTACCCTGCTGCCCCTCGTGTAATGTCGGCTGCAATTGAAGGGTAGAGATTAAATTTCTGAATGCTTATTGTTGGTTTCCTATCAATAATTGCAGTAGTGTAAAATATACGTTCAAAACGTAATTAGTTCACCTCTTCTGGCCTTGCATGCATTAAGATAAGATCATCCACAGTCCTCATATGAAGTGGGTTTAGAGGGCATGGGAAATCATTCAACTGTCATGGGAATGTCCCTTTAAGAAAGGTTCTTGTCTTATAATATGATATCATTGTGTGGGTGGAGCTGGGATGTGGCTCTGTGAGCTGTTTTTACTTTCACGTTCAGATTTGACTGCTGTGGACTCAGCCAGGAGAAATAAATGTTATGGCCTGTCTGTCTCTAGTTTCATTTTAAATATCTGTTCCAGTAAAAATCATCTTGGTGGTGGCTTTTATGATATTGTTTGCTTTCCGGAAGTGTTTAAACCTGCTGGTGAGATGAGGTCAGAATCTGAGGAAAAGCCACACCCTTGAAAAGGTTTTTTTGGGTTACGGGATTTTATTTTTGAATTGGAACAGTTAAGAGAGAATTCATTAAGTATTATACATAGATTACTGCAGCTTTGGGTGTCTTTATGTGTGTAATTGATGTGCAGGCCACAATCTCACTGATACCCAAAAAAGATAAAGACCTGACGGAATGTGGATCATACAGACCCATTTCACTGCTGAACTTGGATGCGAAAATAATCACAAAGGTCCTGGCCAAAAGGCTGGAGGGCTGCGTACCAGAGGTGGTCGCAGAGGACCAAATGGGCTTGTCAATGGTAGGCAGCTCACAGCAAACATCAGGCGGCTGCTGAATGTGATAATGACCCGCCCCAGGGAGAGAACAACAGAGGTGATTGTCTTCCTGGATGCAGAAAAGACCTTCATCAGAGTCGACTGGAACTACCTCCTCGAGGTACTGGAACAGTTTGGGCGAGGACCGGGATTCACCGCCTGGGTGCGGCTCCTGTACAACGTTCCCAAAGCGAGTTTCCGAACTAACACCGCCAGCTCTGAATACTTCCAGCTACAGAGAGGAACAAGTCAGGGCTGCCCCTTGACCCCACTCTTGTTCACACTGGCAATTGAATCCCTGGTGATAGCCCTGTGGGACTCAAAGAGCTGGAAAGGAATCCGGAGAAGAGACAGAGAGCACAGAGTTTCACTCCATGCAGATGACCTGCTCCTCTGTGTCTCGAATCCACAGGAGGGACTGAAGGCAATACTGCAAATACTGAAAGAGTTTGGAACGTTCTCGGGCTACAAACTTAACCTGGGCAAAAGCGAGGCATTCCCAGTGAACCCAAAAGGGGGAGGGGCAGAGCTGAAGGGGCTCCTGTTTAAAATGGCCCAGAATAGATTTCGTTACCTGGGGATCAATATAGCCTGAGACTGGACACAGATCCGCAGCCTGGTGGAGGAAGTAAGAATAGACCTTGAACTGTGGGGCTCACTCCCACTCACCCTGGCAGGGAGAGTGCAGACGATCAAGATGAGCGTACGCCAAGGTTCCTCTTCCTGTTTAGATCCATCCTGATCTTCATCCCCAAGGCCTTTTTCCAAAACGTAGGCAATCTAATCATGGCATTTGTGTGTGTGTATGTGTGTGTGTGTGTGTGTGTGTGTGTGTGTGGGGGGGGGGGCTAAGAACCCGAAAATTCCCAAACCAACATTGCAAAGAGGGCAAGTCAGAGGGGGCCTGGCTCTACCGAACCTACAATACTACCACTGGGCAGCAACGGCAGAAAAAGTGAGGGAATGGGTACAAGAAACCGACACAGCTTGGGTACAAATGGAGGAGGCATCCTGTAAAGGAATGACCCTCCGGGCCCTGGCCACAGCAGCACTCCCATCCTCCTCAGCAAGGTACACAATGAGTGGTGGCAGCCACGCTGAGAACGTGGACCCAGTTGAGACAGCACTTTTGGATAACCAAAATGTCCCCCATCTGCTGCAATCACAGATTCCCCCCAGCCATGCGAGAGACCACCTTCAAAAGATGGAGGCGGGACGAGGCACACTGATGGCCGGGGACTTCTATGTAGGACACACACTGGCGACACTGGACAAACTGATGAGGAAGTGGAAACTAGGAAGGACAGGAATTTAGACACCTCCAAATAAAACACTTCCTCCGCAAAGAGACAGTAGGGTACTCCGTGGCCTCAGAAAACACACTACTAGAGTACCTGATAAGCACAAGCAGCGAGAAGAGGGGGCTATGTGGGAAAATATACGGATAGCTACTGGACTGAGTTTGAACACCACTGGACGAGACCAGACAAAAATGAGAGGACGAACTGGGACTGAGGTGGGATGGGGACTCTGCAGCGAAGCACTGAGCAGGGTGATCTCCACCTCCTCCTGCACAAGGCTAAGCCGAATGCAGCTCAAAGTGGTGCACAGAGCGCACCTGACCAGAATCCGAATGAGCAGCTTTTTCCCGGAGGTGGAGGACAAATGTGAGCGGTGCCAGAGGGGCCCGGTCAACCACACCCACATGTTCTGGGCTTGCCTGCTGGGTTCTGGACAGCCTTCTCCGAGGCAATGTGCAAGGTTGTGGGGGTGAGGGTGAAGCCATGCCCAATAGTGGCAATCTTCAGGGCATCTGAGCAGCCAGAGTTACACATGGGGAAGGTAGCCAACGCCCTTGCTTTTGCTGCCCTAATCGCACGCCGGAGAATCCTGCTCAGCTGGCGTTTGGCAGCACCACCCACGGCTGCAGACTGGCTCGCTGACCTCGCGTAATTTCTCCACCTGGAGAAGATTAAGTACGCCACCCGAGGGTCAGAGGAAGGCTTCCTGGGTGCTTGGGAGCAGTTCATCGGCCTGTTCCAAAACCTGTTGAGGCCGACAACGAGGAGTTAGCTAGGAAAAAAAAGGAGGAACCAAAAGACTGCGCAACCCAGGGAGGGGAGTGGGGGTGGAAGGAAGGTGGGGAAACCACAAGAAGAGAGGAATGGTTCTGAAGCCAATGGGTGGCGGGAGGCATGGGGAAGGAAGGAGGGGGTATCATAGACCGATCCAGAGGCCAACAAAATGTACATAGAGTTAGTTAAATGAAGGACAAAACAAACGTCTTTGTAAAATAAAATAAATTAGCACGGGCAAGAAAAATGTAATGTATATACACAACTGTTTATAAATATGAGAAAAGCCAATAAAAAGATTTTCAAAAAAAAATGTTTCTAATTGATAAAAAATCTTGCTGTGTGTTTATATAAATGTCAACTAAGTTCTTAGAATAAAGCTTATTTTGATTAAAGTGCCTGGGAGGACTGATGAATCACACCTGAAGGGAAGGCTCTTGTGTTCATCCTTGCCAAATTCAACATTAATTTATAGGTCAGGTGAACTCCATAATATACTTTGGTGTTCCTAAACCTTGGCCCATCCTGCAACCAGAGAAATAATTTCTATATTTACGGACATACGAATTAAGAGGAGTAGATCACCCCGCGCATCGAGCCTGCTCCGCCATTCAATAAGATCATTGTTGATCTGATTACAAACCCAACTCAATTCCAATCTACCCCCGAATCCTTTCACCTCCTTGCATATCAAGAATCTATCTACCTCCGCCTTAAAAACATTCAATGACTCTGATTCCACCGTCTTTTGAGGAAAAGAGTTCCAAATACTTATGCCCCTCAGAGAAACAAATTCTCCTCATCTCTTCTTAAATGGGTGACCCTTATTTTTAAACAGTGATCCCTCATTCTAGACTTTCCCAAAAGCCATCCTGGACTCGAGGACCTTTAGCAAACTCATGGAACTTGTTGCAAATCATTACGACCCTAAGCCATCGGTGATTATGTAGAGGTACTGATCAATACTGCTCGACAAACCACTGGGGAATCGGTTACGGAATTTCTGATGTGCCTTTGTAAGTTCGTCGAACATTGCGACTTTGGCCATCCCTCCCTGAGATGTTAAGAGATTGTTTGGTGTGTGGCATTAACAATATGGCGAATGAAAGAAAGCCGTTAGCGGTTCCAGCCTTGGGCCTAAAAGAGCCATGGAGCTGTCACTCTCCCGTGAGAATGTGGAAAAGGGAATCCAGGAGATCCAGGATTCCACTGCTTATGGCGTACGCAGCATTGGCTGGCCTCTGTTCTGAACAGTGACTCCATCTAAGGATAGGGCTCACATAACCCAGTCAACACTATAACAGTGTCATGAGCAAACGTGACAGTCAAGGGCCACCATGGCCCGACAGGACATCTCCTGGAGAACGATGAGGAATATACACAGTAGTGCTGCACTTACAGTCACAGGGACCCTGGCGGTTGAGGCTACCAGAATCAACAGCAAACGTATCGCCCTGGCCAGGTGACACATGCACCCCAAGCCAGCATTTTGCACATTTCCCGCCCTAAGGAACCAAATATAGTTAAACTGGTTCACTGCAAAAGTGGCCCTGATTAGAGTAAAGCTTCAGGTCAATGGTCACCCCTGGACATGGAAATCAACATGGGGTTGCTGTCTCTATCCTCCTTAGCAATAAACAATAAACTTTCCGTAGGTTCCACATGGGTATCCTGGCTTAAGGATACCAAGGCACAGCTGGCAACATTCACCGGGAAACCATTGACCATCATCAGTACCATGGTGACCCCATTTACCCGTGGACAACCATGGTTAGGCTACCTCGAGTTGTCGTGCAAGGACTGGCAACAGATTTTCTGGATGGGTACTGGTACACAACCAAAATTGCAGAGCTCAGCACTGAGGACAGCATCATCCCTTGGGGAATGCCAATCTTGGTATCAGTAAGAAAGCCGGCCCGCTTGTACAGCATCTCCACAATGGGCATCCGGGAGTTTCCAAGATGAAAATGTTGGCCCACAGTTATGTCTGGTGGCCTGGAATAGACGCCAACATAGAGAGGTTGGACCCGTGGTGTGTGCAATGCCAGGAACATGAAAAGCTGCCACCAGCGGCAGCCCTCCACCTGTGGGAATAGCCAGGTCGACCTTGTTCCCGCCTCCATGTTGACTTTGCTGGATCATTCCAGGGATCCATGTTCCTCCTAATAGTTGACACCACTCCAAATGGATGGAAGTGCACTTGATGCAGCAGCAACCACGAAGGCTATGATTGAATGGCTTAGCCCAGATATTTAGCACACATGGCATCTCAGAGGAGCTCATTTCCGATAACGGCACAGCCTTTATCGGTGTAGAGTTCAGCTCATTCATGCAATCCAACAGAATCCGCCACACGTGCGCCGCTCCATACCGTCTGGCATTGAACGCATTGGCTGAGCTTGCGGTCCAAACTTTCAAGCAGGGGATGAGGAAGCAGACCACAGGATCTCTGGAGACACGTTTAGCCAGGTTCCTTTTTTGGCACCAGACCATGCCACACGCCATGGGGTGGGGTCGCACCATCGGAGCTGCACTTGGTTAAGTCTGGTGCTTCCGGACATTGGTGGGAAGCTCAGTTGCGCTCAGGACAGGTCCGAGGCAGACACAGCCAGGTGCACTACACTGCCCAACCTTTTGCTGATGACTCTAGTTTGCGTATATTGATTAGCCCGGATTTTACATCCCACCTATCATTTCCTTGTGGTCACTCTGTGGATTCTACACTCCTAAACAATCCCCTCTTTCAGACAACGTTGAACTGAAAACCTCTCATCAATAATTCCCAAATAGAAGATTTTCTATCCCTATACAGCCCATATAAATTCCTCGTAATTTTCAACACTTTTATTAAACCTTCTCCGAGTCTTCTTTGCTGCAGTGAAAAATAGTCTCACTCGCTACCAATATCCTGAACTCAGTAAGGGTACTATATAAACTTTCTTTCATAGCACTTGTTTCCCAAACCTGGCATAATTTGCAATGTTGTATATGGCTTTAAAATCATCTGATTAATCTCTCAAATCTGAGCTCCTGTCAGTTCCCTGCAGATTATAATAACCCGTTCCATAAATTAACAACATCCTTTCCACTCTTCTACTGATTAAGAATACTTGAAGCAAAGTAATTCAATCCCAGCCATAATTACTGTATTGTCTGGAGTATTCAATGAGTGAGTGGTTTACAGTAGCAAGTTCGCGACCTTAAAAAGGTGCCTAACAAATGCCAGCGAGCAACAGAGGCCAGAATAGGCTTTCAGTGAAGTGCTGCTAGTTGGCTTAAAACAAACAAAAAGGTATTTGTAGGCAAATTTTGTGAAATAAATACTAATTTTCATTACCTATTCTAATTTACTTTCAGATTAAAGGTTAAAAGACATATTTTACAGATTAGAAAGACTAAAAGCCAGCTGGAAATTGAAAAATAACAAATTAAAAGCTAATTAAATAAAATAGTGATGCAGGGCCAGGCAATGCATTGTACCTGCATGATGTGGGAGTTGGTGGACCCCATTGTGGTTCCGAGTAACCACATCTGTAGCATGTGTTGGTTGCTGAAGGAACTATGGCTCGGTGTTGATGAGCTGGATTCTGCGCTTCAGACGCTGCAACAAATCAGGGCGGGGGAGAGGTACCTTTTCACTGTGTTTCAAGAGGCAGTCAGACTCCATAGATTAACTACCATGAATTCGGCCCATGGTCAGGGATAGGAGGGTGTGACAATGGGTGAAGCAGTTAGAGGGATCCAGGAGGTAGGGTTGCCGTAGTCCAACAGGTTTGATATTCTTGCTTCCTGTGTGGACAGGAACGGGGACTGCAGGGAGGGTGAGCAAACTGAACACAGCACCGTGGTACAGGGAGCCGTTCAAGTTTGTGGGGGGTGGGGGGGGGGGGGGAGAAAATAAATGTAGTCATAATCGGTGATAGTGTAGCTAGCATAGGCACTGTTCCCTGTGACCAGGATCGAGAGTCCTGAAGATTGCGTTGCCTGCCTGGTGCTTGGGTTCCGGATATCTCATCTAGGCTGCAGAGGAACTTGGAGTGTGTCATGTGAGAGTACCTTTAAGAAATGGGTATTTATAAATGGGTGTGTATATAAATATCTGTAGTGAGAGTACCTTTAAGAAATGGGTGTTTATTACTGCAGTGATGTCAGAGAGTGGCTGGAGCTGGGCTGTTTGTCAGCTTTTTACTTTCGCTTTAGGCTTTTTGTTGCAGGGTGGGTTTGGTTTCATTTTAGTTTTGGAGAAGCTGCAATCACAGCAGGATGTGTGTTAATCTCTGCAAGTTTATGAGTGTCCATTTGGGATTTTCAACATGGTAACTGTTCTCAGTGGTGAAGTTAAGCCTGAAGCGCTTCTGTTTAAAGATTTTGTTTTAAGTCCTATGGATGTTAAAAGGAAAACCCAAGGATTAATTAGTGTTGTATTCTTTGGGAGTTGTATTTGAATTGATAGTTGCTAAGATGTCCACTGTATGTTTTAAAAAGGTTAACTTGAGTTCATAGAATAAACATTGCTTTGCTTTTAAAACATACTTTTCCATTTCTGCTGTATCACACCTGTAGAGTGGACAGTGTGCTCCCCATACCACAATCTATTAAAAGTTGCAGGTCAGGTGAACTCCATGATACACTTTGGGGTTCTCTAAACCCTGGCCCATAATAAATTGGGGGCTCATCCGGAATAAAGGTCTATCTATTGGATTGGCTGAGTGAACTTAAAGACAGTGAGGTATGAGCATATTGTGGTTGCTTTTCAGGTGTGGTATTCCAGTTTAAGTGGGGAGTGTGTTGTGGACAATAGCTCTTTTAGAGGCTCTGATGTTTTTGGGGGTGGAGACGGTCACACGCAGTACCTTATGGACAGAGACTAAAAGCAGACTGTTAGATTTGGCAAAAACATTGCAGTTAACATTACCTGACAACATGTGAAAAGGTGAGGTCATTATGGTGGTGGCTAAGCATTTAAAGTTGCCTGAGACACAGTCTGACTCATTGGAAATGGCAAAAATTCAGTTACAGATTAAACAAATGGAACAAGAGAAAGAATTAAAGCAGCTTGAATACAAAAGAGAGGGAAATAAAGAGAGAGAGTGGAAAAAGAAAGAGAAAGAGATTGAGAGGAAAAAGAAAGAGAGAGAGAGTGGAAAAAGAATAGGAGAGAGAAGAAAGGAGAAAATAAAGTATAGCCCTATCAGAGAAAAAGAAAGAGAAAGGGAGATACAAATCAGGGAAAAAGATAAAGAGAGAGAGTTTGAACTTCAGAAAATGGCCATGAAATATGACAGTCAGTTAAAATTAGCAGACGTAAAGGGAAACATACAGATAGTGATGAGGATGGTGAGAAAGATCGTCAAAATCAAAGCCTTGGTGGGGATCTATTTAAATATATCCAAGCATTGCCAAGGTTTGATGAGAAGGAAGTAGAAGCCTTTTTCATTTCATTTGAGAAGGTAGCTAAACAAATGAAATGGCCACAGGACATTGGGTATTACTGATTCAAACAAAGCTGATAAGTAGGGCTAGTGAAGTGTTTGCATCACTACCGGAGGAGGTGAAAAAATCCATCTTAGGTGCATATGAATTAGTGCCTGAAGCCTACAGACAAAGGTTTAGAAATTTAAGGAAATAATTTGGTCAAACATACATGGAGTGTGAAAAGCTCAGACTAATTTTAATCGGTGGATAAGGGCTTTGAAAATACACAAAATGTATGAAGCTCTCAGAGAAATTATACTTTTGGAGGAGTTTCAAAATTCAATTCCTGATGTAGTGAGAACTCATGTGGAAGAGCAGAGGGTTAGGGGCTGGTTTAGCACACTGGGCTAAATCGCTGGCTTTCAAAGCAAACCAAGGCAGGCCAGCAGCACGGTTCAATTCCCGTACCAGCCTCCCCGAACAGGCACCGGAATGTGGCGACTAGGGGCTTTTCACAGTAACTTCATTTGAAGCCTACCTGTGACAATAAGCAATTTTCATTTCATTTCATTTCATTAAAACTGCGAGATCAGCAGCACAAATGGCAGATGATTATGAATTAGTTCATAAATCAAAGCTTGGTTTCCGACATTAGTTTCAGCCTGTGAGGGATAGAAACTGGACACATGAGAAATATTCAAGTGGTAAAGGTAAAGGTGATCAAATGGGAGATAATAAAGAGAGTGTACCTCAGATTAAAAAAGAAATCCAGGACGGTGGAAAAAAAATGAAAATTTCAAATGTTTTCCCTGTAATAAATTAGGCCATGTAAAGTCACAGTGTTGGTGGTGGAAGAAAAGCACTGGGAAGGCTGATGTAGTAAAACAAGATAAGACAGTGGGGTTTGTTAAAGTGGTAAAGGAGAGCCCAAGTGAAGTGAAGGATAGGCAAAAGATTGTACAGCTTGATCAAGAGGTTATTGATCAGAAGGTTAGAGATGTCTTTAATGAATTTACTTGTGTGGGTAAAGTTTACTCATGTGTATCAGGAGGAGTAGGTACAGAAGTCACAATTTTAAGAGGTACGGGAGCTAGTCAATCTTTAATGGTAAGAGATGAGGAGTTATGTAGTTTGGGAAGAATATTGCCAGAAAAGGTGGTAATATGTGGAATTCAGGGTGAGAGGAGTAGTGTTTCATTATATAAGGTAAGGTTGGAAAGTCCAGTGAAGAGTGGTGAAATGGTAGTAGGAGTAATAGAGAAACTATCTTGTCGAGGAATACAGTTTATCTTGTGTAATGACATAGCTGGATCGCAGGTGAGAGTGATGCCTACTGTGGTTGATAAACCAGTGGAAAATCAGACAACAGAAGTGTTGAAGGACGAATATCCTGGGATTTTTTCCGGATTGTGTAGTAACAAGGTCGCAAAGTCACAGGTTAAAACAAGAGGAGAAATCAAAGAGTAGATGAAGTTGAAGTGCAATTATCAGAAACAATTTTTGATCAGATAGCTGAAAAAGAACAAGAACAGGTGGAGTATGAGGCGGATATTTTTAGTTCAGGAAAATTGGCGGAGTTACAACAGAAAGATATGGAAATAAAATGGATGTATCAGAAAGTATATACGGAACAGGAATCTGAGTGTATACCAGAGTGTTATTACTGTATAAGTGATGTCTTGATGAGAAAATGGAGACCTTTACATATGCCAGGCGGATGAAAAGTGGGCAAAAGTTCATCAAGTGGTATTGCCAGTAGGGTATAGAAAGGAGCTATTGCGAGTTGCACATGAGGTACCAGTGGGTGGTCATTTGGGAATAAGGAAAAATCAAGCTAAAATACAAAAACATTTTTATTGGCCTGGACTACATAAAGATGTTGTTAAATTTTGTCAATCGTGTCACACATGTCAAGTGATGGGGAAAACTCAGGTAGTGATAAAGCCAGCGCCCTTAATACCCCCATTCCAGCATTTGAGGAATCTTTTACAAGGGTCCCAATTGATTGCATAGGACGGCTTCCAAAAACAAAATGTGGGAAACAATATCTTTTGACTGCAATGGATGTGTCTATTAGGTTTCCACAGGCCATTCCAGTATGTAATATTACAGCTAAAAAGATTGTGGAGGAGTTACTTAAATTCTTTACTAGGTATGGACTACCCACAGAAATACAATCGGATCAAGGATCAAATTTTACCTCCAGGTTATTCAAAGAAGTTTTGGATAGCTTAGGAATAAAACAATTTAAATCAACTGCGTACCATCCAGAATCGCAGGGAGCGTTAGCAAGGTGGCATCAGACATGAAAGACAATGTTGAGGGCTTATTGTCAAGATTATCCAGAGGATTGGGATAAAGGAATTCCATTCGTACTGTTTGCAATTAGGGATGCTCCTAATGACTCAACCAAATTCAGTCCTTTTGAACGAATTTTTGGTCATGAGGTAAGTGGACCACTTAAATTGATTGAGGAAAAATTGGTGAGTGAGAAATCGGAAATTACATTATTGGATTATGTGTCAAATTTTAGGGAATGATTAAATAGAGCAGGGGAATTGGCTGGACAACATTTAAAAGTTGTACAAAATGTGGTGGAACGGGTAGCGGACAAGAAATTCAAAGTTTGTAGTTTTGCCAGTGAAGATAAAGTTTTAGTGTTGTTACCAGTGGTGGGTGAATCTTTAAAAGCAAGATTTTGTGGACCATATCTGATTGAAAGGAAATTAACTGAGGTGAATTATGTGGTAAAAACACCAAATAGAAGGAAGACTCACCGAGTGTGCCATGTGAATATGCTTAAAGGGTACTTTGAAAGGGAAGGAGAGAAAAAAAGAGGAGGTTGTAATGATTCTAACTCAGTGACGAACCAAATGCAGATGACTGTGAATTTGACATACCTCAAATTAAATTGGAAAATGAGGATGTTCTTCAAAATTGGGATAAAAAATTGAGTTACCTTCCAGATGAAAAACGAACTGACCAGAAAGAGTTATTGAAATCACATGGGCAAGTTTGTGGACATAAATTAGGAAGTACTAAAATGGCTATACATGATGTAGATGTGGGAAATACTGTTCAAATCAAACAACATCCACATAGACTTAACCCTTTAAAATTGGCACAGGTTAATAAAGAGATTGAGAGTATGCTTAAAAATGGCATAATTAAACTGGGTTGCAGACAATGGAGCTCACCCATAGTGACGGCACCTAAACCAGATGGTACCCAATGGTTGTGTGTGGACTATAGAAAGGTTAATGCAGTTACAAGAATGGATTCTTATCCTATCCCACGTCTGGAGGATTACATTGAGAAAGTGGTACAATCAGCTTTTATTACCAAACTTGATTTACTTCAAGGTTACTGGCAGGTACTGTTATCCAAAAGGGCGAAGGAGATTTAAGCTTTTGTGACTCCAGATGGTATATACTAATTCAAAGTTATGCCATTTGACATGAAAAACGCCCCAGCCACATTTCAACAGTTAAGTAACAAAGTCGTTTCTGGATTACCCAATAGTGCGGTATACATCAACGATCTGGTAATTTTCAGCCAGACATGGAAAGAACATTTAAAATATATTATAGAGTTATCCGATCGACTTCAAAAGGCAGGTTTGGCGATAAACCGAGCCAAACGTAAATTTGGAAAAGCCCAAGTCACTTTATTTGGCCATACAATCGGACGGGGTCGAATGGTCCCATGGGATGTGAAACCAACAGTTATTGAGGAGTTTCCGATACCCTCAAGACGAAGGGAAATAATCTGATTTCTTGGCTTGAGTGGATTTGATCGAATATTTGTGCAAAAGCTTTGTAGCGTAGTTGCTCCACTGATAGACTTGCTGAAGAAACGTCAAAAATTTCAGTGGACAGCGGACTTTCAACAGGCATTTGACTGCCTGAAAGCTGTGATAACCAATGCTCCTGTGTTGGAGAATTACAAGGGACTCTGTGATCAGATTGATCTAAAGTATCTGACTTTAAAGAGAAATGCTGAGGCATAGAGAAATGGATGGATCGTGCAGAGACTTTCTTGTTCAAAGAGACTGTCAATCGAGAAGGATTCCAGTTGGAGGAGGAAGAAACAAAATGGACTATATTATTATACCTGTTTGTGTGTGTTATTTCTTGAAACAAAAAAGTATATTTACTGTGTGCATTTCTTAAAGGATAGTGCAAAGGTGAAAAATGAAACCATCTTGAAGTTGATGGTTTATTTATTTTTTCTTAGGGGGAGGCGTCATGTGAGAGTACCTTTAAGAAATGGGTGCTTATAAATGGGTATGTACCTAAATATCTGTAGTGAGAGTACCTTTAAGAAATGGGTGTTTATTACTGCAGTGATGTCAGAGAGTGTGGGGAGCTGGGATGTCTGTCAGCTTTTTACTTTTGCTTTAGGCTTTTTGCTGCAGGGTGGGATTGGTTTCATTTTAGTTTTGGAGAAGCTGCAATCACAGCAGGATTTGTGTTAATCTCTGCAAGCTTATGAATGTCTATTTGCTGATTTCAACGTGGTAACTGTTCTCAATAGTGAAGTTAAGCCTGAGGTGCTTCTGTTAAAATATTTTGTTTTAAGTCTTATGGATGTTAAAAGGAAAGCTCAAGGATTACTTAGTGTTGTATTCTTTGGAGGTTGTATTTGAATTGATAGTTGCTAAGATGTTCACAGTATGTTTTAAAAAGGTTAACTTGAGTTCATAGAATAAACATTGTTTTGCTTTAAAAAATATTTTTCCATTTCTGCTCTACCACACCTATAGAGTGGACAGTGTGCTCCCCATACCACAATCTATTAAAAGTTGTGGGTCAGGTGAACTCCATGATACACTTTGGGGTTCTCTAAACCCTGGCCCAGAACAAGTGGGAGGGTAACGATCCAGCAGTCATGGTCCATGTAGGTACCAACAACATAGGTAGTACAGGATAGAGGTTCTGCTGAAGGAATATGAGCAGATATGGGCTAAATTAAAAAGCAGAACCAAAAAGATAATAATCTTTGGATTACTACCTGAGCCAAGAGCTAATTGGCACCGAGTTAATAAGATTAAAGAGGCAAATGTGGGGGTCAACGGTCATTATGCGAGAAATGGGTTTGAATTCATGGGACATTAGCATGTACTGGGGAAGGAGGGAGCTGTTCCTCACCTGAATCAAGCTGGGACCAGAGCCCTGGTGAATCACATAATAGAGTTGTAGATAGGACTTCAAACTAAATAGTGGGAGGGAGGGTTCAGTTATATGAAAAATTAGAAAATCAAAGTTAAAGGACAAGGTAGGATTACTGGTTAATGATGAGGACTTTAAACTAGTTTGAGGCCAAGGAGTCAGGAGAGGTGAATAAAGTTGCCAGTACAAATAAAAGAAACGAGAGTATGGAAAGCGGCTGGAATCTAACTTCAGGTACAGCAGATAAGGGAACAACTGTGAGAGTGGTGCGGTCAACGTAGGATTGAGGGTGTTGTACCTAAATGCGCACAGTATACAAAAGAAGGTAAATTGGACATTCTGAATTTTCCCTCAGTGTGCCCAAACAGGTGCCTTAGTGTGGCGGCGAGGGAATTTTCACAGTAACTTCATTGCGGTGTTAATGTAAGCCTACTAGGGACACTAATAAAGATTATTATTATTAAATGAGCTGGTATCGCACATCAAAATTGGCAAGTATGATGTTTGGGAATGGAAGAAGCTTTTAGAACATAGAACACAGCACAGAACAGGCCCTTTGGCCCTCGATGTTGTGCCGAGCATTGTCCGAAACCAAGATCAAGCTATCCCACTCCCTGTCATTCTGGTGTGCTCCATGTGCCTATCCAATAACCGCTTGAAAGTTCCTAAAGTGTCCGACTCCACATCACAGCAGGCAGTCCATTCCACACCCTAACCACTCTCTGAGTAAAGAACCTACCTCAGATATCCCTCCTATATCTCCCATCCTGAATCTTATAGTTATGCCCCCTTGTAACAGCTACATCCACCCGAGGAAATATTCTCTGAACGTCCACTCCATCTATCCCCCCTCATCATCTTATAAACCTCTATTAAGTTGCCTTTTGGGGGTTATTCGGAACGCACAACAAAAATTCATACCAAGAAGAGGAAACATGCAAAAGGGAGGAGGATGAGGCAACCATGGCTGACAAGGGAAGTCAAGGACAGGATAAAAGCAAAAGGAAGAGCATACAAGGCGCAAGGATTAGTGGGAATCCAGAGGGTTGGGAAGCCTTGAAGAGCAAGCAGAGGACAACTAAAAAAGCAATAAGTGGGGAGAAGATGAAATATGAATGTATGTTAGCTATTAATAGAAAAGAAGATAACGAGTTTTTTTCAATGTATTAAAGGTAAAAGAGGCAAGAATAGACATTGGACCATTGGAAAATGAGGCTGGAAAAGTAGTAATGGGGAACAAAGAAATGGTAGAGAAACTGAATAGTTACTTTGCATCAGTCTTCACAGTGGAAGACACCGGTACCATACCAGAACTTCAGGAAAATCAGGGGGTGGAGTTGAGTGTAGTGGCCATCACTAAGGAGAAAGTGCTGGGGAAGGTAAAAGGTCTGAAGGTGGTTAAATCACCCGGACCAGATAGGCTGCACCCCAGGGTTCTAAAGAATATAGCGGAGGAGGCTTGGAGGCATTGGTGGTGATCTTTCAAGAGTCACTGGAGGTAGAGAGGGTCTCAGAGGACTGGAAAATGGTTAATGTAACACCCTTGTTTAAGAAGGGAGGGAGGCGGAAGACGGGAAATTATTTAGCGGTTAGCCCGACTTTGGTCATTGGTAATATTTTAGAGTACTTTATTTAGGATGAGATTGTGGAAGTGCATGATAAAATAAGACTGAGTCAGCACGGCTTTGTCAAGGGCAGGTCATGCCTGACACAATTGTAGAATTCTTTAAGCAGATAACGATAAAGTTAAATAAAGGAGAGCCAGTGGACGTTATCTATTTAGATTTTCAGAAGGCCTTTTGACAAGGTGCTGCACAGGAGGCTGCTAAATGCGATAAGAGCCCATGGTAGGTACTAGTATGGATAGAGGATTGACTGACTGGCAGAGGCAGAGAGTGGGGATAAAGGAGTCTTTTTCAGGTTGGCAGCCGGTGACTCGTGGTGTGCCTCAGGGGTCAGTGTTGGGACGACAACTATTCACAATTAATATTAATATAAATATAAATTATGGAAGAAGGAACTGAGGGCATTGTTGCTAAGTTTGCTGATGATATAAAGATATGTAGAGGGTCAGGTAGTGTTGAGGAAGTGGGGAGGCTGCAGAAGGTCTTGGTCAGACTAGGAGATTGGGCAAGGATGTGGCAGATGGAATACAATGTGGAAAACTATTCGGTTTTGTACTTTGGTAGGACAAACAGAGGCATAGACTTTTCAATTGGGGTAAGACTTCAGAAATCTGAAACATAAACGGACTTTGGAGTCCAAGTTCAGGATTCTCTTAAGGTTAATGTGCAGGTTCAGCTGGCAGTTAGAAAGGGAAATGCAATGTCGGCATTCATTTCCAGAGGGCTAGAATGCAAGAGCAGGGATGTACTGCTGAAGGTGTATTCGGCTCTGGTCGGACCCCACTTGGAATATATATCTTTTAAAATATTTTTACTCAAGACTTTTTCAGATTATTTACAAACCACAAAAACCAAGTTTTAAATCAAAAGTCATAAAAAACAACCCCAGTATAGTAAAATAACTCCAACACCTCTCCCCCACCTCGCTGATGTTTACCATTCCTTAAGGAAGGTGATGAACAGTTTCCACCTCAAAAAGAACCCCTCCTCAGATTCCTCAAATTTAATCCCGCCTTCACCGCCCACCTAACCATCTCAACATTCGCTGCCCAGTAATCAATCAGCAAGCTCGGCAACATCAATGCACCTCTTCGACTGTCCCTTTCCAAAATGCCCTCCTAACCTGGGGTACCTTACCCGCCCATATAAACTCAGAAATTATCCTATTCACCCTTCCAAAGAAAGACTTGGGCACAAAAATAAAGAGATTCTGAAAACTAAACAGAAACTTAGACAAGACCATCAACTTTACTTTCTGGACCCACCCAGCCAGCGATAGTAGCAGGACATCCCACCTCTTAAAGTCCTCCCTCATCCCCTCCATCAGGTTTGCTAAATTCAATCATATGCAGTTGGGCCCAACTTTGCACCACCTGTATTCCCAAATAAGGAAAACTTGACTTAACCAGCCAAAACGATAACCTCTCCATGCCCCTCCCCTGCACCCGAGCGTTCACCGGGAATACTTTGCTTTTTCCTAAATTGACCTTATACCCTGAGATGGACCCAAACTCCGTCAATATCCCCATAATCCTATCCATACTCCACTGGGCCTATGACGTACAACAGATTGTCCGCATACAGCGAGACGTGATGCTCCATCTCATCTCCCCTCTCACTATACTCCTCCACACCCTCGAAGCCCTAAGCGCCATTCCCAGAGGCTCGATCATCAATGAAAAAAGCAACAGAGATAATTTTAAAAAACACGGACACTCCTGCCTCGTTTCCCGATACATATGAAAATACCCCAAACTAACATTATCCGTGCAAACACTTGTCACAGGGGCCCTTAGCCAATAGCTTTGCATCCACATTAAACAACAATATTGGACGATATGGTCCACGCTCTTCCAGATCTTTATCCTCCTTTAAAAAAAGCAAAATTGATGCCTGTGTCAATGTGGGCGGGAGCTCTCCCCCTTGCCCGCTGACTCATTAAATATCTCCAATAACAGGGGCCCCAACTCCGTAACATACTTTTACAGAATTCAGCTGGGAATCCATCTGGACCCTGGACCTTCCTAGACCGCATAAAACCCACACAACTCTCACTTCTCCCAGTCCAATCAGAACACCAAATCCCTGCACCTTCCCCTTAACCACCACTGGAAAATCCAGGCCTTCAAAGAACCGCCTCATGCCTGAATCTCCCCCCCCTCCCCCCTCCCCCTTCCCCCCCAACCTCCCCCCCCCCCCCACACACACACACACACACACACACACAATAGTTCTTTCACCATTGCTGACACCTTGAAGTACTTGGGGCACGGCCGATCCATCTAAGGATCAAGAACCATGTTAAAATCCCCCCTAATTAACCTATGTGTATCCAAGTCCAGGACCTTCGCAGCACCCTTTTCATAAAATTGACATCATCCTAGTCTGGGCCACAAATATTCATCAACATCACAGGCACATTCTTCAACCTCCCACTCACCATTACAAATCAACCCCCTGGATCCCCACCTTTTTACTAATCACCATCGGAACACCCTTCATCTTCAGATCTAACCCTGAACGAAACACCTGCTCCACCCACCCTTTCCTCATTCTAGTCTGATCCGTAACCTTCAATGCGTCTCTTACATAAACACCACAATTGCCATTGAACTCTTTAAGTGGGTAAAAATCTGGGACAGCTTGCGTGTCCACACCCTGCCCAAACAATTCCTCTCCCTCTCTGAGTTTAACACCTCCAGTCCATGATGCATACAAACCCAATCAAAATCCAATGTCCTCAAACGTCCTCCAATCCATGGTCCTTTAGAAAGCTGCTCGCCTCCTCCGGCATGTCGAAATAGTGCTCCTGTTCCCCCATGTGTGACCCATAGATGTGCTGGGTACAACATCCTAAACTGCACCTTGTTCCTGTAGAGGGCCACCTTGACCCTATTAAATCCGGCCCCGCCATTTGGCCAACTCCGCTCTCAGGCCCTGGTAGATACGGGCCGTATGGCCTTCCCAGCTGCACTCTCATGCCAACTTTGCCCACTTCAGAATCTTCTCCTTATCCAAATACCAGTGCAGTCTCAGAATGATCACTCTCTGCAGCTTTCCTGCCTTTGGCCTCCTCTGCAGCAGCCTGTGTATCCGATCCACTTCAGGAGGATTGTCAAGGACACCCTCCCCCACCAACTGCTCAAATGTCTTGGCCGCATACTTCTTGGCGTGTGTTCCCTCGATCCCTTCAGGCAGCCCCAATTTCCTCAGGTTCTGCCTCCTCGAACGGTTCATCGACCTTCTCCCTCAATTTTTTTCTGACCCTCCGTCATCATCACCATTTCAGCCTCCAATGAAGCAATATGATCCTCATGGTCAGCCATCACCTTCTTCACCATCTGGATCGACGCATTCTGTGTCCCCAGCTACTGTTCCACTCTCACCAGGGCAGCCTGAGTCAGCCCAGCTACCTTGACCAGATTCCCTAAAACTGCCTTCCTTTGCTGTTTTAACTTGGCCCCCAGGAATTCCACCAATTGCTCAGTTGACCATTGTGCAGGCAAGGACTCCATGGGTCTCTCCGCCATCTTTTCCCCAGCTACGCCATGTGAGTCCTCTTGGTCCGAATGGTACCCCTTATTTGCCGCACATCTTGCTTGGTAACCCTTTGACATTACCCACTGAAGGAGAATACCTTAGTCTTTGATATTCTCATTTTTTTTCCACCTGCCAAAGTCCCGGAAAATGGGTAAAAAGGACCAAATCATTCAATCTCAGGCAGGACTCACCTTATGTGCAACTGCTCACTCCATGGCCACCACTGGAAGTTCCCCATGTGGAATATAGTGAGCAGTTTTGGCAGCCATATCTAAGGAAGGATGTGCTGGCCTTGGAGGGAATCCAGAAGAAGCTCACAAGAATGATCCTGGAATGAAGGGCATGTCGTATAAGCAGCGGTTGAGGACTCGGGATCTGTACTCAATGGAGTTTAGAACGGGGGAACTTGTTGAAACTGACAGAATACTGAGAGCCATAGATAGAGTGGACATGGAGAAGATGATTCCACTAGTTGGAGAGGACACAATCTGAGACTGGAGGGATGATCCTTTAAAACAGATGAGGAGGAATTTCTTCAGCCAGAGGGTGGTGAATCTGTGGAACTCTTTGCCGCAGAAGGCTGTGGAGGCCAGGTCACTGAGTGTCTTTGAGACAGAGATAGATAGGTTATTGATTAATAAGGGGATCAGGGGTTATGGGGAGAATGCAAGAGAATGGGGATGAGAAACAAATCTGCCATGATTGAATGGCTGAGTAGACTCAATGGGCTGAATGGCTTAATTCTTCTCGTATATCTTATGGACTAAATTGGCTGGGTTGCTGAGTGGCAGCACTGAGAAACAAGTGAGAGAACACTTACGCTTCCGCTCCACAATTACCCAGACGTCAAATAGTTTAATACCAGCTTTGCATACACAATACTCATTCTAAATGTGGACATAGGATTTAATGTTGACAAGAAGTTGGCAGAAAAAATGAGACAAAACTATAACAATCATATACAAACTGGAAGTGTGTACAGAATATTTTCATTAAGCCATACATAGATATATTGATAGGCAGAGAAGATTGATTTATCTACGGGATAATGTTTGATAAAGTCGGATAATGTTTGGGTAATGATTGGAGCAAGAATCCTGGTAATAATTTTGTTCTCCCTTGATTTTGTTTTCCTTCTTCAGGCTATTCCAATACTGCATCAATTGTTATTTGCTGCATTGGAGTTAGATCGATAAAGTACACATTATTTGTGAACGATTATATGGACATAAATAATTTTACTTTTCTCCAGTCCTCTGGAATCGTATCAGTGCCATGTCTTGGTTGAATTACTAGCTAATGGTGTTATGTGATTTGAGAAGGGATCTCTCCTAGGCCAGTTTTCCTGATTTCAATCCTTTACATAAACCAAAATTTGTTTCTGGAATGAAGTTTGAAGTGTGATGTCATGGTGACAAAATGTATTGAAGCAGAAAGTCAAGGAATGGTAGGATGTGGGTTCACACATGTGATTTACCTTTATAGGTTGAATTTCCAAACTCAGTCATGGTATTAAGAGAAGAAGATCAAATTTAATGGATGATTCACCCAAAGTCAGCTCACCTGCTGGTTTGTCTGAGAATGGCAGAGTATAGGAACATAGGGCTTAGGAACATTTAAGGCTGAGGCTTGATGTAGATTCTTTAATGAGTCTCTATGACCTCAGATTATGTCAAGAATGAAAGCTTCAGAAATTGACAGAAATTAAGGATTCTCAATTTAACAGCAAGAAAAGTGTCTTATCCAATAATGTTTCAGAACAATGATCAAGCTGTAGCCTAGTAAAAAGAATGCAAAAGCATTGAAATAAATACCCCAATAGTATACACACATATTTAGGGACATGAATAATTTTGCTTTTTGATTGATAGTAATTCAAGTTCCTTACCTATCACTGGTGAGAAAGAAGAACACTCAACAACATTTATAAAAATTGAATATTATACATACGTTGAAATTTTGTTTTCTGCTGATTTTCCATAAGGTTCCTGTGTTATGATGCCTCTTAGTGTATTAACTCTTATAACCGGCACTCCTTTCTGCATTGTCCATGGGTCCATGATGGATTTTATTGATGCTGGCAGTTTAATAACATCCTGACTATCTATAGCCTAGTGAAGCAGAAGTTATCAATTAGTAATTCATTAATTATGCTTCTACTGACTCGTATTTTCCAGTAATCAATTGTTGAGTGGCCCTTACTAAACTCATAATCAATATCATCAACCACTCAGATAGTGTGAAAGGCATCTGGAAAAACATTATGACTGACAAACAATAAATTATAGAATAAAATAAACTCTAACCAACTTTGAATTACTTACTTTAACTGTGAATAATCAGTCCTTAAGCATTAAATCTGCATTGTATCCAGTTAAACAAAAAGATTTCCATTCTGTCACAAGAATGAAATGTAACTCTAGTATGAATACCATGAGGCTAAATAGGAATCCCTTTAAAACTAATTTTAAAAAGCTGAAGTCTGTTCAGAGACTTTCATGAGATTGAAAGAAAGGAAAAAATGCAACCAGTTTGTTATGAGTAAAAGCATTTGCCGACTTGAGGAATTTGAATCTCAAATATCTCCAAATGTTGCAAAAGGTTTTGATTAATATTTTTGTATGACCAAGTATTTGGAATACGGTTCTTAGAAGTAACTTGTGTAAACTGTGTCTACTTGCTATGGAATTTAGCGATTCTGGTTTGACATATTTGTTCTATACTTATTATATAGTGGTTTCCCATTTGAGATTCTAAAATGTAGATGATGGCTTCATTGTTAGGAATCTAGATTCTTCTTAATAAAAGGTATCAGGCAAATTATTGCACTATGTTAGGAAATTTACTGGACTAAACTCAAATATTATGAAAGTTTAGATGTCATAGAATCCCTACAGTGCAGGAGGCCATTCAGCCCATCGAGTTTGCACTGACCCTTTGAATGCGCACTCTATGCATTTCCACTCCCTCGCCCACCCTGCCCTATCCCCGTAACTTCATAGCCTAACTTGCACATCTCTAGATACCAAGGGGCAATTTAGCGTGCCGAATACACCTAACCTGATTGTCTGATTGCCTTCATTTCCATGCCTGTGTCATTATTTCCCCTCTTTTTTTTTAAATTTAGGTTACCCAATTATTTTTTCCAATTAAGGAACAATTTAGTGTGGCCAATTCACCTACTCTGCACTTCTTTGGGTTGTGGGGGCGAAACCCACGCAGACACGGGGAGAATGTGCAAACTCCACACGGACAGTGACCCAGAGCCGGGATCAAACCTGAGACCTGAACGCCGTGAGGCAGCTGTGCTCACCACTAGGCCACCGTGCTGCCCTATTGTTTCTCCTCTTTAATGTCTTATGCATTGCAAGTCTTTTCTCTCCTGGTTTCTCCTAATATATGATCCTTTTTCTCGTTATCCCATTAACACCAGGAATTTATTTATTTTCCTTGTTTCTCTTTCTGTTCTTATCTGGCCCACTCATTCCTCCTCTCCTTGTCCACCTCTCTTTGTGTTTATGTCCGCCAATTTAGTTTTCCTTCTGCAGCATCATGTCTATCTCAATTACTTCAGTGCTCTCATATATCAAAGTTACGGGTAGAGAACAGTCTTGCGGCTGTTTTAGAACAGCTCAGGCGGGTGTGCTACTGATGGTAAAATCTTCAGCAATATCGCCAGGATCTTGCAGGACCACAGCTGTGACCCTTAGCTCCGTGACCTTTCTGACACCCGTTTCAGAAAGGCGTCAGGACTCCAGCGAGTTAAATTCGCAGGTCTATTTATGAAATAAACTAATGTTTACAAGAGAGCCGATTAAATGTCACTGGGTCCTTTCTCTCTGTCGGTCGTTTCCAGACTGGCCAACCTTTTCACACTGCTCCACCCCCCGCACCCGAAGAAGACTTAAAAGTCAAAAACATCGACTTGGCGGATGAAGAAGGGAAGAAGACAAAGAAACTGGTGTTGCTCCAGCAGCGACCAGATGACGAAGATGTTTGGGCTCAGATCAGTCCCCGTTGAGCAGAGGGATCAGGTTGTACAGTGTGTAGCATACCGGAGAGTGATGTTTAGGGCAGCACGGTAGCATGGTGGTTAGCATAAATGCTTCACAGCTCCAGGGTCCCAGGTTCGATTCCCGGCTGGGTCACTGTCTGTGCGGAGTCGGCACGTCCTCCCCGTGTGTGCGTGGGTTTCCTCCGGGTGCTCCGGTTTCCTCCCACAGTCCAAAGATGTGCGGGTTAGGTGGATTGGCCATGCTAAATTGCCCGTAGTGTCCTAAAAAGTGAGGTTAAGGGGGGGGGTTGTTGGGTTACGGGTATAGGGTGGATACGTGGGTTTGAGTAGGGTGATCATTGCTCGGCACAACATCGAGGGCCGAAGGGCCTGTTCTGTGCTATACTGTTCTATGTTCTATGTTTATGTCGGGTACACCTGGCCAGCGAAATCCGGTGGTGGAGGAGCCATAGGTTTGGCATTGGAAACTGCAGAGGACTGTATTTCCATATCGGGATCAGAGAACAGATTATCTGGCATGTCAGCATCACGAGGAGATAGGATGTAGTAGGTTGCATGGGCCGTGGAGCTGGAGGATGTAGGCGCGATCCAATCTGGGGTAGCACCCTAACCATCAATCTCCTAACGAGGAGGTGATCGAGGTGCCATCGTATTAATTGCTCTCGGACAAGAACCTGGTATGACACAGGACCTGATTGTTGGGCAACAACTCCAGAAAGCCAGCAGGAGCCGTCAAAAAGGTACGAATGAAGATTACTGGGTTAGGTGCGAAGCGCGAAGAAGATGAGGTCGAGTTGGACCATACCCTTGTAATTCTTGGGAACAGCGTACCTCCACATCTATGTCGGGAAATAATGGGCTGCACAGTAGCATAATGGTTAGCACTATGGCTTCACAGCGCCAGGGTCTCAGGTTTGATTCCCGGCTTGGATCACTGTCTGTGCAGAGTCTGCATGTTTTCCCCGTGTCTGCGTGGGTTTCCTCCGGGTGTTCCGGTTTTCTCCCACAATTCCCGAAAGATGGGCTGTGAGGTAATTTGGACATTCTGCATTCTCCCTCTGTGTAGTTGTTAAATTGGAATGCAACATTCATAATAATGGATCAGCCCAACCTGATTATATGAGAGTTCACAATCATCAGAGTTCGGTTTTGACTTTGTCTACTATCGCGCAGGGGTCCAGAGGACTCAAAAGTAACGGGGTTGGGCCTGAGGGTCCACCTGAACCACAGGCCTTTTTATGGTTCCCAAGCCTGGTCTGAAGAACTCTGGAAATTTGTTCAGCCCTTCGCTTAAACCTCCCGTCCCTACGTGGAGGATATTTTGCCAGTCAATCTTTAAGTGGTGCAACCAATTCCCGTCCCAACTGGCTCGGACAACAATGAGGGGAAGGTGTAGGGATTGCTGACTGTGGACCACCGGTGCGAGTGTGGAACCCATTATATTTAGTGGTTCCACCAGAGAGATGATGAGGTGTAGCCATCTGGGATGGCCACTTTCAGTGTACAAAATGGACACTCGCAGAGCCTATAGGGAAATATGGACAATACTAAGCAACAAGCAGGCACAGCGCCTGAATGTATATTTGGAATGCAGTTTGCAGACAGAATCAAAACTCTGGGTCGATTTACATATTGATGGTCCTTCTCCAAGGAACAAAGGACTAATACTCAGGTAGTCAATACTGTCGCAGACATCCCGGCGCCATTACCCCAAACAGAAGACACAAAGAAAGCAAGGCCAACGGCCACCTAGGACACGTCCAGCCATCAGGGCACCCGCCCCTTTATTGGTTTAGATTGATGACAATGATCAAGAAGCTGCCCAATTAATTGGGACCAAGTTTAAGGCCCGGCCTCTCCATGTATAAGAAGGAACCCCCGCCAAAGATTCAGCCTCTTGTATTCGGCTTTCAAGCGGAGAGACCCTTCCACCAGCTGCACCAAAAGCAAGTAAGTTCAAGTTCAACGCTCGCTACCAGACGGATGACCTTAGCTGTTCTCCTGTTACCTCTTCGAACCCAACAGCCTCAGATCCGAACAACGGCCATTGTTCCTCTGACCTAAGTGGGCACCCGAAGTTAAGTATAGGCGTTAGTGTTAGAGATAGTTTAGTTTGTAGTACTGTTGTGCATGAGTAGATCTTACTGTGTGTGTAAATAAATAGTATTGACTTTGAACTAACTAACTGGTGTATTGGCTCTTTGATCAGTATTCGGGTTGAACCTTGTGGCGGTATCGAGAGATACCTGGCGACTCTGAAAGTATACTCATAATTAGGATTAAGAAAGGCAACCTTATTAACCACCATATTTATAGCATGTAAACAGAGCAACAGAGGCGAGCAGCTGTGTCCACCAGCATCAAAGTATGTGCAGCTTGCCTGATCCAGTTGAATACATGCTGGATCACAACCAAAACTGCTGCACCTGTGTCCAATTGCATCTGCAAGACATGCCCATTAACCTGGACGGGAATTCGGATTGGGGCTATGCAAGATGCCGCCACACAATTTAGGTGAATTTCAGTCTCTTCTTCTACCCCTTCTGGGTCATCCAGATACAGGGTTTGTGCACAGGGTTGGCGCCTACCTCGAAACGACTATCTTGGGCATCATCCTGCGCCCTGCCGATGACCGTGTCTAGCCTGATGCCCACTCGTCGCACAGGAGGCGGCATTGCCATCAAGCAAGTCGGAGGAGGATAAACAGCGTGGCCCGTGTCTTTGTGGCATTCCTTCCTTGATGCGGAGCAGTGGCGAGGCAGAAACGTCGGACAACGTTCACTGTCATACACTGAAGCTCTTGGGCACACCGAGCAGCGCACTCCTGAGAAAGAGACATTTGTAATGTCTGTTGGAATGTTAAGGAACTTCCTCTTAATAGCTTCTTTTGTATATCATGGGTGTTAATGCCACAGACCAAAAGGTCGCAGAATATATCTACTAGTACAGCACCGTGTTCACAATATTCAGCTATTTTCTGCAACATGCAACATACACACGGTAGCATTGTGGATAGCACAATGGCTTCACAAGGAGAAAAAGAATTGTGCAAAGAGTCCGCTCAGCTAGATGTGTAGCATGCCGATAGCTCCAATTTACCCTCGTTGCCAGTTTAGTAAAGGCTTTGGGAGTCCAGCGAGTTGAATTAGTAGATGTATTTATTAAACAAACTAATATATACAAGAGGACCAGTTAAACCTCGATTCCAGACTGGCTGACCTTTCATACAAGAAGTAGAGCAACCTTTCCCTCAGTGGGGGATCTCATATTCATCGAGTATCACGGGGAAAACAATCATCCCCACCCCATGTGTTATATTACCATGATTGGTTATATGTTATATTCTTTGTCCTTTCTTCCAGAAGGATCCGATGTAGTGTTGACAAAGAATATACTAATCAAAAGATTGAAACAAAACTAATTTATTATTACACTACTAATTAAATGATGTCTGCACATTCTACTGAGCTACAGATAATAATTCAGTGATATTGAATCTGTCTTACAGTACTCAATATCTAAATAGTCACTAACTACACTATGATCTAACCTCATGTTAATTCTATCTACTCTAATCTTCTTCTTATGCTTTCACCATGCTTTCTCCTTATACTACTCCCAGAATTCTCTGAGAGGCTGTCTTAAATACAGAGAAGTAGTAAAGCCCTCTAGTGTTTGATTTACAGAGGTGTAATTATTAACCCTTCACCAACCTGACTATATACATATCATTACACTGTGTAGGTTATTACAACCCGCACTTTAAAAAACCTTGACTTAGGTCATGACATAAGAGTGATAATAATCAATCATTCTCATAATCTACCAGGGAAAAGTAATCAACTGCCTGAATTAATGAGCTTCCATTCTCAATCTCAAATAGGAATGTAAAATCATATTTTATGCCACTTAGGTCAATCTTTTTCCGTTTCTTTCGATACAATCGGTCAGGTGGAATAAAATCAGAACCTTGTGGATGTTTGAAATTTGAAATAAAAACAGAAAATGGTGGAAAAACTCAGCAGATCTGGCAGCATCTGTGGAGAGGGAGAGAAATAAAGTTAATGGTTCAAGTCTAATATGACCTTCCATCATAACTCTGACAGGTGAAATGTTTCCTGATGTTGTCTGGGCCGTGTGTCAACATTTCTCATGATGGTTTGGCAGATGTAAGTACAGATCCAGGTTATAGTTCAGGAGGTTTACCTTTTCACAGAGAGTTTTGTCATTTGGAATAAGTGGGGTGAATAGGATAACATGGGATGAGTGCTTCCTCACAATGAGAGGAGACAGGTTGTACCCACATCTCTAACAATTACCTAAATTAAGATTTCCCAAACCTTTCCAGCCACGGAACCCTTTTGACCTCCCAAGAGAACAGACAGAACACGTGAGAAATATTCTTATTGTGTTGAAGAGCCAAACCACAAAAAAATGATTGGTTTAGTGCAATGGGTACAAACATACAAAAACCTAATTTACAGAAATCATTTCTATTTCTTATATGAGAAGTTTTATTTAAAGAACGTATTTAAGTCTTACCTTTATCATTTTTAACAGGGGAGAGTTGCTGCTCCTTTTGTTCAAATGGCAGAGTGTTGCAGGAATGCTGGATTCTTAAATTAGACACACATACCACATTTCACACACACTCACATACACACTCCATCTCACACAAACTTATAACACATACACTCATTACACACAAACACACACACACTCAGCTCACACACACACACACACTCAGCTCACACACACACACACACACTCAGCTCACACACACTCAGCTCACACACACACACACTCAGCTCACACACACACACTCAGCACACATACACACACTCAGCACACACACACTCAGCTCACACACACACTCAGCTCACACACACACACTCAGCACACATACACACACTCAGCACACACACACACTCATTACACACAAACACACACACTCAGCTCACACACACACTCAGCTCACACACACACACTCAGCTCACACACACACTCAGCTCACACACACACTCAGCTCACACACACACTCAGCTCACACACACACTCAGCTCACACACACACTCAGCTCACACACATCTCACACACACACACATTTCACACACACTCAGCTCACACACACTCAGCTCACACACACACTCATCTCACACACACTCATCTCACACACACTCATCTCACACACACATCTCACACACACACTCAGCTCACACGCCCACTCAGCTCACACACACACACAGCTCACACACACGCACGCACTCAGCTCACACGCACACTCAGCTCACACACACACTCAGCTCACACACACACACACAGCTCGCTCACACACACATAGCTCACTCACACACACACAGCTCACACACACACACACAGCTCACACACACACACACAGCTCACACACACAGCTCGCTTACACACACACAACTCACTCACACACACACAGCTCACACACACAGCTCACACACACACACAGCTCACACACACACACAGCTCACACACACACACAGCTCACACACACACACAGCTCACATACACACACAGCTCACATACACACTCAGCTCACACACACACACTCAGCTCACACACACTCAGCTCACACACACAGCTCACACACACACACATACTCAGCTCACACCCACACACTCATTCAGCTCACGCTCACACACACAGCTCACACACACACACAGCTCACACACACACTCAGCTCACACACACACTCAGCTCACACACACACTCAGCTCACACACATACTCAGCTCACATACAAACTCAGCTCACAAACACACTCATAGGCTCTTATCTTTCACTCTCTCCCTCTCACACCTCACTCCCTCTCTCACAGATATGCTCTCATCTCCCACTCACTCAATCTCGCTCACACTCACACAGGGGCTCGTTTAGCTCACCAAGCTAAATCGCTGGCTTTTAAAGCAGACCAAGCAGGCCAGCAGCACGGTTCGATTCCCGTACCAGCCTCCCCGGACAGGCGCCGGAATGTGGCGACTAGGGGCTTTTCACAGTAACTTCATTGAAGCCTACTCGTGACAATAAGCGATTTTCATTTCATTTCCATCTCACACACATTCACTCTCATCTTATTCTTATCTCTCCCACACACACTCTCATATCTCTATCATCTCTCACTCCTTCTCACATACACACTCATCTCTCACTCTTACTCTTGCACCCACTCATATGCTCTCTCTCACAGACACCACATGCACACACACTCATCTCTCAATCGTATCTCACTCTCATCTCTCTCACTCTCATGTCACTCTCATCACACACAATCTCTCTCCCAACTCACACACACTCTCCTTAAATACACTCATCACACACACACACACTCAGCTCACACACACTTAGCTCACTGGCTCACTCATGTCAGACAATCACTTTCTCACTCTCATCTCACACACTCTCACCTCTCACTCCCTCTCTTAGAGGGTCAGAAGTGAGAGTTACGGTCCAGTCCTACACATAATGTGGTGTTTTCAGAGTGTCATTCATAAAAATGGCTTCCAATGGAAAAATTCAACTTCAGATTAGCTAAACAACAGACGATTGTGTGTCGCAGCATAATTACGAAACAGAAATAAACAAAACAAATTGTAAAATCCACAGGATCAGTGTGCAAAACTGTGCAATAGTAAATGAAGCCCATTTAAGCTTGCTAAACCCACCATCTGCAAATGATTCCATACGTCATCTGTCACTGCATTTGAATAGGAAAAGGTCTTGAGGTATGACTGAAAAATAAAGGGGAAAACTGAAATGTTGCGTTTGAAGAAATAAAGACAAAGTCTTCCTTTGAAAACAAACCCAAAACTCTGGAAACAAATTTAAATTGTGTTGCGAATCATGGGGGGGGGGGGGGGGGGGGTGAATTTTCCGCCCCCATTTTTGGTGGGCAGGATTGGAGAAAGGGCTGGGGAATCAAGTGGGAGCCTCAAAGCAGCAGTTACTCTGGCGGGATTTTCCCCACCTCCACCAGTGATGTAAAGGGGTTCCCATCACACACAGGTGAGAACCACATTATAATACATTTAAATATAATTAGCAGGGTTTCCACTGTCGCATCCCCCCATGCTGGAAAGTCCCCTCCGATGGCATGATGTCACGTCAATGCTATTCACGACAGGTATTGAAACTGGCGAACTGAACCTGCAGGGGCACACTGGTAAGTACAGTCCCCAGTGGGGAGAAGGTCATGCCCAGGCTGTACTCTAGCACTGACGCCTGGCACTGTTCCTTGACATTAACTTCTGTTACAGAGGTTCCGTGCGTGATTCTTTAAATTTATTTTAATTTACATTTTTTTGTACATCGGCTCGTCCTTCTCAAGTGCTTAACTTGCTGGTGGGGCAGGCTCATGATATCCTGGAACCCGCTTCCTGTTTTTTTAATAAGTATTTACAAAGTGGGCAGTAGAAGCCAACAGGCAACATGCCACTTCTGCCCAAGTTGCCACTTTGAAAGAAAGAAAATAAAAATCGGAAAATTTTGCCCAATATTTCTATTAACAGAACTTACTGACTCAAAACAGGAAAGATATTTTCAAACTCACTCTTATCCCTTTTGCAAACAGTTCCTCTGTCATAAAATTGGAGACCATATGGATAATGGCGGCACCCTGTGGTTAGAAGAGGAAAAATTGTTTATGTGTCAATATAATAGTGATGTGCCCTGTTACACATCTGACTACTAACACTTGCAATATGAAAATTTAATGTCACTAGAAATTAAAGGCAGCAAATTTCCAAAAGTTAAAAAATACATGAATCAAGTTATAGTATTAAAAGCTTGTGACTATAATACAGACATGGGTCATTCAGCCTCTAGTTACTCATCTTGGTTCCTTTAACCCTTCTTGTCCTTGCCGAACCAAAATCTATAAATCCCAGCTTTGAAATTTTCAACTGACTTGGCCCCAACATCTTTTTGGGGTGAGAGTTCCAGATTTCCATCACCTTTTGTGTCCTGACACCACCTCTGAATGACTTAGTTTTAATTTTAAGGATTTGTCCCTTGTTCTGGACTCCCCCACCAGAGGATATAGTTTCTCTCTATCTAACTGACTGACTGCAATCATCATCTTTAACGCCTCAATAAAATTACATTTAATCCTTTATATGCAAAGCTCATCTCTGCACTCTGCACTTCTAATTTAACCTTTTCTTCCAGTATCATTCTGGTGAATCTGCACTGCCGTGTTGAAGGTCAGTATGTTTTTCCTCAGATTTGATGCACAGAACTGAATGCAATACTACAAATGTGATCTAACTGGAGCTTCGTACAACTGTAGCATAACATAAAACTTTGGCCCTCTTGAGGTGAAGGCTGATATTCCTTTCTAATTACATCTGTACCTATGTTATCGTATTTCTGTATAATTCTTATCTTGTTTGTTTTGAGTTACATCTTTGATAATTTTATTCCCGATTTTATCATTCTAATAATGGAGAAACAGTGACAGATAATTATATTGCACTGTAAGATGGAGTAGCCAATACAACAGGGTGAAAGGATGGAAATGTGCAACAAGAGAGCATGAAATGCCTGGCTGCACATTCTGTAAAACATGGGGATGATGGTGGGGACCAAGAATTTGAGCAGGCTGCCCATTCTGTGGCCTAGAAGAGTGATCCATTGCTGTCCAAGCCCAAGCTTGAGGAACTCAGGTTATCCCCGCTACATACCCCAATGAGATGGAGAGTCTTTGAGAGACGAATTGGGTACAAGACAAGTAAAGAAGAAGATAGGCACATTGTGAGATGAAGAAAATGGATCCTGAAATGTGCTGGCTCAGCCACCTTCAGGAGAGCAGAGGAAGAAATAACTCTGAATCGTGGCTTTGATGACTTTCCTCACCTCCAGCAGGTTTTACTGAAAAGCACTAGAAGAGTTGATCTTCTGGAACTTGTCTTACCTCAGCTTCATAATGGGCATGATTGATCAAATGCTTGATAGCAAATGAGTCCACATAGATGGTGATGGCAAATGTTCCCAGGATTTTGCATTATGAAGAAAATATTTGGAGATTAAGCAGACAATGCATCTCAGAGTGGTAATGGTTCTTCAATAGAGGTCCATGTGGATCAAGCATGAAAAAGGGATATTCATGGTACAAACTAACATTGCCCAATAACTGAGCTTTAAAAAAATACAACTTTGACCTCTGATTTCAGTCTAAGTTTCATAATGATCATAGTATAATTCAAGTCTATTAAAGTAGGAAATGATGCAAGATAGTCTTTGCTTTATTCATCTGGAAAATAAATGTTTCCTGAAATTTCAGCATCTTTTGCTGGGTTGCTCAGGGTATGAAAACAGAAAAAACAATTACTAGAAAAAGTCAGGAAGTTTTATTTCTCTGTAAATTTAGAGTACCCAATTCATTTTTTCCAATTAAGGGGCAATTTAGCATGGCCAATCCACCTACCCTGCACATCTTTGGGTTATGGGAGCGAAATCCACGCAAACACGGGGAGAATGTGCAAACTCCACACGGACAATGACCCGGGGCCGTGATCAAACCTGGGACCTCGGCGCCGTGAGACAGCAGTGCTAACCACTGCGCTACCGTGCTGCCCTGAAAAGTCAGGAAGTTTGTTAGAATCTGTAGAGAGAAAAAAAATTAACATTTCAAGTCCATATGACTCTTTCCGGAACTTAGGATATAAAGCACCAAAACTGACCATATTGTATTTGTTTTCTCAAATAGTATGGGAGTTGGTAAGCTCAGTTGGTTATCTGGCTGGTGTATGGTACAGAATGGTTGAAGCCCTGTACTTGCTGCAGCAATATATGGAGGTTTGCCTGCTCACATTGCCCCATGCTTGATGTAAAGTGGTGCCCCTCAAGCTATATAACCACTTTTCTCACTCCAAAAGAGGGAGATGCAATGATTCCTGTTATGGGAGGAGAAACCTGAAGCACTTTATTTTCTCAGCATCTGTCTGTAAGCAACGTTGTTTTAATTTTTGAAGCAAGTTTTTGAAGCAATCCCGTGGCATATGAGGTTAAATTTTGAAGTGAATCTTAGCAAACTCTCTTTGAAGTGAAACAAAGGTGTAGTTTATTCATACATTCACACCCGGGCAATGGTTGCAATTTCATATACACACATAAACGCACAGAAAGAAGATGAAAAATAGGAGTTTTTAATCCATTGAATAACTTAAAAGAAAAAGAACCACAGATATGGATATCAATTATATTGTCGTAGTTCAAAAAGTCCAGAGAGGGTTACATCATGGAGGAGTTACAGTTCAGGGAGGATCAGTTAACTGAACCATAAAGATGCATGGCATTGAGGGTAAAGTAGTAGCATGGATAGAGGATTGGTTAATTAATAGAAAGCAAAGAGTGGGGATTAATGGGTGTTTCTCTGGTTGGCAATCAGTAGCTAGTGGCGTCCCTCAGGGATCAGTGTTGGGCCCACAATTGTTCACAATTTACATAGATGATTTGGAGTTGGGGACCAAGGGCAATGTGTCCAAGTTTGCAGATGACACTAAGATGAGTGGTAAAGCGAAAAGTGCAGAGGATACTGGAAGTCTGCAGAGGGATTTGGATAGGTTAAGTGAATGGGCTAGGGTCTGACAGATGGAATACAATGTTGACAAATGTGAGGTTATCCATTTTGGTAGGAATAACAGCAAACGGGATTATTATTTAAACGATAAAATATTAAAGCATGCCGCTGTGCAGAGAGACCTGGGTGTGCTAGTGCATGAGTCACAGAAAGTTGGTTTACAGGTGCAACAGGTGATTAAGAAGGCAAATGGAATTTTGTCCTTCATTGCTAGAGGGATGGAGTTTAAGACTAGGGAGGTTATGTTGCAATTGTATAAGGTGTTAGTGAGGCCACACCTGGAGTATTGTGTTCAGTTTTGGTCTCCTTACTTGAGAAAGGACATACTGGCACTGGAGGGTGTGCAGAGGAGATTCACTAGGTTAATCCCAGAGCTGAAGGGGTTGGATTATGAGGAGAGGTTGAGTAGGCTGGGACTGTACTCGTTGGAATTTAGAAGGATGAGGGGGGGATCTTATAGAAACATTTAAAATTATGAAGGGAATAGATAGGATAGATGCGGGCAGGTTGTTTCCACTGGCGGGTGAAAGCAGAACTAGGGGACATAGCCTCAAAATAAGGGGAAGTAGATTTAGGACTGAGTTTAGGAGGAACTTCTTCACCCAAAGGGTTGTGAATCTATGGAATTCCTTGCCCAGTGAAGCAGTTGAGGCTCCTTCATTACATGTTTTTAAGGTAAAGATAGATAGTTTTTTGAAGAATAAAGGGATTAAGGGTTATGGTGTTCGGGCCGGAAAGTGGAGCTGAGTCCACAAAAGATCAGCCATGATCTCATTGAATGGCGGAGCAGGTTCGAGGGGCCAGATGGCCTACTCCTGCTCCTAGTTCTTATGTTCTGATTCTTATGAACCAGGAGTTGCAGAATTCCTTTAAAGTTGAGGGTGACAGAGCAAATCCTGGTTTGTTCAGCAGGTGATGGCAGGGGTCTCCCAGAAAGAGAGGCTTCGAGGAAGCTTAGGTTTTATGTAGGCTGTTGGTTCGTCTGGAGTCCTGCCCTGGTGTTTGTAGGCTGGAGGTTAAACAATAGACTGAGCTATGAGTCTAGAAATGTAATATTAATACTTTCTAAGGATCAGAAGCTTAGGTAATATAACATTGCTTATTCTTATTCTCAGGCAGCCCTTTGGAGACAAGGATGACTTGCATCCAATGTAAAAATTAGCTCTCAGCTGACTGAGGAGTCCGATGCATGACTTCTGGCACAGGTGGGGCAGATGGTTGTTGGAGGAACAGGTAGCTGGAGTGCCTGGGTTGCCACACGCTCTTTTTGCTGTTGACTCTTGGCTTCAGCTTAGTCTTGCTGATGAAACTAGACGTGCTGAGCTCCTTCCTGGCTGCTTTTCCTCTACTTCGGACAGTTTTGGGCCAGGGATTCCCAGATGTCAGTGGTGATGTTACACTTGTTCAAGGAGGATTAACATTGTCTATTAATAAGATGTAGGCTAACAAGACGTCTCTATTCCTCTGGTCAAATGATATTCTTCACCTTTTGGAGATAATTGTTGGCTATTAATAACTCTTCAGGTTTAATGGGTTTCATTGATTCTCCTTTTGTCACAGGATCAGCTGGAGTGACAGACTGTCTGATAATCCCTGGTTTCGTTGATTGTGATGTGTCTCCATAATGAAAGTTGTGACATGCCACAAGAATGAGGGTTGAGCGTTGGTCCTGTAACTACAGTTAGAAATTTCTAGAAACTGCAGTTGCCCTGTGAATCATGTGAGCTATAACAACCATCTTTCAGCTAAGCAAAGCAATTTTTAAATAAGCTAAAAAGGTTGATTTAAAGTGTTTATAATCTCTTTCATGTCTTGGGGTCATGACATCCTTCATAGTAAAAATAAGTAAAGTCTCCATAGTCCCAATGATCATAGGCTGCTTTCCTTTTTGGGGGGGGGGGGGGGGGGGGGTGGCGGGAGCTGACTGGTGGTGATTTAACTTGGGGCAGGGTTGAGAATGCAGGGCCTTCATGAATAATCTCAGCTGGTATGGGAAATTAACCAGTGGCCTTGTTCTGTTCACAAATCAACTGTCCAGCCAACAGAGCTAAACCAGCCCCCCATGCGATGGCTCCATGCACTGTTGTGGATTATGACTAATTATCTCATCAGTGAGAGTGATTTCATCATGATCAAAAGAATTCACACCCATAAATGCTAAGGGTGAGAGCGATAGTGATCTTATTTCTACACTTAAGTGTCAACTGCTTGTGGACTGTGACTTTAACCCATCTTGGAATGAGTCACAGATTCAGCCAAGGTAAAGCTGCTTTTCTAAAACTAGGTCCCTACATGGTCAAAGAACAAAGAACAAAGAAAAGTACAACACAGGAACAGGCCCTTCGGCACTCCAAACCTGCGCCGACCATGCTGCCTGTTTGAACTAAAATCTTCTACACTTCCGGGGTCCGTATCCCTCTATTCCAATCCAATTCATGTATTTGTCAAAATGCCCCTTAAATGTCACGATCATCACTGCTTCCACCACCTCCTCCGACAGCAGGTTTCAGGCACCCACTATCCTCTGTGTAAAAAACCTGCTTCGTACATCTCCTCTAATCCTTGCCCCTCGCACTTGAAACCTAATGTCCCCCAGAAATTGACCCATCTACCCTGGGAAAAAGCCTCTGACTATCCACTCTGTCTATGCCCCTCATAATTTTGTAGACCTCTATCAGGTCACCCCTGAACCTCCTTAGTTCCAGTGAGAACAAACCAAGTTTATTCAACCTCTCCTCATAGCTAATGCCCTCCATACCAGGTGACATCCTGGTAAATATTTTCTGCACCCTCTCTAACGCCTCCACATCCTTCTGGTAGTGTGCTGACCAGAATTAACAATATCCTCCAAGTGTGGCCTAACTAAGATTCTATACAGCTGCAACATGGCTTGCCAATTTTTATACTTAATGCCCCGGCCAATGAAGGCAAGCATGCCGTAATGCCTTCTTGACTACCTGCTCCACCTGTGTTGCCACTTTCTGACTGTCAATACTCTTGAAGGTTCTACCATTCACTGTATATTCCCTACCTGTATTAGACCTTCCAAAATGCATTACCTCACATTTGTCCGGATTAAACTCCATCTGCCATCTCGACGCCCAAGTCTCCAAACGATCTAATTCCTGCTGTATCCTCTGACAGTCCTCATCGCTATCTGCAATTCCAACAACCTTTGTGTCGTCTGCAAACTTACTAATCAGACCAGTTACATTTTCCTCCAAATATACTATGAACAGCAAAGATGCCAGCACTGATCCCTGAGGAACACCACTAGTCACAGCCCTCCAATCAGAAAAGCACCCTTCCATTGCTACTGTCTGTCTTCTATGAGCTAGCCAGTTCTGTATCCATCTTGCCAGCTCACCTCTGATCCCATGTGACTTGATCTTTTGTACCAGTCTGCCATGACGGACCTTGTCAAATGCCTTACTGAAGTCCATATAGACAACATCCACTGCCCTACCTGCATCAATCATCTTTGTGACCTCCTCGAAAAACTCTATCAAGTTAGTGAGACACAACCTCCCTTTCACAAAACCGTGCTGCCTCTCGCTAATATGACCCCTTGCTTCCAAATGGGAGTAGATCCTGTCTCGAAGGATTCTCTCCAGTAATTTCCCTACCACTGACGTAAGGCTCACCGGCCTGTAGTTCCCTGGATTACACTTGCTACCCTTCTTAAACAAAGGAACATCATTGGCTATTCTCCAGTCCTTCGGGACATCACCTGAAGACAGTGAGGATCCAAAGAATTCTGTCAAGGCCTCAGCAATTTCCTCTCATGCCTCCTTCAGTATTCTGGGGTCAATCCCATCAGGCCCTGGGAACTTATCCACCGTAATATTTTTCAAGACGCCCAACACCTTGTCTTCTTGGATCTCACTGTGACCCAGGCTATCTGCACACCCTTCTCCAGACTTAACATCCACCAATTCCTTCTCTTTGGTGAATACTGATGCAAAGTATTTATTTAGTACCTCTCCCATTTCCTCTGGCTCCTCACATAGATACCGCCTCCTGTCCTTCAGTGGGCCAACCCTTTCCCTGGCTACCTTCTTGCTTTTTATGTACGTGTAAAAAGCCTTAGGATTTTCCTTAAACCGATTTGCCAATGACTTTTCGTGAACCCTTTTAGCCCTCCTGATTCCCTGCTTAAGTTCCTTCCTACTTTCCTTATATTCCACACAGGCTTTGTCTGTTCCCAGCCTTCTATCCCTGACAAATGTCTCCTTTTTCTTTCAGACAAGGCCGACAATATCCCTTGTTATGCAAGGATCGCAAAATTTGCCATAATTATCCTTCTTCCTCACAGGAACATGCCGGTCCTGAATTCCTTTCAACTGACATTTGAAAGCCTCCCTCATGTCAGATGTTGATTTACCCTCAAACATCCGCCCCCAATCTAGGTTCTTCAGTTCCCACCTAATATTGTTATAATTAGCCTTCCCCCAATTTAGCACATTCACCCTAGGACCACTCTTATCTTGTCCACCAGCACTTTAAAACTTACTGAATTGTGGTCACTGTTCCCGAAATGCTCCCCTACTGAAACTTCTACCACCTGGCTGGGCTCATTCCCCAATACCAAGTCCAGTACAACCCCTTCCCCAGTTGGACTATCTACATATTGTTTTAAGAAGCCCTCCTGCATGCTCCTTGCAAACTCTACCCCGTCCAAGCCCCTAGCACTAAGTGAGTCCCAGTCAATATTGGTGAAGTTAAAGTCTCCCATCACAACAACCCTGTTGCTTTTACTCCTTTCCAAAATCTGTCTACCTATCAGCTCCTTGGACATCCTCTTGCATGTAAGCTGAAGCATATACATTTTTCAGGCCATGTACTTATATGAGGAGTGTTGTCTCCTTTGTCAGTGCCTAATTCTCCATCTGTGGTGCTTTCTATCTGTGGTACTGTTCCTTCTTTACATCCTCCTCCATGGTAGTGTTAGGCAAGGGGCAGAGTATGATCCCAGTGATGGTTGATGCACATTCAAAATGGCCAGAAGCCACAATCATGAAGTCCACAGCAATCGAACAGACAATTGATAGACTAGATGAGGTATTTGCAAGGTTCGGATGGCTGGACCAACATGTGAGTGGCAATGGGATTCAACTTACATCAACAGAATTTGAAGATTACTTGAAGTAGATTGGTATGCACCATATTAAATATGCTCCACATCACCCAGCAACCAACTGGTTGGCCGAACGCTTTGTACAATTGCTCAAATGCGGAGAAAAGGCATCAAGAAATCAAGATTCTTTACCCAGACGTGTTAACAACTTTCTAATGTCATAGAGAAATTCTGCTCATCAGTGCAGGAAATGACAAAAAATGCAGACTCGATGGGGTGTTCCTCTCCAAGGCCAAAAAAACTGACCAACTGCTGTTGAATAGGGGGGTGTTTCTCGGCGCTGCATCCACTGACAAACAACCCTCCAAATGCACCCAAATGCGGATTCTGTTTTTTTCCCATTGAATCACTTCCATGGACGTCCATGGCATCTGGTATGATATCATATCATTCGATGGTATGGTATCATACCAAAAGCTCAACCACTTCTGGAAATCAGATGGCAGGGCAAAATACCTGCCACTGGGGTGCCAATCAACCACACCATATTAAGATAGTCACAACTGAGTTGGGCTGGTTATGCAGCCAGAATGCCTGACACTTATTAGCAAATTGAATCTTCAGTGGAGAGCTTGGGCGGGATTCTCCCCTAACCGGCAGGGCGGGCCGTACCGGCGGCGAGGAGTGGCGTGAACCACTCCGCACCTTCAGGGGCTAGGCTGGCGCCGGCGGGGTTGGTGCTGCACCAACCGGCGCCGATGGGCCTCCACCGGCCGGCGCGAGTTGAAGCATGCGTGGGAACGCCAGCGTGTACTGGCATTATCCCAGCGCATGCGCAGGAGGGTTCTTCTCCGTGCCGGCCATGGCGGACCGTTACACCAGCCGGTGTGGAGGGAAAGAGTGCCCCCACAGTGCAGGTCCACCCATGGATCGGTGGGCCCCAATCACGGGCCAGGCCACCGTGGCCCCCCCCCCCCCCCCCCCCCCAGGGTCAGATCCACCCGTGCGCCCCCAAGGACTCTGCAGGCCGCCCGCAGAGCCAGGTCCCGCTGGTACGGACCTGGTATAATTTACGCCGGCGGGCCGGCCGGAAACGGGTGGCCACTCGGCCTATTGCGAGGCGGAGAATCGCCGGGGGTCGCCGCTACCAACGGCCCCCGACCGACGCGACGCGATTCCTGCCCGCCAAAAAACCGGTGCGGGAGAATCCGGCGTTGGGGAAGCGGGGCGGGATTCTCCGGCCCAGCATGGGGTCGGAGAATCCCGCCCTTTGAGTCTGGGTGCAATCTCATGGTGGTCAAAGGAAGCACTACAAGGAACTTTGAAGACTTCACTTTGGATTTTAAAAAATATATTTATTGAAGGCTTTTTGCAAAAATCTTTACAAATAATTCACACGATAAACCTCATCATTACAGCCAGTTCCTCCTTTCACACGGATTTGGGAAGGATAACAAAAGAGCAGGAGGATTCAGGATAAAACCCATGTCCCCCACACTCCCACAGCACCAGAGGGCGCCAATAACAAAGAGAAGGTAACCAGTTCTCCCCAAGACCATCATCGGATAATCGCTAGATTTTTTAACCTCAAAATAACAAAAATAGAAAGCAAAAGACACACCACTAGGTCTAATGGGGTTTTTCTCTTATTCATAGTGAGGCCTTAAGGCCATACCATCTACCTCTATGCTAAACCATCAACCCACCACCTCGATGTGGCACTCCTCGGGCGCAATTCTCCCAAAGGGAGACAAACAGCTGACGCCGGAGTGAAACCCGGAGTGTTTCACTCCGGCGTCGGAGGCCGCTCCTCGCCCCCTATTCTCCCCACCCCAGGGGGCTAGGAGCGGCGGCGCGTGAATTTCGTGCGCCGGGCCTTGACGCTTGCATCAAAGCAGCGTGCTGGGAATGACGCGGCCGGCGGCGCCTAAGTGATGTCAGCTGCGCATGCACAGGTTGGCCGGCGCCAAACCGCACATGCGCGGTTGCCGACTTCCCCTCCGCTGCCCCGCAAGACATGGCGGCTTGATCTTGCGGGGCGGCGGAGGGAAAAGAGTGCGTCTTTTAGAGACGCTGGCCCGACGATCGGTAGGCACCGATCGCAGGCCAGACTCCTCCTGAGCACGCCCGTGGTGCTCGATCCTCCCTCCGCACCCCACAGGCCCCACACGCAGCTGTCGCGGGATGTTCACGCCGGCAGCGACCAGGTGTGGTTGGCGCCGGCGTGAACCGGTCGGGTTCGGCAGGCCACTCGGCCCATCCGGGCCAGAGAATCGCCGGGCGCCGTTAGAAACGGCGAGCGGCGATTCTCCGAGCGGCCTGTTGCAAAACGCGACCCGCCATTTTTGGAGGGTGGGAGAATCGCAGGGGGTGCCAGGGCGGTGTGGCATGATTCGCCCGGCCCTCCCGCGATTCTCCCACCCGGCGTGGGGGTCGGAGAATCGCGCCCCTCATCTTCCCTACAAATAAGATGGAGTGTATCACAAAAATATATACCTTCCCAGTAAATCCAAGTATATCAGCACATAAAAATAAGAGGATAGATAAATATTGCACGACTGTCAAGACATACAACCCACACGGCACGTACATCAATAGGAAGAAGGAGATCCACAGCCACAAAACAAGGCCTCCCTTCTTCCATCAGCTGAGAATATCAGCAGAAAAACACCAACAAGGATACAAAGAGTGATCCCAGGTTTCGAAGGATAACAACGAAAAAAAATTGGCTCGGTACCCATTTTATACCCTTATCAGGATAAAAGACAACACCACATAATCAGGAATAAAATCATAAGGGAACAAAATTTAGTTTTGACGAGGAACTGCAGAACAATACAGCATTTACAGACCTAGAAAAGGCCAAAGTCATGATCAGATCATCGAGGAACATCCAAGATTCACCGAGAGCTTCACCGAAATCTTGGCACTTCCTCTATGTCATCAACCTGAATCCCAGGTGAACGAGAACCCTGGCGCCAGTAGGTGATAAAGACTCATCGCTCCCAGTCACCTTCAACCCCCCTCGACGACCACTGAGGTCAAGACAACCATAAGACCAGTGTTTGTGGTCACCAACTGACCCCAGCCTCGAGACCGGATGAAATATACTTATCGAACTCACGACGCCCAGCCCCCAGGTCGAGATTGTGAAAGCATGGCAGCATGTTCTCAAAATCAGCCAGGTATTTCACCGCACTCCTTTTGGGGTACAAAGCTCACAATCTCCCTTTCTGGCCTCAGTTCCCCGACTCAAACAAGATATTCAACGCACCAAACAGCAGGATTTCCAAGGATTGAAGGTGAACACTCACCTAAGAAACCTCCCTCTCGACTAAGAAGACTCTCATCTCTCCCTCATCCATTTTCTGTAAGATATCTCGCAATTCATCACAGTGAGCCCTTATAATCTGTGTCGGGGAGCCAAAAATATCAACCACATCTTGACTCACAAAGGCAACCCTCATTTAGAGCCAAACAGCACCACCGTGAACAGGGCCCCACCCCAGCCGTTTCCAACCATCTCACATTGACGAGGATGCCTTCAACTTAATTCGGCTCCCCGTTGCCAAAAATTTAACCAGGAATTTTCAGAAACGTAGTAAAGACCAGGATCAAATAATCACGAGTCGTGCAATAGATAAAAGAGGATGAGTAGCAACAGAGATCTAAAAAATGCAGCCACTCCCCCGCCTACATCACGTGACCCCCTACTTCGGATTTTTTATATCGACTTCAAGTCCTGTGAAAGGCTCAATCAGGATCACTGCACCTGGCACAACCAAATAAAAGCAGCGCAGCCCCCTTCAAAAGCAAGCGGACATCAGAGAGAGAGAAAGCCCAAGGAAAGGAAATTCCAAATTCAAAACTTAAAAAAAAATTTTTAAAAACCAATTCATTTTTTTTCCAATACAGGGACAATTTAGCATGGCCAATCCACCTATCCTGCATATCTTTGGACTGGGGGGTTGAGACCCACACAGACACGGGTAGAATGTGCAAACTTCACACGGACAGTGTCCCGGAGCCGGGAGCGATCCTGGGTCCTCGGTGCCCTGCTAACCACTGCGCCACCGTGCCGTCCACATCCGAAACTCAATCATTTGCCGTATCCTGTCGTATTTTCAGCCTTATAGTCCAGGTGCAAATTGGCCTTAGCAGTTAACTATGTATCTGTATGAACCCTACCAAATACCCCAGACGATGAATATGTTAATCTTCTCCTCAAAGTGATTATTTAAACAGTACATCCTGATGCTGAATGTGTGCACTTGGATTCTTTCCTCAAAATCTTCAATGACATGCTAAGCCCTTTATCCGACCTGAAATCCAATTTTATCTTTCACATTTGTTCTGAAATTTACCTTGTAGTATGTGGTGTCGCTGAACATATCCATGATTTTATCAAAGGTTTTAACATCTTCTTTCTTCACAGTCAATGACTGTGAAGGCGAGTTTGTCTCACTGTGGAACACATTGTATTGCAAATGAAGTGGGTACTGAAGTTTCTGAAATAAATCAGTACAGCAATTAGTTCATTCCATTTCAGAGACATAATAGCCTATTCCTTTCACAAGCAAGTACAATTGACCCCATTCTGGCCTCTATCTCATCCGTTTAATTTCCGAATCCAAAATTCTACGTAGTTTGTTGTTGACACCCGTATCTCTACTGTTCATAGCTAGCCTTTATTTTGTTTTCTTCTTGATATATTTTTGGTATTTTCCCCTGATTTGGGCCATAGCATTGCTAACCTAACCATCAACCCCAGTCATTCCAGCTTTTAGTTTAGTCAATATACATAGCGATTATCAGTTTTGCTATGAATCTGTTTTACTTCCATATCATCCTGTTGAAAATCAATCTTATTTTATAATGCTGTACCTTCCTGATTTGATAAAACCTGCTCATGAAGTCACAGTTTTGGAACATTTACTTCTTGGGAACTCAAATTTCAAGAGAGGAGAAATGAAAGAACCATAGAAAATTACAACAGACTTGCAATAAAGTAGCATTTAATTATCTTTCTCTACAACAATTCCAGTAACCATGATTACCCCTCAAAGCAGATTTTGTTTTGCATTTGTCTTTAAAAGTTAATAGGTGAAAATGTCATTATTCTATCATGCATCTGCTCCAATTTCCAACCCATGCGCATTGTTTTCCTGGTCCCATTCTTACCTCATTCGTAACAGACACCAGTGGGCAAATGTTCTGAGGTATCCATTCCTGGTTTACAGGAGGGGAAGAATTTACGTGTTATGACACTCGGCCACCTGTTTCCTATCTTTCCAATTCTGCTAATACACCTTAGTCTATGCTGTTGTTATCTTAACATTTGAATATTCCAGAGCTGTCTAGCTGGTCTTTCTACATCAAAGTTGCAAAGAATTACAACTTATACAAAAAGCTGCACCTCATTATTCAAGCCTCACTGGCAGACTTGTGTTCATTTTGAAATTATTGTCCATGGGTTATATTTTCCTCCGGAGCACCCGGAGGAAACCCACGCACACAGGGGGAGGATGTGCAGACTCCACACAGACAGTGACCCAGCCGGGAATCGAACCTGGGACCCTGGAGCTGTGAAGCATTTATGCTAACCACCATGCTACCCTGCTGCCTAGGTGTCGTTCCTAATTTGCCTATTGATTGGGGGAGATTTTTTATTCAGAAATGACTTGGCTGAGGAAAAGATATTATTGTGTCTAATGGTTTCAGGAAAGCCAGGACAAATTAGAGTCTGCTGAAACTAAAATTATATAGGAAAAGCTGGGCAGCATCAAAAGTTACTCAAAATTCTGCAAATCTGTGTTAGCTTAATATATCAACTAAGGATCTGTCCAAACAGTCTGAAACTCGAATCTGTTCATTTTAAAAGGAGCATCAGGCTAAAAAGGAAAATTTCATGGTATTTGGGAAAGCTTTTGTGGTGAATGTAATATATGTTAATATATATGTTAATTCACACTGTTGTTGTCAGCGCAGTAGCGCTGTCCTACCACTAGGGGGAGTAGCGCTGGGAGCACTTAGGAACTTGTACTGGGCTCCACCCTTGGTTCCGCCCACGACTCCTCCCCCTAGTGCAGCTGTATAAGTACCCGTGTCCAGAGTCAGCCTGGGTCACTACGAGTTCATCGACAGGTAACAGGCTGGCTCTGAAGTTAGTTGATTAAAGCCTAGATTCACATCGGAAACACGTGTCTGGTGAATTGATGGTTCCATCAATTTAATCGACTTAAGAACTGTAAAGATCGATTATGGAATCGGCCCTCAAGCCTGGACGCCTGGAACTCAACCCGCAGGATGCAGAGGCTAAAGAAATCTTCTCCCACTGGATCCGGTGCTTCAAGGCCTACCTGGCCGAAGCGAGCACAACCAAAATTACAGAGGATCAGAAGCTAAGTCTACTGCACGCGAGGGTGAGCCACAGAATCTCGACGCAACTAACCTTGGCCAGTTCATATACTGCGGCGCTAGCAGTTCTCGAAAAAATGTATGTAAGGCCCATTAATTAAGTTTACGCTCGCCATGTGTTCACGACTCGCCGTCAGCGGCCTACGGAATCACTCGCCGAATTCCTAAGAGAACTTAACAATTTGTCCAATGACTGTAATTACCAAGCGGATACCGCGGCTGAACACAGGGAATTGGCGGTACGCATTGTTTTTGTAGCGAGCCTCAGGTCTAACTATGTGCGCCAACGACTGCTGGAAAAGGGGGCCCAGGACTTAGAAACGACTGTGGAAGCTGAGACCACGATGGAGGTCTCCTTCCGCAGCCTTAACTCGTTCCCCGCGGACCCCGCGACCCAATCAGGGAATTGACTTAGACCATCGACTCCCCCAGGCCTGTGCTACGCGGCCGCCCAGCCACCATGCTGCCCCAGCCAGCCACTATGCTGCCCCAACCAGCCACTATGCTGCAGCAGCCTGCCATTTTTGCGGCCAGAATCAGCACCCGCGGCAGCACTGTCCGGCCCACAACGCGACCTGCAGCAGCTGCGGGTGAAAAGAGCATTACGCAAGTGTGTGCCTCGTTAAAAGGGCCCCAGCTTCCAACTCCCCAGCGACTCGCAGTAACCGCTCCCCTCACTCGCAGCCCTTGGGGCCCGAAACGCTGCGGCCTATGCCCCGACTCCGCCCCCTCCAGTCATGTGCGATCCACGGGGGCGGCCATCTTGGAAAACCTCCACCACGCGGCCGGCCACGTGCGATTCATGGGGGCCGCCATCTTGGACACCATTTTCCTCGCCGCCCGCCATGCGCGACTCATGGGTGCCGCCATCTTGGATGCCATCTTCCTCGCCGCCCGCCACGTGCGATCCATGGGCCCGATCAGCATCTCCGCGCTCAGACAACTCAGCAGAGGAATTCGAACTAAACTATGAACTCAGAGGGCAGTCATCACAGGGCCACTCCAGCACAGCTGATCAAGCCGCCGACTACCCGCAACTCAGTGCAGTCACCCTGGACCAATCACGACCAAAGAATCTACGAAACTCGATGGCAGAGGTCCATATCAACGGGTACAAAACGCCATGCCTCTTCGACTCCGGGAGCACAGAGAGCTTCATACATCCAGACCTGGTAAGACGCTGTTCGCTCCCCGTTTTCCCCGCGCAGCAAAGATCGTGCTTGCTTCAGGCTCCCACTCGGTCCAGATCCAGGGGCACACCGCCGCGACACTCACAATCCAAGGCGCTAGCTACTCGAAATTTAAACTCTACGTTTTGCCCGAACTCTGCGCGCCACTCTTATTAGGCCTAGACTTCCAATGCAACCTCAAGAGCCTCACCCTCAGCTTCGGAGGGCCCCTGCCCCCACTCACGATCTGCAGCCTCGCTACGCTGCGAATTCCCCCCCCTCCTCTCTTTGCCAATCTCACTAAGGACTGTAAACCTGTAGCCACTCGTAGCAGGCGGTATATCCTGCAGGATAGGGTATTTGTCAGAGCAGAGGTCCGAAGGCTACTCAGTGAGGGGATTATAGAGGCCAGCAATAGTCCCTGGAGAGCTCAGGTGGTGGTCGTTAAGACCGGGGAAACATTCTGTATGGTGGTCGACTACAGTCAGACTATAAATAGATTTACGCTCCTCGACGCGTATCCCCTCCCCAGGATTGCAGACATGGTAAACCAGATCGCCCAGTACCGGCTCTTTTCCATGGTGGATCTGAAATCTGCATACCACCAGCTCCCAATCCGCCCGGAGGACCGCCACTACACGGCATTCGAGGCCGATGGCCGCCACTTCCATTTCTTCCGGGTCCCCTTCGGCGTCACTAACGGGGTTTCGGTGTTCCAACGAGCAATGGACCGAATGGTGGACCAGTACGGGCTGCGGGCCACGTTTCCGTACTTGGACAATGTCACCATCTGCGGCTATGACCAGCAGGACCACGACGCTGACCTCCACCGTTTTCTCCAGACGGCACAGAAACTGAACCTCACGTACAACAAGGAGAAATGTGTTTTCCGCACATCCAGACTAGCCATCCTCGGCTATGTCGTGGAAAACGGAGTCCTGGGCCCCGACCCGGACCGTATGCGCCCCCTCTTAGAACTCCCTCCCCCTCATTGTCCCAAGGCCCTCAAACGGTGCCTGGGATTTTTTTCCTACTACGCCCAGTGGGTCCCTCAATATGCGGACAAAGCCCGCCCACTCTTTAGGACCACACGATTTCCCCTGTCAGCCGAGGCACGCCAGGCCTTCGACGGCATCAAGGAGGACATCGCCAAAGTAGCCATGCAGGCGGTGGATGAATCCACCCCATTTCAGGGAGAGAGCGATGCCTCAGAGGTAGCTCTTGCAGCCACGTTAAATCAGGCAGGGAGACAAGTTGCATTATCTCCCGTACCCGCTCCGCTTCAGAACTCCGACACTCTTCAGTCAAGAAAGAAGCACAAGCCATTGTGGAGGCTATCCGTCACTGGAGGCACTACTTCACAGGTAGGAGGTTCACCCTCATCACCGACCAAAGATCGGTTGCCTTCATGTTCGACAACTCGCAAAGGGGCAAAATAAAAAACGATAAAATTCTGAGGTGGAGGATCGAACTCTCCACCTACAATTACGATATCAAATATCGACCCGGGAAGTTCAATGAGCCTCCGGATGCCCTATCCCGCGGGACATGCGCCAGCGCGCAGATCGACCGATTAAAAAGCATCTACAATGACCTCTGCCACCCGGGGGTCACCCGGCTCCCCCACTACATTAGGGCCCGAAACCTGCCTTTCTCCAATGAGGAGGTAAAAGCGGTCACCAGGGACTGTCCGATCTGTGTGGGGTGCAAACCGCACTTCTCTAGACCAGTCAGAGCCCACCTGGTCAAGGCTTCTAGGCCCTTTGAACGCCTCGCGATTGATTTCAAAGGGCCACTCCCCTCAACTAACAAGAACGTTTACTTCTTAAATGTCGTAGACGAGTTCTCCTGTTTTCCATTCGCTATCCCGTGCCCTGACATGACCTCCCACACAGTCATTAGGGCCCTGCATAGCATCTTCACCCTGTTCGGTTTCCCCAGCTACGTACACAGCGACCGGGGTTCGTCCTTTATGAGCGACGAGCTGCGTCAGTACCTGCTCGAAAAGGGCATTGCCTCGAGCAGGACTACCAGCTACAACCCCAGGGGGAACGGGCAGGTGGAAAGGGAGAACGCGACGGTCTGGAAGACCGTCCTACTGACCCTCCGGTCGAGAAAGTTCCAAGTCTCCCAGTGGCAGGAAGTCCTCCCAAACGCGCTCCATGCTATTAGGTCCCTTTTGTGTACGGCGACCAACCAGACCCCTCACGAGAGGCTCTTCATTTTTTCCAGGGACACTACCACGGGGGTCTCACTTCCGGCATGGCTGAGGACGCCGGGCCCCGTACTCCTGAGGAAACACGTCAGGGCGCACAAAACCGACCCCCTTGTTGAGAAGGTGCGCCTGCTCCACTCCAACCCCCAGTACGCATTCGTCGAGTTCCCTGACGGCCGTCAGGACACTATCCCTCCGGGATCTGGCACCCGCCGGATCCAGCGCCCCCCCCTACCCCCACAGAAGGATCTCTCACCCTGCACCCCATGCTGCCGCCCCCTTGCGCTCCCGAGCGCACGAGCTCGCTCCACCAGTTCCGCGCCCCCGCGCCGGCCAGCCCACAGCGCCCCCAGTCCCCGGTCGAACCAGGAGAGTATGAAGCTCGGATACAACCCTCCCTGGAGTCCCCCATCGTACGCCAGCACACCACACCCATCCAGCCACCGCAAGAGGCTGCAACCCCGGTGCTCTGCAGATCTCAGCGGACAATTCGACCGCCGGACAGACTGACTTGATAGACTAGACCACCACCCCCGCCGGATTTGATTTTTGTGAAGGGGTGAATGTGGTGAATGTAATATATGTTAATATATATGTTAATTCACACTGTTATTGTAAGCGCAGTAGCACTGTCCTACCACTAGGGGGAGTAGCGCTGGGAGCACTTAGGAACTTGTACTGGGCTCCACCCTTGGTTCCGCCCATGACTCCTCCCCCTAGTGCAGCTGTATAAGTACCCGTGTCCAGAGTCAGCCTGGGTCACTATGAGTTCATCGACAGGTAACAGGCTGGATCTGAAGTAAGTTGATTAAAGCCTAGATTCACATCGGAAACACGTGTCTGGTGAATTGATGGTTCCATCAGCTTTAAATCACATGAATGAAAAATTTGGAAAACATATGAGCCAGATGAGGCAAATCAGATGGCAATTCCCCCAAAGTTAATGATGAAATGATAAAGTGACGAAATGATGAAACAGAGACAAAGCATGCTCTAAAGCAGAGTGGATAAGCCCAGTTCAGAGCTGACACTATAGAATGTGAAGAAAGAGTGCTCTTGAACGTAAATTAAAACTTCAAAACAGACAATAACTGTTGATAGAAAGGAATTAGACAAAGTTCAGACATAGTGGAGATAAAATTAAATGAATAATAAGAAACTTTGTGAACTAAATGAAAAGGACAATGAAGCTTTCTTAGCTAAATGTCAGCATAAGTTTAATAAAGACTCACTTGTGTTCATGGGAGAGGGTGGGATGGGATGTGATGTCCACCCCCTTAGCCAGTCCTCCTAGTCAATGAACCTGGAGGCGATTAGAGCCTCCCATGTGCTTTGGCCCTGATGTACACGTTGTGCAGCCTCTTGTGCCTGCCCAGGTCCCATGTCCTGCCCAACCTTTCCCTCCCCTGCATCCTCCTCATTGGATGAGAACTGAGCACGATGTTGTGCCGAACTTTTATCCTCGGTTAATCATAGAATTTTGGACACTAAGGGCAATTTATCATGGCCAATCCACCCAACCTGCACATCTTTGGACTGTGGGAGGAAACCGGAGCACCCGGAGGAAACCCACACACACACGGGGAGGATGTGCAGACTCCACACTGACAGTGACCCAAGTCGAAATCGAACTTGGGACCCTGGAGCTGTGAAGCAATTGTGCTATCCACAATGCTACCGTGCTGCCCTTAAGAAGAAATTAATCTACACTCCATTATTCTACCCTAATCCATGTACCTATCCAATAGCCGCTTGAAGGTCCCTAACGTTTCCGATTCAACTACTTCCACAGGCAGTGCATTCCATGCCCCCACTACTCTCTGGGTAAAGAACCTACCTCTGACATCCCCCCATATCTTCCACCATTTATCTTAAATTTATGTCCCCTTGTAATGGTGTGTTCCACCCGGGGAAAAAGTCTCTGGCTGTCTACTCTATCTATTCCCCTGATCATCTTATAAACCTCTATCAAGTCGCCCTCATCCTTCTCCGTTCTAATGAGAAAAGGCCTAGTACCCTCAACCTATCCTCGTAAGACCTATTCTCCATTCCAGGCAACATCCTGGTAAATCTCCTTTGCACCTTTTCCAAAGCTTCCACATCCTTCCTAAAATTAGGTGACCAGAACTGCACACAATACTCCAAATGTGGCCTGACCAAGGTTTTGTACAGCTGCATCATCACCTCACGGCTCTTAAATTCAATCCCTCTGCTAATGAATGCTAGCACACCATAGGCCTTCTTCACAGCTCTATCCACTTGAGTGGCAACTTTCAAAGATCTATGAACATAGACCCCAAGATCTCTCTGCTCCTCCACATTGCCAAGAACCCTACCGTTAACCCTGTATTCCGCATTCATAGTTGTCCTTCCAAAATGGACAACCTCACACTTGTCAGGGTTAAACTCCATCTGCCACTTCTCTGCCTAGCTCAGCATCCTATCTATGTCTCTTTGAAGCCAACAACAGCCCTCTTCACTATCCACAACTCCACCAATCTTCGTATCATCTGCAAATTTACTGACCCACCCATCAACTCCCTCATCCAAGTCGTTAATGAAAATCACAAACAGCAGAGGACCCAGAACTGATCACTGCGGTACTCCACTGGTAACTGAGCTCCAGGCTGAATATTTGCCATCCACCACCACTCTCTGACTTCTATCGGTTAGCCAGTTCGTTATCCAACTGACCAAATTTCCCACTATCCCATGCCTCCTTACTTTCTGCATAAGCCTACCATGGGGAACCTTATCAAATGCCTCACTAAAATCCATGTACACCACATCCACTGCTTTACCTTAATCCACATGCTTGGTCACCTTCTCAAAGAAGTCAATAAGACTTGTAAGGTAAGACCTACCCCTCACAAATCCATGCTGACTATCCCTAATCAAGCAGTGTCTTTCCAGATGCTCAGAAATACTATCCCTCAGTACCCTTTCCATTACTTTGACTACCACCGAAGTAAGACTAAATGGCCTGTAATTCCCAGGGTTATCCCGATTCCCTTTTTTGAACAGGGGCACGACATTCGCCACTCTCCAATCCTCTGGTACCACCCCTATTGACAGCGAGGTTGAAAAGATCATTGCCAACGGCTCTGCAATTTCATTTCTTGCCTCCCATAGAATCCTTGGATACATCCCGTCAGGCCCGGGGGACTTGTCTATCCTCAAGTTTTTCAAAACGCCCAACACATCTTCCTTCCTGACAAGTATCTCCTCGAGCTTACAAGTTTGTTTCACACTGTCCTCTCCAACAATATGGCCCCTCTCGTTTGTAAATGCTGAAGAAAAATACTTGTTCAAGACCTCTCCTATCTCTTCAGACTCAATACACAACCTCCCGCTACTGTCCTTGATCGGACTTACCCTCGCTCTAGTCATTCTCATATTTCTCACATATGTGTAAAAGGCCTTGGGGTTTTCCTTGATCCTACACAGGGTACTGTTGGCTGGTCCTGCCCTTTCCAGCAGCATGCTCAGCAGCCCCTGTCCTATGCCCCCCTGTCAGGGCTGCAATGGGCATTGCCCTTGGGTGGGTCAAGTGATGCCCCACCGGCAAATGATGTCCAAATGGGGAGGGATGGTGTGGTGGAATGTGCAGTGTGGGGGTGTTGGATGGGGGGGGGGGGGGGGGGGGGGGGTGGAGTGCAGTGGTGGCCGGTGTCACTCTGCAAAAGCACGGGCCAAGGTGGGTGGTCAGTGGGGTGCGCAGGAAGATGGCTTCCTTGCAGGCCGCGGCAATGGCAGTCCATGCCTGGACACCGGCCCAATATCATGGGCAGGTTACCCCGGCCTCACAGCCCATTCCACCCCTCCTACCCTCCCGTCACTGCCCGCCACCACCCCAGCTCCCACCCTAGCAGCACCCCCCCCCCATCCCCAGCCAGCCCAGCCAGTGTCAGGACCGGCAGCCCATGGTCGCACGTCTTCCTGTCCTGCCTCCGTTCTCTCTCATCATCCACGCGCCGGTTTCCCAATTTTTAAAAGCACAGGTAAACCTCGCCATCAGGAATTCCCCCTGGTGGAGTCGGAGCATCGTGGAGGTCCCAGTGAATACTGGGTTAGTCTCGCTAATGATATATAAACAGCATTTCTCTGTATATGCTAAGTGGAACTGATTGACGCCGATGTAGAGGCACTGGAGAATTGTGATTTGGCATGAACCCGGCGTCTGCCACGATTCTGCCGTCAAAACTGATTCTCCGCCCAATCGTCTTTCTCAATTTCCATGTCGGCCAACAGAGAATCCGGCCCATGATTTTTGCATTTTCTAATCTCTCTGGCTGAGAACAATTTAGTATTGCATGTTTTATATAAGTGAGGTTTGTAAGTATTTTATTATAACTCTCTTCATCTCAATACATTTCTGGGAATGTTTTGTGAGGGCCTCGAAGAATCCAGCACCAGTTTGTAGAGTCAAACAGAAAGTAACTTTACTTACAAGAATATGAACACAGGGCCAGTAGTTCATTCCTGGTTCCTTCTCTAACCGGTACCACACTGGCTAGCTCTATTTATTCAGCTGCATTGTTAATGATTGCCCCACCCTCCTCTCATTGGGCGAGCCGATTTTCCCCAGCCAATAACATCTGGGCGGGTTAGAACAGGATGTGAAAGTAATGGACGGCATGGTAGCACAGTGGTTAGAACTGTTGCTTCATTGTGCCTGGGACCCCGGTTCATCTTGGATCACTGTCTGCTTGGAGTCTGCACATTCTCCCTGCGTCTGTGTGGGTTTCCTCTGGGTGTTCTGGTTTCCTCCTACAAGTCCCGAAAGATGTTAAGCCACTTGTGACACAAATAAAGATTATTATTATTAATGGTGAGAAGTTGCCATTTTTTTCATAATTAGGTGAAGTGCAATTCTGTTCCCTTGGAATATGGCTACTACAATGCCAAGAATTGAACAACTGAGGGTGAATTTTATACCCCACTCAACTGGTTGTTTGAAGGTGGGGGCATGTAAAATAAAGTAGGTTGCCAACCTTCCAGCTCCTAGCATACCCTGACCTGTCCCCCAGATTACAGGGCAATGGTTAAGACAGTCTGCCCATCATTAGACTGATTGAGACCCTGAGGTGGACAATTAATTGCCACTTAATTGCCTCATAGCATCTCCACCACAATTTTCTGTCTGCCTGGGAAGGCCGCATCCTGGCAACAGCCTGGTAGCTTTCATTACGTGGGGTGCTGGCAAGCAGGAGGAAGGTACCTTCTTCGCAGGGTCCCTTGTGACTACTGGGGCACCCCTCACTTCTGAGCTCATTTCGTCCATGAGATTGTCCGTAGGCCGGGCAGTCGGCAATACTCTCTTCAGGTGCTCCTGGGCCTAGAGAGCTGTTAACCAGTCAGATTGATCAGGACCTCTGTTAAGGTGGCATTAAGGGCTGGAAATCCCACCCTGCACTAATTAAGGCTGTCCCAATGTATTAGCACTGCAGGGCAGCCAGACTGCACATTGTTGAGGTGCCTTTGGCCAGCAGGGTGGCGGGTGGGAGGTGGGAGGGGGTGGGTAGGGGAAATTCATTCCACCTCCCCCGTTCATAAAGTCCACTTCCATCTTTTTTTTACATTAATTATCAAATTGTATTTATTATTCATTAAAAATAATTTAAATACTGACATACAAACAATTTGATCTTCATTACTTTCTTCAGTATATGCCAACTTTCAGTACTAACAAATTTAATTGGTTGTTAATTGAAAACATATTTGAACTGAAAATCTATATCTAATAATAAAGTACTGACTTTGAAATACGTAGTACAATGTCTAGCCAATTAAATTAAAGGTTCAGTTTGTAAAATGTGCCCTTTAATGAGGGACTCAAATTGAACACCAATAATATATTTTTTTTAACTACCAGTTTTCATGCAGCAGATTAAATTACTCCCCAGTTTATGGGATACATTAATATATTTAATCCTAGTTACATCCAAGTATAGTTCTGGTTCTAATTTGTGACTGTTTTATAGGTTAAGCTTGCGAGTCCAAAAGCATTTCTATCCCTCATGCCTCAAGCATTTAATGCCTCTTCCAGGTAGGGCGTCCAAAATTCATTACAATATTCAAAATGTGATTCAATTTATAATCTCTACAATGCAAAGTTAACTTGTTACAACTTCTAATCAACTCACAATGCATTTTGTACATGCTGAGTTTGTTGATGCCGGCTTCACTTTGACTGGAAGCTTTCAGAGAATGTTTATTAACCAAATATAAGCTTTATAACTTTACTGCTGAACTCCCTTATATTTCATTCAATTGAGGAAGACCCAGTTAAACATCGGGGGATGGGTTCTCCGTTTTGGAGACTAAGTCCCCACGCCGGCGTGAAAACAGTGGTCATTTACGCAGGAAACTGGCGCAAAATGGCCACTGATTCACCATTTTGCTGGGACCAGAAGGCAGGCAGTAGAGAGCTCACAGCTCTAGCTGCCGATACGGCATGCAGCACTTCTGGTTTCGTGGCCGCTCATGCGCAGGGCGTACTCCATGGCGGACTCAACCCGCAGACCTGGACCGCTAAAGTTGTGCCCCTCCCTCGGTCGCTCGCGCACCCCAGACCGCATGCCCACATTGCCCACAGCCCCGAGTGAAGCCCCCCTGCCCATGAATCGGCCCTCCCCCGACTGTGGCAGCGCCGGACTGAGTCCACAGTCGCCACGTGAGGATCCCAGACATTGTGAGCACACGTAACCCACGCAATCGGGAGGTCGTCCGCTCAGCAACGGAGCATCCGAGAGTAGGCCGCTTTTCAGGGGGCGGAGAATCCAAAAACCGGTGCCACTCTCGATATGGTCGTAAAAACGGTTTCTCCGCTCCGGCGCCAAACACGATTTTGGTGTCAAGGAGTGGAGAATCTAGCCCCGCATGTTCTCCAACTCAAGAATATCCATCCTTACCTTAATCTTTGCAAACATTTCCATGGTGCCAGAACTGAAGAATTGTTTTCCATAGACTATCTCATCATCTCGATACGACCTACCAATTAACCCTCCATCACAAGCATTTTCTTCAGAAATGGGCTGGGATTCTCCAATCCTGCGGCCAAGTTTTGACGCCAGCATGAAAAATGGCGTGAGCCACTCCGGCATCCACGGGCCTCATCTGGCAGCTATCCACCCGTTCCCAGGGGGCTAGTACGGCACCGGTGTGGTCTCCGCAGCTCCGGCGCCCGAAAGCCAACGCGCCACAGCTGCCGCGAGTTTGCGCATGCGCGACACCCGGGCAATATGGCAGACCCTACAGGGGCCCGGTACAGAGGAACATAGGCCCCCACGGAACCAGCCCACCTGCCGATTGGTAGGCCCCGATCGCGGACCAGGCCACCGTGGAAGCCCCCCTGGACCATACATAACCCATGCCGGTGGGACCCGACCGAACTCGGCGAGCACTCGACCCCTAGAGGCCCGGAGAATCTCCGGGCGGCTACTTTCAACGGCCACCGACCGACGCAGCGATGATCCTGCGGGCGGCCGAGTATTGGCGTCGGAGAATCTGCGAGCAGGCGTCAGGGTGGTGTGGCGCGATTCTCGTGACCCCCCGGGAATTCTCCGACCCGGCGCGGGGTCGGAGAATCCCGGCCATGATCTGTAGTTTTACTTTTTTGAATATTGGAATATTGTTAATTATCATTACGCTCTCAGCTAGAATTTCTGCATTTTTGGGTCTCCAATTTAATGTCAGATGTAGCACTCTTGGCTTGTGCAGAATTTTCCGACAAAGAACAGCAGAGTGAAATGTTCGGTGGGAAAATCGGTGCAATTACCGGCGGCTCCGACGGCACAATCCACTCCACAACTTTCAGGCTCTTTGAAAATGTTTATTTTCCCCACATGTAAAACACCGCACCTAAGGTGTGAGGCATTGCCCGCCCCAGGGGTCATCGGAGCACTTTAATCAAGGGCGCTGTGCATTTAAATGGCTCCACAGCACTTGCTGTCATTCAAGCCAGGAGGATGGTAGTGAGGAAACCTCCTCCATGATTCTCAACATACCTCTCCATTCATCTGAGGAAGGAGCAGTGCTCCGTAAGCTCGTGTTTGAAACAAACCTGTTGGACTTTAACCTGGTGTTGTAAGACTTCTTACTATGAGTCTCAGAGGGAGATGTTTTCTGGACACCATGGAGAGGAGGCGGCCAACAATAAGCTCCCTTGCTGATAGGGGGCAGTTCAGGAAGGTGATAAATCGCTCCTGGGTGACGGTCACAGCATTGGCCAGTGCCAGCAGCCTGCACAAGAAGATGGGGGTGCAAGGCCACAAAAGATGGTCAACCTCCTCCGATCAGCCAGGGTAAGTGCTCCTTTCTCCTCTCTGCAATCCGCCATTCTGTCACCCACCCGGAATGTCACCTCTATTCCACATGCTGCCACCATGCAGGGCCCGAGCATTCAACCTCCTAACAGCATCTTCAAACCCACCCTGGCACTCCTCATCATGACCCCTACCTGCTTAAGCACAATTCCCACACGTGCCAGGTATCATTGACATCTGACCCAACAGGTGTCCAGCTTACATTGTCACCATTCCTGCGACTGCAAGCCCAAATGTAGGAGTCCAAAAACCCTCTGTCACAGGATATATTGCCGGCAATGCGTGGCACCTAGGCCAACACTACAAGGGTGGCGTCCGCATTGGAAAACCTGGGGCAAGAGGTCAAATCCATGATGGGAGGAGAACTCTAAAACATGGGTCAGTCCCAGGGAACCATGGCTGAGGGATTCAACATCATGGTGTAGACAATGGTGGGCCTCCAGGATACTCCAGCTACCCTCCATCCCATCAAGTAACCCAAGGGCCCTCCAGCACCTGGAGAGAGGAAGATCTACTAGAGCACCTCCCAGGCGACCCTAGGAGAGCCTAACTAATCTGAATCTCTTCTTCCTGAAACTGGTACAACTGAGGCTTAGCCGGAAGAACAGGATGAAGTGACAACACCAGTGTCATCTGAAAGTAGGCCAGGGTCATCCAGGTCCCAGCCCTCCAAAGGACGCCTGCCAAGGGCAGCTCGGGCAACAGGGTGTAGAAGGCAGCAGGCCACCTCCACCTTAGATGTGCATCCTGGGAACACACCCAGGTGTAGTGGGAGGATTCGCAAGGCAAAGGAGTTGTAGGGGCACAGGGTAGACATGGGTGAAGTTAGGCACAGGTAGGTTGGAGTAATTATAACTTGTTACATTGGCACCTGTCACTTAATTAAATGTTAGTGCTGCTCACCACCTTAATGCCTCACATTCTTGAACTGTCTTGCAGAGCACTTCTCCCCATTGGGACACAATTGAGCTCACTGGCTCTCAATGCAGTCTGGCGACTGAAAGACTTTAGGAATATCAGATGCTAAGCAGTTGGCAATTTTAGAGTTAAAAGCCTGGGGTTAGGGTGTGTTTTGCGGCAATGGTCATGTTTGTTAGAGAACAGTTCTGTTTTGCAGGGTGATTTTAGCAGCCAGAGTTGAAATTGGCAAAGGAATGTGTTTTCAGTCTGCATTAATGGACTGTGGTTTGACTGGGAAAGTCCTTGGGGAGTTAATGTGCTTAGCAGCTTGTGTATCCGCGCCAGAGTGATGTCACGTCTGGTGGGGGGCAGGGAGGGGGGGCAGGGGTTATTCAGCGAGGGTTGAAGATGCAACATTAACCACATATTAAAATGCAGCCAAATCGAAGCAAATTAGGTTCTCACCATTCCTGGGCATGAACCTGATTGCGTCATCGGGGAGCGACATATAATATCACGTTCCAAAATCTCGTCGATGCAAATCCCGTTTTTGGCCTCTTGTGAGACTTTGCGGTCATGGCGGGATTTTGCGACCACGGCTAAAGGACCCACTAAATCCCATCCTCAGAGTCAGAAGGTAGTGTATTCTAAAACACCGCTCTAGGGTTTCCGGTACTAGCCTGATGTTTCAGTGCAGTCCTAAAGGAGAGCTGTACTGTCAGTGGTGTCTATAAAATTAGATGTTCAATTAAATATTAACTGAGGCCTTGATTGACTTCTCAGAAAGGCCTAAAAGATTCCACAGCACTATATCAAGGAAGTGCAGGAACATTTCTCCTGATTCCATAATCAAAACTTATTTCAGAATCAACATCACTGAAACAAAGGAGATACTTATTATTTTTTCCACAATATGTATCTTTCAACTACATAACTCCTCTTTCTCCTTGTGAAAAAGCAATTTGGTGCCACATTTGCCAAAAATTCAATAAATTCCTTTAAAAAGTAAGTCTTACAACACCAGGTTAAAGTCCAACATGTTTGTTTCAAACACGGAGGGGGGTAGGGGCGGTGGGGAGGGGGGTAGGGGTGGTGGGGGGTAGGGGCGTTGGAGGGGGTGGGGTGGTGGGGGGGGTTTGTGGGCAGCGGCGTGCAGAGAGGGGGGGAGGCGACGGATGCCCGGGGCCAACGCACCGTTGCCCCCCCTCTGCACGCCGCTGCCCCCTACCCCAACCCCCCCCCTCACCACCCCTACCTCCCTCCAACGCCCCTACCCCCCTCACCACCCCTACCCCCCAACCACCCCTACCCCCTCCAACGCCCCTACCCCCCTCACCACCCCTACCCCCCTCCCCACCAGCCCTACCCCCCTCCAACGCCGCCCCCATCTCTCGCAATGCCGCAACCCCCCCCTCGCAACCCCGCAACCCCCCCTCAACCCCCCCATCATCGCCGCAACCCCCCACCCTCAACGCCGCAACCCCCCACCCTCTCAATGCCGCAAACCCCCCTCAACCCCCCCTCATCGCCGCAACCCCCCCCATCGCCGCAACCCCCCACCCTCAACGCCGCAACCCCCCACCCTCTCAACGCCGCAACCCCCCCTCGCAACGCCGCAACCCCCCCCTCTCCTCTCCTCTCAACTCAACGCCGTAACCCCCTCCCCCCTCTCCTCTCAACGCAGGTAACCCCCCTCTCCCCGCTCCTCTCCTCTCAACGCCGCAACCGCCCCCTCCCTCCCTCCCCCTCCCCCTCTCCCTCCCTCCCTCTCCCCCTCTCCCTCCCTCTCCCCCTCCCTCTCCCCCTCTCCCTCCCTCCCTCTTCCTCTCCCTCCCTCCCTCTCCCCCTCTCCCTCCCTCCCTCTCCCTCCCTCCCTCTCCCCCCTCCCTCCCTCCCTCTCCCCCTCTCAACTCCGCAACCCCCCCCCACAAACGCCGGGTCTTTCTCTTTTCCTCTCCCCCCCCAAACGCCGGGTCTCTCCCTTCTCCTCCCCCCCCCAAACGCCGGGTCTTTCTTTCTCCTCCCCCCCCCCCCCAAAGGCCGGGTCTCTCTTCCTCCCCCCCCCCCCCCCCCGCCGCCGGGTCTCTCTTCCTCCTCCCCCCCACCCAAACGCCAGGTCTCTCTTCCTCCTTTCCCCCCCCCCTCCCCCAACGCCGGGTCTCTCTTCCTCCTCCCTCCCCCCCCAAACGCCAGGTCTCTCTTCCTCCTCCCCCCCCCCCCCCCCCCCCAACGCCGGGTCTCTCTTCCTCCTTTCCCCCCCCCCCCCCCAACGCCGGGTCTCTCTTCCTCCCCCCCCTCCCCCAAACGCCAGGTCTCTCTTCCTCCTCCCCCCCCCCCCCCCCCCCCCCCAACGCCGGGTCTCTCTTCCTCCCCCCCCTCCCCCAAACGCCGGGTCTCTCTTCCTCCTCTCCCCCCCCCCCCCCCCAGCGCCGGGTTTCTTTTTCCTCCCCCCCCCCTCCCCCAAATGCCGGGTCTCTCTTCCTCCTCTCCCCCCCCCCTCCCCCAAACGCCGGGTCTCTCTTCCTCCTCCCTCCCCCCCCCCAAACGCCAGGTCTCTCTTCCTCCTCTCCCCCCCCCCCCCCCCCAACGCCGGGTCTCTCTTCCTCCTTTCCCCCCCCCCTCCCCCAACGCCGGGTCTCTCTTCCTCCTCCTCCCCCCACCCAAACGCCAGGTCTCTCTCTTCCTCCTCCCCCCCCCCCCCCCCCAACGCCGGGTCTCTCTTCCTCCCCCCCCTCCCCCAAACGCCGGGGCTCTCTTCCTCCTCTCCCCCCCCCCCCCCCCCAGCGCCGGGTTTCTTTTTCCTCCCCCCCCCTCCCCCAAATGCCGGGTCTCTCTTCCTCCTCTCCCCCCCCCCTCCCCCAATGCCGGGTCTCTCTCCCCACCACACAAACGCCGGGACTCGCCACTTCCGCAGCGGGTGAAACTGATGCGTATCGCGTCAGTCCGCTGCTGGCCCGTTCGGGAACGGAGATTGCCGGCTTAAAAGAATGCCCGGACGCCGGAGTCATCCGCACCGCTTTTCCCCGCCGGAAATGTGCGTCACGTCGGTCCGCGGAGAATTTCGCCCCTGATCTTTCCTCCCTTCATTCACCTGAGGAAGGAGCAGTGTTCCGAAAGCTAGTGTTCAAAACAAACATGTTGGACTTTAACCCGGTGTTGTAAGACTTCTTACTGTGCTCACCCCAGTACAACACCAGCATCTCCACATCTTTAAAAAGTAAGTTATTGACCGTTCGGCATCTTAGGATATCCTGAAGACTTGAAAGGTGCTATTAATTGCAAATTTGCTCTTTCTGTTGATAAAATGCCACTGTGATATCGTGTTAACTCCCCAATTTTGTGAAGTGGACTGTTAATAGCGTAACTGTTTCAAGCAACTCTTCTCAGGGTCTAGTAGCAAAACCTTTACTCTATTGTTGTTTTGGAATTGATGGATTTTCTTACCAGTTTTCCAACAGTGTCTTCAATGGCAATATTAAGGTTTTCAAAGTATGAGGCGAATCCTTCATTAAGCCAAAGATCGTTCCACCATCTCATTGTAACCAGGTTTCCAAACCACTTCAAAAAGAAACAAAGAAACAAAACTCATTGTTAATCCAATACTTCAGAATTTTCTAATCCCCAAAGTTCCCTACTTAGTAAATTTGAAGATGACGTTTAAGCATATTTAAGCAAATGTAGTTCATGCCGTTGCAAACCAAATGTCATTTTCAAACCTCTTTTTATTGGAACCACACATTTACATGCTAGATCTTTTAGGTGAGGTGTGGGTAATTCAGGTTTTAAAGAATTGAATGTAATTGGTGCAATGAATATCACTTGTAACTTATTTTTGTTGTACAAGCTCATACAGTCATGGTGCCATGCTGCCAGGGATCTCTCACTGCCAAAAGGAGTGTCTCCTTAGAACATAGACATAGAACATAGAACAGTACAGCACAGAACAGGCCCTTCGGCCCTCAATGTTGTGCCGAGCCATGATCACCCTACTCAAAGCCACGTATCCACCCTATACCCGTAACCCAACACCCCCCCCCCCCCTTAACCTTACTTTTATTAGGACACTACGGGCAATTTATCATGGCCAATCCACCTAACCCGCACATCTTTGGACTGTGGGAGGAAACCGGAGCACCCGGAGGAAACCCACGCACACAGGGGGAGGACGTGCAGACTCCACACAGACAGTGACCCAGCCGGGAATCGAACCTGGGACCCTGGAGCTGTGAAGCATTTATGCTAACCACCATGCTACCCTGCTGCTCCTTATTTAAACAAAAATGATATGATATACTAGCTGGCAATGGTCCATACTCTTACCAATTATTTCTCTCCAGGAAGCGTTATCTGGCATTAGAAGATACATGTTTGATGCATACCATCTTTAAGTGCACATATTTGCTAATGTACCATTTTTTATTAATTCACTCCTGGAATGTTATGTCACTGGAGAGGTCAGCATTCATTGCCCATCCCTAACTACTCTTGAGAATAGTAATAATAATCTTTATTGTCACAAGTAGGCTTACATTAACACTGCAATGAAGTTACAATGAAAATCCCCTCATCGCCACATTCTGGCACCTGTTCGGGCACACAGAGGGAGAATTCAGAATGTCCAAAATAACCTAACAGCACGTCTTTCGGCACTTATGGGAGGAAACCGGAGCACCCGGAGGAAACCCACGCAGACGTGGGGAGAACATGTAGACTCCGCACAGACAGTGACCCAAGCCAAGAATTGAACCTGGGACCCTGGTGCTGTGAAACCATAGTGCTAACCACTATGCTACCATGCTGGCCAGAAGGTGGTGGTGAGCTGCCTTCTTGGACTGCTGAAGTCCATGTACTGTACGTACACCCACAGCGCTGTTAGGGAGGGAAAGGTTCCAAGATTTTGACCCAGCAACAGTGAAGGAAAAGCCGGTGTCCTGGGGGGGGGGGAGTGCAGGGCGATCTGACCCCGGGGGGGGTGCCCCCACGGTGGCCTGCACTCTTTTTCTTCCGCCTTTGCCATGGTGAAGGCAGAAGAGACCCCCTCCCCTGCGCATGCGCTGGTGTGACGTCAGCAGCCGCTGACGCTCTGGCGCGTGCACGGACTCACGCCGGCCGGCGAAGTCCTTTCGGCCCTGGCTGGCGTGGCGCCAAAGGCCGTTCACGCCAGCCGGCGGAGTGGGAACCACTCCGGCGCAGGCCCAGCCCCTCAATGTGAGGGCTTGGCCCCTAAAGGTGCAGATACTTCCGCACCTTTGGGGCGGCCCGACGCCGGAGTGGTTCACACCCCTCCAACACGCCGGGATCCCCCGCCCCGCCGGGTAGGGGAGAATCCCGGTCTTGCTCTTTAGCTTGTAGCCACAGTATTTTTCTGGCTGTTCAATGGTAACACTCAGGGTCTTGATACTGGAGGATTCAGCAATAATAATGCCACTGAATGTCAAGGGACAATGGTCAGATACTCTCTTTTTGGAGATGGCCATTGTCTGGCACTGTGTGGCACAAATGTTAGAGGGTGTTGAATCTGTGGAACTCTTTGCCGCAGAAGGCTGTGGAGGCCAAATCACTGAGTGTCTTTAAGACAGAGATAGATAGATTATTGATTAATAAGGGGATCAGGGTTATGGGGATGAGGCAGGAGAATGGGAATGAGAAAAATTTCAGCCATGATTGAATGGCTGAGCAGACGCGATGGGCCGAGTGGCCTAATTCTGCTCCTATGTCTTATGGTTTTATGTCTTATGGTCACTTGTAAACCTAACACTGAATAAAGGTAAAGTCGCCATATCCCAGATGACTCTCGGCTGCTTTCCCTTTTGAAGGGAGGACCTGGCTGGTGATGATTTAACCTGAGGATCACCACACCTCGGGCGAGGGGCAAGGTTAAGAAGGCGGACCTTCATGAATTTATTCATTTATTTAAAATTTTGAATGCCCAATTCATTTTTTCCAATTAATGGGCAATTTAGCGTGGCCAATCCATCTACCCTGCACATCTTTGAGTTCTGGGGGCGAAACCCATGCAAACACGGTGAGAATGTGCAAACAACACATGGACAGTGACCCAGAGCCAGGATCGAACCTGGGACCTCAGCGTTTTGAGGCAGCAGTGCCAACCACTGTGCCACTGTGGTGCCCTGGACCTTCATGAATAAGATAGGCTGCAACAGAAATTGAACCCATGCTGTTGGCCTTGCACGTCCAACCAGCTGAGCTAAACCAGCCTGAATATTGTCCAGGTCTTGTTGCATTTTGTTATATTTCTAAGCTAGCCACAAAGTGAAGAGGTATGGAGCTGCGCAAACTCCGGATTCCTTCAAACACAATGAGAGGTTTTATTATGAGGTGCTGCTCATACAATCTAAGATGGAGAACTGCAACAGGCGCGCAAACACTCCGCTGAAGTCCCTACACATTACGTAACGCTTTACCGGCAGGGATAAATTCTCTGATACATAACACCCCTCCCGCTTAACTTCACTGATGCAACAACAATGATTTAATATTTATACAACAGACCCACTCATGCATTAGCTTTATACACATATCTACAATTCAATAAGACAATCTCTCAGGTGGACGTCTATTCTTTTTGCATTGAATTCGACGTTCTGGAACCTGGTTACTCAAGATCTTTAAATTGTCCTCATTCCCTTCAATAGGTGGTACCTCTGGGAAGTTAATTCAGTGTCTGTCACTATAGGTATTGGAAAGTCCTTAGAAACAGAGATTATATTTGTCTCTGTGTTTGCTCTCGGTTCCGAAGTATCGTTGTCTAGATTTTCCAAATTTATTTCAGTGATTTCCCTTTGAAAAGCTAGTAGCTGGTCAGCATGGCTTCATCAAACACTTTCATCATCTGTCTGTACAGTGTGTGAAATTGGACCTGTCACCGAAAATGATTTTCTAAGCCTATTTCTCCAGCTGAGCATAATTAATTTCTGCATTAGTAAGAGTGTGTTAAGCAAATACAATCAGTCGCTCCTCTCCTGTAGGCATTAAGTGCAAGACATCTGCACCAACCCCATAAGGTGAGGCATCGCAAGGCAGTTGCAATTTCAGCTTGGGCAGCACGGTAGCACAAGCTTCTTGTGTAAACCATCTTTATCGATGATATGAACCAGGTAATTTATGGATGACTTGAAAAAGTCACACTTTTCCTTTTTAACTCTCAGGTTGTGTCTTTGTAACCATGTCAGAGCAGCTTCCAAATTCTTCAAGTCTTCCGGTTCACTTGAAAGGGTGATTAGTTTATCATCTAAATAACATTGCACCCCATTCGCCCACTTTGACATGGATCTCTAAAAACAAAAGAGCAGGAGCAGACGTTATTCAAAAAAGGAAGTCTTCTGTAACGAAACAGACGGTTGTATTTCATAATAATGAGTAGCGGCTGTGATTCTGCAGTCACATTCATCTGTAAATATGACTGTAAAGGATTAATTGTACTGAAAGTCTGTCCTTCAGAAAATCCAGCATGCAAGTCTTCAATCAGCGGCAGTGAATAGTGCCTGGACATAATACTAGGTTAATAGTTATTTTAAAATCTCCACATTTTCTTACTGAACCATCACATTTCAATACAGGAACAATCAGTGTTGCCTAATCATTTGTAGTAACTGCTTCAATGAATCCTGTTTGAACTAGTTTTTCTAGTTCTTCATCTTTTGGCCAAGTAGCATATGGTACGGTTCTAGATTAAACATTTTGGTGTACTGTTGAGCTTGTTTTTTAAATGCACTTCAACTCCAGTCGTTCAGCCTTGTGAATCTTCAAACACCTTCTCATATTTCACCAGAGGTTGTTGCAATTTGCTCTTTGAATCCACTAGTTGATTTACTTCTTCCCAGTTGAGCCTGAACCTTGCCAAACATGCTCTACCAAATAGAGCAGGAACATTTCTATGGACGTGAAGAGGCAACTCTGCCATCTGCCCATTTGCTTCTACTTTCAACATAATGCATCATTTTAATGGCACTACCTCTTGTAAGGGATGGATTAATTCTGTCCACTGTGAGGATATTTGGCAATCTTCCAGTCCAGGATGTTGACTGGGATATAAAGCGCCAAGTGTTCAAACTCAGGCGTTATCTAACTATTTACAACTATTTACAACTATTTACAACTATTTACAGAAATCAACCATGATTGAATGGTGGAGTGGACTCGATGGGCCGAATGGCCTTACTTCCACTCCCATGTCTTATGGTCTTATGGTCTTATCTTTCTGACTTTTCCAGCTGCTTATCTCTCCTGGGCTTACTTATTCCACAGCATAACTTTGAGGCCCTTCTGCTTGTTCATTGGTCTTCACCTCGGACCTGAGTCGCGACAGGTGCCAGGAGCTAAATCTCAAGACTGCCATTGACACTGGGGTCCCCAGTGAAATGATGGGTGGGAGATTCTTGTGTTATATTCTTATCTTATATTATATTCGTCTATCATATTATTCTTATCAATAAAGTAGAGTAGACAAGCGTCTGTCATTGTTTTCTTGATCACATTGTGTCCAAATCACAAAAATCCTTGGAGTAATCCAAGACACCTCTTGAGTGTATGTCCATAGGATCACATAGGAGTACATCAGAGACATGGTTGTCCCTTGCAGCCTTGTTCCTTGTTGTATCCATTTTGTGGATGTTTGCTCTAGCCCACTATCTGTGGAGCTTCTTTTGCTGCTAGCTCCATAGATGCGACAACTTCCACAGCAGTTTTGTGAGTTAAATCGCTTACAGTAAGCAGCTTCTTCTGAATAGCTTCACCACAGAATCCACAAATCAACCTATCACAAAGCGTATCATCAAGTGTTGCACCAAGTTTGCGATATTTTGCTAACCTTCTTAAACTCACTACAAATTGTGAAACACTTGCACCTTCTTCCTGACTATGGCGGTGGAACCAAAACCCTTCTGCAATCAATAATGAGCTAGGAGACAAATGCCCCTCTAAAATCTTCGAAGTAGGTCTTTTCTTCACCTGACATATGTGTGTGTGTGCGAGTCTAGTCCTGGAAATCTTCCTTTGCTCCCAATGCCTTCTTACTATTTTTGTTGACGAATTTCTTCTTCAGCAATTCTTCTTGCCGCAATCCTTATCGCCAGTTTTCTCCTTTGTTATGAATCTTTGTTTGCCGCAAAGAGAACCATATGGAAGTCCCCACATTCTGTATTATTTTAAGCATGATGAGAGGTCTATTAAGAGATTTTGCCCATACATTTTAAGATAATTTGTGATTCGGACACAATGTAATCAAGAGAACAACAACAGAAGTTCATCTACTTTACTTTATTGATATGAATAATATGATAGAAGAATATAATACAAGAATGATAGAAGATAAGAAGCCCATTATATGATGCTTTACCAGCAGAGATGTATTCCTGATGCATTACACATTTGGACATGGACTTCTTCGGTATCCAAGGAGTCGTAAATGGTGCTGGACACTGTGCAATCATTAGCAAATATCCCACTTCTGACCTTATGATGGAGGGAAGGTTATTGATGAAACAGGTGAATATAGTTGGATCTAGGGCACTACCCTGAGGAACTTCTGTAGTGATGTCCTGGAGCTGAGATGACTGACCTCCAAGAAAGAAAACCATCTTTGTGTCGAGTACGACTCCAACCAGAAGAGAATTTCACCCCTGATACCCATTTACTCCAGTTTTGCAAGGCCTCCTTGATGCCACACATTCAAAAGTTAACTTGACGTCAAAGGCAGTCACTCCCAACTCACCTCTGGAGTTCAGCTCTTTTGTCCATATTTGAACCAAGACTGTAATGAGGTCATGAGCTTAGTGACCCTGGCGGAACCCAAACTAAGCGTCCATGAACAGGTTATTGCTAAGCAAGCGCTGCTTGATAGCACTGTTGATGGCCCCTTCCATCACTTTAATGATGATTGAGAATAGCCTGATGGGGTGGTAATTGTTGTGGTTTGATTTGTTTGATTTTTGCGTACAAGAGTATTTTTTGAGTCATCGGTTAGCTGAGGTCTGTATAAAAGACAGACAGACAGCGCACACAGTAAGCTAGCACTTTTCCAGGAGACACATCCGGAGTGAGACTCATCCAGAGTGGGGATTGAAACTTGGTAATTTGGTGCAGTGAGGTAATTCGGTGCAGAGTGTGAGGAGGTGCTTTTTAACCCTGGTAAGTGACTGGTAAGTAGTCTCTTTTTTCTTTTCATTGTCTAATTTATTTATTTTTATTTTGAAATTCTAGTTGTTTAAGTTTACCAAGGGTTTAAGACATGGCAGGAGATCCCAGACCCGTGTCATGCTCCTCGTGTGCGATGTGGGAGCTCAGGGACAAGTCCACTGTCCCTGGCTCCTTCACGTGCAAGAAGTGTGTTCAGTTGCAGCTCTTGTTAGACCGCTTGACGGCTCTGGAGCTGCGGATGGACTCACTTTGGAGCATCCGCAATGCTGAGGAGGTCGTGGATAGCACGTTTAGCGAGTTGTTCACACCGCAGGTGAAGGTTACTGAGGGAGATAGAAAATGGGTGACCAAAAGAAAGAGCAAGAGTAGGAATTTTTTTTTTTTCCAATTAAGGGTCAATTTAGCGTGGCCAATCTACCTACCCTGCACATCTTTGGGCTGTGTGGGTGAATCCCATGCAGACACGGGGCGAATGTGCAAACTCCACACGGACAGTGACCTAGGGCCTGGATCAAACCCGGGACTAACCACTGCACCACCATGCCACCTTTCAGTTTCCTATCCCTGTAAATGGGCCATCCACAAATGGTGCATCACATTGAAGCATCTTGCATCAATTCTGGGAAGGCGTCCCGCCTGGCCATAGTGGCTTTTGGCCAACGGGTCTGGTCCCGATGGTGTTCGGACCAGGGCAGGCTCCCAGGGCTCCCAGTGCTATGTGCCAGAATGAGGGGCATCCTCTGCTGTTTACCCCCATCCCTGACATCCCCTGGAGCTCCCTTCTCCGCACTCTCCCATGGGAGGGAGATCTCAACGTCCTTCTTCAGCTCCAGCAAAGGTTTGGTCAACAATTTCCGCTGGATCGCCATATTGTTGACTCTGCATGCAAGACAGTCCTATAACATCTCCGGTAGGGATGGGCCATAATCGCAAACCTCAGCCAATTTTCGTAAACGCTTCAAAAACTCAGTAATGGACTCCTCTGGGGCCGTCTTGGCCATAGTAAGTCAGTACCTCTATATGATAACCAACGGCTTGGGGTCGTAGTTAGTGCCATTAGCTCTTTGAACGTTTGTGAATATGAGGCAGCAGGATATGTCAGGCCCTTTATAATGCTGAAAGTGGGGACCTCACCGTCGATCAGAATAATTACCGTCTAGCAATCATTCCCAACGGTAATGTCCAGTCCTCCACACCTACATTGAAAACATTGAGTCTGTCAAAGATGGCATTTTCAAAATGGGGCAAACCTTAACCCTTCGCAAAGAAAAGCGGCCGTTCTCCAATAGTTAGCAGCTGCCAAATGAACATTGTCCATTTATCGTGGTTACCTGATGTCAATCAACAGGCTGCAATACTTTCCTGAGACTTCACCTCGAACAACCAAATAAAGAGCAACCCACTATTAGAGACTGGTGAATGCTCCACAGGGATACTGGAAATGTCAGAAACCAGTGTTGTGTAAACACAATACAGCACACACAAATAATAACATTCCTCAACACAAGGTTTTAGCTTCACAATTACCTCATTATTCCAGGGTTCTGTGTAAGAATCCCATGTCAACATCTGCATGTTAGACAGTTTCTTCACTCCCATATTCAGTAATTGTGATCATGTAACTCAAACATCAATTTTAAAATGATCGCCATCACCAAATGTTGAATGTAGCTGTGTGCCCTGCAAATTTTTTTGCACTATCCCTAATTCCCAACAGAAATTAATACAGTGACTAATTTGTAAAAACATTGTGCAAACGTGCCTGATGTGCCAGTTCGTGTGCAATTATTGCAGAAATGCTTGATTTTTCAATTAATTTCATCTTTGGATGATATAACAATGAATCCTGTTTGAACATCAGCAGACCCCAGTTTTCCATTGCCGCTGATCCGTAGTCAGGCAATGCCATTATATCTAAAAGGATAAGAACATAATGAGTCAGTTATAATGCAAAGCCATGTCATGAGTTACAGCACACAATAGCCTAGCATGTGGTCTAAGCCATGTCCATGTTTCAAGTGTAAAATTGGATCTAATATGGCGGGAAGCATATGGTCCAAATTTAATCATTTTGGTAAAGGCATATATAGTAAATTCCAAAGCCGCATGCCTGAAACAAGCATTAGGCCCTTTGCAAATGAAAATAAAAAGCCAAAAATATGTTTGAGGCCTCTTTTGCAAGCTTGGTCTATTGTGAATGCAGCTGGCACCAGATGTGTTGCATTCTGAAACATCTATATTCAGCTTATCCAGTGCAGGCCATCATCAGAAATGAATTTTCTAAAAGAAAAATGACTTGCAAGTGGGAAGGAGGGGGTGGATTCTCCCTTGCCCAATGCCGGTATTGGGATTCCCGATTGGGCAGAGAATGGAGCGTCAAAGGGAAAAATGGATTTGGCGCCGGGTGCCAAACCCATTGCAATGCTCTGATCCTCCCTCTAAGTCCCTCGCCACATCAAAAGGAGCTAGGTGCTTTCACTTCCACTTTTTCTCACCGGAAAGCCCTTAAATTGTTTTGACGTGGTGAAGACCTCTCAATCATAGCTAGATGTTTATAAACATTGTGGTTAGCTTCTAAACAGGGTACTTGAGATGCAGTCAAGCATGCAGGAAAATGTAAATAAACAGTTCAGACACCTGGCTGTGTGGAAGCTATTACCCTGTCAGTTAAAGCCCATTAAAAGCTATTTCTCTTTGAGAGTGATTAGAAGCCTTGCAAATCAAAGGATCGTAGGCTGTTTGAAGCCTTGTGATGTAGTTTGGCTTTCTATTAAGCAACAGCTGCTGCTTTCAACACTTCTGTCTGAGACAGCACATATAAGGAGCTGGGAAGTGAAAAAACAGTGATTTTCACTCTTTCCGCCTGGACTGCTCTTTAGTTTCCAAGCAGGGTGATTGATTGGGAGGGGGGGGGGGGTCTTAGATGCAGTCTCTGAGATGTGAGATGGGGGACTTTGCGATGGGGGTCTCTGATGGGTGGGATCTCTGATGGATGGGGTCTCTGATCGGGAGACAGAAGGGAGGGGCTCGAAGGGTGCTGGGGGTTGGAGTGGGCAGGATTTGCATTGTGGGGGGCCCTCTGATGAATCTTTGGGGCACCAAAGTTAAATACCTGCCCGCTTGATACACCACGGGGCCCACCACTTCAGGGCCACACTTTAAATATGAGCACCAGTGCACGCACACAAGAATCCCAGCCGAGCGGCCTGAAGCATCATGGGGGCATGGAGGGTCAGGCTTCCAGTGCGTTAATCGGATGCAAATGGGTTCAAAGAACAAAGAACAAAGAAAAATTACAGCACAGGACCAGGCCCTTCAGCCTTCCAAGCTTGCTCCAATGCAGATCCTCTATCTAAAACTGTCGCCTATTTTTTAAAGATCTGTATCCCTCTGCTCCCTGCCCATTCATGTATCTGTCTAGATACATCTTAAATGACGCTACCATGCCTGCCTCTACCACCTCTGCCAGCAATGCATTCCAGGCACCCACCACCCTCTGTGTAAAGAACTTTCCACACATATCTCCCTTAAACTTTTCCCCTCTCACCTTGAACTCGTGCCCCTCTAGTAATTGAGTCCCCCACTCTGGGAAAAAGCTTCTTGCTATCCACCCTGTCTGTACCTCTCATGATTTTGTAGACCTCAATGAGGTCCCCCCTCAACCTCCTTCTTTCTAATTAAAACAATCCTAATCTACTCAACCTTTCTTCATAGTTAGCACCCTCCATACCAGGTAACATCCTGGTGAACCTCCTCTGCACCTTCTCCAAAGCATCAACATCCTTTTGGTAATGTGGAGACCAGAACTGGACGCAGTATTCCAAATGTGGCCAAAACAAAGCCCTATACACCTGTAACATGACCTGCCGACTCTTGTACTCAATACCCCTTCCGATGGTGGCAAGCATGCTGTATGCCTTCTTGACCACTCTATTGACCTGTGCAGCCACCTTCAGGGTACAATGGACCTGAACACCTAGATCTCTCTGTACATCAATTTTCCCCAGGGCTCTTTCATTTACCGTATAGTTCACTCTTCAATTGGATCTTCCAAAATGCATCACCTTGCATTTGCCCGGATTGAACACCATCTGCCATTTCTCCGGCCAACTCTCCAATCTATCTATATTCTGCTGTATTCTCTGACAGTCCCCTTCACTATCTGCTACTCCACCAATCTTAGTGTCATCTGCAAACTTGCTAATCAGACCACCTATACCTTCCTCCAGATCATTTCTGTACATCACAAACAACAGTGGTCCCAGCATGGATCCCTGTGGAACACCACTGGTCACAGTTCTCCATTTTGAGAAATTCCCTTCCACCACTACTCTCTGTCTTCTGTTGCCCAGCCAGTTCTTTATCCATCTAGCTAGTACACCCTGGACCCCGTGAGACTTCACTTTCTCCATCAGTCTACCTTGGGGAACCTTATCAAATTCCTTACTGAAGTCCATGTATATGATATCGACAGCCCTTCCCTCATCAATTAACTTTGTCACTTCCTCAAAGAATTCTATTAATTTGGTAAGACATGATCTTCCCTGCACAAAACCATGTTGCCTATCACTGATAAGCCTATTTTCTTCCAAATGGTAATAGATCCTATACCTCAGCATTTACTCCAACAGCTTCCCTACCACTGACGTCAGGCTCACCGGTCTATAATTACCTGGATTATCCCTGCTACCCTTCTTAAACAAGGGGACAACATTAGCAATTCTCCCATCCTCTGGTACCTCACCCGTGTTCAAGGATGCTGCAAAGATATCTGTTAAGGCTCCAGCTATTTCCTCTCTCACTTCCCACATAACCTGGGATAGATCCCATCGGGACCTGGGGACTTGCCCACCTTAATGCCTTTTAGGATACCCAACACATCCTCCCTCCTTATGCCGACTTGACCTACAGTAATCAAACATCTATCCCTAACCTCAACATCCGTCATGTCCCTCTCCTCGGTGAATACCGATGCAAAGTACTTGTTAAGAATCTCACCCATTTTCTCTGACTCCTGGTCTGTTTGTGTCTCTGGCCCTCTCTTCCTTATTACAAAATGATCCATTTTAAATTTTACAGTTCTGTTGCTTGTTTGCTGCTGGCAAAATGAAGGAATCGCAATCGCGTCCAGAGTACTTGATATCAGTGTTCAGGGCGGCATGAACTGCTCTCTGTCATCGCTTCAGGCAGGAAGACTGCATTGAATTAAAAAGAAATCTCCTCCTGGGTCAGCGCACTGACGTTAGGAATCGGCTCCTGCAGCCATTGTGCATTAATTCCCGCGATTGGGAATGCTTCGATGGATGGCTCCGCGACCCTCCCGACACCCGCCCACGACCCACTCGCTGGTCGAGACCCCGACTTTGAAAATGACTGCCCTATGTGTTGCACCCGTGCCAACATAATTGGTGTCTACCTTTCTGGCCTTACAGGCCATAACCCTATATCTAGGTGGATCTCCAAGCAGTGGTATATCAGGAGTGGAGGCCACCTGCTGCGTATTCCCGTCCTGTAACCTGGGTCCCATTTGCCGGCCATTCTTTGGAGCGACCGGGCCTGGACGGGCCCGGCAGTCACTTGGGTGTCCCAGCTGGTGTGGTACCACACTGTTCTGCCCGCTCAGGTGCGCCAGAGACTAAGGGGGCATAGGGGAAGTCTGAAGGGGTGTGGTGTTCTGGCACCTCCCCTGCAGGGAGCACCGGCACGGGCCCCATCACTTCCTCCTACTCAGGGTGCCCAATGGCCCCGGGCTTCTCTAAAGGATGGAGATGTGGCTAGACTGAACCCCTGGGTCTCCCCAGGGGACTACCACTGCCAGTCCTGCCAGAGTAGAGGCCCACTCTCGTCTTGACCAGGGCTCTACATGCTCGCGGCCATGGAGCACAGGGACTGGGCCACCTCCCTCTGGGAGGCTCCGTCAGCCAGCAGCCAGCCATAACCCACTGTGATTGGGCCAAGCTCTGGAGGGCCACTCCAATGTCCAGGTGGCTCTGAACATAGTTGTGATAGGGCAGCCCTGTCCTGTGGCTCGGCCACTGCCGGCACACAGTGCCCCTGGCCTTGGGCATCCTGAGCCATTGTCAATATCTTTGCCTCCAGAGCTTCCACCACTGACAACAACCATGCAGTGTTGGCCTGGACAGCACAGCACCACCTCCTGCCCCATGGAGGCAGTTGGACTCCTCCAACTGCACCTCAAGGCACTGGATAGTTCCTGGCAGTCCCTCATATAGTCGCTGGTTATGTGTCAGCATCTCTATTATCGATAGGACCGCCTTCCCAGAAGCCTGAGTCCCACCTTGGACGGCAGCTAATCCCTGGGGTCGGGCCATCTATCAACTGTCTGCCCCCTAGGGGGTTCCTACCTCCACCTGATGTACCGCTATACCCAACTGTTGTGCACCAGACGATACCCCAGGAGCCTCTTCACAACATGGCCAACCGAGGTGAGTGTCTCTGGGATGGTGGAGGGTTTTGGGGACAGCTGTGACGGTAAGTCGGTGTCGTCCCCGGAATGATGCTCCAGGGGGTGTCCCGGGCTGATGTTTGGGGGCTCTGTTCACCAGTCATTGCTGTTTCATCGCTGGAATCTGCCTGGGGCTGGGATTGTGGCGGGGGACACTAGAAGGGCCCGTCTCATCACCAGGTGATCCTGTAAGACATAATACATGACACATGATTGGATCACGGATTGGGGTGGTGGGTGGTGTGGGGGGAGTGTCGTGGTGTGTGGGTGATAAGGGGGTGGTGTGGGAGTGATGAGGGGTGGTGAGGGGGTTGTGCGAGTGATGTGGGGATGGTGAGGGGGTTGTGTGGGCATGGTGTGGGGTGGTGAGGGGGTGGTATGGGAGTGCTGAGGGGGTGGTGAGGGTTTGGTGAAGAGGTGGTGTGGGAGTGGTGAGGGGGTGGGCAGGGGGTGATGTGGGTGGTGAGGGGGTAGTGTGAGGGTGGGGAAGGGGGTGGTGAGGGGAGTGGTGTGAGCGTGATGAAGGGGTGGTGCGGGTGGTGAGGGGGTAGTATGGGGGTAATGCCACATGTGCCACAGGGACCCTGCAACCCAACTTGGCTCTCCATTGCTGATCTCCACCTCGGTGACTTCCCTCTTTCCAGACCCACCGGCCAAGTCCAGTGCCCGCTGCTTCACGATGGTGAGGGGCCGCAGGTCTGGTGATCCCCCTCCAGTCTTCATTCTCACTCTGCGGTTATGCACACCTTCTCCTGGCGGGGGGAGTCACAAAATGCACAGTGTTAGGCAGTCGGATGCTTGCAGTACAGTGGCTGGGCAGCTGGTGGTCTTTGTGGCCAGGGCATCCGGCCATGGCGGGCGGTATGTGTGCTGGAATATGGTTTGGGGTGGGGTGCGAGCAAGTGGATTTGGTCGCCCTCCGGGTCGGGAGGGGAGGGTGGGGGTTGGGATTATGGGGGAGTGGGATGGGCTTTGGTGTCAGGAACACGGTATTGCCTTCTCACCCTGGCTGCCCTGAGGAGGTTGTGCATCTTCTTCAGGTACTACTGTCCGATCCTGGTGGTGGGACCCACAGCACTCATGGCCTCTGCCACCTGTGTCCAGGCCTGGTGTTGTGATGTACCACGGCAGGTGGCAGCCTCCTTCCCACCCCCTCCCCCGGGAAACAGGGTGGCCTGCCTCTCCACGGCGTCCAGCAGGGTCTCGAGTATTGCGTCCGCAAACCGGGGTGCCGCTCTTTGTGTTGCCATCTTGTTGGCTGGGATGAGTGTTGGTGGGGAGTGGAGTGCTTATCTGCGGCTGCAGCTTGTCAGCCTCTCGAGTGGTAATCCCGACCCCTGTTGAATCAGACACTGATTTTCATTGGAATCAGTTGAGTTCCATGTGGTGCTGGCGTTGGCCCATTAACGGATCATGAATTGCTCCAGGACTGATGCTAATCTAATGTGGTAGAAGTATACCGATTCAGTCCCGGTGTCAACACTTTATGAAACGGAGAATGCCGTCGGTTGTTCCTGTCCATAACCATCAGGTTAAAGCCGAGAACTTCGAGTAGGAGTCAGATTTGACTAATTTTGATGAGACCCAGGAGATAAAATGGATTGGACATTACTTTTTACACAAAACCCTGGAATACTGAAACAATTGTGATTGTATAATGCACTTTATATTTTTTAATTTTGAGTATCTTTGCACACACTGCTTTTCCCTTTGAGGAACAGCGGAGGAGTTATGGAAGGATTCCCAATAATAGATAGAGACAGACAGATAGAATTAATCAAGTCACTTTAGTTTATGCTGCAGCTCTGGCCTTAGTCAGAATTATGAGTGATATAAATATAAGATAAGTGACTTACCTAATTTGGGGAGGGGGTAACTCAGATTATAATACTCTTCAAAGTATGCAAGTATTGGACCTGTTACGTTTAATGCAAAGTCAGCTTCACCTTTTGATATGCTTGCTTTATCTGCCCAAACACGAATCTGAAAAAGTCATTGAATTTACAGTAAAATATCTATAAGTAACTTTTAATAAAAATTTTGAATTCATAATAAAACTTAGGAAAATTTCCTTTCTGGGGCAGCAGGGTAGCATGGTGGTTAGCATAAATGCTTCACAGCTCCAGGGTCCCAGGTTCGATTCCCGGCTGGGTCACTGTCTGTGTGCAGTCTGCACGTCCTCCCCCTGTGTGCGTGGGTTTCCTCCGGGTGCTCCGGTTTCCTCCCACAGTCCAAAGATGTGCGGGTTAGGTGGATTGGCCATGCTAAATTGCCCGTAGTGTCCTAATAAAAGTAAGGTTAAGGGGGGGGGGGGGGGTTGTTGGGTTACGGGGAAAAGGGTGGATACGTGGGTTTGAGTAGGGTGATCATGGCTTGGCACAACATTGAGGGCCGAAGGGCCTGTTCTGTGCTGTACTGTTCTATGTTCTATGACTTATGTAATTCTTTGTTCTTATTGATTGATTTGCTATCTCTATTAATTCGAACTTGTCACACGGCAGGGACTGCACTTCAAAATTATTTTATTTGTTGGAAATTGCTTGGAGGTCCGGATGTTGTGGCAGTCAATATTGCACAGAATTACACAGGATGTACAGGATAGAACATACAGCACAGAATATACAACACAGGATATACAACGCAGGATATACAGCACAGGATATACAGCACAGGATATACAGCACAGGATATACAGCACAGAATATACAACACAGGATATACAACACAGGATATACAGCACAGGATATACAGCGCAGAAAGATGTTAATGGAGCAATTATTGCAAGGGGAATGGAATATTAAAGTAGAAATGTTTTACTGCATCTATTTTACTGCAGCTGTACAGGGTACTGGTAACACCACATCAGGAATACTGTGTATAGTTTCCTTATTGGAAAAAATAAATAATTGTGCTGGAAGCGGAACCAAGAAAGTTCACTTGGCTCATCCCTATGATGAAGGACTTATCCTGTAAAGAAAGGTTCACCAGGTTAGGCCAATATCCACAGGGGTTTAGAAGAATAGCAGGTGATCATATTGAAACATTCAAGATTCTGAGGGGACTTGATAGAATAGGTATAGGGACGATGTTTTCATTTGTGGGGGAGACTCGAACTGTGGCACGCAGTTCAAGAATAAGAGATTAAGACTGAGTTGAGGAGAATTCTTTTCCCTCAGGAGGTCAGTGGTAAGTGGGATTATCTTCCGCTGGGAATGGTGGAGGCTGTTTCATTGATTTTATTCAAAGCTGAGTTAGACAGATTTTTGATAGGGAGTCAAGGGGTATGGAGGCAGACAGGAAAGTGGAATTGAGACAACAGCCAAATCAGCCATAATCTTATTGAATGACAGAGCAAGTCTGAAACGCCAAATGACCCATTCCTCCTCTACAATCCTCTGTTCCTATTTTCCTAAATCTTTAAAGGGGAGAAGTTTTAAAAACCTTGAAGCTCAGAATCTCCTTTTGCCAGTTCATTGTTACAGTTCCAATGAGCTGGACAGTTCTAATGAGTTTAAGATTTTTTATGCACATTCATGCATTCAAGGGCATCTAACCTCCAATGGTGTCCTAAAAGACTACCTTACATCCCAAATGTCACTTAACTATCAACGGGATGAACTGGGACATATCCAAAAGAGTCCTCTACTTCTCCAAACAACTCTAACAGCTTTAGGCTTTCCCTTAGCAGGCCTAAAGTGCACATACCATCAGCAAAAATCAGATTAGCCTGAGGGAGCTGCACTTTAACATGTGTAGCTCCCGCCATGAACCACAGATACACATGTTCCAGCCCGCCCCCATTCCCCAATGAAAATGGTAGGTGTTATGTTCAGGGTCAGGACTTCTGGATTTGACCCTCTGCAGCCAGCTTCGTAACAATGAAGAGGCTCTCTGTCTTTACAACAATTCAGGACATAAGTATTAAATCATCTCTAAGTCTTCTCTTTTCTAAAGGAAAGGTCCTCAACCTTTTCAATCTTTCCCAAAAAGATTTAACCTCTCAGTTCTGACCTCATTCTCTTAAATCATTTTTGCACTTTCCTTGTTCCTTTCTACTGAATAAAAGACTTGCATTTATGACCTCAGGGTGCCTCACATTGCTTAACAGCCAAATAATTATTTTTGAAGTGTCGGCACTGTTACAATGTAGGGAACGTGGCAGACAATTTGTGCACAGCAAGGTTCCACAGACAATATGATGATGGACAGGTAATCTGTACTTTTAATGTTGATTGAGGAATGAACATTAGCCAGATACCCAGGGACTCTGCTTCAAAATTGTGTCATGGGATCTTTTATGATCACCTGAGAGGGCTTGGTTTAATGTATCACCAGAAAGACAGGAATGTCGCATTCCCTCAGTACTGAACTCGGTTTCAGCTTAGATTTTTGTGCTTTAGTACGGACAGCAGATTGTGCACAATTCTATCAGTGTGGCCTGACCATGTTCCTACGCAACATAGCTTCACTAATTTTGAATTCTACATCTCTAGAATTAATAATAATAATAATCTTTATTTGTGGCACAAGTAGGCTTACATTAACGCTGCAATGAAGTTACTGTGAAAATCCCCTAGTCACCACATTCTGGCGCCTGTTCGGGTACACGGAGGGAGAATTCAGAATGTCCAATTCACCTAACAAGCACATATTTCGGGATCAGTACAGCTAGCATTATAATTGCTTTGCTGACCTTTGATGCTGCCTTTAATTATTTACCTATATCCCAATTGATCTTGCTACCCCTCTTATCCATTTAGTTTCTTATTTTCTAAGATATGGTCGTTCTTTCTATTTTTTTCTACCAAAATTCATCCTCTCAAATTTATCAAAATTCAAGTTCACTTGCATTTGACTGCCCAGTATTCAAGGTTCCTAAAAAATGTTGCATTTTTCCTGAATGCCAGCTGTGCCCCGCAGTTTAATATCGTAGATAAAAATTGATGTTGAGTTACCTGTTCCCATGTACAGGTCATTAATGTAAATTACTAATCATTTGTGGTCCAGCACTGATTCTTGTGGAAGAATACTTTCTACCTTCTTCCAATCTGGATAGCTACCCTTTAAATAATAAGAATAATCTTTATTGTCACAAGTGGGCTTATACCAACACTGCAATGAAGTTACTGTGAAAATCCGCTAGTCGCCACATTCCAGCGCCTGTTCGGGTACACAGAGGGAGAATTCAGAATGTCCAATTCATGTAACAGCATGTCTTTCGGGACTTGTGGTAAGAAACAGGAGCAACCGGAGGAAACCCACGCAGACACGGGGAGAACATGCAGACTCCACAGAGACAGTGACCCAAGCCGGTGATCGAACCTTGGACCCTGGAACGGTGAAGCAACTGTGCGAACCACTGTGCTACCGTGCTGCCAACCAATACCTTCACCAATACTCGTGCTTTGTTTATTTGAACCCCAATTAGTTATCCTTTTCGCCATTTTCTCCCTGGCTCCATGTGCATTAATCTCTATCAATCTACCCTTTTTATTCTTTTTTAAGTTTTCCTCAAAATGGCTTCCATTAAAAAGCTGCTGAACTAATTCAGAAACATGTATTTCCATTCATCTAATTTGATTTAAATGTATCATTTATCTGGCAGAGGTAATTTCTGACACAAAAAACATACAAATAATCCTCATAGAAATATACCACTGTCATTGATAGTTACCTCTATGCCGTTGTAAGTTGTGTTAACGTAATCATAATCACAAATAGCAAAAGCAGTTACATAGGTAGACATCTTCACACTGGTGTTAAATGTTGTAACCTTCCATTTACCATCCTTGTCCAGTCTTTCAGAAACATCTAAAAATTTAAAACATTCAAGTTGAGTCGTTTCCTATTACTTCTGCACTGGTGTAAAAGCTGGCAATATACAAACTGTTATACATCTGTTAGTACTCATAGGTTTGGTCTCGGGCAGACTTATTTTTTTAAAGGAAATGCCTGACTTTGCAGCAGGTGTGATGGAAACCTGGGGTTTTTATGATGTTCTGAAGGAATTTGTGGTTGCTTAATCCAAAACAGAAATACACTGATAATAAATTAGCTATTATTACAATGATAGCATGTCAACCGGTACACCAGATGTTGACATGAGAGTGGCGGGGTGGTGGGGGCAGGGTTGGGGTGAGGGAAGGTGGAGAGTTAAAGATTATCCTAGCAACAGTGAGCGTGTTTGTGATTGACCCATTTACAAACAAGGCCTTGGGGCTGAAACTCAAAGTTCTGCCAACAGAAGCTTCCAGACTGTAACTTTTATAACAACAAGGGAAGGTCAACTGTTGCAGTAAGGTTGGAGGTTGCTGATGCACACAATGCGTATTACATAGATAAGACACTCAGAATTAGTCTAGAGATTATCAGATAAAGGAATGTGCTATAAGAGAATCAATTGAAGGGAAAAGGGAAAACTCCAGTTTGCTAAGTGTGGTGATATGATTTGCATACCTGTCTGCCATTGGGGCAGAACACCGGCTTACCATTGGCCCTGGTCGGTCATGTGCCTCTCGACCGATTGGTCGAGAGACTGAGTTAACCACGCCTCCATTGCCGAGGTATAAATAGTCAAACGCCCGGCGGTCGTCCATTTTATTGTAGACGATCGCAGGGCTATGTTCTAGTTTATTAAAGCCTGACTTTTGTAAAGCAACTCGTCTCTCGTACAATTGATGGCACATCAATTTAATAAACTACAACTTTGAAGATGGAGTTCCGGTTCAAGCCCGAATGCCTCCGCATCAGCCCGCAAACTCCGAACTCTGCAGAACTTTTCCAACTTTGGCTGACATGCCTCGAAGGATACCTGGCATCTACAACCACCCCCCCCCACCGTGGCACAGAAGCTGCACGTCCTCCACTCCAGCGTGGGTATCGACGCCTATGCAATAATCAAAGAAGAAACGGATTATGATGAAGCAATACTAAAGCTAAAGGGACAATTCATTAAACCAGTCAACAGGGTATTCGCCCGACATCTGCTGGCCACCAGACTGCAGCTCCCCGGTGAGTCACTAAACCAATTTTACCGGGCCCTCGCTACCCTGGGGAGGAATTGCTCCTGCGTCGCAGTCTCAGCTACGGAGCACATGGAACTACTGATCAGAGACGCTTACGTGGCTGGGATACAGTCCCCCGCTATCCGCCAGCGGATGCTGGAGACGACCTCAGCTTAACTGAGGCACGGACTCTCTCCACCTCCCTGGAGGTCGCCGATCAAAACGCCCGCGCCTATGACCCCAGCCAGGCCTCCTGGCACGCTTCCCCACCGCCATCTGCCGCTCCCGACCTCCCTCAGGCCTGTGCCGCGGGACGCCCCGACAAGTTCACTGGGCCCCGCTGCTACTTTTGCGGGTTCGCGAAACGGCCGCGCTGCCCAGCCAGCTCCGCCCTCTGTAAGAGCTGCGGGAAGAAGGGCCACTACTCCACGGTCTGCCAGGCCAAAACGGTGGCTGCGGCTCTTCTGGACGCCACGCAACACTCTCCCCCCCCCCGTCCCCGGGCCCCTGCGACCGGCCTGTGCGCCTCTCTCTCCCCCGGACCCTCCCGATCCCCTCTTAGCCATCGCGCAATACTCTCCCCCCCCCGCCCCAGGACCCCGCGCCTGGCCTGCTCGCCTCTCTCTCACCTCCGGGGCCACTCCAGCGCACCGAGCTCCTCCCAGCTCGCGCCCCGGCGGCCGACCTGCGCGCCTCTCCGGGCCCTCCCGGTCCCTGCCTAACCGCCGCGCGAGTCTTCCCCCCCCCGCCCCCGGGCCCCGGCACCCAACCTGCATGCCTCTCCGGGCCCTCCCGGTCCCTGCCTGCCAGCCGCGCGAGTCTCCCCCCCCCCCGCCCCCGGGCCCCCGCGCCCGGCCTGCGCGCCTCACCTCCCCCGCTCGCAGCCGCTCCACTCGGCTCGCCGGCACCACTAGCCCCGCCCCCAGCGACCACGAGGGCCCCATGGGCGCCACCATCTTGGGGCGCTGACTCCACGTGCGGGTCCTGGGCGCCGCCATCTTGGGGCGCCGACTCCACGTGCGGGTCCTGGGCGCCGCCATCTTGGGGCGCCGACTCTACGTGCGGGTCCTGGGCGCTGCCATCTTGGGATCCCGACCCCACGTGCGGTTCCTGGCCACTGCCTTCCGGGACTGGCACGCAAGGTTCTTCCAGCATCGACTCGGATGGCGACGATGGATACGGATTTTCTCCACGACTCGCGGCCATTCAGCTCGACCAGTCACGTCCACGCATGCTCGCCAAAACGACAACGCTGATCCACCTCAACGGCCATGAAACGGGCTGCCTGCTCTACTCCGGGAGCACGGAAAGCTTTGTTCACCCTGACACGGTAAGACGCTGCGCGCTCCCTGTCCATCCGGTAAAACACAAAATCGGGTTAGCCTCAGGTTCGCACTCCGTCCACATCACCGGGTGCTGCATCGCGGACCTCACGGTCCAGGGGAAGGTTTTTAAAAATTATAAATTCCTTGTCCTCCCTGACCTTTGCGCACCGGCACTCCTAGGACTGGACTTCCAGTGCAACCTGCAGAGCTTGACCTTCTAATTCGGCGGCCCTATACCCCCCCCCCCCCCCCCCCCACTGTCTGAAGCCTCGTGTCCCTCAAAGTGGACCCCCCCTCCTTGTTTGCTAATCTCACCCCCGATTGCAAACCCGTTGCGACACGGGGCAGACGGTACAGCGCCCAGGACCGGTCCTTCATCAGGTCCGAGGTCCAGAGGCTGCTGACGGAAGGGGTCATCGAGGCCAGCAACAGTCCCTGGCGAGCCCAAGTGCTGGTGGTCCGGACTGGGGAGAAAAACCGGATGGTCATCGACTATAGCCAGACCATCAACCGGTTTACGCAACTGGACGCGTATCCTCTCCCCCGTATTTCCACCATGGTAAACGAGATCGCGAAATACAAGGTCTTCTCCACTGTGGACCTTAAGTCCGCTTATCACCAGCTCCCCATCCGCGCGAGTGACCGCAAATACACCGCGTTTGAGGCAGATGGGCGCCTCTACCACTTCCTTAGGGTTCCATTTGGTGTCACAAATGGGGTCTCGGTCATCCAACGGGAGATGGACCGAATGGTCGACAAGTACGGATTACGGGCTACCTTCCCGTATCTTGATAATGTCACCATCTGCGGCCACGACCAGCAGGACCATGACGCCAACCTCCAGCAATTCCTCCAAACCGCTACACTCCTTAACCTCACATACAATAAGGATAAGTGCGTGTTTAGCACCGACCATCTAGCCATCCTCGGCTACGTTGTGCGTAACGGAGTGATAGGCCCCGACCCCGAACGCATGCGCCCCCTGATGGAACTCCCTCTCCCCAATACCCCAAAATCCCTCAAACGCTGCCTGGGGTTCTTCGCATACTACGCCCAATGGGTTCCCAACTACGCTGACAAGGCCTGTCCCCTCATTCAAACCACGACCTTCCCGCCGTCGACAGAGGCCTGCCAGGCCTTTAGCCGCATCAAAGCGGACATCGCAAAGGCCACGATGCGCACCATCGACGAGTCCCTCCCCTTCCAGGTCGAAAGCGACGCATCAGAAGTTGCTCTGGCGGCCACCCTGAACCAAGCGGGCAGACCCGTGGCCTTCTCCTCCAGAACCCTCCAGGCTTCTGAACTCCGCCACCCCTCTGTGGAAAAGGAAGCCCAGGCCATAGTCGAAGCGGTGCGACATTGGAGGAACTATTTGGCCGGCAGGAGGTTTACCCTCCTCACAGACCAACGGTCAGTAGCCTTCATGTTTGATAATGCACAAAGGGGCAAGATCAAGAATGACAAGATCTTACGGTGGCGGATCGAGTTGGCCACGTACAACTATGAGATCTTGTATCGTCCTGGGAAGCTCAATGAGCCTCCTGATGCCCTGTCCCGCAGTACATGCGCCAGCGTGCAGATAGACCGCCTCCACTCCCTCCACGCGGACCTCTGCCATCCAGGGGTGACCCGCCTCTACTATTTCATTAAGGCCCGCAACCTGCCTTTCTCCATCACGGAAGTCAGGACAGTAACCCGTGACTGCCACATCTGCGCAGAGTGCAAACCGCACTTCTACCGCCCCGAGCGCGCACACCTGATCAAAGCATCCCGCCCCTTCGAACGTCTCAGCATTGACTTCAAGGGGCCCCTTCCCTCTAACAACCGCAACATTTACTTCCTGACGGTAATTGACGAATTCTCCCGCTTCCCCTTCGCCATTCCCTGCCCCGACATGACCACATCAACCGTCATTAAGGCACTCCTCTCCGTCTTCTCCCTGTTCGGCTACCCCACGTACATTCACAGCGATCGGGGGTCCTCCTTTATGAGCGACGAGCTGCGTCAATTCCTGCTCAACAGGGGCATTGCCTCTAGCAGGACGACCAGCTATAACCCCCAGGGTAACGGACAGGTCGAGCGGGAGAATGGTACCATCTGGAAGACCATACTACTGGCCCTTCGGTCCAGAGATCTCCCTATTTCCCGATGGCAAGAGGTGATCCCCGATGCCCTACATTCTATCGGCTCACTCTTCTGTACCGCAACTATCAGACACCTCATGAACGTCTTCTTGTTTTCCCCAGGAAGTCATCCTCCGGATCCCCTCTCCCGACGTGTCTGGTCACCCCCGGACCCATCTTGCTCCGGAAGCATGTGCGGGTGCACAAGTCCGACCCGTTAGTGGAACAAGTCCAGTTACTCCACGCTAACCCGCAGTACGCGTATGTGGAGTACCCCGACGGTCGACAGGACACGGTCTCCCTCCGGGACCTGGCACCCGCGGCGTGCGGCCTTCCCCCCCTCCACCACAGACCCCCCCCTGTTTTTTCCCCCCCAGCGCCCCACTCAGGTTCCCCTTTCCCCATCCATGGCGTCTCCAAAGCCAGCTTGGGTGACGGAGACTGTTCAAGGACCATCGCTCCCGGACTCCAGGACGTCAGCGGAACCACCACCATCGGCCGACCTGACGTCAACTCCTCCACTGCGGCGGTCTGCCAGAACGTCACGGGCCACAAAAAGACTGATCGAATCGTTCTAAAGTTCGACAGCTCCATGGACTTTGTGTACATACCGCTTCTTGTCCGGGCCAGTGGGAAGCCCCAAAATTCGATAAAAGAAAGGAGAGAAAATTTTTATCCTCCCGGCTGCTACTCATATCACCAGTTCTCTCCCCCCCCCCCCCCCCCCCCCCCCCCCACCCCGGCTCGCGTTCATACCCCCCCCCCCCCCGGCTTCCTTCTCCGCAAGGGGTGAATGTGGTGATATGATTTGCATACCTGTCTGCCATTGGGGCAGAACACCGGCTTACCATTGGCCCTGGTCGGTCCTGTGCCTCTCGACCGATTGGTCAAGAGGCTGAGTTAACCACGCCTCCATTGCCAAGGTATAAATAGTCAAACGCCCGGCGGTCGTCCATTTTATTGTAGACGATCGCAGGGCTATGTTCTAGTTTATTAAAGCCTGACTTTTGTAAAGCAACTCGTCTCTCGTACAATTGATGGCACATCACTAAGGAAGAATAAAACATAAGTAGTTTTGTCTTTTCATTAGTACAATAAACAGAACATGTCTACATATGCTGTCTGCTGTTAGTACTCTGCTTGTAAATTGCTTTTGTATGCTGAAGTCAAATTATTGTAATCCAACTGACTTTGTTACTACTTAAGTGCATTTAAACTTTTTTTTAACAATATCAGCATTTTTGTGTAATGTTCTGGGCATATGTTTTGCAATAGTGACTGTTTTATTTGTGGGAGTCAAGCCATTGCAACACTAAATATGGGACGGCAAAAACTGCCTCATGCACAAAGACTGCCATGATATTCTTACACAATACTCGAATAGTGAAGTGCATTTTTCAAACTGTCGGTTTCAGCATTAATAAGGAACATATGCGCATCATTGTGTTATCATTAAATGGATTCCGAAAGTTTATGCAGTCTGAAGGGGAATTCACCAGCTTCCATTGTGGGTTGTTATGAGGCCATATTTGGTTGATAGGAGGAGAAAAAGGTCCAGCAGCTTATTGACTAACAATAATTGGCCTGCATGAACATCATTGAACACCTAATCATGGCTCACTGACCCCACTTTTATGCAGCCCAAAGAGCAAGGGCAGGATTCTCCGGTCTGCCAGCCGTGTGTTCCTCAGCGGCGTGCCCTCGCTGGCAGTGGGATTCTCCATTCCCGCCACCTGCCAATGGGATTTCCAATTGTGGCCACCCAACGCCGCAGGGAAACTTGGGGGTGTGGGTACGCTGTCGGAGCAACGGAGAATCCCGCCAGCGGAGAATCCTTCCCCAAGAGCTTGACTTTAGTAAAGGAGAATGCTTTTGCAAATGTGTGGAAGGTGAATGAACTTAGGCAATCCCCAGATTGGAAATAGTCAGAAAGTCAATATCGACTGAGTGATCACGTGACGGAAACATGGGAGTTCTCCCAGAGCATGGGAAGAACACAAGTATGGAGTAGCTGCTCAGCTAGTGAATAAAGTATTGTTTGTACAAGTCCTTCTTTGGCAGTATTTGGGGAACCCAACATTTCTACAGTCAAGCAGCATCTATGGAGAGAAGCAGAGTTTTTTTTAATAAAGTTAAAGTACCCAATTCATTTTTCCAATTAAGGGACAAATTAGAATGGCCAATCCACCTACCCTGTGTTGTGTTATGCTTCTTCATGTAGCATAAGCTGCTTCCTTGATGTATACTCTGACAAAGGAAGGTTCAGACTTGGAGATAGGCTTAACACATTTATTGAACAGTTAACAATTCTCCTCCTTGAGTTTGACTCTCCTGCTAATCTTGCTATAGTAACTCAATCTAACTAACCAGTCTGCCTCAAACAATGCGGTGGGTGTGATGCTCTGATCTTCCCCTGTCCTTCTCACTACGTGTCGCCTGTGGAAAGAGAAAGAGCATGTGTGCCCTGTCCTTTCATAAGGGTTGCCCCCTTGTGGTAGTGTCACCTCTGGGTATCTTGACTACCCATTGGTCGTGTCCTATTCTATGTGTTCATTAGCTGTATGTCTGCATGTAATAACATCTCTGGTGCTCCCTCTAGTATTTACTTAGTTGCAGTGTATTTACATTAACCCCTTGTGTATTTACAGTGATGCATATCACCACACCCTGCACATCTTTTGGATTGTGGGGGCGAAACCCACACAAACAGGGCGAGGATGTGCAAACTCCACACAGGCAGTGACCCACAGCCAGGATCGAACCTGGGACTCAGCGCCATGAGGTAGCAGTGCTAACCACTGTGCCACCGTGCTGTCCCGGAGAGAAGCAGAGTTGACAGGGCCGCTATATCTCACGTGATGCCGAAAATGTGAATGACGACACCGAGATTTTGGTTTACAACCTTCCTAGCCCCCCTCTGTTGATGTGATCAGATTTATGCCCAGGAAGATTGCGAGCCTGATCTGCATGAATTATTATGTAATTCACAGGCATCACGATGCAACGTCTGGCCTTGTTGTATCTTTCCACCTAGCCAGCGTGACATCACACCGGTGTGAATTACTACTGGTCTTTAAAAATGGGAACCTGGTGCCATGTCTGTGACTGACCTCATGGGGCTCAGTAAGTCCATTCACTGGGATTAGTAGGTCTGTTCATGGCTGTCAGTGAATCCATTCACAGGGGTCTGTGAGAGTGGGGATTCCCTGAAGCCATATGGGGGTGCTCTGGCTCTGTGCCATGCAGCCTGGCCAGCTATGCTGGGTGGGCGCCCTCAGTACAATGCTTGTTTGAGCCCCCTCCTTCGGGTGGGAAGGGAAGATGGATGAAGCTGAGGAATTACTTTCCTGTGAGTTTTATTTTGGGGGGATGACAGCAAAGAGCTCCCTGGTGGCTGCCGCTTGAATGATCAGAGTGCCGATTAACACAGCTTAGCACTGAAGGAGGAACCAATTATGCCCAGTTAGTAAACTGAGTTTCACATATGTGATATTGATTGGCCCTCAGGAGTTAACCCTTTGCATGACCATCTCCCCACAGTGCGAAGTCCAAGGTTGAGGCTCAGCTTCCGGTGGGGGGGCTGGCAAACCTAGTGCCACAGAAACAAGGGCCAAAGGGTTCACCTCTCCCCACAGCCCCCAGCTCCTGCAATTGCAGTAGCTTGGATTTTGCCCTCCACACTCTTCCCCATGCCCACCTCACCGTCCAAATGATAGTGTTGAGATGTGACCAGAAACCCAAAGTCCCGCCTGACAGAGCCTTCAGTGGTCCTATGTGCAGGGCAAGGCATTCTTAGGCTGATGTCCATCTGCGAGGCTGAGTGGATGACGGCTCATTCCAGTGATGAGGGCCCACTGTTGGAGATGGGATGGGAATTGATATCAGTGAGTGTGGGAGCGCTGCAGGCGATGGCCTTCAACTAGCTGCTTCTAGGTAAGGGTGGTCAATGTGTCCGGGCATGGTCATGAGTCATTATTGGTATATTGATCTCTCTTTGTCTATTCTCTCACAGTTCCATTTCATATATTGCGGTGGTGCCTGTGGAGATGGCTGTCATACTTATCAATGCGATGGAGGAGGAGAGAGTCCAACATCAACATGCAGCTGCACTGATGCTGGAGTATCACTCTGAGGACCAGGGGGCCACAGGGCCTAATCAGTAGCCGGAAGAATGAGGCCGGACAAGCAGATGCTGGAAAATCAGTTTCTGCTGATATCTCAGAATCCCTCACCCCATATTTGTGCCACATTTGTTTTAAAGCTGTTCACAACTGGTCTATATTTTATTTTATGGACCCCCAAATCCTCAATGTAATTAATGGCAATGCTCCAGTTGTGTTCACAGTGTGTGCCTGGAGGTGAACCTGCTCTTCAATTTTGTTAGCTAGGGTAGCTCTTTATCCTTTTAATCACAATTCCCGACAATTTTCCCACATTTTTTTCATCCTTATTTCCCAAGTACCTACTTTCCTTTTTAAAACCTTGAGCAATGAATATATACATTTATGAATTCCAGAGCAGTGCCTTCCACATTCTCACAATCCTGAATTCACTTTTAACTTTTAACCAGTTTAACTCTAAATTAAAGATTACGGGCGGAATTATCCCCTCCTGCCACTAATGGATTTGTGGTGGGTGGGGGAGGGCGATAAAGAGGCAGCCCAAACGTTGGTTTCATAATAGTTGCATAGAATTTACAGAAGGAGGCCATTTGGCCCATCAACTCTGCACCGACACTTGGGAAGAGCACCCCAACCAAGCCCAGGCCTCCGTCCTATCCCTGTCAACAAGTAACCCCACCCAACCTATTGAACACTAAGAGGTAATTTATCATGGCCAATCCACCTGCACATCTTTGGACTGTGGGAGGAAACCGGAGCACCCGGAGGAAATCCACACAGTCACGAGGAGAAAGGGCAAACTCCACACAGACAGTCACCCAAGGCCGGAATTGAACCTGGAGCTGTGAGGCAGCAGTGCTAACCACTGTGCCACCGTGCCGATGCCAGAAATGATGATGGAAGCTTGCAGTCCCGACCTTCATGGCGCTTCCCCATTTCTACAGAAGCAATCAAGAAGTCATTTTAAATCTCATTGAATGTAAATGAATACCTGACCAGAAATGCCAACTCACCCTGCCCCAACCCATCCAATCACCCGCCCAGCCAGCAGCATTTCATTCCAGTCCAAGACATGTCAACGCCATGTTGATCCAGACATGTCAAGACTTAAGCGGAGGGAGGGCTAAAGCAGCATGTGGGCCCTGAAACAGACGATGAAAGCCTGCAATGGTGGACACTGGGTAGATGATGAAACCTTGCAATGGCGGACCCTGGGTAGATGATGAAAGCTGGCAATGATGGACCCTGGGTAGATGATGAAAGCTCACAATGATGGACCCTGGGGTGGATGATGAAAGCTCGCAATGATGGACCCTGGGGTAGATGATGAAAGCTGGCAATGATGGAGCCTGGGGTAGATGATGAAAGCTGGCAATGATGGACCCTGGGGTGGATGATGAAAGCTGGCAATGATGGACCCTGGGGTAGATGATGAAAGCTGGCAATGATGGAGCCTGGGGTAGATGATGAAAGCTGGCAATGATGGACCCTGGGGTGGATGATGAAGGCTTTCAGTGGTGGACCTGGGGTGGCTGATGAAAGCTGGCAATGATGGACCCTGGGTAGATGATGAAAGCTGGCAATGATGGAGCCTGGGGTAGATGATGAAAGCTGGCAATGATGGACCCTGGGTAGATGATGAAAGCTGGCAATGATGGACCCTGGGGTAGATGATGAAAGCTGGCAATGATGGACCCTGGGGTAGATGATGAAAGCTGGCAATGATGGACCCTGGGGTAGATGATGAAAGCTGGCAATGATGGACCCTGGGCTAGATGATGAAAGCTGGCAATGATGGAGCCTGGGTAGGTGATGAAAGCTGGCAATGATGGAGCCTGGGTAGGTGATGAAAGCTGGCAATGATGGACCCTGGGTAGATGATGAAAGCTGGCAATGATGGACCCTGGGGTAGATGATGAAAGCTGGCAATGATGGACCCTGGGGTAGATGATGAAAGCTGGCAATGATGGACCCTGGGTAGATGATGAAAGCTGGCAATGATGGCCCTGGGTTGGTGATGGAAACTTGCAATGGTGGACCCTGGGTAGATGATGGAGCATTGAACAGGAGGTGTTTAGCTACAATAGGTGCTAGAACACATTGATAGGCTTTGTGGTGGAAAGGTGGAGAGAATCGTGGGGGGAGGGGCACAAAGTGGTTGAATGGATGTCGAGGCCAAATGGAGTGGGGTGGTGGGGGGGGGAGGGGGTGCATTTTGAAGTTCTGCAGGGATACTGGTTAGATGTGGTGGAGGAATAGAGGGGGAGCTTGGGAATGTCTGTGGGGGGAGATGAGACCTGTGAGTGGGCTAGGAAATGACAGTCAACATGTTAATTCTCAGGAGTTGTGTCCATCCCTGTCTCTACTGAGAAGGACTTCCCTTTTGTGATATTAACCAAACTTTGGTATAAATCGACATGAACTCTGTAAAGTATACAGCTTATTTTGACATTTGCGCAGGAGAGCAAAATGTTTGGAGAATGCAGGCTTCAGCGTTGTATCTTGCCGAGCATTAAAGTTATGTGTCACAAGTCAAAAATTGCTATTTTAAAGAAATTTTACATTTTTGCTGAATTGTAATGAAACTGCATTCTGGAAAAATAACAGATATTTAAAGCTAGCTTGCAATACCAGCTGACATAATGCTCTTTATTATTGGCTATCTTGGGACCTTTGGTGCCTACCTGTCCAAAATAAAATAAAATAAAATGTTGCCTTTTAAATAAAAACAAATTAGGCTGTGTGGAGTTTTCCAGAAAGAAGCGGTAGCAGAGAACAGATCACGCACCCTGCACGCACACTTTAGTTAAAGGCGCCAAATCACAGAGCAGTGTTGCTTCCATTTTACAGCTTCTGGCAAGCAAGACAAGTGAATTGTGAAGATCAATTGTTTTCTTAAAAGTAAGAGATGGCCAGAGATTCAAACATTGAGTTTACCTATTGGACAGGATCTCACAATAGAATCTGCTCGACAGAGCTGCTCAGGAAAGTCCAGAGCAACACAGAGAAGTGCTGGTGTTCGCTCTGCACACAGCGCCAGGGCCTCTGGCTAACAGTTGACAAAGAAGAAACTTAACTCAGGAAAAAGCAGTATAAAGATGATTTCTTGAGGTATGGTTTTGTCAATTGTGTCAATGAAAGTAAGGATGCAAAGCCCATGTGTGTTATATGCAGGGAAGTACTGGCACATGAAAGGAGAAGTTTCAGATTTTGGAAGATGAAATATTTTTGAGGTTGAGACCCCAGAGTCAGTTATTAACTTAGAGCTGACTCCAAATTAATAGTTGCTGTAACTGACCTCTAATATCACATTAAAAATATGCGAAAAGTCCATTAGGCTGTCGGAGTTTAGGAGTTGCATCTCCTAGGATTATCCAGTGCTGAGTAAAACCAGCATTTTGTTGCTATTGCCTTTCACCACGACCTACATGTGCGAGGTTGGATTTTTCATTTTCGTAAAGAGGAAGACGGCACAAAGGAACTGGCTGAAGTCTGCATCTGATATCCGTATTGCCCTCTCCGCCTTTGAACCCAATTCAATTGAGATCTTGAGGACCAAGCAAGCTCCCCTTTCACATTAAAGGTAAGCAAACATGGCATTTGTCGCAAAGGTAGACCAGCATGGGTTGCGAAGGTCAGGCCAGTATGGGTCTGAACTTCGGCCAGTTGGCAAAAGTAGGTCCCGGAAAAAAAGTTTGAAAACCACTGACCTAGGGCATGATCTGGGGACACGGGTTCAAATCCGGCCACGGCGGATGGTGAAATCTAAATTGCATAAAAATCTGTTGTTAAGAACTCAAATTCACGGAAGCCCTTTTGGGATGGAAATCTGCCATGTTTACCCTGTTGGGCCCACATGTGACTCCAGTTTCACAGAAATGTGGTTGACTCTCAAATGCCCTCTGAAACGGAGGGAAGTTGGGCATTGAAGAGGTGTGAAAGGCAAAGAACCAGCATACATTGGAGGTATCTCGCACCTGACATGTAATAAGACTCCAATGATCATGATCTGGTGGACATAGACCCAGCTGGCTTACCTCCTTCAGTAAAAGGTGTGCACAGGCTTTAAAGCTAACTGACATGTTAGAAACACATCAGATCTCCTTAAAGGCTCATTGACCACTTTGCCCTTTGCTTTGATTACTTCGATGGCAGTTCTCTGGATCCTTGGGATCTGGAGGCCCCAGTTTTATTTGAGTCATCTGCTCTGGGGCAGTTGCTACCTTGGTGGTCCCAGAGGTCAGAGTTGATGGGGTCAAAGGGGATTCAGGAGGGCCAGACTCCTGTGTGAAAGTGCCACAGGTGGCTGCATAATACTCCTCTTCCCTTTGGATGCCTGAGGGCCCCTTCCTGATGCTTTGAGGGAATTAAGTACTTGAGGGAGGTTGAGGTACCCCATCTTGGCCACTGCAAAAGCTTGTCCATGGCTTAAACAATGAAATGCAAATCTGCGCACATCTCTGGCCTCTTGCTGAATCTTCTTCAAGACCACTTCCAGAGGCTCGTCATCAGACTTAGACTTAGCAGAGGCCTCTTCTCCAGCAATCCTCTGAGTACCAGTGATGTTGGCTGTCCTTGCCCTTCTCCTGCTGTGGACACATGTTCACGCTGTGGCCAAGAGAATGTTAGACCCTGCCTGAATTAGTTCTAGTACCCACTGAGTGTGTGGTCCTGGGCTGGTGGAGGGTACAGTTGAATATTATGATGGGTCAACCGGTAAAATGTCATCAATGTGCTCATTGCTCTGCAGGCCGGAGCTGGAATTATATTGGGGTTTGGGGTGGCCAAACCCTCTTCTTGCAATGGAAAGAGGAGAAAATGAGTGACTGCATGGGCTGCCTCAAACATTGCACAGGGCATGACCCTTAAGTTTCTAAGTGAAGACATTGGGCGGGATTCTTCGACCCTGCGCCGGGTTGGAGAATCGCCGGGGGCCCATGCGAATCGCGCCACGCTGCCCCGACACCGGGACGCGATTCTCCACAGAGCGGAGAATCGGCGCCATTGAGGCCGGCGTGGTCGGCACGGCGCTGGTTGGGGACCGCTCTACGTGGCCCTGCCACAGTTTGCCAGCGCGGATGGGCCAAGCGGCTGTAAAAAAAAAGGAGTCCTGCCGGCGCTGTTATAACATGCACTGAACCGGCGGGCCCTCGGCGTTGAAGGGTCCGAGGGCAGCCTGTAGGGGGGGGGGAGGGGGTCCGACCCCGGGGGGCTTTCCGATGTGGCATGGCCCACGATCGAGACCCACCGATTGGCGGCCTGCCTATCTATCTCCCGGCCTCCCTTCCTCCGCGCCGGCCCCTGTATTCCTGCGCCATATTGGGTCGGTTTGGCGGGGACAAGGGAGACACCGCGCATGCGCGGAAATCGCGCCGGTGGGACTGCGCATGCGCGGGTTCGCGCCGGACCCACTGCACATGTGTGCATCCACCGCCGCCCATTCCATGGCCGGATCAGCAGCTGGAGCAGTGTGAACCGCTCCAGTGCCCTGCTGGCCCCCTGTAGGGCCGAGAATTGCTGATCCTGGGGCCGTGTTGGCGCCGCCGAGTAATGCGACGGCATTTCCGACAGCGTCAACACTTAGCCTCAGGATCAGAGAATCCCGCCCATTAAATATGGTTCCTACTGGATGCCGGATGGTCTCGATTGACCAGCACTATTTGGAAGCCCACTCTTTGAATGGTGAGTGGGGGAAGAGGATTGGGCAAGCCTCCCCACTAGTCTTTTCTCTCTCTCATTTGTTGTGCCTGAGCTTGTCCCGTGCAAGGACAAAAACTGCTTTGAGAGCAATTGGATTGCAGGTGGTGTTCACAGGCTGCCAATCTTCACCACCAACCTACTGGTGACTGTATGCCATCTGAAAGGTGCAATGTTCTTCAGCAGCACCCTCCAAAGTAGCAAGCTCCTGCAGCCAGGAGAAGGTCACAGAGACATGGCAACATCAGCAAATGCTGCTGCCATTTATTCCCCACCAGAAATCCCCCACTACCAAACCCCCTTCCCCCAACACCCTATTCTCCTACCCCACCAAAGTTTGAGTTCCCGATTTGGCAGGGTCAGAGTCCTGCTGTTGTCTCCATATCTGAAGATGACATGGATTGCAATGGGGTGATGTGCTATACCACAGGCAGATGGAAACATAGAAAAGAGGAACAGAAGGACATTCGGCCCTTTGAGCCTGCTCTGCCATTCATTATGATCGTGGCTGATCCTCCAACTCAACAGCCTTATCCTGCCTTCCCCCTACAGCCTTTGATCCCCTTCACCCAAATGCGATATCTAACTGCTCCTTGAAAATATACAGGGCAGGATTCTCCATTTTAGAATCTAAGTATTGATACCAGGACTGAATCGGTGGACTTCCACGGCAACTAAATTGGTGCCAGTCCCAGAGCAATTCATGATTAATAGATAGGCTACCACCAGCGCCACGTGGAACTCGATTGATTCCAATGAAAAGTGTCCAGTGTCCAATTTGACGGGGTCAGGATTGCCAGTCGCGAGGGTAACAAACTGCAGCCACATATTAGCACATCAGTCCCCACACACACACACTCATCCCAGCCACACGGAGAGCGGCAGCCCAGTTGCAGAGCTCAAGACCCTGCTGGATGCTGTGGAGGAGAGGCAGGCAACCCTGTTCTCTGGGGTGCGAAGGAGGCTGCCACCCGCCGCCAAACACCAGGCCTGGCCGCAGGTGGCAGAGGCCATGAGCTTCGTGGGTCCCACCACCAGGACCGTACAGCATTGCAAGAAGAAGCTGCATGACCTCCTCAAGGTGGCCAGAGTGAGTAACCAGCACTGTGCCTCAGCACCAAACCCTGTTCTGCACACCTGTAATCACCCTCCACAACCGGAAGGCCACCAAACCCCACTCGCCAGCTGTGTGTGTACTTCCCACCCTGTACCACCTGCCAGGACCCATACCACCTGCCACGCTGCAAGCGTCCAACTGGCTAACACTGTGCGCTTTCTGCCTCTCCAGGATTGCAGCGCCAGATGGCAGGAGGGGCCCAGGGGTTCGCTTCGGTTATACCCCTGTCCCAAGGAGTAACCCGGGGGCTACCGGGCAACCCATGTGAGTAGGGGGTTATGGGGCCCCTGTCGGTGACTCCCGCTGGGGAGGTGCGGGAACATCACAGTGCTTCGCAGATGGCAGACAGTCACCTCGGGACTTTGAGGGAATTTAACAGTGAACAAACTGCAATAATTAGATACATATTCTATCACATACATTTATTTCACAAACTTTCCTTTTTATCTATCTATCTATCTGTCTGTCCTTCTATCTGACAGCAAATGCTGGAAATACTCAGTTGGTCTGGCAGATTTTGTGGAGAGAGAAACAGTGTTAACGAGCAGAATTTAATAGTTTCTAGCAGTGGGCATATCCGCCAGCTGGTAGAAATCATGCTGCAATCGTTTCTGGGAGCCCCATTAGGATTTGGTTCCAGTTAGCCAGGGGTTAGGTTCCCGGCTCCATTACGGGCAATATCCTATCACAATCTCTGGCATAGGGTAGATGTCCCACATTCAAGAACTGCCAGTCAATTAGAAGCTAGCATCACTTCAGTACTGGCAGTGCCACCGTTAGCACGGCGGAATCACTGGTGTCAATCAGGGAGACCCCTGCATGTGGTGAAGGCTCGGGAGGGTGACTTCCTTCAAGTCTTTCATTTGCTATTGGTAGATCGCCCCATTGGCCATCAAATACCTGAGAAAGTGCCCCCTCCCACCCCTGTCGCAGGGATGCTCGCATGTCTGACAGGTTGTGTGCAGCAGCTTTCCAACATAATGTAGCCCCAATGAGAAGGGGAGCACAGCTAGACATGATTCTTGAGCCTGAGCTGGACCAAGTGGATCAAGCATCAGCGGGGGAGCATTTTCCAGATGGTGATCATTGTGCCATAAGGTTTAGATTGGCTTTGGAAGGGCAAGGAACAACCCAGAGTAAGAATAATTAACTGGCGAAAAACCAACATGAATGAGGTAAATTCTAATCAAAGTTTGGCAGGTGAAACTGCAGCTGAACATTGACTGCCTTTGAAGAAGAGATTGTTCAGGCACAAAGTAGATTTCCATGAAAGGAAAAGGTAGGCCAAAAAAAAAGAGCTCCCCTCCTGACAAAAGAGATAGAGATTAATAAAAGAAGAAGAAAAGGTATGCTTACAACTGATGTCAGGTGGATAATACAACTTTAAACGAGGCAGAATATATGAAGAATCAAATAAGAGAATCAAAGATAGAGTAGGAGAAGAGACTGGCAGCTAATATAAAAGGCCATCCAAAAGTCTTCTACAAGTATATAAATGGTTAAAAAAAAAGTGATAAGAGGAGTGGGTCCGATTAGAAACCAGGAAGTTGATTTACACAAAGAGGCAGGGCTGATATTATTAAATGAATACATTTGCATCTGCCTTTACCAAGGAAAGAAATACAGTGAAGGTCATGGTGAAAGAGGAAATACCTATAGTTTAGATAATTGAATGGTTTGAAATTAATTAGGGGACATTGGACAGGCTGTCTGTACTTAAAGTAGATAAGATAACAGAACTGAATGTGATGCATCCAAGGTTATTGAAGAAATTGAATGTGGAAACTGCAGAGGTACTATCCATCATTTTTCGCTCTTCCTTAGACTCAAGGCCTGAAGAATTGCTAATGTACACCCTTGTTCAAAATTGCGTGAAAGGGAGGTGTGGAGATCGGGACAGTTGTTCAAAATGGTCCCCCGATCTGCGAGGATTCCCCCCTTCTCGTGCCGGTGGGCCTTGCAAAACCATCATTTGCATGGATTTAAATCTAATTAAATCTAATTTGGGGCAGCATGGTAGCATGGTGGTTAGCATCAATGCTTCACAGCTCCAGGGTCCCAGGTTCGATTCCCGGCTGGGTCACTGTCTGTGTGGAGTCTGCACGTCCTCCCCGTGTGTGCGTGGGTTTCCTCCGGGTGCTCCGGTTTCCTCCCACAGTCCAAAGATGTGCGGGTTAGGTGGATTGGCCAGGCTAAATTGCCCTTAGTGTCCTAAAAAAAAAATAATGTTAATGGGGGTTGTTGGGTTACTGGTATAGGGTGGATACGTGGGCTTGGGTAGGGTGATCATTGCTCGGCACAACATTGAGGGCCGAGGGGCCTGTTCTGTGCTGTACTGTTCTAATTAGCGGGTTGGACACAGGATGCTCCATCCTTCATTGATGTCTGCCCCTCTCAGGCAAAGGTCATGTGGGATGGGAGTATACTGCTGGCATGGGTAGGGCCAGCCACCTACTCCTGTCGGCAGGGAAGGGTGTCAGGCCAGAGGCAGGGATGCGGTGCGGAGGGCAGAGTGCCAGGCAGAGGATGGCCAGGACATGGGGTCCAGACAGGCACTTCAGGCCACACAATGTGACTGCCAGGGCCGGGGTGCACGGGATGCTCTAATTACCTCCAGGTTCACCGAATAGGGGGCCTGGCCGACGGCACTAACACCCCACCCACCACCAACTCCCCCCCCCCCCCCCACACCGCCCTGCACCCCACTCCATGATTCCTACCAGTGGGAGTGGGCCCTGGGTTGGCAGTCACAGCGGGTCTGGTCTGGGGATGGAGGATGATGATAACCCGCACTGCAATGAGCTCTGGTGCTCCACATCGTATGCTGAGGTCTGACTCCTGCGCATGGTAGAACCTTCCACCATCCACCTGGGCGACCCCTGAATGCGAGCTGGCCATACTATCACACCACCCCACCGAACCTCTGGGGTGGCCGAGATGGAGACAGGGTACGAAGGGTTGGACAAGAAGGTAGGGGTACCGGGGCGATGTGCGGATCCGACCAGAGTGTCCCGGTCCGGGACCACCTCCACCGGCTGCCCATCTTCCACTGCACCCCTCCCAGCACTCCCTCTACAGTTGACCAATGCAACCCATCCCTCACACCTTTCAGAAAGAACATCGAGGCACGTTGGAACTTTTGTACACAAGTGTTTATTTTGCAAATAACATGTGAACATCACTCTTATGGTTTGTGCCCTAGCCCCTAACACTATCCGATGTGCCAACTTAACTGTGTCTACCTTTCTGACTTTATGGGCTCTAATGCTAGGTGGATCCCCAGGCAGTACATCAGTGTTGGAAGCAGCCTGCTGCAAATCCCACCATGTGACACTGGTCCCCTTGGCGGCCGTCTTCTGGGGTGACTGGGTCTGGAGGGGCCCGTCAGTTGCTCGGGTGCCCCATGTGGCATGGTTCCACCTTGTTCTGCATGCCTGATGGGCCTGGGACAGGAGTGGGGGGGTGGGTGGGGAGGGAGGAGTCCGGAGCGCTGTGGTATTCCACCATTATCTCTGCAGGTTTCATCAACACAGGCCCCGACACCTTATTCTCCTTCGGGGTGCCCGGTGGCCCCCAGGCTACTCCGTGAGTCAGGGGTGAGATCGGAGCGAACCCTTGGGGCTCCCCTATCAATTGGCGCTGTCAGTCCTGGAGGCCTGCTGTCATCTCGACGAGAGTCTCCATGCTCGTGGCCATGGAGCACAGGGACTGGTCCATCTCCCTCTGGGACTGTGCCACCTCCATTCAGGACTGGGGCAGGTCAGCCTGTGCCCGGGCATTGATGTAGACACCCTCAGCCATAACCTGTTATAACTGGGCCAAGCTCTGGAGCGCTGCTGCAATTTCCATGTGACCAACGTACATAGTTTCCTTTGACAGGCCAGCCCTGACCTGCGCCTCAGCCACCGCCTTCACAGAGTGTCCCAGGCCTTGGACATCCTGACCAATGGCCAATACCTTTGTCCAAAGGCTTTCACTGTGGACGCCACCAGTGTGGTGTTAGCCTGGGTGGCACGCATTGTAGGCACCGTCTGCTGCCCCTGCAAGCAGTTGGACTCATTGAACTGCAACTGCAAGCGCTGGATAGTTGCTGACAGCCCATCATTTAATCCCTGATCTGTGTCAGCATCTCCATTATCCAGAAGCCTGAAAGCCATCTGGACGGCAGCTAGTCCCTGAGGTCAGGCCACCCTCCAACCATCTGCTCCCTCGGTGTACTGGAGCATCTGTGTGGTGAGCACCAGATAGTGCCCCAGGAGCCTCTTCACTAGCATGCCCAGCCGAGGTGAGTGCCTCTGGTGACAGCTGTGACAGGAAGTCAGTGTCGTCTCCGGACTGGTGCTCCAGGGTGTCTTGGGCTGGTAATTGGGGACTCGAGTCACCGACCGTTGCCTCCTCATCGCTGGAAACTGCTTGGGGTTGGAGTCAGGGTAAGGGGAAACCAGAAGGACTCATCTCATCGCCAAGTGATCCTGCAAGACACAAGAAATGACACATGATTGGATCGCAGGTTGGGTGGTGAGGGGTTGGTGTGGGGGTAGCAAGGGGGCGGCAAGGGACTGGTGGGTGGGTGGTGAGAGGGTGGGGTGGGGGGGTGCTGAGGGTTCATGTCACGCATGCCATGAGACACCACAAGGGAGATCTCACTTGGTTGCCTGATGCCCACCTCCACCTCGGTGACTGCCCTCTCCCCTGGCCCACTGACCAGGCCCATTGCTCCGTGACAGTGATGGGCTTCAGGTCCTGTGGTCCTCCTCTGGTCTTCTCTCTCCCTCTGGTTATACGGTGTCTTCTCCTTGGGACGGGCGAGGACGGGGGGGGGGCGGGGGTGCTGGGGGACAGAAAACAGTGTTCGACTGTCAAGCGTGGGCAGCACAGTGGGTGGGCAGCTGGTGGCCTTCTTGGACAGGACATCCGGTTATGGTGGCCGGTATGGAAGCTGGCATGTGGTGCAGGGTGGGGAGCGTGGGGTTCTGCCTCCCTTCAGATGGGTGAGGGGATTGGGTTATAGTTGTTTGGGATGGGATTGGTGCCAGGGCACAGTGTTGCGTACTCACCTTGGCCGCCTTGGGGAGGTTGTGCAGCTTTCTGCAATGCTGACCAGTCCTGGCAGTGGGGCCCATAGCTCTCAGTCTCTGCCGCCTGTGCTCAGGCCTGCTGTACAGTGACGGTGGCAGCTTCCCACCCTTGAGGAGCAGGGTGGTCCGCCTCTCCGACACGGCGTTTAGCAGGGTCTCAAACCCGGCATCTGAAAACTGGGGTGCCGCTCTCTGTACTGTCATCTTGTTGACTGGGATGAGTGTGTGTGGGGAATGGAGTGATAATATGCAGTTGCAGCTTGTCAGCCTCTTGAGTGGAAATCCTGACCCCAGCAAATTGGACACCATTTTTCATTGGAATCGATCAAGTTCCACGTGGCGCTGGTGCTAGCCCATTAACGGATCCTGAATTGCTCCAGGACCGGCGCCATATTAGTTACCATAGAATTCCACCGGTTCAGTCCCAGCATCAACACTTAATTTCTGAAATGGAGATCCCGCCCCTTGTATTTAACTGATGTTGTAAAAGATGGAGTGCCACAGCTGCATTTACCTACACTGGCAAAATTCTCTGGCAAGATCATGTTTACTGCAGATCCATATAAAAAGTTGGACCAAGCAGTCTTATAGACTTCCCTGGCAGGGCTTTTCATTGAGGTTTTCATTAGACCTGCAAGGTCTGTAAATTTTTTGGAGAAATGTAATATATTGTTGGACACATCCTTCGAACTCTCCTTTTCCCAGTGTTGCACCTTCGTTTAAACTTCCCTTAGGGAATCCTGCAGCTATAACTTTTCTTCTAATGTTATGCCCCTTTAATTTTGAAAATATGGGACTGGATTCTCTGTAGCCCAATGCCGAAATCGTGGTCCTCAATTGGGCGGAGAATGGAATCTGACGCTGGAATCAGGGTCGGCAGCGGTTTGACGCCTGTCTGCCATGCTTTGCCATCTCCAAACCAACGTCATTATGACACGCGGCACGTACCGTTTCAATGCCGTTGGCGCATCACTAGCCGGCTCACCCACGATGCTTCGCCACCGATGGGCCACTTTCCCGCTGGCGGGGGCCACTTGTGGTCCAGAGCATGCGGGAACCCAGCATACCGGCTGTGGGCAGTGTCCAGCACCACCACACTCAGCCGGGATCCATGCCGCTGGCTGGGTGGGCTTCTGCTAGGGCTGGGGGTCTGGTGGGGGTGGGATGTGGGGTCGTGGTTGGCGGATTGGGTACAGCCGGCACCATGTTTTATGGTGTGACCAGTGCAGGTTGTCAGCCGTGCGCATGCGTGGCCCAGGACCCACCCATTCTCCGGCCATTTTCGGTACAATCCGCGGGAGTTTCATTTGGCGTCGGTGCTAGCCCCTCACCGGTACTGGAATCGTTGAGTGTTTTGCGCAGATTTTTCCGCTGGCGTCAACACTTAGTCTCAGAAACGGAGAATCCAGCCCATGATTTTTAAGCTTTCAAGTGATTGGAAATTTTACAATTTGCAATGAGACAAGACAAACTGCTTAAAAATGAAAGGCCACATTCCAAGGTGAAGGTGAAAAACAAACTAATCGTCCTCAGGAAAGTGTTATGAGAGACATATTTCTATAATTTAGACACCCATCGACATCCGTAACTGTCAATGAAGAGCCATTAAAAATATCCAAGTATTGGACATTGAAGCAAAGGCTTCAACAGGGAAATAGTTAAAAAACATGTTTTAAAAATATTGTAACAGCAGTTGAAATTCAAGCTTGTATTGTTCTGAGTCAAGGTCAGATTATAGTTTGCAGCTTGGCAGTGAAACCTTACACCAGACTCTCAGCTCGACTGCAAAGGGAGCACAGCCAGCAAGTTAGATATCAATGTGAGTGATGGTAAAGATCACCATTCAGAATTTACAATTCAAAACTTGTAAACCACTAGGGAGCAAAGAGGGGGGCGGTATAATACCCCAAATGTATAAAGGGCGTGATTCTCCGACCCCCTGCTGGGTTGGAGAATGGCCGTGGGGAGGCGTGAATAAGAGATCCTACAGCTGCCATAGATAAGCATGCCCAAAACCTCTTGGGATACCCAATGGGCAAAGTATTTCGAGGCAAGACTGTCCAGCTACAGGGAGAGATTGCAAGAGAATAGGGTAGATGAATGCGTGGCTCAAGAGTTGGTGCAGGAGGGTTTTAGATTCCTGGATCACTGCGCCTATTTCTGGAGAAGGTGGGACATGTACAAGCGGGATGGTCTGCCCTTGAAGGTGGGTTTGCTAGTGCTGTTAGGAGGAGTTTAAACTAGTTCAGCAGGAGGAGGGGGACACAGAGCATTAGTACAATAGGGACACAACATTCTAGTAAAGGGACCAAGATACAGAGGGTTTAGCTCCCAGGGAGTAAGGTGGGGCTGGGTGGCCTCTCTTTTAATGCTAGGAGTGTTATAGGTAAGACTTGTGGTGATATGCATCACTGTAAATAAACAAGGCGTTAATGCAAATACACTAAGACTAGGTAAACACTAGAGAGGGAGCACCAGAGGCATCATGACACACAGACATTCAACCAATAGGTCAGTAAGATAGGACACGACCAATGGGCAGTCAAGACACACCTAGAGGTGACACCACCACAAGGAGCTACCCATATAAAAGGACAGGGCACACATGCTCTTTCTCTTTCCATAGGTGACACTCAGAGAGACAGGGGCAGATCAGGAAGCATCACACCCACCGCATGGATTAGAGCAGATGAGTTAGTTGGATTAAGTTACTATAGTAAGATTAGCAGGAGAGTCGAACTCAAGTAGGAGAATTGTTAACTGTTCAATAATTGTGTTAAACCTATCTTCAAGTCTGAACCTTCCTTTGTCAGAGTACACATCAAGGAAGAAGCATGAAGAAGCACAACCCAAAAGACTGATGAGTTAAAAGCACGGAATGATGGTATTGTTGCCATCACAGAGGCGTGGTTGAGGGAGGGACAGGACTGGCAACAACATTCTGGGTATAGGTTTTCAGGTGAGACAGGGGAGGGTGTAAAAGAGGCAGTGGTGTTGCATTATTAATTTAGGAGTCAGTTACTACAGTAAGGAGGGATGATATCTTGGAAGAGTCTTCAAATGAGGCTTTGTGGGTGGAACTTAGGAATGACAAGGGGCAGCTACATTTCTTGAAGTGTATTAATTTTAGGCCCCCAAGATGTCAGTGGGCAATAGAGGACTAGATATGTAGACAGTTCAATGAGATGTGTAACAATAATATTAGGGTAATTATATTTGGGGATTTCAACTTCACCAACATTAATTGGGATCGTCATAGTGCAAAAGGTTCAGAGGGGGCGGGTTTCTTTAAATGCATTCAGGAGAGCTTTCAATGTCAATATGTAGAAGATCCAACAAAGGACAGTGCAGTGTTGGAACTCATTCTGGGGAACAAAGCCAGACAGGTGTTCGAATGGCAGTGGGGCAGCGTTTTAGTGATCGCGACAACAACATAGTGTGATTTAAGCTTGTTGTGGAAAAGGAAAAAGATGGTTTGCAAAGAACAGTTTTGGATTGGAGCAAGGCAGATTTTATTAGAATAAGGCAGGATCAGGCAGCACGGTGGCGCAGTGGGTTAGCCCTGGTGCCTCACGGCGCCAAGGTCCCAGGTTCGATCCCAGCTCTGGGTCACTGTCTGTGTGGAGTTTCCACATTCTCCCCGTGTTTACGTGGGTTTCGCTCCACAACCCAATGATGTGCAGGCTAGGTGGATTGGCCATGCTAAATTGCCTCTGAATTGGAAAAAATTAATTGGGTACTCTAAATTTATTTAAAAAAAGAATAAGGCAGGATCTGGCCAAAGTAGACTGGGAACAGCTTCTTGTGGGGAAAGTCTATAGCAAAGCAGTGGGGGTTGCGGAGGGGAGCAGGGTGTTCAAAAATGGAATGGGGAGAGTATAGACCTAACGGCCAAGATTCTCCGCTACCTGGCGGGGTGGGCCATACCGGCGCTGAGGAGTGGCGTGAACGACTCCGGTGTCGGGTAGCCCGAAAGCTCTGGAATCCTCCGCACCTTCAGGGGCTAGGCCGGAGCTGGCGGGGTTGGCGGAAGAGCCTCCGCCGGCCAGCACAAGTTGGTGCATGCATGAGAGCGCCAGCGTGGACTGGCGTCATCCCAGTGCACGCACGGGGGGGGTTCTTCTCCGCGCCAGCCATGGCTGACCGTTACACCGGCCGGCGCGAGGGAAAGAGTGCACCCATGGCACAGGCCCGCCCGCGGATTGGTGGGCCTTGATCGCGGGCCAGGCCACTGTGGGGGCCCCTCGCCATGGGACCAGATCCCCCCCCCCCCTCCCCCCCGAGGAACCCGCAGGCCACCCGCAGGGCCAGGTCCCGCTGGTAAGGACCTGGTCTAATTCACGCCGGCGGGACCAGCCGAAAACGGGCGGCCACTCGGCCCATTGCGGAGTGGAGAATCGCTGGGGCGGGGGCGCTGCCAACAGCACCCGACCGGCGCGGTGCGATTCCCGCCCCCGCCGAAAAACCGGCATCGGAGAATCCGGCACCCGGCGTTGGGGCGGGATTCATACCCCCCCCCCCCCCCCCCCCCCCCCCCCCCCGCCGATTCTGTGGCCCGGTGGGGGGTCGGAGAATCCCGCCCAACATGTTCCCTTTAGTGTGAAATGTAGGAGCAACAAGCCCAGAGAACCCTGGATATCTAGTAATATTCAGGATTGGATAAGAAAGAAAAGAGAGGCTTTTAGAAGCTAAAAAGGGAACAAATCAGCAGATGCCTTAGTGGAGTATAGAATGTTCTCTGAGGAACTTAAGAAAGCAATTGGGAGAGCAAAGAGGTGGCATGAAAAAGTACTGGCGGGTAGGATTCGGGAAAATACCAAGATATTCTGTAAGTATATTAAGGGAAGAGGATAACCAGGGGAAAAAGTAGGGTACATTAGAAACGAAGGGGGCAATCTGTCCGTGGAGCCTGAGGGCGTTGGTCGGGTGTTGAACGAATATTTCACATCTGTCTTTAGAAGAGAAGGAGGTTGTAAGTACAGAATTCGAGGAGAGCAACACTCCAAGGTTCTTCAAATGTTTGACACAGGGTGGTATTAGAGATTTCGATGGTGGACAAATCCCCAGGTTCAGATAAGTTGGATCCCTGGCTGCTGTGGGAGGCAAGGGAGAAAATTACATGGGCTTTGACTCAAGTTTTCATTCCTCTCTGGCCACATAGGAGGTGCCAGAGGATTGGACGGCAGCTAATGTAGTTCCCCTTTTCAAGAAGGGTGGTAGAGATAAGCCAGGTAATTACAGACCAGGGAGTCTCACATCAGTGGTTGGTTTAGCACACTGTGCTAAATCGCTGGCTTTTAAAGCAGACCAAGGCAGGCCAGTAGCACGGTTCAATTCCCGTACCAGCCTCCCTGAACAGGCGCCGGAATGTGGCGACTAGGGGCTTTTCACAGTAACTTCATTTGAAGCCTACCTGTGACAATAAGTGATTTTCATTTTCATTTCATTGGAAAACATTCTGAAGGAGAAAATTAATCTCCACTTGGAGAGGCAAGGTTTGATCAGGGATAGTCAGCATGGTGTTGTCAGAGGGAAGTCATGCCTAACTAAATTGATTGATTTTTTTTTGAGGAGGTGATCGAGTGTGTAGATGAGGGCAGTGCAGTTCATGTAGTTTATATGAATTTTAGCAAAACCTTTGACAAAGTCCCACATAGGAGACTAATAAAGAAGGTAATAGCACATGGGGTCCAGGGTAATTTGGCAAGTTAGATCCAAAACTTTCTTTGTGGTAGGAGACAGAGGGAGGTGGTAGTAGGCTGTGTGTCTGGAGGCTGATGTCCAGTAGCATACCACAGGGATCAGTGCTAGGTCCCTCATTATTATGATACATATAAATGATATAGATGAGAATGTGGAGGGGATGAAAAGTAAGTGTGAGGATGACTGGAAGATTGGCAAGATGGTTAATAGTGAGAAAGACGGTCTTGGGTTCAGGAAGATATCTGACGAGTTGGTCAGATGGGCAGGTAAGCGGCAGATGGAATTTAAGCCTGAAAAGTGTGAAATGATACACTTTGGAAGGAGTAGCAAGACAAGGCAGTACTCAATGAATGGCACGGCACTAGGAAGCTCAGAGGAACAGAGGGATATTGGGGTGCTTGTCCATAGATCCCTGAAGGCGATATGGTTAATACGGTCATTAGGAAGGTATATGGGACACTTGCCGTTATCAGTCGTGGCTGAGATTATAAGAGCAGGGAGGCTTTGTTGGAGCTATACAATATTTGGTTAGGCCAAAGCTGGAATACTACATGCAGTTCTGGTCAATTCACTATAGGAAGGATGTGATTGCACTAGAGAGGGTGCAGACCAAGATGTTGCCCAGGATGGAGTATTTGAATTATGAATAGAGGTTGGATAGGCTTTGGGTGTTTTCTTTCCATCAGAGAAGGCTGAGGGATGTACGATTATGAGGGAGATCGACAGATGGATAGGAAGCACCTACAGGGTCAATAATGAAGGGGCAGAATTTTAAGTTGAGGGAAGGAGGTTGAGAGGGAATCTGCAGGAACATCTTTTGACCCAGAGTGCAGTGGGAGTCTGGAATGCACTGCCTGGGAGGTAGTAGAGGCGGTAAACCTCACAGTCTTTAAAACGTCCATGGAAGAGCATTTGAAATATCATAACATTCAAGACTATGGGCCAAGTGCTGGAAAATGGGATTGGTGTAGATTTTGTGTACTTCGTTGGTGTATACTCGATGTACGATATGACTCTATGGCTGGGATTCTCCCTTCTGGGGACTAACTCCCCAGGCCGGCGGGAAAACCGGCGCCAACCACTCCGGCGTCAACAGCCCCTGAAAGTAAAGAATTTTCTGAACTTTCGGGGGCTATGTGGACGCCGGAGGGGTTGGTGCCACTCCAGCCTGCGCCGAAGGGCCGGTGTGATCTCGCGCATACGCGAACCTGCCGGCGTATTTCCGCGCATGCGCGGGGGTCTCTTCTCCGCGCCAGCCCCCGGGCAATATGGCGGATCCCTATAGGGGCCCGACGCGGAGGAAAGAAGTCCCACAAAGGAACAAGCCCGCCCACAGATTGGTAGGCCCCGATCACGGGCCAGGCCACCGTGGGCCCCCCACCCCCCGGGGCCGGATCCCCCCACGCCCCCCCCCCCACCCCTCCGAGGACCGCCCCCCACACATGTACCTGCCATGCACGAGGTGAGTAATTCACGCTGGCGGGACTGGCCAAAACTGGACGGCCGCTCAGCCCATCAGGGCCCGGAGAATCGCCGGAGGGGGGCGCTGTCAACGGCCCCCGACCAGTGTGGTGGGAATCCCGCCACCGCCCGAAAAACCACCAGAGAATAGGGCAGCTGGCGTCAGGGTAGCAGGGCGGGATTAGCGCATCCCCCGGGGATTCTCTGATCCAGCAGGGGGTCGGAGAATCCTGGCCTATGTCTCTGAAAAAGTCACATAGACTCAAAATGTAAACTGTCCCTCCAGATGCTGCCAGACCTGTTGACTCTTTCCAACATTCTCTGTTATTGTTCAAGAAAACCATGTTTGATTGGCTTCTTATTGCTCACAATTTAAACAGTTAAATACAGTCTGATTTGGAAAAGACTTATCCATGTGAAAAAGAAACTTAAACCTTTGCTGTGACCAACCGTGGAGGTTGAATAAAGTAAAGCCAATTCACCCTTTCTCACCTGCTCCATAGCACTCTGAACCTACCTTCGGAAAATTTGCCGTAATATTTTCACACGTCCTCAGGCTGTTAGAGGCAAGATCAGTTTTCTCCTAAAACCAAAAATAAACCACAAAAACTCTCTTCCAGGTCCAGCAATCACTCCTCAGAAATGTTTGTCAGGCTGCAATCTCCAAAATAAAGCATTGCTGCCAATTTCTGCAGTCGCTGGCAAGTACACCTCCATTAACTTGTTCAATGCCCTTTGCTACATTTGGGACACATCCCAGTTTTATATATATTATATATATTGGTAATGTATACTCAGTTTCATTCTGTCTGTCCATCGAATGATCATGTCCATCAACATCTCTTTCCACCTCCCTGCACAAACCACTGGCAATGATTGGCCATCAATCCTTGGCCTGCCATCGGCCCCTATCTATTTCCCAGGACTACAGTATATTCCGGCAGTTGACTTTTGTAAGTATACATATATCACTGTAGATTAACTCACTATACTCAGGAAACAACTTTGAGTTTGTGCTGCTGGTCAGAATGAGATGCTGGGGGATTAAGCAATGGAAAAAAGAGGGGTAAAGGGGTGCTTCTCTTAGCTGTTTTCCTTACATTCATTCAAAATGAAGATCAAAAAAATGCAAACCTGAGCCAGAAATTGGAAAATTGTACTAGATATTTACTCAAATGTTTTGCCATTCAGTTTGATGAGGGAACAGCATGAAATGTGTGGTAGTATTGCAACACACAAATTGTAGGCCAGGTAATGCTGAGCAGAACAATCAGGTGGAGAGGATATCTCAGGTTTCCCCATCCAATCTCATCTGCACCTGTACTGCATGTGTCCAATGCTTTAGCCAATTGGAGCCCTTAATAACAAATTAATTTGACTGTATCAAGCAGCATGTGACAAAGGGGCAGACTTTGCACATGAAGCAGCAGCACTAATCAGTAAATCAGACTGACAGCTACAATTTTCCAGTCACTGCGGAACATGACAACATTTATTCAGCATTTCTCTGATTACAAGAGCACTTTCAGTTTTTTTTACACATATCAGACATTAACGAGCCAGAATTTGTCTTCACATGATAATTGCTAAATAATCTTGCAGTGCATTGTAGTTCGACTGACATAAATGCAGGATGATATGTGTAGAACGATGTTGCTCTTACTAGTTGCCAATGGTACGGTTTATTTAGAGCAGATTGCTTTTAGAATTGCCACTTTTTTCCTCTTACTCACCAATTGCTGGCATGTTAGAAATTGCCACAAACTGGGAGCGGTGCACAAGCCTGATGTCGAAGGTTGCCTTCATAGTAGGTTCATCAAAGCATGGGTAAACTGATCGGGCATGTGTTGGTTCCAACAGTGATGCAATGATAATTCTGATTGGAGGAAAAACATACAATTTATAAGAGTTAAAGAGCAAAAGTGTGGAGGTAGAGAACCATTCAGATGCTAGAACATGGTCCTTCAACACAACATTTGCCAGTCCTGAAATCAGTGATCTGAGATATTGGAGGCTTTCCCAGGACGGAGCCTGCTAATGTCCCCAGCAGTAACCTTGTCAGTGTATCTGATATAACAGGAGAGCACCACAACTTCTTGAGACGAGCAGGTGCCCACTGCCTCTATGGGTTAATCTCGGGCATCTGCCAGCCTGCTGTTAGTGGAAGCTATTGATCGGAGGCTGCCCAGGACTTGACGCACCCAGGACGAAAACAAACATAACTCAATGAAATATCTCCATCACAGAAATTCTCTAGTATTTTCTGTGCACTCCTCATGTAAGTCCACTGGGAGACCAGCAGAATATTTAGGAGCATGTTAGGTTCCGGCCTCACAAACAATTTTCTGGGAGGGCTGTTTGGAGTAGAATACCCACCCGTCCCAAGCGTGACTCTTTATGTGAGTGGTTGCACCCAAGGAAGGCAATTTCCTGAGTCCCTGTCTAAATTTCACCAGGGGATGAACAAAGCATACTAGCTTGTTGAGCTGCACAAGTGAGTTCCACCCACAGCTCGACACCTGGCTAGGACAGCTGCAGAAAATCTGTATTTGTGAGATCATTCACAAACTTTCCCTGAGGTTGGAGCTGCTGGCTCCATATGCAATCCTGACCTTCACACTCCATCAAGAGTGAGGATTACAAATCCATGATGCAAGCTGGAGACCTCACCCGTTACACTGATGTATTAAATGAACTCCCACTGTTTCCGTATTCCTAGCAACACCACCCCATCACAATTATTCCAAGAATCAATATGACTTTCTAATACCACAATTAACCTTGCAACCTAACATATAAAATTGAAGGGCAGGAAAAGACCTGCTGGTCCATCAAGCTTGCCCCACGCCATGTTAACAGGAGCATCATGACCATTGTGTTTTTCCTCATGTTTCCATTCAAAGTACCTCCCCCACACCCACCTCTAGTTGCCTGCTGAATCAGATGTGTATTTCCTTTATTAATGCTCAATTTAATTTTGGTTTGAAACAAGGGTGAATTCTCCATTGGCGGGATTCTCTGTTCCGCCAGCAGCACGCCCTCGCTCGTGGCTTTCCCGGCAGCGTGGGGCGGCTACAATGGGAAACCCCCATTAGCCAGCAGGCAGAACGGAGAATGCCGTTGCCAGTGATCACTCGCCGCCAAGAAACACTCAGCTGGGGAGGTGGAGAATTCACCAAGATTTTTCACTGAAAAATAATCAGGTAACTGGGCAGTGACAGGTCCAGACCAAAAGAAAGGCTGCAGTTCACAATTATTAGCAAAACACTGCAAAGCTCGAGCCAACACTATTGGACACAGCCTGCAAACCTCTCTGGGTTTTAAAAGGAAAAAAAAAATGACTGCTAAAAACAAGAAGAGAAAAAGGCGCATCGATAATTTAACGTTGTATCCCTTCAGCACTTATACTTTAAACCTCAAATTCCAAACAGAACTCTTTGCATATAAAAGTAAATTACTGCGGATGCTGGAATCTGAAACAAAAACAGAAAATACTGGACAAACTCAGAATGTTTGACAGCGCCTGTGGATAGAGAAGGGAGCACGTTTCGAGTCTGCGTGGTGTTTTGAGAAAGAGTCATCCAAGAGACAAAGGCTCTCCGATACCGCAGCCAAGTTCTGACGCAGGCGTCAAAAGCGGCGCGAGCCACTCCAGCCCGTTTATGTAGGGGGCAAATATGGCGTCGGAGTGGTATCCGCTGCTCCGACGCTTGGATTCTCGCGCCCCCCGGCGATTCTCCGGAGAATCCCGGCCAAAGAGTCATCCAGTCCCGAAACGTTAGCTCCCTTCTCTCTCAACAGATCCTGTCAGACCTGCTGAGAACTCTTCACATTCCACTTTTAATTTTAACCAGGAATCTTTTTTTGCATTACAGCTTTTGGAATATCAATTGATTGAACAGGCCATTGTGTGTCATCTCCCAAGAATTTACCGTGTTTTTTCTCGTTTTCCCAGTTACCATCCGACTGGAGGGGTTTCTTGGGAATTCTTCCATCAGCATCTGACCAGGGGAATCATTCAACCCTACTTGAACACAGTTTTGGATTTCTCCAGCCTGAACATGGGTCCACTACTCCCATCCTTGCATCGTAACTCCAGATTGGAAAAACCGCGTGTTCCAAATTGCCCTCGGCTCCTTGTTCTGGTTGCTCGCACATTCTCTGTCTGCCTGCTCCAAAACTGCTCGAGACACAGACTGATTCCAGCATGAATGCCTCACAGACTACAAAATACAACTTAGATATAAAATTAAATTCCCAACCTCCACAATCCTTCTCCACTAGCACAATACTGACATCAATCCAGAAAGATGTTCTACCTACCATACAATTGAGCAGTGTTATAAGGATTTCAGTACCAATGCTTAACAGGCAGTGAGATACATTCATAAACGGGGACCAGTTCTTACAAACAAAAGGAATATCTTCAAGTCGAGCCTTTTTTTGAATTACCTGGAAGCATGGGGAGCCTATAGTTCCCCATTGCTTGTTTCATGGCAATGCCAACCAAACAGTCACTTTTCTGCTGTGGTATCATTTTTTGTAATTGTTTGTAATTTGTCATTCTTGTATTTGTCCTGATGTGTACAAGATGAAAAGCTTCAGCAGCATGTCTCTCTTTTCAAAACTACCAAATGGCCATTGATATCATTGGGTCTGAAGGGTGAAATGAGTGTGGTGGAGTTAACAGCAGGAGGTAAGATTGCTGATTCAGTTTGCTTCAGTAATCTCAGTGGTCAGGAAATTTCACGGGGCTTTCCTCAATCTCCTGCTGTAACTATAGTAAAAAAAAAATATCAGCAGGACACCTGCAGGATTTCAAGGCCTCTGTCTCTGTGTTAGCTCAGATCCTATCTGTAGCTTTGCTCAGTGACGTATCTCTCATAGTTCTTAAAACTATTATTAGCATTCACCACTTAAGCACACATATTTTAAACCTTATCCAAAATAAGCATAAGAAACAGAAGTAGGCTGGGATAAACCATAACTCTTGTTAACTAATTGATTCCTTGCTAACAAAGGGTTTGCCTGTTCTTACAGCAGCACCTCAGTGCTGTTTTCCTCTTTTGAAATCATTTGTTCAAGTGATTATATTTTTATATTGTCACTCTTTAAAACTGTACTTTATTCTTAATATCTCTTAACTCTGGATCCTTCATACAGGCTCATGTATAATTACCACCAGACCATCTTGCCGTGAGACAACTATCCTGCTGATACACATTTTGATGAGTCCACATAACATGTAAATTAACATTTTGTTAACATTCTCCAGTAATAAACTTCGTTAAAATCTTACATAGTCTATTACGAGCTTTTTTCTGCTATAGGAAAACATGTTTTTAATATGACTAGAAGATTCAGAGTAAATTAAATAACTCTGAACATCATTTTTAGGACTGCTGATGTCTGGTAACATTACAAATCATACAATATGTCATTTTTATGAAAGTTACTGATAAAGTGCCTCAAAATCTAATGAATCCTTGAAGATGACAAAACAAATGCATCCCTATTTGATAGCTACCACAATAGCACAATATGTGATCTGACAGGCATTGGCTTCACCATCTGGACAGAATCACAGCAATATGCATCATTGTGGTTTAAGTTAAAATAGCATTACTCAGTTAGCTGGATTCCCAAGGGTTAGCTTGAAAAGATGCATTCCAATACCATGGATCACTAAATGGCTCAGAAAAAAATGTTGATACTATTAGAGTTGGAAAGGATTCAACTTGAGTCTACTCACCAGCCTGTTCTCACTGACGTGCACTAGCCCTTGGTTGAGCAATGCCTAGATTTTAAAATGATCATCCTTATTTTCAACATCTGCACCAACCCCTTCAGTCTCACCCCTCTCTACTTCTATACCTTCTCTTAAGTGAGCTTAAGTGGGGTGCTCTTTCCAAGGGCCAGTGCAGACTTGATGGGCCGAATGGCCTCCTTCTGCCTGTAAATTCTATGATTCTCCAGGCCTGCAACTCTCCAAGATATCTGCACTCCTGCAACTCTGGCCTAATGCACACCCGTAACTTTAATCACTCCACCTTTGACGCCTACTATTTAGCTACTAAGATCCTAAGCTCTGGAATTCCCTTCACAAACCTCTCCGCCTCTCTTTCCTCCTTTAAGATGCTCCTTAGTGTCCACCTCTTTGACCAATGTCATCTGCCCTAATATCTCCCTATGTGGCCTGAAGTGAAATAGCATTTGCTAATGCTGCTGTGAAACACCTTGGGGCACTTTACAATGTCAAAGACCTTTATAAAATACAAGGTGATTGCTTTTCTTTTTATTGCTAAGGTCTATTTTCCTCATGATATTGTCCTGACTCAGATGAACACAGGCCTATTTTTTGTGATTTCAATGTCAGCAAAGCATGTACTATCTAACATTATAACTGTGAAGCTGACGGAAATCTCTGGCACCCAGACATGCACAGTTACACACAGTTACACATAGAAATTCAGAACTTGATGCCATTGATTCCCAGCCATTTCACAGGTTGCATCGTTGGAATCCTTGCAGGGGGAATCTTAGAAATCATTTGATTTGGGGTTGGATTCTCCATTCTGGACACTAAGTGCTGCTGCCGGGGGAGAATTGCGCTAACTGCGCGGCTCCCGCTCAGTGTGCCGTCCAGGAGAAATTCATGTAATTCAAATGGACCAGCAGGCAGCCCATGAGCAACCAACCCGATTCCCAGCCCCACTGGTGTCTGATACGCTGGAATTAGTATTCAGAACCTGGCAAGCCGGAGCACCTTTTAACCGCTCCACTCAGCACAGACTGTCATTTCACCCAAGAAGATGGCAGCTAAAAGACTTGTTCCAAGGTTCCTGGATGCTGACATTGACCAAATGCGAGACGCCATTGAGGAGCGGTGGGACAGAGACTCAAATCCCTGACACTGAACAAGTCCTGGGCTGAGGTAGCAGAGTCTGTGAGTGCTGCCAGATTCACCAAGAGGACCAGCATGCAATACTGTAAGAAGGTGAACGACCTCCTTCGAGCAGCTTGGGTGAGTAACCACCTCTGTGCTCCTGGCATCACTCCCGTCTCTCACTCCTTATATCTGCCCCTAATCCCCTCGAGGTCAACAGTGCCCCACCTGCCTGCATCTCCCTTAAGACCCACCCTCCAAGAAACCCCAACACATGTATTTGGCTAGGAGCTTTGAACACACAGACCACCACCACCTCCACAAAACTCATGTGCCAGCGTCTCACTATATATTTTTTGTGTCTTCCATAATTGCCAGGAGCACCAGAGAATGGGAAGGGGCATCCCAGTTATTTGGGTGCACACGCTCTCCGAGGGCCATCCAGGCCCTCAGAACACCCCAGAGCACCACTCGGGGAAAGACACCGATGGCTCTGCTTTCACCTGCACCATCCACCATCGCAGAGACTATCACCTCGGTGGGTAACATGAGCACATCAGGTGGAGGCAGGGACTCCTGAGGGAACGGGCAGTTGGAGAGCTGCCAGATCCCCGGAAATAGCTGTTGTACAGATAGATGTTGTGCTTCTGAAAAAGGTGACTCCATCACTGTTGTAGATGCAAAAGCATAGACAGAATCTACAAAAGGATGTTTAGCAACTTTACAGCGCCGCAAGTACAGCTAGTGGGGTACAGCTGCCTTCAGGCGCAGGAGATGGTGCCGACAATGCGTGACACTCAAGCCAACACTGCAAGGGTGGCGTCTGTGGTGGAAGGCCAGGGTCAAGACATCAGAGCCATGTGTCAGGACTTCGAAGGCTTGGGGCACAATGTGCTATCCTTGGATGAGGCACAAGACAGGAGAGTCCAGTCACAGGCGGACATGTTCCGGGCGCATATGAACATTGCTGTGACACTCCCAGCAAGCTCTGAGGGCATCAAAAGCATTGGCCGGGCGCTGACTGACCCCAGCCAGTCACAGAGGAACATGTCATAGGCACAGATGGACATGACCGAGGCAGTGAGGGACTTTGATCACTTGTTGAGGGGCATAACCCAGTCTCAGTGCGTCATGGTTGAGGGCATCGAGACCATGGTTCAGACAAGGATGGGCATCCAGGACTGACAGAGCTCATTCCAGCCTCCCCTCTGTCCCACGGAATAGCCCGGGGGCTAGTGCGCACCCTGGAGGAGGAGGAAGTGACGGGGCACATCCCAATGCCCCTGCAGGGGAGGTTCCAGAACACCTCAGCCCTTCTGAATGCCCCTCACCTGACTGATGCACGATCAATTCCACAAAGACGAGAGTTGAATACAACTGAGGCTTTATTACACTAAGATGTGTGGCCTCCTACAGCAGCTGGTGAAATGGCTGCTGTACAGTGAGCACACAATTTATACTCTGCCTACTGGGCGGAGCCAGCAGGCAGGGACTACCCCTGTACCTGTAGTACAGGGCCTTACCATACATACCCTAATATATACAGCAGTGGTTACTACCACACTGACACTGGCGCACTTCATGGGCAGTGGGCAGAACAGGTTGACATGTCATCACCTGCGACACCCAAAAGTTGGCTTGGCCCATCCAGGTCGAGGATCTTCATACTATTCCCCCCAAGGGCATCACAGAGCAGAGTGCAAGACAAGCAGCAGGCCGCCTCCAATCCTGTATGTGCTGTCTGGGTCAACACGTAGAAGAATCGGGAAGCCACAAAAGAATAGAAAGACAGATGTAACTTAAGTTGACATGGGTGTAGCATAGAATAGATAGTAAGGGGGAAGAGTGCACATGTAAATATTCATCTTTAAACACTTTTTGCACCACCAGTCCAACCAGCTTATGACATCTGTCTCATGGGTGGGAAGGATTGGCTGGGGCTGGGTGTTGTGTGGCAGCAGGTGGGCTTGGGGGGGTGATGGGGATGGCTGAGGTACAGCGCCAATGACACATGAATGTCCCACATGGTTACACCCTCACCGAGAAGTGGCAGGGCATGGGGGTAGCAGTGCGAACCAGTACTGTATAACAGCATCCCCAGTGAGTGAGCCCTGACCATTCACCATCTCCCATAACTCCACCCCCTCCACTCCTCCCCAGGCAATATATTTGGGCCCGAGAGAAGAAATTGCCTGCACACATACAAGGATCATCTAGCGGATGTGGTATGTTATCTTAAAGATTGAAATCAGACTTTGTCAGAAAATGAGGAGCAGCAGAGTTCATCTTACAGCGAGTCGTCATCACCCCAAGTCGCATTGGCAAGACCCGCTGATACTGTCAACCCTGTGGTGATGCTGATATGACCCTCGGAGGGGGGAGGGGTTCTGTGATAGTGGAAAGGAGTGGAAGTCTAGGAGGGAAGGTGGTGTGAAGGTCTAATGGAAAGGGAAGGGGTGGATGGACTGAGGCAGAGGAAAGATTGAGAGTCTCAGGGGAAGGTGGATTCTGTGTGGGAGAGGGGGTTGAAGTAGGGGGAGGGGGAAACGATGGGACAGGGCAGCAGAGCTGCCAGTGGCCAGGTCTCCTAATTGCTAAATCAGGAGGTGATGTGGTTGTCTGGTGTGCGGTAGCCCTGGACCACATGTTAGGTTTCCTGATGTGCTTGCTACGGTAGTAGGACAATTGGCCGAAAGACAATTGGCCGAAAGACAATTAGCCAACCGACAATTGACAGACAGGACAATTCACAGACAGGACAATTGGCCGATAGGACAATTAGTCGACAGGGAACCCGCTTAAAATAGTTATACTAAATTACGTATTCAAAGCCCTTCAGTATTTATCATGGAGTTTGTCAAAACGGAGCGAGGAGGCAAAAAGCTTCTGTTCGAGGGATAGGCCTATATTATTGACAAAACCAGGGAATCAAAGACTTATTGGGGATGCGCAAATCGTAAAGTCTGCAACGCAAGAATGACAACGATCGATGACGTAATTAGCAGAACGTCTTCTGAACACTCGCATCCGCCAACACCTATTGAAAATCAAGCTTCAAAAGTTAAAGAAGAAATAAAACATCTTGCTGCACAATCTGAACAATTGCCAAACTCTATCATTGATAATGTAACGTCCGATATCCCCTTGACCATTGTCGGAGCATTACCAAAAAAGGACTCTCTCAAGCGTACGGTGCGACGAAAAAGACCAGTAATAAGTGAGGAAGGACTATATAAGACTCCAAGAGGTGATGATTTTTTACTCTATGAAAATGAAGATGTTTCTATATTTGGTACGTTGAAAAATTTGGAAATTTTATCCAAGAAAACCGAGTGGTTTTGCGACGGGACTTTTGACTCTGCACCTTTGGGTAAGCAGCTATACACGATCCATGCACTAATTTGTGAATGTAAAACAGTGCCACTACTTTATTGTGTAACAAACAGTAAAAGTGTGGCACCACGCCTTCAGTAGAAGAGTCAATGTCCATCACCCTAATTTATCCAAATTAATTCAGAAACTTAGGATTGAACAGTCAAGCACTGAAATTATAATAGAACAGGCATTATCAGGGGCTGATGCGGCAAGGGAAAACAAAAAATACATTCGCCTCAAGGAAAGACTCCAAAAACTTGTACTCAACTACAATGCTGAAGATGGGTTGCAATTTTTACGTGCATGTGCACATAATTGTATGTAAGAGTTTTTAATAGACTGTTCCTGTCTTTTTTTATATAAATGAGTAGTTTTTTTAATAATCCTTAATAAATAATATTCCTTTTTTTTGCATTTGTTAGTTTTTAGTAAGCTGTTCATATCATTTAATAAATAATTTGTTGTATTTGTATTTCTATTTCGCCTATCCCTTTTATTCTTTTATTTTTATCGCCTATCCCTTTTATTCTTTTATTTTTAATAAGTGTCGGCCAATTGTCCTGTCTGTGAATTGTCCTGTCTGTGAATTGTCCTGTTTGTCAATTGTCTGTCGGCCAACTGCCTGTCGGCTAATTGTCTTTCAGCGAATTGTCCGCATACGGCTTGCTCCGGCTCCATGCCTAGGTCTTCCTGGAAACCATCCTTGTCCTCCTCATTAGAGGAGGCCTACTGTTTTTCCTCCTCCGCCAACATGCTGCTTTGCCATGGTGTGCAGGATGCAGCAGGCCACCACGATGCTCAAGACCTTCTGGGGGCTACAATGGGAGCCCCACCAAAACAGTCCAGACATCGGAAGCACATATTGAGAATGCCAATGAACCGCTTGATGACGGTTCTGGTTTCTATGCGGGCATCATAACGGTTCTCTGCTTCAGTCTGGAGCCTCTGCACAGATGTCATTAGCCATGACCTCAGTGAGTAACCCTTGTCACCCACTAGCCAACCCCATATCCGAAGGAGTGCCTCAAAGACGTCAGGAACCGATGAATGCGTCAGGTTGCATGCGTCCTGCATGTTGCCTAGATATTGGGCACTGATGCGCGTGATTTGCAGCTGCTGGTTGCACACTAACTGCATATTCGTGGTGTGGAAGCCCTTACTCTTGATGAAGGGGACCCCATGTCGAACCGGTGCTCGGAGGGCAACATGCATTCCATCGATTGCCCCCTGGCCTGGGGCTTGCCAACGATGGTGGCACATCCTGCTGCCCGGGCATCTTGTTGGGCCGGGACTAGGTTGAAATTGATGTAGACTGATGCCCTGATGCATAATGCATTCATGACAGCATGGATGCATCTGGTGTGCAGATGTCTGAGATATCCCACACAGGTCCCTACACAAGCCCTGGAATGAGCCACAAGCATAAGCCTTCAGGGTGACCGTCATCTTGACGGCCACCGAGAGCGGGTGTCCTCCTCCATACCACCGCGGTGTCAAGTACATCTGGTACAGATGGCACACAGTCTCCCTGTTGAGCTGGAGTCGGCGGTGGCATATGCGGCCCAGCATCTCGTCAAAGGACAAGCGCTGACGGTATTGATGCACTATCAATTACGATGAGACAAGAGTAGAGTGTAATCGAGGCTTTATTAAGCAGAGATGTGTAGCCTCCTGCAGCTGCTGCCGAAATGGCTGCAGCTCGTGAGCACACACATTTATGCTCCGCGCTGACGGTATATACATGGCCTGATATGGTACGTCCTTCATACCTCCTCCTCGACCTGTTGGCCGATCAGCACTTGAGCCTCACTGGATGGCTCCAGCACTTCTGCAGCAGGCTCCTTTTGTGCAGGGTCTCCCCTGAGCTGGCCCTGCTCCTCCGTGCATCTGCAAAGGCAGCAGCAGCCAAGTAGATAGCAAACATAGCTGGCTGTACTCCTAAATTAATTTTCTGTGGGAGAGGGGGATAGACAGAAACTGTTATGATTCCCTTGACCACCCAATGTCACCATGGTCACTCTGTATTGCTGCGCTACCCGTAACAGGCTCCCCCTCCCCCGTTCCCCCCCTTCCCCGGCCCATTCAAGATGATGTAGTTCTCACTGCAACCCATTGCCATCAGTGACTGGTGCCCGGCCTGTGATGTGAGGAGCCTCTAGCCTCACCACCAATCCCTGCCAACAGGGCTGCAGCAACCGATGTTCACGATAGGATCTGTGGTTCCTGTCCTGTTTCTTCCAGTGAGGTCAACTGTGGGTCACCTCGCTGGGTGGGCCATGTGTTCTGCCATCAGCAGGGTGGAAACCGGTTGTTTGGTAGAGACAGTCAACTTGTGCAGGCAGTCGCCCCCATGCTAAGAGGCTGGTGTGCAGATGGGAATGCGAGGTATGTGAGAGTGTGCTGGGAGCTTAGCTGCAGTGTGATGTGGAGCTAGAGTTTTACACACAGGCTGTGACATGGATCTGGTCAGGTTTCCTGGCTGGGTGCAGGATGGTGGGATCAGGAGCATGGTGGATGGGCAGCGCTTGGAGACAGTTCCTGACCCTGATGGGTGGGTTAGCGGATAGTGCCACAAGGTGAGGCTTTACCCTGAGAGAGGCTGTGTGCCAGGGAAGGTTCCAACAGCCACTGTGAGTGTGTCCGTTGTTTGGGGTGAGCTGTGCCAATCCCCTGCTTGCTCTGCTGTGGGGCTGTGCTTCTAAGGAGTGCACTGAGGAGTGCCAACACCTGGTGGGCCTGCGACTGAGCATGGCCACATTCATCCCCTTGATGAAACTGCTGGGGTATGAGGGTTTATAGAGAGGCGGGCTGGGTGGGTTCCCACACGACCAGAATACCTCTGAGCATATATCAGATACAGTGAGCAGTCAGCAATGTGAACAGCCAGGAGCCTGTAAGTTGCTGAACAGGCAGGTTTAAATTACATACTGCAGCAATGGGGGTCTGAGCCAGGCTACCCCAATCCCAAGGAGGACACCCAATGATGACCCGGTGGCGCAGTGGTTAGCACTGCAGCCTCAGTGCCAGGGACCAAGGTTCGATTCCAGATTCGGTTGATGTCCATGTGGAGTTTGCACTTTTTCCCCGTGCCTATGTGGGTTTCCTCCGGGTGCTCCAGTTTTCTCCCACAGTCTAAAGATGTGCAGGTTAGGTGAATTGGTCGTGTTAAATTACCCCTTGTGTCCAAAAAGGTTGGGTGCGGTGGGGGCTTTGACATAGGTGGGGTGCACTTTTGAAGGGTCAGTGTGGACGCGATGGGCTGAATGGCCTCCTTCTGCACTGTAAATTCTATGTAAATTGTAAATGAGTAGCAGAATTATACTCAGGGCAGAATTCACTATGAGGAAAATTATTAATCATGAAGTGTCTAATATTCTTCCTTTAATGACCAAGCCATTAGTTGAAGAGACTGGCCAGGATTCTCCGCTGCCTGATGCCAGCAGCGAGTTTGCGATCGGGTGAAGAATGATGTGCGGGCACATAACGGGATTGCAGCCCACCCTGATCCCGTTGTGATGCTCTGCTCCCTGCACGTAGGGAAAGAGCACCCTACCCAAGGTCAACACCTCCACCCTATCCCCATAACCCAGTAACCCCACCCAACACTAAGGGCAATTTTGTACACTAAGGGCAATTTATCATGGCCAATCCACCTAACCTGCACATCTTTGGACTGTGGGAGGAAACCGGAGCACCCGGAGGAAACCCACGCACACACGGGGAGGATGTACAGACTCCGCACAGACAGTGACCCAAGCCGGAATCAAACCTGGGACCCTGGAGCTGTGAAGCAATTATGCTATCCACAAGGCTACCGTGCTGCCCATTGGAATTGATGTCAATTTTAAAGGTGATCAAATGCAACATACATTGAAAATCAGATACTAAGAGGTTGCCTTTAATATTTAAATGCGCCACAGTTATCACAAACAATGTTTATTTGAACCCATTTCTGGAAAAATAGAAGAGAGAAATAAAATTGGTATTTCCATTTAAATATAGCCTTTCACATCCTCAGGATGTTCAAAAGCATTCACATACAAAGATATCGGGCTGGATTCTCCGCCGGCGGGTTGCACCGTTTTGCCAGCAGCCCGGGGGTTTCCCCGATGGCATGGGGCTGCCCCACAATGGAAAACCCCATTGACCAGCTGGCGTAACGGAGCATCCCGCCGGCGTGCTGAACAGAAATGGGGTGCCTAGGGGTGGAGAATCCAGCCTATGGGCGGTATTCTCCGCCGGCTCAAAAATCGCGGAGGCCGTCGTGAACTCGGCCGAGGTTCACGACGGCCTCAGGGCTCGCTCCCCGCATCTAATTCACCCCCACCCGGAGGGCTAGGAGCGGTCCCCCGTCGTTCCCGGCTGCGACCTCGGCCGGCGGAAATGACGCCCAAATGGCACTTCGCGGATATCATCCGCGCATGCGCAGGAACCCGCGCATGCGCAGATGACATCAGCGCGCAGACGACGCAAACCTGCGCATGCGCGGTGCCGTCTTTCTCCACCGCCGCCCGGCAAGACGTGGCGGCTTGATCTTGCCGGGCGGCGGAGGGGAAAGAGTGCGTCCGTTTTGGATGCAGGCGCGACGATCGGTGGGCACCGATCGCAGGCCTGTCCCCTCCGGAGCACAGTCACGGTGCTCCCATCCCAATTGGGCCCCTGGATGCCCCAAACGGGCATCCGGCGCCCGTTTCACGAATGCAATGACCAGGTGTGGGTGCTGCCGTGGTGAAACGGGCGTGAAGGGCCGGCCGCTCGGCCCATCGGGCTCAGAGAATCGGCGCTCGCTGTGAAAAACGGCGAGCGGCGATTTTTCCGAGGGGGGGGAGGGGGGAGAATCGCGGGGGCGCCAGGGGGAGCGTAAAAAATGTTGGGAGGCCCTCCCACGATTCTCCCACGCCACGTGGGGAGCGGAGAATTCCGCCCTATACTTTTGAAGTGTGGTAATGGTTGTAAAGTAAACAAACATGCAGCCAAGCTACTCAGAGATAGATCGCACAAACAGTAACCCTCACTTCCCCAACCTCTCATCTTGTACACAGCAGTTAAATTATCTGATTTGACATAAATATTTTCAAAACAGTTCACAAGGTTGTCGCAGCAGATCCCCCTCTTAATTGCAGGAGCCGATTGCACACAATATGAGGCAGCAGACAGTGACTGGAGAAGAAGATTTGCCTGCAAAGCTTCTTCCAATCCGAGGAGGACATCTTGAAGAGCACAGGCAGGGAGACAGCGATGAGCAGCAACCCTGGAGGAGATGCGTGTAGAGTCTCTTCACACCTTCAGCGGGGTTTTCCGTTCCAAAGACCAAATGCTGACTTTGTCACAGGATTCATGGAGTTTCACGACAGCAAAACTGGCGGCGCACCTGGACTGATTCAGCTTCTGTTAAGAGGCTAGCACCAACACCATGTGGAACATAATCGATTTCAATGAGAAACGGTGCTGGATTCGCCGGGTCCTAGATTGACACTCGGGAGGCTGACAAACTGCAGCCGCATATACACACTTCACTCTCCACACACACCATCCAGGCCAACAAGATGGCAGCAAGGAGAATGGCCCCACGTTACACGGATGGAGAGGTTGAGATCCTCCTGGACGCGATAGAGGAGAGGCGGATGACCCTGTACCCCGGCCCAGGAAGGAGGCTGCCAGTCGCCGCCATTTGCCATACCTGGGCCCAGGTGACAGAGGCAATAAGCGCCTTTAGCAAAGCTGTCGGGACTGAAATGCAATGCCGGAAAAAACAACCTCTGCAGGGCGGCCAGGGTGAGTAGGCAGCACTGTGCCCCTGGCACCAACCCCATCTCGCACACCCATAAACTGGACCACCCAGCCCCGCCTGGAGGGCAGCTGAACACCCATGCTGCACCACATGTCAGCACCCATACCAGCCATCATGGCCGGTTCCCTGGCCACTAAGGCCACCAGCTACCCATGCCCTGGGATCCATGAGTCGGACTGTCTAACACAGCATAGCAGATTGGACCGTAGCCCTTGACCTGAGCTGCTGGACACCTCGGAGCTTGAGTCCGAGGATGACAGTGATTTCCCATCACAGCTGTCTCCACCATCCCAGAGGCAGGCACCTCGGTTGGGCGCTTTAGTGAAGAGGTTCCTGTGCACCACACCAGCTGATCCAGTACAGCAGGTGGAGGTAGCAAGGAGGCGGACGATCGGAGGGCTGTCTGACCCCAGGGAATAGCTGCCAACCAGGCATGTTTTGGCCTTCTGGATTGTTCAGACAGTCCCCTTGATTGTGGAGATGCAGTTGCTGAGCCAGAGACCACATGAGGGGTTGTCGGCGAGCATCGAGTACCTGCAGGTGTAGTTGGAGGAGTCCAACCACATTCAGCAGCAGGAGGTGGTGCCAATCATGTGTGCCACCCAGGCCAACACCGCATGGGTGGCAGCTGCCGTGGAGGCATTGGGGGAGAAGGAGTCGGCTATGAATCAGCATTTCCAAGGTCTGGGGCATTCTGTGCAGGCACTGGCCAAGGCCCCGGACAGGGTTGCCTCCTCACAGGAGCCATGTGCCAGAGCCACCTGGAGGCGCTTTGGAGCGCGGCCCAGTCACAGACACCATGGCTGGGAACGCTGGCGGCATTACCCAGGCGCTGGCCAATGTGACGCAGTCACAGAGGGAGGTGACCCAGTCCCAGAGGGAGATGACGCAGTCACCGGCTGATGTGACACACATCCAAAAGGTGGTGGCACAGTCCATGGGTGATGTGACGCAGTCCCAGATGGAGATGATTCACTCCCTGTGTTCCATGGCCGCGAACATGCAGACACTGGTCGACACCAGAGCGGGCCTCCAGGACTAACAGCTCAAGGTGGCAGGGAGCCTCAGGGGATATGTCCACTCACACTCCCATCCCATGGAATAGCCCGGGAGCCATCGGGCACCCCAAGCGGGGTGGAGGTGATGGGGCCCATGCTGGTGACTCTTGCCGGGGGGGGGGGTTCCGGAACACCGCAGCACCTTGGACTCCCCCACTCCTGTCCCTGGCGCATCTGGTGGGCAGCGGGCAGAACAGATCGGCACCATGCCACCTGGGAAATCTGAGCAGCAGCTGGGCCCATCAGGTCACCCCAGAAGATACAGGTCACAGGGTGGGAATAACAGCAGGCCACCTCCATTCCTGCTACCATAAGAACATAAGAACATAAGAACGAGGAGCAAGAGTAGGTCATCTGGCCCCTCGAGCCTGCTCCGCCATTCAATGAGATCAGGGCTGATCTTTTGTGGACTCAGCTCTACTTTCCGGCCCGAACACCATAACCCTTAATCCCTTTATTCTTCAAAAAACTATCTTTATCTTAAAAACATTTAATGAAGGAGCCTCTACTGCTTCACTGGGCAGGGAATTCCATAGATTCACAACCCTTTGCGTGAAGAAGTTCCTCCTAAACTCAGTCCTAAATCTACTTCCCCTTATTTTGAGGCTATGCCCCCAGTTCTGCTTTCACCCGCCAGTGGAAACAACCTGCCCACATCTATCCTATCTATTCCCTTCATAATTTTATATGTTTCTATAAGATCCCCCCTCATCCTTCTAAATTCCAACGAGTACAGTCCCAGTCTACTCAGTCTACTACCATCTGGGGATCCACGTAGACATAGCGTTAGGGCCCCTTAGACACCAGTTAAGATGGCACGAGTGCAGGGCACAGTTTAGTTATAGTGGCTCGGGCACAAATCTGTATATAGTTTGCCACATTAAACACCTGTTCACATTGAGCTTAACTCAGTGCTCTGTAGATGTGCATGAGGGGTAGGTTGGTCTGGCTGTCCAGAGAGGGGGTGGGCTGGGGAAGGGGAGCGAGCAGCCGTTGTGGGTGGCCTCGGAACCCACCCCCCTACCCCTGTCCCCCTGACCATCCCCACCACTGCCACCCCAGAGATTCAATGGGATGCCAGCTTGCATGCAGGGGTCACCCAGGTGGACGGTGGAAAGTGCTACCATGGGCAGGAGTCAGATGTTGTCAATCCCCCAGGGCTGTATGGACTGGCAGGAAGGCCAACATTGCTGGTTGAATTCCAATAGCCATTGTCTACAGGGGGTTAAAGGCCGATGTGTTACTATGGTGGGTACCCCGCTGTCCATCTAGTTCCAATGGGCTTCATGGTGGCCCTGGCTGGTACTGTGGACTCTACTCAGCATGTCCCCCCTAACCCCCAAATCCCCGCGCCCCTGGCCCTGTCATTTCCCGGCACCATGGGGACTCTGGTCCTGGTGCCCATCCCGATGCCAGGGGTACCATAGGCTGGCACTTCCCATGCCAGCAGCGCGCTTTGTGGTCCTGGTCCAGTGCCTCCGTAGGGGCTACAATGGGCATTGCGCTGGGTGGGCTGTCGGATGCCCCTGGTCGGGGGGTATGGAAGAGGGTGGTGGGGTGGGGGCACCCCTACAGCCTGTGTCACTCTGCAGTACCAGGGGCCAAGGCTGTTGGTCAGTGAGGTGAGGAGCGAGGTTGTTGCTCTGCAGGCTGTAACAATGGCGGTCCGTGCCTGGACACCGCCCAGTCTCGTGGGGAGGGTCACCCCAGCCCCTTGGCCCATTCCCGCGTCATTCCCCTCCCCCCTCGGCCCTGGCAGGGCTCCCACCCCCCACCCCAGCCAGCCCGGCCAATGTCCGGCTCGGCAGCCCACAGTCATGCCTCTGTGTCTGACCTCCTCCTCTCTCCCTCATCAGCCACATCGCTGGTTTTACGATTTTTAAAAGCACAAGTGAACCACTGTTGGGGATTTGGCCCATTGGAGGTGGAGAATCGCAGAGAATACCAGGTCAGGCCCGCTAATGATGTGCAAATGGTGCATACTGTATATGCGCTCCTGACTGCCTTGACAACGTTGTCGAGGTGATGGAGGATTGCGATTTGGCGTCAAATCAGCGCTCCCTGCGATTTCGGCATCGGAACCGATTCTCCGCCCAATCGCGTTTCCTGATTTCAGTGCGAGCCAACAGAGAATCCTGCACCTTAATCTTTTTCTCTCCTTCCATCTATCGCACCCTCCACACACTGACAGATTGCTGCTTCTTCAGCAACCAGTTCTATCTCTCTGATCTCTCTTCACACTTTAAGCAAACCCTTGTCCCTCTCTTTCATTTCAGGCAGTGAAAAAGTCCCAGTGTCAGTGCAGAAGGGAGCACAGACTTTCTGGAGATGTGGTGTAATTTGACTCTCGCAAGCACCAGCCCAGTGACCAGCATCGTACCTACCTTAGTGCAGTGTTAGCCATTCGGGTTTTCATGCGAACCAAGCTTGGGGCAATCAGAACATCGTATTCATTACTTGATACAAAATATATGCAATATTAATTAAACAAATAGGTTTGAAAATAGATTTAATGTTTTAAACAGTCAGAAATCAAGACCGATACCTTCACTTGGCTCCCTTCCAGTCGGGGAACACTTCAGCGGTCAAGGGCATTCAGCCTCTGATCTCCGGGTAAGCGTTCTCCAAGGCGGCCTTCAGGATGCGCGACAAGGAAGAATTGCCGAGCAGAAACTTATAGCCAAGTTCCACACACAAGATTACGGCGTCAACTGGGACCTGGGATTCATGTCGCGTTACATTGACCCCCCACCATGTGGCCTGGGCTTGCAAAATCCTACCAACTGTCCTGGTTTGCGACAATTCACACCTCTCTAACCTGGGGTTACCCCTACCTCTGAATCTGTAAAGACTTGATTACCTGCAAATGCTCGCAATCAAAGCATTGTCTTGCATCTTTGACTTTGTCTATATATATATTTCTGGAACAGACCTCTTCATTCACCTGAGGAAGGAGCAGTGCTCTAAAAGCTAGTGTTTGAAACAAACCTTTTGGACTTTAACCTGGTGTTGTAAGACTTCTTACGATACTTTCACTGCCAGAGAACAGCTTCAAAAGGGTTTTGCATTTTCACTATTCCTAAAGCTGGTCTGCTTTGCACATTCTTCAAGATGGTGACAATCTGTTAACAGAAGAGTTCTGTTTCTGACAGTGTGCTCCAGTTCATTTCAAATAAACATATTTCTTCAATAGTGAACCATTTATATTTTATCAGCATTGGGAGGGAAAAGAATCAACAAAGCTGTAAGTTCAGTTCCAACAAAGAATCATAGTGGACTCAAAATGTTAACACTGTTTCTCTCTCCATGGATGCTGCCAGACCTGTTACATTTTCCAACAGTTTCTGTTTTTATATCAGATCTCCAGTGTCCGCAGTATTTTGCTTTTATTTAACAAATCTCTAAGTACAGTATTGGCATCTGCACTCTTGACATTTTCCTTGCTTATGTTCTATTGCCTGCCACTCCAAACACAGCATCTGAACATCTCATTGATCTTTGGCTCATTACCAATCTCCTGTAATCTCTTTTTACACCAATAACGCCCAATTTCTTTCAATTTCTCACTTCAAATGAAGGATGAACAAATTTAAATAAAAGCAAAATACTGTGGATGCTCGAAACGTGAAATAAAAACAGAAAGTGCTGGAAAACCGCAGTCGGACTGGCAGCATCCAGTCCAGGATAGAGAAACAGAGGTAATGGGCTGAATTCTCTGCTGTCAAGATTCTCCAGTGCACCGGCAGAGCCCACAGACCCAGGGATTTCCTGACAGCATGGAGCTGCCCTCAATAGGAAATCTGATTGGCCGGCTGGCGGGACAGAGAATCCCACTGCTAGCGGGGGTGCGCCGCAGCAGTAAACTGGTACAGCGGGACGGTGAATCCTGCCCAATGTTTCAAATCCATATGATTCTTTTTCACAACAGATTTGAATTTTGCTGCAAACCCTGGCTTGCCAAAATTGCACATTCCAACCACCATTTCAATCATGCACCTCAATTGTTTTGTGAAAACCACCATCTACCGGCTAAACAAAACCAAGTTGTTCAGTTAGCAGCCCCTGTGTCACATGATTTTGTGAGAAAATTGAGAGCAATCCGACTTCTGTTCTTCTGAAGGCCAAATCGGTTTTCAGTGCTTCACAGAGTGACTCTGCAAATCTAATTGCATTGTCATTTAAGGGTGACCAGGCACAGAGAAGGTAACAGATCCAAAGAACCACAGAATCCCTATGGTGCTGAAGAGGGCCATTTGACCCATCGAGCCTGCACCAACCGTCTTAAACAGCAGCTTCCCGAGGCCCACTCCTCCCCACTAACCCTGTAGTTCCATAACGCCACCTGAACTAACATCTTTGGACACGAAGGGGAAATATAGCATGGCCAATCCACCTAGCCTGCACATCTTTGGATTGTAGTAGAAACCGGAGTACCCAGAGGAAATCCATGCAGAGACAGGGAGAATGTGTAAACTCCCACAGACAGTCACCCAAGGTCAGAATCGAACCTGGATCCCAGACACTGTGAGACAGCAGTGCTAACCACTGTGCCACCTCTATGGTGGGCTATTTCTCTTGTTTCACTGAGCAAGCGACCCTTCAACTTCCAAGCCATTAAAAACCTGACAACTGGGGCAAAATTCTCCCCTATCCGGTGGGGCGGGGGGTCCCGGTGTAGCGGAGTGGAGAGAACCACTCCGGCGTCGGCGAATTCTCCGCACCTTTAGGGGCTAGGCCCGAGCTGGAGTGGTTCCCGCTCCGCCGACTGGCGCCAAAACCGGTGCCAACGGCCTTTGGCACTACGCCAGCCGTGCATGCGCCGGAGCGTCAGCGGCCGCTGACGTCACCACCGGCGCATGCGCGGTGGAGGGGGTCGCTTCCGCCTCCGCCAATCCCGCCGGCACAGAGGTGGTTTAAACCACGTCGGCGGGAGAGGCCGGACAGCGGCAGGACGTAGGCCCATCGCGGGCTGGAGAATCGCCGCGGGGGGCCCGCCGACCAGCGCGGCGTGATTCCCGCTCCCGCCGATTCCCGGGTGGCGGAGAATTCCGGCCACGGCGGGGGCGGGATTTACGCCGGCCCCGGGCGATTCTCCGACCCTGTGAGGGGTCGGAGAATTCCGCCCGTGATTCCTGTCTAACAGCAATGTGGTTAATTACTTCTTGCTTAATTAGTGACAGACTACAAATAGTGGTCTAGTGAGTGAAACTCATACTCATATTGTAATTTTAAAACAACTCAGCATTGTTTGGCTCTACAAATTAAAAGCATCAATTCACCACAAGTCTGTGGCTGATTCACCACATCTGGCATGCATATTGGACAACACTGCTTTAGAGAATGGTTTTGAGGAGCTGGCAGTTTGTGATATATCACCGAATGTGCAGGATACCATCACATCAGAGGGTGAAATTACGTATCACTCATGTTATAACTTCAATGATCTAGGCTATTGATGAGTAAACTCCAGTCCCTACGTCTGTTATTTTTTATCCTCAGGATGGGGATATCTTTGGAAATCCATGAAATCCCTATTTACACTGAAAAGATGCTGGTACCATCTTCTTAAGCCTCTCCAGCCTCTGTGATGTAAATGCTCCCAAACCTATTTGGCAATTGAGTGTCAAGATCTTGACCCAGTAATAATGAAGGAATGGCAATATCTGTCCAAGTCAGGGTGGTGTATGATTTGCAGAGGACACTGGAGGTAATGGTATTACCAAGCTTTTTCTGCCATTGTCCTGCTAGGTGGTGGAAGTTGCAGGTTTTGGAAGTGTTGGCAGAAGTCTTGGTGATTTAGTAAAAAGAACATCCTGGAGAGAACCACAGTACACTGATTATGCAGTAGGTAGATGCTCAAGTGTGATAACCTTCCAACCCATTCAGAAAAAAACAATTATCCAGATTGTTTTTTTTAATAAATGTTTTTATTCTCCATTTTCACATTTTCCTCCAAAATTTACACCCCACCCACAAACAGTAAACGGTAACAAATACAAAATCAATACCCTTAACAATAACAATGATCCCATCCTCCTACCACCCCCAAACAACGGCCCACCTGTCAATATATGCATCCAATATAACAAACCCTCCCACGGTGGAAACAAAAAAAACGAAGGAAAAACAGAAAAAAGGAGTTCGGGACCGCCCATGGTCACCATAGAGTCCACCCCCCCCCCCACACTCAATGCCATCCAACCTCTGAAAGAGTACTGTACGTGATACCTAAGAGTTGTAAGCCACCCCCCTCTCCAACTCTTCCCATCCACTGCCTCATGTAAAACTCCTCCCCCACCTCCCGGTTCCTTCTCCCCAACTTTCCACCCCGGCTAGACCACTCGGACCCTGTTCTGCCAGGCTCCGATGGCCGCAGCCCCTCCCCCCACCTCACTCCCGTTCACTGGCCGGTTTAAACCGGCCAGATGAAGGCCCCAGCCCGGGTCCCTTTCCCCTTGCCCGGCCCCAGGAAAGCACAGAAGTCCCCGTTTAGCACACACACCCCGCATATCAACCTGCACCCCAAAGAGCCTTCATTTAGAGTGAAAGTCCCATCACTTCTCCTGTCCAAATATATACAACATTGGCTCCTTTAGCCCACACACCCGCACGCAGTGAAACAAAAAAGAAGAAAATACAGTGCTGAGGTTACATCGGCACATGGCCATTTCTCAATTTCTCAGTTCTGCCACAGTCCTTCTGCCTTCACAAACTCCTCCGCTGCTTCCGCCGTTCCAAAATAAAAGTCCTTGAGCTTATAAGTCACCCTCAGCTTCGCTGGATATACAATGCCGCTCTCCACCTTGCTAATATACAGTGCCCTCTTCACCCGCTTGAAAGCAGCCCGCCTCCTCGCCAGCTCCACCATAAAGTCCTGGTATACACGTATACCAGCTTCAGCCCACTGCACCACCCGCTTCTGCTTGGCCCAGCACAGGACCTTCTCCTTCACACTGTACCTATGGAAGCACATAGTCACTACCCTTGGCGGCTCACTCGCCTTTGGTCCAGGCCTCCACGACCGATGAGCCCGATCCAGTTCATATCGGGAGGGATCCTTCCCCTCCCCCAATAGTTTCGCCAGCATAGCGGCAAAATACTCAGTCGGCCTCGGCCCTTCAACTCCTTCGGGCAGCCCCACAATCCTCAAATTCTGTCGCCTGGATCTGTTTTCCAGGTCTTCCATTTTCCCTCGCAGATCCTTATTAATCTGCATCACCTTCCGCATCTCCTTCCCCATCGAGGTAAGTTGATCACCGTGCTGCAATAACGTTTCCTCCACTTCCTTCAGTGCCTCACCTTGCTCCCGCACCTCTGCCACTGCACCCTCCACCGCCGTCATCCCCGGGGAAATCGCCTCCTCCACCAGCACACTCAAAACCTCCCTCATCTCCTTCCTCATTGCCTCCAAGTGTTTTGTAAACTGCCTTTCGAATTCTGCAGTCATCACCTTGGTTATTTATTCAGCCGTAGGCAATGCGGCCTCCCCTGGTGCTCCAGCCTCCTTTTTCCTTGGTGACCCCATGGTGACCTCTCCACTGCCCGATGGACCTTCTTGCTGATCCTGGACATCTTCTTCTGCTGTGCCTCCTGTGTGGCTTCTACGTGCCTTCTGCCTGCTTTTTACACATCCATGGAGCCTGGGAGCGGGCTTAAAGCCCGAAAATGCCGTTCCCGACCGGGAGCCCTCAGTTGCGCGGCTGCCTCCCACCCGGTGTCACAGGAAGTCCCCCTCCAGATTCTTTTTTAAGGTTGACTTTTAAAGTAAATCAGCATTGAGTAACTGTTCTTAAAGGGAACTCTATCTATTGTCCCAAAAGTGCTAGAAAATAATTATTGATTTATGTGAAGGTTGCTAATATTGTGCTCATGCCCGGCAACATAGCACTTAAAAGTTGAAACTAATAGCTTTTTTTTGGTGTATGTTTTTCACCTATCATCTTCTTAATAGGACACAGGTAAATGGCTCATCGGATTTACTTTTCCCTTTGAAACGGGGTATTATTGCAAGATCTGAGCCTTTTGTTATATTGTGCTCTCTGTTGCCTTTCTGTTTGGGAGGTGTAAATAAAGTTAGTTCAATATTGGCCGCCAGCTATGAATCCACGTTGTGAGCGTTTCGTATTACAATACAACACAGAAAGATGACAACAAGGCTGCAATCAAATGTTTAGTATGAGAAATTAAAGACCAAACATCACTATGTCACATTTTTGGAACTCTTAACGTTGATTGAGGAATTTTGAGCGATTTGCCCTGGCAAAGTACCTCCTCATCTCTAACCTGTCTTTCTTCATCAAAGTCCTTGAATGTGCCGTGACCTCCCCGATCTCTTTCACATAACTCCATGCATGAATTCCTCCAATCAGGTGTCTAATCCTGCCCCAGTATTGAAACATTGCTTATCAAAGTCACAAGTGACATCCAATGTAGCTATATGAAACTGTCCAACTCCAGCTTTCTCAAGCTGTTGACAGCTTTTGATGTGGTTAGCCACACCATTCTCCTCTAAAGCTGTAATCTGCTGTTATCTGGCTGTGTGGGATTGCTCTCACTAGGTTCCATTAGTATCTAACCAATTGTTGCCAAACAATCACCTACAGTGGCTTTTCTTCCCACCTGTTACCTCTGGTGTATCCAAGGATCTACCCTGAGCCCCTTTCTACTTCTCAACCAAGTGCTTCTCCATGGCAACATCATCTGATAATCCTATGAGCATATTATCATCAAAAGCAAACTCATTTCTATTGTTGAATTTTCTAGTCAGTTTCTGTATGATTTGCTGTTTCAATGTGCATTTTTTACTGTAGATTTATTTCCATTAAAATCAATTTTCCATTTCTATGCTCATCACTGAATTGATCCAAACCCCTTTTAAATTTGAAATCATACAGACCAGTCAACTGGTCATGGCAAATTTTATATTAATTCACAAAGTAATGACCTTCATATCATTCATGAATAGTGAAAAAAACAAAGTCGGTAGAGCAGATCCCTAGAGAATTCCACAAATCTTGTGCCCCCACCAGATAAGGCATTTATGTTTCTAGATTCAAACCACTAAAAGCATTTCCCTGAGGTTTTTTTTTTCAACAAATAAGAAAATTTGCACATGAAGTTCTGGCCTGTTGTTTTTTGAAAATCCAATTAACTTCTGGCCCAAATCTTCTGTTAAAGGATCAGAATCCCTATTTCCTGTGCTCGTGTAATGGGGAGGAAGGGAAATCTGCTCCCCTTGCTAAATAGCTCCTCCACTTGAGTAAACATCAGGAATAACAAGAGGTGAAGTGGGCAAAAAATTGGCAGATGGGTTATAGTGTGGGAAAATGTGAAGTTGTTCACTTTGGCAAGAAGAATAGAAAAGCAGGATATTATTTCAATGGACGGAGACTGTAGAATGTTGCAGTGCAGAGGGGTCTAGGTGTCCTTGTACATCAATCATAGAAAGTTAGCATGTAAGTGTAACAAGTAATAGGAAGGCAACAGACTCTTTATTGCAAGGGGGCTGGAGTATAAAAGTAAAAACGTCTTACTGCAACTCTATAGGGAATTGGTGAGACCAAACCTGGAGTACTTTGTGGTGCCTTTGTTCTCCTTACTTAAGGAGCTAGACAGATATTTTATCTACAAGAGAATTAAGGGTTATGGGAGAGTAGGCTAAAGAATGGAGTTCAGGCCAAAATTAAATCAGCCAGTCTTATTGGATGGTAGAGTAGGTCTGGTGAACCAAATCGTCTACTCCTGCTCTATTTTCTTATGATCGTATGTCTTTCTTGTGATTAATTTTGCACAAGTAGGTCTAAATTCTTCAGATCAGTGCTAGTTGTTTATAAAGATCAAGTTGGTGATTGCCTCCTTAAAGTATAATATTATACTGATTGTCACACTCAGCACTGATCCGGTGTATTAATTTTTCACTATTAACCTTTGCTACTGCTGATTACAAAATGCTCCATTCCACAAGGAGTTCAAGACATGTCCTGACAATTTTTTATCCAAAGAGTGTTAATACATTGCAATGCTTTGTGGTTTTCAAATATTAAATTTGTAATAACCAATATGAAGAATTAATGCAACACATTTGCTATTTTATGATCCGTGTAATATTTTCATATAATTTATCCAAAATGAATCATTTGCATCATAACACTATGCATTATTTATAACTAAAAGAATTGTAGCCCATCTTGCTATTATTTACTGTTTATCTTTCCAGTGTACCCAGTTTTTCCTCAACTGATTTCAGTATCATCCCAAACTTTACTACTCATTCCTTGTATCTCACTCTATTAATATCCTTTGTCTTTTGTTATATTCCTCCATGGAAGGTTAAGAAACAAACGAGGCCTAAGGTTCCCAATCTCAGAGACTCAGTATTCACAGGGTATTTTGTTTAAGAAACATTAATCTCATGGAGAGTCAGTGAAGACAGTTTCCAAGTATATGATTGAGATGATACATAAATGAGGCTCAAGCATTTGCAAAATATTGCAAAATGCTTCAAGCTACCCACAAAAAATACCTATAAATAGTGACAATTCCAGGTCAGTTTCTGAGACATTGAACGCTTTTGGAGTGTTTACTACTAGTGGTGCAATAGTTTCACTGCTGGTTCACTTCCACAGTTCAGTTTCACAGAACTTCCAACACCTTGCTGGATCTATTATATCTGGGATGTGATGTACCATCAATTCGACTCAAGACACATTCACCCCTTGTGGAGAAAGAAGGCGGGGGGGGGGGGGGGGGGGGGGGGGGAGGTGTAAGTGGGAGAGAGAGAGATTGGGGGGGAGGGGGGGGTATGAAAATCGATAAAGGTGGGCTGCCCACTGGCTCGTGGCAAAACGATACTACTACTACTAACAACAGAATAACACAAAATGTCCAAAAAAAGTCCCATGGCCGCATCAGATGGACATGATCAGCCTCTCGGGTGCCCGTGGTGTTTTGGTGGACCGTCGCAGTGGAGCCGGTGACGTCGGGCCGATGGTCGTCCTTGCCTCCGGGAGCGCAGTCGTAGATGTGTCTCCGTACCCCGGGCCGGTGGTGGAGACGCTGTAATCGGGGAAGAGGGGGCATGTGCGCTGGGTCGTGCGGGCACGGGGGGCACTGGGGGGAATTGGGGTTGGGGGGGGAGGTGTTGATGTAAGGGGAGAAGGCCGCACGCTGGCGGGTGCCAGGTCCCGAAGCGAGTCCGTATCCTGCCGACCATCGGGATACTCCACGTACGCATACTGCGGATTGGCGTGGAGTAACTGGACTCGCTCAACCAACGGGTCGGACTTGTGCACCCGCACATGCTTCCGGGGCAAGATGGGCCCGGGGGTGGCCAGCCAGGTCAGGAGAGGGGATCCTGAGGACGACTTCCTGGGGAAAACAAGAAGACATTCATGAGGTGTCTGATTGGTAGTAGTACAGAGGAGAGACTGGATTGAATGGAGGGCGTCGGGGATGACCTCTTGCCAATGGGGAACAGGGAGATCTCTGGACTGTAGGGCCAGCAGGATGGTCTTCGAAATGGTGCCATTCTCCCGCTCGACCTGACCGTTACCCCGGGGGTTATAACTGGTCGTCCTGCTAGAGGCTATGCCCCTGCTGAGCAGGAATTGATGCAGTTCGTCGCTCATAAAGGAGGACCCCCGGTCGCTGTGGATGTACATGGGGTAACCGAACAGGGAGAAGATGGATAGAAGGGCCTTTATGACGGTTGTCGTGGTCATGTCGGGACAGGGAATGGCGAAAGGGAAGCGGGAGTATTCGTCAATAACACTCAAGAAATATGTGTTACGGTTGGTGGAGGGGAGGGGCCCTTGAAGTCTATACTGAGACGTTCAAAGGGGCGGGATGCCTTGATCAGATGCGCTCGTTCGGGGCGGTAGAAGTGCTGTTTGCACTCGGCGCAGACGTGGCAGTCCCTGGTGACTGTCCTGACTTCCTCAACGGAGTAGGGCAGGTTGCGGGTCTTAATAAAATGGTAAAAACGGGTGACCCCTGGATGGCAGAGGTCCGTGTGGAGGGAGCGGAGGCGGTCAATCTGCGCGCTGGCGCAGGTACCGCGGGATAGGGCATCGGAAGGCTCCTTGAGCTTCCCAGGACGATACAAGATATCGTAGTTGTACATGGACAACTCGATCCGCCACCGCAAGATCTTGTCGTTCTTGATCTTGCCCCTCTGTACATTATCAAACATGAAAGCTACTGACCGTTGGTCTTAGAGGAGGGTAAACCTCCTGCCAGCCAGATAGTGCCTCCAATATCGCACAGCTTCAACTATGGCCTGTGCCTCCTTTTCCACCAAGGAATGGCGGATTTCGGAAGCGTGGTGGGTTCGTGAAAAGAAGGCCATGGGTCTGCCCGCTTGGTTCGGGGTGGCCGCCAGAGCTACGTCAGACGCTTCGCTCTCGACCTGGAATGGGAGGGACTCGTTGATAGCATGCATCGTGGCCTTTGAGATATCCGCTTTGATGCGGCTAAAGGCCTGGCGGGCCTCCATCGACAGGGGGAAGGGGGTGGACTGGATGAGGGGGCGGGCTGTGTCGGCGTAGTTGGGGACCCACTGGGTGTAATATGAGAAGAAGCCCAGGCAGAGTTTGAGGGATTTGAGGGTATTGGGGAGAGGGAGTTCCATCAGGGGGCGCATGCATTCGGGATCGAGGCTTATCACTCCGTTACGCACTACGTATCCAAGGATGGCTAGACGGTCGGTGCTAAACACGCACTTATCCTTATTGTAGATTAAATTAAGGAGTTTTGCGGTTCGGAGGAATTTTTGGAGGTTGATGTCATGGTTCTGCTGGTCATGGCCGCAGATGGTGACGTTATCGAGATACGGGAAGGTGGCCCGTAAACCGTGCTTGTCGTCCATTCAGTCCATCTCCCGTTGGAAGACCGAGACTCCATTTGTGACACCGAATGGAACCCTGAGGAATTGGTAGAGGCGCCCACCTGCCTCAAACGAGGTGTACTTTTGGTCACTCGCGCGGATGGGGAGCTGGTGGTAGGCGGACTTAAGGTCCACCGTGGAAAAGACTTTGTATTTCACGATCCTGTTAACCAGGTCGTAAATACGGGGGAGAGGATACGCGTCCAGTTGCGTAAACCTGTTGATGGTCTGACTGTAATCAATGACCATCCGGTTTTTCTCCCCAGTCCGAACTACCAGCACTTGGGCTCGCCAGGGACTGTTGCTGGCCTCGATGACTCCTTCCTTAATGAGCCTCTGGACCTCGGACCCAATGAAGGTCTGGCCCTGGGCACTGTATCGTCTACTCCTAGTGGCGACAGGTTTACAATCTGGGGTGAGATTAACAAACAAGGAAGGGGGGTCCACTTTGAGGGATGCGAGGCTGCAGACAGTAAGGGGGGGAATAGGGCCGCCGAATTGGAAGGTCAAGCTCTGCAGGTTGCACTGGAAATCCAGGCCCAAGAGTGCCGGAGCGCATAGACGGGGGAGAATGAGGAATTTGAAGCTTTTGAAAACCCTCCCCTGGATCGTGAGGTTCGCGATGCAACACCCGGTGATTTGGACGGAGTGCGAATCTAAGGCTAATTCAATTTTAGTTTAACTGGATGGATGGGGAGCGCGCAGCGTCTTACCGTGTAGGGGTGGACGAAATTTTCCGTGCTTCCGGAGTCCAGCAGGCACCTCGTTTTGTGTCCGTTGAACTGAACCGTTGTCGTAGTCTTAGCGAGTGTGCGTGGTCGCGACTGGTCGAGTTTCATGGTGAGAGTTCCAGATCGTCCTCAGTGGCAGAGTAATCACTTGCAGGGCCTTCTGTGTTGGCCCAAGATGGCGGCACCCAGGACCCGCACGTGGAGTTGGGGTCCCAAGATGGCGGCACCCAGGACCTGCACGTAGAGCCGGGGCCCCAAGATGGCGGCGCCCATAGCCCGCACATGGCGTCCGGGGCCCAAGATGGCGGAGCCCGTGGGAACCTCGTGGCGGCTGGGGGCAGTGTCAGCAGCGTCTGCGGGCCGGTCGGAGCGGTTGGGAGCGAGGGTCGGGAGGACCGTGGGGCCATTGCGGGGGCCGGGAGGCGGGCCGGAGAGGTCGGTGTGCGGCGCTGGGCCCTAGGGGAGCCCGGGGGGGTGATCCGCGGTCGCTGTGCGGAACAGCAGCGACCGACTTGGTCTGGCAGACCACCGCGCAGTGGCCCTTCTTCCCGCAGCTCTTGCACAGAGCGGAGCGGGCCGGGCAGCGTGGGCGTGGGTGCTTGGAGAGACCACAAAAATAGCAACTGGGCCCTGCTAGTTTGTCGGAGCGACCCGCGGCGCAGGCTTGGGGGGGGGGGGTCGGGGTCCACGGAGGACGGGGGCGGCGCGTGTCAAGAAGTCCAGGGGGTTGCTGCTCGGCCGGGGGCGTATGCGCGGGCGTTCAGGTCAGCAACCTCCAGGGAGATTGCAAGAGTCCGTGCTTCAGCCTGGCTGAGGGTGTTCTTTTCCAGCAATCATAGAACATAGAACAGTACAGCACAGAACAGACCCTTCGGCCCTCAATGTTGTGCCGAGCCATGATCACCCTACTCAAACCCACGTATCCACCCTATACCCGTAACCCAACAACCCCCCCTTAACCTTACTTTTATTAGGACACTACGGGCAATTTAGCATGGCCAATCCACCTAACCTGCACATCTTTGGACTGTGGGAGGAAACCGGAGCACCCGGAGGAAACCCACGCACACAGGGGGAGGACGTGCAGACTCCACACAGACAGTGACCCAGCCGGGAATCGAACCTGGGACCCTGGAGCTGTGAAGCATTATGCTAACCGCCATGCTACCCTGCTGCCCCGTTGGCGGATAGAAGGGGACTGCATGCCAGCAACATAAGCGTCTCTGATTAAAAGTTCCATGTGCTCAGTCACCGAAACTTGGAGACATGCGCACGTTCTCCCTAGAGCCGCGAGGGCCTGGTAAAACTCGTCGAGTGACTCACCAGGGAACTGTTGTCTAGTCGCCAGGAGATGCCGTGCGTATACTTTGTTGACCGGCCGGAGAAAGTGTCCTTTGAGAGTCTCCATGGCCGCATCATAATCGCTTTCATCCTCAATCATTGAGTAGATCGCTGTGCCCACGCATGAGTGGAGGATGTGGAGTTTCTGCTCCTTGGTGGGCTTGCCGGCTGCAGTCGTCAGGTAACTATTAAAACACGCCTGCCAGTGTTTAAAAATTGCAGACGCATTTGCAGCATGCGGGCTGGTGCGGAGGCAGTCAGGCTTGATGCGAAGCTCCATTCCAAAATTCTAGCTGATTAAATTAATGTACCATCTATTCGACTCAAGACACAATTAGGATCCGAACTGTGGCTTTAACTCTGGGTACTTATACCCCGCCTCGGAGGCGGGGCCTACTTGCCTCTCGACCAATTGGAGAGCAGTCACATGACTAGTCCCAACCAATCGGACGAGAGGCACATGACCAGCCAGAGCCAATGGGAAGTCAGTGCTCATATCCATACCACCACAGGATGATACTGACCATTGGTAGTACCTCAGAGCCCATGTCCAGTATCAATGTGCTGCAAAGACTTGGCACGATGCTGCTTTCTGAATAATGACATTGTGCCTATTTCTTAAAAGCCAGTCCAATGCCTGCATGTGAAAACTTTTCTGAGGTGACTTAAAATTCCTTTCCATTGCAAGAAAAAGCCTGCTGGATTTACAGAAAAATTACATGGACATGTGTTAATATGAATAGTAGTCCTAATCTCATATACCTAATCTGATCCCAAATCTTATTAATCTCTATTTCACCATCACTTATCTAATGTAGATGAGGTACAACTAATAATAATATTTATTGTCACAAATAGGCTTACATTAACACTGCAATGAAGTTACTGTGAAAAGCCCCTAGTCGCCATATTCTGGCATCTGTTCAGATACAGATGGTGAATTCACAATGTCCAAATTACCTAACAGCATGTCTTTCAGGACTTGTGGGAGGAAACTGGAGTTCCGGAGGAAACCCACGCAGATATAGGGAGAACATGCAGACTCCACACAGACAGTGACCCAAGCCGGGAATCGAACCTGGGACCCTGGTGCTGTGAAGCAACGCTGCTAACCACTGTGCTACCGTGCCGCCCAACTTCTGTAATGTTTTTCAGATTCATAGGGCTGGAATCTCCTTTTCAGAGACTAAGTGCTGATTCTGTGACTAAATTGTGAGTGTTCTACGTGAACAATAGTGGCACCCGTCACAGATCTATTCAGGACATCCTAATGGGCTAGCACTGGCACTACGTGAATTAGTGTAATTCCAATGCATGTCAGCGTGCGATACTATGGGGTCGGAATCGGCACTGGAGAACCTGACAGGCAAGAGCTGCATAGAGGCACTCCACTCCCCACACACCCTCATCCCAGCAAGGGAGATGGTACTGGTTGCACTGGAACACGCACCATCCAGTGATGGGTCAGCTGGGGCCCGAGGGTTCCTAAGAAATTGAAAGGTCGGGCCCGTTAATGATATACCAATGGCGTTTACCATACAATTTGCATGCCCACGCCTGTATCGAAGAACACATTCACGCCGCTGTCAAAGCACTAGATCATGGCACTCCGTCGGGTGCCCGGAGCTAGCCTCAATTTTCAGCTGACATGCGATTCTCCGTCCAATCATGCTTCACTTTTCCGGTGTCGCTGGACAGAGAATCTAGCCCATATAGTGTTTGAAGATTATTCTCCTGTTTTGGTGTTTGTCTAAAATTAAACTTGAGATGAGATTCCTACATTTAGTTCACAACAGAACTCCCAAATTAGTTAGGCAGATTAAGAGCTCGTGATGTGTAGGTTCTGACTGGCAATTCTAGGCTTCAACAGCTTATCTAACTTCTGGCTTCATTAATTGCTACCAGCCAGATCTCATCGCACTTCCAATTACTTCCACATTTCTGGACATATCTCTAGGCCTTAGTGTGGTGAAGACAAAATAGATCAGCTGCATTGTTGTACTTCCTTGGCACTTGTAATTTGCTTGTCCATTTTGATAAGGGCAAACTTATTTTCGTCCTCAGGTCTATGCTGGTGCCCCATTGCTGCACACCTCAAAATCATAGAATTTACAGTGCAGAAGGAGGCCATTTGGCCCATCGAGTCTGCACCGGCTCTTGGAAAGAGCACCCTACCCAAGGTCAACACCTCTTCCCTATCCCCATAACCCAGTAACCCCACCCAACACTAAGAGCAATTTTGGACACTAAGGGCAATTTGTCATGGTCAATCCACCTAACCTGCACATCTTTGGATTGTGGGAGGAAACCGGAGCACCCGACGGAAACCCACCCACACACGGGGAGGATGTGCAGATTCCACACAGACAGTGACCCAAGCCGGAATCGAACCTGGAACCCTGGAGCTGTGAAGCAATTGTGCTATCCACAATCATACCATGTCTGGGATATTAAGGTATTGAGGTCGCATTTGTCTGATTTTGGTCTCTTTGGACCAACAGCTTCCTGCAATGAGCATCAACTGTGAGGCACCAGAGGACCCTCACAGCTCCTCATCCAGCAAACTATCTCACTCAGGGAGCATCTTGTAGAATTTTTACACCATAAAGGTTGAGCGAATTAATTTGCATAGTTGTTAAAAAGTAATTAATTAAGGCAAACATTTCCTGGCAACTTTGAACGAATATTGTTACGGGAAGAAACAACTTGTATATAGCACTCTGAGTTACTTTCTCTGTCCACTTGCAATATTTGGGAGGGGGAATAATGTACGCATCTTTATGTAGGATTTCTGGAGAAGTCTTGATAATGGTATATTTTGTGAGGGTGTAGGGGTGGGAAGAACAATCATATAGGAAGTGAAATTATTTTGTATGCTACCTTTTATTCATTGGAAGTTTGGAGCCATATGTTATGTTCTTCTTTCTATGGATGCTTACTGTCCTGATTGACCATTTCCCCACCTTATGAGCATCTTCATATATTGTTGGAGGAGCTTGCCTTCCATTTTCATCATTGTTTGAGAGCTTTTTTGCAAATGCCAAAATGTTTTCTCAAAATTGGTTTCAGCTTAAAGAAAACCACAAAAATAGTTATGCTGAATGCTGGGAAATCAAATCTAATTTAGATGATGAAATTTGATTGAAACAAGCATTCTAATTAGAGGCTAGCATTCAAAGCTGAGCTAAAGAATAACTCAGTAGTGGAGCATAAATATGCCATGTCTTTTCTATTCTTTGCAAACACTTTTTTTGAAGGGAAGATTGAGAACTTCTGAAATGTAAATGGAATTTGGTGTGCCTAGGTATCCACGTCTCAATAATTTTAACATCTCCCAAGACACCTTTGTGACTTTTAGAGGTTACTGCCACCAGAACAGGAGACAGTGGCGTAGTGATACTGTCACTGGACTCGTAATCCAGAGACCCAAGGTCATGCTCTGGGGACCCAGGTTCAAATCCCACAATGGCAGATGGTGAAATTTGAAATCAATACAAATCTGGGGCAGGATTCTCTGTATTGTCACAGTAATGTGGTTGACTCTTAAATGCCCTCAAGGGCAATGAATGTTGGTCCAGCAAGCGACACCCACATCCCATGAACGAATAAAAAAAAGGTGCACACCAAAAGCAATGAACTATTTGTACATATGTATCACCCAGGTCAAGTGAATGGAAAACATGATTTTTCTTTGACTTTAGAATGCTAGATATATCCTTTGACACAAGTGCCAGCTCTCTTATTGGTTCAAAGATTTTCTTTGCCTTATCTAGTCTTTTATCCTTCAGTACTCTTTATACAGTTGATGTAAATTGACACATTTAAATTATTAAGTCTATCTGTATCAGGGAATACGTGGTTGTATGTAAATCTCATTTTTCAGCTATATGAACTAATTACAGGTAGTGTCTCACTTAATTCTACAGGTTGGCTGACATCAAGAAAAGTGAGGTCAGTCAGCTATGTCAGACAGAGTGACCACGCATAAGGTGGATTCATCTAGAACTGAAGATCTGATTACCCCACCACTGAAGGTCTTATCAACTCCATGTTTCATCCCATGGGAAGATGATCAACTGAACTATGCAGTTCACAGTTCACAGTTGCATGAACCCCAAGAAAATTTCACCCCTGTGTATATTTAATCTATTCATGGGACCAGTTTTCAATTCTTTACATCTCAGAAACTAAGGAGTTAACTTCTAGACCAGTCTTGCCAATTTGCAGTAGTTACGGCACTGAATGTTCAATAGTCCAGTTAATGTTGAATGATATGGTCCAAGGAGTTGGTGTTATAACCTGTCATTCATTTTGTTAAGTAACTGTCTATTTTTACTTGTTATTCAAATTGCAAAATTATCCCGTCTGCAACCGTTGTGCCTATTAAGTGTATAAGTTTACAAAACCAATGTTTCAAGGGTGATAATTATGACGTTGTAGATGTCGATGTGGGGTCTTGTGGTCAGGTGGTAGTACCCCTATCTATAATTCAAAAGCTTTCGGTATGAGTCTCACCGTGGGGCTATTCCTATACTCAAATCCTCTCGCTGTGAAGGCCAGTGTATCATTTGTCTTCTTTACCACCTGCTGTACCCGCAGGCTTACTTTCAGCACCTGATGCACGACGACACCAAGGTCTCGCCGAGTATCCACCTCTCTCAATTTACACCCATTCAAATAATAGTCTGCCTTCCTATTTTGCTACTGAAGTGGATAACCTCACATTTATCCACATTATACTGCAACTGCCATGCATATGCCCACTCAACCTGTCCAAATCCCACTGTAGCAGCTCTGCATCCTCCTCACAGCTCACCCTCCCACCCAACTTTGTACTATCTGCAAATTTGGAGATAAAACGTTTAGTTCTCTCTCATTCAAATCATTAATATATAATGTGTACAGAATCACCAAAATGCTTATGTAAGGCATCATAAACATACCTCTACATGTACAAAAACAAATAGTTTGAAGCCTAGCTATATGGACAAAGTTTGAATACAACACAACAGGATTGTGAACTTGGAATCTTTAGGGCTCAACAAAATAGTAGATTGACAATAAAAGTATCTGTATTTTGAAATAGTTAATGTTGCCAAGTTAGTCAAAGACAAATAACAGTGTAAAGAGACTATGCTCAGATAAGGTACATCATTTCTTGAGTCCTCTCTAGCTGTCTCTCACGGAACTGAGACACGAATCAGGTTCACCAAATCTATTTAATATTAAGGGGTGCTCTTAGACTATTCACTTGGTTTTGCTGTGCATATGGCAATGCTGTTTATTCTCAGATACTCCCTGGCGGCACATCAACCACAATGAATTTAAGCTATATGGATGTGAATGTCAGAAAGGGAACGGGAAGTCGAATATTGTTATGTGTATGGCTGGAAACTTTTAACAGAAGTTCCCTTGTTCAGGGGTATTTTATGTGGTTTCAGTGACTCGAGTTACACAGAGAAACTTTAAGCTATTAAAACAAGATAAAGTTGCCGTCATAATTTGCTTTAGCAGCCTGGGATAATGGTTGCTCCTGCATATAGTTTATTAGCAGACTGGCTGCAAAGATACATTTATTTTTATTCCAAGTTGGGTAGCAAGGAAATTATTGCTGAGTTTCTGCAAGAAATAAGACATTGGCAATCGGGACGAAGAGGTCCTAACCAGTGTGCTGTCTGCATCTGACACTAAAACAAGACATTTGGACTACATTAGCTCTCATCCTATAAATCCACAGCAGTAAAATGGGAATTGAGTGCTTGTACTCATTTTATTAAATCTGCGGGAAATCAAGTTAAATCTTCGAAACTCAGCGACCTAATTGCCGAACCGGGGGGGATTCAAACGCAGCAAAGCAAAAGACTGAACAAATAAATAATTCTTATATAATGTCCAGAATCGAACGCATGTGTTAGATTCGAGATTATAACAATCTGTTCGCAGCACAGATTTTTGATTAATCATTCTTACAGAAAATAGAGAGGCTATATCGAAAACAAAAAGCCTTGTAGACCAAGAAAAGGCAAACATCGAAAGTGTTCCTTAAACTCTCAGCAATGTGATATCATTTACTTGTTGGGTTAAGCGCGCCCGGTCACTGAGACTTTTAAACTTGTGCTGTTCAAACTCTCACTCACTTGTTCAAGTCACTCTCCGAGTAGTGGTTGATGAAAAGTCCCGTTACTTTCTCGTCCAGGTAGCCGGTGTAGTTGGCTTGAATGATGTACTCCTGCCCTGGCACCAGTTTGCTGTCCAGCTCGATCACCAGATACTCGTTCTCGAGTTCAGCCCACATGCGTTCAATGCTGGCAGTGGGGAGAAGTGTCACATCAGGAGAGCTCTCAGTGACAGTCAGCCCGGAGTAATTGAGGTGCAGACTGTGAAGGAGAATGACCTCCGTCTCCTCTCGACACATCACTGTCACATTGACCTGGCCCAGTAAGAAGTAGAGCTTGTCCTGCCCGGCCACCTGCTTTGGCCACAGCTCCAGTTGGTAGTGGCTGGGGGTCAGGCTGCCTGGTAAACGGCTGTGGTTCCACGGCCCCCAGCTCCCAGCCACCGCCGCCGGCAACACCTCGGCTTCCCCACTCCTTAGCATGGCGTAAAGAATCACAAAAACAGTGCAAATGACCAGCAAAGCGAAGCCGAGGAGGACGAAAAGCACCATCGCCTTCTTACTCAGATAGAACCCAGAGTTGGACTTTGGCCCCATTTCTGATCCCGGGTCCTGATGTGATCTGCGGCTCTGCGGGCTTTATTCACATTTTATTCCAGCTCTCCCTTTGCCGGGCTGAGAAAGGGTTGAAGCCGACCCCATTCGGACCAATATCAATCTGACTAGCAATCTGGAATAGTTTGGGAGAGGCCACACTGCACGTCAAACGCCCAGTGATATCTCATTTTACCAATGACAGAGAGCGCAGCGGTTTCAAATACTTTGGCAGTGCCTCACATCACTTTGAATATAAAGGTGGAGACTGAGCAGAATGTGAGCAATCAGATGAGAGGGATACGCGCCTTGTTCAGATTTAGACATTGAAAGCAGAACTGTATTGTAATGATACTTGCTTATTATTAAACTGGTAGAAAATTAAGACCAGCAGCCCCAATTGTTTGCAGCCGTTTGAAGATATATATCTCTGATTTGATGCCAGAGTGGCAGTTTCGAGCTCATGCTCCTAACTTAACTTCCCACAGCCGAACAGATCTTCATTAGCAGGAAGGACACCGCTCAGCCAGCATTACACAACTATTTAGTGAGGTCAGTTTCAGATCTTCTGGCGATCGCTACAAGTCCAGAAGCATTTCTTTAGTTGTTCCGAGTTGCAGAAGTCTCCAGGTGTGTCATATTAACTGCTGAAGGATTTTTTTTGTTAACCCTCAGGGCTTCTGAACAAACTAGTTGCTGCCGCACATGGATACAATAGTATACATTCCCCATGCAATCCAACACATCTAAGAGAATGAACTCATGAGGTCACGCAGAGTAGGGATAGGACAAGCTGCTCCAGGAGCAGGAGCGGGACAGAGGGCTGGATTCCCGGTTTTGAGGCTATGTCCTGAGGAAGTGTCTAGTTCAACGATGAAACAAATCGGCGAGGCCCCAGCACCGACCCTCTGGGGGGTGGGGGGTTGGTGATAGGACCATCAATTCACTCAGAGACACGAGTTGGAGTAAACTGTGGCTTTAATCGGCTTACAACTGAGCCTGCCTGCGACTGCACGATACTGAGAGTGGTCTCGCAGGACCGCAGCACTTACACTCCCTAAAGGGGGCGGAGCCCTGTACATGCTCCTCATCTCCCCCTGTGGGCAGAGCCGCACAGTGGCTCACAGATGGGGCCCACAGGGACAACAGTAAGGTACAGTGTGAATTACTATTTACACATTCACCACAGTTGGGCTAGCCGCCGCACAACATAAAACTCCCAGAGTTCACAAAGTAAACAGCTGGAGAATTGCCGGGTCCATGGCTGTGTATGCGCACGGCGGCGACCTGCAGCGGTCACACCATACAAATGGCGCCAGCCACTTGCGGACATGACCTGCCAGGTAGTGCCCCCCTGGACCCCCTTGCCACACCCCAGGCCACCCCCCACAAATCCCCCCAGCCGCCACCGAAGCCCCCCCGGCCAGCACCACGCCCCCAGCCCGACTGTGATGGCGCTGGACACAGTCCGCAGCCGCCACGCCGGTTTCCCAAAAACTGAGAGTGCGTACCCCGTGACATCGGGAACCCGGCCCATTAGGGGCAGAACATCGAGGGAGGGCCTTCAGGTAACGCCCTGAGGCCATACCAACGGCATACTCCCCGATGACGCCATTTTGGAGGGGGTGGAACATCGGGGAAGGGCATTCAGATAACATCCTGAGGCCGTCCCAATGGCGTACGGCATACTCCCCGATGATGCCATTTTGGAGGGGGCGGAGCATCCGAAAACAGGCACCGCAACGATTCGGTCGTAAAATGGGATTCTCTGCCCAATCACCAATTGCGATATCAGCATCGGGGAATGGAGAAACCCATCCAAAAGCTCTCAACTGGAGGCTGCATCAGTCCATGATGTTCAGGGAGAAATTCTGCAACCTGAATTTTAGTGAGGAACAAGTGTGAGACTTCTGTGTTTCCATGTTGGGACATCCTCACTATGTGCTGCAGGCACAACTGTAACCTCTGAACAGAGTGTGGATCACATTGCAAGTTGTCTGTGAAGTTGGCCATGTCAATGAATATTTGTGTGACAGACTTCTCCCTGGCTGGAGCTGGAGATATTTACAAATTTCATAGTTTGCCATCCACTGTTTCAAAAGGGAGATTACTAGGGTTTTCTATTCATTGAGGACTGACTACATGTCATTTTCACTGGCTGGGGGGAAGCAGATCGAGTGTACATAGTGCAGAGCATCTATAAATGCATACACCTTTCTTTGCGTCCTTCATAGTGGTTAGCACTATTGCTTCACAATGCCAGGGTCCCAGGTTCAAGTCCTGGCTTGGGTCACTGTCTGTGCGGAGTCTGCATGTTCTCCCCATATCTGTGTGGGTTTCCTCCGGGTGCTCCGTTTTCCTCCCACAAATCCCGAGTGACCTGTTTGTTAGGTCATTTGGACATTCTGAATTCGCCCTCAGTGCACTTGAACAGGCGCCGTAGTGTGGCGACGAGGGAATTTTCACAGTAACTTCATTGCAGTGTTAATGTAAGCCTACTTGTGACAACTATAAAGATTAATGTTATCACATTGTCTTTGACAATCTCTGATAGTTTGGGGACTCAACACCACAGTATCTTTACTCTGAGGCTAGGCAGAATCTTGAATCCCAAGCAAATTGTAGATTAAATTGGGAAACACATGTTTACCGATCAATTCCTTGTTCCAATGCAGGGTGCCATTGAATGCATCCGTTGCATGTCAACTCTGCCATATAGTGCAAATGTAAGAGTTTCCACTCTCTCAATGTCCGACTGTTGCATGGTTACAAAGAGAGAATCATGCAGCTCAATATCCTAGCTGTAGTCATGATACCTTTATTCTGTGGCAGTCCAATGTGTCAGCTGTGTTTCAGTCACCACAGCAAACCCAAGGGTGACCAGAAGGAGACATTGGCTATCTGGTGATGTAAGGCTGATGGCTTCTATGTAGAACCAAGCATACATGTGCAGTATGCATGCAATGAAATCCATGCTGCCACAAGAAATCAGCTTGGACAAACCAACGTTTATACATCCTGGAACCCACTGGAGGAATGCATCAATGCTTGGTCTAGTGAGTCACCATTTGTGGTGGTCTGTTGTATGCTACAAAATCTCACTTGCACCAGCAGTTCAGGAGCAACGCCTGACAAGGAAAAGCAGGAGCATGAGGGATATGAAGAGGAGGAAGAAGTGAGGAAGAGGAAGAGAGAAGATGACATAATTGGCCTTTTCTGGCGGGGCAGTCCATGACAAACATATCTGACTGCAATGCCAGTAATCACAACCCTGATTCCCCATTCACCAATAATTTCCACATCTCTGTCATTGAACATCACAGTGTGTACTTGGCCACAATATAACAATAAACATCCCAAACCAAATTTCTAAAGCATATTATTCCTTATGCAAGCAAAAGCAAAATAATAACCTTTATGCATTCCCTTAATGCCTATCTTCCATGAAGCCAAAGAACTGGAGTATTAGGAGGAGGAAAAGGAGGATGTTTACGAGGAGATGAATGATGAACAAAAGGAAGTGTAGCTGAAAACTTAAAAATCCCCTTTCTGGCTGAGCTATACGTAAATAACTAATTCTAGAATGCCACCTGTAACCTCAGCCATGTGATTTGCTTGTTCTAGGTAAATCAATCCTTGGGAATGCAGCATAGTTGGTGGAAATCTTTAACTGCAACTGGAGCTGGTCTTGTGGGAATGAACTCAAGCTGTCAGGCCCTCAAAGGTTTACTTCGCAATGAAACACCTTGGCATATGAGCTGGCTGGCTGACAGATTGGCATGGGTGGGAGGACGTATTACGTTATCCTGAGAGAGAACCAACCAGTTTGTGCTCCATTGAGCCACTGCCACTTCCTTGGAGTTGCACCTCAGTGATCCTATTAAAGTATTGGAGGACAGATTGCTGGACTGTTCTGACAAACTTTGCACACTATAATTCATACCCAAGAAGACAGCAATATGCACTTGCATAGTAGCAAATTGACCTTGCATGATCTCAGTCAGATCTTCCACTGAGACACTCAGACGGCTAGTGGAGCCAGCTTGCATTGCATAGAAGCTGAGGTATGAACCATTAGATGATCTGTGGGTAGTTGGGTACACAAATGTGCTGATGGAGTTGGCCATCACTTGTACAGGGAAGAGATAAACCTCTAACATTTCTATAGAGGCCTAGAGCAAATTAATGCTGGACTCCTATATGCTTTTTGAAATTGGTCACAGGTTTCTGGCAGGCTTGCAAATACACCAGACAAGTTGTTGTGAATACCCATCTATAGATTGTCCCACCACCCTGCTTATCTGAGTCCTCCTAGAAGAACCTATGTACAACACTGCCCTCAGCAAGCTGGACTGTGCTTTATCCTTGCCCCGTGACCTGGCTGCAGCCCATTTGGGCCTTAGGCTTCAACACATGATGATAGCCTCTAAATTATACAGTGTCAGCATCTGAGCTGACATTACCAGTGTGAAATTGAATTACAGTCTGTTTCCTTGCTGTTCCTCCAATGCCTGGCCAGATTAATTCATGAGTGGCTGAAAGAAGAAAGGCAGAGGGGTAAACTGATGGTGGGAGTGTGGTAGTCACCACTGTTGTATTGTATGCATCGCATATGAGGTGTATTACGGTAAAGTCCCTGTGGTACAGATACAGGAGTAAATCCCTGCCAGCTGGCTCCGCCCAGTAGGCAGAGTATAAATGTGTGGGCTCTCCGAGCTGCAGCCATTTCGGCCGCAGCTGCAGGAGGCTACACATCTCTGAGTAATAAAGCCTCGATTACTCTCTACTCTCGTCTCATTGTAATTGATAGTGCAACAATTTATTATGCAGAGAATTTAATACGATGGATCTCTGCATCAAGCCTGATCACCTGCAGCTGCACCCTCAAGCAGACAACGCCAAGGCAGCCTTCACACATTGGCTAGCCTGCATCGAGGCACACATCGGATCTGCAACTCAACCACCCTCAGAGGCACAGAAGCTCCAGACCCTTTACACGTGGCTGAGCTCCGACATCTTTCCACTCATCCGGGATGCGCCGACCTACGCTGAGGCCATGGCACTACTGAAGGACAACTACACTCAGCAGACCAACAAACTCTATGCCAGGCACCTCCTCTCCACGCAGCATCAACTCTTCGGTGAGTCTGTGGAAGATTTCTGGCGTGCCCTGCATGCCCTGGCGAGGGACTGCAACTGCCAAGCAGTTTCGGCCGTTGAACATTCTGAACTTCTAATTCGAGATGCGTTCGTCACTGGCATAGGGTCAGCTTACATCTGCCAGCGCCTCTTAGAAGGGGCTACCCTCGACCTTGCGGCGACCAAGAAGCTAGCAATCTCACTTACGGTCGCCTCCCGCAATTTACAGGCATATGCCCCCGACCGCGCGGCTCACCCCCCCTGTTCATCGTGGACCCCGCTGGCGAACACCCCATCATGGACCCCACCAGTGGCCGTCTCCAGCCAACATCAGGCCTGCGCTGTGCGGCAGCCAACCAACCCCAAGTGCTACTTCTGCGGACAGACAAAACACCCCCAGCAGCGCTGCCCGGCGCAGAGCGTGCTCTGCAAGGCCTGCAGGATGAAAGGACATTTTGCTGCTTTGTACCAGGCCCGCTCCATTGCCGTTATTGTCCCTGCACCCCCCATGTGTGTTCCGTTGGCGCCTCAGACCGCCATCTTGCTGGCGCCGCCATTTTGCTCACCATCTTGCTCGCCTCACAACACGTGCGGCCAGTGGGCGCCGCCATCTTGCCCCCCTCACAACACGTGCGGCCCGTGGCGGCGCCACCTTTAACGCCGCCGCCACGTACGCCCCGTGGGCACCGCCATCTTCCCCGCCTCAGGACCCCTGCTCGTTGGGCACCTCATCTGGCTGATCATTGCCTGCAACTGCCGCCGATCAGCCGCGTCACGCCTCCATCACGATCGACCAGTCCCGACCGCACAACCTCGCGATTGCGTCGATGACAGTGAAGGTCGACTGGCTGAGACATCCTGCCTTCTGGATTGCGGGAGCACTGAGAGCTACATCCACACCGATACGGTAAGGCGCTGCTCCCTCGCAATACACCCCCATTAACCAAAAAATCACCCTGGTCTCCGGATCCCACTCTGTGGCGATCTGGGGGTACTGTACCGCCACCCTCACCATCCAGGGCGTAGAGTTCAGTGGCTTCCAGCTCTACGTCCTCCCCAGCCTCTGCGCTGCCTTGCTACTCGGCCTGGACTTCCAGTGCAACCTCCAGAGCCTAACCCTGAAATTCAGCAGGCCCCTACCACCCCTTACTGAATGCGGCCTCATGACCCTTAAGGTCGACCCGCCTTCCCTATTTGCAAACCTCACCTCGGATTGCAAACCCGTCGCCACCAGGAGCAGATGGTACAATGCCCAGGACAGAAACCTTCATCAGGTCTGAGGTCCAGCAGCTGCTGCAGGAAGGCATCATCGAGGCCAGCAACAGCCCCTGAAGAGCCCAAGTGGCAGTTGTGAAAACTGGGGAGAAAAACAGGATGGTTGTTGACTACAGTCAGACCATCAATCGATACACACAGCTCGACGCGTACCCCCTCCTCACATACCTGATATGGTCAATCCGATTGCGCAGTACCGGGTCTTCTCGACAGTGGACCTGAAATTTGCCTACCACGAGCTCCCCATCCGTGTTTGAAGCAGAAGGCTGCCTTTACCACTTTCTTAGTGTCCCCTTTGGCGTCACTAACGGGATCTCGGTCTTCCAATGGGAGAACGGTTGACCAGTACAGACTGCGGGCCACCTTCCCGTACCTGGATAACATCACCATCTGCGGCAATGACCAGCAGGACTACGCCGCTAATCTTTCCAAATTCCTCCACACTGCCAAACACTGTGGCAGTTGTGAAAACTGGGTCAAAATAGAGTCCTAGGGCCCGACCCCGATCAAATGCACCCCCTCATGGAACTCCAACTCCCCCACTGCCCCAAGGCCCTCAAACGATGCATTGGGTTCTTCTCGTACTACGGCCAGTGGGTCCCTAAATATGCAGACAAGATCCGCCCACTCATCCAGTCCACCGCTTTCCCCCTGATGGCCAAGGCTCACCACGCCTTCGACCGTATCAAGGCCGACATCGCCAAGGCCGCGATGCATGCAGTCAACAAGATCCTCCCCTTTCAAGTCGAGACCGATGCATCAGACGTCACTCTGGTCACCACCCTCAACCAGGCAGGCAGACCCCTGGCATTCTGCTCCTGCACCCTCCATGCCTCTGAAATCCGGCACTCGTCCATCGAGAAGGAGGCCCAAGCCATCGTAGAAGCTGTGTGACATTGGAGGCATTACCTGGCCGGCAGGAGATTTACTCTCCTCACTGACCAATGGTCGGTTGCTTTCATGTTCAACAACACACAGCGGGGTAAGATCAAAAATGATAAGATCTTGAGGTGGAGGATCGAGCTCTCCACCTATAATTATGAGATTTTGTATCGCCCCGGTAAGCTCAACAAGCCCCCCGATGCCCCATCCTGAGGTACATGTGCCAGCGCACAAGTGGACCGACTACGGACCCTGCACGACGATGTCATTCACCCAGGGGTCACCCGTTTTTATCACTTTATGAAGGCCCGCAATCTGCCATACTCCATTGAGGAAGTCAGGACGGTCACCAGAGACTGCCAGGTCTGCGCGGAGTGTAAATCGCACATCTACCGGCCAGACCGTGCATGCCTGGTGAAGGCCTCCCGCCCCTTTGAACGCCTCAATGTGGATTTCAAAGGACCCCTCCCCTCCACCGTTCGAAACAGTTACTTTCTTAACGTGGTCGACGAATATTCCAGATTCCCCTTCACCGTCCCATGCCCTGATATGACATCTGCCACCGTCATCAAAGCCATCAACACCAACTTCGCTCTGTTCGGTTTCCCCGCCAACATCCACAGCGACTGGGGATCCTCATTTATGAGCGATGAGCTGTGTCAGTACCTGCTCAGCAGGGGCATTGCCTCGAGCAGGACGACCAGCTACAACCCCAGGGGAAACGGGCAGGTGGAGCGGGAGAATGGGACAGTCTGGAAGGCCATCCAGCTGGCCCCATGGTCCAGAAATCTCCCAGCCTCCCGCTGGTAGGAGGTCCTCCCCGACATCCTCCACTCCATTTGTGCTCTTTTGCACGGCGACTAACGAAACTCCCGATGAACGTCTCCTTGCCTTCCCCAGGAAGTCCACCTTCGGGGTTTCGCTCCCAACATGGCTGGCAGCTCCAGGACCCGTTCTCCTCTGCAAGCACGTGCGGCTCCACAAGGCGGACCTTTTGGTTGAGAGGGTACAGCTTCTTCACGCAAACCCGCAGTACACCTACGTAGCGTACCCTGACGGCCGCCAAGACACGGTCTTCCTCAGGGACCTGGCACCAGCTGGGTCCCCACACAGTCCCCGCTCTGCCCCGGCGCCACCCTCCCTCCCCCCAGCGTATCCCACCACAGCCCCCGCTCCAGGACGATCCGTCCTCCCCTTGGTCCCACCCGGGGACGAAGATGAAGTCGACACGCTCCCGGAGTCACCGACGACCGAACCGACGCCTGAATCACTACCGAGACTGCGGCGCTCATAACGACGGATCAAGGCGCCCGATCGTCTGAATTTATGAACTGTTCTTAAAATGTTAAATGCCTCCATGTAGATAGCATTCCACCACCCCTGCCGGACTCTTTTTTAACAGGGAGTGAATGTGGTAGTCACCACTGTTGTATGTACCGCATATGAGATGTATTACATTCAGGCCCATGTAGTACAGGTAAGGGGTTGATCCCTGCCTGCTGGCTCCGCCCAGTAGGCGGAGTATAAATGTGTGGGCTCTCCGAGGTGCAGCCATTCCGGCAACAGCTGCGGGAGGCTACACATCTCTGCGTAATAAAGTCTCGATTACTCTCTATTCTTGTCTCGTCGTAATTGATAGTGCATCAGGGGGGAGCAAGGAAGAGTCAGAGGTGCATATTTACACCATCTGCAGCTTATAAATCAGAAGAGAGTTTGGATGAGGAATGATTTGGAGTTTGGATGTGAAAATGAGAATTAGGAATCAGGTTAGTATCATCATTGATAGTTTCACTGTCATAGAATCATTCGACAAATCTAATGTGCAGCGGCTCTTGGAAAGAGTACCCTACTTAAGCCCACACATATGCCCCTAACACAGTAACCTCACCAAACCTTTTGGACACAAAGGGCAATTCAGCATAGCCAATCCACCTCACCTGCAAATCTTTGGACTGTGGGAGGAAACCAGAGCACCCGGAAGAAACCCACGCAGACATTGGGAGAACGTGCAGACTCCGCACAGACAGTGACCCAAGCCAGGAATCGAACCTGGAACCCTGGAGTTGTGAAGCAACAGTACTAACCACTGTGCTATTAGGCCACCTATAACTTGTGTCCATGGTCTCACCAATGGCCAGTCTAATAATGAGCAACAGCATCATCTTCATGGGCCTAGTTTCGTATCTTCAGGTGGTCCTGTCCCTCTCTAGTTAGTTCAGGCTGCCTCTGGTTGTGTGTAATCTTTTCCTGCAGGAGGGAGTGAAGTGTTGTGCAATCTATTTGGTTAATATGACTGTCATGGTTGAATAGCCAGCACTTTATTGGTAATAAGTTGAAGGGTTATGGAGAACGGGCAGGAAAGTGGAGTTGAGGCCAGGATGGGATCAGCCATGATCACATTGAAGGTGTTTAGGCTCCGGTGGCTAAATTGCCTACTCCTGATCCTAGGTCATGTATTCTAGGGAGGAGATACTCTGGCTGATTTTGAAATCCAGCTCTTGGTCTGTAGCATTGTAGGTAACAGATGAGGAACATATCAGCCATGATTGAATGGCGGAGCAGTCTCAATGTGCCGAATGGCCTAATTCTGCTCCTTTATCTTATGAACTTACGAACTGTGGGTGTGTGGCTTGCTAAGTTTGTGGTGGAGCATATGGATATCAGATCTGAGCCCTGATTGATAGAAATTGTTGATAGGTGAGTGTTGGGGACTTGAGCAGAGTGTGGAGCTAGTGGTGCAGTCAGTAGGATATGGCATTTGAACATAGATTCACTGAAGTTTACCACTAGTATAATGACATGGACATTCTCGCGGAACTGAATCCAGATCTTCAGTTTGACTCCCAGCATTGATTTCAATGGCCAACTACCTGATCCCACTGGCTACTGAACCTGTGTCAGGAGGGCCTTTTCGACCCCTTGTGGATAAAGGACATTTCCCTCCTTTGCACCTCCTCCACCAAGACCACCAATGCTGCATCCAGAATCTTTGGATCTCACATTCCCTCCCTCATGTCGAGCCATTATTCAGTGTTTCACTGGTCAGATTCATTTCACGCAGGACTGCCGACACCTGTTCCAGTCATAATGGACGTCTCTCAGGAGGTGCCATCTAGCTTTAACCAGTGCAGTCTAGCTTTAACTGGTGCTAGCCACTCAATATATTGGCCCCTTGCTCAGGCATCCAGCCAATCAACAGCACAGTTAGTACTGCTGGTTACTGAAATAATTTATAGCAGCAGGCAGTATTATGGAGGTGAGCTGCCTACATTGTAGTCAAGGGGTGCAGGTTAATTGCTCATCTAGATCACCATCATCATTTTACAGTTTATTGAATTTAACCTTCTGCGTTTCTTAATTTATTTCATTACTTAAAAGTATTGGTGCAGATTTATAAGCAAACACATCTGTTTGACTTCAGGCAATCTTATTGCTTGTTGCTGTTCCCTTGAGTTCAGAGTAAGAAACCTCTGTTGCACATTGGAGCCTGGTTTATGAAAAACAGGCATCCTGCAAATTCAATTCAGTTGGCAAATGCAAATCCTTCTTGAACTTGAAACATAAAGCAACGTGATTACTAATGAGGTCCGTATAAGTGTAATGAGAAGTGCAGTATTTCAATTTAAGCACTGGCTACAGGTGAATTCAGGATTGATATCAGGTAGCAATTCTTGGCAAAGAGTAATTCATATTTGAAATGATTTTCTGCGCACTGGATCGGAGATAAAAGGGATCATTTTGATGAATCATCCTCATACTACCGATCATTTTCTATTCATTAACTTTATTCCGAATATCGACAGTTAATTCAATGGTGTAGTGCACTATTCACCCAACTTCCTCAGTGTTAAAGAATAACCTCATTTTGATTAAAGGCTGCCACGTTGACAAAGTGGCTAACATTTCTGCCTCAAAGCGCCAGGGACATCGATTCTGGCCATGGGTGACTGTCTGTATGGAGTTTATATGTTCTCCTATGTCTGTGTGAGTTTGTTCCAGTTTCCTCCCTGATGAGACCATCAATTCACGCGACACGTGGTTAGAAGTGAACAGTGGTTTTAATCGTCTTACAACAGAGCCTGCGGGTGGCTACGGGTTTACAGTTCGGAGTGAGATTGGCAAAAAGTAGAGGGGGGGGGAGATTCTTAGCATCACTAGACTGCAGATAGTGAGTGGGGGTAGGGGTCCGCTGAAGCTGAGTGTGAGACGTTTGAGATTACACTGGAAATCGAGTCCCAGTAAGAGTGGGGCGCAGAGTTCGGGCAGGACGTATAGCTGAAAATTCGAGTAGCTAGCGCCTTGGATCGTTAGAGTCACGACGGTGCGCCCTTGGAGGTGAACAGAGTGGGAGCCCGAAGCGAGGGAGATAGTTTGCCGTGCAGGAAAAACAGGGAGCGAACAGCGTCTTACCAGATCTGGGTGTACAAAGCTCTCGGTGCTCCCGGAGTCGAAGAGACACGGTGTACTGTACCCGTTGATTTTACCGGTCATCATGAGTTGCACGTGGCCGGCCGCTTGGTGGGGGTTTGCCAAGATGGCGGCCCCCATGGGTCGCACGTGGAAGTTGGCGGCGGAGCCGGAGTACAGGCCGCAGCGTTACGGGGCCTGCGGGCCTGCGAGTTCGGGGAGCGAGTGTTCTGGGTTGCGAGAGAGTTTGGGGCAGGAGTTTTCTTCGCCAGGCTTACCCGGGCGTAGTGCCCTTTGCGACCGCAGCTGCTTCAGGTCGCGTTGCGGGCCGGGCAGTGCTGCCGTGGGTGCTGGTGCTGTCCACAAAAGTGGCACGCTGGTGCAGTATAGTGGCTGGGTGGCCGCGAGGCGCAGGCCTGGGGCAGCCGCTGGTAAGGGGCCCATGACGGGGTCGTGGGGTCCGCAGGGAATGAGGTGAGGCTGCGGAATGAGACCTCCATAGTAGTGGCGAGTTCTACAGTGTCTTCTAAGTTTTGGGCCCCCTTCTCAAGCAACCGCTGGCGCACGTAGTTGGACCTGAGTCCTGCAACGAATACATCTCGGACAGCGAGTTCCCTGTGTTCGGCAGCAGTTACAGCTTGATAATTACAGTCCCGGGATAAGGCTTTTAAATCATGCAGGAATTCTTCTAGCGATTCTGTGGGGCGCTGGCGGTGAGTCGTAAAAACGTGGCGCGCGTAGACCTCATTGACGGGCCTCACGTACATTCTGTCGAGCAAGGCCAGGGCCTCTGTATATGAGTTGGTACAATTAAGTTGAGTAGGGATACGATGGCTCACCCTTGCGTGCAGTAGGCTGATTTTCTGCTCCTCCATAGTTTCTGTAGTGCTTGCTTCAGCCAGGTAGGCCTTGAAACATCTGAGCCAGTGTGAAAAGATTTCTTTCGCCTCTGCATCCTGTGGGTCGAGTTCCAGTCGATCAGGTTTGAGGGCTGATTCCATAGTTGTTTCTTACTGTTTCTTAAGACGATTAAATTGATGAGACTATCAATTCACGCGACAAGTGGTTAGAAGTGAACAGTGGTTTTAATCGTCTTACAACAGAGCCTGCCTGTGACGGGATGAACTCGAGATGAACTGGCAGCAGGCTCACAGCACTGATCTTTATACTTCCGGCTGGGGGAGTAGCCATGGGCGGAGCCAAGGGTGGAGCCCAGTACAAACTCTTCATCTCCCCCTATGGGCAGGGCCACGCGATTACACACAATCCGGTACAGAGTACAGGCTCAATACATGTGGTACAATACAGTGTGAATTACTGAGGTTTATAATTCACCACACTCCCACTGTCCAAAGCTGTGCAGGTTAGATGCATTTGCCATGATAAATTGTCCCTTAGTGTCCAAACTTGTGCAGGTTAGGTAGGGATAGGGCTTCGATAGGGTGTACTTTCGGAGGATCCCTGGTGACTCGAATGGCCAAATAGCCTCCTTCTGCACTACAGGAATGCTGTGATTCTATGAGTGGCAGTGAAACAGCGTAGACTCACTACAGTGCAGAAGAGAGCCATTTGGCCTCGAGTCTGCACCGAGCCTCCAGAAGAGTACCCTACCTATGCCCCTGCCCAATCCTGGTAACCCTACCAAAGCTTTGGACATTTGGGGGCAATTTAAAAAATAAATAAATTTAGAGTACCCAATTCTTTTTTTCCCAATTAATGGACAATTTAGCATGGCCAATTCACCTAACCTACACATCTTTTTTGGTTGCGGGAGTGACACCCATGCAGATATGGGGAGAATGTGCAAACTTCAAACGGACAGTGATCCAGAGCCGGGATCAAACCCAGGTCCTTGGTGCCGTGAGGCAGCAGTGCTAACCACATGCCACCGCGCCTATTTAGGGGAAATTTAGCATGGCCAATCCAACTAACCTGCACATCTTTGGAAACATGTTGGAAAATAAGTTACAAAACAATCAGGCACTTTACAAACCATTAGTTTAAGTTTCCATCTACACATGTGATGCATAATAATGGAAAAGACTGCAGTTAGTGTGTAGATATATCACAAGCACAGAAGTAAGGAAAGGGGTGTGAAGAAGGGAGAAAAGAAAAAGTCTGATGGAGTGGAAGGCAGGAGTGATTTCACTGGCAAATGGGATGATAGTGGGATGATAGATGAAAGGGGTTGGTAGTAGGACTAGTATAGAAACTTCAGAGAGTCGTGAATACCGCCCAGTCCATCACACGAACCTGCTTCCCATCCATCTACACCTCCCGCTGCCGGGGGAAAGCGGGCAGCATAATCAAGGATCCCTCCCACCCGGCTTACTCACTTTTCCAACCAGACTCCTAAATGACCCTCTTATTGACTGACCTCATTAACACTACACCCTGTATGCTTCAACCGATGCCAATGCTTATGTAGTTACATTGTATATCTTGTGTTGCCCTGTTACGTATTCTCATGTATTTTCTTGAATTTTGTTTAATTCCCTTTTCTTCCATATACTGAATGATCTGTTGATCTGTTGAGCTGCTTGCAGAAAAATACTTTTCACTGTACCTCGGTACACGTGACAATAAACAAATCAAATCCAATCCAATCTAATCCAATCCAAAACAGTCATTTACCGCATTACCACCACCCACTATAAAAACAAAATTAGAGCAGTGGATCTGATCGATAATGTTGAGTTCATTGTGAGTCCAGAAAGCTGAAGGTGTCTCATTAAGAGATTATTAGAATTATTAGAATTTGCTGATAGCCTCTCCACCTTCCTTAAAGGAGGCCTAACCATCCCTCCAACATCACTTTACGTTTTGCCTCACTGAACAACTTCTCCTTTGCCTCTTCTCATTTCCTCCAACTGAAATTTGTCACTATGGAAACCATATTGGTCCTGGTTATGTCAGCCTTTTCATGGGACATGTGAATATTCCTCCTTTCATTCCAACTCCAGTCCTGTCAATTAGTTCTATTTCTGATACATTGATGACTATATCTGTGTTGTTTTCTGCATTCATCCCAAACTAAAGAATTTCATCAGCTTTGTTTACAATTTCCCATCTTCCTCGCCTTCACATGGTCCACCTTTGACTCCTCTTTTCCCTTCCTTGACTTTTCTATCTTCAATTATGGGGCTAGGTTGCCACTCAATGTCTAGTGTAAGGCTACTACCTTTCTTCGTTCTGCTTCACTTCCACATGTGTTCTGTAAGGACTCTATGCCATTCTTCCAGTTTATCTGTCTCCAGTCCATTTTCTCTGACATTGCCACCTTCCACACCAGGTCTTGCAACACGCCTTCCTTTGTTTTCAACTGAGCATTCCTCTCCATCGTGGTTGACAGGGCTCTCGACCATGTCTGTCCGATTTCCCACAAACTCTAATCTTACCACGTTCCTCTCAGAACCACAATACATTTCCCCTTCTCCTCACCTTCCATTCCAGCAGCCTCCACATTCAATGGATTATCTTCCACTAGTATTAGTCACCTCCAGCACAATGATGCAAACAATCATATCCTCCTCTCCCCTCCTCCTTCAGCATTCTAAATGCAGCCTTGCTTCCATGACATTCTTTGCATTCTTATCCATTCTTTCAACACCCCAGCACTCCCTCTCTCCTTTTCAATGGCACCTTCCCATGCAAATACAGGAGATGAAATATCTACCCTTTCATCTCCTCCCTTATCATCTTCTTGGGCCCCACACACTTCTCCCGGTGAACAGTATTTCCAATTTAGTGTGGTGTATGCGTTGCTCACAATGCATTCTTCTCTACATTTGGGGGGACCAAATTGGGTGATCACTTTGTTGAACACTTCCATTCAGTCCACACAAATGAACTCAAGCTTCCAGTTGTCTGTCATTTTAAATCTCCACCCCCCTCCCTCTCCCTGCCCTCTCTGTCCTCTATCTCTTGCACTGTTCCGCTGAAGCTCAATGGAAGCTCGAGGAATAGTGGTGCGATTCTCCCAAAGGGAGACTAAGTGCCGACGCCGGAGTGAAACCCGGAGTGTTTCACTCCGGCGTCGGAGGCCGCTTCTCGCCCCCTATCCCCCCCCCCCCCCCCCCCCCCCCCCCCCCCAGGGGGGCTAGGAGCAGTGTTGCGCGAATCTCGGGTGCCGGGCCTTGACGCTTGTGTCAAAGTGGCGCTCCGAGAATGACGCTGCCGGCGGCGCCTAAGTGACGTCAGTCGCGCATGTGCAGGTTGGCCGGCTCCAACCCGCGCATGTGCGGTTGCCGTCTTCCCCGCAAGACATGGCGGCTTGATCTTGCGGGGCGGCGGAGGGGAAAGAGTACGTCTCTCAGAGACGCCGGCCCGACGATTGGTGGGCACTGATCGTCGGCCAGACATCTGACGAGCATGCCCGTGGTGCTCGATCCTCTCTCCGCCCCCCACAGGCCCCACATTTACCTGTCGCGCGATGTTCACACCGGCAGCGACCAGGTGTGGTTGCCGCTGGCGTGAACCGGTTGGGTTCATCAGGCCGCTCGGCCCATCCGGGCCGGAGAATCGCCAGTCGCCGGGAAAAACACCGAGCGGCGATTCTCCGGTGGGAGAATCGCGGGGGGGGGGGGGGGGGGGGTGCCAGGGCGGCGTGGCGTGATTCGCCCGGCCCTCCAGCGATTCTCCCCCCCCCCGGCGTGGGGAGCGGAGAATCGCGGCCAGTGTCTCATCTTTCCATTAGATAATTTCCTCCCTTCTGGTTATGTTGCTGGTAATGTTCTGCAGTTGCCATTTGCCGCTCCTCCAGCTTTTGTTCCTTTACTTTTTCCATTAATAGCTCTTTCTGCCCTGCACTCTGCCATCCCTCATTGAAATCTCTCCTGTCTTTCTATCTATCAATCTTTCCACTTTTGTTCTTTCCTCTCTCATTGCTTTTCTCTGTCTCTGTACTTACTGAACATCTGTTACGCACATATGATTTTCAGTTCTGATGAAACTTTAACTCTGGTTCCCTCTCTACAGATGCTGACTGACCTGTTGAATAATTTCAGTAATTTCTGTTTATAATTTCAGATTTCCAGCATCCACAGTTTTTTTGCCATTTGTGGACGTGACACTGTTTTCACATTGGACTTATAATTTGCTGTGGGTGTAAATCTAACGGAGTCTGCTGCTGGTTAGACTTGCCCTCGGACATTTAGATGCTCAAACGTTTTTGTGTGGCAAGTTACTGAAAGTGTGAACTGATAACATCACATTGAAGGAAAACAGAACATTTGGGACCTCAGTGATCAGGGAAAGCAACTACGTAACTCGGCAAATAATCAGACTGAATTATAGTGAAAATAACAGTGGAAGGGCCAAGAAGGACATATAAATATCTGGGGGGGGGATTCTCTGTCGGCTGACGCCGGATTCGGGAAACACGATTGGGCATAAAATCGTTTTTGACGCCGAAATCGTGGCGGACACCAGCTTCACTGCAAATCGCAATTCTCCGGTGTCTTGACAGTGGCGTAAATACGTTCCACAGTAAACACCATTGGCATATCATTAGCAGGCCTGACTCAGTATCCTCCGATTCTTGCCTCCACCTGGTGAATTGTCGAGGGTGAGGTTCACTTGTGCTTTTAAAAATCGAAAAAAAGGCGCCATGCTTGATGAGGGAGAGAGAGAGGAGTTAGGACACGGACAGGTGCGACTGTAGGCCGAATGCTGGCCAAGTTGGGGAGGGATGACCGTGGGACTGGGCAGTGTCCAGGCATGGACTGCCAATGCTGCAGCCTGCAAGGCAGCTATATTGCTGCGCACCCCACTGACCACCCACCTTGACGCCTGGTGCTGCAGAGTGCCACCGGCCATGTTGATGATCCCCTCCCTGCAACCCAGCCCCCGCTCTCCCACCCATCACTCCCGTACTCCAGTGCACACACCACCACCTCCCGCACCCCACCTTCTGCCATGCCCCCTCAAACCAGCTGCCACCTGTCAGTGGGGCATCAGGCGGCCCACCCAAGGGCAATGCCCACTGTAGCCCCACCAGGGCCCGGAGCATACCACTGGCACGGGCAGCGCCAGCCGACGGTATCCCTAGCAACCGGGGTGGGTGGCAGAGCCAGAGACCTCCACAGTGCCAGTCACCAACAGGGCCAGGGGTCCAAGTCTGGGGGAGGAGGGGGGAACATGTGGAGGTAGAGTCCGCAGTGCCAAACGGGGCACCGTGTAGCCCGCTGGCTCTGGTGCAGCACGGCGTTATGCACCATGCTAACGTGTCGGCCTTTCACCCCCTATAGACAATGGATATTGGAATACAACCAGCAATGATGATATTCCTCTTGGCCACCACAGTCCTGGAGGTTGCCCTGCGGTTACAAGCTGGAGCTGCTCGTGGAGGAGGAAGCTGAAGCAGCGGAACAGGCAGCAGTGGGGTGTGCCCCTGAGGACCAGGAGGCAGCCGCTAGGGATTGAGATCCGACCGTCCAACAGACCGACAAGGAGGGGGAGGAGGATGTGCAAAGGAGGCACCGTATGAAACCTTGTGTGTACCTGAAACACCTGTCATTCGAGGACCTGCTGGATCAGATATGGCATCAAAGACTCCGGCTAAGCAGGGGGACAGTGTGACATAGCTGCCATATCATCACGCACCTGGCATCACGGAGGTCACCCATTCCCGGTGACCGTCAAGCTGATGGTCCCCCTGAACGTTTCTGCCATGGGCTCCTTCCAAGCGCCGAGTGGGGACCTGTCCGGAATCTCATAGAGCTTGGTACACAGGTGCATCCATGTCATCACGGAGGCCCAATATGCACAGGCGACTCAACACACCCATTTCAATGTGGACTGCGCCCACCAGAATGCCTGGGTAGTGGTGTTTGCTGCAATCACCGAGATGCTTTGGGTCCAGGGATGATCAATGGGATGCATTTGCCCTACGAGCACCTGTAAATGACAGGCCGTTCGACACAAACTGAAAGGGGTTCCACTCAATGAATGTGCAGCTGTTGTGCGACCATCAGACGCGCATCATTCATGTCTGCACTCGATACCTGGGCAGTGTGCTGGGGGGTTGGCTCCTAGGTGACAGGGGATAACCACTGTGGTCGTGGCTGATGACTTCTCTCCAGAGGCCACAGACCGATGCGGACACCGGCTACAACAATGGCCATGCTGCAGCCAGGGGTGTGATCGAGCGGTGCGTCGGCCTCCTGACGATGTGGTTCAGGTGCCTGGACTGCCCTTGAGGTGCCCTCCAATATGACGCTGAGAGGGTGGCCGCATCGTGGTGACTGCTGTGTCCTCCACAACATCACGCAGCAGAGGGGGCGATGTGCTGGAGGAGGGCGGGGAACGGTAGGCTTTGTCCGACGAGGAGGATTCCCGAGAGGGCAAGGATGGGCAGAACATGGGGCCCGGGCAGGCATGGCTGTGCTCCAGGGCCAACACTCGCAGGGTGCTCTGATCGCCTCCAGATTAACTGACTTGGGAAGGAGACTGGCAAAGGGCACGGACACCACATCCTTCCCGCACCCCCCCAACCCCGTCCCCAGCCATCTCCCCGCCTGCAACCCCCTCATGATACATTCTTGCCGCACAACGGCATGGGGGCCCTGGGTTGGCAGTAATACTGGGTCTGGTCAATGGAATGGAGGATGATGACAACCTGCTCTGAGATGACCTCTGGTGCTCCTCACTGTTTGACAACATCTGAATCCTGCCCATGGTGGCACTTTCCACTGTCCACCTGGGTGATCACTGCTGGCCATCGAATCCCTGGACTGGGGGAGGTGGGGACGGCGGGTGTAGGGACAGTGGGGGAGGCATGGGGGGGTGGGACACTGGAGAGGTGTGCGCTGGCTGAAATGTGGAAATGCGGTCCCCAATCCAAGCCCAGCCCCAACATCCACCCATTCCCCCCTTGTGCCCCCACACGCCCACTCTGCAGTCAACCAGACCAGCCCACCTTTACACCCTTCTGACAGAGCACTGCGGCAGGTGGTATCATTGTGTACAGGTGTTTAATGTGGAAACATATAGACAAATAAGTGCTCTAGCCCCTATACAAAACTGTGCCATGCACTGTGTCAACTTAACTGGTGTCTAATTTTCTGGCCTTATAGGCCCTAACACTACGTCTAGGTGGATCCCCAGATGGTACATCAGGACTGGTGGGCCTCCCTTTTCTGCCTGCTGTAGGTGCACCAGGGACAGGAGGGAGGGGAGTCTGAGGTGCTGTGGTGTTCTGGTACCTCCCCTGAGGGAGTCATCAGCATGGGCCCCATCACCTCCTCCTCCCTTGGGGTGCTGGTTGGCTCCGGGTTACTCCATGCAACTACGGTGTAAGTGGAGCTAACCCCTGAGGCTACCAGTCCTGGAGACCCGCTGTTTTCTCGATCAGGGTTTGCGTTCTGGCTGCGTACAGGAGTACAGGGAGTGGACCTTCTCTTTTTTTTAAATTAAGGGGCAATTTATCCACCCTGCATATCTTTGGGTTGTGGGGGTGAGACCCACACAGACACGGGAAGAATGTGCAAACTTCCCATGGATAGTGACCTGGGGCCGGGATAGAACCAGGGTCCTTAGTGCTGTGAGGCAGCAGCACAAACCACTTCACCATCGTGCCACCCCAAGTGAACTTTCTCCGCCTGGGTTTGCACCACATCACCCTGTTATGGGCCAGGGTTTAGAGAACCCCGAAGTGTATCATGGAGTTCCCCTGACCCACAAATTTTAATAGATTGTGGGAGCACACGGTCCACTCTACAAGTGTGGTACAGCAGAAATGGAAAAGTATTTTTTAAAGCAAAACAATGTTTTTTCTATGAATTCAAGTTTATCTTTTTAAAACATACAGTGAACATCTTAACAACCATCAATTTAAATACAACCCCAAAGAATACAACACTAAGTAATCCTTAAGCTTTCCTTTTAACATCCATAAGACTTAAAAGAAAACCTTTTAACAGAAGCATATCAGGTTTAAAATCACTCCTGAGAACAGTTATAACTCTGAATTCACCAAATGATCAAGAGATAGTCTTTACATGGCAGAGAGAACAACATTACACATTCTGTGGCTGACTGCAGCTCCAACACTGAAACAAAACCCAAAAAAATAGAGACTCACGAAAGCTTTTCTCAAAATGAAACTAAAAGCTGCCAGACAACCCAGCTCCACCCACACTGTGACATCACTGCAGTAATAAACACCCATTTCTTAAAGGTACACCCACTACAGTTATTCTATAAAAACACCCATTTCCTAAAGGTACACCCAGTACAGTTATTCTATAAAAACACCCATTTTCTAAAGGTACACCCAGTACAGTTATTCTATAAAAACACCCATTTCCTAAAGGTACACCCAGTACAGTTATTCTATAAAAACACCCATTTTCTAAAGGTACACCCAGTACAGTTATTCTATAAAACACACCTATTTCTTAAAGGTACTCTCACATGACAACTCATTGACTTTGCCAGGGCAATTAAGGATCAGCAATAAATGCTCGCCCAGCCAATGATGCTCACAGTCCCTGAATAAATAAAAAATAAATAAATAGTGCGGCCTCTTCTTAACTAATCCCAGCTACTCTGAAATATTCCCTGGTGTTATTTGCATCATGAGTCCATAATTTGCTTTAGGAGCGAATCAAGCAGCCTTGCCATTGGTTAAACTTGATCCTGTCTGTTTAATTTAGACAATATTTTGCATCAAAGAGTGAATTGAAAAACCTTCAAGAAGCGAAACATGCCACCTGAGACATGAATAAACAATGCAAGCAAATGTCTTTCTCCTCAACCAATCAGATTAGTGAAATGGAAACTAAAGCACTGAACAAGAAGTGTAAATTCACTGACAAATCTAGTATTGTCAGAGAAATGAAGAGAGGGACAAAGGTTGAATTAAGAGAGAGAGAAAGAGAGAGTCAGAACGGAAACGTTTATAAAAAATTAGCATTTTAAAATGTCCAACAATAATGAGAAGCTGAAGGAATGAAACTCCACTCATGTAATAGTTCATTTTCAGTGTCAGCCAGGGTCATTGACAGTAATTGACAATTAGCACATCGTCTGATAGCTAAGCCATGAATGCTTAAATATGCTTGGTCTGAAATGGCTTCAAAGAAAGCATGTTGTATCAATTCAAACCAACTGTAAATTTTTGTGGCAAGTTTAATGCAAATGAAGCAAATTCGCTTCGCTCAATGCATCTCTACTATGATCTAAACAACACAATGCTGTTTTCGTAAAGCTAAAGGAGGAGCAGCTCACGTTGGCAGCAATAGTTGAACTTGTGCGTTTACTTAGACAGCTTCCCTCAGTTTAAGTTTCAGAAGTGTGTGCACCTAAATAACAGCAAATACTATTAACTTTACCATTATATTGACAGCAGATTATGGGCCGATATTGCATACAGGGACTTTGATATGCGTTTTAGTGTTTTAGTGATTTAGCGATTCAGCAGCTCTGCCTGGGGTTTGGTCAAGGCAGGAATCAATGTTATGATTATTGCTCTTCATATTTTTATGTATTGGATCTGTACGTTTGTGGATGATGAAAATCTTTGCAGATGTGAGGACCTAAGATGCGGAAAATAGGTTGTAGGTAGATTTGGAGGCAGTGGGGGAATGTACCCCTGATCGGCAGCTGTTTTTCAAAATATCTGAGCATGAAGATGCAATTGCAAAGAGAGAATTCTACTCCAGTATATGTCTTTAGCGATTTTATACTCAAGACAGTTGTCGATCATCAGTCCTACCACCCTCATTAACCTTCTCTATTACTTCAACAAAGAACTGAAAACAACTGTTTAAACACCATTTACCTTCAACTAATCTATGCTATCTTGGCATTTTTTAGCTGATATTTTCCCCAAGTGCCAAATAATTTTCTCCCAGATTATTTCCTACAATGAGCAGGAAAAGGATCTGGGGGTTGTAGTTCATGAGTATTTCAAAGTCTACTAGTGTAATAAGGCTGTTATGAAAGTTGAATAGGGTGTATAATTTGATAATTAAATATTAATGATCTTTACCTCATGCAAGGCTTTGATTTAACTGCAACTAGAATACTATTTCTGGATTTGTTCCTTTTCCATAGTGGGAGATAGTAAGTCCTTCAAAAGATTCAGAAGCATGGAACACAAAACCTAAATGATACAATGTCCCATTGTTCCTCTCCCCGTCCCCAGTTAAAAATTCAGGGCAAGCCTGCCCAAAGGGAGAGCGGCAGCCCCACAGATATTTAATCAATTGACCGTGATAGGCTGAAGGCAGGATTTTTCTCTCAGTGACAGATGGCCCACTTTTCAGAGATTCTGACTAAACGGAGGCTGGAGCTCTCAAGTACAGGTAGTGCCAACACAACCATTGTTGGTACTGCACTCGGAACATGAGGAGATGTTTAGAGATGGAACAGAACTTTGAAAGTGTTTGTGGTTTGAGAAAGGGAGGCCAGAAAGGAATGTGGGGTCTGGGATTAATAGGCCCATTTAGTGGGAGGGATCTAGAAGCATAATACAATCAGGTAAAAGGGATGGCAATCTCTGATGGGATAGGGGTATAGTTGAGAAAACCCCCACCCCTTTCTCACAGCCAGCCCATGCAGGGAAACCTGCGAGGCTGGCTTCTTGGCATGAACCTTTCCCACAAATGCTTTAATCCTGGTGATGATGAGTAAGTCTCTTAAGTGGCATTAATTACCTCCTACAGGGCCTCAATTAACCCAATAGTGGGTGGTCCACCTGTTGATTCCTGGTTAATTTGCTGTCAGTCTAGATTCAATAAAATCTGAGATGGATTTGCAGGTATCATATCATTTAATAATAACTAACTTGCAAGGCTGCATCAATCCATAGAGCTACAGGACACACACACTGTCTTCTGTAGCAGCCAGGAGTAAAGAGAGAGTATACAAAGAAACTTCTGCTGATATATTCAAAATCACAGTAAGATTCACATATAAGCTTCCCATTGGTCATTCTATACACCTCCTGACCTGGCCCTATATCCTAATTGGTCACTTTGCATTGTAACCCCAGCATCCTTTTCACCATGCTCACCACGAGGCAAAGCTCCCCTCCATCCCTTTGTTCTCTGTCTGTGAACACAGTACCCTCAAGGTCCTGCGGTCCACCCCCTGCGTTTGTTCACTTCCTCACACCCAATGCCACCCCCTGCCACAGATAAAATTGCTGTGGGGGCAGGGGCAACCAGGTCGGCAGTGGGCAGATCATCCATTGTATTTAAAATGCCCCCCTCACCAGCCTTAAAACCCACAGGTACGGTAGCATTCAATACAGCGCTAAAGGTTTGGCAGCTTTCAAAGTTAAAAAGGTTACCTGGTCCTGCTGGCCAGCCAGTAGTAATCAGGCAGGTTATAACATCCCTCCCCCCTCAAAGTCCGAGGAATCCACCGAGACCTTGGCGAACGAAGGCGTCAGACTCATTTTGCCACAGGCCGGACACCATTTGCACCGGCGGCGTGTAACGAGAAGGAGAACGGCGCTTCCGTGTTGGATGGTGTAACGCTGTAAATCAACGGGCCATGGGACCGAGGACTCCCCCTCAGAGGCGTCCTGTGTCTCCATCTCGGAGTTGGAGTCCAAAGCCTCCGTCACCACGGCATCCCGATCGCCACATGGTTCTGCAATGACCTGCACAGACTTTGAGTGTGGCGCCAGAGGAAGATCATGAGGATGATCCTCCACTGTGCCTGGTCTCTGCGGCTGTAGAAGTGAGCTCCAGGGGCGGGGAACCTTTGGAAAAGGTGGCCTTCTGGACTGAACGTGGTCTACATGCTTGCGCTGGAATCGACCCTGCGCTTGCACCTGGTAAGAGATAGGGCAAGTTCATTGAAAGATAACCCCAAGGACCCACTGGTTACCACAAGCATAATTTAGAATGAACACGGGGTCACCAGGCGCAAACTTAGGGCAGCACGTAGCATGGTGGTTAGCATAAATGCTTCACAGCTCCAAGGTCCCAGGTTCGGTTCCCGGCTGGGTCACTGTCTGTGCGGAGTCTGCACGTCCTCCCCGTGTGTGCGTGGGTTTCCTCCGGGTGCTCCGGTTTCCTCCCACAGTCTAAAGATGTGCATGTTAGGTGGATTGGCCATGCTAAATTGCCCGTAGTGTCCTAAAAAGTAAGGTTAAAGGGGGGGATGTTGGGTTAAGGGTATAGGGTGGATACGTGGGTTTGAGTAGGGTGATCATTGCTCGGCACAACATCGAGGGCCGAAGGGCCTGTTCTGTGCTGTACTGTTCTATGTTCTATGTTCTATAAACTGCTGAAACGGCCGATGCCAAGAAGGCCATGCCCCTGCCATTCTTGAGTGCAGCGTACGTTTGAGCCAATGTCCGGGAAAACCATGCAAAGGCGGTGCAAAGTTTCCAGCCCGTTAGGAGTTCCGCGGGAGCTAACCCAGACATCGCATGTGGAGTGGTCCTATACAAAAACAAAAAACGAGCCTGACTAGTATCCATAGATCCGGAAAACTGTTTCTTTAGGCACCGTCTGAACATCTGCACTGTGCGCTCCACCAACCCAGTGGAGGCCGGGTGGTATGGAGCGGGGCCGAGATGGCGTCTGCCGTTCATCTTCACTTGTTCACCTAAATTCCTCACTTGTGAAAGGAGTGCCGCTGTCCGTGATGTGCACCTTGGGGAGGCCATGCATACTGAAAGATAGACGCACCTTCTCGATCATTTCGCAGGACGTTGTGCCTACCACCTTATGCACCTCTAGCCATTTAGATTGGACATTTATTAAACAAAGGAACATGGATCCTTGAAAGGGGCCGGCGAAATCCGCATGCAAGCGCACCCAAGGGCACCCTGGCCTTTCCCAGTGATGTAAGGGCCCAGCCAGCGGAAGCTTCTGATGCTCCTGGCAAATGGAGCAGTTTTGGGCCACCTTCTCAATGCCGGCATCGTGGCCTGGCCATCAGACATAACTCCGGGCCAACATTTTCATTATGGTCACACACGGATGCCCATTGTGCAAGTCCCTTAGTATCAGCTCCTGTCCTTTTTCCGAGACAACCACACGCGGCCCCCACAAGAGGATATCATCTTCCACGCTATATTCTGACAGCTTGGAGGAAAATGCCCGCATCTCACCTGGGAGCTGTTTGTGCTGCCCACATTACAGGATTATGTGCTGAACCTTTGACAGGACTGGATCCATCTAGGACCACTCATGTGTCTGCAATGCTGTGCCAGGTAGGAGTCCATAAAATTCAGGGTTGCAACCACCTCACCGGTCGTGGGAATTGACATGGGGCCAGTCAACAAATGAAATCGGCACAGTGCATCGGCATTTGCTATCTGGGTTCCTGGTTTGTGCTCCAGAGAATACTCGTAGGCAGCGAGCAACAAAGCTCAGTGCTATTTCCATGCGGAAGCAATGGGCGGAATTGGCTTATCCTCTCGGAAAAGTCCAAGCAGAGGCTTATGATCAGTCACGATAGTGAAGTGGTGGCCATAAACATACTGGTGGAAGCATTTCACCGCAAAGACCACCGCCAGGCCCTCCTTCTCGATCTGCGCGTATTTCTTTTCCGCTGCAATCAATGTGAGGGAGGCGAAAGCTATCGACCGCTCGGCCCTGTTCTCCATCTTGTGGGACAGGACAGCCCCAGTACCATACGGGGATGCATCATACGTGATGAACAAAGGCTTTCCAGGATCATAGTGGGTTAGTAACCCAGGCAACAACAATTGCTGTTTCACCCCCCAGAAAGCAGCTTCTTGCGGCTGACCCCAAACCCAGGTGTGATTCTTGCAGAAGGTGCAACGGGGCCAGCGTAGTTGCCAGATTGGGGAGGAACTTCCCGTAATAGTTTACAAGGCCGAGAAAAGAACGAAGATGCGAAGTGTCAGTCGGAGCGGGGGCCTGTTGAATTCTCTGCGACGGGGTGCAAACCTTCGCGGTCCACCTGATACCCCAGGTAGACCATTTCCTTTGCCTGAGAGATGCACTTTGTACAACATAAATGGACTCCAACCTCTGAGAAGCATCTTAGGACAGCCTCCAAATGTTCCTGCTCCGGCGTCCCTGTAATCAAAACTTCATCTAAGTAAACCGCGGCATGTGGTAAATCTCTGAAGGTGCCCCCCATGAAGGGTTGGAAGATAGCGCAGATGGAAGATACTCCAAAGGGCAACCATGTATATTCATACAGGCCGCTGTGTATATTAATAGTTGCATATGGTCGAGAGGCAGAGTCCAGCTCCGACTGTAGATAGGCGTGACGCATATCTAATTTTGTGACTGAGAATCCGCCTGCAAGCTTCGCGTAGCGATCTTCTATGCGGGGCATTGGATATCGGTCGAGCCAGGAAGCCGTATTCACTGGATGTATATAGTCGGTGCACATGCGAACCGTGGCATCTGGCTTCATTACAGGTACAATTGGCGCTGCCCAGTCAGTAAAACGGACGGGCCTGATAATATCCAAGGACTCCAAATGAGTGAGCTCCCCTTCTACCCATTGAGCAAGGTGTAAGGCACTGGGCGCGCCCGGAAATAAAGCAACGTGGCTCCTGGTTCAACCTGGATGTAGGCTATGGTCCCTTTTATCTTCCCCAAACCGGGCTGGAATACATCTGGGTCCTTGTACCTCTATTAACCCTCCAGAACCTGTTTGAAGCATGTGCTGCCACTGCAGCCACAAATGGCGCAATCAGTCCCGACCCAACAGGCTGGGCCCGTGGCTGCGCACCACGATAAGTGGGAAATGCCCCACCTGGCGTCCATAAGCAAAATGAGTCCTCGTAGTTCCAACAATGTCCAATGGTTCCCCTGTGTAGGTGGCCAACTTGGCCTGTGTATCGGTTAACGTAAGTGTCTGTATACCCTGCTTGATGTGATCAAATGTCCTCTGGGCAATCACAGAGACCGCTGCGCCAGTGTCCAACTCCATCTCAAGCAGGTGACTACTGACCTGTACCATCACCTTAATGGGGGCCAGGCCACATGGGGAGCTGCCTCCATCTCCACATCCTCGGGAATAGACCCCACAGGTTCATCCAAATGGAAGGTACGGCCCCTGGGCTGGCCCCAGTTTCTATATGGCCTTTGGAGCCTCCAGGACCGGATTCTGCGACGGGGTCAGCGCCCACAAGTCCAGCACTGACATGGCTTCTCATCCGTCGGTTCTGGAGAAGGCTCCCTTCGGGGAGGAACGTCCGGCAGCCATTGGCACCGATCCAGACGCCAACCTGCCCAAGGTAATGCTGGGGTGCGGGGAGACACTTTTGGGTGGAAGGGGTTGCGCCCCAAGGCGTGCACCTCCATTCCCTGTAGTTCCTGCACTCCCCGTTCTGCACTCACCCGGGACAACGCTATTTGAGTGGCCCTTTGAAACATCAAGGGGATTGCGGGATTGCCATTAGTCCCCGGCCAGTGGTAATCAGGCAGGTTGTAACATATTCAAAAACTTGGTTGGGTTCTTTGATGAAGTAAGGGAGAGAGTTGACAAGGATAGTACAATTGATGTTGTGGACATAAGCTTTCAAAAGGGTTTTGATGAAATACCACATAATAGTCATATTAGCAAAATTGAAGCACTTGGGATTAAAGACAATGGCTGTGTAAATATAGAATTTTCTAGGAACCAAGAAGCAGAGAGTAGTGGTGAATTGTTTTTTTTTAGTGGCATCCTCAATGTTAGGACCACTGTACTTTAATATATGTTAATGACTTGGATATATAATGAGGAGGATAGTGACAGAACTCTGGAGGACATATGCTGGTTGTCGCAATGATCAGATATATAAAAAATTAAATTTAACACAGAGAAGTGTGAAGTAACATTGGGCAGGATTTTCCACCCTGGTCACCTCGGGAATTGTCGTGAGTGGGATGGAAAATCTGACTGACCATCAAATGGGTCATTGACTTGGGGCCAAGGGGGTTTTTTTAGTCCTGCAGGGGACAGGACCACAAAATTCCTTCGACAGTTTGGTCAGAAAAATAAGGAAAAGTAATAGAATCTAAAAAATATCATTTTAAAGGGATTGCAGAAACAATGAGACCGGGAAGAATCTTTACCTGCATTTTTGAAAGCGGCAGGACAAATTCAGAAGACTCTTAAAAAGCTCTTAATAGAGCTATCTTGCCAACGGAATCTTGTGGTCCTGCTAAAATGAATGAAAGTTTGAATGACCTGCCACATCCTCCGCAATGGGATCCACCAAGCTGGGGCACAAAAGTCCTGGCCGTAGAGTACAAAAGCAAGGAAGTAATATGTAATTAATATGGCCAATTTGGGGTATTGTTTGCGCGATACCGGAGGAAGAATGTCAAGGCCTTTCAGAGTGTCCAAAGGCGGTTTAATAGAGTAAACTGGTGGCTGGTTTAGCTCAGTTGGCTAGACAGCTGGTCGGTATTGTAGAGCAAGGCCAACAGCATGTGTTCAATTTTGGCTGAGGGTATTCATAAAGGCCCCACCTTCTCAACCTTGCCCCTCGTCTAAGATACGGCACAGTAGCACAGTGGTGAGCACTGATGCTTCACAGTGCCAGGGTCCCAGGTTCGATTCCTGCTTGGATCACTGTCTGTATGGAGTCTGCATGTTCTCCCTGTGTCTGCATGGGTTTCCTCCGGGTGCTTCGGTTTCCAACCACAAGTCCCGACAGATGGGCTGTTAGGTGAATTGGACATTCTGAATTCTCCCTCAGTGTACCTGAACAGGCGCCGGAGTGTGGCGAAAGGGGTTTTTTCTCAGTAACTTCATTGCAGTGTTAATGTAAGCCTACTTATGACAATAATAAAGATTATTAATATTAGATATGGTGATCCTCAGGTTAAATCACTACGAATCAGCTCTCGCCGTCAAAGGGGAAATCAGCCCAGGGTCAGCTGGGACTATGGTACCTTTACTAGAGTAGTATACGGAATGAAAGACTTCAGCAACGTGCAAAATATAGAGAAATGAAGATAAAAAAAACAATGCTGTAAATGTTCAGCATGTCTGGTAGCAAATATGGAATGAGAAACAGAGTTAATGTTTCAGGTTGATGACCTTTCATCAGAAATTTTGGTTGTTTCTCCTAAGAGAAGAAAAGCTCCAGGGCAGACTCAATGCAGCTGTTCAAAATAATGACAGAGTTTGATAAAGTAAATGAGGGAAACCTGTTTCTAGTGGCAGCAGGGTCAGTAACCAGAAGGCACAGATTTAAGGTGACTGACAAAAGAATGAGACACAGAGTGAGGGGGAAAAAAATTACACAGCAATATGTTATGATTTGTCTTGCACTACCTCAAAACAGGTGTGGAAGTTGATTCAATACAATCTTTCCAAATGGGAATTAAAGGGGAAATTTTATAAGGCTATAGGAAATAAACATTGGATTAAATATTGCAAAGAGCTGGTATATGCATGTGTGTTGGCATTTTATCATTCTCTGACCCTATGAATGGAAGGATCCGGGGGAGAGAATGGGTGTCAGGGGGTTGAGGGTTTCACAAGAGTGATCACAAGTTGCCAGCCAAAATTTCAAGTCTCCCAATTTTTATTGATTTTAATTAACATTGAGAGAGATGTAAAATGGGCTGCCAATTTACGATCAACTTACTTTTCAACATTGCACATAATCAAAATCCACCCCCCCCCCCCCCCCCCCCCCCCCCCAAACCCCCCCCCTCCCACAACCCACCATTTAATATTAGCTTAGTCTTAGGAAGCGGGTTCCTTCTCATTTTGAAAATTGCCCACACGGAGGAATGTGATTCAGATCCTTTATCATAGGAAAGGATTTCATAGATTCATTGATATCAATAGGCAAGGAGGAACTTGGGGGCATCAGTGTAAGTTACAAATGAAAATTCTGCAGAAAGTCTTGGAGATCTGAAATAATTTGCAAGCGAGAGTTAAAACTAGTTCTTGCTATAGAAGAAATATGGGTTAACTGAAGGCTCTTAACATTTCTTTACTACCTGCAGGGTGGAAGAAGAACACCCCTTGGTTGACCTATATTGACCTATTTTTTTCTCTGCCCTTTTACTTCATTCAAGAGATTGTAGTGCAAGTTGGGAAAGAAGATGGGTGGAATGGGTTTAAATGGTGTCAGTATCTTGTTAGATTGGATGGGTTTAATGGGCCATCTGGCCCATTCCTTTTTTAGTGTAAGTTTGGTAAACTCTTCAAACAAAGTTTATGGTGAAGAGTAATTATATAAATAAAACTTTTAGGTCAACTATTATTTTGTGACAAAGCAGGCATCCCTTGCACTTTAAATATTGAGAAAATAAAAATCTCATACAAAGAAAATTAACTTAAGACATGATGGCAAAATTCTCTACTCCCCACTGCTGAGATCGGGAACCCTGATCGGGTGAAGAACCTTACGTTGGTGCAAAACCGAGAATGGCACTGAATGGTAGACATGTCCCCAGCCTCCTGTCCCACCCTGCTGGCCTGAGCAAGCTTCCCACCCCACACCAGTGGGAACATGCAAACATAGGCATACATTTGAATCTTCACTCCTGTTATATTCTGACAGCAATCCCCGCCCTCACCCAACCCAAGCAGGATATTTCCGTGGTGGGGTGTAATACATCCTTCCTCTTTGCTAACCACAGAAAGCACATAGACATTGTTGAAGTGGCCAGCAGCTATCAATCAGAACAAGGGGCTGGACTACATCCCCTGGCGTTTTACTCAGGAGATTCCTGGGAATAGGTGGAGCTAATTCACAGCCTTGCATGGGGCGAGCAGGGACCCAGAGTAATTCACGCAGCTTTAGCTGCGGGTACGGGCCCCCACACTGCCGGTTTTGATTCTGCGCATGCGCACAGGGGCGGCCTCCAGCGACAGACTCGGACCACGGTCCACACATAAAAACTAGACTCCCCCCGATCGGACGTGTGCCGGAGCATCCGACCGTGCGGATCTGTCCCCCGACCGCCTATAAGGCCCCCCCGCCCCTCCCCAGTGTCCGATCCTCCTACCCTCCATCGGGGCAGCCGCGGACTGAGTCTTAAGCCTCCACTCGAGCATCCCGACTGGCAGTAGCAGGTTAGTTCCACGCCATTGGGAACTCAGCTGGTCGGGAGCTGAGGATCGCTGTGCTGGCCTCAGTCAATGGGCCCCCAGCCGCACGGAGTACTCTGCAATTATGCCGATTCTCAGATCCCGGAGAATCTCTGTACCGGCGCCAGGCTCGATTTCGTCGTGAAATTGGATATTCCGTCCCCGCGCCGAACACGATTTCAGCACGAGGCTGTGGAGATTCCAACCCAAGGTTTTTATAAACATTGCCATAAGGATCAATGGAGAGTATTTCAGATGCATTCAAGCATGAAAGGAAAGATAACTGAACAAACCTCCTGCTTGCTGTGTTTAAACCATTAAGCTATCTATCAAAGGCTAGTTAAAGGTGCTGCACTGTGAAATTGAATGAACACTAAGCATTTCAAAGGATCCCAGGAGATTTCAAGGCTTTTCAAGTTTTATGTGCTTTCTAAGAAGGCTCTGACACTTCAAAAAATAGCAGGTTTAAAAGCATAGTGCTGAGATAGCAGGGGCGAAATTCTCCGACCCCCAGCAGGGGCCACCCGGGAAGTGGCGGTGGCGGGAATCTCGCCACTCCGACCGGCGAGGCCCCTGCGGTGATTCTCCGGCCCGGATGGGCCGAAGTCCCGCCGCTGGGAGGCCTCTCCCGCCGCCGAGGTTTGAATCACCTCTGTAACGGCGGGATCAGCGGCACAAGCAGGCCCCCGGGGTCCTGGGGGGGGGGGGGCGGGGGGCGATCGGACCCCGGGGGGTGCCCCCACGGTGGCCAGGCCCGCGATCGGGGCCCACCGCTCAGACTCCGGGCCAGTGCCCTGGAGGGCACTATTTCGCTTCAGCGGCCGCCACGGCCTCCGCCATGGCGGAAGCGGAAGAGAAACCCACATCGCGCATGCGCCGACCAGCAAAAGCCTTTCGGCCAGCCCCGCTGCCGGGGGCGCCGGTTTTTTGCGCCAGTCTTCTGGTGCCAACCGCTCCGGCGCGGGGCTGGCCCCCAAAGGTGGGGAGAATTCCCTACCTTTGGGGAGGCCCGACCCCTGAGTGGTTGGCGCCACTCCCCTACGCCGGGACCCTCCGTCACGCCGGGTAGGGGAGAATCCAGCCCCAGATGTGAGGAAAGGGAAAGTCTTCCTGGCTTGAATCTTCAATGAACTGTCTAATCTGCTCATCAGCTGTCAGGCAGAGAAGTCCATAGTGAGAAAGCCACTTCAATGTTTAAACAGTTCAGACATGGATGCTGATTTTAATCAAAGGGCTGCCTGAGATGACTATCAGCTGGAAGAGGCAGTCAAAACACGGGACCCCCATGCTAAGGGAGGGTCTTCCGTACACCCCTTAACCACAACCCGAGCACACCCAACCTCCAGAACCCTTGGGGGGGCCTCAATCTGATGCCTGGCAGCAGCAGAGGAACACTTGAGCAGTTGGCTAAGTTTCGCAAACCCCTCAGGGTCCAGCTCGCCAGACTAGGGTGTCACTGCCAGCGGTCAGTGCACCTATGGCAAAGCCAGGTGACGGGGCCTGAAAAGGGGAGGCCTGCAAATGGGTGCTGAAGAGGGGGGTGGCTGAGGTAGGGAGGGATGGCTGGGATTGTGTGGCTGATGGAAGATGGCTGGGTTGGGGGCCGGGAGGGGGGCGGGGGGGGGGGGGGGGGGTGGGGGGTTGGGTCACCCTCATGCATGCGTGGTCTGTGGGGGGGCGGTGACTTGATATTTCTGTGGTGGGGTGGAGTACACCCTTCCTTGTTGAGGGATTAGGGCCCCTACCTTGTCAGCGGGTGGTCAACATTTGCCTTGTGGGATGGAGGGGGCCTGTCTCTGGATGCTGGCACTTACACGGCCATTCAAAATGGTGACCCAAGACCAGTAAGTGCAGGGATACTAAGCCGCTATGCAATATTTAGCATAGCAAGGGTATGCGAATACCACCTTGGCGACGGTCCTAGACCCAGCGGGATGCAGTCCTGATTCTATACTGGTGGAAGCCCTTAGTGTCTGAACCAGAGAATTCCGCCCGATATTTAAGAATAAAAAACATAATGTCACTAGCTACACAAATGTATTGTGCATCACATCTGCTTATGGAATAGAATTATAGAATTGTGTAATGTTTACAGCACAGAAGGAGATCATTCGGTCCATCACATCAGTGCTGGCTCTCTGGAACAGCAACTCTCCTCGTCCCAGATAATTATCCAATTCTCTTTTGAATCTGTCTCTACCATATTCTCAGGCAGTGCTTTCCAGATCCTAACCATGGGCTGCATCAAAAGACTTTTTCTTAAGTTGCTATTGTTTCTTTTGATAATCGCCTTAAATTGTGTCCTCTGGTTCTCAACTCTTCCACCTACAGGAAGTTTTTACCTGTCAGCTTTCACCATACCCCTCATGATTTTGAACACCTCTATCGTATCACCTCTTAATCTTCTCTTCTCCAGGGAAGACAGACAGCTTCTTTACATAGCTGAAGTCCTTCAAACTTGGAACTGTTCTCTTGAATCTTCACAGCACCATCTTTAATTCCTTTTTATAGCTATGGTAAACACCACTAGTGAATTATGTATGTATTACGGCACTGTCCGTGTATTACAAGTACAGTAAATCCCTGCCTACTGGCTCCTCCCAGCAGGCAGCGTATGAAAGTGTAAGCTCTCCTGTACTGCTCCCATTCTGGTTCCAGCTGCAGGAGGCACAACATCTTATGCAATGAAGCCTCGATTGTTTCACCATTCTCGTCTCGTGGTAATTGGCGGTATATCAATTTATTGCACAAGATTTTAAAAGATGAATATCTTAATCAAGCCTGATCGCCTGGAGCTGAGCCCTCACGCAGCCAATGCCACACCCACCTTCGAGCACTGGCTAACCTGCTTTGAAGGATACCTCAGAGCAGTAACTGAAGAACCCACGGACCCACAGAAGCTCCAAGTCCTCTACTCACGGGTGAGCCCTGAAATCTTTCCCCTCATCCGGTATGCGCCCACCTACACAGAAACTATGACGCTACTAAAGGGGCATTACGTTAAGTCAGTGAATCAAGTGTACGCCAGGCACCTCCTGGCCACGAGACGGCAATTCCCGGAGGAGACTCTGAATGATTTCTTGAGGGCCCTACAGATTCTTGGTAGGAACTGTGACTGACAGGCAGTTTCGGCAGTCGAACACACTGAACTATTAATCAGAGACGCATATGCCACGGGCATGAAGTCTACGTATGTTCGCCAGCGACTATTGGAAGGAGGTATGCTTGATCTTGCGGAGACTAGGCAGCTTGCCAATTCACTAGAAGTGGCCTCCCATAATCTGGAGGCCGACACCCCCGACCGCGCGGCACCCTTGTGGGCATCGTGGGCCCCACCAGCTGCCGAGTCCAGCTCACCGCAAGCCTGCGCCGCGTGGCAGCCAGCCACCTCCAGGGGGCCCAAGTGTTATTTTTGCGGCCAGAGCAAACACCGCAGGCAGCGCTGCCCGGCACGGAGCACGACCTGCAACGGCTGTGGGAAGAAAGGACACTTTGTTTCCGTTTGCCAGGCCTGGTCGGTCGCCGCTGTTTCCAGGCCCGGCATTACTACACCCCGCCACGTGCGATCCAGGGGCGCCGCCATATTCCCCTCCGCAAGCCACATGCAGCCCGTGGGCGCCGCAATCTTCTCCACCGCAAGCCACATGCGGCCCATGGGCGCCGCCATCTTTAATGCCACCCTCCATGTGCACCCCGTGGACGCCGCCATCTTCGGCGCCATTTTGGACCATGACTCAGGACCTCGCTCGACTGGCTGTTTGCGGCCTACTGATACCTCCACCACCGCTGATCAGCCCGGGACCTCCCAGCATCTTCCGCAGCTCGCCTCCATCACTCTGGATCAGTCCCAGCCCCGCAACCTCGCGACCGCTACAACAACGGTGAAGATCAATGGGCACGAGACGACCTGCCTCTTTGACTCTGGGAGCACAAAGAGTTTCATCCACCCTGCTATGGTAAGGCGCTGCTCCCTCCCGGTAAACCCCGTCACCCAAAACATCTCCCTGGTCTCCGGATCCCATTCCATGGAAATCCGGGTGTACTGTGTCGCGACCCTCACCGTTCAGGGCGGGGAGTTCAGCAACTTCAGGCTCTATGTCTTCCCCCACCTCTGCACTGCCCTGTTACCAGGCCTTGATTTCCAATGTCACCTCCAAAGCCTTACTTTGAAATTCAGCGGACCTCTGACCCCCCCCCCCCCAACCCCCTCACCGTCTGCGTCCTCATGACCCTTAAGGTCGATCCACCTTTGCTGTTTTCAAACCTCACCCCGGACTGCAAGCCCGTCGCCACTAGGAGCAGACGGTACAGTGCGCAGGGCAGGACCTTTATCAGGTCGGAGGTCCAATGGCTTCAGCGGGAGGGGATCTTTGAGGCCAGCAACAGCCCCTGGAGAGCTCAAGTGGTCGTGGTGAAGACTGGGGAGATGCACAGGATGGTCATTGACTACAGTCAGACCATCAACCGGTACACGCAGCTCGACGCGTACCCGCTCCCACGCATATCTGACATGGCCAATCAGATTGCGCAGTATCGAGTCTTCTCCACAGTAGACTTGAAGTCCGCCTACCAGCAGCTCCCCATCCGCCCGGAGGACCGCCAACACACTGCGTTCGAAGCAGATGGCCGCCCCTATCATTTCCTCAGAGTTGTCTTTGGCGTCACCAATGGGATCTCAGTCTTCCAGCGAGAGATGGACCGAATGGTTTCCCCACCTACATCCACAGCGATCGGGGATCCTTTTTCATGAGCGATGAGCTACGTCAGTTCCTGCTTAGCAAGGGCATCGCCTCGAGCAGGACGACCAGCTACAACAACCGGGGAAACGGGCAGGTGGAGAGGGAGAACGGGACAGTCTGGAAGGCCATCCTGCTGGCCCTTTGGTCCAGAAATCTCCCGGTCTCCCGCTGGCAGGAGGTCCTCCCTGACACGCTCCACTCCATCCGGTTGCTCCTCTGCACCGCCACTAATGAGACCCCTCACGAACGTGTGTTTGCCTTCCCCAGGAAGTCCACAACCGGGGTCTCGCTCCCAACATGGCTGGCAGTTCCTGGACCCGTCCTCCTCCGGAAGCATGTGTGAAGCCATAAATTGGATCCCTTGGTCAAGAAAGTCCACCTCCTCCATGCAAACCCACAGTATGCCTATGTGGCACACCCCAGTGGGCGCTAGGACACAGTCTCCCTCTGGGACCTGGCACCCACTGGGTCCCCACCCATGACCCCCGACCTGACACCACTCCCCCCCCTCCCGGTTGCCTCATTCACCCCTGCGCCACCCACCCTGCCTCCAGCGAACCTCACCACAGCCCTCACCCCAGCAGGATCCGTCCTCCCACTGGGTCCACTCAGGGGTGACGAAGACGAGGACAATACGCTCCCGGAGTCGCAGGTGACCACGTCGGCGCCCACATCACCACCAGGACTGAGGCGATCACAGCGGAGGGTCAAAGCCCCCGACAGACTTAATCTGTAATGTTTTCGTCACCCCCGCCGGACTCTTTTTAAACAGGGGGTGAATTGAGTAAACACCACTAGTGATATATTGTATATATTACGCCATTGCCCATTTACTATGGTAAATCCCGGCCTGCTGGCTCCTCCCAGCAGGCGGTGTATAAAAGTGTATACTCTCCTGCGCTGCTTCCATTCTGGTTCCAGCTGCGGGAGGCACAACACCTTGTGCAATAAAGCCTCGATTGTTTCACCATTCTCGTCTCGTGGTAATTGACGGCCATCAATAGCTGATGGCAACCTTCCATTTTGTGAGCTGATGGTTAGTGTCATGATAATCAACGCTCGGTTAAACATTGCCTGGTGTGACTCAGGTGCCCCACTCTGACAGTCGGCAAAGAAAATGCAGGATTCGCTGACTGCTGTTTTCTCTGGGTTCTCTTCACAGCCACTGAGCTTTCTCTTTCTGCTTGCCTCTTCCAATGTCCCTCCAAATAATCAGTTTCCTGTGGTCTTCACAGCTTTCCCAAAATGTAGTGCCCAGAATTGGAATTAGTACTCAGCTTTGATGCGAGATCCAAGTTTTATATGGGTCCATCATTGTTGTTGTGTTCTATTCCGCTATTTAGAAAACCAATGATCCTGTATGCCTTTCTAACCACTTCCTCAACCTTCCCTGCTCCTGCACCCACTTTAGAATTGTATCCTTATCTTGTAATACCTCTCCTTTTTCTTGCTATCAGCAAGAATCACTTCACTCTTCTCTGCATTGTTTCACCTACCTGCTATCTGTCACCCATTCCACCAGCCTGTATAGGCCTTCTTGATGTTTATCAATATCCTCCTTAATGATTCATAATAATTCCAACTTTTGTGTCATCAATTGATTCTGGAATTGCACTCTGTACATTAAGTCTAGATCATTAACAGAGACCAAGAAAGTCAGTGGTCCTGACACTAAATCCGAGAGAACCACGCTAGATATCTCCTGCCAATCCAAAAAAACAACTGTACACCACTACTCTTTGTTCACTGTCACTCATCCAACTTTGTACTTTGTCAAAGAGACATCCACACTCGAAACGTTAGCTCCCTTCTCTCTCTACAGATGTGTCTGACCTGCTGAGATTGTCCAGCATTTTCAGTTATTGTTTCTATTCCAGCATCTGCAGTAATTTGCTTTCAACGTTGTATCCATCGTCTGCCTTATTCCATGAGTATCAATATTGTGGATAAGCCTGCTACGTGACACTTTACCAAATGCCTTTTGGAAGTCCATGTGCACGGCATCAACTATATGGCTCCCATGAACTCTCTCTATTCCCCCATTAAAAAATGAAAGCAAATAATTTAAACACAATTTGCCCAAAGCAAATCAAATACAAATAGGCATATACATTTACAAATGATATTGAAAGGTAACATCTGTTTGCAGGAACAGACACATTCCCATTTTAATGTTGAGTAACACAGAAAACCACCAACAGTTTGTGGGGGATTCAGTGATGGTAACGGCATTGAATGTCAAGGGGCAATAGTCAGCCAAGCCTGGATATTGTCCCGATCTTGTTGCATTTGGACACGGACTGCTTCATTATCTGAGGAGTCGCGAATGGTGCTGCACATTGTGCAGTCATCCCCACTTCTGATCTTATGATGGAAGGGAGGTCATTAATAAAGCAGCTGTAGATGGTTGGGCCTAGGATACTACCCTGAGGAACTCCTGCAGTGATACATAGATACATAGAAGATAAGAGCAGGAGGAGGCCTTTTGGCTCTTCAAGCCTGCTCCGCCATTCATCACAATCATGGCTGATCATCCAACTCAATAGCCTAATCCTGCTTTCTCCCCATAGCCTTTGATCCCATTCTCCTCAAGTGCTATATCCAGCTGCCTTTTGAATATATTAAAAGTTTTAGAATCAACTACTTCCTGTGGTGATGAATTCCACAGGCTCACCACTCTTTATGTGAAGAAATGTCTCCTCATCTCTGTCTGAAATGGTTTACCCTGAATCCTCAGACTGTGACCCCTGGCTCTGGACACATCCACCATTGGGAACATCTTCCCTGCATCTATCCTGTCTAGTCTGTTAAAATTTTATATGTCTGTATGAGATCTCCCCTCATTCTTCTGAACTCCAGCAAGAATAATCCCAACCTGGTCAATCTCTCCTCATATGACAGTCCCGCCATCCCTGGAATCTGTCTGGTAAACCTTCGCTGCACTCCCTCAAGAGCAAGAACACCCTTCCTCAGAGAAGGAGACCAAAACTGCTCACCGAGGCCATGTACAATTGCAGAAACACATCCCTGCTTCTATACTCGAAACCTCTTGCAATGAAGGCCAACATACCATTAGCCTTCTTTATTGCCTGCTGCATCTGCACGCTTACCTTCAGCGAATGATGCACAAGGACACCCAGGTCCCGCTGCACACTCCCCTCTCCCAATTTACAACCATTCAGGTAGTAATCTGCCTTCCTGTTTTTGCTTCCAAAGTGAATAACCTCACACTTATCCAAATTATACTGCATCTGCCATTGATTTGCCCACATGCCAAACCTGTCCAGATCTTGCTGTAGGATCCCTGCATCCTCATCACAGTTCACCCTCTCACCTAATTTGGTATCATCTGCAAACTTTGAAATGGTACATTTTGTTCCCTCATCCAAATCATTAATATATATTGTGAATGGCTGGGGTCCCAGCACCGATCCCTGTGGTACCCCACAAGTTACTGCCTGCCAATTTGAAAAGGATCCATTAATCCCTACTCTTTGTTTCCTCTCTGCCAATCAGTTTTCTATCCACCTCAATACATTTCCCCCAATCCCATGCGCTTTAATTTTTCACAATAATCTCTTATGTGGGACTTTGTCAAACGCCTTCTGAAAATCCAAATATACCACATCAACTGGCTCCCCCTTGTCGACTGTACTGGTTACCTCTTCAAAGAATTCTAACAGATTTGTCAAGCATGATTTTCCCTTCATAAATCCATGCTGACTCTGACTGATCCTGCCACTGCTTTTGAAATGTTCCGCAATAAAGTCCTTGATAATGGATTCAAGCATTCTCCCAACTACCGATGTTAGGCTTACTGGCCTATAATTCCCTGCTTTCTCTCTACCTACCTATTTGAATATTGGAGTGACGTGAGCTACCCTTCAATCTGCAGGGACAGTACCAGAGTCTATAGAATCCTGGAAGATGACCACCAATGCATCCACTATTTTCAGAGCCACCTCCTTAAGCACTCTGGGTTGCAGATTATCAGGCCCTGGGGATTTATCCCAGCAATTTTCCCAGCACCACTTCTCTACTTCTCTACTAATGTTGATCTCCCTCAGTTCTTTCCTCTCACTAAACCTTTCATTCTCCAACATTTCTGGGATCTGATTTGTGTCCTCATTTGTGAAGACAGAATCAAAGTATGTATTCAATTGCTCAGCAATTTCTTTGTCCCTTATTATGCATTCCCCTGTTTCAGCCGGTAGGGGGCCTACATTTCTCTTTACCAATTTCTTTCTCTTCACATATCCATAGAAACTCTTAGTGTCGGTCTTTATGTTCCCTACAAGCTTCCTTTAGTACTGTACTTTCCCCGTCTTAATCAATCCCTTTGTCCTTCTTTGCTGAATATTAATGTCCTGATGTCCTGGAGCTGAGATGATTGAAGTTACATTCGCACCACACAAATGTCAGGCGATGACAACCTCCTGCAAGAGAGGATCTAACCATCGCCCCTTGACATTCAATGCCATTACCATCGCTGAATCCCCCACAATCAACATCTTGGGGGTTACCATTGATCAGAAACTGAACTGGACTAGCCACATTAATACTGTGGCTACCAGGACAGGTCAAAGGCTAGGAGGCCTACTGTGTGTAACTCACCTCCTGACCCCCGAAAGCCTGTTAACCATCTACAAGGCACAAGTCAGAAGTGTAATGGAATAATCTCCACCTGTCTGGATGAGTACAACTCCAACAACACTCAAGAAGCTCAACACCATCCAGGACAAAGCAGCCCACTTGATTGCTCCTCCTTCCACAAACATTCAAACCCTCAGCCACCGATGAACAATGGCAGCCGTGTGTACCATCTGCAAGATGCATTGCAGTAACTCACAAGGTTTCTTTGCCAGCACCTTCCAAACAAATGACCACTACCATCTAGAAGGAGAAAAGCAGCAGATACCTGGGAACCCCACCATCTGGAGGTTCCCCTCCAAGTCACTCAACACCCTGACTTGGAAATATATCGCTGTCCCTTCACTGTCGCTTGGTGAAAATCTTGGAACTCCCTCCCTAACAGCCTAGTGGGTGTGCCTGCATCGGAAGGACTGCAGTGGTTCAAGAAGGCAACTCACCACCAACTTTTGAACGGCAATTAGCGATGGGCAATAAGTGCTGGCCTAACCAGCAATGTCCACATCCCGTAAATGAATTTATAAAGTGATATTGATTTTAAATTGTATGAAGCTTGTATTATCTAATAGAAGCTTCCTCTTAAGCAAATCCCCTTAAAAATGTCCCAGGATTGAGAGCAAGAAACAAGTTTCCAATTTATGGGCATTTTCCTGAATTTGTGACAAAACTTTCCAAAGGTCAAGCCAGGGCATTGATAAATAAACGTGCTACACATCTGCCCAAGATGCTAATTAAAACCTGTAATAACACAAACCAGATGGTAATTGTGAAACATATGTTCAGGGGAGAGAGAGCTTGAAAGTGAGTTAGGTAACTGGAGACTATGGTGTTTGTTTTGAACTCTTCTTGCAACATTCAATTTGCTGTCGTAGTAAAGAGATCAAAGTGACTGCAAAGCCAGTTGGTTTGGTCAAGGATAATCAATTACTTACGGTTGTATACTTCAGGGTTCATGTGCAACCGTTCGCCATGCTGATTAACTGCACTGAATATGTTTAATCATTTTCCTGCAGTAATTTGTTCTGCCAAAGCGAGGCTATATTGCTGTGAATTAACTTGTCTGGTGTTGGCAAGTGTAAACACAGCCCTCTAATCTTTTCAATGCAATGAAAGTCCTGCTGTACCGTTTGCAAACAACTTTTTCATTTTGTCCAGTTTAGCCCATATACCCATTGAAAATACTGTTATACTTTTCATTTGAATTATGGAAACTGATGCCCTGCTATTTTTGAAGCTACCAACTAGACATGGGGAGCATGAAAAAGTTACGGCACAAAACAAAAAGTATTTTAATCACTGTTAGTCAGACCATTTAGCAGTAAGGAGATTGGCAGGAATGTTTTGGTGTTCCTCCCCCTGGCTGTCCACCGTTGCTTCGGCGGAAACCCTGGATAGACAGGTAAACAGGGTGTCTATCGATCTTTCACCAAAATTACAGTGACAAAGAACACACCCCCAAAAAAAATCTTACCAATCAATAACATTTCCAGCATAAAGGGAAGTAATTCTTATTTTGAATGTAGCACCAAACGTGCAGCTAAATGAGTCACTGATGAAAAAACATTTTGGAAGAAAGTCACTTTGGATGTAATTCATCCATTTAATAAAAAAATAAGAGCATGCCTGTGGCGATTTGTGCTCATTGTCCCTTTAAGGGCACAACAACAGAGTAAGTGTTATAACCCTCCCGGAGTTCACAGTAGAAGGAGAATCCGATTTCCCATGACCTCCACTGAATATGATCTTCCCAGTAACGGGGGTGGGGTTTCCTATTACCTAGGGGAACCCGCACTTGTATATGAAGTCCGGCCTGGGTGCAGGCAGAGAAGGGAGACCCTTCGGGGAGTGAAGACTTATTGTATATTGAATACACCTAGTTATTGTTTTCTACCTGCTGGTTCATGTGTGCCACTTTGTTGGATTCTACAATAAGGGTCACCTGGCTTGGGAGTGCATTATCACCCCAGGGGGAGGAGTCCTCTCTTAGGTAGGAAATATATAGCGGACAAGGTGCAGCAGTGCTTGCTGCAGTACATTTCTTTTTTGTGATTAAATATCTTTTGTGTTTCTACTGATGTCTGTGAAAGTGCACCATTACGTCTGGCGATGAGGATAAAATTATGGTGACACTACGTCTTGCCTGAAACCAGTGAGTATCCTGTTTTTTAAAATAAATTTAGAGTACCCAATTCATTTTTTCTAATTAAGGGGCAATTTAGCGTTAGTGGCCAATCCACCTACCCTGCACATCTTTGGGTTGTGAGGGTGAAACCTACGCAAACACGGGGAGAACGTTCAAACTCCACATGGCAGTGACCCAGAGCTGGGATCGAACCTGGGACCTTGGTGCCTTGAGGCAGCAATGCTAACCGCTGCGCCACTATGCTGCCCGAGTATCCTATTTTAATTGCAGTCTGAAAAAAAAGTACTCACCTGAATGCTTCTCTTTGAATGAATTGACCCATTTGAGATATTAAGTTACTTCCAGGCCCTGAGGGATGGATGCAAAACAAACCTGAATTGGCCGGTGCAGTCAAAAGTTTAGAAACATATAGAGAAAAAAAAAATCAAGAGAAAATGACTCTGACCAGCAAGAGCTGTGGCTTTAGGCTAAGAAAAACTTAAAGTAACTAAAAAAACAACAAAGTTGCTTCAAAGTTTCTTTGAGGAAGAAGAGAGCAGAAAGAGTAACAAAGAATACCAAGGAGCTCCAGCAAGGTGTCCCAAACTGCGGAAAAATTAAGAGGCTGAAACTGACAAGCTCCGAATCGGAGCAGAGCCTGTGGGGTTCTATACCAGCAATGATTGCACTGATGAACTTCAAGCAGAGAAGTTCTGAAGTCTGAAAAAGAAGACAAGTTGAAAACCTTTAAAAACAATGGCCCCTTGGACCTCGAGAATGCCGGGTTTCCAAGTGAAATAGACAGAAAGAAGAAAAAAGCAGATTCACCAAATGGCCAGAAAAATCCGGAAAGATTTCTAAAAGAGTTTTCCTTTAGTAAAAAGGAGAAGATTTGAAAGTTAAAAAAGAGCAGCCAGGTTTGCACCAAAACTTCAAAAGCACGGGAAAAACACAGCGAAAGCCAACAACTGTTGACAGGTCAGTGAACAAAAGGTGACAGTCTTAAAGCATTTCAAAAGGTAATACACTTAAAGTGGCAATGCAGTTAAAGCATCAACTACAAAAAGGAACAAATGGCTATGAACAGGAAAGTTGGAAAAGAACCCAGAGTGGCCAGCTCTCAAAACAGTCCATAAGCAATGAAGAGCTCAAGGAAGAAACAATGAAAGACCTCAAGGACCTCAAAGAGGAGGCAACAAAGACTTCAAAGAGGAGGCAACAAATAGCTCTATGGTAGGATTCCACCCCCTGAGGTGATCACCCAGCTGGATCCGAATTGGCTCTCCAAGCCAGTTGACACTTACTCTGCTGTGTTGCCCTTAAGGGACAATCACCACACATTACCTCAATATCTATGTGTTTTCTTCATATTTATTGACTTAATAAACACAGAAACTCCAAAGCAATACAGTTTCATTCAAAGGCTATTAATTCCTAAGCAAGTAAATAGACTTCCAAGCTTCACTGGGCGTATAATTAAAAGCTCCTTACTTTCCAATATCAAAATTATACAGGTACACTGTCTCAAAACTGACAATCGTGGGACCAAGCTATTGAACTGGATTTTAGATATTCTTGGTTTTCTTGTCAAGCATATCGGATCATGTGGCTATCAAGACAAGATTATCTTTTTAATGAAAGTCTTTACAGCCAGTTAAGAATATAATGATTGCAATCACTTGTATAGATCAAAGCATGATAGCTAAAATCACATAGCTAATCACACAACTTCTCTTTCAGCAGATTAAGGGAAAGTTATTCTCGGGGAGGGGGGGGGGGGGAGTTTACGATGTCACAGAATCATAGAATCCCTACATTGCAGAAGGAGGCTATTAGGCCCATCGAGTCTGCGCCGACACTCTGAAAGAACACCTTACCTAAGCCCAAACCTTTGCCCTATCCCTGCAACTCCACCAAAACTTTTGGACACTTAGGGGCAATTTAGCATGGCCAATCAACCTAACCTGCACATCTTTCCATGAGGCGAGGAAACCGGAGCACCCAGATGAAACCCATGCAGACACAGGGAGAATGTGCAAACTCCACACAGTCACCCGAGGCTGGAATCAAACCCAGGTCTCTGGCGCTGTGAAGCAGCAGTGCTAACAACTGTGCCACCATGCTGCTCCTTAGAAAACTGTCTTGTTTTTGCACATCACAAGTTTTTGGATAGCCAGATTTAAGGTGAGTACCTGTATGCAAATTAACCCCTTTAGTAGGGAATCAATTATCTGGTTAAGGTATAGAATGTTAGAAAATTGAGCCTTGGCTCACTCTCATGTCTGAGTCAGAAAGTTATGGGTGCTCCAGAAAGAGTTCTCAATTATAAATCCAATGACCATTATCCTCCAATCTACTCACACCACACCCCCGACCCCACTTCCTTGCACTCTCTTACATTCACTGCACCACACACCTGCACATCACCTTTCCACACATACTCGGCACCTTCTACTTTCAGCACTATTGCAACTCTCATCTCCTGCACCACATACCATGTACACAATACGGGAAGGCATAGACACAGTGCTATTGTCGCTGGACCAGAAACCCAGGGTAAGGCGCTGGGGATCCAGGTTCAAATCCCACTGTAGCAGATGGTGGAGTTTTAAAAAACTCAATAAAAACATCTGGAAATAAAAGTCTAATGGTGACCATGAAATCACTGTCGGTTGTCATAAAAACAAATCTTGTTCACTCATGTCCTTTGGGGAAGGAAACCTACCATCCTTACATGGTCTGGCCTGCATGTGACTCTAGGTCCACAGCAATACGGTTGATTCATTAATGCTCACTATTTGTATTCAACCACTACAGAGAATACACTAAATCACTGTTCCGGAAAGCAGCTCAGCACCACTTTCTGAAGGGCAATTAAAGATGGGCAACAAATGATGTCAGCGACGCCCACATCCCATAAATGAATTTTTAAAAACATTTAAAAACACGACGGGGCGGAGAATAGCGGGCGACGTAAATTTTTACGGCCACGCTGGTCCGACGCCCTCCCGCTATTCTCCCCCCCCCCCCCCCCACGCCCGCCTCCCGACATGAATCGCTGCCTGCCATTTCTTTACGGCGAGCAGCGATTCTCCCCTGGCCGATGGGCCGATTTCCAAGGCCTTTACGACCGTTTTTATGAACGTAAATCACACCTGGTCTGACCGTTCGTAAAAACGGCCATAAAGTCCCGATCTGGGGAACCATGGCACCGATTGGCACGGCAGTACCACGGCCGTGCCAAGGGTGCCATGGGCCCGCGATCGGTGGGCACCGATCGCGGGCAGCGGGTACTTACCCCGCGCACTCTTTATCCTTCCGCCGCCCCACTGTAACCATTCGCGGGGTGGCTGAGGGGCATACCGGCCCGCGCATGCGCGGGTTTCACACAAATGCGTGATGACGTCATCCACGCATACGCGGGTTGGAGTCGTCCAATCCGCGCATGCGCTGCTGACGTCATCTGACGCGTCAGCCGTCGCTAACTCTGGCTAGCAGACTTAACGAAATTCGAGAAGAGATTTACCAGGATGTTGCCTGGTATAGAGGGCAGTAGCTATGAGGAGCGGTTGAATAAACTCAGTTTGTTCTCATTGGAATGAAGGAGGTTGAGGGGTGACCTGATAGAGGTCTATAAAATTATGAGGGGCACAGACAGAGTGGATAGTCAGAGACTTTTTCCCAGGGTAGAGAGGTCAATTTCCAGGGGGCATAGGTTTAAAGTGCGAGGGGCAAAGTTTAGAGGAGAGGTACGAGGCAAGTTTTTTACACAGAGGGTAGTGGGTGCCTGGAACTTGCTGCCGGAGGAGGTGGTGGAAGCAGGGACGATAGTGATATTTAAGGGGCATCTTGACAAATACATGAATAGGATGGGAATAGAGGGATACGGACCCTGGACGTGTAGAAGATTTTAGTTTAGACGGGCAGCATGGTCGGCGCAGGCTTGGAGGGCCGAAGGGCCTGTTCCTGTGTTGTACTTTTCTTTGTTCTTCGTTCTTTGTTCTTTGAGTGCTGCTTTGGCTGAGTGAGAGCGCATTTGGAGTTGGGTTGAAACAGGGAGTTAGGTGGAATTGGGAGAAGGTGAAACTGGCAGCTACGGCCACAAGGAAGGGAACTGGCTGATTAGTCTCCAGGGAGCAGAGTCAGAGAGAGGATTCCAGACACCAGTGAGTAAGCAGAATAGCAGTGCTGAGGTAAAAAAAAAATCCGAAAAAAGTGACATAACCAGAAAACGGTGACTTGATTGGGTGGGAGGGAATCTGCACTCAACCTGAAACTAAAACATTGTTAAACTAATTAAACCTAATTAATTACTTGTGTTGACTTCTATCTTTATTACTACCACAAGATGCGAGTACGTTCGTGTATTGGACAAATGACCACACAGCCAATATGTTAGTTCAATTATAGTTTATTATTAAACATAGGATTGGTTCTATACTTAATAACTTACACGCTACTACACATTAGACTATATCTAACAGCTTAAATGACCTTTACTTAACTTTCAAGTGACCGGCTCTGTGCAGGTTAGATAAGGCCTTTATCTGGTTCCCCGCGTGTGGTGGCTGGAAGTTGTCAGGCACGTCTGGGCTGAGGTTCGTCCTCCTGGTAGCGATCGCAGGTCCTTGAATGTGGCTGATTGATATGCTGCAGTTGGTGGGGCAGAGGCCGGTTCCAAAAGAGGCAGAGCATTGGTCGCGCAGTTCCTCTTATGCTCCGATCTTTCGAGTTCTTTTGGGCGGTCCCAACTCGGGATCCAATGGATTGATAGGATTTCGATCACTCTAATTGATTCTGGCCAATTAGGGGCACATACCTTGATAGCTGGACGGGTCCTGGTTGTTATTGTCCAAGGCACGTATGCACTCCCAAATAAGGTGAATAGGCAGCCCCAAACCTGTTACTATTGTTATGTTTCAATCTGAGTCCCATTGTCCTGGGGAGATCTGTGATTGACCTCCAGCAGATGCAAGTTTCTGTATAGATCTGGTTTGCTTTTGCAAATACACATGAGCTGGGTCTTGGCTGTGTCCCAGCCTGACCACAATTCCCATCATCCTTTGCGGGCAGCCATTTTAGATGGCCACACTTACTAAATCATAAATAGAGAGTTCTCTAAACCAAAAGCAGGTTAAAAAACTAATTAATTGATTACTTTAACTTATATAGCTCAATCGTTTGTAAAAAGTGAGTAAATAGGGGGCCTAGTCGTGGTAGGAGATCTCGCACCCATAGTTTGCTCCTCTTGCGATATGTGGCAGGTCTTGGAAGCTCCAGTTGTCCCCGGTGGCAATGTGTGCAGAAAGTATGTCCCACTGAAGCTACTGACTAACCGCATTTCGGAGCTGGAGCTGAGGGTGAATTCACTGTGAAGCATCCGTGATGCTGAGTAAATTGGGGATAGTCCATTCAGTGAGGTGGTCACACTGCAGGCGTGGATTGAACAGGCAGAGAGGGCATGGGTGATCACCAGGAAGAGTAGAGGTAGACAGGTAGTGCAGGAGTACCCTGTGACCATCCCCGTTTCTGACAGATATACTATTTTGGATAATATTGGGAGGAATGACAGCAGAGAGGAAAAGTGTGGCAGCCAACTTAAATGGCACCATGGGTGGATTTACTGCACAAGAGGGGAGGGGGAAGAATGTCAGGGCTATAGTGGTAGGGGATTCAATTGTTAGGGGAACAGATAGGCTCTACTGTGGCCGTCAATGTGACTCTAGGGTGATGTGTTGCCTCCCTGGTGCCAAGGGGTGGTATTCTCCCCTACCCGGCGGGGCGGGGGGTCCCGGTGTAGTGGAGTGGTGCCAACCACTCCGGTGTCGGGCCTCCCCAAAGGTACGGAATTCTCCGCACATTTAGGGGCTAGGCCCGTGCCGGAGTGGCTCCCGCTCCGCCGACTGGCACCAACGGCCTTTGGTGCCACGCCAACCAGCGTCGGGGCTGGCCAAAAGGCCTTCATCGGTCGTCGTGAGTCCGCGCATGCGCCGGAGCGGCAGGGGCTACTGATGTCATCACCGGCACATGCATGGTGGAGGGGGTCTCTTTCGCCTGCGCCATGGTGGAGGCCATGGCAGTCGCGGAAGAAAAAGAGTGCCCCCACGGCACAGGCCCGCCCACCGATCGGTGGGCCCCAATCGCGGGCTAGGCCACCGTGGGGGCACCCCCCGGGGTCCGATCACCCCTCGCCCTCCCCCCCAGGACCCTGGAGCCCGCTCGCGCCGCCTGCTCCCACCGGCACAGAGGTGGTTTAAACCACGGCGGTGGGAGAGGCCTGACAGCGGCAGGACTTTGGCCCATTGCGGGCCGGAGAATCGCCGTAGGGGGCCTGCCGACCGGCGGGGCGCGATTCCCATCCCCACCGATTCCCGGGTGGCAAAGAATTCCGGCCATGGCGGGGGCGGGATTTACGAAGGCCCAGGGTGATTCCCCAACCCTGTGGGGGGTCGGAGAATTCCACCCAAGGTCCAGGATGTCACTCAACAGCTGCAGGGCATCCTGAAAGGGGAGGGTGAAAAGGCAGAGGTCATGGTACATGTTGATACCAATGACATGGGTAGAAAGAGGAATGAAGTCTTGCATCAGGAATTCAGGTAGCTAGGCTGTAGACTGAAAAGCAGGACCTCTCGGGTTGTAATCTCTGGATTACTCCCAGTGCCACGAGTTAGCGAGTATAGAAATAAAATCATGCAGATGAATACGTGGCTTAAGAGTTGGTGCAGGAGGGAGGGCTTTAGATTTCTGAACTACTGGGACGTTTTCTGGGGAAGATAGGACCTACACAAGCAGACAGACTACATCTGAACCAGAGCGGGAATAACATACTTGCTGGCGGGTTTGCTAGTGCTGTTGGGAGGATTAATTCAGCAGGGGGGAGGGGATGCAGACTGATAGCAGAATAGGGACATAATATATAACATAGACAAGTGGCGTTAAATGAAGCTTTGTGGGTAGAGTTTTGGAATAAAAAAGGGATATCCACATTGCTAAGTTACAGACCTCCAGATAGTCAGCTGGAAATTGAGGAGCAAATATGAGCGCAATTTGCAGAAGTGTGTAAAAACAATAATAGGGTTATTATAGTGGGTGATTTTAACTTTCCCAACATTAACTGGGATAGTCATTGTGTCAAGGACCTAGATGGAGCAGACTTCATAAAATGTATACAAGAGAACATTTTAATTCAACATGTGGAGGGTCCAAGAAGGGATGGTGCAGTGCTGGACCTAATTCTGGGGAATGAAGCCAGACAGGTGTTTGATGTGATTGTGGGGGAGCATTTTAGTGATAGTGACCACAACACGGTGCAATTTAAGTTTGTTTTGGACAAGGAAATAGACAAATTGCAGAAAAAGGTCTTGCATTGGGGGAGAGCAGACTTTAGTAAAATAAGGCAGGATCTGGCCAAGGTAGATTAGAACAAGTTACTGGTGGGAGATCGACAGAAGAGCAATGGTGGGTGTTCAAAGAGAAAATGGGGAGGGTACAGGCTGTGGTGAATGTAATATATAGATGTATACATGTTAATTCACACGGTCTTTGTAAGCGCAGTAGCGCTATCCTACCCACTAGGGGGAGTAGCACTGGGAGTACTCAGGAACATGTACTGGGCTCCACCCTTGGCTCCGCCCATGACTCCTCCCCCTAGTGCAGCTGTATAAATACCCTTGTCCAGAGTCAGCCTGAGTTCACTAAGAGTTCATCAACGGGTAACAGGCTGGCTCTGAAGTAAGTCGATTAAAGCCTAGATTCATATCGGAAACACGTGTCTGGTGACTTGATGGCTCCACCAATTTAATTGACTTAAGAACAGTAAAGATCGATTATGAAATTGGCCCTCACGCCTGGACGCCTGGAACTCGACCCGCAGGATGCAGAGGCTAAAGAAATCTTCTCCCACTGGATCCGGTGCTTCAAGGCCTACATGGCCGAAGCGAGCACAGCCGAAACAACAGAGGATCAGAAGCTAAGTCTACTGCACGCGAGGGTGAGCCACAGAATCTCTACGCAACTAAACTCGGCCAGTTCATATACTGCGGCGCTAGCAGTTCTCGATAAAATTTATGTAAGGCCCATTAATGAAGTTTACGCTCGCCATGTGTTCACGACTCGCCGCCAGCGGCCTACAGAATCACTCGCCGAATTCCTAAGGGAACTCAATAATTTGTCCAATGACTGTAATTACCAAGCGGTTACTGCGGCTGAACACAGGGAATTGGCGGTACGCGATGTTTTTGTAGCGGGCCTCAGATCTAACTATTTGCGCCAAAAACTGCTGGAAAAGGGGGCCCAGGACTTAGAAACGACTGTGGACGCTGCCACCACGATGGAGGTCTCCTTCCGCAGCCTTAACTCGTTCCCCGCGGACCCCGCGACCCAATCATGGGCCCCCGACCAGCGACTCCCCCAGGCCTGTGCTACACAGCCGCCCAGCCACCACGCTGCCCCAGCCAGCCACTATGCTGCTCCAGCCAGCCACTATGCTGCTCCAGCCTGCCATTTCTGCGGCCAGAACCAGCACCCGCGGCAGCACTGCCCGGCCCACAATGCGTCCTGCAGCAGCTGCGGGCGAAAAGGCCATTACGCAAGAGTGTGCCTCACAAAAAGGGCCCCAGCTTCCAACTCCCAAGCAACTCGCAGTAATCGCTCCCCTCACTCTCAGCCCCACGGGGCCCGAAACGCTGCGGCCTAAGCCCCGACTCCGCCCCCTCCAGCCACGTGCGATCCATGGGGGCCGCCATCTTGGAAAACCTCCACCACGCGGCTGGCCACGTGCAACTCATGGGGGCCGCCATCTTGGACGCCATCTTCCTCGCCGTCCGCCACGTGCGATCCATGGGCCCGATCGGCATCTCCGCGCTCGGACAACTCTGCGGAAGAATTCAAATTCAACTATGAACTCAGAGGGCAGTCATCACGGGGCTATTCCAGCACAGCTGATCGCCGACTACCCGCAACTCAGCGCGGTCACCCTGGACCAATCACGACCAAAGAATCAACGAAACTCGATGGCAGAGGTCCATATCAACGGGCACAAAACGCCATGCCTCTTCGACTCCAGGAGCACGGAGAGCTTCATACATCCAGACATGATAAGACGCTGTTCGCTCCCCATTTTCCCCATGCAGCAAACTATCTCGCTCGCTTCAGGCTCCCACTCGGTCCAGATCCAGGGGCGCACCGCCGCGACACTCACAATCCGAGGCACTAATTACTCAAAATTTAAACTCTACGTTTTGCCCGAACTCTGTGCGCCACTCTTATTAGGCCTAGACTTCCAATGCAACCTCAAGAGCATCACCCTCAGCTTCGGAGGGCCCCTGCCCCCACTCATGCTATGCTGCGAATCCCCCCCCCCCCCCTCCCCCCCCACTCTTTGCAATCTCACAAAGGACTGTAAACCCATAGCCACTCGTAACAGGCGGTACAGCCTGCAGGATAGGGTATTTGTCAGAGCAGAGATCCGAAGGCTACTCAGTGAGGGGGTTATAGAGGCCAGCAATAGTCCCTGGAGAGCTCAGGTGGTGGTCGTTAAGACCGGGGAAAAATTCCGTATGGTGGTCGACTACAGTCAGACCATAAATAGATTTATGCTCCTCGACGCGTATCCCCTCCCCAGGATTGCAGACATGGTAAACCAGATCGCCCAGTTCCGGCTCTTTTCCACGGTGGATCTGAAGTCTGCATACCACCAGCTCCCAATCCGCCCAGAGGACCGCCACTGCACGCATTCGAGGCCGATGGCTGCCTCTTCCATTTCCTCCGGGTCCCTTTCGGCGTCACTAATGGGATCTCAGTGTTCCAACGAGCAATGGACCGAATGGTGGACCAGTACGGGCTGCGGGCCACGTTTCCGTACTTGGACAATGTCACCATCTGCGGCTATGACCAGCAGGACCACGACGCCAACCTCCACCGTTTTCTTCAGACGGCACAGAAACTGAACCTCACGTACAACAAGGAGAAATGCGTTTTCCGCACAACCAGACTGGCCATTCTCGGCTATGTCGTAGACAACGGAGTCCTGGGCCCCGACCTGGACCGTATGCGCCCCCTCTTAGAACTCCCTCCCCCTCATTGTCCCAAGGCCCTCAAATGGTGCTTGGGATTTTTTTCCTACTACACCCAGTGGGTCCCTCAATATGCGGACAAAGCCCGCCCACTCTTTAGGACCACACGATTTCCCCTGTCAGCCGAGGCACGCCAGGCCTTCGACGGCATCAAGCAGGACATCGCCAAAGCGGCCATGCGGGCGGTGGATGAATCAACCCCATTTCAGGTAGAGAGCGACGCCTCACAGGTAGCTCTTGCAGCCACGTTAAATCAGGCAGGGAGACCAGTCGCATTTTGCACCCTCTCCGCTTCAGAACACCGACACTCTTCAGTCGAGAAAGAAGCACAAGCCATTGTGGAGGCTATCCGTCACTGGAGGCACTACCTCGCAGGTAGGAGGTTCACCCTCATCACCGACCAAAGATCGGTTGCCTTCATGTTCGAAAACTCGCAAAGGGGCAAAATAAAAAATGACAAAATTCTGAGGTGGAGGATCGAACTCTCCATCTACAATTACAATATCAAATATCGACCCGGGAAGCTCAACGAGCCTCCGGATGCCCTCTCCCGCGGGACATGCGCCAGCACGCAGATCGACCGATCAAAAGTCATCCACAATGACCTCTGCCACCCGGGGGTCACCCGGCTCGCCCACTACATCAGGGCCCAAAACCTGCCTTTCTCCAACGAGGAGGTAAAAACGGTCACCAGGGACTGCCCAATCTGTGCAGAGTGTAAACCGCACTTCTATAGACCAGACAGGGCCCACCTGGTCAAGGCTTCTAGGCCCTTTGAACGCCTTGCGATTGATTTCAAAGGGCCACTCCCCTCAACTAACAAGAACGTTTACTTCTTAAACGTCGTAGATGAGTTCTCCCGTTTCCCATTCGCTATCCCGTGCCCCGACATGACCTCCCACACAGTCATTAGGGCCCTGCATAGCATCTTCACCTTGTTTGGTTTCCCCAGCTACGTACACAGCGACCGGGGTTCATCCTTTATGAGCGACGAGCTGCGTCAGTACCTGCTCGACAAGGGCATTGCCTCGAGCAGGACTACCAGCTACAACCCCAGGGGGAACGGGCAGGTGGAAAGGGAGAACGCGACGGTCTGGAAGACCGTCCTACTGACCCTCCGGTCCAGAAAGCTCCAAGTCTCCCAGTGGCAGGAAGTCCTCCCAGACGCGCACCCCGCTATTAGGTCCCTTTTGTGTACGGCGACCAACCAGACCCCTCACGAGAGGCTCTTCATTTTTTCCAGGGGCACTACCATGGGGGTCTCACTTCCGGAATGGCTGAGGACGCCGGGCCCCCTACTTCTGAGGAAACACGTCAGGGCGCACAAAACCGACCCCCTTGTTGAAAAGGTGCGCCTGCTCCACTCCAACCCCCAGTACGCATTCGTTGAGTTCCCTGATGGCCGTCAGGACACAGTATCCCTCAGGGATCTGGCACCCGCCGGATACAGCACCCCCTCTACCCCCACAGAAGGACCTCTCACCCTACACCCCATGCTGCCGCCCCCTTGCGCTCCCGAGCCCAAGAGCTCGCTCCACCAGTTCCGCGCCCCCGCGCCGGCCAGCCCCCATGCCGGCCAGTCCCCTGTCGAACCAGGAGAGTATGAAGCTCGGATACAACCCTCCCTGGATTCCCCCATCGTACCCCAGCACACAACACCCATCCAGCCGCTGCAAGAGGCTGCAACCCCGGTGCTCCGCAGATCACAGCGAACAAATCGACCACCGGACAGACTGACTTTATAGACCACCACCCCCGCCGGACTTGAGTTTTTGCAGGGGGTGAATGTGGTGAATGAAATATATAGATGTATATATGTTAAGTCACACTGTCTTTGTAAGCGCTGTAGCACTATCCTATCACTTGGAGGAGTAGCGCTGGGAGTACTCAGGAACTTGTACTGGGCTCCGCCCACAACTCCTCCTCCTAGTGCAGCTGTATAAATACCCTTGTCCAGAGTAAGCCTGAGTTCACTAAGAGTTCATCAACGTGTAACAGGCTGGCTCTGAAGTAAGTCGATTATAGCCGAGATTCATATCGGAAACACGTGTCTGGTGAATTGATGGTTCCATCACAGGTTCAACATGTTCCCTCTCGGGTAAAAGGAAGCAGTGACAAGCCCGGAGAACCATGGAAAACCAGAGATATTCAGGATACAATGAGAAGGAAGAGAGAGACTTTTAATAAGTATAAGGGGAGCAAATCAACAGAGGAATTAGTTGAATACAGAAAGTCCAGGAGAGAACTTAAGAAAGAAATTAGGAGAGCAAAGAGGGGATATGAGAAATCTCTAGTTGTTAAAAGTAGGGAAAATCCCAATATGTTCCTTAAGTATTCCAATGGGAAGAGGCTAACTAGGGAAAACATAGGGTCCATTAGGGATCAAGGGAGAATCTGTGGGTGGTGTCGGAATACATGGGTAGGGTGTTAAATGACTATTTAAACATTTGTCTTCACCCAAGAGAATGAGGAGGCAGATATAGAACTCGGAGAGAGAGACTTTGAAGTAATTGAGCAAGTTGTCACAGGGAGGGACAAGGTATTGGAGGTGTTGGCAGCCTTAAAAGTGGAGAAATCTTTAGGTCTGGATGAATTGTGCCCCAGGTTGCTGTGGTGGCGAGGGTGCAGATTGCAGGGGGTCTGATCCAAATTTTTATTCTTCTCTGGCCACAGGAGAGGTGCCAGAGGACTGGAGAACTGTGAATGTAGTCCCACTATTTAAGAAAAGCTGTAGGGATAAGTCAGGGAACTATAGGCCAGTGAGTCTCACATCAGTGGTGGGGAAACTAATAGAGAAAATACTGAAGGAAACAATCTATCTCCACTTGGAGAGGCAAGGTTGGATCAGAGATTGTCAGTATGGCTTTGTCAGAGGGAGGTCTTGTCTAACAATTTTGATTGAATTTTTTTGAGCACGGGACTAAGTGTGTAGATGAAGGTAGTACAGATTATGTAGTTTTCAGCAAAGCATTTGGCAAGGTCCCACATGGAAACTTTATAAAGAAAGCGAATGCAGATGAAATACAAAAGAACATGATAAAGTGGATTCAAAGCAGGCTGAGATGTAGGAAGCAGTGGCATGACAGACGGCTGCTTTAGTAACTGGAAGCCAGTGTCCAATGGCGTACCACAGTGATCTATGGTGGGTCCCCTATTATTCGTCATTTATATAAATTACTTGGATGAATATGTGAGGGGTAGGATCAGTAAATTGCGGATGACACAAATATAGGCTAACTTAACAGTGAGGCTGAGAGTCTTGGGTTACAGGAAGATATAGACGGGATGGTCAAATGGGCAGAAGGCCGCAGATGGAATTTAATTTTGGAAAGTGTGAATTTTTACACTTTGGAAGTAGCAATTTGACAAGGAAATTTCAATGTATGGCACTAGACTGGGAAGTCCTGAGGAACAAAGAGACCTTGGCTTGTTTGTAAATGAATCGCTGAAGGCAGAAGGACAGGTTAATAGGGTGGTGAAAAAAGCATATGGTACACTTGCCTTTATCAATCGTTGCATAGATTACAAAAGCAAGGAAGTCATGTTGGAGTTATATAGAATATTGGTGAGGCCACAGCTGGTGTACTGTGTGTAGTCTGGTCGCCACATTATAGGAAGGATGTGATTTCACTGGAGCGGGTGCAGAGATGTTTCACCAGGATGTTGCCTGAGTTGGAACATTTAAGTTATGAATACAGATCCAATAGGCATGGGTTTTCACTGGAGAAGATGAAACTGAGGGGTGCCCTGATTGAGGTCTACAAGATTATGAGGAGCATGGACAGGGTAGATAGAGAACAGCTTATTTGAAGGATCAGTTACGAGGGGACATAAGATCAAGGTGAGGGGCGGGAGATTCAAGGGGGATTTGAGGAAAAAGGTTTTTACCCAGAGGATGGTGAAGGTCTGGAATGCACTGCCTGGGAGGGTTACCTCACATCCTTTAAAAGGTACCTGGATGAGCACATTCGAGACTTTGGGCCAAGTGCTGGCAAATGGGATTCGGATTGGCAGATCAGGTGCCTTTCATGCGGCGGTGCAGACTCGATGGACCAAAGAGCCTTTGCTGTGATTCTGTGAGTCTGTGATTTTTCCCATCAGATATATTATGAGAAAACGTGCCCTAATTCAGGAAGATTTGCATCTGAAGCATTGCTAAAAATTCACGGATGGATGGAAACCTCAATACACATTTATCCAGATATAACTTTCTAATCATTTATTTGCCCGTAAAACATTCTCTGTTCTGTTCTCAACTGCAACAAATGAAAACTAGAATGCCCACCTAGTTCAACTGACCAATCAAGCTTCATTATAGATAAAGGCAAATTACTGTGGATGCTGGAATCTAAAACAAAAACAGAAAATACGAGACAATCCCAGCAGGTCTGACTGTATCTGTGCAGAGAGAAGGGAGCTTTGAGCTTCGAATCACCCAGACTCTAAACATTGGCTCCCTTCTCTCTCCACAGATGCAGTCAGACCTGCTGAGATTGTCCAGTATTTTCTGTTTTTGATCAAACTTCATCACTGCTCTCGTTAAAAGATATTGGTGTGAATTCTCCACCTCCCCAGCTGTGTGTTCCTCGCCGACATGCTGTCGCCGGCAGCGGGATTCTCTAATCCTGCTGCCAGCCAATAGGATTTCCCATTGTGGCCACCCCACGCCGCTGGGAAACCCATGGGCGGGGGTGTGCTGTTGGCGGAATGGAGAATGCCAGCAGTGGAGAATTTACCCCATTATATCATCTTTCTGTGAATTAATTAACCAGGATAGGAGATGCACTGTCAAAGTGCAATGGGCAGCACAAGTGATTAGCACTGTGGTTTCACAGCGCCAGGGTCCCAGGTTCGATTCCCTGCTGGGTCACTGTCTGTGCGGAGTCTGCACATTCTCCCCGTGTCTGCGTGGGTTTCCTCCGGGTGCTCCGGTTTCCTCCCACAGTCCAAAGACGTGCATGTTAGGTGGATTGGCCATGATACATTGCCCTTAGTGACCAAAAAAGGTTAGGAGGGGATATTGGGTTACAGGGATAGGTTGGGAGTGAGGGCTTAACTGGTGGGCCGAATGGCCTTTTTCTGCACTGTATGTTCTATGTCAAAGTTATTCCAGATCTACTTGGCTTAATGTCTAAACTAAGATATTTAAAAGCGCCACAAAGCTGATTCCCAATTTTAAATTCTACTCTAACCTTATTAAAAACATATTGCTAAAATTCTGCAAAACTACCCAACAAGAAATCATCAACGTGTACTGTATCATGACAATGCCTGAAGGTTTTCCTTTATGGTTCCAATAAAACATTGCAGGATCTGCTTTGAGTTGAACATAATTTATTTTCAGCAAAACAGATGAAAAATACCAGACGCTAGAAGCATCTTTTAAGCCATAGATACATTTGTTTAGCTTCTATCATTTTCCTCCTGCATCTGGTGTTTCTTTGGACTGTTTCAGAAACTTTCCTCTGAAAAGAATTGGTCTTCACTCACGAATATGGGGGCCAAAAGAACTAAAATTATTTTTATGGTTATGTTTGAGCTGTGGGGGGTGGTGGTGGTGGATGGGGTGGGGGGGGGGGGGGGGGGGGGGATTCACTCCAACATCCACATCGTCCTGTAAGTCTTCAAATCCCTAGCAACCAGCTTAATTTAAGCCTTAAAGTCCAATTTTCAAAGACCTTTACAGTATTAATCAATTATGTGGCAAAGCTGATTGACCCTTATATGGTACCTTTGAATAAATTCCATTCTTATGATCACAACCTATTACCTTATCAGGACCTTTTCATTCCCTATTGTAACGTGGAATTCAAGCACAGACTTCATGAATGTTATAAAGCAGGGATCCTTTATTCCACTGGCATCAAACTTGTATAAACATTTGAAGGGAAGCTTTACATAAAGGAACAAAGTATTTACAATGAATATTTATAGCCAATGCTCCACTTCCACCCAGAGCTTAACTATTGATCTCGAAACAACTGGATAAAAGAGTTCAATTGGTGGACCTCCTCTTGTTAACTTCCTGTAACAATATGAATCCGATTACCTTGTCGCTCAGCATGAAAGGGGTCTTTCTCTCCTCGTGGCCACGTGAACTCAGGTTTGCTGTCCAAGTGGTCTGCCTAGGTATCCAGCAGCTGTTCAGTTGCCTAGTTGCCACTTCCTGGTGCTCCAACCACCGTCACAGGCCTCGGTCTGCCCTATTCATGGCTTCAGCTCCTTAATGCAGTGACTCACCAGTCTTGAACTGCTGCCCCAGCTCCTGGTTCTCGCTCTCTCTTTCTATCTCTATGAGGCTTTTGCTCATTACTTCTCCTCCAGCCGAGGTGAAGTTAAAACTCACCACTATTCTTAGAATTCCCCCTATACCAAAAAAGGGTCGATATTCTAAATGGTGAACAGGGATTCTCACTCCCTGACTCCGGAATGCAGGCTTCGGTGGGTGCTATTCAGGTCAAACTATATTTTCAAGTTATCCCCCGGTATAACCCATACCTTCAACAAAGAATTTTACCTACTTACCCCTTAGTAGCATCGATGTCCTGGGTCCTGCGTTGTTAAGTAAGTAAAGTAGGCTAATAACCACTGTTTCAGGTTAAAACTTTTAAGTTATTTTATTATTATATATATTTTTTTGTAAAGCTGTAAACACTTTCTTAACTGAAAGGTAAAAAGATCTTGCTTCTAGATCCTTCTGGTTGGTTGAAGGGACCTTCAGGCCCACCTTGACAATCAATCTTCTTTAAAGTCTGGTCTCCTTGAGATGTATTCGCTGGTGAACTCGGTTGCTGTGTCCTATCCTTCCCATGTACCGAGCTGTGGGAGCTGGCTCTGCTGGCTGTCCCCTTTCTTCAGGTTTATATTCTCTTTCGAAGAGTTATTAAGTTTTAACGACTTTATTGTAAATGAGCTTGTTTTACTTTGATTGTTAAAAAGTACCTTTGATGTAAACATTTTAATACAACTAATTATTCATTTTGGGCATAACGTCACCTCTCAGGGGCGAAATTCTCTGACCCCCAGCAGGGTCGGAGAATCGCCTGGGGCCGCCGAAAATCCCGCCCCCACCATGGCAGAGATTCTCCGCCACCCGGGAAGTGGCGGCGGCGGGAATCTCGCCACTCCGATTGGCAAGGCCCCTGCGGTGATTCTCCGGCCCGCGATGGGCCGAAGTCCCGCCGCTGGGAGGCCTCTCCTGCCGCTGAGGTTTGAACCATCTCTGGTGGTGGCGGGATCGGCGGTGCGAGCGGGCCCCCAGGGTCCTGGGGGGGCACGGGGCAATCGGACCCCGGGGGGTGCCCCCACGGTGGCCAGGCCCGCGATCGGGGCCCACCGATTGGTGGGCGGGCCAGTGCCGTGGGGGCACTCTTTCTCCTCCACGGCCGCCACGGCCTCCGCCATGGCGGAAGCGGAAGAGAAACCCACATCGCGCATGCGCCGGTGGTGACATCAGCGGCAGCTGGCTGCTGACGTCACTGCTGGCACATGCGCCGACCGACGAAAGCCTTTCGGCCAGCCCCGCTTCCGGGGGCACCGTTTTTTTGCGCCAGTCTTTTGGTGCCAACTACTCCGGCGCGGGGCTAGCCCCCAAAGGTGCGGAGAATTCCCCACCTTTGGGGAGGCCCGACCCCGGAGTGGTTGGCGCCACCCCCCTACGCCGGGACCCCCCGTCACGCTGAGTAGGGGAGAATCCCGCCCCTGAACTGATTTTAAAATGCTTTGGTTTCAATAGGTGTTACTTTTATTTTTGTGATTTCGAATCGTTTAATTTTCCAATTGTCCCCAGCTCATAACTTTGCCTTTGATTTTGACTTTAAATTATGTTTCTTGTAGACAGGTCGTCTCCAATTTTCTTTTAATTGACTTGATGTTAGTAGAATTTTACATTTAGAATTGACACCAAATTCGACTGAGCATCATCCATCCTTTCCAGCTGTTTACTAAGAGAGTTCATTTCAATTAAGGTGTGAAACTTTGCTTTTAGCTGTATGCTAAAATTTAACTTGGTTCTGACTTGAAAGACCTGCCTGTTTTAAACATTTGTCAATTAATTCAATTGAAACCCTCATCCATGCTTTTCCAGACGCTTACTAAGATATTTACTTTCCATAAAGGTGTGAGCCATTGTTTTAGCTTAATACATGGATCCTGTGTGTTTGCTAAGCCTGCTTGTGAGAAATAATCTACATTTTATAATCTTGCTCTTTGCAGCTGCTATTAACCTTTTGTGGGATCTTTCCCTGTATCCTCTCATGTTTCTCTCAGACCAGATATTGCCAGACTTCCATGTTTCAAATGACACATTTTACTGTATTGTCAAGAACAGAGGCCATGCCCCCAAATTTCTGAGGCAGCCCCCAGGGCTGACTGAATCCTTGCCCCGTTTCTCCCAGGCCAACAATCTCTGGTGGGGACCTAGTGCCCTGCAGGGAATGTCCCTGGGCAAGACCCAGTCTCCAGCCCCACTCTGAAGTCAAAAGCCAGAAGTACAGAAGCCAAAGGAATGCCATCTCCTTTGCTGCGCTATGATCCTCTCCTTAAAAGTATAATAAAATCTCTTGAATTGAAGTGTGTCCCAGATGGTCTGATACAATGCTTCATTTCTCTATCAATTCTCTCTGAGACCTCTGCTTGACAAAAGCCTGTCTCCCTGCATATAAAGCATTCAAATGTGTAGAAAAATTGAACGAATTGCAGAACCATCCGGTGCAGGTGGACAATCGCCCAGACCAGAAGGCAATTGGAATTTCGCCCATAGACTAAACTTTAGGGACCATAACCTCCAACCATCTGGAATTAATTCTTTGTGTGAAATGCCCATGCCAAGGCAGATGCCAATGTGCAGTCTGGTTGGTCACTGAACATTTTATGCAGCATTTAATTGATCACCGCATTATTTATTTTGTAAGGTGGGTTGCAGAAACGACTTTCAGCAGCTGTATTCACATATTCTGAACCTTTCACGAGCAAGTTCCCCTGCATTATCAGTCAGAAACCTGGAGCGGAATTTTCCCATTCTACCCACCGTGGGTTGGGTGGTGGGCAGGAATGAAGAATCTCACAGTAGACAAAAGTCGGAAACCTGCCAGCATAAAAATAGCTTGTGATTCTGTCGATGGCGGGTTAATGGTGGGTCAGTTATCCCACTGCCTATTAAAACAGATGCTTGCCAGAATCTCATGACACCTTCCAATCTTACGGTAATTACATTGGTCTGAAACCCATTTGAAAACGAGGGCATGTACTCATCAGAACTCAGTTCACTCGTGACTTGGAGGTGAGTGCAACGTACATAGCCTACCTGTCATAGCGCTGCACCACTTTTGTTGTGATGGTCACCACACTGCTGGGGCTGTAGGTTTGGTCTCCTCCTGCTCTTTGCCTACATTGTCCAGAAGTACACAACTGAGCTGTGGTGCTCATGCAGGTTGCTCCTGCTGACTGTCACCATTGTCCACAAGGACACCACTGTGCAGTGATACTCAGGCAGAACTCCATGTACAGAAACAAGCCTTTTGACCAGGGGTGGGGTATGAGGGGAGAGGGGGATGATGAACACAAAGGGGGGGAATGGGAAAGGGAAGCTGTGAAAGATCTGTGAGGGGGTAAGGGGGCACAATAGAAGGTGGAGGAACAAGAAGGTGGAGAGGGATGAGGAGCAATGGAAAGCAGAGGGTGAGAAGGTGGAGCCCGACAAGAGTACATGAAATGCTGATAAGCAAGAGGGTGAAAATGATAGCACATGTTTGAACGAAGGGGATTCACACAGATTCTGGAATAGGAAGAGGGATTTGTTTGTGTGCCACAAAAGGGACGGATCGCATGGAGCTTCTGAAGTGGGGCGTTGCAGTTTGGTGGGGAGGGGAGACAGTGTGGTCTTCAGTCATTAGGGCAATGGGGAACTCTGTGAAAGTCCAAATCCATGGTCTGGGACCTGCAGTCAGTAATCACAGAGCATTGACACTCCTGTGGCGATGTGGAAATGAGTCACAGATTACAGACAGCCCAGGGTCTACGTGAACCTCATAATCAAAAGTCAGAGATTTAGAGCAGCATGGTGGTGCAGTGGTTAGCACTGCTGCCTCACGGCGCCGAGGTCCCAGGTTCAGTCCCGGCTCTGGGTCACTGTCCTTGTGGAGTTTGCACTTTTCCCCCGTGTTTGCATGGGTTTCGCCCTCACAACCCAAAAGATGTGCAGGGTAGGTGGATTGGCCATACTAAATGGCCGCTTAATTGGAAAAATGAATTGGGTACTCTAAATTTATTTTTAAAAGTCAGAGATTTGAGATAGTCCAAGGATACATCGGGCAAGCAGCAGGAGGAATTATTGGGATCGCCATGTACTCCAGCTCTGGAGGTGGTGAGGAGAGGGTGAAGGGCAATGGCTATGTGCTCCAGAGGAAAAAACACAGCTTGGTGTGCAGGCTTGTCTCAAAGTCGTTGTCAGTGGGCTTGGCTGCCTCTGTACTGGGCTGCAGATAAAATGGTGATAGTAACTGGAGGCATCTACGGTTTGTAGATTGGAAATAAAGGGTGTGCGAAATATGTGAAGCTCTCTGGAGTGGAGGGGGGAGGGTGGTGTTATATTACATGGGTGTAATATATATGCTACTCATTTGACTTGCCGAGTTGTATCCTCAAGCTGCAATACACACACACTAATACTAAGAGCGGGAAACTCCTTATATAGTCCCAGTTGTGTTGCCATCTAGTGATCATCTGACTGTACTAACTGCACATTAACTAATCATGTATTAACATCTACAGAGATCACTACAGGATGGGGGGTGCGGTTTCACTTCAGTCGGCAACCATGCACACAACCTCAAGATGGGGTTAGTGGAGGTCTACATGGGCATGGACACATCACAAGTGATGGGCTCAGGTGGGAGGGGGAAATTTCCACCACAACAACTATGAGATACAGTATTATTTGGAGAGGCTGAAGAGCAATAGGATGAAGTTGACTGTGGCGACATTTACATTTTTACATATATCTGACGCATGGACAGTGAGAGAGGGAGTGTTGAATTTCATTTGAAAGGAATTGTGAACGAAACCATCTTGCTGTAGCACAGTAATGAAGCTGTTACAAATTGAAAGTATCATGAAGCTGATCAGGAGAGGTCAGAGGCAGTGTGGGAGGAGTCCTTCAACTTGTTGGTCTCACAAGAATGAACAGGAGTTTCCTGAGAGTGAAAGGAGAAATAAATCCTTGGGAAGAATTACTGAAAGACAATGCCTTCATCCCCGCGAGTGGTTTCCCATCACAGTCACTGCATCTGAAGAGTAACACTGTGTGAATGCAGGCGATAGTGCAGGAGGCACAGCTGCATCATACATAACATTCCATCAATGAAGCTCAGTCAAGTGTTCAGCAGAATTGACATTCAAAATGGGCCAAAGGGCATCCATTTATTGACCATAAACAAAAGACTGGTCATGAGTATGCTGCATTTGAGATTGAAGCATAGGGCTAGGTTGGGTCACAGGTCCCACTTACATCTTATTATCCCATGGAGCGCTCCAGATGTCACGTATCTTGGTCACCTCGCTGTGTATGCTAGTGTCGCAGGGACAAAGCTGCATCACCCATCATGCAAGTAGGCCAGGAAACACAATGGTTCTAGTTTTTCCAACAAGTGGAAACATCCTCTCCACGTCCACTCTATCCAGGCCTCGGAGTATCCTGTAAGTTTCAATAAGGTCCCTTCCCTCATCCTTCTAAACTCCAACGAGTACAGACCCAGAGTCCTCAACTGTTCCTCATACGACAAGATTTTCATTCCAGGGATCATTCTTGTAAATCTCCTCTGGACCCTTTCCAAGGCCAGCACATCCTTCCTTAGGAACGGGGCCCAAAACTGCTCACAATACTCCAAATGGGGTATAACCAGAGCCTTTTAAAAAGCCTCTGAAGTACATCCCTGCTGTTATATTCTAGCCCCCTCGGCATGAATGCTAATATTGCATTTGCCTTCCTCACTGCCAACTGAACCTGCATGTTAACCTTAAGAGAATCTTGAAGAAGGACTCCCAAATCCCTTTGTGCCTCAGATTTCCTAAGCACCTTCCCATTTAGAAAATAGTCTATGCCTCCATTCCTCCTTCCAAAGTGCATAAGCTCACACTTTTCCACATTGTATTCCATCTGCCACTTCTTTGCCCACTGTGCTAGCCTGCCCAAGTCCTTCTGCAGCCCCAAGTTTCCTCAATACTATCTGTCCCTCCACAGATCTTTGTATCATCTGCAAACTTAGCAACAGTGCCTCCAGTTCCTTCTTCTAGATCGTTAATGAATGTTATGAAATCTTGCGGTCCCAGCACCGACCCCTGAAGCACACCACTAGTCACTGGCTGCCATCCTGAAAAAGACCCCTTTATCCCCATTCTCTGCTATATTCCAGTCAGCCAATCCTCTACCCATGCCAGGATCTTACCCTTAACGCCATGGGCTCTTAACGGATTTAACACTCTCCTATGCAGCACCTTGTCAAAGGCCTTCTGGAAATCTAAATACATCATGTCCACTGGTTCTCCTTTGTCTAACTTCCTTGTTACCTCCTCAAAGAACTCTAATAGATTTGTCAGACATGGCCTCCCCGTGCTGACTCAGTCCTATTTTATCATGCACTTCCAAGTACTCCGCGATCTCATCTTTAATAATGGACTCTAAAATCTTACCAATGGCGGAGTCAGACTAACTGGCCTATAATTTCCTGTCTTCTACCTCCCTCCTTCTCAAACAGCAGTGTTACTTTAGCCACTTTACAGTCCTCTGGTACCCTTCCTGCCTCCAGTGATTCCTGAAAGATCACCACCAATGCCTCCACAATATCCTCCTCAGCTATCTCTTTTAGAACCCTGGGGTGCAGTCAATCCAGTCCAGGTGATTTATCCACCTTCAGACTTTTCAGTTTCCCCAGAACCTTCTCCTTATTAATGGTCACTACACTCACCTGTGCCCCCTGATTCTCCTGGAGTTCTGGCATCCCACTGGTGTCTTCCACCGTGAAGACTGATGCAAAGTAACTATTCAGTTCCTCTGTTAATTCTTTGTTTCCTATTATTACTTCTCCAGCCTAATTTTCCAGTGGACCAATGTCTATTTTTGCATCTCTCTTACCTTTTATATATTGAACTCTTCCTATCTTCTTTTACATTACTAGCTAGTTTACACTCATATTTCATCTTCTCCTCCCTTATTGTTTTTTTAGTTGTCCTCTGCTTGCTTTTAAAGGCTTCTCAGTCCTCTGGCTCCCACTAATCCTCGCCACTTTGTATGCTTTTTCTTTTGTTTTTATGCTGTCCTTGAATTCCCTTGTCAGCCATGGATGCCTCGTCCTCCCCTTAGCATGTTTCCTTGGGATGAATTTCTGGTGTGCCTCCCGAATACCCCCCAAAACTCCTGCCATTGCTGTTCCACTGTCTTCCCTGTTAGGCTCTCTCCCCAATCAACTCTGGCCAGCTCCTTCCTCATGTCTTTGTAGTTACCCTTATGTAATTGTAATATCGTTACATATGATTCTAACTTCTCTCTTTCAAACTGCAGAGTAAATTCTATCATTTTGTGGTCACTGCTCCCTAAGGGTTCCATCTCCTTAAGTTCCCTAATCAAGTCTGTCTCATTGCACATCACCAAATACAGAATTGCCTGTACCCTAGTAGGCTCTGTCACAAGCTGCTCCAAAAAATATCTTTTAGACATTCCACAAATTCCTTTTCTTGGGATCCACTACCAACCTGATTTTCCCAGTCCACTTGTATATTGAAGTCCCCCATGATTATTATAATATTGCCTTTTTTATATGCCTTTTCTATCTCCTGGTTTATTTTCTGCCTCACATCCTGATTACTGCTCGGGGGCCTGTACAGAACTCCCATCAGAACCCGCCTGTCACCATGCTTAGTTTCTAGAAACAAAAATTCCACCACAAGCACGGTAGCATGGTGGTTAGCATAAATGCTTCACAGCTCCAGGGTCCCAGGTTCAGTTCCCGGTTGGGTCACTGTCTGTGCGGAGTCTGCACGTCCTCCCTGTGTGTGTGTGGGTTTCCTCCGGGTGCTCCGGTTTCCTCCCACAGTCCAAAGCTGTGTGGTTTAGGTGGATTGGCCATGATAAATTGCCCTTAGTGTCCAAAAAGGGTAGGTGGGGTCACTGGGGGATGGGGTGGAGGTGTGGGCTTGGGTGGGCTCTTTCCAAAGGTCCGGTGCAGACTGATGGCCTGAATGTCCTCCTTCTGCACTGTAAATTCTATGATTAATAAGTCTTTGATTAGTTTCTTTCCATTTCCTTATTCCCTATTATAAATTCACCTGACTTCATTTGTAATCGACTCACATTTGTTTTTTGCAAATCTTTTCCTTTTTACTTACTTCTAGAAGCTTTTACTACCTAGAACATAGAACATACAGTGCAGAAGGAGGCCATTCGGCCCATCGAGTCTGCACCGACCCACTTAAGCCCTCACTTCCACCGTATCCCCATAACCCAATAACCCCTCCTAACCTTTTTTGTCACTAAGGGAAATTTATCATGGCCAATCCACCTAACCTGCATGTCTTTGGACTGTGGACTTTGGACTGTGGGAGGAAACCGGAGCACCCGGAGGAAACCCACGCAGTCACGGGGAGAACGTGCAAACTCTGCATAGACAGTGACCCATTGGGGGCCCTGGCGCTGTGAAGCCACAGTTCTATCAACTTGTGCTATCGTGCTGCCCACTATTTTTATACTTTTTTTGTTTTTATTGCAATCAGGCAGATCTTGAACATATAGTAATCATTCAGCTTTTTAAAATGTTTTGTCACATTAAAGCCCAATTTTCCCCAAAAAAGGAGACAATGGTGAGGGACTGGTTTAGCACAGGGCTAAATAGCTGGCTTTTAAAGCAGACCAAAGCAGGCCAGCAACACGGTTCAATTCCCATACCAGCCTCCCCGAACAGGCGCCGGAATGTGGCGACTAGGGGCTTTTCACAGTAACTTCATTTGAAGCCTACTCGTGACAATAAGCGATTTTCATTTCATTTCATTTCAAATACCCTCTTCTCAGAGCAGCAAGGAATATTGGGACTAATTTGGTGAATTACTAATTTAGTGAATTCAGATCAACAATTTGCAATAAATTGTTTAGTTTACAAACATTGGATCTGCGATGTACATCTTACAATCCAATAGAAAAAGAAGGACGAAAATAAAATGACAGTGTGATCATTGTTTATTTATTCCATCAGCATACTTACAGGATGGCCAACATGACTGCATTTATCATTTTAAGATTCGCCTGCTTTTGCAAAACCGCTTCTTACATGCTATTTCCTCAATTCACTCCATAATTCAAATGCACAATGTTTCAATGACAGCACATAACTTGCAGTTCTTTTTTGTGGCAATTGAAACACTCAGAGAATGAGCATTTTTTTGCAGCCCAACATGAACTGCAGTTATATGGCAACCACTGTGTTCGAGCTTCCCCATGTAAGATTTTGCTGATAATGCTAGTTTAATGGGTTTTATGTTAATCTGAAGTAATCTTTATTAGTGTCACAAGTAGGCTTACATTAACACTGTGAAAATTCGCCACACTCCGGCGCTTGATACACTGAGGGAGAATTCAGAATGTCCAATTCACCCGACAAGGGGGTGCGATTCTCCGCAAATCCACGTGCCGTGAAGGCTGGCGTGAAACTGGCCGTGTTTCACGCAAGCCTCGGAGCTCCGTCCCGGGACCCGATTCTCCCCCCCCGGGCGGGGCTAGTATCGGGGCCGGGGAAATCACGGCAACGCGGAGTTAGCGAACGTCGCTAACTCCGCCCGCCAAGAGTCACGCCGGCTGACGCGCATGATTACGTCAGCCGCGCATGTGCGGATGACGTCATCACACAGACGCATCAAACCCGCGCATGCGCGGGCCGTCATGCCCCTCAGCCGCCCCGCGGACTGATCCTGCGGGGCGGCGGATGAACAAATAGTGCGCGGGTATCGGACCCGGTGCCCGCGATCGGTGCCCACCGATCGCAGGCCCATGCCACCCTTGGCACGGCCGTGGTGTGGCCGTTTTCACGAATGCTGAAAGCAGGTGTGATCGCGGCCGTGAAAACGGCCGTAAACTCCGCGGTATTCGGCCCATCGGCCTGCGGAGAATCGCTGTTCGCAGTAAAAAACGGCGAGCAGCGGTTCGTGTCGGGGCGCGGCCGGAGGGGGGGGAGAATAGCGGGAGGCCGTGAAAATTGTCGGGAAGGCCCTCCCGCTATTCTCCGACTCGTCGTGGGCAGCGGAGAATATCTTTTGGGCCTTGTGGAAGGGAACCAGAGCTCCCGGAGGAAACCCATGCTGACACAGAGAGAACGTGCAGACTCGGCATATACAGTGACCCAAGCCGGGAATCGAACCCGGGATCCTGGCGCCGAGAAGCAACGGTGCTAACCACTGTGCTGCTGTGCCACCTTTAATATCTATGAATTTTATTTTAACCGTTTTCTAAACAGTTCAGTTTTAATTTCTGTTAGTGGGACACTTTACAGCTAAGGCTGGGGACAGGATGATAACTGTTTGTGAGGAACTGATGTTAATGGATTTTATGGCTTTAAAGGTACTGTAAAGTCTGTCATGTCTGTAGACTGCCCGAAGTGAATGATGAACTACATAGCATGTAGTTTAAAAAATAATTTATTGGAGAAAAACTGGGTGATAAGATAACTGGGATAAATAAAATAATAAACAACTAACACTAAACAACTATTGTGGAACTACTGCAAATATGTCTATCCTCCAACATGACCAACTCTCAACTCCCAGATCACGTGAAGGGTTTACAATGCTACCAAGTGGTCAAAGGTCGTGCATAACATTATGTACAAACTTGCCTTATGCATATCATCCTTTGTAAAAGAAAATTATTTACAAGCAATAAATTACTTTTTACATTTCATCATGATATGCATAACTATAAACATGTTCAGATATCTTTTGTTTTAATTTATAGTCTGTTCTGGCTTGCACTTTATTCTTGTGGATCTTCTCAGTGTCTGCTGAACTGGCACAGGTTCTTTATGTTCTTTAATATTTATTGTTTGCGTTTTATGTTGTTAATGTGTTGATGTATCATCCTGTTGTTGTGTTGCTTCCTTCTCTTGTGTACCTTCTGTATGTTCTTCAGATGTTTTATGAATATTGTATGCTTCTGCTGGTGGTTGCACCACAAATGGTTGCCATACTTTGAGCAAAGCTCTTCTATTCCTTCTCAAGACAACACCTTCATCTATCATAACAGGATATGAGTATGGGCCTACTGGCCGCAGTGCCTTTGCCTATTTAGACATCCATTGCCTTTGGAGTCTTCTACTCCCACCATATTCTTTGGCTGCAGAGGTTCTCTCCTTCTGCCTCCTTTTCTGAGCGGTCAATCATTTTGTTACCGAGTGGTTCACGGGCTCATTAGGAAAGCGAGGTAGAGCCGCACGCAGGTGCCTGTTCATTAATATTTGAGCAGGCAAGAGGCCATTGACTAGTGGTGCCGAACGATAGCTGAGGAGTGGAAAATATGTATCATCGCAACTATCAAGTGCTTTCTTCAGGAGCTGTTTGACAATATGCGCTCCCTTTTCAGCCTTGCTATTCAACTGAGGGTAATGCGGGCTGGAGTTAAACATGTTGGAAATCATGCTGCCATGCAAATTCCGTCCATTCATAGCAGTCAAAACAAGGACCATTATCGCACATGAAATATTTCTAAGTGTGGTAGCGAGTGGAAATTGCTGCGAGTTTCCCAGGGCTCAACCCAGCAACGTCGGCAACGCAATTCAATATTAATTGGTCCACTTAAGAAGGCCTCATGGGCTTCTCGCCGCAAATGAAGGCTCGCCAGCTGATTCACTGCGACAGCGCTCGCCAGCCCCCCGCTGGGCGGCATGGTGGCACTGTGGTTAGCACTGCTGCCTCACAGCTCCAGGGTCGCAGGTTCAATTCCAGCCTCGGGTGACTGTCTTTGTAGAGTTTGCACTTTCTCCCTATGTCCGTGAGGGTTTCCCCCGGGTGCTCCAGTTTCCTCCCACAGTCCAAAGATGTGCAGGTTAGGTGGATTGACAATTGCTAAATTGTCCCTAATGTCCAAAAAGATTAGGTGGGGTTACTGGGTTACGGGGATATGGTGGAGGAGAGGGGTAAAGTAGGGTGCTCTTTTCAAGGGCCGGTGCAGCCTCGACGGACTGAAAGGCACTGTAAATTCTATGATTCTATAACAAGGTCGAGCAGCACTTAAGTTGCACTTGCTCAGCCAACCCCAGCTAGCTCGCAATAATGTCGCCAAGGAGACCACCCCCCAGGATGCTGACCCGAGGAGGTTCCTAGATGCAGTGGAGGCCAGAAGGGGCATCCTGTTCCCCAAAGGCAGCACCATCGGGAGAGTGTATTACACATTAAATACCCTTATACCTAAAACCCTTACACACCACTATGATGCCTCTATCACTTTCTTTTGCAATGCAGGCGGACTTCCAAACCCCTTCCAATTTCTCCAGGCATCCCCCCATCCCTGGGCACACCCACATGCAACTGATGGTGTGAGTAAGCACTCAGTAGACAGGCAAGAGCCAGATTATGGCATAGATTGTGGAGCATTGGCGCTCAGCTCTCTGCGGGTTATCATCATCCCCTTGTCCTCGACAGTGACCCGCTGATGGTACTGACACAGTCCCAGCACCCTGGAGTGATGTAACACAGACTCTGGGAGGATGGGAAATGGGAGTAGGGAGATGATGGACCTAAGTGAATCGGGTGAGTATGAGGGTTCCCTGACCCTCTGGTCTTGACGGACCCTCGCCGCTGCCGCCTGTCCTCCAGCCCCTTCTGGTCTGGCACCACCTCATCATCCTTGTCCTCCGCGTCCTCGTCCTCCTGGGAGGTGGGCACATGTTCATCATAGCCAACCTCCAGCATGCCACCCCACTGCTGTGCGAGGTTGTGGAGGGCACAGCAGACCACAACAAAGAGGGCGACCCTCCGGGCGGTGTACTGGAGTGCACCACCGGAGCGGTGGAGGCATCAGAACCACATCTTGAGGAGTCCGATGCACTGCTCAATCACAGCCCTGCTGGCCATGTGGGCCTCATTGTACCGGGTCTCCGCTTCGGTCACCGGCCTCCATACTGGCATCATTAGCCAGGTCCTCGACAGATACCCCTTAACCCCCAAGAGTCAGCCGCCCATTCTGCGGTGGTCACTCCTCGGGAAGCATGCACACATGCATTATCTTCATGTGGTGGTCGCACAGAACTGTAAGTTGAGGGAGTGGCTCCTCTTTCAGTTAACATAAGGCACCCCCATCTTTAGCGTCTGGCTCGGTGACCACAAGGCGACATGCGTGGCATCTATGACTCCCTGGACCTGGGGTATCCCAGCGATGTAGTTTTCCACCCGGGCAAACAGGGCGTCCGTGACCTGTCAGATGTACCTGTGGACTGTGGCCTGTGAGATTCCCACAGGTCCCTCCTCGCATCCTAGAATGATCCCAAGGCATAAAAGGTCAGGGTTGCGGTTACCTTAAAGGTCACAGAGAGCAGGTGTCCTTCTCCTCCACATGGTCCCAAGTCCGCGACAACATGGCACAAGTGTCGCACCATCTCCTTATTGAAGTGGAGCTTCCTGCGGCACATGCTGCCTGTCATCTGCTCGAAGCACCAGCGACGCCTATACACCCTGGACTGTCGCGGCACTCCTCCTCTGGGTCCCTCCCTGTCCTGATGGGCGGCCGGGTCCTCAGGGTGTGGGGCAGGGTCCAACACATGGTCCACCACCTCGAGCATCTGCTGACGCTGCTTCTGCCGCCATCTTCAGCGTCTGGCTTCCTGGCCTAGCAGCAGCACCATTAGGGCATTTTCTCCATCCAATATCCCTGCCATAGCGTTCAATATCTGTAAGGAATTAGGAGAGGGTGTTAGACTCACGAACATCGGTGGCTTCCACCCCAAGACCCTCCATTCCCCCATTGATACCCCGCCCCACCCTGAACATCCTGCCCATGCACCCCGGCCGCTGCGGCTTCCCCTCACCATACCCCAGACCCTGTATCCTGGACACCGTCGTAACGTCACCTGGACTGGCCGTTTGTCCCCTCTCCATGGCACTCACCCACCCTCTGGCTGTGGACATGTCCCCGGAGCTGTGTCCCATCCCCTGGGTCTTTGTCTGTTGGCTGCTGCGTGTGTGGTGTTGCCTCCTGCAGTGTTCAAGCACAGTGTCCAGGCATCACTGTTTGATTGGGATGCTGGGCAATGACTTCCACATGAAACATGGCCTGCCCACCCACAGGAATCTACTTGGGTTGTGTGAAGTGCTCACTTAACCACAATTGCCAATTTCCTATTAGCAATAGTCTTGCGCCGCACGGCCAGAGGCCTCAGCAGTCAGCAGGGGTTATGGGTGGCCATTGGGGCAGACGGGCAAGGATAAGGGTTGCCCCCGGAATGGGTAAAAACAATCCAGGGTTGGCATAGTGATGCTGCGAGCGGTTGGCAACCGATACCAGTGGAGGGTCCCCCTTACCCCAGCCAAGGGTCCTCCACCCCCCGCCAAGCACAGGGGAGAAAACCCAGCATCCTTGGCTCTTTATTGTGAGCAATGATGGCTACTCACCTCCTCGGCTCCCCACAGAAGCCCTTCCGCCAGCTTCATGTTTTTCAAAAGGAGTACTAATTTTCACCAGCGTGACCACTTGGTGGGGAGGCTGATTAATGGTGGGAGGCCATTGGATAAGAGGTCGCTCTCGTTAATTGTATAGAAATTGGGCGTAAGTAGTGATAATCGGTTTGTCGCCACGATCCGGCGAGATCCTGGTTTTGCCTATGGGAGCGGGCCGGTTGCATTGCAAACTGTTTGGCGCCTGGCGCGATTCTCGTTTTTGGCCTCTCCCACTATTCACCAGCCTCATATCGCTTGAGCGAGAGAGTAAGAGACTGGAGAATCACGCTGCCTTTTGTGTTGATTTAATAGATTAATCATATCTGTCGGGTAGTACATCTGTATTAGAGGTAAACCTTTCTTCTTTGACATTATGATGGGAAGTGCTCTTGACACTGGGTTGGTTTAGCACAAGGCTAAATCGCTGGCTTTGAAAGCAGACCAAGGCAGGCCAGCAGCACGGTTCAATTCCCATAGCAGCCTCCCCGAACAGGTGCTGGAATGCGGCAACTATGAGCTTAATGGGCAGCACAGTAGCATTGTGGATAGCACAAATGCTTCACAGCTCCAGGGTCCCAGGTTCGATTCCAGCTTGGGTCACTGTCTGTGCGGAGTCTGCACATCCTCCCCGTGTGTGCTTGGGTTTGCTCCGGGTGCTTCGGTTTCCTCCCACAGTCCAAAGATGTGCAGGTTAGGTGGATTGGCCATGCTAAATTGCCCTTAGTGTCCAAAATTGCCCTTAGTGTTGGGTGGGGTTACTGGGTTATGGGGATAGGGTGGAGGTGTTGACCTTGGGTAGGGTGCTCTTTCCAAGAGCCAGTGCAGACTCGATGGGCCGAATGGCCTCCTTCTGCACTGTAAATTCTATGACTAATTCTATAATGGCTTAAGTACCTGTGGGACTTGAGTTAAATTCTGTTGATGAGGATGTAACTGTGATTGAATCTATAAAGATGTATAATTTGTTCACAATGCAATGTACCTCTGGGCACCCAGGGAATAAGAGCTGGATATTTGTCTTCAGTCTACATGGCTCTAGTTACAGAGGCACCAGATAACACCTAAACCAATGGAACAGGTAAATTTGAGACTATTTCCAAATAAGTGATTCCAGAATAATGGGATGTAGGGTTAAAGGTGGAAGATCAGAATCTTTGTTGACACAGCTTTGCCATGGTTTCTGTGGTAGGATTCTTCAGAGACTCTGGGCGAGATCTGTCAGCTAGGCCCGCCCGCCCGCCCGGTGACCAGAAATACCCTCCCAAGGTCAACGGACCTTTATGTGGTCCCCGTCCCGTTCGTGACAATCTTGCGACGGGCGCGGCCGTAAAATCCAGCCCATAGTAGCACTGTTTCAGAGATGAAGGAGAAAGGCATCAACTGTGCTAGCAGCACTTGTGAAATCCAGGCCCTTGAGGGATGAGAAACTTCCATGTTGCCTTCACTGTTTTTTGTTAAGTAAATGTAAGATTGTGCTTAATAAATACTAGTTATTCGTACCTTGTTAGGTCAGGAGAAACTGAGGACCCCATTATCAGAAATAAAGAATTTGGAGTTGTCAGATTTTAATTAAAAGGGCTTTGTACCTCAAAACCATAAAATTTATACTTAGTCACAAATTCCCTCTAAGGTTTTGGTAGTGCACTCTGCTGTGGCAACACCCAGTTCAAAGCACTCAGCATGCTGTCCGACTTCTGTGTGCTCTGTACCCCGAGTGAAGCCTCTCCTGTTTGCTTGCCAATTAAATGTGGGAATCCATCCTACATCCTGTTGCTGTGCACAAATAAATACTCCTCCGTCAGTAATCGTGTTACTCCTCTGTTCTACTGTGGGATTCTGCCAGCTCTCTGCACTGATCTAATGCCAACTCACACAGTTCATAATGCACAGAGTGGATGTAGGAAGTCCAGGACTATGGAAAAGCTTTTCATGTAAAGTCCGAATTGGTCTTTAACATGGCCCAAACAGGAAAATCACTGCTTATCCAGGACTGTTTGTTAGATCAATCGACAGGAAGGAAGGAATTTTAAAAAAGTTTGGAAGACAACAAACATTTTTCAAAATGTTTTTATTGGGTTTTGTACATGATATGCTTACAAATGTACACACAGAAAAACAAAAAAAAACAAGGGAAGTAAAATACACAGAACACATAACAGGCAAGGGGGTCTCTCACCTCCCTTCTCTGTTTTAGACAAAGCAAAACTGGGTGGGAGGGGCACCTGGGTGGGAGGGGCCCCTGATGCTATTTACATCTCTTGGTCGGTTTATTATCTTTGTACATTTGCATCAGCATCGGCCATTGGTCATTCCTTCTTCCCGTTCTTTCTTTCTCTCTTTCGCCTTGCTGTGCATGTTGTGGTCATTATCTTCCCCTGGGCTCTCCCCCCAGTTTGTGTTTCCTCCTCTGTTCTCCCTTCTGGCTCTCCTCTATTTTTCTTCCCACTGCCCCCTCCCCCTTCCCTTCTCTCCCACCCCTTCTCTGCTACCCCCTTTCCATCCTGCTGGGTTTGGCTACTCCTCCTTGCTCTGTCTAGCCCCCCCCCCCCCCCCCCCCCCCCCCCCGCCCTGGGTGCTCCTCACTCCCCTCTCTTCTATTATGCATTGACTACTTTTCCCTGGTTCCTGGCTCCTTATTTATTTATTTGTTTGTTTGTTGGCCGCAAACAGGTCCTGGAACAGTTGGGTGAATGGCTCCCATGTTCTGATGAAGCCATCTTCCGGCCCACGGATGGCGAAATTGATTTTCTCCATTTGGAGAAATTCTGATTGGTCGGACAGCCAGTCTGGCCGATCAGGGACGCAAAGGCAAGGGCATCAGCCCTCCTCCCCATGAAGAGATCTGGCTGGTCTGATATCCCGAAGACCGTCACTTTCAGGCATGGCTCCACCCTCATCCCTGCCACTTTGGACATTGCCTCAGTGAAGGCTGTCCAGCACCCAGCAAGTCTGGGGCCAAACCAGAACATGTGGGTGTGGTTGGCCGGGCCTCGTTGGCACCGTTCACATCTATCCTCTATGTCCGTGAAGAACCTACTCATTCAGGTTCTGGTTAGGTTGGCTCTATATACTACTTTTAGTTGTGTTAGGCTGCAGGTACCTGAGTTTGTTGCCATTTGCTAGCTGGAATCTATCGGTTTGTCCATTGTTGTGACCCTGCTGTTGGTGAATATGTCCCTGACTGTCAATGTCCCCCCTGTCCTGTCTTCACCTTTTAAAGGTGGAGTCAGTGAGTCCTGGCATGAAGCTATGGTTACTGCAGATGGGGGCTTTGTCGGGCATTTCGGTCAGGCCAAATTGCTGCCGTAGTTGGTTCCAGTTCTGGAGGGTGGCTACCACCACTGACTGGGCTACTGGAGTGTTTTTTGGGTGGGGAGTGTGGTGATATAACCACTGTAGATATGCATACTTGCAGTAGGGGGATGTATGCCTGTACCTGTAATACAGGTTCCTCCAGTAAGCCCTTGCTGGCTAGCTCCGCCCACAGGGAGCTTGTGTATAAATATGCGTGTGAGTCACTCAGACCCTAGTCTACAGTTGCAGATGGAGGAATAGCATCGCACAGCAATAAAGCCTCTATTGTACTTGTCTCTTGTCTTTGAGTATAATTGTTAGGGCCACAATTTATTGCTGTGTGATTTTCCGTTCACCATGGACATCAGAATCAAGCCTGACCGTCTGCAGCTGGGTCCGCAGCCGCCTCACGCCAGAAAATATTTTGTTCACTGGCTTTCAGTCTTCGAGGCCTACATCTCTTCAGCGGACCCTCCCCTGACGGAGGCTCAGAAAAAGCAACTCCTGTACTCCAGACTTAGCTCCAGTGCCTTTCCGCTAATTCGAGATGCGACTGACTACACCACAGCTATGGAGCTGCTCAAGGAGAACTATGCACAGTCGGCGAACACCCTGTTTGCGAGGCATCAACTCTCTACTCGCGTCCAGCAGCCGGGTGAGTCGATTGAGGACTCCTGGAGGGCCCTTATACCTCTGGTACGAGACTGCGACTGCCGGGCCCTCACAGCCACGGAACACTCTGACTTACTCATGCGCGATGCCTTTGTTACAGGCATTGCATCGGACCCCATCCGGCAACGACTGCTGGAAGGGCCCCCGACCTCGTGGCCGCAAAGGCCCTGGCGCTTTCCATGACGGCCGCCTCCCGTAGTGCGCAATCTTACTCCGCTAGACACTCGGCCCACCCGTCCTACCCCTCGTGGACCCCGCAAACGGCCTCCCCCGCAGCCGCCCCCGCGCACTACGCCTGCGCCGCTCGCCGCATCGCACTCCCTGAGGGTCCCCACTGTTACTTCTGCGGTCAGCAGAAGCACCCTTGCCAGCGCTGCCCGGTCCGCACCGTGACCTGCAAAGCTTGTGGCAAGAAAGGCAGCGGTGTGTCAGTCCCGGACGGTTGCCGCTATCGCGCCCCTGGTCCCCTCGCCTCAGCCGCTCACTCAATGGGCCCCGCCGTCCGCTTCCCCCGACCCCACGTGCGATCAGTGGGCGCCGCCATCTTTCGCCGCCCCGCCACGTGCGCTCCATGGGCGCTGCCATCTTCATCCACCACCGCCATGTGCGTTCCATGGGCGCTGCCATTTTGGCCCGACCCCACAACGTGCGCTCCATGGGCACTGCCATTTTATCCACAGGTACTCCAGATGCCGCCATTTTGTCCTCCCCGGGTCGGGGCCACGGGACACGGGTCGCTACCACTCCTCGCCGGACTCATCTGACTCGACCGCCGATCGCCCGCTACTCGCCTCCGTTACGCTCGACCAGTCGCGTCCTCGCAACCTGGCACCCTCTTCCACATCGGTGCTGGTCAACGGCCACGTGACCTCCTGCCTCATCGACTCCAGGAGCACCGAGAGCTTCGTCCACCCGGACACGGTAAGGCGCTATTCCCTTGCGATCCATCCCGCCGACCGGCAGATCTCTCTCGCCTCCGGGTCCCACTCTGTCCCGATCCGGGGTTTCTGCCTGGTTAAACTTACTGTACAGGGCGTGGAATGCGACCGTTTCCGTCTGTACATTCTCCCCAACCTCTGCGCATCACTCTTACTAGGCCTGGATTTCCAGTGCAATCTCACCCTCAAATTCGGCGGATCCCTACCTCCCCTCACCGTTTGCGGCCTCGCGACCCTCAAGGTTGACCCTCCCTCCCTCTTTGCCAATCTGACCGCAGACTGCAAGCCCGTCGCCACCAGGAACAGACGGTACAGCACCCAGGACAAGGCCTTCATCAGGTCCGAAGTCCAGCGGCTGCTTCGGGAGGGTATCATCGAGGCCAGCAACAGTCTTTGGAGAGCCCAGGTGGTAGTGGTTAAGACCGGGGAGAAGCACAGGATGGTCGTGGACTACAGCCAGACCATCAACCGGTACACGCAGCTCGATGCGTAGCCCTTACCCTGCATTTCTGATATGGTCAATCAGATTGCACAGTACCGGGTCTTCTCTACTATTGACTTGAAATCCGCCTATCACCAGCTCCCCATCCGTAAATCGGACCGTCCCTACACTGCCTTCGAGGCAGACGGTCGTCTGTACCAATTTCTTAGGGTTCCCTTCGGCGTCACGAATGGAGTTTCGGTATTTCAACGAGAAATGGACCAAATGGTTGACCGGTACGGAGTGCAGGCCACCTTCCCGTACCTCGACAACGTCACCATCTGCGGCCATGACCAGCAGGACCATGATGCCAACCTTTCTAAATTCCTCCACACCTCATCGCTCCTTAATCTCACATACAACAAGGAGAAGTGCGTGTTCCGCACAGACCGCTTAGCCATCCTCGGCTACGTAGTCCAAAACGGACTACTGGGGCCCGACCCCGACCGCATGCGCCCCCTCATGGAGCTCCCCCTCCCCCACTGCCCCAAGGCCCTCAAACGCTGCCTTGGGTTCTTTTCTTATTACGCCCAGTGGGTCCCATAATACGCCGACAAGGCCCACCCACTTATCCAGTCCACACATTTTCCCCTCTCGGCCGAGGCACAACAGGCCTTCGCCCGCATTCGATCTGACATAGCCAAGGCCGGGATGCATGCAGTAGATGAGACACTGCCCTTTCAAGTAGAAAGCGACGCTTCAGATGTCGCACTTGCCGCCACGCTGAATCAGGCAGGCAGACCTGTGGCATTCTTCTCCCGCACCCTCCACGCCTCCGAAATTCGGCATTCCTCTGTTGAAAAGGAGGCCCAGGTAATTGTTGAAGCGGTGCAGCACTGGAGGCATTACCTGGCCGGCAGGCGATTCACTCTCCTCACTGACCAACGGTCGGTAGCCTTCATGTTCAACAACACGCAGCAGGGCAAGATCAAGAATGACAAAATCTTGCGGTTGAGAATCGAGCTCTCCACCTTCAACTACGAGATCTTGTATCGTCCCGGCAAGCTCAACGAGCCCCCAGACGCCCTCTCCCGAGGTACATGTGCCAGCACACAAGTGAACCAGCTCCGTGCCTTGCACGAGAGCCTTTGCCATCCGGGGGTCACTCGCTTGTACCATCTAATCAAAGCCCGCAATCTACCCTACTCCGTCGAGGAAGTACGGACAGTCACCAGAGACTGCCAGATCTGTGCCGAATGCAAGCCGCACTTCTACCGGCAAGATCGCGCGCACCTGGTGAAAGCGTCCCGCCCCTTTGAACTCCTTAGCGTGGACTTCAAAGGGCCCCTCCCCTCCACCGACCGCAACACCTACATCCTTAGTGTGGTCGATGAATTTTCTAGGTTCCCCTTCGCCATCCCATGCCCGGATATGACGTCTGTCACCGTCATCAAGGCCCTGGATTCCATTTTCTCCCTGTTCGGTTTCCCCGACTACATCCACAGTGACAGCGGATCCTCGTTCATGAGCGATGAGCTGCGCCATTTCCTGCTCAGCAGAGGTATCGCCTCCAGCAGGACGACCAGCTACAACCCCCGGGGAAACGGGCAGGTAGAGAGGGAGAACGGGATGGTATGGAGGGCCGTCCAGCTGGCCCTACGGTCCAGGAACCTCCCAGCCGCTCGCTGGCAGCAGGTCCTCCCTGACACGCTCCATTCCATTTGGTCGCTACTGTGCACCACAACTAACAGTACACCCCATGAACATGTTTTTGCCTTCCCTCGGAAGTCTACATCCGGAGTGTCGCTCCCGACTTGGCTCACGACTCCGGGCCCAGTCCTTCTCCGTAGGCATGTACGGCACCACAAGGCGGAACCCCTGGTGGACAAAGTACGCCTTCTCCACGCCAACCCTCAGTATGCCTACGTGGAGTTCCCCGACGACCACGAGGACACAGTCTCACTCTGGGACCTGGCTCCTTCAGGTGCCGACCCCATGCCCATGCCCCCTTTTCGCCCCGCACCACCCTCCTTTTCCCCGGCGCCCCCCTATTCGTCCCCACCAGGTCCATCCCTCGTCCCCCTGCCCACACTGGAGGACACAGAAGATTTTGGCTCGCTCTCGGAAGATTTTGGCTCGCTCTCGGAGTCATCCCGCCAGCAGCCAGCGCCTATACCGCCAGCACCAACACCGCCAGCACCTGCACCGACGTCGCCACCACAGCTACGCCCATCACAGCAGAACATTCGACCACCGGTTCGGCTCAACCTGTGACCTGCTGACCGGATGGACTCTTGGTTTTCTTTGTTTGGACCCTCTTGTAAAAGCTCATCCTTTGTATTATAGTTACACGTCACCCCTGCCGGACTCATTTTTTTTACAGGGGTTGAATGTGGTGATATAACCACTGTAGTGATGTGCACTTGCAGTAGGGGGATGTATGCCTGTACCTGTAATACAGGTTCCTCCGGTAAGCCCCTGCCGGCTAGCTCCACCCACAGGGAGCTTGTGTATAAATATGCGTGTGAGTCACTCAGACCCTAGTCTACAGTTGCAGAGTCCATCCGGTCAGCAGGTCACAGGTTGAGCCGGACCGGCAGTCGAATGTTCCGCTGTGATCGGCGTAGCTGTGGTGGCGACGTCGGTGCAGGTGCTGGCGGTGTTGGATCCATCCCAATATTCTTTCTGATGCCGCTGCTCAGTAGTAGTATTGCAGATTTGGGAGGGCTAGCCTCCCCCCCTTGGACTTTGTTTTCTGTAGGACCTTCTTTGGGATCCCAGCATTCTTCGCCCCCCCCCTCCATGAATTGAACAAAAGCCTTGAGGGATATAGATCAGGATGGATCCTAGTAGAAAGAGGTACCTGGGCAGCATGTTCATTTTGATCGTTTGCACTCTCCCCACCAGGGAGAGTGGGAGTGTGTTCCATCTTTGCAGGTCCTCCCCCTTGTAGGTTCACGGGGAAGATCTTGCTTTTGCTAATGTTGAATTTGTAGCCAAACTCTTTCAAGAGAGCGATGATACCTTCCATGTAGAGGAGCAGGTCATCCGCATAGAGCGAGACTCTGTGCTCTCTGCATTCTCTTTGGATCTCCCTCCACATTTTTGCTGTTCTGAGTGAGATCACTAGGTTCGATCGCGAGGGCGAACAGCAGCGGGGACAGTGGGCAGCCCTGCCTGGTGCCCCTGTGCAGCTGGAAGTACTGGGATGTGGTGGTATTAGTCCGAACCCTCGCCATTGGAACATTGTACAGCAGCTTATCCAAGGTGGTGAATCCTGTTCCGAGCCCGAACTGCTCCAGTACCTCTGTGAGGTACTTTCGGTCGATTCTGTCGAAGGCATTTTCTGTGTCCAGGGAGACGATCACTTCAGGTGTTGTCACCCCAGATGGGGTCATGATCACATTCAGCAGGTGCCTGATGTTCGATGTTAGCTGTCTACATTTGACAAAGCCCATTTGATCCTCTGCGACAACCTCTGATACTTAGTTCTCCAGCCTTTTGGCTAGGATCTTAGCCAATATTTTGGTGTCTACGTTTAGTAGTAAGATGGGTCTGTATGAACCGCACTCTGTTTGGTCTTTGTCTTTCTTAGGTATTAGCGATATTGAGGCTTGTGCTAGCGTAGGTGGCAGTGTGCCCCTTGCCAGCGTGTCTGTGAACATTTCCCTCAGATGTAGGGCCATAGTTGTTGCAACCTTTTTGTAGAAGTCCTCCTGGAACCCGTCCGTTCCCGGCGCCTTCCCCGCCCGCATGAAGCTAATACTTTCCTGATCTCTCCCAGTTCTAGCGGTGCTTCCAGGCCCTGTTTCTTGTCCTCCCCCATGACTGGCAAGTCCAGTCCATTGAGGAACTGTTCATCCCTGAGTCCCATGCTGGGACTCTGAGGTGTACAGCCCCCGGTAAAAGGCCTCGAAGGTTTTGTTAGCCTTGTCTGGGTCTGTTTCCAATGTGCCTCTATTATCTCTAATTTGTGTGATTGATCTCTCTAGTGGCTTCCAGCTTTCGCAGCTGGTATGCCAACAGGCAACTGCCTTTGTCTCCGTGTTCGTATAGGGTTCCCTGTGCCTGGCGGAGTTGGTGTACTGCTTTCCTCGTGGAGAGCAGGTCAAAGTTCATTTCGTGCTTTTTCCTCTCCTCCAGGAGCTCTACGGTCGGGGCTTCAGAATATTTACGGTCTACCTCCAGTATGGAGTCGCCCAACTGCTACCGAGCCGCTCTCACCTCCCTGTTTCTTCGCGCTTTAAAAGTGATAATTTCCCCTCTAATCACGACCTTTAGCACCGCCCCTAAGGTGCAGGGTGGGACCTCCCCTTTTTGATTGTTCTTTATTCAGCTATGGCCTGTGATACTCTCTCGCTAAAGACCTTGTCGGCCAGTAGTGCAGTGTCAAACCTCCATGTGGGGCTTTGGGCACTGCCTGTCTCCAACCTCACATCCATATAATGTGGAGCATGGTTGGAGATTATGATTGTGGAGTATTTTGCATTGATCAGTCCTGGAAGCACCAATTTCCCCTCCACAAAGAAGTCGATCCTAGAGTATACATTATGCATTGGGGAGAAGAAGGAGAACTCCTTTTACCCTGGGTGGCTGAACCTCCAAGGGTCCACCCCCGCCTCTTGTTCCATGAAATGACCGGGTTTCTTCGCCATGTTCGAGGTCTTCCCTGTTTGTCCTTGGGTCCCGCACACAGTTAAAGTTCCCCCCCACCATGATGAGTCGGTGCGGCGCTATGTCGCATGGTCTGCCATGGTCTTTTTTATGAATTCCATGTCATCCCAGTTGGGTGCGTACACGTTAACGAGTACTACCGGTGCCTCGTCTAGGGTCCCACTTGCCATGACTTACTGTCCCCCTGGGTCTGTAACCGTCTTTTTCACCTTAAACATCGTCCTCTTTTTGATTAATATTGCTGCCCCCTTACAGGCCCTTGTCCTCTAACAGAAATAGTAGGTCTGTCCCACCCAGCTCTTTCTTACCCGCAGTCGGTCCTGCTTTCTCAGGTGTGTCTCTTGGAGGAAGACTATGTCGGCTTCCATGTTTCTTCGGTAGGTGAAGACTCTGGATTTTTTCACTGGGCCATTAAGTCTCCTGGCATTCCAGGTGACCATCTTGATGTTTTGTTTTGTCACTCGCTCCTGTGGGATTAACCATACTGCACTCCGGGATTTCCCTTTGTTAGGGGGCTGTCCATGATGGCTGCTGTCACTGCTTTCCCCATGCGGTCGGGTCCCTGCGCTACAGTGTTTCCTTTTGTCCAGGGGGCACCCAACATGGCCTCCAGCTGTGCGTAGGCCCCTGTACTCCAGGATCTCCCTTTGCCCAGTGTTTGCTTGCAGTGCTTCTTTGCTCCGGGCTCCTGGTTGCGGCCCTTTGTAGCCATTTTGCCACTTTCGCTCCACTCTTGTCTTTTTCTCTTTTCCTATGCCCCCTCCCTCCCTGCCCCCCCTTCCCCTCCCCTAACCCCCCACCTTCCTATGCTCCCCCACCCTGATTCCCTTCCCCCAGCTTTTGTCCCCCTTTGTTTCCCTGTCTCCACTGCTTGTTCCTGCCCCCCTGCCTGGCGCTGCCCCCTTGTTCGGGATGTGCCGCGGCCTCTGTCTGCTGCATGCTCCCGGCGGAAGCGCTCCCGCTAATGTGGAAACAATCCCCAACCCACCAGGTTGCCCAGCATCTAGGCCGTGTAGTTCGTGGGGTCCTTGCCCTCGATTCCCTCCAGTAGGCCCACAATCCTCAGGTTTCAAGCGGTTCTCTTGATCCTCAACTTTACCCTTCAGGTTGCCCTACTTCGCGACCAGCCTCACTACCTCTTTCTCCAGTGCCACGATGCGACCGCTCTGGTCAGTTGCGGCTTTCTCTAAGTCTTTGATAGTTGCCTCTTGGGCTTCCAATCTCCTTTCCGCTCTGTTCTGGGTGAACTGCATTTGTGCCAGAGTTTCGACCACCGTGTCTTTCACTGCAGTCTGTATTTATCTCCAGCCGGTGTTCCCTCAGTGCCTCCGTGTGGGGCGCCTTCCAGCTTCCCCCCCTGGTGCGGGAGAGCTTTGTGCGTGGCTGGTCTGCCCTTCTCGCTCCGGCGAAACTTGCGCTCCGTCACCTCTTGCGCTGTTCGGCTTGTCCGACTGTCTCAGTTCCAGGTCCCTTCCACTCCTGGTCTCTGTTCGACCCCCAGACTGGCTTTTTGCGGGAATTTTTCTCTCTCTTTCTTTCTTTACCCGTCTTACTAAGGTTTGGGGAACGAATTGCCGAGTTTTCTGGCGAGTTTTCACTAAAATGTGGCTATCATACGGGTCCATGGGAGGAGAGCCACCTGACGTGCAACTCTTAGCAGAGTTTAGCAGAGCTCAGCACATCCTCTGTCACCGGAAGTCCAAAAAATATTTTATGAACATAGAATCCACAAACGCTCCATGTTATTAATCGATTTATGCATTTGGTAAGTTTGAGGACTAAAGGCATTTGAATGAATGTCGCTTATTGTCACAAGTAGGCTTCAAATGAAGTGACTGTGAAAAGCCCCTCGGCGCCACATTCTGGCACCTATTTGGGGAGGCTGGTATGGGAATTGAACCCGCGCTGTGGCCTGCCTTGGTCTGCTTTCAAAGCCAGTGATTTAGCCCTGTGCTCAACCAGCACCTTCCCTCTTGGTGCAATTTGTTGTTCTACTCTGTGTTATTTAAGAACTTAAATTCATCGTGCATCCCTGTCGTAATAACTGTTTGGGAGACTTGCAGCCACATGATTCACAAACTTGGCCAAACAACAAAACACAGTTAAAATATATTTTCTCCTAAACTGTCATTAAATCAGAGTATGTGTACACAAATGCTGCCTTTTTTGCTTGATTTAGCGATTCTTTCAACCATTTGGAATAGTATCAAGCATTTGAAGAATATAATGAGGAAGACAAATGAACATAGCAGGATCTCAGTCCAGATGTGCTCAGAATTGTACATAGGTCCCATGATACTCCAGCAAACGGCATTTGCGAATAGCAGAAGGTTTCATTCTGCAGTGAGTGTAATGTTGCGTTGCTAAGTGAGGTAAGCTGTTCTCTGCACTATTTTCGTACTGCTTCGAGGAACAGGCAAAGTAAAAGAGAATACTTTAATAGCATTAATAGTAACTGGGAACTCTGCAAAACTCTGCGATTGGGCCGGAAAGTGGAGCTGAGTCCACAAAAGATCAGCCATGATCTAATTGAATGGCGGAGCAGGCTCGAGGGGCCAGATGGCCTACTCCTGCTCCTAGTTCTTATGTTCTTATGTAAAACATATTTCGGAGAGACTGAGAACACAGATGTTGGTCAGGATTCCAAGATAAAGCAATGAAATGGGAACATAAGTAAAACAATGTGATTTCTCGCTATGATCGTCCCCTCCCCCATCAGTGGCAGGCCGATTTTTCCGACATTCAATGTTGAGAACTTCATTTCCATTCATTTGCATCTAATTATCGGGTCCCCTCCACGCAGGAATCATCCATCCCCGTCCAAAAATCCAAGCACAACGGCGTGAAGTCACAACAGCTCGTATCACAATGCGGGAGGCGTCCGGGGTGCCAGGAGAGGATTTGGGGGCACTAGTGAAATACCTGGGTTGCACCGGGAGAGGCTTTGGAGAAGACTGGGAAATACCCAGGGGTCTGGGAGAGACATCAGGGAGAATCAGGAAATACTTAGGGCACCAGTAGAGGCAATGAGGGTGCCAGGGAGAGGCCTTGGGGACTACAGAGCTGAAGGCTCCGGAGCCACAAGACTGAAGGCTCCGGGCCTACAGAGCCAAAGGCTCTGGGTCTCCAGGTCTGAAAATGCTGGAGCCACAAGGCTGAATGCTCCAAGCCTACAGGATGGATGGCTCCAGGCCGACAGAGCTGAAGGCTCCAGAGCCACAAGGCTGGAGGTTCCGGGTGTAGCCACCAAAGTTGGCCATTCCCTCAATACAAAATGGAGGAACGCAAAGCTTGCAGGGTAAAATGGACAAAGTTTGCAGCACAAGCAGGCTGCAACAAGCCACTGTGTATTCTGTCTGCTAAGAGAGCAAACAGCACCGAAACGAACATTCCGCATACTAATGAAGCTATCTCCGGGACAGTTAGCATAGTAATGGAACGATCCCAAGGACAAAGGACACAAATAGGAAGTGATTGCAACATTGTATGGGAAGCCAGACACCCCGGCACCAGCGGGGTTCGAAGACAAAGCACCTGAAGGCCCGCCCAGTAGTCGAGGGACAGCCTCAGTATTGGGGGGATTCAAACAAATCGATTGGGAAGAGACCCAATCGATCCCCAGCAGATAGAGGGTCCGCACAAAAGGGCGCGAAGCCCAGGGACCTATAAAAGACAGGTCCCAAACTCAGTTCGTTCTTCTTGACCAGCCCTCCTCTCTTGATCAGCCCTCTCGACCAGCCTTTACCGAAGAAGGCCTTGACCGAGAGAGTGGTTCGGTTCAGACAGCAGCCGCCAGCAAGTAAGCGTCTCACAACGATCGCTACCAGAGATAGACACTCCTGACCCCTTTTAACCTGTATTAACCTGAAGTCTGCGGACCCAGTGCAGAGCAAGAGGCTATTGTCCCCCTGATCCGGCAGTTCCTTATTCAGATAAGTATTGGTCTATTTAGTGGTAGGAATAGTTTAGTCACCTTAGAGTGTGTATGAGTAGTTTATAATTGTATTATAATAAACTCATTTGTTTGAACTTACTAATTGGTGTATGGTTTTATTGCTTTGAACTTGAACTTGAAACTTGTGGCGGTATCTTAACGATACCGTGCAACTCCAAAGCTAATGAACGAAACAGAGCCAAATTGAGTGTTAAGCATGCTCACCCAGAATGAGAAACACGGGGCTATAGGGCTGAAGGCTCCGGGGCCAGAAGGGGCAAAGGCTCTAGGGTCACAGGGTGATGGCTCTGGGGTTACAGGGCTTAAAGTTCCAGGCCCACATGGCTTAAGAGTCAGGGGCCACTGGGAGAAGGCTCTAAGCCTACTGAACTGGACGGTATGGGACCACAGGGGTGAAGATTCCGGGGTTACAGGGTTGAAGGCTCCAGGGCAGAATGGGCAAAGGCCCAGGGCCACAGGGTGATGGCTCCGGGCATACAGAGTTGAAGGCATTGGAGCAAAGATGTGAAGGAACTGGGCCAGAAGAAGTAAAGAAACTGGGGCAAAGAGTTTGGGGTGAGAAGGGAGGGAGAGTTATGGTCAGAAGGGGGAGACAACCAAGGCACTTAACAGCAGCACCACATTTAGGGAGTACCCAGTGATGCGCTGGGAACCCCCCTAGGAAGCTCCCACATAAGAGTGTATTCAGCAAGTGTCCCGAAGTTCTAACTTCCTCTGAACAATTGTGTCTCTAACTTCAGATAGTTCTCCCAGTTTAACCCAAATAGATACTCTGAAAGAGTTAGAAGGAAAGAAAATCAATTCTTTGATTAACTATTTAAACACCCAAACCCTGCCTTGTATGGAACATCCCGCATGCACATGACTGCCCAGGGGACCCATCACATCACCTTCAACCAAACCACACCCCTCTTGGTGTGCCCTATCCCCCTTCCTTGGTCTGGCACTCGACCCCCATTTGTCCCCTCCCCCCACCCAGTCCGCAAATGTGGCCCATGGAGTAAAAAAGCTGGGCAAGTCTAAACTAGACCTTCTTAACCTTTCTAATCCAGTCTTGGTGCATCCTCAGCATTCACAGCAGAGGTAGAAGCAGCCTGCTGCCTGCCATTCCCTGTTGTCTGTGATTGCCTTCGAGGGCGTTCTCTGGAGATCCAAAACCTGAAAGGCCCAGCCTGATTTTGGAGTCTTCCTGTTGTGACAGTACCACCTGCCTCAGGGGAATCAGATGGACTGGATACTCCCGAGCCACCTGGGTGGATGGCTCCGGGGTATGCATCAGCTGATCCTCCTCCCAAAGGTGCATGAAAGACCCTGGCTTCTTCCTTGGGATAGTTGGGCAACTGGGGTGGATTTAAGAAGCCCCACTGTCCTCTAGTATTGGTACTCATGGATCCCCCCAGTACTTGCACCATGGAGTGCATGTCCTGCAGCAGTGAGCTACCTGTGGATGTTTAAAGGGTGTGTAAAGTGTAGAAATGTGTAGAAAAAACAAATATACTATTAATATTCAGCAGCACAGGCAGCATCTGTGGAGAGAAACAGTTTCGCGTCGAGATGGTCTTTCAGTCTATTTCACTCTATTTCTCGCCGCAGATGCTTTTTGACCTGTTGAGTAATCTAGCATATTTTTGTTTTATTTCAGGTTTGCAACATCTGCAGTATTTTGCCAATGAAAAGGGCAATTTACTTACAAGGTCCACTTCTCCCAAAACATCTAAAAGCATTTGGTCAGTGTAGTAGCCAGCATGGTCTTATAGGGTAGGGATGATTAACTACCCCGGGAATCTTCCAGAATACGAGATCCCCGGTAAGGGGGGGACCTTTAATAATGTTTGACTATGTATAAATAGAGTCGGCCAGGAAGGCATCCACTGGAGGAGTCCCAGTAGGGAATTACTGGAGCTACAAATAATAATATAGTAGTAATTGCAAAATAAAATAAGTTTTTGTGGATTCTTTGTTGCCCTCATAATAGTCAGCCTACATACTAAGATTTGTGAATGGAGTTAGGGGAGGTCGGGGGGGGGCGGGGGGGGGGGGAGTGCGTAATCATTCAAGGGCATCATGTGCTTCATCCTCGGCCTATTGTGCAGTTGTCCCAATTCCTGCTTCAAACCTGCTGAACGGCATAATTCCATAACTGCTATTCCTCACTTTTTAAATTCATTCATGTGGGACATCGCCAGCTAGGGAAGCATTTATTCCCATCCCTAGTTGAGAAGGTGTTGGTGATCTGCCTTCTTGAACTACAGCAATCCACTTGGCGTGTGTCTCTAAAATACTGGGCATGAGAAATATCTGTTTGTCCCAAGCATCCATGATTCCAGTGGCAGTGAAAGAAGTTCTAAAAACAAATCTGCATAGGAGAGTTAAGTGCTGTCAATTTCCAGCTGAGCACTTCAAAATCATTCAACCATTAAGGGAGTGATTGTAATGCACTTAACTCTCTTTGAAGTGGTTGATCTTTATAAACATTGTGGTTAGAGCACTTCAGAATTGCTCAACCATGAAGGAAGATGAATGAAGCAAGGCTGACAGCTGTAGGTATATGGAAGCTGTCAATCACAGCCCAGTAAGGGAAATGAATGAATGGCTTGCAGATCAAGGATCTGAGGGGTTTAAATACAGGTCATTGGTTTTTCTTTCCAGGAATGGACATGTGGTGCTTCCTGTGTCTGAGCCAACAGGTGTATTGCCCAGGTGAGTATTACAACAGTAATCTTTTTCACTGCCTCTATCTGGACTGTTCTGTAGCTTCCTGAAAGGGGTCTCTTTTCTGGGGAGCTTCCTGGCAGGGGTCTCCTTTCTGGGGTGTCTGTGGGGGGTCTCCCTATTTAGAGGGTCTCTGAGGGGTCTCCCTATTTTGGGGGACCCTGTGGGGTGTTTTCCTAGATAGGAGGTCTCTCTGTTTAGGGGGTCTCTGGGGGGTATTGGATCACCCCCATAACTGGGGGAAGGGGGGACCCAAAAAATTCAGGGGTGAGGGCTGATTTGCAATGCGGGTGGGGGGCATTATTTGCGATGCGGGGGGCCCGGGGTGGCAAGTCATGGGGCCTTGGTTTCGGGCCGCCCGCCCAAAATGATGGTCCGATAGTGGGATACCCTTGGGAATCCCTCGCAACCCTCACCATGCATTAATTTGCATGGCTATGGATAGTGAATTGTTTGATATTCAGAAGTCTCCCAAATGGAGAATCTCAGCCATTGTGTTTCTTTAAACACCCATTTTCACTTGATTGAATGTGAGGTTTTATAAAATGATTATGTTTTGGGATTGTCTCTTTAATTGAAGGTAAAAAGGAGGAATGAAGCGTGTGATGTGATTGAGTGCTGCCCATGAACAAGCCTGGATGGCTTGGTTACCTGGGGAAGCATCCAGGTACAAAATGTTCACACCTGAAAAGAAAGGCAGGAGCAGCTAGGCTAACTTTAGACAGGTTTCCAGTCTCTGAGTCTTCGGACAGAGAGGGAGAGAGAAAGAGAGAGAGAGAGAGAGGTCTCACAGAGACAAAAGGCTGGAGCTAGTGCGGTCACCGTGGAGAACACCACGAACCCTTAGCAAGTGACCAGGCAGAATGTGGGATGGGTGATATTCTCTGGTCAAAGAAGTGCACCTCATTGCAATTTAAAGATTCTGAAAGGTTTGGCCTGGCGAGGCTTGAAGGGGAAAATGTCAAAGTAGATCTTACCGCTGATAGTCAGTTTCTCCAGAAATTGCGGGAAGGGCTTTTCGATGGTCACTCGATGTTACTCAGCAAAGTGAGGAGACGTGAACCCATTGGAAGCTGGGAGTGACTGCAGACTATTTCCCATGAAGACTGTGATCCTGTGAAGATCATGCTGTAATGCATATGTATGCAGCATAGAGATATCAGCCATATTAAAATGTTAATCTTCTTCAGTTCTCTGTCAAAAAGCAGGTCCAGCCCACAGTTTTTAAAATGTATTTACTGGATGTGGCCAATGCGGGTTAGGCCAACATTTATTGCCCATCCCTAATTTTCCTTCAGGAGGTGGTGGTGAGTTACTTTCTTGAACCGCTGACATCCTTGCGGTGTAGGTACACCTACTGTGCTGTTAGGGAGGTAACTTCAGGATGTTGCCCCAGCGACAGTGAAGGAACGGCGATATATTTCCAAGTCAGGGTGGTGAGGGACTTGGAGGGGAACCTCCAGGTGGTGGGGTCTCAAAACAATGCTTATGTGACAAGGCACTCGAATATATGTGGGGGAACGCCTGGTCATAGGCAAATGGTTATAAGACATACAAGTAAATAGTTATGCGAGATGTTGTTCCAGAGGAGTACAAAGAAACTCCATGATAACTTGCTCTGTAACAGATCACTATCTTACCACGTGTGATTTTATAAAGATCCTGGTTTGGATAAGACTCAAGACTTTCGTAGATTCCTTGCTCGACATCGAACACCAACTACAACAGTGGTTGTGGTTTTGGAAGGTGCTGTCTAAGGAACCTTGGTGAGTTACTGAAGTGCATCTTCTAGATGGTACACAAGGCTGCCACAGTTTGTCAATGGTGGAGGGTTTGAATGTTTTTGGAAGGGGAAGCAATGGGTGGCACGGAGGCACAGTGATTAGCACTGTGGTTTCGCAGCACCAGGACCCGGATTCGATTCCTGGCTTGGTTCACTGTCTGTGCGGAGTTGGCACATTCTCCCCGTGTCTGCGTGGGTTTCCTCCGGGTGCTCCGGTTTCCTCCCACAAGTTCCGAAAGGCATACTTGTTAGGTGAATTGGTCATTTTGAATTCTCCCTCAGTGTATCCAAACAGGCACCAGAGTGTGGCTACTAGGGGCTTTTCCTAGTAACTTCATTGCAGTGTAATGTAAGCCTACTTGTGACACTAATAAAGATTAGTAGATTATTATAATCAAGCAGACTGCTTTGTCCTGGATGGTGTTGAGCTTCTTGAGTGTTGTTGGAACTGCACTCATCCAAGTAAGTGTTGAGTATTCCATTGCACTCTGACTTGTGCCTTGCAAATGGCGGACAAGCTTTGGGGGTTTAGGAAGTGAGTTACTCGCCGTAGGTTTCCTTTGACCTGCCCTGGTAGCCACAGTATTAATGTGGCTAGTCCAGTTACGTTTCTGATCAATGGCAATCCCCAGGATGTTGATTGTGTGGGATTCAGCAATGGTAATTCCATTGAATGGCAAGGTGCCGCGATCTCTACCAGGGATTGGACATGAAAGCAGGCCCTGAATTCATTCAGCTGGAAAAGGGATTGAATCCTGTGTTGTCACCAATCTGAATCACACCAGCCATCCAGTCAACTATGGGAACTGACCCCCTGTTGCTGCATCAACATGTACATTTACATGCACGTTGTAGTTCTGAAGCAATGGATAGTGATGGTAGAGGTTCCAAATTTCTTGTTGACCAGTAATCTCTCCCATTCTTACCACTTTCCACTGGTATTTACAGGTTGATACTCAGCTTGTTTTTCTGAATTATGAATGCACATCCCTTGGCCATCTAGTCCTGCAGTGGGAACCAGGGAAAATCTTTCAGGGTCTTTAGATTCCCCCATCAGAGAGAAGCATAGAAACTAAGAGCAGGGATATGCCATTCAACCCTTTGAACTTGCTCCACCATTCAGTATTATCATGGCTGCTCCTCTACCTCAATGCCTTTCCCCTGCTTTCTCCTAAACCCTTTGATGCCATTAAAATCTAAAAAATTATGGGCGCGATTCTCCGCAAATGCGGAGAGTCGTAAAGGCTGCCGTGAAACTGGCCGTGTTTCACGGCAGCCTCCGCGCCCCCTCCCGGGACCCGATTCTCCCCCCCCGGTCGGGGCTAGCAGCACGGCCCCGTGAAGAACGGCATCGAGGGCTTAGCGACCGTCGCTAAGCCCGCGCGCCTAGCGTCACGGCGGCTGACGCGCACGATGACGTCAGCCGTGCATGCGCGGGTTGGACGGCTCCAACCCGCGCATGCGCGGATGACGTCATTACGCATATGCGTCAAACCCGCGCATGCGCGGGCCATCATGCCCCTCAGCCGCCCCGCGGACTGATCCTGCGGGGCGGAGGAACAAAGAGTGTGCGGGTATCGGACCCGCTGCCCGTGATCAGTGACCACCGATCGCAGGCCCATGCCACCCTGGTGCGGCCGTGCCAATCGGTGCCATGGTTGTCCGGGACGGCACTTTGCGGCCGTTTTCACAAACGGTGAGAGCAGGTGTGTTTGCATTCGTGAAAACCTGTAAAGGCCTGGGAACTCGGCCCATCGGCCAGGGGAGAATCGCTGTTCGCCGTAAAAAATGGCGAGCAGCGATTCATGTCGTGGGGTGGCCGTGGGGGGGGGGGGGGGGGGGGGGGGGGAGAATAGCGGGAGGTCGGGAAAAATGTCGGGAAGGCCCTCCCGCTATTCTCCGACCCGTCGTGGGCAGCGGAGAATCGCGCCCCTCTCTTTCTTGAATACATTCAGTGACTTAGCCACCACAGCCTTCTGTGGTAGAGAATTCCATAGGTTCACTATGCTTTGAGTGAAGACCTTTTTCCTCATCTCAGTCCTAAAGATGGTGGTTGGTTAGGGGCTTGCTGCTTTGGGGCAGGTTTAGCGCAGTGGGCTAAACAGCTGACTTGTAATGCAGACCAAGGCAGGCCAGCAGCACGGTTCAATTCCCGTACCAGCCTCCCCGAACAAGCACCGGAATGTGGCGACTAGGGGCTTTTCACAGTAACTTCATTGAAGCCTACTTGTGACAATAAGCAATTATTATTATTAGATGGTCTGCACCATAACCAGAAACGGTGTCCCCTCGTTTTAGATTCACAACCAGGGAAAATATCCTCCCTGCATCTAGTCTGTCCAGTCCTGTTAGAATTTAAATGTTTCAATCAGATCTCCTCTCACCCTTCTGAACTCTGGTGAATACAGGTCCAGTCGAACCAATCTCTCCTCAAAAGACAATTCCGCCAACCCTGCTCTCAGCCTTGTGAGCCTCGGCTGCACTCCTTCTGTCGCAAATATATCCTGTTCTTAGGTAGGGAGACCAAAACTGCATGCAATGCTCCAGGTGTGGTCTCACCAAGACCCTGTATGACTGCGGTAAGACTTCTAAAGTCAAATTCTCTTGCAATGAAGGCCAAACAGACCATTTGTCTTCCTAATTGCTTGCTGCAACTGCCTCTCCATTTTTAGTGACATCCACACTTCCCAACATATCACCATTTAGTTAATACTGTTCTTTTCTGTTTTTCACACCAAAGTGTATAACTTCACATTTAACCACACCGTGCTGCATCCACCATATGTTTGACCACTCACTCGACTTGTTTAACTCACCTTGAAGCCTCCTTGCATCCTCCTCACAACTCATAATTCTGCCCAGTTTTGTGTCATCAGCAAACTTGGAAATATTACATTTGGTTCCCTCGTCCAGATCATTTATATATATCGTAAACAGCTGGGGCTCAAGCATTGATCCCTGCAGTATCCAACTAGTCACTGCCTGCCACTTGGAAAAAGACCCTTTATTCCCACTCACTGGTTCCTTTATGTATATCAATTCTCAATCCATACCAATACATCATATACTCTTAAATTTTGTCCACTAACCTCTCATGAGGGATCTTATCAAAAGCTTTCTGAAATACTCCAAATACACCACTTCCACTGGTTCTCCCTTATCTGTTCTACTAGTTACATCATCAGGAAACTGCAATAGACATGTTAAACATGATTTGTCTTTCATAAACCCATGCTGGCTTTGTCCAATCCCGTTAATGCTTTCCAAATATTCTGTTAACATGTCTTTTATAATGGACTCTGGCATCTTCCCCAATACTAATGTCAGACTAACGGGCCTGTAATTCTCCCTTTTGTTTTTTATCTCCCTTCATTTTTAAATGGTGGGTTTACATTTGAATCATTTGAAAAATGATCAGAATTCTAAAATTGCAGCTTTTGTCATTACAGTAGCAGAAAATGCTGGAAAAAGTCAGCAGCAATGCAGGGAAAAGATGCATGACAGCTTCAGTTGCAGATCCTCAAATCATTTTGATGAGAGGTCATCACTCAAGACATAAACATGTGTCAACATCTGCATAGGTACTGACTGACCGGCTGTTCATTTCCGGCATTCTCTGGGTGTGCGCCAGATTTCCACGATCTGGAATGACTTCCTTTTACTTATTATTATCACCTTGACAAATACATGGATAGGATGGGTATAGAGGGATACGGTACCAGGAAGGGCTGAGGATTTTGGCCAAGGGTGGTATCATGACTGGCGCAGGCTTGGAGGGCTGAAGGGCCTGTTCCTGCACTGTATTGTTCTTTGCTCTTTATTCTGTCGATTCTGCAACTATATTTTATGAATCTACAACATTGGATCATTTTTTGACAGTGATATGTTTAAATAATTTTAAACCAATAAGGCAGTGAGAGATCTTCAAGAGTTAACTAAGTGTTGCTTAAGATTTTTGAGCATTGCTGACCAGGCTTATTAACCTAAGATCCTGTGAACTATAAATTTCCACACAGTGGGCTATCCAGCAGAGCAAGCAGGGTCGATAATGAGGGTCAGTATTTGGTTAGCAGTATTAAACAGCACTCAAACCTCCGCAAAACCAGAAGGGTGGAGTAGCTTTAATATTGCAAATTTCATTTGTTATGAAGTCTACAACAAAACAGAAAGGCAAGATTGATAGCCAGGCATTAGGGATGTTTCTGCAGGGAGGGAGGTGAACCATCATGGTCAGGGCTGATTAGCCTCTCAGGAAGCAGGCATGGGAGGACATTTCAGGACATGAAACCAGAAAACCCTAGGGTTGTAAGAAAGAAACACCAGTGTGCTCCTGGAGGCACCAGAAACATGGTGGGGTGGGAGTTATGTCAATCCAGATAATGCCACTGGCAACTGACAGTCTATTGTGTTGGGAAGGACCAAAGAGCACATTCCGAGCAACGTTAAACCAAATTCCCACTTCCAACTATAAAAGCAATGAGGCTCAAACAACCTCTTCACAAAAGTGAGATACTGCTTTTTCAGCAACTATTGGAAGAAATAGAATTCCATCATGAGGTTGTATGTATCTTCATCAACAACAAGAAAATAAAATTTCACCTCCATAGCACTTTTAATGTAATTTAACATCACAAGGCACAGCACAGGATTGCTAAGCAACATTTGACATAAAGCCACATAAGGAGATATTAGGGCAGATGGCCAAAAGCTTGTCAAAGAGACAGGTTCAAGGTCTGTTTTGAAGGAGGAAAGAAAGATAATGAGGTGAAGAGGTTTGGGACAAAAATTCCAGAGATTAGGGCCTTGGCACTCTGTTGAAGGCACAGCTGCCAATGGTGGAGCAGCTAATATTGGAAATGTTCGAAGGGCCAGAATTTGCTCAGTTGACTCAGAGGGTTGTGAAATTGGAGAAGGGCAGGGTGAAACCACTGAGGAATTTGAAGCAAGGCTCATGCAAATCAAGAACTTCTGGCAGGAACCAAATGAGCCACAACTTCAGGAAGAGCCAGCCTTTCTAGATCTACTCATTGTTAACCCCAATATACCCACAAGCTTGTAGAAGGAAGAAAGACTTTCACAACTCCAGGTCATTGCAAAGCACGTAGCAGTGAATAAAATGCTGTTGAAGTGTAGTAACGTTTGTAACATAGGGAACGTGACAGCTAATTTGCTCACAGCAAGGATGCATGAACAGCAATGCAACGATAATCAGATAACCTGTTTTTTTCAAAGTGTTGATAGAGGGATAAATTGACCAAGACACCAGGGAGTACTGCCCACCCTTCCTGCAAATAGCACCATGGGATCTTATACATTCACCTGAGACAGCAGACAGGGCTTCAATTTGACAGCTCATCCAAAATACAGCACCTTGGACAGAACAGCACTCACTCAGTACTGCACATGTTGAGATTATGTCTTGCAGCCTCTGCATCTTGCACACTGTGATGATCTGCACTTTGACAGATGCATTGGGACATGGGAGCGAGGTTTATCTTATCGTGTAACCTGGGAACAATCTCTCACTACCTCCCCTTGAAATAAATGCTTTCCCTCAAACCTATATGTGCAGTATCCAACAACCTGCCAAGGATTCATGGCAACTGATTTCTGGGGAATCCCGTCCATGATTCCACTCCACTATGGAGCCACACCCTGCTCAATACCTTCAAGTTTGACTCCATCAGAGTTTCTGGGGGCAGGTAATTTTCAAAAATCAGGAGGATGCCAGTATTGGAACAACTTCGGCCCCACTCAAAAAACTGTCAGGAAAATATGTTTTACTTGACAGGTGCTTGAGGGTGAAGTTGGTACAGCTTGAGCGTACTTGAGCACCAATTTCGCACTGATCAAAATATCAGTTTTTTTACTTTTCTAGGCTATGAACTTAAATTGTTCAAATCTGTTCAATGTCAATATTTTGTAAATGTCTAGTGTGATGAGGGGGAGGAGTTGAAAGCAGAGAGAATTTCAGTTGATGACACATTAGTAACAACTACCTTTCTTATATCAGGCATGGGGACAGTCAAAACTAATGTCTGCAACACCCACTTCCAACTATTCTACCACCCCAGCCTGAGAATACATTTCTGCAGCCTTTTCTTCAAACTGGAGGCCCACTGAAGCTATTGTATTCCAAATTCATGCCTTTGCAAACCCTCCACCGCTGTGATGCTTGCACTCCATCTCATGCTCCAAGGATGGATTGATGTTCCTTCAGAACCACTCGCCGATCTGCCAGATCTGTTCGAAGAATGCTTGATCCACCCATGTTGCACAGACTAGCAGAGAAAATGCTATAATTTTGGGGACTCTTCTGGGGACCTATTTAACAAGTTCCTCTCTCATAAACTCTACAATACATGTTGCGTGTTGCATTGAGTAAGAAACACAAGCTCAGCTATTGATTTAGATTTAGATTTCTTGTCATGTGTATCAAGGTACAGTGAAAAGTATTGTTCTGCTTACAGTCCAGACAGATCGTTCCATACATCAGAAACAGGACATATGATAAGTACACACTGTAAATACATAGGCATAGACATCGGATGAAGCATATGGAGTGCATTATTACTCAGTAGAGAAGATGTGTAAAGAGATCAATTCAGTCCATAAGAGAGTCATTCAGGTGTCTGGCAACAGTGGGGAAGAAGCCGTTTTTGAAACTCTTCATGCATGTTCTCAGACTTTTGTATCTTCTGCCTGATGAAAGAAGTTGGAAGAGTGAATAACCCAGTTGGGAGGGGTCTTTGATTATACTGCCCGCTTTACCAAGGCAGCGGGAGGTGTAGATAGAGTCAATGGATGGGAGGCGGATTTGCGTGTTGGGCTGGGCTGTATTCACCACTCTCTGCAGTTCTGTGCGGTCTTGCGGTCTTGCGGCAGTAGTTGCCATACCAAGCTGTGATGCAGCCAGATAGGATGCTTTCTCCGGTTGCTCCGTGTGATGCTCCATTGCTGACTGGCCGAATTCCTCACGGCGTGGGAGTCTCATGGTCCCAGCCGTACGGGAACCTCGCGAGGCGGATGCAGACTCAGTCTGGGGCCGCCACAGTCGGGGGAGGGCCGATTGAAAGGCAGGGGGGGGGCTTCATTCTGTTCAATGTCAATATTTTGTAAATGTCTAGTGTGATGAGGGGGAGGAGTTGAAAGCAGAGAGAATTTCAGTTGATGACACATTAGTAACAACTACCTTTCTTATATCAGGCATGGGGACAGTCAAAACTAATGTCTGCAACACCCACTTCCAACTATTCTACCACCCCAGCCTGAGAATACATTTGTGGGAGGGCGGTCTGGGACGCGAGAGCGGTCGATGCGGGGCACTACTTTGCCCATACAGGTCCACGGGCTGAGTCCACCATGTAGCACGGTGCAGCCGCTGCAGGCCGCCGCCGTGCGGATGCGCGACCTCTGACCGGAAGTGCTGGGGGCCGTATCGGCAGATAGAGCTGCGAGCTCTACTACAGCGCCCTGCTAGCCACCAGCAAAATGGGGAATCTGTGGCCTTTTGACATCAGTTTTCCAGGGGTAAAAGACAGCAGTTTTCCTGAAGGCGTGGGGACTTAGTCCCAAAAACGGAGAATCCAGACCGAAATGTCTCATGACCAACCTCTCGAAGCACTTCATAATGATAGATGTCAAGGCCACCGGATGGTAATCGTTGAGGCACGCTGCCTGGTTCTTCTTTGATGCTGGTCTTGAAGCAGGTGGGTAACTCGGAACGCAGTAGGGAGAGGTTGAAAATGTCTGCGAACACCCCATCAGCTGGTCTGTGCAGTATCTGAGTGCATGACTAGGGTCTCCGTCAGGACCCATTGCTTTCTGTGGGTTCACTTTCAGACTGACCTGACTTATAAAGCTGTATGTATAGGTGTGTCCACGGCTGTTGGTGCAGTTGCAATGGTTTGTTAGCTTCTTGCTTGAATCAAGCATAGAATACATTGAGTTCATTGGGGAGGGGTGTTCTGTTGCTGGAGATTCTACTCTACTCGGCTTTCCTTTGTAGCCTGTTATATTGTTTAAGCCTTGCCACAATGAATCCATGTCATTACTTTGTGACTCTAGCTTAGTCTGGTGTTGTCTCTTGCCATCCTGATGGCTTTGTGGAGGCCGTACCTAGATTTTCAGATTTCTTGTATAGGTCAGTATCGTCTGTCTTGAATGTTTCAGACTTGGACTTCAGTGGAGAGTGGATCTCCCGGTTAAACCATGGCCTCCCGTTAGGGAACACACATACTACATTCTTTGGCACGGCAAAGGCAGCCATTTTGGACTAATTTTATTTACACCTCCTCAACAGAGAGAGTAGCAGAGAGGGTGATATAAGTGGCAAAGATCTGGCAAATGGAGTAGAATGTTGGAAAATGTGAAACTGTCCATTTTGGCAGGAAGAATAAACAAGAAGCTTATTATCAAAATGGTGAGAGATTGCAAGGCTCTGAAATGCAGAGGGATCTGCATGTCTGAGTGCATGAATCACAAAAGGCTAGTATGCAGGTACAGAAAGTAATTAGGATTGTTATCATTTATAGCAAGGGAATTGAATACAAAACTAGGGAAGTTATACTTCAGTTCCACAGGGCACTAGTGTGGCTATATTTGGAGCACTGTGTACAGTTATGGTCACCTTTTTCAAGGAAGGATGCAAGTGCAGTTCAGAGAGGTTTTTCAGACTAATACCTGGAATGGGTGGGTTGTCTTAGGAGGAAATGTTTGACGGGCTAGACTGGTGTTTAAAAGAGTAAGAGGCGACTTGATTGAAACATATAAGATCCTGTGGTGTCTGGAAATGGAAGGGGATAGTCAGATAGAAAGATAGGTTAGATCAATTGAAAGTGTAGAAGTAAGAAGAAATACTTTGTTCTTTTCATTATTTTTTTGTCAAATGATGATATTTATGTCAAATGTCACATTGATGTTAAGGAAAAATAGATATTTTACATTACTCTGGGAGTATTGATCATATATATTTTAATTGTGCTGACAGTAAAAACATGTATGCAACCAATCTGTTAAATTTCAAGTATTGTTGATGTTGGTTTATTCAGATCCTCAGGCTTTGAGTCCTAGCATTGACCTCCATGGCACCATGGGGTACAAGGTATAATGTATCAGGGCCCAGGGGTTAATGGGGGGCCCAAGCTTATTGTCATAAATGGAGTTCTCATCCCTGTCCACACTGAGCAGCCAGAGCTTCAGACCAATAAAATCAGAACTGTCAGGCCAGTTTTATTGATAACTACTGTGCTGCTGCTTTTGACTTTCGGGCAGCTTTGTGTGGTTTAAAGTTTTTGTTTTTTAAATTGGATGGAAAACCACAAAACTGCTCAGAAGTCAGCAGCGGGCTGAAATAATACGTTCTAAATGTTCGGAGCTGGTCCTGGATGTCAGGATGGTCTAATACAGAGGTAAATAACCTAATTGGAGAGTAAATGCAGCAGGAATGTAAAACGAAACTCCAACCCAAGCTAAGCCTGTCCCTACTGGGTGAGTGAAGATAAAACCAATGTTTTCCACTTCTTGTAGCTTGAAATTGTTCATAATTTGAATGGAAACGATTGGTGTGTATAAGCCTTTCGTATCTGAAATGGATTCCACTCGCATACAGCCTGTTTCTTTTGAACATAAACTTCATACAAACACTACCCGAATAAATTTGTTTGTAATTTGCAGTCCAGGTTTTCTTCAAATAAATTGAATAGTAATGAAAAAGATATGAAGAAACTGAAATGGAGCATCTGTTGAGCCCACCCAAGGCCGTTAACCCATCATGGCCACTACTGCTCAGACTGCAGAATTTGTCTTCATTTTGACAGCTGTAAATAAAATTCTCAAGGGCAGTGCTTTCCGGTGATGAGTAACACAAAAAGATACAAATATATTGTCATCCAGCATTGCACTTATATTTTATGTATGAAAAAGAAATGAACAGGGTAAAATGTATATAAGGATCTGCAAGTGTGAGTTGAGGGCTTTCTTTTGAAGTTATTTAGTTATCTCCCCTTGAAGTTGCTTAGACCTGTTGATTCTAATCTACTGGGGAAACCAATGAGCAAGGACAAGAGGGTGCATTTGGTTGCTCAGGTCAGTCATTACTGCAGCTCCTCCAGTCATAGGTTTCATCCCTCCTACTCATGCCGCTTCTCCCAGAGACAGAGGGAGCAATTCTCAGGCCATGTCTCACTCCGTGCACATCCCACTGTGCCAGGAGAATAGTGGGGGAGGTCCGAAACAGGCTCTGCCTCATTGGGCGTGAAACACATTAGCACATTTAGCACAGTTTGAAGCCAGATTCTCCTGGCTCCTGGTGAGGATGTGAAGCAAGGGTTAAAAGCTAGAAAGAGCCAGAATGAATGGGATACATTAGTGGAAAATCACAAGTGGAGGAGTTTGTTATTGAAGCCATTGAAGGAGGATGAACTTGTTGAGATAAGGGAGTTGATATCTGAATTTGTGAGCCGACTCATGACTGTAAGCTGAATAGCCTTGAGAAACAAGGAAGATGGCCGGATGACGGAATATGAAATGTGGGAGCCGCTTGCAACTATGGCTAACACCTGCTGTTTAAGCTAAGACTGCTATATACTTATGTGCCAATAGATAACCTCAAAGTCTGTAAAATCATGTATTGGAACTATGGCAATAACAAATTTATGCTTTGTAATGGGGGCGAGCTCAAGTGAATGTAAGGGACAGCCCCCTAATAATACATATAAAAAAAGGATGTTTTGAGCAATACTTTGGCACTCTCCGAGGTGGTTCCCCAGAATACCTAGAGAGCGGCCCCGATCGCAATAAAGAATATTCTGAAGTACGAACGTGTTCAAGACTGTTTCCTCCGGACTGAGAGACAAGTGAATTAGAGACGCATTCACACTGGTATTCAGTGCACCAGGGAGAATCAATACTGGTCTCCAGCACCAGAAACCAGACTTGGTGACAATGCCAGGGAGCTCGGAGGACATTGGTTGGGAAGATAGCAGAGCAATGCCATGGCATTTCCCCACCACCCTGGGATCCCCTAGGAGTGCCATGTTGGCACTGCCAAGGGGTGGAGCCTGAAATGGCAGGGTAGAAGCATGGGTGGGGCCTGAAAGGGGCAGGATCATAAAGGGGAAGGACATGAAGGGGGGTATTTGGCAGCCCCATAGCAGGGTGCCGCTGACTTGGGGCAGGTTCTGTTGCTGGTGAGAAGATCCCCCCCCCCCCCCCCCGTCTAAAGGGAGACCCATTGGGCGGACCCTGATGTCAGTGATATGGAGGGGGGTGGGGGGCGGGGGAGGCTTTGCTGTTACTTTGAGATGTGACAATTGGAAAATGTTAGGAATATTGGCTTCTAAATATTGGGACATCTTAAGAGTTAAAAGCCTGGGGTATTGTGTTTTTGGCTGCAATGGTCATGTTTTTAAAATTGATTTTGTTTTGGTTCTAGTAAAGAGCATGAGAAATTGACCACAAGAATGCGGATTGAGTGGGGAAGCCACTGGGGAGTTAATGTGATTTTGCAGCCTGCAGAGATGTATTTTTCAGCTTGGGGAGATGAGGTCATTGGTGGATGAAGCCGAGAAAGGCAGAGAGGCAGTGAGAGTTTGGAGAAGCTTTGAGAGAGAGAGGATTTGAATTCTGAAAATGCCTGACTCTGAGTCCACAATTCTTCCCAAGTAGGACAGTTTAAAAAAAGAGAAATAATATTTTGAAGCAGAGCAGTCTTGTCTGAAGACAAGGAAAAGGCTGAAACAACCAAGTAAAAGCAGCTATTTGAATATAGTCAGCCAGAATCTGAAAGGGTTCCAACCGGAGCCAAACCTGTTTTATAAAGCAAGTATAACTATGCCCTACTCATTTTAAACTGGATTAAGAGCTGTTTGTTTCTTTTCTTGTTGTTTAATGGGAAATTGTATAGTTGTGTTAAGGGATAATTTGTAAGCTTTTCTTTTTGGCTGTGATGTGAAAAGTTTAATATTGTATTCATAATAAAGGTTTTGTTTCAGAAATACCAAAGCCTTATTTTGTCATGCAATCGCTCCTGGAGTGAATCTTTCTTTCCGCACAGTCCAAAACTAAACTAAAATATTGGGGTCTTGGTCCAGTATCCTAACCACTGTTGGGGTTTGGTCTGGGATCATAATAAAATTGGGGGCTTGTCCGGTATCAGGATTGGGATCAGGATCAGATTCTTAAGTGTAGTTCATTGTTTGACTTGGGGTTATTGACCTTAAAGACAGTACGGGTGTGTGGAATGATTGCATTCTTTCAGGTTTTGAAATTTAAATAGGGAGTGACAGGAGATGGCTCTTTCAGTTGTAAAGGTCTTGCTGTGCGTGGAAACGATTACTCAGAATTGTTTACAAAGGGAGACTAAAGCAAAACTTTTAGGATTGGCAGGGAAGCTACAGATAACCTTATCAAAAGGGGTGAGGAAGATAGAGAAAATACAAGCCACAGCTCAATATTATTTAAATTTGCCAGAGACACAGCCTGAATCATTAGAATCAGCTAGAATTCAATTACAAATGAAACCATTAGAAATGCAGGGAAAAGATAGATAAAGATAAATAAATAGAACAGAAGAAAAAGGAGGGATTAGCAATGGCAGAAGAAAAGAGAAAGGAGAGATTGGCTATGGCTTAAGCAAAAGAAAAAGAGAGTGCAGAAACGAAAAAGAGAGGGCTTTTCAAAAGGAAATGGAAAGAAGGAAGATTGAGGTAGAAATGGAAAGATTAGCAAAGGAAGAATGGGATAAGGGAAGTAATAGAGAATTTGAACTTCAGAAACTGGCACTGCAAGTAGAACATCAGCTTAAAAACTTGGAGTTAAAGGCGGAAGCTGAAGAAGACCTAAGGGAAGAAGAAATAATTCCGTGTCAAAAGGTTAGTATGGATATGTTTAAATATATTCAAGCATTGACAAGATTTGATTAGAAATAGGTGGAAGCTTTTTTCATTTCATTTGACAATGTGGCTAAATAATTAAATTGGCCAAAGAACATGTGCGTAGTGTTGGTTCAAACAAAGTATTTTAGCCTAGTATGTTATTAGGCCCCTTGTTGTACATGGGGCCAGGAAGCAGCTCAGGACATATGGGCACACATAAATCATTCAAATTAGGAGACAACACAACGTTTGTGTGGCCTATATTCAAAAGCAGTGCGGAGTAATTTTGAACTCATAACAGTCTCAATCATGCAACTCTGTAGCTTATTAAAGCCACTGACCAACGTACAGCCACAAACTCCTCCAGTTCTGTATGTAGCTATTTTCCCAATGCAACACCATGGCACATCATAGAAACTATCCAACTCATACCAAAAAACATTTTTAACACAACTAATGTTCTTAGAGATAGATGTAAGGCAAGGATTGCTTAGTTTAGTGCGGGATCTGCATTATTCTTGACCAGCTCTGCATTTCAAACGGTTTCCCTGATAATTTACTATTTCCAACTTCTTCAGTTTTCCAATTTTTAAATTCCATTTTAGGATATGACAGTCCTCGGTCAAATTTTAATTATGTCCACAATGACTGTTACCAATTTTTACAGGTGCACCATAGAAAGCATCCTAACTGGCTACATCACAGCCTGGTATAGCAACTGCTTAGCCCAAGACCGTAAGAAGCTACAAAGAGTCGTGAACAAAGACCTGTCCATCAAGAGAACCTGCCTCCCATCTATTGACTCTGTCTACACCTACTGCTGTCTTGGGAAAGTGGGCAGCCTAATCAAAGACGTCTCCCACCCTAATTATTCTCTCTTCCACCTTCTTCCAGCGGGCAGGAGATATAAAAGTCTGAGAACATGCACTCTTCCCTGCTGTTATCAGACTCCTGAATGACCCTCTTATGGACTGAATTGATCTCTCCACACATCTTCTCTACTGTGTAGTACTACACTCCATATGTTTCACCCAATGTCTGTGTATTTACATTGTGTATTTATGCATATCCTATTTTCATGTGTGGAACGATCTGTCTGGACTGAACAGAGAACAATGCTTTTCACTGTACCTCGATACAAGTGACAATAAATCAAATCCAATCCAAACACAATATGAAAGACTACATGGATGGAGTTTATTATTCCAAACATTTAATTTACGAATTCTCCATGTGGCAGGAAGGGAAAATGTGATTCCTGCAGCGTTATCATGACTGTAACGTGTGAGGAGAGTAAAATGGAGTATATTCACGTTGATGTTTGCTTGTTTAAAAATGTAAAATGAAATATCTTATAGAGTATAAGCTATATGTAATCCAAAGAAATGTTTAAAGGGTTTAGAAAATGAAGTCATCTGTTTACAGGTGAGGTAAGAGAGTGAGCGCTGAGTCAGTCAAGTGTTGACACCGGTGTAAACGGGCCCCCTGACCCAGCAATGCACCGCTGCCCACGGGACTAGCATGGTGCCGGAGAGCTGCGTGCTACTCCGGTGCTGAAAGGCGGCCCTGCACGGCTGGTGCAGGTCCGCGCATTTGCGCGCGCCAGCCCTTGCGCAACATGGTGGAGCCCTACAGGGGCCGGCGCGGAGGAACGTAGGCCCCCCCCCCCACCGAATGAGCACGCCCACCGATCGGTAGCCCCCGATCGCGGGCCTGGCCACTGGGTGGGCTCCCCACGGATTCAGATCCCCCCGGCACCCCACCAGGACGACACCTGCAGCCAGAACGCCGCGGACCCACTGGGTAAGACCACATGCGAACAACACCGGTAGACTCGGTGGGCACTCAGCCGTCAAGCACGGAGAATCGCCGCGGGTCCACTTTCAACGACCCCTGACCAGTGCTGCGTCGACCGCGTGACTGGCAGGTCCGCGGGAATTGCTGAAGCGGCATCTCGCCGGATTTCCGGCGTTAACAACTATTCTCCGCCCCTGCCGCGGAGGGTCGGAGAAACCCACCCATGGTTTCCAGGGAAAAATGTGAGTGAGTGAGTGAGTGAGTGCTGAGTCAGAGTGTCTGAGGAGTGAGGTGACTGAGCGAGTCCTGAGTCAGTGTGTCTGAGGAGTGAGGTGAATGAGTGAGTACTGAGTGAGTGTGTCCGGGGAGTGAGATGAGTGAGTGAGTGCTGAGTCAGTGTGTCCGGGGAGTGAGGTGAGTGAATGAGTGCTGAGTCACTGTGTCCGGGGAGTGAGGTGAGTGAGTGAGTGCTGAGTCAGTGTGCCCGGGGAGTGAGGTGAGTGAGTGAGTGCTGAGTCACTGTGTCCGGGGAGTGAGATGAGTGAGTGAGTGCTGAGTCACTGTGTCCGGGGAGTGAGGTGAGTGAGTGAGTGCTGAGTCACTGTGTCCGGGGAGTGAGATGAGTGAGTGAGTGCTGAGTCACTGTGTCCGGGGAGTGAGGTGAGTGAGTGAGTGCTGAGTCACTGTGTCCGGGGGAGTGAGATGAGTGAGTGAGTGCTGAGTCACTGTGTCCGGGGAGTGAGATGAGTGAGTGAGTGCTGAGTCACTGGGTCCGGGGAGTGAGGTGAGTGAGTGATTGCTGAGTCAGTGTGTCCGGGGAGTGAGATGAGTGAGTGATTGCTGAGTCAGTGTGTCTGGGGAGACAGGTGAGTGAGTGAGTGCTGAGTCAGTGTGTTGGGGGAGTGAGATGAGTGAGTGATTGCTGAGTCAGTGTGTCCGGGGAGTGAGGTGAGTGAGTGAGTGCTGAGCCAGTGTGTCCGGGGAGTGAGGTGAGTCAATGAGTGCTGAGTCAGTGTGTCCGGGGAGTGAGGTGAGTGAGTGTGTGCTGAGTCAGTGGGTCCGGGGAGTGAGGTGAGTCAGTGAGTGCTGAGTTTGTGTCCGGGGAGTGAGGTGAGTGAGTGAGTGCTGAGTCAGTGTGTCCGGTGAGTGAGGTGAGTGAGTGAGTGCTGAGTCAGTGTGTCCGGGGAGTGAGGTGAGTGAGTGAGTGCTGAGTCAGTGTGTCCGGGGAGTGAGGTGAGTGAGTGAGTGCTGAGTCAGTGTGTCCGGGGAGTGAGGTGAGTGAGTGAGTGCTGAGTCAGTGTGTCCGGGGATTGAGGTGAGTGAGTGAGTGCTGAGTCAGTGTGTTGGGGGAGTGAGGTGAGTGAGTGAGTGCTGAGTCAGTGTGACCGAGGAGTGAGGTGAGTGAGTGAGTGCTGAGTCAGTGTGTCCGGGGATTGAGGTGAGTGAGTTAGTGCTGAGTCAGTGTATCCGGGGAGTGAGGTGAGTGAGTGAGTGCTGAGTCAGTGTGTCCGGGGAGTGAGGTGAGTGAGTGAGTGCTGAGTCAGTGTATCCGGGGAGTGAGGTGAGTGAGTGAGTGCTGAGTCAGTGTGTCCGGGGAGACAGGTGAGTGAGTGAGTGCTGAGTCAGTGTGTTGGGAGAGTGAGGTGAGTGAGTGATTGCTGAGTCAGTGTGTCCGGGGAGTGAGGTGAGTGAGTGAGTGCTGAGTCAGTGTGTCGAGGGATTGAGGTGAGTGAGTGAGTGCTGAGTCAGTGTGTCCGGGGAGTGAGGTGAATGAGTGAGTGCTGAGTCAGTGTGTCCGGGGAGTGAGATGAGTGAGTGAGTGCTGAGTCAGTGTGTCCGGGGATTGAGGTGAGTGAGTGAGTGCTGAGTCAGTGTGTCCGGGGAGTGAGGTGAGTGAGTGAGTGCTGAGTCAGTGTGCCCGGGGAGTGAGGTGAGTGAGTGAGTGCTGAGTCAGTGTGTCCGGGGAGTGAGGTGAGTGAGTGTGTGCTGAGTCAGTGTGTCCGGGGATTGAGGTGAGTGAGTGTGTGCTGAGTCAGTGTGTCCGGGGATTGAGGTGAGTGAGTTAGTGCTGAGTCAGTGTGTCGAGGGATTGAGGTGAGTGAGTGAGTGCTGAGTCAGTGTGTCCGGGGATTGAGGTGAGTGAGTGAGTGCTGAGTCAGTGTGTCCGGGGAGTGAGGTGAGTGAGTGAGTGCTGAGTCAGTGTGTCCGGGGAGTGAGGTGAGTGAGTGAGTGCTGAGTCAGTGTGTCCGGGGAGTGAGGTGAGTGAGTGAGTGCTGAGTCAGTGTGTCCGGGGAGTGAGGTGAGTGAGTGTGTGCTGAGTCAGTGTGTCCGGGGATTGAGGTGAGTGAGTGAGTGCTGAGTCAGTGTGTTGGGAGAGTGAGGTGAGTGAGTGTGTGCTGAGTCAGTGTGTCCCGGGATTGAGGTGAGTGAGTGTGTGCTGAGTCAGTGTGTCCGGGGATTGAGGTGAGTGAGTTAGTGCTGAGTCAGTGTGTCGAGGGATTGAGGTGAGTGAGTGAGTGCTGAGTCAGTGTGTCCGGGGAGTGAGGTGAGTGAGTGAGTGCTGAGTCAGTGTGTCCGGGTAGTGAGGTGAGTGAGTGAGTGCTGAGTCAGTGTGTCCGGGGAGTGAGGTGATCAAGTACTGGGGTGGGGCCTTATTGGCGGCCGGGACAGCGTTCGGTGTACTATATGTAGCGGCATTGAGCCGATCATTGGGACTTTCTTTCCTTATCCAGGTCTGCCGGCTGAGTTCACCATCGTGTTCGGCGCAGCCGCTCGACGCCGCTGCCATGCGCATGCGCGGACTTGGAACCGGAAGTGCTAATGCTGTGAGAAGCACTCCGGGGCTCTGCCAGTCGCCAGCAGGTAGGTGAATCGCAGCTAATATTTTTAAGGAAGCTCCAGTGTAAAACAATGCAAGCTGCAGCATGGAACCAATCTTTCTTTTCTGTTTGGAACAGATAGTCAAAATACAGAAAACTGAAAGGCTTTCCTGCAATCTCGGTTGCAAGCATTGATTCCCCCCCCCCCCCCTCAATTTGTGTACATGTGCTGTACAGCGCAGAAGGTGTTAATGAGACAGTCACCAATAACAGTATTATCGTCTGCACGGTGTTATAAATAATTAATGATATATTTTCCTGTCAAATTAACAATATTGTACGATGCTGTTAAAATAACATTTGTAAACTCTAGTATGTTTAAAAGTTGCAATGGTATCACCTACAAGGTCCGCACAAACTAACACTGCATTATATCATTGCTGCTCTCAATATTGACATGTAAAGATCGGACAATGTTTGTAACCAGCTGCCACCAATGGGCATTATTATTTTACTCTATCCTTTCATTGATTGTTTGATGAATTGATTAGTGAGTCTTGAAATCGGAAAAAAATAACATGCATGATTGAGGGGTATGGTTCAGGGGTGTTGTGGAAATAAGGGGTCCGGAAACAAGAGAAGCATTTGGGGCATTAAGACCCATGATTTATCTCCCTTGCACTGGCTGTAGTCTAAGTATTGGGCCCCCTGCTGAGTGAAATGTAGGCAACATGCCATCTCCATGCTGCCTGCTAATTATGATGATTAGTGTGTGCAGCCAATGAACAATATGGGGAGAATTAGCTGCCTGCAGAAATCATTATTATGAATAGGCAGCATACAGATGGTGTATCCTGTTGGTTAGGCTTGTTCATGCATATTTAGATTTTAACATTTTTGCCACAATGTTTCTGGAAGTGTCAGGCAATAATGGCTCAGCAAAGACAATAGGGTCATCTGGGACCTCAATGAACAGGACTGATAGCCTATAACCAATGAGATTAAAGGATTGAGGAGTAAACAGAGGCAGGAGTGAGAAAGAGGCAAGTTAGAGAGGGTAACTTCAATATTAAATCAGATATAGAGAAGAAAGGACAGAAAGGAGAAGCAAGCAAATGTTCCAAAAACCCTTCCTAAAAATGTTAAATGTGCACAATGTTGTCACTTTTGCAATGACATCCTCCCTACAAGTGGACCGCCAGGCCTGTACATAATATTTTGTTGGGCAATGATCAAGCTTTCCAAAGGTTCACTGCTACCCACTGCAGGGCAATGAATATGTGGCCCTTTCAAGCCAGGTTTTCTGTCGTGAAAGGCAACAGCTTTTACGACGCCATAGGGACATAGTCCCAAAAATTGAGAATCCAGCCCATTTTCTTTTATTTTGTTTTATTTGCTCTGATGAAGCACCTTTCATGTTTATCGTGGTAAAAGGCATGATATAGTGGGACAGCAGAGTAATGGTAATTTTCTGAATTACTAATCCATACACTCAGGCTAATGCTCTAAAGATATAAGTTCAAATTCCACCATCACAGTCGGGGGATTAAAATTCAATTAATGAATCAACTTGGAAATATGAAGCTGATCTCAGAGCTGACAATCGTGAAAGAACCAATTGTCATAAAAACGCAACTGATTCACTGATGTCCTCGGGGAAGGCAATTGGCCATCCTCACACCATCTGGCCTACATGGAACTCCAGATCCACAGGAAGAAGGTTGACTCTTAAGTATTCTCGCTAATGGCATAGCAACCCACTCAATTGCGTCAAACTGCTACAGAAATTTGAATAACAAGAAAACTGGAGGGACCACCCAGCAGCAACCCAGGCACTGGAAACAACAACGGCACACCCTGCCCAGTTGACCTTACAATGTCCTCCACACTAACAACTGGTGCGAAAATTCAAAGAACTGTCACATCGACTGTCAAGCAACTATGGCTATCAAGCAACAGCCTGACATAGTCAAATGCACTGACACATGCCTGATAGCCAATGTCCTCAATCTTTTTACATTTCTTCATAGTATATGGGAACCGTTGCAGTCCATGTTGTGATTTGAGAGTACCTTTAAGAAATGGGTGCTTGAAAAATGTACTTTTAAGAAATAGGTGTTTATCAGTGATGTCAGAGTGGAGCTGGGCTGTCTGTCAGCTTTTTACTTTCATTTTAGGCTGTTTGCTGCAGGGTGTGTTTTAGTTTTGTTTTCATTGTTGGAGCTGCCAGGAAAAGACTATCTCTTGATCATTTGGTGAATTCAGAATTATAAATGTTTTCAGCAGTGAATGTAAACCTGATGTGCTTCTGTTAAAAGGTGTTTCTTCTGTCTTCTGTATGTTGTTAGGGAAGTTATTAAGGATTACTTAGTGTTGTATTCTTTGGGGGTTGTATTTGAATTGATGGTTGCTAAGATGGTCACTGTCGGCGGAATTCTCCCATCGGGAGACAAACAGTCGACGCCGGAGTGAAACCCGGAGTGTTTCACTCCGGCTTCGGAGGCCGCTCCTCGTCCCCTATTCTCCCCCCCCCCCCGGGGGGGGGGGCTAGGAGCGGCGGCGCGTGAATCTCGGGCGCCGGGCCGTCAAAGCGGCGCGCCGGGAAAGACGCGGCTGGCAGCGCCTAAGTGACGTCAGCCGTGCATGCGCAAGTTGGCCGGTGCCAACCCACGCATGCGCGATTGCCGTCTTCCCCTCCGCTGCCCCGCAAGACATGGCGGCTTCATATTGCAGGGCGGCGGAGGGAAAAGAGTACGTCTTTTAGAGACACCGGCCCGACGATCGGTGGGCACCGATCGCGGGCCAGACATCTCCTGGGCACGCCCGTGGTGCTCGATCCTCCCTCCGCCCCCCCACAGGCCCCATACACAGAGGTCGCGCGTTGTTCACGCCGGCAGCGACCAGGTGTGGTTGGCGCCGGCGTTAACCGTTCGGGTTTGGCAGGCTGCTTGGCCCATCCGGGCCGGAGAATCGCCAGTAAACATGAGAAACGACGAGCGGCGATTCTCCGAGCGGACTGTTGAAAAATGCGACACGCCATTTTGGGGGGGGGGGTGGGAGAATCGCGGGGGGTGCCAGGGCAGTGTGTCATGATTTGCCCGGCCCTCCCGCAATCCCCCTACCCAGCGTGGGGTGCGGAGAATCGCGCCCTGTATGTTTTAAAAGGTTAACTTGAATAAACATTTTTTTAAACATTGTTTTGCTTTAAAAAATACTTTACCATTTCTGATGTACCACACCTGTGCAGTGGGCTATGTGCTCCCCATACCACAATCTATTAAAAGTTGTGGGTCAGGTAAGCCCCATGCTACACTTTGGGGTTCTCTAACCCTGGCCCATAACAAATTGGGGGATTGAGGGGGATAAAAGTCTATCTATTGGATTGGCTTAGTGAACTTAAAGACAGCGAGGGGTGAGCATATTGCGGGTGCTTTTCAGGTGTGGTATTATAGTTTAAGTAGGGAGTGTCTTGTGGACAATGGCAAGATTTTGGGGGTGGAGACGGTCACATGCAGTACCTTATGGAGAGAGGCGAAAAGCAGACTGTTAGATTTGGCAAAAACATTGCAGTTAACATGACCTGAAAAATGCGAAAAGTTGAGGTCATTATGGCGGTGGCTAAGCATTTAAAGTTTCCTGAGATAGTTTGACTCATTGGAAATGGCAAAAAATCAGTTACAACTTAAATAAATGGAACATGAGAAAGAATTAATGCAGCTTGAATACGAAAGAGAGAGAGAGGAATAAGAGAGAGAAGAAAGGAAAACAGAAAGAATAGCCCAAGCAGAACAAAAAGAAAGAGAAAGGGAGATACAGATCAGGGAAAAAGATGAAGCGAGACAGTTTGAACTTCAGAAAATGGCCATGAAACATGACAGTCAGTTAAAATTGGCAGACGTGACTTCCGGTGGCGGCAATGAGGACTTCCGGTGGCGGCAATGAGCAGTTAAGCCGCACATTCGGCGGCTCCCGCGGAGAACGGACTTTGGGGCCCTTTTCAGGGCCCCCAACGGAGCTGCAGCGGCGAATCCCAACGGGGGAAGAGGACAGGAGTCAACCCCAACGGTCCCATGGTCCGGACCAGGAGCGGGGCAGACAAAAAACAGGGGAAAACCCCTCTGAAAAAACGGGGGCAGGAAGAAAACATGGCGGCCGGCGAAGGCCTCGAGGAGCTGAAGAAGTAGGCCCAGGAGCAGCAGGCGATTCTGCTGCGCTGCTTCCAGGAGCTGAAGTTGGAGCTGCTGAGTTCCTGAACCAACAGGGAACTGATGGAGACCCAGACAGCCCAGGGGGCTGCGATCCGGGAGCAGCAGCAGCAGGCCTCCGAAAGGGAGGTCGAGGTCGTGGCTGTGGCGGGGAAGGTGGAGATGCACGAGGCGCTTCATGAAAGATGGCAGGAGCGGTTCGAGGAGCTGGACAACCGGTCAAGGAGGAAGAATTTGTGGATCCTGGGCCTCACGGAGGGGCTGGAGGGGTCGGACCTAGCGGCCTATGTGGCGGTTATGTTAAACTTGCTGATGGTGGCTAGGTCCTTCCAGGGGCCCCTGGAGTTAGAGGGGGCCCACAGAATCCTGGCTAGGAGGCCCAAGCCGAACGAGCCGCCGCGGGCGGTGTTGGTGCGGTTTCATCGGTTCGTGGATCGTGAGTGTGTGCTCCGGTGGGCCAAGAAGGAGCGGAGCAGCAAGTGGGAGAACACGGAGGTGCGGATCTTCCAGGATTGGAGTGCGGAGGTGGCGAGGCGGAGGGCCGGGTTTAACCGGACGAAGGCGGTGCTCCATAGATGGAGTGTGAAGTTTGGCATGTTGCAGCCGGCGCGTCTGTGGGTCACCTATAAGGATCGACATCACTATTTTGAGTCCCCGGAGGAGGCGTGGGCCTTTGTGCAAACCGAGAAATTGGACTCAAACTGATGGTCTAGGATGGGGGATGTTGTATAATACTGTATTTGCATTTGCTTGGTTTAGTGTAAGAATGTCGTACTGTTTTTACTATAGGGGTTTTTAAACAGGGGTCGAGTGGACGGGTTCGGGCAGAGGGGTAAACGGGGAGTTCGGGGAGCTGGTGGGGGGGACTGACAATGGGAGTGGCCCTGGAGGAGGCGGGGCCCGGCAGGGTGAAAGCGCGGGCTTTCTGCGGGTTTCCCGCGCTGTGAGATGGTAGGGGCGGGGCCGGGGCTGAGAAGCGCGGGTCGTTGCTGGCTGTTTTCTTTTCCCGCGCAAGAGCGGGGGGAGGGTGGACCTGTTGACGGGCACAATGGAGGAGGGGCAGTCCCACGTGGGGAGGAGCCGAAGGTAGGGCGGGAGTCGCCGGGGTCAGCAGAAGTTAGCTGGCTCACGGGAGTGCTGTGGAGGGAGGGGCGCGGCTAGGAGGGGTCCTAGCCTGGGCGGGGGGGGGGGGGGGTACCGGGTTGCTGCTGAAACGGTCAGGAAGGAGCTGGAGGACGCAGGGGGTGCTGGAGGGGGGGAGTTGCCGCCGTGGGAAACTGGCAGAGCGGGGGACACTGGCTGGGGGTGGGCAAGGGATGGGGTATGGCTAATCGGCAGGGGAGGGGGGCAGGGAGCCCTTGGATCCTGCTGATAATCTGGAATGTGAGTGGGCTGAATGGGCCGGTCAAACGGGCCCGGGTATTTGCGCACCTGAAGGGACTGAAGGCGGATGTGGCCATGCTCCAGGAGACACACCTGAGAGTGGCGGACTAGGTTCGGCTGAGGAAGGGATGGGTTGGCCAAGTATTCCACTCAGGGCTGGATGAGAAGAGTAAGGGGGTGGCGATCCTGGTGGGAAATAAGGTGTCGTTTGAGGCGTTAAATGTGGTGGCTGACAGTGGCGGGAGGTATGTGATGGTGAGTGGCAAGCTGCAGGGGGAGCGGGTGGTGTTGGTGAATGTTTATGCCCCAAATTGGGACGATGCAGGGTTTATGTTGGCCGCATTCCGGACCTGGAGGCGGGGGGCCTGATCAGGGGAGGGGGACTTCAACACAGTACTGGATCCCCCATTGGATTGATCCAAGTCCCGGACGGATAGGAGGCCGGCGGCGGCTAAGGTGCTGAGGGGATTCATGGACCAGATGGGGGGGTGGACCCCTGGAGGTTTGCGAGGCCAAGGGCCAGGGAATACTCGTTTTTCTCCCACGTACATAAGGCCTACTCGAGGATTTATTTTTTTGTACTGAGCAGGGGGTTGGTGTCGAGGGTGGAGGACGTGGAATACTCCGCCATTGCCATTTTGGATCATGCCCCGCACTGGATGGACCTCGGGCTGGGGGAAGAGAGGGACCAACGTCCGCTCTGGCGCATGGAGGTGGGGCTGTTGGCAGATGAGGAGGTGGCCGAGAGGGTTCGGGGGTGTATCGAGAGGTACCTTGAGGCCAATGACAATGGGGAGATCCGAGTGGGGACGGTCTGGGAGGCATTGAAGGCGGTGATGAGGGGGGAATTGATCTCCATCCGAACCCATAGGAAGAGGGGGGAGCAGAGGGAGAGGGAGAGACTGATAGGGGAAATGGTGCAGGTGGATAGGAGATATGCGGAGGCCCCAGAGGAGGGATTGCTGGGGGAGAGGCGTAGCCTTCAGGCCGGATTTGACATATTGACTACCAGAAAGGCGGAAGCTCAGTGGAGGAAAGCACAGGGGGCGGTGTATGAATACGGGGAGAAGGCGAGCAGGATGCTGGCGCACCAGCTCCGGAAGCGAGATGCAGCCAGGGAGATTGGGGGAGTGATGGCTAGAGCTGGGACGGTGGTGCGGAGGGGGGTAGATGTTAATGGGGTCTTCAGGGACTTCTATGGGTAACTGTACCTGTCGGAACCCCTGGTGGAGGAGGGTGGAATGGGGCGCTTCCTGGACAAGCTGCGATTCCCGAGGGTGGAGGAGGAGCAGGTGGAGGGACTAGGGGCGCCGATCGAGCTGGAGGAGATGGTCAAAGGGATAGGGAGCATGCAGTCGGGGAAGGCGCCGGGGCCGGACAGGTTTCCGGCGGAATTTTATAAAAGGTATTTGGATCTGTTGGGCCCCCTGTTGGTCCGGACCTTTAACGAGGCAAGGGAGGGGGGGGCTTTGCCCCCAACTATGTCACGGGCGCTGATTTCCTTGATCCTGAAGCGGGACAAGGACCCTCTGCAGTGCGGATCATATAGGCCAATTTCGCTGTTGAACGCCGACGCTAAGCTGCTGGCAAAGATCCTGACCACTAGAATAGAGGATTGCGTGCCGGGGGTCATTCATGAGGACCAGACGGGGTTTGTGAAGGGAAGGCAGTTGAATACGAACGTACGAAGGCTCCTCAACGTTATTATGATGCCGGCTGTGGAAGGGTAGGCGGAGATAGTGGTGGCATTAGATGCGGAGAAGGCCTTCGATAGGGTTGAGTGGGAGTATTTGTGGGAGGCGTTGGAGAGGTTTGGGTTTGGGGAGGGGTTTATCCGGTGGGTGAGGCTCCTCTACGAGGCCCCGATGGCGAGTGTAGCCACAAATAGGAGGAGGTCGGAGTACTTTTGGTTGTACCGGGGGACGAGACAGGGGTGCCCCCTGTCCCCCTTGCTCTTCGCATTGGCAATTGAGCCCCTGGCCATGGCGTTGAGGGAGTCAGGGAACTGGAGGGGCCTGGTGCGGGGTGGGGAGGAGCATCGAGTGTCGCTGTAGCGGACGACCTGTTGCTGTACGTGGCGGACCTGGTGGGGGGGATGCCGGAGGTGATGAGGATTCTTAGTGAATTCGGGGGTTTCTCGGGGTACAAGTTGAACCTGGGCAAGAGTGAGGTGTTTGTGGTACATCCGGGGGATCAAGAGGAGGGAATCGGTAGGCTCCCATTGAAGCAGGCAGGGAAGAGCTTCAGGTACCTAGGGGTCCAGGTGGCGGGGAGCTGGGGGGCCCTGCACAAGCTCAACCTCACAAGGTTGGTGGAGCAGATGGAGGAGGAGTTTAAGAGGTGGGATATGTTACCGCTGTCACTGGCGGGGAGGGTGCTGTCCGTTAAGATGACGGTGCTCCCGAGGTTTTTGTTCCTGTTCCAGTGCCTTCCCATCCTTATCCCGAAGGCCTTTTTTAGGAGGGTCAGCAGGATTATCACGATATTTATGTGGGCGCATGGGACTCCGAGGGTTAGAAGAGTGTTCCTGGAACGAGGCTGGGATGGGGGGGGGCTGGCGTTGCCCAACCTCTGTGGGTACTATTGGGTTGCCAACGCAGTGATGGTGCGTAAGTGGGTAATGGACGAGGAAGGGGCAGCATGGAAGAGGATGGAGGCGGCGTCTTATGTGGGCACGAGCTTGGAGGCGCTAGTAACGGCGCCATGCCGCTCCCTCCAACGAGGTATACCACGAGCCCGGTGGTGGCGGCTACCCTCAAAATGTGGAGGCAATGGAGACAGCACAGGGGAGGAATGGGGGGCTCGATGGAGGCCCCGATACGAGGGAACCATCGGTTTGTCCCAGGGAGCATTGATGGCGGATTTCTGGACTGGCACAGGGCAGGGGTTAGGAGGTTGAGGGACCTGTTTGTGGAGGGGAGGTTCGCGAGCTTGGGTGAGTTAGAGGGGAAGTTTGGGCTCCCCCGGGGAACATGTTTAGGTACATGCAGATTAGGGCGTTTGCCAGGCGGCAGATGGAGAGGTTCCCCTTGTTGCCCCCACGTGGGGTACGGGACAGGGTGCTCTCGGGGGTGTGGGTTGGAGGAGGGAGGATTTCGGACATATACCGGGTAATGCAGGAGGTAGATGAGGCCTCGGTGGAGGAACTGAAGGGTAAATGGGAAGAGGAGCTGGGTGAGGAGATTGAGGAGGGGACGTGGGCGGATGCCCTGGAGAGAGTGAATTCCTCCTCTTCCTGTGCGAGGCTTAACATAGAACATAGAACATAGAACAGTACAGCACAGAACAAGCCCTTCGGCCCTCAATGTTGTGCCGAGCCATGATCACCCTACTCAAACCCACGTATCCACCCTATACCCGTAACCCAACAACCCCCCCCAACCTTACTTTTATTAGGACACTACGGGCAATTTAGCATGGCCAATCCACCTAACCCACACATCTTTGGACTGTGGGAGGAAACCGGAGCACCCGGAGGAAACCCACGCACACAGGGGGAGGACGTGCAGACTCCACACAGACAGTGACCCAGCCGGACAGTGACCTTAGCCTCATACAATTCAAGGTGCTGCATAGGGCCCACATGAGGATGAGTAGGTTTTTCGGGGGCGAGGACAGGTGTGCTAGGTGCTCGGGGAGCCCAGCGAACCTCGCCCATATGTTTTGGGCGTGCCCAGCGCTGGGGGAGTTTTGGAAGGGGGTAGCAAGGATGGTGTTGAGGGTGGTGGGATCCAGGGTCGAGCCAGGCTGGGGACTCGCAATTTTTGGGATTGGAGAAGAGCCGGGAGTGCAGGAGGCGATAGAGGCCGGTGTTCTGGCCTTTGCGTCCCTAGTAGCCCGGCGGAGGATCTTGTTCCAATGGAAGGATGCGAGGCCCCCAAGCGTGGAGTCCTGGATCAATGATATGGCGGGGTTCATTAAATTGGAGAGGGTGAAATTTGCCCTGAGGGGATCAGTACAAGGGTTTTTCAGGCAGTGGCAGCCTTTCCTGGACTTCCTGGCGGAACGGTAGGGAAATAGGCCGACAGCAACAGCAACCCGGGGGGGGGGGGGGAGGGAGGGAGGGGGGGTTCGGATTGGGGGGAGGAAGAACTGTGTACATGGGTCTGTGGGATGTGGCGGGTGCTATCTCTTTCCCTTTTGTTGTTTGGGTGCTCTTTTGTTTTTTTTTGTTTTTTTCCTTTTGTTTGAAGTTGCTCTTGAAGTTGGAATAGAATAGAATAGAACAGTACAGCACAGAACAGGCCCTTCGGCCCTCGATGTTGTGCCGAGCAATGATCACCCTACTTAAACCCACGTAACCCGTATGCCCGTAACCCAACAATCCCCCCATTAACCTTACACTACGGGCAATTTAGCATGGCCAATCCACCTAACCCGCACATCTTTGGACTGTGGGAGGAAACCGGAGCACCCGGAGGAAACCCACGCACACACGGGGAGGACGTGCAGACTCCACACAGACAGTGACCCAGCCGGGAATCGAACCTGGGACCCTGGAGCTGTGAAGCATTGATGCTAACCACCATGCTACCGTGAGGCCCCGTGGGGGGGTATTGTTCTTGGGGTGTTACCGCGGTTGTTTGTTAATAGAGTTAAGATGTTTATATTTTGTAAAAATTTCAATAAAAATTATTTTTAATTAAAAAAAATAAATAAATTGGCAGACGTAAAGGAAAACGTACAGTTGGATGATAATGATGAGTATAGTGAGAAAAAGCGCCAAAGTTGAAGGCTTAGTGGGGATCTATTAAAATATGTGCAAGCATTGCCAGGGTTTGATGAGAAGGAGGTAGAAGCCATTTTCATTTCAGTTGAGAAGGTAGCTAAACAAATTAAATGGCCACAGGACATTGGGATAAATTGTTAAACTAACTTCCAGAGGAAAAACGGACTGAGCAACAGTGAAGGAAGAGCAATATATACTTGGAAGCATTCTGATACATTTTCTCTGCACCCCACTCAAGGAACTTTATGTCCATATTCCTAAGTGCGATGACCAGAACTGATGCAGAACTCTAGGCATGGTCTCACTAAAGCTGGATAATGGCTCTAGATAGATTTTGTGCTTTTGTACTCAATACTAAGGGGTGGGGCAGTAGCACTGTGGTTAGCACTGCTGCCTCACAGTACCAGGGACCTGGGTTCAATTCCGGCCTTGGGTGACTGTGTGTGTGGATTTGCATGTTCTCCCTGTGCCTGTGTGGATTTCCTACGGGTGCTCTGGTTTCCTCCCACAGTCTAATTTCAACTGTTACCTGGGACATCAAGTTCCACATTCTAGCCCACTCTGGATTCTCCTGAATTTGTTATTGAATTATTTCATAACTATCTTGAGTATCTGACATGATCGATTGGCCATGTTAAATTGCCCTTTCTTGTCCAAAAATGTGCAGCTTAGTTGGGATATGGGAATAAAGCAGGGGAGTAGGCCTATGTAGGGTCCTGTTTCAGAAGGTCGGTGCAGATTCAATGGACAGAGTGCCCTCCTCCTGCATGGTGGGGATTCTAAAGGTCTATTCTATGAACATTTATTTATGAAGCCCAAGACCCCTTAAGCTTTGCTGTCAACTCTCTCAATTTTGTTCTGCCACTTTCAAAGATATGTGCACATGCAGAACCAGGTCTCAGGCAGCAGCAGGTCACAGGCAGGATCAGGTCACAGGCAGCACCAGGTCACAGACAGCACTAGGTCACAGGAAGCACCAGGTCACAAGCAGCACAAGGTCACAGGCAGCACAAGGTCACAGGCAGCACAAGGTCACAGACAGCACTAGGTCACAGGAAGCACCAGGTCACAGACAGCACTAGGTCATAGGAAGCACCAGGTCACAGGCAGCACAAGGTCACAGGCAGCACAAGGTCACAGACAGCACTAGGTCACAGACAGCACTAGGTCACAGGAAGCACCAGGTCACAGACAGCACTAGGTCATAGGAAGCACCAGGTCACAGGCAGCACAAGGTCACAGGCAGCACAAGGTCACAGACAGCACCAGGTCACAAGCAGCACAAGGTCACAGGCAGCACAAGGTCACAGGCAGCACTAGGTCACAGGAAGCACCAGGTCACAGACAGCACTAGGTCATAGGAAGCACCAGGTCACAGGCAGCACCACGTCATAGGAAGCACCAGGTCACAGGCAGCACTAGGTCACAGGCAGCACCAGGTCACAGGCAGCACCAGGTCACAGGCAGCACTAGGTCACAGGCAGCACCAGGTCACAGGCAGCACCAGGTCACAGGCAGCACTAGGTCACAGGCAGCACAAGGTCATAGGAAGCACCAGGTCACAGACAGCACCAGGTCACAGGCAGCACTAGGTCACAGGCAGCACAAGGTCACAGGCAGCACAAGGTCACAGACAGCACTAGGTCATAGGAAGCACCAGGTCACAGGCAGCACCAGGTCACAGGCAGCACTAGGTCACAGGCAGCACCAGGTCACAGGCAGCACCAGGTCACAGACAGCACCAGGTCACAGGCAGCACCAGGTCACAGGCAGCACAAGGTCACAGACAGCACTAGGTCATAGGAAGCACCAGGTCACAAACAGCACCAGGTCACAGGCAGCACCAGGTCACAGGCAGCACCAGGTCATAGGAAGCACCAGGTCACAGGCAGCACTAGGTCACAGGAAGCACCAGGTCACAGGCAGCACCAGGTCATAGGAAGCACCAGGTCACAGGCAGCACCAGGTCATAGGAAGCACCAGGTCACAGGCAGCACTAGGTCATAGGAAGCACCAGGTCACAGGCAGCACAAGGTCACAGGCAGCACCAGGTCATAGGAAGCACCAGGTCACAGGCAGCACTAGGTCATAGGAAGCACCAGGTCACAGGCAGCACAAGGTCACAGGCAGCACCAGGTCATAGGAAGCACCAGGTCACAGGCAGCACTAGGTCATAGGAAGCACCAGGTCACAGGCAGCACCAGGTCACAGGCAGCACCAGGTCACAGGCAGCACCAGGTCATAGGAAGCACCAGGTCACAGGCAGCACCAGGTCACAGGCAGCACCAGGTCACAGGCAGCACCAGGTCACAGGCAGCACCAGGTCACAGGCAGCACTAGGTCACAGGCAGCACCAGGTCACAGGCAGCACCAGGTCACAGGCAGCACCAGGTCACAGGCAGCACCAGGTCACAGGCAGCACTAGGTCATAGGAAGCACCAGGTCACATGCAGCACCAGGTCACAGGCAGCACTAGGTCACAGGCAGCACCAGGTCACAGGCAGTACAAGGTGACCATCTACATTGTTGAAAATGCTGTCATTAGGTCCATGTTGCCTTTCCCAGTCCTTTCTGTAAAATGCATCACCACTGGCACTTCCTTCACATCTAGGAAAGATTGGAAAATCATAGCAAGCCCTCCCATGGGGCAGCACGGTAGCATAGTGGTTAGCAGAGCTGCTTCACAGCTCCAGGGTCCCAAGTTCGATTCCCAGCTTGGGTCACTGTCTGTGTGGAGTCTGCATGTTCTCGCTGTGTGCGCGTGGAGTTCCTCTGGATGCTCCGGTTTCCTCCCACAGTCCAAAGATGTGAAAGTTAGGTGGATTGGCTATTCTAACTTGCCCTTAGTGTCCAAAAAGGTTAGGTGGGGTTCCTGGGTTACGGGGATAAAGGGGGATAGGGTGGAGGTGTGGGGCCTAAGTAGAATGCTATTTCCAAGGGCCGGTGCAGACTCAATGGACTGATAGTCATGATAGTCAGATACTCAAGATAGTTATGAATTAATTCAATAACAAATTCAGGAGAATCCAGAGCGGGCTAGAATGTGGAACTTGATGTCCCAGGTAACAGTTGAAATTAATAGCATTGTTGCCTTTAAAAGGCACAGTAAGAAGTCTTATAACACCAGGTTAAAGTCCAACAGATTTGTTTTGAATCACTAGGTTTCGCAGCACAGCTCCTTCCTCAGGTGAATGAAGAGGTGGATTCCAGAAACATATCGACAAAGTCAAGCATGCAAGACGATACTTTGAATGTGAGTCTTTGCAGGTAATTAAATCTTTACAGATCCAGACGGAGCAACTGGAGAGAGGGATAATCACAGGTTAAAGAGGTATGAATTGTCTCAAACCAGGACAGTTGGTAGGAAATGAAATGAAAATCGCTTATTGTCACGAGTAGGCTTCAATGAAGTTACCGTGAAAAGCCCCTAGTCGCCACATTCCGGTGCCTGTCCGGGGAGGCTGGTACGGGAATTGAACCGTGCTGCTGGCTTCCTTGGTCTGCATTAAAAGCCAGCGATTTAGCCTTGTGAGCTAAACCAGCCCCTACACCCCCATGGATTTCACAAGCCCAGGCCAAATGGTGGGGGATGAATGTAATGTGACATGAATCCCAGATCCCGGTTGAGGCCGTACTCATGTGTGCGAAACTTAGCTGTAAGTTTCTGCTCGGCGATTCTGCGTTGTCACGCGTCCTGCAGACTGCCTTGGAGAATGCTTACCTGGAGATCAGAGGCTGAATCATAAACGACCAGCGGCCAGCGTAAACGGACGGAGAATTCCGGCCAGGCCAGTTGTGCAGAATGGTCTATATCTGTGCTCTGAATTCCATGTGAAAGTAGCGCTAAATCCAGATGTTTGGCCAGAATTTTGGAACAAAAGGTGGACAAGGACAAACTGCAAAATTTTGAAAGGTCCAATGTAATTGGCAAATTCCTACAAATACGCAGTTACAATGGAAAAATATACTCGCTGCTGAACTTATAAATATCAAGGGAGGAAAACAATTTGTGTATCAGAGAAACTCACTTCCAGATGTCAAAGACAAATGACCTGAATGTATGTTTGTGAATTAATTGAAAGATTCCTTATTCTCATGCATGGAGCTGAGGAAAATCTTTTGCCAGATAGCTCTTCTTGCTTTTTAAGACCATGCAAAGTACAACCACCTGGTGGGTGATGAACAAAATAAAAAACAGCAAATGCTAGAAATGCAAAACAAAACACTGCAGATGCTGGAAATCTGAAATCAAAATAAAAATAATGGAAAATTTCAGCAGGTCGGGCAGTACCAATGGAGAGAGGAACAGAGTTAATGGCCCATAACTTTCAGCTGGCAGCGGGAAGCCACGGGCTGCCAATTCTAAAAGGGGAAAATGTGCACTTATCTGTGCTGGGATATTGCAACGAACCTTCCTTTCCACTCCACAGCCTGGGGCCTCCAGACGGATTGCCTGCGCAGGCTTCAACACGGCGCAGGAGGAGTGCAGCTCCGCCTCCTTCCGACGGGGCCAGGTTGGGAATGCCCATTGATGGTAGACATTAAAACTGCAGATTTTATTGAAAACAACAAGCAAATTTTCAAACTAATATTTTAAAGGTATGTAAAAGTTTTTTAACAGTGCAGAAGAAAGCTATTTGGCCCAATCTGCACTGACACTCCAAAAGAGCAGCCTACCCAGGCCTGAACCCCTGCCCCATCCCCATGACCCCACCTAACCTTTGGAAACTAAAGGGCAATTTGGCAAAGCCAATCCACCTAACCTGCACATCGTTGGACTGTGGGAGGAAACTGAAGCACCCGGAGGAAACGGCGATGATGTTATGGGCCAACACAATGGTTTGCACTGCTGCCTCACAGCACTAGGGATTCGGGTTCAATTCCGGCCTTGGGTGACTGTGTGGAGTTTGAATTTTCTACCCGTGCCTGCGTGGGTTACCAGCTCCAGTACGTGCATGGGTTCCAGCTGTTAAATAAAGCTGGCCGGCAGTTTGAACACCCCGTGCTTCGAGTGCACATGCCCGTACATTCTCACTTCCAGGTCATCACACCACACACGTCCGGCGGTCCAGCGGCTTAAGTCGCGAATCCTACAGAACGTTATTGGCCAACATTGGGCCAGAATTTCTGACTAATGTTAGAAAGTGGTGGCCTGCTGGCACTAAAAGACTTTAAAATACACTTACCTGCCTTCAACAATTAAGCTAAAGGACCCAGTGAAGTTGATAAGCCAGGGAGAAGGGAAGTGCCTAAGGCCATTGAATAGGATTTTAATAGTCGGGAAGTTCGGATGTCTCGGGGTTGGGGCAGACGGGGGTTGTGGCTGTGGGCCGGGGTCGCTAGTGTGGTGAGAAGTGGGAGGTCAAGGGTGGGGATGTCAGAGCACAGGTTGGGTGTCAGAAGTCGTGGGTAGGGAGTTGAAGGTCAGGGGTACGTGGTCAGAATTGGGCAACTGAAAGGGCGGACGTCGAAGGGTGGGCAGTCAGATGTCTGGGAACTGGACGATGTGGGAGGCTCAGACACCAGGGGGTTCAGACATCATGGGGTAGGACATCCGGGGGGTGGGATCAGCATCGGAGCAGGGAGGAATATGTAGGAGTGGGGCAGGGGGTTCAGGTGGTCCAGTTGCAGCTTCAGGTCCGGATATTGGAGGAGGAAGTTCCTTGTTGGTTGGGGGAATACCAAGGTGGATTAGTCGGGGGGGATAGGGGAGTTCCCTTGGAGGTTGGTATTGGGGGGGGGGATCAGAGATTTGGGAGGTTGGGGAGACAGAGATTTGGATATGAGATTGAGGATTTGGAGATGAGGGGTTGGGATTCAGAGGTTGGGGGTCGGGTGTTGGAAATCAGGGGTGTAGGCACATAGACATCAAGCGGGTCAGACATAGGGGAGTGAAGGGTGGTCTGTGGGTTGGGACAGGGTCAAGCCAGGTCAGGGTTCAGTCGGTTCGGCATGACAGTTGGGCCAGAGTTTGGGGGAGGTGGGGGTGCAGGGTGTTGCGTGCAAGTGGATTTCCGGGAGGTGGGTGGACATGTATCCCATGTGGAATTGGTCTGAATATTTAGACTCGTTACACAGAAGATATAGAAGCTTTAATTCTTCTAATTTGTCTGAATAAATATTACAGTAAGACTGGCTTGCCATCTGAGGTTGTGATTTAAATTGCTTTGTCAGGTGGTTCCCTGTGCATCGTAATTGTGCCGGTGAAGTTAGCGCTCTGGGCAATTGCTGTGCAAATGCATAGCTGGGATGTTCTGTGAAGGATTCCCCAATTTATCATTGGGTAATCCCCCATCTCGCACACATACCCCAACCCCCTTTCACACCCCCCAATACCGAGCAGTGGTGGAGCAGCGGCTAGGAGATGCCATGTGAAGACGCATTTACTGATCTTCACCCTGATGTGAGGTCATTCACCTTCTTCCAGCCTGCACCCAGGTCTTTGGGGCCGGACTCTGGGCATTGGCCGTCCTTGCCATCTTCTCCCATTCACATTGGATGGCTAGCCTTGAGGGCACCTTGGCTCCCTGCCACTCTCTTTCTGTCCACCTCCTTGACTATTGCATCCATTGACAGATTGGAAATTCTGTGAGTCCTCTCTTCACCTTGATACTCCATTTCCCTTGTGTAGAATTGCAACAATAGCATTTAGTAGCTTCCTCTTGTAATTTAGTGCAGTTTTCCTTTAAGAAGGACAGACTGCCTTTAAGAGCTAGAGATGTGCTAGCCTGTATGTCATTAGGCCCCCTGTTGTGCATGGGGCCCGGCAGCAGAACAGGGCACATGAGCACACTGAAATCATTCAAATTAGGAGGCAGCACAACGTTTGTTCAAATGAGGTGTGGAGTATTTTTTATCTTGTAACAATCTCATTCATGCAACTCTATAGCTTATTAAAGCCACTGACCAACATAAAGTCACAAAATCCTCCAGTTCTGCATGTAGCTATTTGCCTAACACAACACCATGACATATCATAGAAACTATCTAACTCATATAAAAAAATATTTTGACACGATTAATGTCCAGGGAGATGGATATAAAACAAGGATTGCTCATTTTAGTGCTGGATATGAGGCAGCATTATCCTCGACCAGCTATGCATTTCAAAGGGTTTCATTTTTTATTTAATATCCCAACTTTGTTAGTTTTCCAATTTTTAAATGTTATTTTAGCAAAAGGCAGTTCACTTGTTACAGCCGATAGTAAATAACCTCAAGCAACCCTAGTTAAGTGTAGCACCCATAATTTGTTTCTACCACAGCTTGTGAAATCAACAAGTCCATAAAGATTTTCTTATTTCAGTGAAGAAGAGATGGGTCAGAACTCATGGATAAACATAAAAGTTTTCAGAGGAAGTAATAAAGAAAGCTAGCTAATCTTACCTGAAGTCATTCCATTTGGTACAGTATATGCAGTTTTTTTTTTCATTTCCACCAAACAAAGCTTTATCAAGTCAATGCTGTGAAGATTGGAAGATTTTAGGCAATTGGATAATAAATGTAGTGGGCAATTTAAGGGCTAAATTGGGGGTTCATGTGGTTTGACTGGGGAAGTTGCTATAGTTAATGATTTGCAACCTGCCTGCTGAGATATGCTGTTGTTTGATCTTGAAGGCCAGTGCTGGGCGGAGCTCAGAGAGATACAGGGCCATTTTGTTAGAAGCTGTTAGAAGAGGCAGTTTGGAGAAAACTCTTCGAGAGAAATAGTTTTGGAGAAAGGTTTTTTGGAAGCAAAGTCCCGATCTCTGATCTGGAAGCCCTTGCTTTTCTTGAGGCCACAAGTAAAGGCAGAGAGGCAGTGAGTTTGGGGAAGGTTTGAGAGAAAGAGAAGCTGAGTTCCCATCTGCCTGACTCTGAGTCCACTATTCTTTTCCAGGTAAGATATTTTACACAGTGATATTATTTTAAAGGCAGGGCAGCCTGGTCTGGAGACAAGGAAAAGTCTGAAAAAAGTCAAGCGATGCAGCCATTTGAAGATGTTCAGATAGAGTAGGAAAGGGTTCTCGTATGGGCATGAAATTGCAATATAATGCACGTGTCACTTTAGGCCTTGCTTGTTTCAGCTGGATTGTGAGCTGTACATACATTTTCTTGTTATTTAATGGGAAATTGAATAGTAGTTTTAAGGTGTACAGGTGTGCTATTCTTTTTGGGTTTGAAGTTAAATGTTTAATATTATTCTTTTAATAAATTTAGAGTACCCACTTCTTTCTTTTCCAATTAAGGGACAAATTAGCATGGCCAATCCACCTACCCTGCATATCTTTTTGGATTGTCGAGGTGACACTGGAACAGACAGGGGGGGGGGGGGGGGGGGTGTGCAAAATGTTTAATATTGTTATTCATAGAATATAGAACAGTGCAGAAGGAGGCCATTGGGCCCATCGAGTCTGCACCCACCCACTTAAGCCCTTACTTTCACCCTATCCCCGTAACCCAATGACCCCTTCAAACCTTTTTGGACACTAAGGGCAATTTAGCATGGACAATCCACCTAACCTGCACATCTTTGGACTGTGGGAGGAAACCAGAACACCAGGAGGAAACCCACGCAGACATGGGGAGAACATGCAGACACCACACACACAGTGACCCAGCAGGGAATCAACCCTGGGACCTGGTGCTGTGAAGCCACATGCTAACCACTGTGCTACAGTGCTGCCCTGAATTCACAATAAGGTTTGTTTTAAAATAACCAAGCTCTTTTTCTTTATGCAATCACTCCTGGAGCGAATTGATCTTTCCACACAGTCTTAATAAAAAAAATCAAACATGGGGTTTTGGGCAATATCCCAGCCACTGTTGGGGTCACTGTGAACTAAATTGTAATGTCTACAACCTTATTCTGTCTATACATCAGGTTGAAGGGGGTAGGAAAGAAATATTATCAAGTTTACATTGATGAGACTGGAACTAACAATTAATTCAATGATATCTTAAATTACTTTCAGAAAGCCTACTTGGGGCAGCACGGTAGCACAAGTGGATAGCACTGTGGCTTCACAGCGCCAGGGTCCCAGATTCGATTCCCCACTGGGTCATTGTCTGTGCGGAGTCTGCACGTCTCCCCATGTCTACGTGGGTTTCCTTCGGGTGCTCCGGTTTCCTCCCACAGTCCAAAGACGTGCAGGTTAGGTGGATTGGCCATGATAAATTGCCCTTAGTGTCCAAAAAAAGGTTAAGAGGGGTTTTTGGGTTATGGGGATCGGGTGGAAGTGAGGGCTTAAGTGGGTTGGTGCAGACTCGATGGGCCGAATGGCCTCCTTCTGCACTGTTGTTCTGGGTATTTGGGGAGGGGGGGTTATTGCTCACCCCCACTCACCCTCCAATTCTATTACAGAGGTCAATCGTGAACCAATTGACAACCTAAAAAAAGGCTGCCCCAAAGCAATAGCAGTCAGACTTCCATCCCTCAGTGAAAGGAAGTCCCGCCTTCAAAAACTACTGTCAGTCTGATTGTCCGGTAGCTCTAGCAGTAAACCTTATTAGTGGGCATTGCAGGAAATACCAACAGATCCACAAAGTAGACAGCAATTGATCCTGGAGGACCCAGAATCAGACAAGTCTGGGATTTTTGAGTGGTGGGGTATGCGGGCTGACCTTTGAAGACCAGGCACGGCCCTTCCCTTTTAATCGGAAGCAATATGCACCCTTTAAATTTTCTACAAGTAATTTAAGCTATCATTGAATTGCTTGTCTCATCAATGCATTGGCCAGGCAACCAATATCTCCGAGTTGTATGCCAGATTGATGATGCTTATGCATGCTGCCACTGCAGATTGATGTATCTTTGTCTTTATGCATATCGCTTTAGTACTTTGAGGGTTTTTTCAGAATTTGTTCTACTTTTACTTAGCTCTACACAAAGAATTATTTTGCATTGTGGATTTCTCAATGGGAGTACAATTATTTTAATTTTATGAAAACGTTGAGGGTGAAGACATGAAAGAGGCTGTGTTGGAGGCTCTTAGATCATAAGGTAGGAACATAAGATTAGGAGTTGCAGTGGGCCATTCACCTCTTGGAAGCTCCTCCACCTTCAACAAGTTCATGGTTTATCATTTCCATCAAATCCACGTTCTTGCATGGCCCACATATAGAACATAGAACATAGAACAGTACAGCACAGAACAGGCCCTTCGGCCCTCGATGTTGTGCCGAGCCATGATCACCCTACTCAAACCCACGTATCCACCCTATACCCGTAACCCAACAACCCCCCCTTAACCTTACTTTTTCGGACACTACGGGCAATTTAGCATAGCCAATCCAGCTAACCCGCACATCTTTGGACTGTGGGAGGAAACCGGAGCACCCGGAGGAAACCCACGCACACACAGGGAGGACGTGCAGACTCCCCACAGACAGTGACCCAGCCGGGAATCGAACCTGGGACCCTGGAGCTGTGAAGCATTTATGCTAACCACCATGCTACCGTGCTGCCCATGGTATGTGGGCACGATATGTCATCAGTTGCTTTGTATCCAAAAAACTATCAAGCTCTGACTTGAATGTACTCAAAAAAATGAGCATTCACAGCTTCCTAGGGTAGAGAATTCCAAACATTTGCAACTCCTGCTCATCTTGACCCACAAGGAATGCTGTACCTTCTTGAGTCAACAGTTGACACCTCCATTGCAAATGGGATAACTAACTGGCAACTTTTAAATTTAAATCAGTCTCCCAACTGATGTAAATATGTTAATGAGGTAGTGGGCTGCTCCACAGCTGGATACTCACACAACACAAAGCCCATTGCTGTGAAAATGGTGGCAGGTCCATTTGCAAAGAGTTGGTCATCCCCCATCAGACTTGGGGGCGGGTGGGAGGGGGCCTTAATGTTGAGGCCTATGCTTCTGTGTCAATGCTTGTGCAGGTAAGATGCCAGTTAGTGTTGGTGAGGATCTAGAATCAGTTGTGGATCTGGGAGTTCCCACCCAATTATTGGAGTGGTAACGAGCAGCTAGAGCAAGAGAAAGTGCAATGATGTGCAATTTTTTGAGGACATTACCAGTGCAGTAGATAACGGGGAGCCGATGGATGTGGTATATCTGGATTTCCAGAAAGCCTTTGACAAGGTGCCACACAAAAGGTTGCTGCATAAGATAAAGATGCATGGCATTAAGGGTAAAGTAGTAGCAAGGATAGAGGATTGGTTAATTAATAGAAAGCAAAGAGTTGGGATAAATGGGTGTTTCTCTGGTTGGCAATCAGTAGCTAGTGGTGTCCCTCAGGGATCCGTGTTGGGCCCACAATTGTTCACAATTTACATTGATGATTTGGAGTTGGGGACCAAGGGCAATGTGTCCAAGTTTGCAGATGACACTAAGATGAGTGGTAAAGCGAAAAGTGCAGAGGATATTGGAAGTCTGCAGAGGGATTTGGATAGGTTAAGTGAATGGGCTCGGGTCTGGCAGATGGAATACAATGTTGACAAATGTGAGGTTATCCATTTTGGTAGGAATAACAGCAAACGGGATTATTATTTAAACGATAAAATATTAAAGCATGCCGCTGTTCAGAGAGACTTGGGTGTGCTAGTGCATGAGTCACAGAAGGTTGGTTTACAAGTGCAACAGGTGATTAAGAAGGCAAATGGAATTTTGTCCTTCATTGCTAGAGGGATGGAGTTTAAGACTAGGGAGGTTATGTTGCAATTGTATAAGGTGTTAGTGCGGCCACACCTGGAGTATTGTGTTCAGTTTTGGTCTCCTTACTTGAGAAAGGACGTACTGGCGCTGGAGGGTGTGCAGAGGAGATTCACTAGGTTAATCCCAGAGCTGAAGGGGTTGGATTATGAGGAGAGGTTGAGTAGACTGGGACTGTACTCGTTGGAATTTAGAAGGATGAGGGGGGATCTTATAGAAACATTTAAAATTATGAAGGGAATAGATAGGATAGATGCAGGCAGGTTGTTTCCACTGGCGGGTGACAGCAGAACTAGGGGGCATAGCCTCAAAATAAGGGGAAGTAGATTTAGGACTGAGTTTAGGAGGAACTTCTTCACCCAAAGGGTTGTGAATCTATGGAATTCCTTGCCCAGTGAAGCAGTTGAGGCTCCTTCATTACATGTTTTTAAGGTAAAGATAGATAGTTTTTTGAAGAATAAAGGGATTAAGGGTTATGGTGTTCGGGCCGGAAAGTGGAGCTGAGTCCACAAAAGATCAGCCATGATCTAATTGAATGGCGGAGCAGGCTCGAGGGGCCAGATGGCCTACTCCTGCTCCTAGTTCTTATGTTCTTATGTTCTTATGTCCCTTCAACAGCAGCATAACTAAAATCTTGAGGGTCACCATTGATTAGAAGTTGAACTGGACAAACCATATCAACAATCAGTGACATTGAGAGGGGGAGGTCTCTGATTGGTTTGCAGCTCTCAGTTATTGGGACACCTGTCCATGGGGCCCTTGATCCCAGGGAAGGTCCATCACTGCCCAGTTACTGGGCATTCAATGTGGCAGGTCTTGCTGGTTCTCCAACTGGTAGCTAAGACTCACACTGTTTCCATCAATACTACCCAAAGAAACAAAAGAGGTGCCAAGAGCATGTCTGCTATCTGAGAGCGAAAAGAAAAGAAAAATCGAGACAAGAAATTAAAAGGAAAGAAAACTGGGGATGGGAGAGGGGTTCAGAGATTCCAATTTGTACAACAACAATTTTTGAACTCTAACTTCTGGAGCTTGTGCCCCCCCCCCCCCCCCCCCCAACCCTGTACTTTTTGGCGGTTGGGGGATCACGTAAAATATATGTTGGGGTAGTCCACCTGTTACGACACCCGAGGCAAGTGTGTGGCCAATTCCAGTCCCGGAGACACAACACAAATGAATTAACCAATAATTATTTTAAAAATAAACACAATTATGTTTATTTATAACAAGAACTATAGTGCAGCAAATAAAACTGGTTAACTATTAATTAATTCCTAACTCCTCACTTTAATTTGTCCTCCACCCTCTGTACAGACACACACAAGACAGTCAAACACAGAGCAATGGAAAAGGGTAAACAGCATAAGAAAAAGATTCTTTGTTTCAGATAGTTTTTAGCACACTTCCTTCACAGTAAGCTTGCAGATTAAATTCTTTGGTTTTCAGCTTGTGATGGTCTTCTCTGCAGTTTATAAATGCAGTACTCACAACTTTCCTGGATAGAACGTTATTACTATTTGATCCTTGATTTCAGTTCATGGTTTGTACTCAAGCCTCTGTAGTTTCAGGAATATATTCCCACAAGCTTTATGGAGAGAGAGATAGCACTCACATCATCATTTCTGGAAAGAGTTAGTTGGATCTTTACCTTTGTGCTGCCAGAATCGAAACTGAAATGTTCAGGTCACTGAATAGCATTTCACTGGGATAGGATCCAATCACTACCTGTTACCAGGCAAAGTACAGTCTGCTGGGGCAATTCGTTGGCCTCCAGCCAATCAATCAAACCGAGTCCCAACGCATCTCTCACACTGATGCCAGAAAATCTATGGTCTCCTGTTCAAACCAGCACAGACTAGCAAAGTTATCTCTCTTGCTTCTGGGTTCTTCTGCTTGAATAAAAGACAAAGGCTACTTGTCTTAAAGAGACATGTCCATTAATCATCAATGGATCAAAATAAGAACAGCAAATTGAACGAAAAGGGAAATAAGGGGAATAAACAGGAAGGATCCTTACACACCGTTGTCCCATCCACCCCTGATCTATTTGCATATTTGAATGATTTGGTGCTCTTCCTCATATCAACATATTAACACTTATATAAGCCAATACCAACATTCTGGTTGTAAGATTAGGGCCAAAGCTGGGTATGGTTTGATGAATGGCTCACCTGAGTGGTATTACAATCATCTGCAATAATATTACTGCATTGAACCTATCAGCCATCTCAGAAACCATTAAACCAGAGTGGAAGCAAGTCATTCGCAATCTTGAGGAACTGCTTAAGACTGCTGGTCTACATAAAAATCAATAGCAGCAGACTTCAAGAACATTCTATGCTGTGTGTGTGTAAATATATATAAGACTACTGACTCTCCTGTGGAGTTGCAAATAATAAATCAGAGTTTACGGCTTCTCTTTGCTGTTATCTATAGCCTGTTGCTTATTTGCCTTTCTCCTCTTCTGCTTCAGTTTATTTCTTTCTCTTGCCTTCTGAGTCTCTTTCTCACATTCCAATCCGTTCTGCTTCTCTCTCTTCTCCGAGGTATGATCAGATGGGGAAGAGCTCCACTGAAGAATTTGGGAAACATTTCTCAGTTGTCGATTGCGAGACATAGGACAGATTCAGCTTTGTGCACAGAGTCCTGGCTAAGGAGGGGAATCTCACCAAGGCTTTGGGTTTGCTTTGGGTGTCAGGCCCCAGTGCAACTTTCGGGTCATGGATAGTGGGTGGCAATGTTTAGGAGAGATCCAGTTAAGACTCCAGGTTGGACTTCAGGCCATGAGGGATGGGTTAACCAGGAGGTATTGTGTTGAGATGGGAAGTGCAGCCACCAAGGGTGTTAGCCACTAAATGTTCGGATCATAAAAGACAATCAGATGGGTAGTAGCCTGGCAGGTCACAGAGCAGAAGGATGTGTGTCAGGATAATGACTGCAGAATGAACCTTGGATCACTGGTGGCAAAGATCCAGGTCATAGGTAGCAGCAGAAAGGACCGTGAAGGGGGCGTCAATGGGCAGAAAACCTAGGGAGTGCAGGGTCATCTCAGAAATAACCTGAGAGAGTAACTTTGAGGTGAAACTGTGGAGTGATTTGAAAACAAGATCACAGAGCTGGAAGTCAAAGAGTTGGAAGTTAATGAGCTGGAGAACAAGCAACTTTGTGGAACTTTGCAAGAAAATGGCTGATGGATGTTCAGGATTTTGGGAAAGCGACTATTCAATTTGCAAAATTTGAGATGAACAAACCTGCTTTGTTTAGGAAACCAAAGTTATACCCAACAAACCAGTAAAACCTATAATTGAATGCAGAATTTGCAAAGTATTACACTGTGCAAAATACTCACAGCTCTACTGATTATAATTCAGTGCAATCGTGATACTGTACACGATACATTGGGGGTGGGCAGGGAACAGTCAACATAAAGAAGGCATTGATTCAGTGCCTTTGCTAATTCCATTGATTTTTGACATACCAAAGGAAACAAGTGTTTATCTAATCTAATACAATTTATTCAGTTCCCACTCACTTCACAAAGCACTCATGACTAGGTCATATTTTCCCTCCTGTACAGTCATCTGAACATTAGAACATTTTCTAATATATTCTTTCAATTGAGATTCTGTTTTGTGAAAAGTAGAACAGGCATCTGTTTGTGTGAAGTATGTTGTTTAATTCTCTCCTTACTTTACAAGGGTTGCCAACCCTTCAGGATTGGCTCGGAGTCTCCAGGAATGGACAGACATTGCAATATGCAGCCCCAAAGAAAAGTCTTCCGAACATTTAAAACGTTAGCTTTTTTTGTCTATTTCCGTGAACATTTCTCTTTTCAGCTATAAAAATATTGAAAATAGGGAAGAAAAAGATCTTTGGCTGACAGTCAAGTATCATCCAATTGGGTAATGAGTCTTTTTTTTTCTAATTGGCGGAGGAAGGCAGTGTGTCACAAGGATGGATGTGTTCGTTGACTCATGGCTGGAGCGTGGGGGCTAGTCATGTGATGAAACATCCAGCAATACATTTAATCACAGTTGGCAACCAAAAGGTTACCTAGTACACCTCCTACAACATTTATGAATGTACAAACATATAAACATACAAATTAGAGGCTGAAGTAGACCATTTAGCCCCTTGCCCCTGCTCCAACATTCAATATGATCATAGCTGATCTGAATTAATTTACAGCCGATCAGTGATAGTTCAGTGAGTCAGTGTGAAGTTCAATGTAACTACAAATATTTATATAGCAGTTGTAACATTAGAAAACAAGGAAATTCACACAAGTGTATGAAAAACAGGCCAAGTATATTTGTTTTATCTGACTCAACTTTTAAACACATTTATCTCCTATATTCAAGTGTACAGTAGCATCATTAGTTACGTTACTGCAGAGGCATAAGTTCAAATACCAACATGGCAGTTGGGGAATTCATATTCAATTAATGAAATAAAAATATAGAATAAAAAGCTAATGTGCGAGATTTTCCAGTCATTCAGGCCAGTGGGGTCTTCGGGTCCCGCTAACAGCGTGCACCCGCCATGGGTTCCCTGGCACCGAGGGGTTCATTCATTGGGAATCACCATTGACAACAACCTGAAGATCCTGGACCTGGCCAATGGTGGGTCCTGTCCCATTGCTGCAAAGCATGTGGAGGGTTGCTCAGTAAATCCCGCCCTTCACGTCTGGAAAGTTAATCATGAATCCACTGAATTCTTATAAAAATCCATACTGTTCACTGCTATCATTGAGGAAAGGACATCTGCTATCCCTACATGACTTCAGGCCCACAAAAATATGGTTGACATTTTACTTTCCTCTGAATGGTCTCACAAGTGGTATTCAAGGCACTGCACATAACCACCTTCTCCAGCGTAATTAGAAATGGGCAATAAATGTTGGTCTTACAATTGATGCCCATGCCCTGAGAACAAATAAGGTATTATTCAATTATTGGAATCACTACTATGAAGTCAGAAGAGTAACAACACAAAAATAGGAGTTATAAATAAATAATAAATGGTTAAAATGGAAGGCGGCTCATGTGTGTTGCATTGAGGTTCAACATATCTTTATCTAACAGAAACCTACTCACAAATCTTGTAGGTACAATTAATTGTACAAGAAAAATATAGTTGAAGTGGTTTAATAGGATCTATTTAATTGCATTTTGTTGAAGTATTGCAGTTGCAGGGTTAACTCAGTTGGCTACACAGTTAACACGTGAATCATATTAACGGCAGCAGCAAGCAGTTCAAATCTCCCAATTTGGCTGAGGTAGTCTCTGGGCATACCTCCTCACCCTACTTCTAATAGAAATCACAGCCGATAGAGATGTGCTTTGGTGAAAAAACATCAAAGGCCTGCCTTTAGGCAGAGAACTGAAGAAGAAAATTATTCATGACTGACTTATTATTGAGGCACAAACACTTAATAGCTCAGTGCTGGGGCCTCGTTACCATTCAGAAGATTTCTTCAAAAAAAACGTTTTACCATTATATTGTGCTTGAGCACACTCTGAAACACCTCAAAATACTTTGCATACAATTAATTATTTTGAAATACAGTTACCATTGTACAGACAATTGCAGCAACCATGCTGTGAGAAAAGCAGCATTCAATAGTTTTGCAGGCTGGGATTCTCCATTTAGCAGACTAAGACCCAAATTCTCCTATTGTACCTTTACTCTTAAAGGCACAAAATCCAAAATTTTTACCTCGAAAGGCACAACAATGTCTGAACTTCAACAAAAAGTTACAAATAACTTTCGCAGCACCACGGAACTAGCAATTTGCAGCATAAGAAGTGAAGAGCAAATTAATAAATCCAAAACTGATGAAGCTGATTTGTTAATAAGAAATGAAGAGCTCAATAACAAATCCGAAGCCAAGGAAGATGATTTGTTAATTAAAAGTGAAATGCTCAAAAACAAATCCAAAATCACAGAAGATGATTTGTTTATCAAAGAATACTGCTCAGACATGGCTGAGTTCTTCGGATATGATCATAATAGCATCAGCAACATGGTTGAAAAGCTTGACACGACTCTACTCATGGTAGATGAATCCAATACCATGATGCAATGGCAGATCGTTGGTACATTGGATGACAGCAACCTGTCAAATAGCCAAGGTGAAAACAATGCCACTCAGATAGTACTGACCGACTCCGTTGAGAGAGCACAGATCAACTCCACAGAGAGAACACTGCATGACTCCACTCAGAGAGCGATGAAAGACGCCACAGAGAGATCGACGCAAGCCTCCACAGAGAGCTCGTTGACAGACTCCAGAATGGAAGCAATTAAAGACTCCAGAGCACCAACCATGCATGATGAAGACTATGAAGGTCCATCCACCTTATTTGAGCAAAGAGAAGCAGACTATGAAAGTCCACCCAGCTCATTTGAACAACAGGAAGACGATGAATGTCCAACCACTGTATGTACGAATAGTGACACAGTGATCACAACCAGCATACACGATGTGCAAGGTCACAGCGAGACTGACAGATCTCAGCTCATCTGTACAGAAGCGCTCAACGATCACAGTGAAACTACTCTTGAGTCCAGAGACCGCATCAATTAAAACCTCATCCAGTCTGATTCAGCTTCCGGCGGTGGAAGAGAGCGGTCGCAGGTGGAGGAGCTCCTGGGGGGGAACAAAGTTGCGTCCCGCTCCTCGCCGAGGCAAATTCATCCGTTTGGGTCCCCCGCAACAAGAGAGTGGGGACGAAGAAGAACCCGGACTCCAAAGCTCATTAAAGTGGAAGAATTGGGCGCTCGGGAGTGGAGCAATCCACCTGCCCCCCTCCCCCCCCCCCAAGCACGGCAGGAGAACGCAGGGTAGGGTGAGCGGCTGCCCTGACCAAAGCGGGGACCGAGCCAGCAGCAAAGACCCCCCAGCGGTGACCACCACGAGGCAGGCGGAGGAACAAAGAGGGACTTCCGCCTGACCAGAAGCCTCTCTCACGACCCTGGGTGAGTGAGGGGGGGAAAAAAAGAACTTCCCCTTTCTCAAAAAAAACTTTGAAAAGAAAACTTTTAAAGAGAAAGAATTTTTTCACTTTAAAAAAAAAATTCTTGAAATTAGTTTTATAAAAGAATGTGTTAAGGGAGAGAAGGGAGGGGGAAAGAAAAAGGGAGTAAAAAAAAGAAAGGAAAAAAAAATGGGGAAGGGAAAGAAATGCCAGAAGGGAGCCAAAGCAGAGGGTGAAAGGGCACCAAAAGCAGACGGGGCAATGGGCCGGCCCGTTCAGACGAGCTAATCGGCGCACGATGCGGCGGAACAGAAGGTTCGGCACAACAAAAAGATCTAGACAGACAGGAGCATTTCCCCCTGGGCCAGAGGGGAACTGGAAGGCAGCCTTTGTTGAGACACTGGGGAACATCAGCAGGAAAACAAGGCAGAGGCCAGAGCGGACATAGAGGCCGCAGTGCAGGCAGCAACGGCCAAGGCCCTGGCGGAGGTGCAGCTCGCCCTGGGCAGAGTAGAGGAGAAACTGGAAGCCCAAGAGGAGAAACTGGAAGCCCAAGAGGCGACCATTAAGGAGCTGGAAAAAGCCGTGACTGACATGAGCGACCGGATCACAACACTGGAGAAGGAGGTGCCGAGACTGGTCACAATGCAAGGGAGCCTGAAGGGCAGAGTGGACGATCAGGAAAACCACTCAAGAAGACAAAATGTCAGGTTAGTGGGCCTGCCACGGCATACGTGGCCGCGATTCTGGGCAACATAGTGGGGAGGAATATTTTCCCCAACCCACCAGAAATGGACAGAGCACACCGGTCGCACCCGAGGGCAGTTATAGCTAAACTGCACCGGTACCAAGACAGGGAAACAATCCTGCGCTGGGCCAGGCAAAACAGAACCTGCAAATGGGAAGGACACTTCATTAGAGTTTACGAGGACACTGGGGCAGACCTGTCCAGGAGACGGACCGAATTCAATAGAGCGAAAGCTGCTCTTCACAAGAATGACGGTGTTTTGGAATGCTGTACCCAGCAAAACTCTGGGTCACATACCAAGAAAGTGAGTATTTCTTCACAGCCCCCGCCGAAGCAAATAAGTTTGTCGACGGACATGGGCTGGAAAACCAACAGCTAGGGTAGAAATAAGGGGCTCCTGGAAAGGGGCAACGGCACGCCGAGGGGGGGGGGGGGGCAAGGCAACGCCAGGCTCCACCCACCCCACCCCCGCCACGGTGAGCGCACCCTGAACAAAAAGCAAAACACTACCCAAGGGAACGCTTCAGATGGGAGACAAGGCCGCAGCACGAGGGAATGAGAAGAACGGAGAAGGGAGAGCACGAGGGAACGAGAAGAACGGAGAAGGGAGAGCAAGCGAGAGGAGTGCAGGGTAGGATGGGGGAAGAGCGGGCAGAAAACCTCAGAGGCCGGCAAGGGAGGAGCGAGACAGTAACTCCCGAGAGGGGGGGGGGGGGGGGCGGGGCACCGCACCAGCAGGAAAGCTAGCACCAGGGACATGCAACAAAACAGGGCCGCAGCACGCCCCCAACAGGGGGGGAAGGCGCCAGGCGGGGTCGCGGGGACCACGCAACAGAGGCAGGAGAGCAAACGGAGATGGGAACAGGGGAAAGAGGGACAAAGGGAGGGGTATACGGGAAAAGGGGGGGAACCGGGGGGGAGGGGGCGACAGGGACAGGGAAGGAGGGACAAACAAGGCTAGAAAGGGAATAGCAATAGGGCTACAAAGTGCCACAACCAAGGGCTCGGAACAAGGAATCGCTGCAAGCACCCACCCAGTACGGTCTTTGGGCGTAGGGAGACCCCAGAGTGCAGGGGAATACCCGCGTGGTGGATGCACAGTGGGCGACCTGGACAAAGGGAAACCCCGGAGCACAGGGGCCCGACCGCATGGAGAGAGCAGTGACAGCGGCCATCATGGATGGCGTCCTAACAAAAGGGAATTCCCGGAGGTCAGGGACGCGTCCACCAGGTAACTATGGTTAATCCCACAGGAGCGAGGGGACAGAAGCCCCCCACCAGGATCATCACCTGGAACGTAAGGGGACTCAAAGGCCCAGTGAAACCAGAGTCCTCACCCACCTAAGAAATATGAAGGCCGACATAATCTTCCTCCAAGAGACACACCTGAGAGAGCAGGACCGACTGCGGGTAAGAAAGGGCTGGGTGGGACAAACCTACCATTCCTGCCATGGGACGAGGGCCAGGAGGGTGGCAATACTGATCAACAAGAGGACGATGCAGCCACCAGAGAAATTGCACAAATCAGGGGTACCAGAGGCACGTTAGAAACAGAACCAGAAAAGATCAACAAAACCTTCAAGGCCTTCTACCAAGAGCTGTACACCTCAGAGCCCCCAATGGGGGAGTCCGGGATGAAATGGTTTCTTGATGGACTGGACATACCAGTCGTGGGGGAGGGCAGAAAACGGGGCCTGGATGCATCACTAGCACTGGGAGAGATCATGGACAGCATTAGCTCCATGCAGACGGGGAAGGCGCCGGGACCAGGCGGGTTCCCGGCGGACTTCTACAAAAGATTTGCGACAGCGCTGGCCCCGCACCCGCAGGAGATGTTCACAGACTTGCTAGCTAGGGGCACACTGTAACCCACGCTAGCATAGGCCTCAAACTCGCTGATACCTAAGAAAGATAAAGACCGACCCAACAGAACGTGGGTCATACAGACCCATCTCACTGCTGAACGCAGATGCCAAAATACTGGCCAAAACTCTAGCCAAAAAGCTAGAAGACTGCGTACCAGATGGGCTTTGTCAAAGGTAGACAGCTTATCTTGAACATCAGGCGCCTGCTGAACGTGATAATGACCCCATCCGGGGAGAGAATACCAGAGGTGATCATCTCCCTAGGCGCAGAAAAGGCCTTCGACAGAGTCGAATGGAAATACCTCATAGAGGTACTGGAGCGGTTCGGGCTTGGAACAGGGTTCACCTACTGAGTAAAACTCCTATACAACGCTCCCATGGCGAGCGTACGAACCAACAACACCAACTCCCAATACAGTAGTCCCCCGTTATACCGCGCTCCGCAATACCGCGGTTCGCGATATACCGCGGGGGGGCTTATGGACCCCAACTGTCAGTTGTGTCAATTTCAGCGGCCGGCTCACTTTGATCCGGAGAGGGAAGCTGCTCTCACTGAAGCAATCAGCCGGCCGCTGAAATTGACACTGCCCACTGCTCTCTCCCTCCAATCCAACTTTTAAGTTTTAATGTTTCTGATTGGAGGGAGAGAGCAGCGGGCAGTGTCAATTTCAGCGGCCGGCTGATTGCTTCAGTGAGAGAGCAGCTTCCCTCTCTGGATCAAAGTGAGCCGTCCGCTGAAATTGACACTGCCGGCTGCTCTCACCCTCCAATCAGAAACATTAAAACTTAAAAGTTGGATTGGAGGGAGAGAGCAGCGGGCAGTGTCAATTTCAGCGGCCGGCTGATTGTTTCAGTGAGAGAGCAGCTTCCCTCTCCGGATCAAAGTGAGCCGGCCGCTGAAATTGACACTGTTTTAATTGGCTCCACGATGGGGGTTTTAAATTTATTTAAAAATCTATGCTAGCGCTTCCCATTGTGAGTCTACGGGGGTCTGACCTCTCCCCCCGCCCCCCGTAGACTCACAATGGGAAGCGCTAGCATAGATTTTTAAATAAATTTAAAACCCCCATCATGGATATCCGCGGCTCGGATACAACGCGGGTGGCTGTCTTGGACCCCAACACCCGCGTTATAAAGGGGGACTACTGTACTTCCAGCTGCATTGGGGCACCAGACAAGGATGCCCACTGTCCCCACCTCTGTTCGCTCTAGCGATCGAGGCATTGGCAATTGCGCTCAGAGCAGCAAAAAGCTTGGATGGGGATCTGAAGGGGCGGCAGAAAGCACAGAGTCTCACTCTATGCAGATGACCTGCTCTACTTTTCGGACCCACAAAGCAGCATGGATGGAATCATCGTGCTCCTGAAAGAGTTTGGCGCCTTCTCGGGCTACAAACTCAACATGAGCAAAAGCGAGATCTTCCTGGACACCCACAAGTAGTGAGGGCAGCACTAACGGGACTGCCGTTTAAACAAGCCCGACACAAATACCGCTACCTGGGGATCCAAATAGCCCATGACTAGAAAAGGATCCACAAATGGAATCTCACCAATCTGACAGAGGAAGTACAAAAGGACCTGCAAAGATGGAACACACTCCCACTCTCCCTTGCGGGGAGAGTCCAGACGATTAAAACGAACGGAACGTACTGCCCAGGCACCTCTTCCTACTTAGATCCATTCCAATCTACAACCCTAAGGCCTTTTTCAAAGCACTAGCCAAACTAATCATGGCGTTCGTTTGCGGGGGTGTGGGGGAAAGAATGCTAGGATCCCAAAGAAGGTCCGACAAAAAACAAAATCCAGGGGTGGGGCTAGCCCTCCCAAACCTACAATTCTACCACTGGGCGGTGACAGCCGAGCGAATAAGGGGATGGATCCAGGAGCCAGAAGCCGAGTGGGTGCGTGCGGAGGAGGCCTCCTGCAGGGGGACCTCCCTCCGGGCCCTTGCCACAGCGGCACTCCCATCCCCACCCAAAAAACACTCCAGCAGCCCAGTGGTGACAGCCACCCTCCAATCCTGGAACCAACTACGGCAGCAATTTGGCCTGTCCAAAATGTCAGACAAAGCTCCCACCTGCAACAACCATATGTTCACACCAGCGCTGACTGACGCCACCTTCAAAAAGTGGGGACAGGACGGAGGGACACTGACAGTCAGGGACCTATACACGGACAGCAGGATCGCAACACTGGATGAACTGAGAGAGAAATTCCAGCTAGCCAGGGGGAATGAACTAAGGTACCTGCAACTCAAAAAATTCCTATGAAAGGAGACAAGGACGTACTCATAATCGCCATGCAGACATTACTGGAAGAGTTACTGGACGCAAGCATACTAGATAAAGGAAACTGTAGCGACATGTATGACCGACTGGTAGAAAGGGCCGACACCGTACTGGACGCAACAAGAATGAAATGGGAGGAGGACCTGGGGATTGAAATAGGGTAGGGACTCTGGAGCAAGGCACTGCATAGGGTCAACTCCACCTCCACATGCGCAAGGCTCAATCTGACGCAACTAAAAGTGGTACATAGAGCCCACTTAACAGGAACCCGTATGAGTAGGTTCTTCCCCGGAGGAGGAGGATAGATGTGAAGGGTGCCAAGGAGGCCCGGCCAACCACGCCCACATGGGTCTTGCCCCAGATTTGCGGGGTACTGAACAGCCTTCTTCGAGGCAATGTCCAAAGTGGTGGGGGTGAGGGTGGAGCCATGCCCGAAAGTGGTGGTCATCGGGGTATCAGACCAGCCAGATCTATTCCTGGGAGGAGGGTGGACGCCCTTGCCTTTGCGTCCCTGATCGCCCGCCTAGAATCCTGTTCGGCTGGCAGTCAGCAGCACCACCCAAAGCTGCAGACTGGCTGCTCGACCTCTCAGAATCTCTCCAAATGGAGAAAATCAAATTCGCCATCCGAGGGTCAGACGACGGATTCCACAGAACGTGGGAGCCATTCGCCCAATTGTTCCGGGACCTGTTTGTGGCCAACAAACAAGCATAAGAATAGCCAGGTAGCCAAGAATCAGAAGAAATTAGCCAAGCAATAGAGGGAGAGATAGACCGGGAGAGGGGGGAGGGGGCAGAAGGGTAGGGAGGGGGAGGGGAAAGAGTGAAGAGACAGGGAACAATAGAGGAGAACCAGGAAGGTGGGGGGGAGGCAGGGAAATGATAGCAGGAAGAAGGGCACGGGAAACAATAAGAAACTTGGGGTGCGATTCTCCGCCCCCCACGACGGGTCGGAGAATAGCGGGAGGGCCTTCCCGACATTTTTCCCGACCTCCCGCTATTCACCCCCCCCCCTCCCACGGCCGCCTCACGACACGAATCGCTGCTCGCCATTTTTTACGGCGAGCAGCGATTCTCCCCTAGCCGATGGGCAGATTTCCCAGGCATTTACGGCCGTTTTCACGAACTCCAACACACCTGCTCTCACAGTTTGTGAAAACGGCCGCAAAGTGCCGTTCTGGAGAATCATGCCACCGATTGGCACGGCCGCACCACGGTCCGAACCCCGCGCACTCTTTGTTCCTCCGCCGCCCCGCTGGATCAGTCCGCGGGGCGGCTGAGGGGCAAAACGGCCCGCGCATGCGCGGGTTTCACGCATATGCGTGATGATGTCATTTGCGCATGCACGGATCGGAGCCGTCCAATCTGCGCATGCGCGGCTGACGTCATCATTTGCGTCAGCCGCCGTTAACCTTGGTGCGCGGGCTTAGCGAAGTTCGCTAAGCCTGCGATGCAGAGGTTCACGGGGCCCCGCTGCTAGCCCCGACCGGGGAGCAGAATCGGGTCCCGGGAGGGGGCGCGGAGGCTGCCGTGAAACACGGCCAGTTTCACGGCAGCCTTCACGACTCTCCGCATTTGCGGAGAATCGCGCCCATGGCATCTACAGGCAGCGAAACCCATCCGTGAGAAGCAAGTGACAACACCAACACCAGACCCATTTGAGTATTGCCCTATGTAATTGTTTCTTCGGCACCCAAATGTATATCTACCTCCCTCCCCCACCCACCACAAACAAATGCCTACTTATATGTTGTAAATAATATTGCCAATTGTACAGAGTTGCTGCTGTTGAGCTGGTGCATAATACCTTACCAGTTACTTTATTTTATTTTTTATTTATTTTTTATTATTACTTTTTTTTGGGTCTGTTTATGTGTGCCCTTCTCTTCTATATATTATATATATATATATATATATATATCTTATTCTGTGTACATAACAGTAAATATACTTTGTTCAAAAACCCAATAATAAAATGTTGATAAAAAAAAAACCTCATCCACTCTTGACAACCTACAAAAAGTGAAATCCTGACGACGTTGACTCCAGAAGAGGAGCACCACGAGATCAACGATGAAGCAAATCAAGCAGAAATGACTCCAGAAAACTACAAGAACAACAACAAAAACTACAAGAACAACAAAAACAACAAGAAGCACAACACAGACAACAGAAACCACAAGCATGACAAAAACAACAAGAACATCATCAGGAAGCATAACAGAGAGAACAACTGAAACAACAAGCACTACAAAAACAACAACAAGAACAACAACAAAAATAACAGACAGAAACAACAAAAACAACAACAGTGAAACAACGAACTGTACAACATGGTACAACTCTGCACATGAAGGACAATGTAACAGCACAGTCCAAGAGTACAAACATAACATGGCATGACAACGAATCACACAAATTCATATCTGCTCCACAACAAACAAGCAACCAGTTTTCAAGGCAGATGCCATACAGAATCAATACCACAAGCACAGGAAAAAGTCCAGGTCAGACAACAAAAATCACATCCAGAATCGATACTACAAGCACAGGAAAAATTCCAGGTCAGACAACAAAAAATGACATCCAGAATCGATACTGCAAGCACAGGAAAAAGTCCAGGTCAACAAAAGTGATTTGACCATTCGGGCACCTCATGATGACTTGTTGGTTATTTAAACACAAGAACACTGACAACGTTCACAAAGAAATTACAATATCAACATCACCACCGCAACAACAGAAGAAGGCAGAAACTCAACCGAATAAATGTATAAAGTTTGGACTCATAACATTTTTTATAATGATTGGACTCATAAATATTAATTGGCTTTGTATAATTCTCAATATCATCACAACTTGTACATATCATCATTTATCTACCTGTTTTGTACAATTTTCCTTAACACCGTACAGAAAATATGTAAAAAGAAAAAAGGGGGGTTCTGGGGCGGAATTCTCCGGCCCCGGTAGTGATCTGGGGCGGAATTCTCCGACCCCCCGCAGGGTCGGCGAATCGCCCGGGGCCGGCCTAAATCCTGCCCCCGCTGTGGCCGGACTTCTCCACCACCCGGGAATCAGTGGGGGCGGGAATTGTGCCGTGCCGGTCGGCAGGCCCCCCGCGGCGATTCTCTGGCCCGCGATGGGCCGAAGTCCCGCTGCTGTCAGGTCTCTCCCGCCGACGTGGTTTAAACCACCTCTGGTGCCGGCAGGAGCAGGCGGCGCGAGCGGGCCGCAGGGGTCCTGGGGGGGTGCGGGGCGATCGGACTTTGGGGGGGTGCCCCCATGGTGGCCTGGCCCGCCGATCGGCGGGCGAGCCTGTGTCGTGGGGGCACTCTTTTTCTTCCGCCGCCGCCACGGCCTCCACCATGGTGGAGGCGGAAGAGACCCCCTCCACCGCGCATGCACCGGGGTGACGTCAGTGGGGCTGCTCTTCTGATGACTGCGCTGAGGAGTGACAGCACCTGGTGTGCCACTGATTGGGTTTGACCACACCCATCTCGCTAATGGACCAGCTGGGGTCTGAGGGTTTCTAGAGGGGTGATGTGGGTGGGCTCCCAGATGACCAGAGGCTCTCTTAACCTTGAGAGGACAGAGTGAGCAGGCAGCAGAATGAACAGCCATGTAAGTAGCACCAAAGAGATGCATTTGAAACACATGCTGCAGCAATGGCGGTCTGAGCCTAAGAGAGGCGCAGCATGTCAGAGGGATGGAGCATGAAATGTCCAACCCACTAATGCTATTAAAATCAATGCAAATGATGGTTTTGCATGGGCTCACTGATACGGGGCGCAAACCTCAATATCGCCGGCAGCGAGGGGCCAGAGCATGATGTTGAAATCCGTGCCGGGCACAATCCCACTTTTTTCAATTCCGCGTGACTCTCTGCCCGATCGTGATTCTCACTTCTGGCATCGTAAAGCAGGGAATCCAGCCCGTAATTCCATTGCTGCTGAATTCTTGCTCATGCCTCTTGTTATTTCTTCTGTTTCCCAGAAGTACGAAAAAAAATCCACACTTTTAAACTCAAATGCTACAGCTACAGCTTCATCAAACGTATTTCTCAGATCATACCAGTTACATTCGCGCCACACCAATGACAGGCAATGGCCATATCCTACAAGAGAGGATCGAACCATCACCCCTTGGCATTCAATGACATTACCATTGCTGAATTCCAAACAATCAACATCTTGGGCGTTACCATTGATCAGAAACTGAACTGGTATAGCCATATTAATACTGTGGCTACCAGAGCAAGTCAAAGGCTAGGAATCCTACGGTGAGTAACACACCTCCTAACCCCCAAAGCCTGCCCGCCATCGACAAGGCACAAATCAGGTGTGTAATGGAATACTCTCCACTTGCCTGGATGAGTGCAGCTCCAACAACACTCAAGAAGCTCAACACCATCCAGAACAAAGCAGCCCACTTGATTGCTCCCCTTCCACAAACATTCAAACTCTCCACCACCGTCGAACAGTGGCAGCCGTGAGCACATGATGCACTGCAGTAACTCACCAAGGTTCCTTAGACAGCACCTTCCAAACCCACGACAACTACCATTTAGAAGGACAAGAGCAGCAGCTACCTGGGAACCCCACCACCTGGAGGTTCCCCTCCAAGTCACTCACCACGCTGACTTGGAAATGTATCGCCGTTCCTTCACTGTTGCTGGGGCAAAACCCTGGAATTCCTTCCCTAACAGCACAGTGGGTGTAACTACACCTGAAGGACTGCAGCAGTTCAAGAAGACAACTCACCACCGCCTTCTGAAGGGAAACTAGGGATGGGCAATAAATGCTGATGTAACCAGTGATGACTACATCCCATAAATGAATGAAAAAAAAATTGGTCCCCTGACTGTAGTGCACTAGTGTGTGACAGATACATATGCATGAATATATAATTCCTCAATCATTTTGGAATAATATAACATTCCTTCCTTAAACTATAGCTATGATTTTCAAAATAACTGTTCCAATCGCTAACTTTTTAATTCTATCTTAACCAAATAAAATCAACAAACGACTTTTGGAATCAAATTAAACAGACACAGGAAAAATGGGAGGAAGAGCTCAGCACAGAGATATGGGGAGGAATCTGGATCAAAGAACTGCACAGGGCTAATTCCAACTCCTCATGCACAAGGCTGAGTCTAACGCAGCTAAAGGTAATGCACAGGATGCACTTGACACGTATGAGCGGGTTCTTCCCGGAGGTGGAGGGCAAATATGAACGGTGCCAGGGAGGCCCAGCCAACTACACCCACATCTTCTGGTCTTGTCCCAGACTTATTGGGTACATGGGTGCGGTCATGACAACAACGATATACGCCTGGTTAGCCGCAAATACGCCCCAACATAGGGCATTTTAATACCATGGGGCCACATGTAAATAATCAAACAGTATGATTGTGGTAACTGATTACTGGGGGCCCAATGTTAACAGGCCTCCTAGCTGTATATATTTCCTATATATTCACACCTGATTTCTCTGTTTTCCTTTTCATTGTTTTCTTTTTCTGTTTGTATATTTTTTATTATTTTGCCTTTTTGCAATTTTGTCACAATCAAGTGCACAAGCCATTAAAAATAGATATTTTTTAAATAATTAAACTAAATAACTAAATAATCTATGATACCTTGTTTTCTTTACTTGGTGGTAAAATATTGTGCTTCTTCTGATGAGTTGAAACAGCACACTGCAGTCGGTCTTCCACCTGGCAGTACTTCTCCTCAAGCTTTGCATTCCGATTCTGCAGCAGATGTTTATCTTTCGACCACGTGCCTGTCTTCCACCAGTTTTTCAGTTTCCTGCTGTGCCCACACTCTTTGGCGTTTAGCATTTCACATATCCTCTTTTAAATGCTCCGGCATTTCTTACACTATTTTTATTGGTCTCCAGTAAACCATTCTCCAACTGTGATGTATCATTAAGCTGCATCTGCAATTCACTCATTTGTTGTCTGAAATCAGCCCGTCATCCTTTTCAAGATCTTTTATTTGAAGCATGTGTTGTTGAGGTTTTGACCTGGATCTCCCTCTTGGATGCCTCCTCTGCTAACTGTACAGCAATCAGATTCTCTCCCATATTCTTTTTTTCAGCATGCCAAATTGTGCTCAGCTTTCAGTAATAGAATCATAGAAACCCTACATGAAGGAGGCCATTCAACCCATCAGGTCTGCAGCCGACCCTTCGAAAGACCATCCTAACCAGGCTAATCCTTGCCCCTATTCCTGCAACACCAGGCTAAGGGGCAATTTAGCCTGGCCAATCCACCTAACCCTCACATCTTTGGACGGTGGGAGCACCAGAAGGAAACCCACGCAGACACAGGGAGAATGTGCCCACCTCCCCACAGGCAGTCACCTGAGGTCGAAATCAAAGCCGGGTCCCTGGCATTGTGATGTGGCAGTGCTATCCACTAAGTGGTAACCAAGGACAGCGCAGTGGCACAGGGGTGGCACAGTTGTTAGCACTGCTGCCTCACTGCACCAGGGACCTGGGTTTGATTCCGACCTTGGGTAAACTGTCTGTTTAGAGTTTGCACATTCTCCCCATGTCTGCGTGAGTTTCCTCCGGGTGCTCTGGTTTCCTCCCATTGCCCAAAGATGCACAGGTTACGTGGATTGGCCTTGCTAAATTACCCCTTAGATTGTGGTTTTGAAGTGTTGGTGCAGACTCGATGGACCGAATAACCTCTTTCTGCACTGTAGGAGTTCTATGATTCTATGACACCTTGCCATCTTTCCATATCTGGAAATTTCTTCTCTAGTTCTAACTTTTCATCTTGGAGCGCTGTAAGTTTGAGGAACTTTCCATTCCTTAAAGTTTTTATATATCTTTCAAAATTGACTTTGAGAATTTCAGTATCTGACTGGAACCCATTCATTTGGTTTTACAAGTTCGATGGGATTTTCCGTTTCTGAGACGAAGTGTTTGACATCAAAGCAGAATTTGGGGACTTTCACGACAGCAAAACTGGTGTCACACCAGGACTAATTCCAGTACTGTTAAGAGGCTAGCACTGATGCCACGTGGAACACAATCAATTCCAATGGAAAACAGAGCGGGATTCGCTGGGTCCGTGATTGACACTCGGGAGGCTGACAAGCTGCAGCTGCAAATACACATTAAGCTCCCCACACACACCATCCCAGCTAACAAATGGCACTGATTGTGCTGGAGCGCACCTAAACAGTTGATGGGTGGGCTGGAGCCAAAGGGCACCAGGGGGGTGGCCCGGGGGGGACACCTATACGACCGTGGCCCTAAGTTCACAGTGGGCTGTTAGCGGCGTGCGCAGCTGCATGGCTGCCTTGCCGGCTGGGCAGTGGTGTCCCGTGCCTGTCCAGCCTAACCCCACAGCCTCCTGGCCAACCCCACTATGCCCCCAGACCCTGGCAGAAGCACCCCAGCCAGTGGCACAACTGTCAGAAAACTGTGACGATGTTGGGCACTTTCTGTACCCCCTCTCTCTCTCTCAGCAGCCGCCACACCGGTTTCACGATTTTCAAAACCACAAGTGAACCACGCCGTCGGAAACTTGGCCCATCGGAGCAGGAGAATCGCAGAGGCCCCAGAGAATACCGGGTCAGGCCCGCTAATGATATGCAAACGGTGTCCACTGTACGTGCATTCCAGTATGCATTGATGCCACTGTCGAGGTGACAGAACCGCGATTTTGTGTCAAATCGGCGGCAACTGCGATATTGGCATCGGCAAACAGAGAATCACGCCCGTTATTTTTCTCAATGATGGAATGTACCCAATCTGTAGGTTCTGTGTCTCAGGCAAACATTTTCTATACTTCCATCTCTGGGAAAGCTCCTTCAAGGTTTCCTTTTAACTCTCTTGATACTTTACATGTGGGAATGAATAATTTGTTTCTTCTCTGGAACAATAATGATGTTACATTCAATGGGCTGGATTCTCCGCTGCCCTATGCCGAAATCACGGCCCGGCATAGAATCTAATTTCACGCCCTAATCGGGCCGGGAGCCGATTCGGCGATTCTCAGGGACGCGAACATCCTCCGCTCCCGACCGGCCGAGTTCCCAACAGCTTGGAGCCAAGCACCTATTGCCAGTCGGGATGCTGATGGGGCGGCTGCGGACTCAGTCCGTGGCCGTCCTGGCCGGAGGCGGGCAGATCGGAGATCGGGGAGGGGTGGGCAGCCCTTATAGGCGGCCGGGGATCAAATCTGCATGGTTTCAGGCTCGGCTGCACGGCTGATCAGGGGGGGGGGGGGGGGGGGGGGGGGGGGGGGGGGGGGGGGGGGAGGTGTTGGGGGGTCTTTTTTCTGCTGGAAGCCGTGTACGTGGACGAACTCTGAACCGGAAGTGTGGGGCCCATATCCACAGCTAAAGCTGCAAGAATCACTCTGGGTCCCCACTAGCCCCCTGCAGGGCATTGAATTAGTTCAACTTTTTGATAGGAATTTCAGGAGTAAAGCTCCACCGTTTTTACGCCAGCGTGGGGACTTTTGGGAGAAACCAGCCCAAAATCTTCAAAGCATCCAACCATCTGATCAAAACACTCCACATAAATCTGGACCAGATGTTTCTTGCTTTCGGTTGGAGGAGCTGTCCGATAGGCATACTCCCTTCCACCTTCACTGAGATGAGCTGCGTCTGTTAGCAGCTGCTCAACACCAGGGAAGCAGGACCACGTGTTTCAGTGATGTAGAGTGTACAGTTAACATCTTTTCTATTATTTGTCCTTTAGATTTGATATGTTCCTAGCTGTCGTACCTCAGTTGCCAAGATGTTACTAATATGACAATTTTCGGTGTTAGAGTTTCCTTCCATAGGTCACCATTTCTTTCAGATTTTCAGGAATGATTTGTGGGTATAGTAGGAGATGGATGATGTTGTTCTGTGCTCCAGCATCGAGCTTCAGCTTCTGATGTTTGCTGTGGGATAATTTCACACCTTCTTTCTGATTGTGATTGTGAATTTCTTCTCTCTGGAAACTGTTTCATCCAGGCATTTCATTTCTTCATAAAATGCATCCACGGGTGGGTGTCGCTGGCTAGACCAGTATTGTTGCCTATTCCTGGTTGATCTTGAGGAGATGGTGGTGAGCTATCTTTTTGAACTGGTGCACTGTAGGTACACCCACAGTTCTGTTAGAGTAGGAATTCCAGAATTTTGACCCAGCAACATTGAAGGATCGGTGATATATTTCCAAGTCAGGATGGTGAGTGACTTGGAAAGGAACCTCCAGATGGTGGTGTTACCAGGTATCTCCTGCTCTTGTCCTCCTAGATGGTCATGGGTTTGGAAGATGCTGCCAAAGGAACCTTGGTGAGTTCCTGCAGAGCATCTTGTAGATGGTACACATGGCTACCACTGTATGTTAATGGTGGAGGATGTGGTCCGGTTGCGGCTATGCGGAGCTAAGCCGCACATTCGACAGCTCCTGCTAAAAACGGACTTTGGGGCTCTTTTCAGGGCCCCCAACGGAGCTTTTTCGACGATTCTCGACGTGGGAAGGGGTCTGCAGTAGATCCCCAGGGTTCTATGGTCCGGACCAGGAGTGGGGTGAGCAGAAAAGCAGTGGCAGCGCCCCTGGAAAAGGAGCAGCAGGCGACTCTTCTGCGCTGCTTCCAGGAGCTTAAGGTAGAGCTGCTCGAGTCGCTGAAGGCTACCACCAGAGAGCTGATGGAGACTCAGACAGCCCAGGGGGCCGCGATCCAGGAGCTGCAGCAGCAGGCCTCCGAAAGGGAGGATGAGGCTGCGGCTGTCGCGGGGAAGGTGGAAATGGCACGAGGCGCTCTATAAAAAGTGGCAGGAGCGGTTCGAGGAGCAGGACAACCGGTTGAGGTGGAAGAATTTACGGATCCTGGGCCTCACGGAGGGGCTGGAGGGGTCGGACCTGGCGGCCTATGTGGTTGTTATGTTGAACTCGCTGATGGGAGCTGGGTCCTTCCAGGGGCCCCTGGAGTTGGAGGGGGCCCACAGAATACTGGCTAGGAGGCCCAAGCCGAATGAGCCGCCGCGGGCAGTGTTGGTGAGGTTTCACTGGTTCGTTGACCGGGAATGCGTGCTCCGGTCGGCCAAGAGGGAGCGGAGCAGCAAGTGGGAGAACACGGAGGTGCGTATCTTCCAGGACTGGAGTGGGGAGGTGGCTAAGCGGAGGGCCAGGTTCAACCGGACGAAGGCAGTGCTCCACAGACGGAGTGTGAAGTTTGGCATGTTGCAGCCGGCGCGTCTGTGGGTCACCTACAAGGACCGGCACCATTATTTTGAGTCTCCGGAGGAGGCGTGGGCCTTTGTGCAGGCCGAGAAACTGGACTCAAACTGAGGGTCAAAGGTGGGGGTTTTTGTATGAAAATGTAACTCTGTTTAATTTTTGCTCTGGAGGGAGGGGTTCTCTGTTTAATGCAGGATGTGTGTTGGCTTTATGGTGGGTGGGGCGATGTCTTTATGTCTTTTTGTATGGGTCTGGTGGACGGGTTCGGGCCGGGAGGTAAACTGGGAGTGCAGGGAGCTGGTGGTGGGGACTGGCAATGTGAGTTGCCCTAGAGGAGGCGGGGTTGGGCAGGGCGAAAGCGCGGGCTTTTCTCTGGTTTCCCGCGCTGCGGGATTATGGGGGGCGGGGTCAGGGCTGAGAAGCGCGGGCCTTTGCTGGCTGTTATTTTCCCGCGCAAGAGCGGGGGGAGGGAGGAAGGCCAGTTGATGGGCATGAAGGAGGAGGAGTAGTCCCACGTGGGGAGGGGTCGGAGGTGTGGCGGGAGTCGCCGTGGTCAGCAGAAGTTAGCTGGCTCACGGGAGTGCTGCGGAGGGGAGGGCGTGGGCTAGGAGGGGGTCCTAGCCTGGGGGGGGGGGGGGGGGGGGTGACCGGGTTGCTGCTGAAATGGCCAGGAAGGAGCTGGAGTATGCAGGGGGTGCTGGGGGGGGGGAGTTGCTGCCATGGGAAAAAGGCCGAGCGGGGGACGCTGGCCAGTGGCGGGCAGGGGATGGGTTATGGCTAGTCGGCAGGGGAGGGGGGCAGGGAGCCCTCTCATCCGGCTGATGACCTGGAATGTGAGGGGGCTGAATGGGCCGGTCAAATGGGCCCAGGTGTTTGCGCACTTGAAGGGGCTGAAGGCAGATGTGGCCATGATCCAAGAGACACACCTGAAGGTGGCGGACCAGGTTCGACTGAGGAAGGGGTGGGTGGGCCAAGTATTTCATTCAGGGCTGGATGGGAAGAATCGGGGGGTGGCGATCCTGGTTGGAAAGAGGGTGTCGTTTGAGGCGTTAAAGGTGGTGGCTGACAGAGGGAACAAGCGTCCGCTCTGGCACTTGGAGGTGGGGCTGCTGGCAGACGAGGAGGTGGCCGGGAGGGTTCGGGGGTGTATTAAGAGGTACCTTGAGGCCAACGATAACGGGGAGGTCCAAGTGGGGACGGACTGGGAGGCATTGAAGTCGGTGATTAGAGGGGAGTTGATTTCCATCCGAACCCATAGGGAGAGGGGGGAGCAGAGGGAGAGGGAGAGATTGGTAGGGGAGATGGTGAGGGTGGATAGGAGATATGCGGAGGCTCCAGAGGAGGGATTGCTGGGGGAGCGGCGTAGCCTTCAGGCCAGGTTCGATCTATTGACTACCAGAAAGGCGGAAGCTCAGTGGAGGAAAGCACAGGGGGCGGTGTATGAATATGGGGAGAAGGCGAGCAGGATGCTGGCACACCAGCTCCGAAAGTGAGACGTGGCCAGGGAGATTGGGGGAGTGACGGATAGAGTTCGGAAGGTGGTGCGGAGGGGGGTAGACGTTAATGGAGTCTTTTGGGACTTTTAGGGGGAACTGTACCGGTCTGAGCCCCCGGTGGAGGGAGGGGGGGAATGGGGCGCTTCTTGGACAAGCTGCGATTTCCGAGGGTGGAGGAGGGGCAGGTGGAGGGACTGGGGGCGCCAATTGAGCTGGAGGAGCTGGTTAAAGGGATAGGGAGCATGCAGTCGGGGAAGGCGCCAGGGCCGGATGGGTTTACGACCGAATTTTATAAAAAGTATGTGGACCTGTTGGGCCCCCTGTTGGTCCGGACCTTTAACGAGGCAAGGGAGGGGGGTGCTTTGCCCCCAACTATGTCACGGGTGCTGATTTCCTTGATCCTTAAGCGGGACAAGGACCCTCTGCAGTGTGGGTCATATAGGCCGATCTTGCTGCTAAATGTGGACGCCAAGCTGCTGGCAAAGATCTTAGCCACAAGAATAGAAGATTGTGTGCCAGGGGTCATTCACGAGGACCAGATGGGGTTTGTGAAGGGAAAGCAGTTGAATACCAACATACGAAGGCTCCTCAACGTCATTATGATGCCGGCTGTGGAAGGGGAGGCGGAGATAGTGCTGGCAATGGATGCGGAGAAGGCCTTTGATTGGGTTGAATGGGGGTATCTGTGGGAGGTGTTGGAAAGGTTTGGGTTTGGGGAGGGGTTTGTCTGTTGGGTGAGGTTGCTTTATGAGGCCCCGATGGCGAGTGTAGCCACGAGTAGGAGGAGGTCGGAGTACTTTCGGCTGTACCAGGGGATGAGACAGGGGTGTCCCCTGTCCCCTTTGCTCTTTGCGTTGGCAATTGAGCCCCTGGCCATGGCGTTGAGGGAGTCAGGGAACTGGAGGGGCCTGGTGCGGGGTGGGGAGGAACATCGAGTGTCGCTTTATGCGGATGACCTGTTGCTGTATGTGGCGGACCCAGTGGGGGGGATACCGGAGGTGATGAGGATTCTCAGCGAATTTGGGGGCTTCTCTGGGTATAAGCTCAACCTGGGCAAGAGTGAGTTGTTTGTGGTGCACCCGGGGGATCAGGAGGAGGGGATTGGTAGGCTCCTACTGAAGCAGGCAGGGAGGAGCTTCAGGTACTTAGGAGTCCAGGTGGCTGGGAGCTGGGGGGCCCTGCACAAGCTCAACCTCACAAGGTTGGTGGAGCAGATGGAGGAGGAGTTCAAAAGGTGGGATATGTTACCGCTGTCACTGGCGGGGAGGGTGCAGTCCATCAAGATGACGGTGCTCCTGAGGTTTTTGTTCCTGTTCCAGTGCCTTTCAATCCTTATCCCGAAGGCCTTTTTTAGGAGAGTTAACAGGAGTATTACGGGATTTGTGTGGGCGCATGGGATTCCGAGGGTGAGAAGGGTGTTCTTGGAACGGGGCAGAGATAGGGGGGGGCTGGCACTGCCCAACCTCTGTGGGTACTATTGGGCTGCCAACACATCGATGGTACGTAAGTGGGTAAAGGACGGAGAAGGGGCAGCATGGAAGAGGATGGAGATGGCGTCCTGTGTGGGCACGAGCCTGGAGGCGCTGGTAACGGCGCAGTTGCCGCTCCCTCCAACGAGGTATACCACAAGCCCGGTGGTGGCGGGTACCCTCAAAATTTGGGGGCAATGGAGACGGCATAGGGGAGAGGTGGGGGGCTCGATGGAGTCCCCGATACGGGGGAACCATCGGTTTGTTCCAGCGAGCATCGATGGCGGATTTCTGGGCTGGCACAGGGTAGGTATTAGGAGGTTGAGGGACCTGTTTGTGGATGGGAGGTTCGCGAGCCTGGGGGAGTTATAGGGGAAGTTTGGGCTCATCCCAGGGAACATGTTTAGGTACATGCAGGTTAGGGCGTTTGCCAGGCGGCAGGTGGAGGGGTTCCCCTTGCTGCCCCCACATGGGATACGGGACAGGATGCTCTCGGGGGTGTGGGTTGGAGGAGGGAGGATTTCGGACATATACCATGTAATGCAGGAGGTCGACGAGGCCTCGGTGGAGGAGCTGAAGGGTAAATGGGAAGAGGAGCTGGGTGAGGAGATTGAGGAGGGGATGTGGGCGAATGCCCTAGAAAGGGTGAATTCCTCCTCTTCCTGTGCGAGGCTTAGCCTCATACAGTTCAAGGTGTTGCATAGGGCCCACATGACTGGGACAAGAATGAGTAGGTTTTTCGGGGGCGAAGACAGGTGTGCTAGGTGCTCGGGGAGCTCAGCATACCACGCCCATATGTTTTGGGCATGCCCAGCGCTGGGGGAGTTTTGGAAGGGGGTAGCAAGGACGGTGTCGAGGGTGGTAGGATCCAGGGTCAAGCCAGGCTGGGGACTCGCAATATTTGGGGTTGCAGTGGAGCCGGGAGTGCAGGAGGCGAAAGAGGCTGGTGTACTGGCCTTTGCGTCCCTAGTAGCCCGGCGGAGGATCTTGCTTCAATGGAAGGATGTGAGGCCCCCAAGCGTGGAGGCCTGGATCAATGATATGGCGGGGTTTATCAAATTGGAGAAGGTGAAATTTGCCCTGAGGGGATCTTTAGGCGGTGGCAGCCTTTCCTGGACTTCCTGGCGGAACGGTAGGGAAATAGGCCGGCAGCAGCAGCAACCCGGGGGAGGGGGGGGGGAGGGGGGGGGATTGGGGGTTTTGTGGAAGGGAGAAGTGTGTACATGGGTTTGTGGGATGTGGCGGGTGTTATCTCTTTCCTTTCTGTTGTTTGCTTTTTTAGTTTTTGTAGTTGCTGGTGGTGTTGGGTTTTTACAATGGTTATTCTGTTAATATTGTTTTGTTGTTTATATTTTGTGAAAATCTTAATAAAAAATTTTTTTTTTAAATGGTGGAGGATGTGAATGGTGGAGGGGTAGCAATCAAGCAGGCTATTTTGTCCTGGATGGTGCCCAACTTCTTTAGTGTTGTTGGAGCTACACTCACCCAAGCAAATGGCGAGTTATCTATCACACTCCTGACTTATGCCTTGTAGATGGTGAGCAAGTTTTGGGGAATCAGGAGGTGAGTTACTCACTGCAGGATCCCTAGCCTTTGATCTGCTCTGGTAGCTGTAGTATTTATATAGTTAGTCCAGTTCAGTCTCTAGTCAACGGTAACCCCCCAGAATGTTGATACTGGTGGATTTAGTGATGTAATGCCATTAAATGTCAAGGGGGGATGATCCAAAGGATTAACTATATGATGTTACACTTCTCACCACCAGATGGAGATAAGGAGCAGTCATATAAATATCATGTGACTCCTGAGATTCTGGAAGGTGTTTAGGTGTGAGATAGATTAGTTGCATAGGGTAGAGTTCTGTAGTTCGAGATATATAGTTTAATTTAGTAACTTATACCTTGTTGACTTGTTTTAATCTTATTTAAGTAGTGTAAATAAATCAGCTTTGTTCAGTAACATAGCTTGATGTTCTTTGTTTACACTACGTTCTCAAGACATTCTGATGGATACAACAGACAACATCACATGGTATCAGGGGTGGTCACCAAGGTAGTTTAGTTAGATTTAGATAGGGAAAGAAAAAAATCGAGAAAAAAAACACTTGTGAAGTTCGAAGGAACATGCCCAGTTGAAGCTTCTTGGAAGGTCTGCAGACAGCAGACAGCAGTTCAGGACATTGGGTAAAGTAGGTGTGAACTGGAGGAATTTCAAACAACAGTTTCAACTCCACCTCTCAGCGTCAGACCTTGAAGCAGCCGGTGATCAGCGAAAGATTGCGCTGTTCTTAACCATGGCTGGTCCGCAAGCATTAGAATTATAAAACTCTTTCCACTTTGAGAATGACAGTTATAAAAAAAATATGATACTGTCGTAGAAAAGTTCGACAGACACTGTGAATCGCAGATTAATGAAACGACTGAGCGTTATATTTTCCGAAAACGAGTCCAAAAGGAAACGATTGACTGTTTTGTAACAGATCCGAGGCTCAAAGCGCAGGCCTAATATTTTTTGCTGTTAATAGACTCCCTTCTGCATGATCAGATTGCATTTAGTATAAAAAATGAAAAACTGTGTAAAAGATTTCTCAGGCAACAGAAATTAACTCTAGAAGAAGCTATCAGTATGAGCGAGTGAACTTGCTAAGAATCAGTACTCCAAAATATTGATTCACGAAAGTGGCGCAAAAACAAACAACATGGCTGACGCTATTGATGCTGTGGCGCACTTGAGAAAACAGCGTGCTACAGACGGTGGCCATTTTGCACATGACTCAACCAGCGCGTCACATGCAAATGTCGTGGACATGCCCACCCAGTGAAAAAATGCCCAGCATTCGGGAAAATACGAAAGATGACTGGACAATACCATTGACAATTAATGGAATGGACATTATATTTAAATTGGATAGAGGTGCTCATGCAAATTTAATTAATAAATTGGACTTAGCCAAATTAAATTGACAGCCTCCAATACATGACAATGACTGTCAATTACATGGTAAGAATGGCAATGTAATTAAGACATTGGGACAAGTGCAGAATAAAGACATGAAGACTCCTTTGAAATTTGAAATAGTGGATCCAAAAAGATCATCACTACTAGGCGTACAGGCATCCGAGTTACTGCAGCTAGTGAAAAGAATTCACAGCACAGACAAAATCTCAGTCCATGCACAAGATGAAATAGATGAAATTATTGAAAAATTTTTGGAGATGTTTCAAGGAATGGTACATTTCCATTCAAATACAAGATACAGCTGAAGGAGAATGCCAAGCTGGTGATTCACCCACTGATGAGGATTCCTGCTCCCTTGAGAGAACGTCTGAAACAGGAATTCAGCCGTATACAGCCATTTGGAATCATCACAAAAGTGATAGAACCCACTGACTGGGTTAGTTCAAAAAACCAAATGGAGATCTCAGAATCTGTATTGATCAGAAAGACCTTAATCAGAACGGGAGCATTATCCCTTCCCAAAGCAAGAAGAAATAACTAATGAGATGGTACATACCAAGATCATTTCTAAATTAGATGCCTCAATAGGTTTCTGACAATTGAAAATGAACGAATCCAGTAGGAAGTCATGCACAATCAATACTCCCTGTTATATTACTGGTTTAAGTAATATATGTCATTACTAACTGTAGATGATGTTGAAGAACACACGAGTCTTCGAAGTAAACTGAAAGAATTTATTAAGTAACGATAAAAGTAATAAATGAGTTTGACACTCCACTGACCTTACTCGAAGTAAGGATAAATAACTGTACAAACTGTTGATGCGCGATCAATGAACACAGAAACGAAGGAGTAGTCCGAATTGAAGGCTTTAATGTACAAGAAGTGTGCCCAGCAGCAGTACAGAAATAACAGTGGCTGCTGGGAAACACAGGTTCTTATACTCCGCCTCATAGGCGGAGCTACCTTCCTCTCGACCAATGAGAAGACAACACTTGGGCCAATGGGCAGCGAGCCTTCTACACCAATAGCAGCTCACACTCCCAGGTACCGTAGTACCTCTAGTCATACTACCACAACTGTATCTCAGCTACATGTGGTGTCTAGGCTATGATCTTACTCTGCTACACTGCTGCTATCTCGTAACTCCTGCATGGAAAAGAGAGCTTGAGCTTCTGGGAGCTCGGTTATATAGTGGATTTTGTAATGCCCTCTAGTGGTAGTGTTACAGCTAGATGCTGTGATTAACCCTTTAGTTACATGCCTGTCTACATATCATTACACTCCCTATGGTCGAATTGCGTTAATAGAATGCCCTTGGGCATAATATCCGCCTCCGAGATATTCCATCATGCAATGGAGCAGATGACTGAAGGAACTGAAGGTGTGCAAGTTTACGTAGATTATATAATTCTATGGTCCTCAAATCATGAAAAGCATAATGCAAGGCTTCTGCAGGTACTACAAGTTCAACCGGACCAAATGCCAATTTAGGATATCCAAGGTCACATTCTTGGGTGACCAAATATCTACTAAAGGTATGCAACCTGATGATGAGAAAGTTGTAGCCATTAATAAGATGTCCATGCCCAAGGACAAGAAAGCAGTTCTCAGATTGCTAGGTGCTATAAATTTCCTAAGAAAGTTTATTCCAAACCTATCTTCTAGGACAAAAGCTTTGAAACAGCTGATCAAGATGAATGTCTGTTCTCAGAGACAGAATAACATGCAAACGGTCTGATTTCAAAACAGTTATTACCACTGCACCAATACAATCATTATTCGACCCAATGAAGGGCACAAAGATATCTACTGATGCAAGTAAGGGTGGCATAGGAGCTGTGCTACTTCAGAAAACTTCTGATGAGCAACGGCGACCCATAGCCTATGCGTCAAGAGCAATGACTCCGACTGAACAGCACTACGCACAGATAGATAAGGAATGTCTCGGCCTTCTCACAGGCATTGAGAAGTTCCATGACTATGTATACAGATTATCAACTTTCACCGTAGAAATGGATCATCATCCACTGGTACACATCATTAAAAAGAATCTAAATGATATGTCGCTGAAATTACAAAGAATCATAATGAAACTTCAACGTTATGATTTCCAGCTTGTATATACCCCCGGTAAGGATCTCATGGTAGCAGATGCACTGTCCCGTGCTACTGAAGAAGATACTCTGATGAATGATAGAGTTCAGGTAGTGGAAGCTCCAGCTCATTTCTTGGAAGAGAATCTACCTGTCTCAGATGAAAAATTGAAGTTGATAAATCAATGGATTCCTGCTTAGGCAAGATCAAATTGTGATTCCAACTACACTAAGGTGGATGATCCTAACCAATGTTCACGAGGGTCACTACGGAATAAAAAAGTGCAAAAAAAGCTTGGCAGTCAGTGTACTGGCCAGGCATTAATGCAGATATCACTAACCTTGTGATAGAATGTGATACATGTCAGCGCCACCAATCACAGCAACAAAAAGAGAAGTTGCCTTCTCGGGCTACAAACTCAACATGAGCAAAAGTGAGATCTTCCCAGTACACCCGCAAGGGGGGGGGCAGCACTAAAGGGGCTGCCGTTCAAACAAGCCCGAAATAAATTCCGCTACCTGGGGATCCAAATAGCCCATGACTGGAAAGGGATCCACAAATGGAACCTCACCAGCCTGACGGAGGAAGTTAAAAAGGACCTGCAAAGGTGGAACACACTCCCGCTCTCCCTCGCGGGGAGAGTCCAGACGATCAAAATGAACGTACTGCCCAGGTTCCTTTTCCTGTTTAGATCCATTCCGATCTACATCCCCAAGGCCTTTTTCAAAGCGCTAGACAAACATATCATGGCGTTCGTATGGGGGGGTAAAAATGCTAGGATCCCAAAGAAGGTCATACAAAAAACAAAATCCAGGGGGGGGCTAGCCCTCCCGAATCTACAATTCTACCACTGGGAGGCAACAGCCGAGCGAGTAAGGGGATGGATCCAGGAGCCAGAAGCCGAGTGGGTGCGTGCGGAGGAGGCCTCCTGCATGGGAACCTCCCTCCGGGCCCTCGCCACGGCAGCACTCCCATCCCCACCCAAAAAACACTCCACCAGCCCAGTGGTGACAGCCACCCTCCAATCCTGGAACCAACTGCGGCAGCAATTTGGCCTGTACAAAATGTCGGACAAGGCTCCCATCTGCAACAACCATAGGTTCAAACCAGCACTGACCGACGCCACCTTCAAAAGGTGGAGGCAGGACGGGGGGACACTGACAGTCAGGGACCTATACACGGACGACAGGATCGCAACACTGGACGAACTGACAGAGAAATTTCAGCTAGCTGGGGGGAACGAGCTACGGTACCTGCAGCTCAAAAACTTCCAACGAAAGGAGACAAGGACGTACCCACAACCGCCTCGACAGACACTATTGGAAGACCTACTGGACGCAAGTATCCTAGAGAAAGGGAACTGTAGTGACATGTATGACCGACTGGTAGACAGGGACGACACCGTACTGGACGCAACAAGAAGGAAATGGGAGGACGACCTGGGGATGGAGATAGGGTGGGGACTCTGGAGCGAAGCACTGCATAGGGTCAACTCCACCTCCACGTGCGCAAGGCTCAGCCTGACGCAACTAAAAGTGGTACATAGAGCCCACTTAACGAGAAACCGTATGAGTAGGTTCTTCCCGGAGGTGGAGGACAAATGTGAGCGGTGCCAGAGAGGCCCGGCCAACCACGCCCACATGTTCTGGTCTTGCCCCAGACTTGTGGAGTACTGGACAGCCTTCTTCGAGGCTATGTCCAAAGTGGTGGGGGTGAGGGTGGAGCCATGCCCGATAGTGGCGGTCTTCGGGGTTTCAGACCAGCCAGATCTATTCCTGGGGAGGAGGGCGGACGCCCTTGCCTTTGCCTCCCTGATTGCCCGCCGTAAAATCCTGTTTGGCTGGCGGTCAGCAGCACCACCCAGAGCTGCAGACTGGCTGTCCGACCTCTCGGAATCTCTCCAAATGGAGAAAATCAAATTCGCCATCCGAGGGTCGGACGACGGCTTCCACAGAACGTGGGAGCCATTCATGCAACTGTTCCGGGACCTGTTTGTGGCCAACGTACATGAGGAAGAATAGTCGGGTGGCCAAGAACCAGGGGAAAATGGACGGGAATTCGGGGGAAGGTAGCCGGGGGGAGGAAGGGGGGGGGGGGGGGGATACGGGCTCGGTATGGGGGTTTGATGGCAAGCCAAGGCCCAAAACCAAACTATAAATAAATGCCTATAAACATGTGCCTCGGCCATATTGGGGAATGTAAAATATGTATGCTGGCTAAAGGGGGCGGCCACAATTATTGTTATGAAGATGCTTACCTGTAAATATTCATGTAAAATTTTTGTGTTTTCCTTTTTTTCCTTTTTTTTTTCTCTCTCTCTAATAACTTGTAATTTGTCATATATAAAATATGAAAACTAAATAAAAAAACATTTATAAAAAAACAAAAAGAGAAGTTAGCGATGCATGCTCTTGTAAGACGCCATGATCAAAGATTGGCATCGATCTATTCTATTTTCATGGTAAATATTACTTATTAATCATTGATTATTATTCAAATTACCCAGAGGTGATATGATTATTTAATTCTAGTTCATCAGCAGTAATCAAATCAAAGCAGTAATCAGTGTTTGCTCAACATGGGACTCCATTCACAGTCATGACAGACAACGGTCCGTGCTTCGAAAGCCGCGATTGGAAGGAATTTTCAAAGTAGTATGATTTTGAACACACGATGACCAGCCCATTACATCCGCAATCAAACAGAAAATATATAATCTAGTTTAATTTAATAACTTATACCTTGTTAACTTGTCCGAATCTTATTTAAGTAGTGCAAATAAATCAGTTTGTTCAGTAACATAGCTTGATCTTCTTTGTTAACAGTACATTCTCAAGACATACTGATGGACACAATAGAGAACATTGCACCCCCAATTTCCATTGGCTGGAGTATTTTAGGGTTTCTTGATGCCACACAAATGTTGCCTTGATGTCAAAGGCAGCACTCCCATCTCACCTCTGGACTTCTGCTCTTTTGTACATGTTTTAACCAAGGTTATAATGAGGTCAGGACTGAGTGACCCTGGCAGAATCCAAACTGAGCATTAGTGAGCAAGCTATTGCTGAGGAAGTGCCGTTTCATAGCACTGTTGATGACGCCTTCCATCACTTTACTGATGATCGAAAGTAGATTGATGGTGCGGTAATGGGCTGGGTTGGATCTGTCCTGTTTCTTATGTACAGGATATACCTGGGCAATTTTCCACATACTGAATTTTCCAGCTATAATCAAACTAACAGAAAGCACTTTACTCTCTTTGATGTGTTCCAAGAGCTATCAATCAAAGCTTGATGTGCATGAACATATAGTTCCTAAATCTTATTGCAATATTATTACAATATAGCACCACAATTAAATTACATGAATATTTTAATTGTTATTGTTAAAAATAGTCTCTGGATTTTAAAAAGATATAGAAGAAGATTTAACCAGAAAATTATTGCTCCCAAATTCCTCAGGATGTGATCCCAGTTAACATTGCCTTCTGGTTCCCCCTGGCTGAACCCCTGCCAGGGTTTTTCAGGTCATTTGGAGGTCACTTAATTTACTTCCAGCCAACCAGTGCCTCCACCATAATGGATGCGTCAGTGGTGCCCTTGTTCTCCTGTGGTCAAAGATTTTTCATCTGCCTGCCGCTGGGGGGGGGGGAGAGTTAGCAGCTTTGTTTTGCTTTGTTTCTGTTTTTGAATTTGGACTGTACAGAAACTTATTCAGGGAAATCACATTTGCCCATTGTCTTGATGTGCGTTTCTTACTTTTAATAACATGGTACCAGGCTAAAGGACATCACTGACAAGGTGGGCAACTGGGGAAGAGTAAAATGTTGTGGTCCATATGATGAACGAATGGCACAGGAAGCAAATATTTTGAGGTCGTGAAATCAGTGTTTCAGGACTTGAGGAGGAAGTTAAAATGCAGGACCTCAAAGGCAGTAATCTCTGCTTTAACCTAGTTGCATGCATTAGCATCTTTGGTAACAGTAAATAAAACAAGTTGACATATGGCTGGAGAAAAGCTGATCAAGAAGAATGGCTGAAGACTACAGAATCTCGAGGTATTTAGACCAGTTCCTGGCAGGACTATTTATATAGCTGGTCTTGTGATGTTTCTGGTCAGTAGTAGCCCCTAGGATGTTGATAACAGAGAATTCACAGATAGTAATGCCATTCAATGTCAAGGCAAGGTGGTTAGATTATCTCTTGTTGGAGATGGTCATTGTCTGGCACTTACTGTGCATGCATGTTACATGTCAGTTGTCAACTAAAGCCTAAACGTTACCCGCATCTTGCGATACACAGACATGGACTGCTTCAGTATCTGAGGGGTTGTGAATGCTGCTGAATACTGTTCATTCATTGACAAATCCCACTTCTGACCTTATTATGAAGAGAAGATCATTGAGGGAGCAGCTGAAGATGGTCGGGCCAATGATACTATCCTGAGAAACTCCTACAGATGTTCTGGGGTTGCGATGATTGGCCTCCAACAACCAAATCATCTTCTTTTGTGAGAGGCATGACTCCAACCAGAGGAGTGTTTCCCCCAATAATTCTCATTGTCTTCAATTTTGCTCGAGCTGTCTGATGTCACATTTGTCAAATGCTGCCAAGGGCTGGGATTCTCTGTTCCAGAGTCAAAGTGCTCCTGCCCATGGAGAATTGGGTCTGTGTCTCGCTGGTGCTAGGAACACCGCCAAAGTGGTGGGCTTGATTCTCCGATTCTTGGGCTACGTCCCCACGCCAGCGTGGGAACGGTGGCGTTTTACGCCAGAAAAACTGGCGCAAAACGGCCAGATTCCCCGTTTTGCTGGGAGCTAGCAGGACAGCAGCGTAAAGCACCAGCTCTAGTTGTCGATATGCCCCAGAGAATTGGCAGCGCTGTGCTACATGACAGCGGCCGCTCGCGGACCCAGCCCGTAAAATGGTACGCCCTTGCGGCCAGTTCACGCGCCCCAGACCCCCCTCCCCCACAGTGCCCCCAAACCCAAAAAATGTCCCCCCCTGCCGACGGATCACCATCCCCCGACTGTAGAGGCATTGGACTGAGTCCCCAGTCGCCAAGCCAAGTTCTCGACGGGTGAGACCATGAGAGACCCACGCCATCGGGAACTCGGCCGGTCGGGGATGGAGCATCGGAGGGTGGGCCTAAGGCCGTCGATACGTGACACGGTGCACGTTTTGGAGGGGGCAGAGCATTGCAAAATCAATGCCACCCCCCGAATTAGTCATCGGCGACCGGAGAATCCAACCCAGTATTCTCATGGCTTGACTATGAAACAATATGCATAGCGACGAACTAACCAGTTTGCCTGCACTTATTCGTGCTGGGCAGTCATTTTGAATAGGCGTCCTGATACCAGCATCCAGAGACAGGCCCCCCTACCCCCACAACGCAAATGTCAACCCCCCTTTCCCGCTGCAAAGGGGTATACCCCCAAACCTTCATTAAGAAGTGGCACCACCTCTCCCCTCCACCCCCCATCACTGGGAATAATGAGTCATCCACCCACGCGTGAGGGTGACCTGACCTCCCCCCCACAACCAAATTCCCCGTTCAGCCACCCAACTTCAACCACCACTTCCTTCAGCCACCCCTCCCTTCAGACCTCCCCCCTTCAGTCCCCACCCTCTGGCATTGCCAATGGTACACAGCCCCCTTGCACCATGGCACTGACACCCTGGCAGTCACACCCTGGCCTGGCATGCTGCATCCTGAGTGGAATCAAGGGGGTTAGCCCATTACAGAGGGCTGCCTGAGATCACAATGCCAAAGGTTGTCCGGAGTTGGAAGGGGCAGTCCAAGCATGTAATCCCTGTCCCGGGGGAGAATCCGGGGTCGACCCCTTACCCACAGCCTAAGCCCACCCACCGGATCATGGAGCAAATGACAGAAGGAATTGAAGGTGTACGTTGATGACATCATCATTTGGTCCACAACCAGTGAAGAAAACATTCACCTTTAAAACAAGTATTTGAGCGCATCAACAAGTTTGGACTCAAACTGAATCAAGCAAAGTGTACATTTGTACAGTCTTCACTAAAATTCTTGGGAGATACCGGGCGAGATTCTCCGCACTCATGACGGTGCGGAGAATAGCGTGGCTCGTAAAATTTTATACCACACTGTTCCGACGCCCTCCCGCTATTCTCCCCCCCCCCCCCCCCACGCCCAACTCCCGACACGAATCGCTGCCGCCGTTTTTTTACGGCCGGCAGCGATTCTCAGCTGATAGATGGGCCGAGTTCCCAGCCCTTTACGGCTGTTTTTACGAACGGCAAACACACCTGGTCTGGCCGTTCGTAAAAACGGCCGTAAACACTCGCATTTTATAACCATGGCACCGATTGGCACGGCAGTACCACGGCCGTGCCAAGGGTGCCATGGGCCCGCGATCGGTGCCCACCGATTTCTCCTTCCGCCGCCCCGCAGTATCCATTCGCGGGGCGGCTGAGGGGCAACCCGGCCCGCGCATGCGCGGGTTTCGCGCAAATGCGCGATGACGTCATCCGCGCATGCGCGGGTTGGAGTCTTCCAATCCGCGCATGCGCGGCTGACGTCATATGACGCGTCAGCCAGCGCTAACTCCGGCAAGCGGGCTTAACGAAATTCATTAAGCCCGTGATGCCGGAGCTTACGGCGTCGGGCTGCTAGCCCCGACCGGGGACCAGAATCGGTTCCCGGTCGGGAAGGGGGGGGCTGGCGTCAAACCCGCCCGGGTTTGACGCCAGCCTTACGATTTCTCCCGTTTTGGGAGAATCGCGCCCACCATTTCTCATTGAGGTGTCAGAACTGATGATAGTAGAATAGCAGAACAGAATTCAGAACATCAAAATTCCAGAAGACAAGAAAGCTGTTCTTAGATTTTTGGGTTTCGTCAATTTTCTTGGCAAGTTTATCTCCAACTTGTCAGCAAGAACAACAGCATTGAGAAATTTAATCAGAAAATCTACTACCTTTGAGTGGACGCACAGCCATCAGAAGGAATGGACAGATCTAAAAACATAACTTATGACCGCACGGATACTCGCTTTCTTTGATCAAAAAGAGCAACCAAAATATCCACTGATGCAAGTCAGGATGGAATAGGCACAGTTCTCTTACAACAAGATGAACATTCTGATTGGATTCCTATAGCACATGCTTCATGAGCAATGACAGCAACGGAATGCAGATACCAACAAATTGAGAAGGAATATCTAGGTCTATTGACAGGAATACTCAAATTCCATGATTATGTCTATGGACTCCCAACCTTCACAGTTGATATGGATCACAGGCCATTTGTCCACATAATTGACAAAGATCTGAACGATATGACACCCCGACTTCAGCGAATAATAATAAAATTCCGAAGGTATGATTTCAACTTAATTCATACACCTGGGAAAGAGCTAATAATTGCAGACACTTTATCACGTTCCATTGCAACAGATAGCACACCAATAGAATTTATACAAGATGAAGAAGCTCAGGCTCAACTCTGTGCAGAGATCCTTCCTGCATCAGATGAAAAACTGCAATTAATCAAGTCAGAAACGAAGAAGGACACTACGCTTCTGAGGGTCATGCACCATCTAAAACATTGGTGGCCGAAGGGGCAATGTCCTTAATACCGTAACATACAATCAGATTTGACAATAATTGATGGTCTACTATTGAGACTTGACCAAATTGTCATTCCACAAAGTCTTTGTTCCGAAATTCTAGAAAAAATTCACAAGGGACACCTCGGTATCGAAAAATTTAAAAGAAGAGCACGACAGACAGTCTACTGGCCGGCAATACACAGGCACATCATTGACATGATAATGACCTGCGAAACCTGTCAAAGACACCAACCTGTGCAATGCAAGGAGTCCCTTCAGCAGCACAAACTGATCACATCTCCTGGACCAAAGCAGTGATTGACCTTTTCCATTCAACTGGTCGAGACTATGTCTTAATAATGGATTACTATTCTAACTACCCAGAAGTTATGAAACTTCCAGACCTGACGTCAAATTCAGTAATTAAAGGGTGTAAAGAAAAATTCTTAAGGCATGGAATACCGGATACAGTAATGTCGGACAATGGTCCATGATTTGCAAGTTTGGAATGGTCCGAATTCTCAAAGAAATATAACTTTAGGCATGTGGCATCCAGTCCTTACTACCCTCAGTCCAATGGCAAGGTAGAGAAGAGTGTTTACATTATCAAACAGTTGATCAGTAAAGCAAATGATTCAATGTCAGACATCCATCTTGCTTTATTGTCATACAGAGCTACGCCTCTATCTTCAGGACTCTCGCCAGCTCAAATGTTATTCAACAGGAATCTCAGAAAACCACCTTACCTTACAAAACTACCTACCTTACAATCAGACTGCAGAACCCAGACCATTTACCTGTTCTGAAGAAGATTGAAGAACAACGCTCAAAACAAAGATCGTACTATGATCAAAATACAGCTCAATTGGAACCACTGACAAATGATGACCTTGTCAGAATCAAAAATCCAGAAGGGGCATGGTCTGCTCCAGCTGCAATCATTAGGCTAGCAGCACCACAATTCTAGATAGTAAAATCCTCCGTTTCGCTGGCAGCGGACTCATGCCCACAGAGAATCCAGCTGCCGGCGGGGATGGGTGCAGCGGGACGGAGAATCCCGCCCCTGATCTGAATGGCGAGGAATGCAGAATCCTGACCATGATGTCAGGGTTAGTCACTTTCACTTTCACCTCAAATTTGGAACTCAGCTCTTTTGTCCATGTTTGAACCAAGGCTGAAATGAGGTTAGGAATGGAGTGGATCCCAAATTGATCATCACTGAACAGATTGCTTCTCAGTAAGTGCCGCTTGATTGCATTAACTATGGTACCTTTCAACCCTTTTCTGATGATTCAGAGCAAACTGATGGGGCGATAATTGGACAGATTGCATCTGTCCTGCATTTTTTTAGATAGGACATACCTGGACAATTTTTCACATTGTCAGGTAGATAGAAACCTACATAGAAAATAAAAGCAGGAGTTTGCCATTCAGCCCTTCAAGGCTTCTCCGACATGGCTGATCATCAAGTTCAAATCCCTGTTCCTGCCTCCCCCCCCCCCCCCCCCCCCCCCCCCATCCCTTGATCCCTTTAGCCCCAAGAGCTATAACTAACTCCTTCTTGAAATTACAAAATGTTTTGGCCTCAACTACTTTTTGTGGTAGTGAATCCCACAGATTTACCACTCTCTGGGTGAAGAAATTTCTCCTCACCTCAGTCCTAAATGGTTTACCCCTTATCCTCAAACTATGACCCATAGTTCTGGACTCCCCAAACATTGGGAACATTCTTTCTGAATCTACCCTGTCTAATCATGTTAGAATTTTATCAGTTTCTATGAGTCCCCTCCCACTCTTCTAAACTCTAATGAATATCATCCCAACTGTTTTAGTCTCTCCTCATACGACAGTTCCGCCATCCCAGGAATCAGCTTGGTAAAACTTTGCTGCACTCCCTCCATAGCAAGAACATCCTTCCTTAGATAACAACACCAAAACTGTGCATAATACTCCAGGTCTGGCTTTACCAATGCCCTAAACAATCATAGTAAAACATCCCGATTCCTGTACTCAAATCCTCTCGCTATGAATGCCAACATACCATTTGCCTTTTTTACTGACTGCTGTACCTGCACACTTACTTTCAGTGGCTGATGCATGAGTTCACCAAGGTCTTTCTGAGTATCCACCTCTCTCAAATTACACCCATTCAAATAATAATCTGCGTTCCTATTTTTGCTATCAAAGTGGATAACCTCACATTTATCCACAATATACTGCATCTGCCATGTGTATGCCTACTCACTCAGCCTGTCCAAATCCCACTGAAGCATATCTGCATCCTCCTCACAGCTCACCCTCCCACTCAACTTTATATCATCGGCAAATTTGGAGATAATACATTTAGTTCCCTTGTCCAAATCATGAATAGATAATGAGAACTGTTGGGGTCCTAGCACAGATCCCTGCCGAACCCCACAAGTCACTGCCTGCTAATTGGAAAAATACTTATTTATCCCAATGTTTTGCTTCCTGTCTGCTAACTAGCTTTCTATCCATCTCAAGGCACTACCTTCAATCCAATGCACTTTAACTTTACATAATAGGTGCCAGTGTTGTAAGCTATACTGAAACAACTTGGCAAAGCGCGCATTCTAGGATACAAGTCTTCATTGCTACAGCCAGAAATTTGGCATAGTCTATTGCGTTTGCTATACCCAGTGTCTTTGTAAGAACATACGAACATAAGAATTAGGAGCAGTAGTAGTCCATTTAGCCCCTCAAGCCTGCTTCACCATTTAAAACAATCATGGCTGATCTGATCGTGGCCTGCCCCCCCCCCCCCCCCCCCCCCGATAGCCTTGACTCCCTTGCAGATAAAAAATTGATTCCCTCAGCCTTGTATATATTCAGATATCCACTGCTCTTTGAGGCAGAAAATTCCAAAGTTTAGTGACTTTCCAAGAAAAAGAAAATCGCCCTCTTCACCGTTTTAAATGGAAGATCCTTTATATTGAAACAGTGTCCCCTAGTTGGGAATGGGACAGTTCAGCGCCGACGTTTCAGCGCCGACGTTTCAGCGCCGACGTTTCAGCGCCGCCGTTTCAGCGCCAGGACGTTTCAGCGCTCATTCATACAGAAATCATTCTTGAGTATGGTCACAGGTATGACACAGGTATACCAGCTTTTACACTTAGTTATTTGGTCGTTTCATCGTTCTAACTGTCTTTAGATTTTGGGAGTTTTATTATGATTACTGTTTAGATAATGTTAGAGTTTTGTTAACAAGTTTTTATACTTACTTAGTTATTTGGTAAATTTATTTTGGTAAATTTGGTAAATAATGGCTGAATCAGTGAAAAGCAAGCGAGGCAGAGAGAAGTTCTGTCATGGAGGTTTTATATATCGTTTTGACAAAGAAAGCAAGAAACAAAAGCAAGTTAAGTTTTGGCGATGCCATGAGGATGGTAGGTGCAAGGCCCGCATTCACACGTTAGAAAGAGAGGTGATCGAAAAGATCAACGAACATACTCATCCCCCATCTGCAGTTGCTATCGAAGTGGAAAAGGTCATAACTGATGCGAGAGACCGGGCTGAAAAGACTTGTGAGCCTCCAAGTACGATTATCAACAAGTGCATTGAAAAAAGTCCGTGGCAGGTATGGCACAGTTACCAAACAGGCAGGCAATGCGAAAAATTATTCGTAGAAAACGAGACAAATTTAATCAGGTCCCCGATAATCCAAGATCGATTCAACAGCTTCAGTTACCTCATGAATACATGATGTATAAACCCACCCCAGAAACCGAGGAAAATTTCTGTTTAAAGGATAGTGGTACGAACAACGAACGAATTATTATATTTGGGAGAGAGAGTTGGTTAGAACACATGGCAACTTCCACGACTTGGTATGCTGACGGAACATTTGCGGTAGCACCACACCTATTTTATCAAGTTTATATCATCATGGTTAGGAAAAATAACGGAGTTCACCCTGTATTGTACGTGCTTTTACAAAACAAACAGTACGCGACCTATATGATGTTATTTGCGACGGTGAAAGAGATGATTACAAACGCAGGACCTGCCATTATCAATTGTGATTTTGAACACGCTGCTTTTACTGCCATGAAAGACTCCTTCCCCAATATAGAAGTAAGAGGCTACCTTTTTCATCTGTCTCAAAATATACTGAGGCAGATAACTGGTTTTGGTCTCATGCGTTTATATAAGAGCAATCCCGATTTTGCATTACATTCGAAAATGATAACTGCCCTATGTTTTGTGCCAGTTGACGACCTTGACAGTCACGTGGATTCTTTAGCAGGTAATTTACCGGAGGAGTTAATTCCGGTTTTAAACTATTTAGAAGACAATTATATCGGCCGTCCTAATCGCCGAGGAGCAGGCAGACGAAGTCCTTTATTTCCTACCGAGATGTGGAATATGTATCAAAGAACATTAGATGGGGATGACAGAATAAATAACTATGCTGAGGCGGCCAACAGGAGATTGAAAAGTGAACTGTTAATGTCACACCCAACTATCTGGAAGTTCATTGATGTCCTTAAGCATGTTCAAAAGGGAAGAGACGAGCACTTCGAGAAACTTTTAGCTGGCAATGAACCTCAATTAAAATTACTTAAATATAGAAAAGCTGATGAGAGGATATTGAAAATTGTTTCCGAATATGGCAGCAGGAATTAAATTGACTACCTTCGTTCAATAGGGCACAATTTAACAAACTAAATGCGTTTTTTCCAACGAATATCCAATGAATGTCCAATGAACTTTCCTTTTAATGATTGATTTTATGAACTTACAGATTTGTAAATTGTTTTAATGTACTGTTTTTGGATCTTTATAAGTGGATCTTTTACAATAAAAACATTTAGTTAACACTTGAGTTTTATTTCATTTTATGAACTTACAGATTTGTAAATTGCTTAGTGCCAAAAAAAATTCTGTCATAACTATATGACAACATTGGAGAATTTTTTTTTTCTGGCGCTGAAATGTCCTGGCGCTGAAACAGCTGCGCTGAAACGGCGGCGCTGAAACGGCGGCGCTGAAACGGCGGCGCTGAAACGGCGGCGCTGAAACGTGCCGCACCCCCCCTAGTTCTAGATCCTGCTACAAAAAGAAAGGTTGGTCCCTCGCACCAGTGTCAAGCTTGACTGTTATCACTGTGCCATTTATTTTTAATGGCACTGTCCATTTATCTTGATGATTATCTGCCTTCAATTCACTATTGCTGCAGCTTGGTACAAATGCACTGTTATTTGGTATGACTTGAGTCTCCTTGTTTTCGCTGGAGAGCATGTCTACAAAGAATGTGCCCTCTTGGCACACTTGATTAATAGCATTGATAATGTTTGTTTGTTCAGGCCTTCTCCTTGAATAACATTGGGTTGCAAAATGATTCCTGTCATTACAGATGGCACGCGTCTTTCCAGAAGCGGGGCATTGCTGTGGCAAATGCGCAGACATAAAATGGAGGATTGGGTCAGCTGCTCAAAATGGCTTTCCACGCTGGGAGCATATTTCTTATTCAGCTGTGTCACCATATTAATGGCGACTGCCGCTTCTTCTGCCTTTGTGCCAAAATGCTGGAGACTCAGCGTGCTGAGATGCTTTGCAGCAAGCTCACTAGCGTGACATATTTGAATCAGACTTTCAAGTTGCAGGTCTGTTCCCCACGGAAGCTGCTCGTGTCACATATCATTGACGACTGGATACTAAAAGAGAGGAGGGAAGACACCACCCAGAGTACAGGGGACGCATGCTAGAGGAACCAAAGGGTGCTGAAGGAAAGAAAATCTATGGGTGCGGTCATGGCAACAACAATGGGGTATGTCTGATGGCCACAAACAGGCCTCTGGTATATTTTAAAACCGTGGTCATACGTAAATTGTCAAACATCGCGGTTGTGGTAACCGATTACAGGGAGTCCAATGTTAACATGCTTCGTAGCTGTATATATGTTTCCTAAGATTCAGACCTGATTACTTTGTTTTCCCTTTCGTCGTTTTATTGTTCTGTATGTATTTTTTGATTATTTTGTTTTTTGTAATGTTGTCACAGTAAGTGCAAAAAACAATAAAAATAAATAAATCCAGTTTCCCATTTACTTCCTAATTCCACCCAAGGAGTTCCCTTATACATTACAAACACATGAAGGTTCATTCACTTCTCCTTCTGGAATCAAACCAAATATGCCATAGCTCTCCTCGGTGTTTCAGCTATTCTCGGAGGGAAGAGATTTCATGGAATTCTTCCATTAGCTTCTTGGCTAAACGATCGTCCAAGTTTCTGTCAAAACCTCATAATTGCAGAAGTCTTAGCTCAAGCTTTGGCCTGACTACATCTGTGCTCAGTGATTTCAAAATCAAAAACACCCTGGTTTCTAATCGTTACCTACACTGCTTATTCTGGCTTTGGGCAGACACAGACTGCTTCTTCCAATCTGCTCCCAATAGCTGCTTTACAGCTCCTGGCAGACCTTTCCTCTCTCTCTCTCTACAGTGATACTCTGGCACAGTGGTATACAGTCAGGAGGGATTATCCACTCCTGTACAGTGGTATACAATTGGGAGGGAGTTGCCGTGGGAGTCCGTAACATCAACAACAGTCTCATGGCATCAGGTCAAACATGGGCACGGAAACCTGTTGCTGGTTAACCATTTACCATCCCCCTTCAGCTGATGAATCAGGACTCCTCCTTGCTCTACGCCATTTAGAAGAAGCGCTATAGTAAGGACAGAAAGTATACTGTAGGTGGAGGAGTTCAATGTTCATCACCAAGAGTGACTCAGTAGAATCACTACTGATGGAAATGGCCAAGTCCTAAAGGGCATAGCTGCTAGACTGTATCTGTGGCATGTGGTGAGCAAGACAAAAAGAGGGGAACCTGCCTGAGCTCCTCCTCACCAATTTCCCTGTCGTAGGAGCATCTGTCCATGACAGTATTGGTCGGAGCTACCTGCATAAAGTCCTTGTGGCGGCAAAGTCCTGTCTTCATATTGAGGGCCCCTCCATCATGTGGCACTACCACCATGATGATTAGGTAGATTTAGAACAGATCTAGCAACTCAAAACTGTACATTCAAGAAGTGCTGTGAGCCATCAGCAGCAGAAGTATTGTATAAAACCACAATCTGTAACTTCACGGTCAGGCATATCTTCCACTCTACCATTAACATCAAGCCGGGGGATCAACTCTTGTTCAAGAAAGAGTGCAGGGGGGGCACACCAGGAGCAACACATGGCATACCTAAAAATGAGGTGTCAACTTGGTGACGCTAAAGCACAGGACTACCTGTGTGCCAAACAACACAAGCAGAATGTGATAGACAGAGCTAAGCAATCCCACAATCAATGGATCAGATCTAAACTCTACAGTCCAGCCACATCTAGTTGTGAATGGTGGTGGACAATTAAACAACTCACTGAGGAGGAGGAGGCTCCACAAATATCCCCATCTTCAATAATAGAGGAGTCCATAGGGCAGCACAGTGGCACAGTGGTAGCACTGCAGTCTCACGGCGCCGCGGTCCCAGATTCGATCCCGGCTCTGGATCCCTGTCCGTGTGGAGTTTGCACATTCTCCCCGTGTTTGCATGGGTTTCGCCCCCACAGCCCAAAGATGTGCAATGTAGGTGGATTGAACACGCTAAATTGCCCCTTAATTGGAAAAAATTAATTGGGTACTCTAAATTTATTAAAACAAAAAAAAAATGTTTTTAAATAATAGAGGAGTCCAGAACATCAGTGCAAAAGAAAAGGCTGAATGAAACATTTGCAGACAACTTCATCCAGAAGTGCCGAGTGAATGATCCATCTCAGAATCCTCCTCAGGTCCCCCGCAATACAGATGTCACTCTTCAGCCAATTTGATTCACTCCACATGATATCAAGAAACAGCTGAAGGCATTGGATACTGCAAAGGTTTTGGGCCCTGACAATATTTTGCAACAGCACTAAAGACGTGTGATCCAGTTGAGGTGTGAGTCACTGCCCTTGACATCAAGGCAGCATTGGACTGAGTGTGGCATCAAGGAGACCTAGCAATACTGTACTCAATGGGAATGAGGGGATGGAATCATACCTGGCACAAAGGAAGATGTTTGTGGTAGTGGAGGTCAATCATCTCAGTTCCAAGGTAGCACTGCAGGAGTTTCTCAGTGTACTTTCCAGACCAAACCATTTCAATTGCTTCATCAATGACCTTCCCTCCATCATAAGGTCAGAAGTGGGGATGTTTGCTGTGTGCGTGGTTTCCTCCGGGTGCTCTGGTTTCCACCCACAGTCCAAAGATGTGCAGGTTAGGTGGATTGGCCATTCTAAATTGCCCTAAGTGTCAAAAAAAGGGTAGGTGGGGTTACTGGGTTACGGGGATAAAGGGGGATAGGGTGGAGGCATGGTGCTCTTTCCAAAGGCCGGTGCAGACTCAATGGGCTGAATGGCCTCCTTCTGCACTGTAAATTCTATGAAAAGCAGCCCCCTTGATTTGCACCCCCATCCGCAAACATTCAATCCCTCTACCACCGATGCACAGCAGCAGCAGTGTTTGCTGATGACACAAAGATAGGTAGGAAAGTAAGTTGTGAAAAGGACAAAAGCAGCATTACACTAAATATTCCCTCCATCACTGATGCACAGTGACAGTACTGTGTATCATCCACAAGATGCACGACAGCAACTCACCGGGGCTCTTTCTACAGCTTCTTCCAAACCCTTGACCATCAGCACCCAGAAGGACAAAAGTAGCAGATGCATGGGAACACCACCACCTGGACATTCCCCTTCAAGTACGACACCTTCCTGACTGACTTGGAACTATATCACCATTCCTTCACTGACATTGAGTCAAAATCCTGGAACGTCCTTCCTAATGGAACTCTGCGAATTCCTACAACACATGGACTGCAGTGGTTTAAGAAGGCATATCACCACCACCTTCTCAAGGACTGTTAAGGATGGATAATAAATACTGAACTAGCCAGCAATACCCATTAATGAATTTTTAAAAATTCCCTGTACAGCGTATCTGTATAGAAACATGGCATAACTCCCTGTATAGAGTATCTGTATAGAAACATGACATACTCCCTGTATAGAGTATCTGTATAGAAACATGACATACTCCCTGTATAGCGTATCTGTATAGAAACATGACATACTCCCTGTATAGAGTATCTGTATAGAAACATGACATACTCCCTGTATAGCGTATCTGTATAGAAACATGACATAACTCCCTGTATAGAGTATCTGTATAGAAACATGGCATAACTCCCTGTATAGAGTATCTGTATAGAAACATGACATACTCCCTGTATAGAGTATCTGTATAGAAACATGACATACTCCCTGTATAGCGTATCTGTATAGAAACATGACATACTCCCTGTATAGCGTATCTGTATAGAAACATGACATACTCCCTGTATAGCGTATCTGTATAGAAACATGACATAACTCCCTGTATAGAGTATCTGTATTGAAACATGATATACTCCCTGTATAGAGTATCTGTATAGAAACATGACATACTCCCTGTATAGAGTATCTGTATAGAAACATGACATACTCCCTGTATAGCGTATCTGTATAGAAACATGGCATCCTCCCTGTATAAGAGTATCTGTATAAAAACATGACATACTCCCTGTATAGAGTATCTGTATAGAAACATGACATACTCCCTGTATAGCATATCTGTATAGAAACATGACATACTCCCTGCATAGCATATCTGTATAGAAACATGACATAACTCCCTGTATAAGAGTATCTGTATAGAAACATGATATACTCCCTGTATAGAGTATCTGTATAGAAACATGACATATTCCCTGTATAGAGTATCTGTATAGAAACATGACATACTCCCTGTATAGAGTATCTATATAGAAACATGACATACTCCCTGTATAAGAGTATCTGTATAGAAACATGACATACTCCCTGTATAGAGTATCTGTATAGAAACATAACATACTCCCTGTATAGCGTATCTGTATAGAAACATGGCATACTCCCTGTATAGCATATCTGTATAGAAACATGACATAACTCCCTGTATAAGAGTATCTGTATAGAAACATGACATACTCCCTGTATAGAGTATCTATATAGAAACATGACATACTCCCTGTATAGCGTATCTGTATAGAAACATGACATACTCCCTGTATAGCGTATCTGTATAGAAACATGATATACTCCCTGTATAGCGTATCTGTATAGAAACATGACATACTCCCTGTATAAGAGTATCTGTATAGAAACATGACATACTCCCTGTATAGAGTATCTGTATAGAAACATGACATACTCCCTGTATAGCGTATCTGTATAGAAACATGACATACTCCCTGTATAGCGTATCTGTATAGAAACATGACATACTCCCTGTATAGAGTATCTGTATAGAAACATGACATACTCCCTGTATAGAGTATCTGTATAGAAACATGACATACTCCCTGTATAGAGTATCTGTATAGAAACATGACATACTCCCTGTATAGAGTATCTGTATAGAAACATGACATACTCCCTGTATAGAGTATCTGTATAGAAACATGACATACTCCCTGTATAGAGTATCTGTATAGAAACATGATATACTCCCTGTATAGCGTATCTGTATAGAAACATGACATACTCCCTGTATAAGAGTATCTGTATAGAAACATGACATACTCCCTGTATAGCGTATCTGTATAGAAACATGACATACTCCCTGTATAGCGTATCTGTATAGAAACATGACATACTCCCTGTATAGAGTATCTGTATAGAAACATGACATACTCCCTGTATAGAGTATCTGTATAGAAACATGACATACTCCCTGTATAGCATATCTGTACAGAAACATGGCATCCTCTGGATGATCCCAACAGAATTGTCAATTAATTATCTTTCAAACTTCAAAATAACCCTGTGATTCTGAAAATGAAATGAAATGAAATGAATGAAAAATGAAATGAGCCAAATGAATCATTTACATCTGTGGAGTTATTGCCCCTCTTTCTAGACTTGCTAGTTCATCGAATTCAGAGGGCGCGATTCTCCGCCCCCCACGACGGGTCAGAGAATAGCGGGAGGGCCTTCCCAACATTTTTCCCGCCCTCCCGCTATTCTCCCCCCCCCCCCCCCCCCCCCCCCCGCCCAACTCCCAACACGAATCGCTGCCGCCGTTTTTTTACGGCCGGCAGCGATTCTCAGCTGATAGATGGGCCGAAGTCCCAGCCCTTTCCGCCGTTTTTTTACGGCCGGCAGCGATTCACAGCTGATAGATGGGCCGAAGTCCCAGCCCTTTACGCTGTTTTTACGAACGGCAAACAGACCTGGTCTGGCCGTTCGTAAAAACGGCCGTAAAAACTCGCATTTTATAACCATGGCACCGATTGGCACGGCAGTACCACGGCCGTGCCAAGGGTGCCATGGGCCCGCGATCGGTGGGCACCGATCGCGGGCAGCGGGCCCGATGCCCGCGCACTATTTCTCCTTCCGCCGCCCCGCAGTATCCATTCGCGGGGCGGCTGAGGGGCATCCCGGCCCGCACATGCGCGGGTTTCGCGCAAATACGCGATGACGTCATCCGCGCATGCGTGGGTTGGAGTCTTCCAATCCGCGCATGCGCGGCTGACGTCATATGACGCGTCAGCCGGCGCTAACTCCGGCAAACGGGCTTAACGAAATTCATTAAGCCCGTGATGCCGGAGCTTACGGCGTCGGGCTGCTAGCCCCGACCGGGGACCAGAATCGGTTCCCGGTCGGGAAGGGGGGCGCTGGTGTCAAACCCGCCCGGGTTTGACGCCATCCTTACGATTTCTCCCGTTTTGGGAGAATCGCGCCCAGAGAATTTACAGTGCTGAATGAGGCCATTTGGCCCATTGAGTCTGCACCGGCCCTATCCCAGTAACCCAGTAACCACACCTAACCTCTTGGACGTTAAGGGGCAATTTGGCATGGCCAATCTACCTGGCCTGCACATCTTTGGACTGTGAGAGGAAACCTGAGAGGAAACCGGAGCACCCGATGGAACCTATGCAGACATGGGGAGAAAACGTAAATGCCACAGTCACCCGAGGCCGGAATTGAACCCGGGTCCCTGGAGCTGCGAGGCAGCAGTGCTAACCACTGTGCCCCCGTGCCGCCCTTAGTTCCACCAAGTTGTTTACAAAGTTGTTTTTAGCTTCTATGTTCTGAGAAGTATATGAATAATTTAAATATCTTGTTGAAGTAACTGCAGACCTGTTGTCCCTACCAAGCTCAGATAAGTTATTCATTGTTTAAATCTTTTCACTTCTAACTCTGAACTTATTGTATATACACAGGTTACCCTTTGAATGGTGATTACCCCCAGTCTGTTTGAATTGTACATACTTCAACATTGTTCACCAGTTTCTCAATCAAATGTTTCTGTTTATCTACATTTAAAATGTAATTTAAAAAAATTTTTTTTTTGTGTGCTATTGGGGCAGGAGTTCCAGGATGGTGAAGAAACGGCGATATATTTCCAAGTCAGGGTGGTGAGTGACTTGGAGGGGAACCTCCAGGTGGTGGTATCTGCTGCTCTTGCCCTTTTTAATGGTAGTGTTCGTGGGTTTGGAAGGTGCTATCGAAGGAACCTCGGTGAGTTACTGCAGTACATCTTGTAGATGGTACACATGGCTGCCACTGTTCCCATGGTGGTGGAGGGTTTGAATGTTTATGGAAAGGGGAGCAATTAAGCGGGCTGCTTTGTCCTCAAAGATGTCAGGTTTCTTAAATGTTGTTGGAGCTGCACTCGTCCAGGAAAGTGGAGAGTATTCCATTACATTCCTGATTTGTGCCTTTTAGATGGTGGACAGGCTATGGGGGGCCAGGAGGTGAGTTACTCGCCGTAGGATTCATAGCCTTTGACCTGCCCTGGTAGCTACGGTATTAATATGACTCGTCCTGTTTAGTGTCTGATCAATGGTAACCTCCAGGATGTTGATTTTGGGGGATTCAGCAATGGTAATGCCATTGAATGTCAAAAGGTGGTGGTTAGATCCTCTTTTGTAGGAGATGGTGATTGCCTGGCATTTGTGTGGTGCGAATATAACTTGCCACTTGTCAGCCCAAGCTTGGATATTGTCCATGTATTGCTGCATTTGGACATGGACTGCTTCATTATCTGAGGAGTTCCGAATGGTGTAGAACATTGTGCAGTCTGTGCAGTCATCCGTGAACATCTCCAATTCTGACTTTATGATGGAAGGGAGGTCATTCATGAAGCAGCTGAAGATGGTTGGGTCAGGGGGAGCACGGTGGCGCAGTGGTTAGCACTGGGACTGCGGTGCTGAGGACCTGAGTTCGAATCCCGGCCCTAGGTAACTGTCCGTGTGGAGTTCGCACATTCTCGCCACGTCTGCGTGTGTTTCACCCACACAACCCAAAAGATGTGCAGGTTAGGGGGATTGGCCATGCTAAATTGCCCCTTAATTGGAGAAAAAAAAGTAATTGGGTCCTATAAATTTATTTTAAAAATAGATAGTTGGGCCTAGGACGTTACCCTGAGGAACTCCTGTTGGAACACTGAGGATCAGTGATGTCCTGGAACTGAGATAATTGACCTCCAACCACCACAACCATCTTCCTCTGTGCAGGTATGACTCCAACCAATGGAGAGTTTCCCCCCTGATTACTATTGACTCCAGGTTAGCTCGGGCTCCTTGATGCCACACTTGGTCAAATGTTGCTTTAATGTCAAGGCAGCCACTCTCACCACACCTCTGGCATTCATCTCTTTTGTCAATGTTTGAACCACGGCTGCAATGAGGTTGGGAGCTAAGTGACCCTGGCGGAACCCGACTGAGTATATGTTAGCAGGTTACTGCCGCGTAAGTGCTGCTTGATAGCACTGTTGATGACTCCTGCCATCACTTTACTGATGATGGAGAGTAAACTGATAGGGCGGTAATTGGCTGCATTTAATTTGTTCTGTTTCTTGTGTACATAACACGCCTGGGCAATTTTCCACATTGGCGGGTAGATGCCAGTGTTGTAGCTGTACTGGAACAGCTTGGCTAAGAATGCGGCCAGTTCTGAAGCACAAGTCTTCAGTATTATTGCTGGTATATTGTCAGGGCCCATAGCCTTTGCAGTATCCTAATACTAAAATGTATACGTTTAAGACACGTGAATTTTAAATTTAGATATCCGCAACAGGCCAGCAAGTCCCTCTTGACATTTCTCTCATTATGTCCCCCAGGCCCAATCTGGCAACTATATCTTTTGGGACTTGGCCAGCATGGTCAGTAATGATATTTCTGAGCCATTCTTGATGTTAGACATTGAAGTTTCCCACCCAGAGTACATTTTGTGCCAGTGCTTCTTCTAGACGTTGTTCAATATGGAGGAGTACTAATTCATCAGCTGAGGGGAGTAGTAGGTGGTAATCAACAAGAGATTTGCTTGCACAACGAGACTTCATAGAGTTTGGAGTCAATGTTGAGAACTCCCAGGACTAATTCCTCTTGGCTATACCACTGTGTTGCTGCCATCTCTGGTGAGTCTGCCCTGTCAAATGGGATAGCACATAGCCAAAGATTGTGATTGAGGAGTCTGGGACGTTGGCTGTTGTGAATGATTAGATCAGTATAAGTATGTTGCCAGTTGGCTTTCTGCGATGAACAGATTTAAAATCATAACTTTGCAATCATTATTTCTTCTACGTAACACTAAGATGAATTTTACAACACATAAAATTATTTTTTTTTTTTTTTTATAAATGTTTTTATTCAGTTTTCATATTTTATGTTGAACAAATTACAAATTGTTAGGAGAGAAAAAGAACAAAAAAAAAAACAACAAACAAACACGCAAAAATTAACATACATATTTACAGGTAAGCATCTTCGTAGTAGTAACTGCGCCCGCCCCCCCCCCCCCCCCCCCCCCTCAACATGTTTATTTAGTTTGGTTTTGGGCCTTAGCTAGCCATCGAACCCCCGTACCGAACCTGTAGCCCCCCCCCCCTCCCGCTACCTTCCCCCGACTATTCTTCCTCTTGTACATTGGCCACAAATAGGTCCCGGAACAGTTGCATGAATGGCTCCCACGTTCTGTGGAAGCCGTCGTCCGACCCTCGGATGGCAAATTTGATTTTCTCCATTTGGAGAGATTCCGAGAGGTCGGACAGCCAGTCCGCAGCTCTGGGCGGTGCTGCTGACCGCCAGCCAAACAGGATTCTACGGCGGGCGATCAGGGAGGCAAAGGCAAGGGCGTCCGCCCTCCTCCCCAGGAATAGATCTGGCTGTTCTGAAACCCCGAAGACCGCCACTATCGGGCATGGCTCCACCCTCACTCCCACCACTTTGGACATAACCTCGAAGAAGGCTGTCCAGTACTCCACGAGTCTGGGGCAAGACCAGAACATGTGGGCGTGGTTGGCCGGGCCTCTTTGGCACCGTTCACATCTGTCTTCCACCTCCGGGAAGAACCTACTCATACGGGTTCTTGTTAAGTGGGCTCTATGTACCACTTTTAGTTGCGTCAGGCTGAGCCTTGCGCACGTGGAGGTGGAGTTGACCCTATGCAGTGCTTCGCTCCAGAGTCCCCACCCTATCTCCATCCCCAGGTCGTCCTCCCATTTCCTTCTTGTTGCGTCCAGTACGGTGTCGTCCCTATCTACCAGTCGGTCATACATGTCACTACAGTTCCCTTTCTCTAGGATACTTGCGTCCAGTAGGTCTTCCAGTAGTGTCTGTCGTGGCGGTTGTGGGTACGTCCTTGTCTCCTTTCGTAGGAAGTTTTTGAGCTGCAGGTACCGTAGCTCGTTCCCCCCAGCTAGCTGAAACTTCTCTGTCAGTTCGTCCAGTGTTGCGATCCTGTCGTCCATGTATAGGTCCCTGACTGTCAGTGTCCCCCCGTCCTGCCTCCACCTTTTGAAGGTGGCGTCAGTCAGTGCTGGTGTGAACCTATGGTTGTTGCAGATGGGAGCCCTGTTCGACATTTTGGTCAGGCCAAGTTGCTGCCGCAGTTGGTTCCAGGATTGGAGGGTGGCTGTCACCACTGGGCTGCTGGAGTGTTTTTTGGGTGGGGATGGGAGTGCTGCCGTGGCGAGGGCCCGGAGGGAGGTTCCCATGCAGGAGGCCTCCTCCGCACGCACCCACTCAGCCTCTGGCTCCTGGATCCATCCCCTTACTCGCTCGGCTGTTGCTGCCCAGTGGTAGAATTGTAGATTCGGGAGGGCTAGCCCTCCCCTGGTTTTTGTTTTTTGTAAGACCTTCTTTGGGATCCTAGCATTTTTACCCCCCCATACGAACGCCATGATGAGTTTGTCCAGCGCTTTGAAAAAGGCCTTGGGGATGTAGATCGGAATGGATCTAAACAGGAAGAGGAATCTGGGCAGTACGTTCATTTTGATCGTCTGAACTCTCCCCGCGAGGGAGAGCGGGAGTGTGTTCCATCTTTGCAGGTCCTTTTTAACTTCCTCCGTCAGGCTGGTGAGGTTCCATTTGTGGATCCCTTTCCAGTCATGGGCTATTTGGATCCCCAGGTAGCGGAATTTATGTCGGGCTTGATTGAACGGCAGCCCCTTTAGTGCTGCCCCCCCCCCCCCCCCCCCCCTTGCGGGTGTACTGGGAAGATCTCACTTTTGCTCATGTTGAGTTTGTAGCCCGAGAAGGCTCCAAACTCTTTCAGGAGCGCGATGATTCCGTCCATGCTGCTTTGTGGGTCCGAGATATAGAGGAGCAGATCATCCGCATAGAGTGAGACTCTGTGCTCTCTACCTCCCCTTCGGATCCCCCTCCAATTTTTTGCTGCCCTGAGCGCGATTGCTAGCGGTTCAATTGCTAGTGCGAACAGCAGCGGGGACAGTGGGCATCCTTGTCTGGTGCCCCTGTGCAGCTGGAAGTATTGGGAGTTGGTATTGTTGGTCTGTACACTCGCCATGGGAGCGTTGTACAGGAGCTTTACCCAAGCGGTGAACCCTGTTCCAAGCCCGAACCGCTCCAGTACCTCTATGAGGTATTTCCACTCGACTCTGTCGAAGGCCTTTTCTGCGTCCAGGGAGACGATCGCCTCTTGTGTTCTCTCCCCGGAGGGGGTCATTATCACGTTCAGCAGGCGCCTGATGTTCGCGGTAAGCTGTCTACCTTTGACAAAGCCCGTCTGGTCCTCTGTGACCACCTCAGGTACACAGTCTTCTAGCCTCTTGGCTAGGATTTTGGCCAGTATTTTGGCGTCTGCATTCAGCAGAGATATGGGTCTGTATGACCCACATTCCGTTGGGTCTTTGTCTTTCTTAGGTATCAGCGAGATTGAGGCCTGTGCTAACGTGGGTGGCAATGTGCCCCTAGCTAGCGAGTCTGTGAACATCTCCCGCAGGTGCGGGGCCAGCGCTGTCGCAAATTTTTTGTAGAAGTCCGCCGGGAATCCGTCCGGTCCCGGCGCCTTCCCCGCCTGCATGGAGCTAATGCTGTCCATGATACATAAAATTATTTTAATGTCACATATTGACATTCTCAGGCACTGAATTAATAGCATAACATACTTAGAAACATAAACATTTTTATGGACTGACTGATTCAAGTCTTCACTCATATTATTTTGTTCTCAAAAGTCCTTTGTCCATTATGTAGCTATTAGTATAGTACATTGATGTTCTTTGGTCAACATTTCTGAAACAGTTCAAATATGGAATGAACGGATAATAAGAACAAACTAATCTTTAATCTGTAAAGAGTTACTGTGATGTGCGATTTTCTGTAATACCAATTAAATTTCCCTTTGTATGTCCTGTGAAAATGTTCAGCATTACAAAAATAGAGTAAAATTAAATATATTATGTTTTAATTTGAGGTGCCACTCATGGGAATATCTGACGTATCTGAAATTTGGGATTTTTATAATTTTTGGATGTTTTATAAGAAACGTTCAATGACATGATTAAGAACACCAAGTCCCAAAAATGCAGTTGAGTAGTGCCCATTCGTCAGGTGAGCAACAGGCATTCACAGAAACAGAGAATTGGTACAGCGCACAAGGAGGCCATTCAGCCCATCATGTATGCACTGGCTCTCTGAATGAGCAACTTGTTTAGTATCATTCTCCCATCTTCTCCCCATTACCCTCCACATGCTTCCTTTTCCAGTGACAGTCTAATTCCCTTTTGAATACTTCAATTAAACCTGCCTCCACCACACTTTCAGGCAGTGCATTCCAGACTTTAACTAGTCACTGCGTGAAAATATTTTTTCTCATGTTGCTTTTTCTTCTTTTGCCAATTATTTTAAATCTGTGCCCTCTCATTCTTGATCTTTTCACAAGTGGGAACAATTTCTTCCTATCTACTCTGTCTACACCCCTCATGCTTTTAAACATCTCTATTAAACCTTCTGTTTGACTTCTTTTCTTCAAAGAATACAGTCCTAATTTCTCCAATTTAGCTTCATGATTGAAGTTCTTTATTCCTATCAATGTTTTCTGCATTCTCTCCAATGCTTTCACATCCTTCCTAAAGTGCCGCACTTGGGCCGCAATACTCCAGTTGAGGACAAGGCATTGAGGGATTCAGTTTGGTGTATGCTGCTTGTGGCTCACAAGTAAGACTCTCCACCACTTTTACTACTCATTGCTAATTGCACTTGAGAAGGTCATGGTGAGCTGCCATCTTGAAATGCTACAGTCCTTCTGCCATTCAGTTAGATCATGACTGATCTATATTTTAACTTTATCGGTCTTCCGTGGTTCCATTACCCTTAATACCCTTGTCTAACAAAAATAAATCAATCTCAATTTTTGCGATTCACCGATCCTCAGCAACGTTTTGGAGAAGGGGAGTATGATAGGAAATTATTTATATTGTTGGGCTGAACAAAAATGTGTGCTTCAGCAGATTGAGTATTATCTTCATATCCCATACCACCTTCACATTAATGAATTAGAAGACTGATTCATTAAGGTCAACAGGTTGATGCAAGGTGGCCTGAGAGTCACAAGTGTATCACATACAATTCTCTGCACTCTTTCAAACCGTCACGTGAGTTCTGCATCCTATAAAGATGGCACCATTTGTTCTGGAGGGAGAAAGATGATAGCATTGCCTCTTAGAAACATGTCTGGATGTATTAAAGGACAGCAGGCTCACTGGGCTGCCAGATGCTCACTGCTTTGCTTTGCAGTCATTCAAAACTAATTGGAATCAAAAAAGCTGGCTAATAAATGAAAGCCACCACGGATTTGTTCAAAGCAAATAATGTTTGACTAACTTGATTGAATTCTATTATAAAGTAATTGAGAGGATTTTCAAGGTTGATTGAACTTGCAAAAGGCAATTGACAAATAACAGACTTGTTATCAAAATTAAAGTCTACAGGATTAAAGGGACAATGACAGCATAGAGGCAAAACCAGCATCCTATTGAACATTCTGGAGGTTTGGAAGCTGTCCATCGCATTGAAAACCCTGGCTTAATCTATTACCATTGTCCTGCATTGTTAGTGCCTGTGCCGTGTACCTCTGCAACTCTGCTTTTGCACACTTCGGTGAATCATTTGCCAATTTCAAAGCATTTTATACTACTTTTGAGCAAATTCTTATTTTGTGGCGTGCCATCAATGTTGCTGCATTCATGACTAACTAATTACATTTTCAACCTGACTCAGACCTGGGAATATTCCCAGGCTCTTTGCAGTTGTATCAGCCTTTGCTTGAGTGAACTGCCGTTGCCAATGGGGTTGTGCTTAGGACCTGTCAACTTTGTCGACCAACGTACTTGTGTCTAACCTTGAGTAGCTCTTTGATGAAATACGTTTAGGCACATCTAACAGATTTTCTTGGAATTCTTCCATGGGAGTAGATGCGATCAGCAAATGTCCACTAGCTCTATGTTTGAAAAATCACAGTTTGTATCCTTTTCTCTATATCTCCTGAATAAGCGGTCAATGGATTCTGTAACCAACGCAGCGCATCAGTGCAAAAGACAAGGCTGAAACATTTTCAACTATCTTCCGCCAGAGTTGCTGAGTGAATCTTAGCCTCCTCCTGATGTCCCCAGCATCAGAGCTGCTATTCTTCAGTTAATTTCATTTGCTTCATCAGATGGAATTCATTCGCCGATTCTTGGACGTTCGCTGATGATTCACAACATTCAGCACCATTCACAAATTCTCAGTTACTGAAGCTGTCCATGTCCAAATGCAGCAGGAAATGCATAGACACTATTCAGGCTTGGACTGATATGTGGAAAGTAACATTTGCCTCCCACAAGTGCCAGGCAATGACCAGCTCCAACAAGAGAGAATGTAACCATTGCCCCTTTATAGTCAATGAACCTTTGCTGAACCCCAAAAATTAACACCCTGGTGGTTACCATTTGATGTGTTAGGCAGGCTGGGTCGACGTGGACTGCACTTGATGCAGTGTAGCGAGAGACAGACCTCTAACACTGGATAAGATGCAACACGATTTTATTTAACGTCTTAACTAATATACATGTTCAACTGTGGGTTAACACTATAATGACTTGATTGGAGACCTAGTACTAGCCTGACCAGACTTACTAGCTACCGCATGGTGTTTGCACTGGCTAGCTCACGAACTCTGACTGTCTCAGTGGCTGAGTCCAGAGAGAGCGGGAAAACTGGTGCCCTCTGGCTTTATAGTGGTCGTGTCCTGTCTGGTGATTGGCTGCTGTATCCTGTGTGCTTACTGGTCATCCTGTGTGTCAATCGCTGCCTGTCTGCACTCCATTATATACGATGTATATTATGACACCATTTACCAGAAACTGAATTGGACCAGCCAAGTAGATATTGCAACTACAAGAGAAGGTCAGAAATTCGGAATTCTGCAGAAAATAACTTACCTCCCGTCTCCCCAAAACCTGTCCACCATCTACAAGGCACATGTCATGGGTGTGTAGGAATATTCTCCACTTGCTTGGATGTGTGCAGCTTCGACAACACTCAAGAAGTCCAAGACCAACGGTCTGCTTGTCCTCCACAATCAGCATTCACTCCCTCCACCATTGACGCTCAGTGGCAACAGTGTGAACTTTATACAAAATACAAAGTAGCCACCCACCATGGCTCCTACAACAGCACCTTCCAAACCTGCAACTTCCACCACCTAGAAGGACAAAGGCAGCAAATGCATGGGAACACTACCACCTGCAAGTTCCTCTCCAAATCACACATCATCCTGACTTTGAACTACATCATTGTTGTTGCTTCCCTGTCGCTGGGTCAAAACATCCTCCCCGACTGTACTGTTGGTGTATCTGCACCACATGGACTGCAGCGGTTCAAGAAGGCAGTTCAATTCCGGATGGGCAATAAATACTGACCTAGCCAGCAACACCACATCCCATGAATGAATATAAAATAAAGACTATAGCTTACAACAACTATCATTAAAAGAATTAAGTCCACACTTTTACATATGTTTTCAGACATTCTTGCCTCACTGTCTCACTGTAGCAGTCAGGTCAATGTAAAATAATTTAAAGGGAAGCTCCTGGGTAAGAAACAATTATCTCTGTCGAATTTACTTCTGCTGAAAATTATTTGCATTAGCCAAATTTAAATAGTAATGTTCTGTAAATGTAAGGTCCCCCACATAAATACAATATAAAAATTGTAATTTAACGAATGCTCAGGAATTGACCTTTCAGTGAGTGACATACACTGTTATCGATTCTCTGAGACCTTTTTGGATGGATGAGAGAAATGAAGAATTAATTCCATCAGCCATCTTTCTGTTTGCTGATTAGACTCAAATTGCCTGACCATCTAATCATAGGGTGGAAACAGCTACCTTGATTGCCTAAGCCCCTGAAATAATTACACATGCAAGCAGATGCCACACAATAGAACCTACCTTCCATGTCTGATTAATGTTGTAGGTATAATGAGGGAACAATTGCCTAATTGAAACAAAACAATGCAAGCTTCCTCGATGATTTTTAAGAATTACTCTGTCTTGCCAAATTAAATAAATACAACTAAGCCTTGACGTTCATAACTCTGAGCTAAGTCTAATACTAACATCAAAGCTAATTTTCCATTTGAGGAGTGAAGCAGGTTAACAGATGAAGAATTGCATTGAGGTCCTGTATGAAAATAAAGGTGTATCTTTGTGTAGCCTGCATGGAACAAGACAAAGGGTGGGATTGTCCAGCCGTGCCTGCCCGCCGACCGGAGAATCCTGCCCAAGGTCAATGGACGTTTCCATAGTCCGTGGCTCGGCGTTCTTGCGGCGGGCGGTGGTGGAAGAATCTAACCCAAAGCATTTCACGATAATCACAAATTGCGAACAACAGACTAGTGATTCCTCTGCACAATGAGTTGCAGTTAAATCTTATAACCCTGGGACGGAATTCTCCGTTGGCTGATACCGGAATCGGGAAACGTGATTGGGCAGTGAATAGGTTCCGACGGCAAAACCTCGGCAGGTGTCGATTTGACGCCAAATCGCAATTCTCCATCGCCTTGACAGCGGCGTCAATGCGTTCCGGAACGCAAGTACATCAAACACCATTTGTACATCATGAGCGGGCCCAACCCGGTTTTCTCCGGGGTCTCCGCGATTCTCCTCCTCCAATGGGCCGAGTTCCCAACGGCGCATTTCACTTGTGCTTTTAAAAATCGTGAAACCGGTGCATGGCTAGTGAGGGAGAGAGAGGAGTTAGGACACAGAGAGGAGCAACTGTGGGCTGCCAGGCTGGACACTTGCTGGAGAAGGGGAGGGGGGGGGGGGGCGTCCCTGTTAGGGCTGGATAAGGGCGAGGTGACAGGGGAACAGGCCAAGTGGTGACACCCCCATGCGATTGGGGCGGTGTCCAGACACAGACCGCCATTACCATAGCCTGCAAGGCAGCCATCTTGCTACGTACCCACTGACCACCCAGCTTGGCCCCAGGGTCTGCAAAGTGGCACCGGCCGTATGGGTGTCTCCACCACCCCACCCCATCACATCCTCCTCCACCCCCTGCCCCCCACCCGGCCAGCACCTGCCAGCAGCTCACCCATGGCAATGGCCACAGTAGGCCATACGGGGCACTGGTGGAGGGCCATGGAGCAGTGCCAGCCAATGGTTCCCCTGGCATCAGGGGCAGGGGCCAGAGGCCCCCATGGTGCAGGGCATCAACAGGGCAAGGGCTGCGGGGATGGGGATGGTGGGGTCAAGGGGGGGCAGAATCCGGAGTGCCTACTGTGCAACTGGGGCCACCATACAGCCCGTTGGACCTGGTTGGGTAGGGGGGGTACGCACCATGCTAATATCTCGGTTTTTCACCCCCTGCAGACATAGATATTGGAATTCAACCAGCAATTGTGGCTTTCCTCCTAGTCGCCGCAGACCTGGGGCATGCACTGCGGCTGTACGAGCTGGAGCTGCTCGAGGAGGAGGAGGAAGCTCCAGCATAGGAATGTGCAGCAGCAGAGTGTGCCACAGAGGAACAGGTGGCATCTGCCCAGGATGGCAAGCCGACTGCCTAACAGTCCGAGGAGGAGGAGGTTCCAAGGAGGCTTCGCATGAGGCCTCGTGTGTACCGGCACTGCCTGCCATTCGAGAGCCTGCCGGACCGGGCATGCCGTTGAAGACTCTGGCTCAGCAGGGAGACAGTGTGACATATTTGCCCCATCATGGTGCGCAGGTGCATCTGCACCGTCACAGAGGCCCTATAGCCCCAGGTGGCTCAATACATCCATGTCAATGTGGACCGATCCCACTATGATGCCCGGGCAGTGGGTTTTGCCACCATATACGGGATGCCCCGGGTCCAGGAGGTGATCGACAGGATGCATGTCCCTCTACGAGCACCTGCAGATGACAGGCTGCTCTACACCAACTGAAAGGGGTTCCACGCGATGAATGTGCAGCTGATGTGTCACCATCAGAAGTGCATCATACACGCCTGTGCCCGATATGCGGGCACTGTGCACCACGCCTTCATCCTGGCACACTCAAAGATTCCTGATGTGTTCGAGACGCCTCACCACAGCTGGGGGTTTGCTCCTGGGTGACAGGAGTTACCCACTGTGACGTGGCTGATGACATCTATCCGGAGGCCACAGACCGATGCAGAGACCAGGTATAATGACACCCATGATGCAACCAGGAGCATTATCGAGCGGTGCTTCGGCCTCCTGAAGATGGGGTTCAGGTGCCTGGACAACTCTTGAGGGCCCTTCCAGTATGATGCTGGGAGGGTTGCCTGGATCGTGACGGCCTGCTGCGTCCTCCACATCACACATCAGAGCGGTGATGTGCTGGAGGAGAGGAGGGGAAGAATGCGCAGGACAAGGGGCCGCAAGATGAGTGCATGGGACAATCTGATCGCCTCCAGGCTCACCAACTTGGCGGGTGGGGACGATGGTCTGCCAGGGGCATGGACGCCACATCTCTTCCCCACACCCTCTCACTCCCCCCATGACCGCCCCACCGGGTGCAACCTCCGTGAGACACCCCTGCCGCACTACAAGGTTGGCAGTAACAGCGAGTATGGTCCATGGGATGGAGGATGACGACAATCCACGCTGCTTGAGCTCTGGTGCTCCACATCGTTTGACAACGTCTGACTCCTGCCCACAGTAGCACTTTCACCTGCATGCGAGCTGGCCATTCCATCCCATGGTCCCATCGATTCCCTGAGGTGATGGTGCTGGGGACAGTCGGGGCGGGGGGGGGGGGGGGGGGGGAGCCCGGGCGGAACCCAAACGGAGCACGGGCCACCCACAACGTCTGCCCACTCCCCCCACACCTTCCTCTGGCCAGCCCAGACTAGCCCACCCCTCACACCTTTCTGACAGAGCACCGAGACAGGTTGTAACAGTGGCAACAGGTGTTTAATGTGAACAAATATTTACAGGTTTGTGCCCTAGGCCCGTGACAACTTAACTTGGGTCTAACGTTTCTGGCTTCATGGGCCCTAACGCTACATCAAGGTGGTTCACCAGATGGTACAGTAGGAGTGGAGGCGGTCTGCTATGATTCCCGTCCTGCGACCTGGGTCCACGTTGGCGGCCGTCTTCTGGGGCAACTGGCCCTGGATAGGCCCGGCTGTTGTTCAGGATCCCCAGCATCTCAGGTTGCTGCTCGGAATGCGACAGGAGGAGGGGAGTCCAGGGTGCCGCGGTGTTCTGGCACCTCACCTGCCGGAGTCACCGGCACAGGCCCCATCACCTCCTCCTCCCTCGAGGTGCCTGATGGTCCCCTGGCTACTCCGTGGGACAGGGATGCGAACGGAGCTATCCCCCGAGGCTGTCCCCCCACCTGGCGCTGCCAGTCCTGGAGGCCCGCTAGGTTTCGACCAGGATTTGCATGCTGGCAGAGCACAGGGAGTGGACCATCTCCATAGGTGACTGTGCCACATCACCCATTGACTGTGCCACCTGGGTTTGTGTCACTTCAGCCAGTGACTGTGCCATCTCCCTCTAGGACTAGGCCAGATCCCTCTGTGTCTGCGCCATGTCGGCCTGTGCCTGAGCAATGCTTTTCCTAGCCATGGCCTGCTGTGACTGGGCCATGCTCAGGAGCTCCGCTGCGATGTCCAGTTGGTTCTGGCACATGGTTGCCTATGAGGCAGCAATCCTGTACTGGGCCTCGGCCAGCGCCTGCATAGATTGAGTATCTATGGGATGGTGGAGGGTGTTGGAGACAGCTGCGACAGGAAATCACTGCCATCCTCTTACTCGATCTCCGAGGTTTCCTGAGCCTTGGACGGAGGGCTGCCATCCGAGCTGCTCTCCTGGTCGGTGCTGGGCTCACTGAGGAGCAGCGGCTGTACCACTTGCTAAGGGCAGTGGATGCCAAATGGACTCGCCCCATCACCAGCACGTCCTGCAGGACGCAAGACAAGATGCATGATTAGACCTTGGGCCGGGGGGTGGTGGGTGTGAGCGGGGCGGAGGTGGTGTAGGGTGAGGGTTGTATTGGGGGGGGGGGTTGACACACGAGGCATGGGGTACCGCAACTAATCAGGGTCTCACTTCCTTGCTCACGCCGAACTCCACCTCGACAACCTCCCTTTTCTCTGGGCCGCCGACCACGTCCAGGGCCCTCTGCTCTGTCACGATGAGGGGCCGCAGGTCCGGATGTCCTCCTTCTGTCTTCTCCTACTGCTGGCGGTTGTGCGTGGCCATCTTCTGAGTAGTGGAAACAGAAACAACAATGTTAGACAGTCCATGCATCAAGTCCAGGAGGTGAGTAGCTGGTGGCCTCAGTAGCCAGGGCACCCGGTCATGGCCGTATGGGTACCTGCATGTGATGCAGGGTGGAGGTTTGCCCGTCCTCCAGGTGGGGGTCGGGGGGGTCGGGTTAGGATGTGTGGGACGGCGTTGGTGCCAGGGGAACACTGCTGCCTACTCACCCTGGCCGTCCTGAGGAGGTTGTGCAGTTTTTTATGGCACTGCTGGCCGTTCCTGATGATGTTGCCCACAGCGCTGGCCGCCTCTGCCACCTGCACCCAGGCATGGCAAAAAACAGCAGCTGGCAGCCTCCTTCCCATTTAGGGTCATTGTCCTTTCCTCCACGGCATCCAGGAGGGTCTCGAGCTTTGCATCTGTGGACTTTGGGGCTGCTCTCCACCTAACCATTTTGGACACGTAAGGGCAATTTAGCATGGTCAATCCACCTAAGCCGCACATATTTGGGCTCTGGGAGAAAACCGGAGCACCCGGAAGAAACCCACGCAGACACGGGGAGAACGTGCAGACTCCGCACAGACAGTGACCCAAACCGGGAATCGAACCTGGGACACTGGAGCTGTGAAGCAACAGTGCTAACTACTGTGCTACCATCTCAGAAATGGAGAATCCCACGCAGGATCTTTCCTGTGTTGTGTATAGTAAATCCCGAAGTACAAGTCTTCCATTAGAATAAATGTATTTGTGCCAAGTGAACTATTTGGTTCTGGTTGGGATTTCGTCATAAAATTCTCAAGATTGATCATAAAGTCCAACAGCAGGATGGAGCTAAACATTTGTTTAACCAGTTATGTGCAAGGGCTCTATTGTCAGCCACGCAAACTAAATAATCACCCAAATATTGTATTGAAACACTATCTGAAAATATGTATTAATACATATTAGGAAATAATTTCCTAATCACCATATTCTAAGGCTATTTCTCATAAATATTAGGTTTTATATCATGAAAGGCTCTGAAAATGATCAATTGAATTGTCTAAGGGACACACAGCCATCCAGACACGAAATGTTAACTCCCTTTTTTATTCACAGATGCTGTCAGACTTGCTGACATTGTCCAGTATTTTCTGTTTTTGTTGTCTGTGGGAGATGCAGGTCCAATCTTCCGAAGCAAAAAGTGTATCTAAATGCCTCATGCCCATGAAAGAAAAAGGGAAATGTCCTGAGAAGCTGTGCTGGAGGATCACCCACAGCTTATCCTTCCTGTTCTGCCCAGGAATAGGACACCTGAAACCTGCCAGTGTTTTTGATGAAAGGTTGCCGAATAGTCACCTAAAGTCACCATACCTAGGCCCACTCCCCTGCCCTATCCTGTACCTAATCTTTGGACACTAATGGCCAATCCGCCTAACCTGCACAGCGTTGGACTATGGAAGGAAACCGGAGCACCCGATGGGTACCCAAGCAGATATGGGAGGAATGTACAAACGCCACACCGTCCGCCAAGGTCGAAATCAAACCCGGGTCCCTGGTACTGTGAAGCAGCAGTGCTAACCACTCTGCCACCGTGGTCAATAATTGGGTAATTAACAGTCTCAATTTGGGCAAGAGTTGTCGGCCAGCTTAGGCCTCGCCTGTCCCAGCGGAATATTGCGGAGAAGTCGGCGTGGGCATGAGCCCAGCAGGAAGGTCACCTGAAACACTTTACCACCACCCATTGCCCACAAACTCACCAGCGGGGGAGTACAATTCCCCTTTAATCTTGCACTGTTGCTCATCTGCCCCATGTACAGATATTAAAAGTTGCTGAAGCTATTGAATAGCAATACTGTCCTGGCAGCTTGTCCTAGGTAACTTCATGTGCAAATGATGCTTTAGATTTTGAAAGGAAGAATGCCGTGTTAACTGTGATGATAGATAGACTACCATCTGTATATAATATGAGTAGTTCATCATCCCTGTAAATTCTATGATCTGCATGTGTATTATAAGTTATATGTTTTATTGTTGTAGTTCTACCATCCGACCAGCAGATATGGTGAGTATGGAGTCACTGCACCTGGGATACACCATGTGCTCTTGCAGCCAATAGCAGTCACAGTTTAAAGTAGCTCTGTTGTATCTTAGTGCAAGTCAGTGTTAAACATTTATTTCCAACTGTATTCATCTTAGACATTTTAGTTATTAATTAATGTCGTGTTGGTAATAAATAGCTTTGTTTATAAAACAAAGTCGAATGTTCTTTGTTCACATCAGCCCAATCTAAGAATATTACATTAACAGCCTCAGAATTGGTTGCAGCTACTTTGAGAAAAGTTTCCAAATCTTCCCTGGCCACAGGTGAGGTGTCAGAGGACTGGAGGATGGCTAATGTGATGCCATTATTCAAGAAGGGAAGTAGGGACGAACCAGGAAATTACAGGCCAGTCATAGGGAAATTACTGGACAGAATTCTGAGGGACAGAATTAATCTCCACTTGGAGAGGCAAGGATTAATCAAGGCACGGTGGTACAGTGGTTAGCACTGCTGTCTCACAACTCCAGGGGCCCGGGTTCAATTCCAGCCTCAGATGACTGTGGAGTTTTCACTTTCTCCCCGTGTCTGCTGGGTTTCCTCCGGGTGCTCCGGTTTCCTCCCACAGTCCAAAGATGTGCAGGTTAGGTGGATTGGCCATGATAAATTGCCCCTTAGTGTCCAAAAGGTTAGGTGCGGTTATTGGGTTACGGGGATATGGTGAAGGCGTGGGCTTAAGTAGGGTGCTCTTTCCAAGGGCTGGTGCAGGCTCGATGGGCTGAATGGCCTCCTTGCAATGTAAATTCTATGATTCTATGAAGAATAGTTTGCATGGTTTTGTCAAAGGGAGATCATCAAGGGGCTGTTTAGCACAGGGCTAAATCGCTGGCTTTGGAAGCAGACCAAGCAGGCCAGCAGCACGGTTTGATTCCCGTAACAGGCGCCGGAATGTGGCGACTAGGGGCTTTTCACAGTAACTTCATTGAAGCCTACTCATGACAATAAGCGATTTTCATCTTTTCATGTCTTACAAATTTGATTGCATTTTTTGAAAAGGTGACTAGGTGTGTAGATGAGGTTGTGTGATTGATGTAGCCTACATGGACTTTCGTAAGGCTTTTAACAAGGGACCACATAGAAGTTGATGAAGACCATAAGACATAGGAGCAGAATTAGGCCACTCGGCCCATCGAGTCTGCTCCACCATTCAATCACGGCGGATATTTTTCTCATCCCCACTTTCCTGCCTTCTCCGCAAAACCCCTGATCCCCTCATTAATCAAGAACCTATCTATCTCTGATTTAAAGACACTCAGTGATTTGGCCTCTTTGGTCTGAGATGCTGTCCTCTGGTTCTAGTTTATCCTACAAGTGGAAATATCCTCTCCACGTCCACTCTATCCAGGTCTCGCAGTATCTTGTAAGTTTCAATAAGATCCCCCCCTCATCCTTTTAAACTCCAGCACGGTAGCACAGTGGTTTGCACTGTTGCTTTACAGCACCAGGGTCCCAGGTTCGATTCCCACTTGGGTCACTGTGCGGAGTCTGCCTGTTCTCCCCGTCTCTCCGTGGGTTTCCTCCGGGTGCTCCGGTTTCCTCTCACAAGTCCCGAAAGACGTGCTGTTAGGTGAATTGGACATTCTGAATTCTCCCTCTGTACCCAAACAGGCAGGCGCTGGCATGTAACGACGAGGGGCTTTTCACAGTAACTTCATTGCAGTGTTTTTTTTTTATAAATGTTTTTTATTCAGTTTTCATGTTTTATATTGAACAAATTACAAATTGTTAGAGAGAGAAAAAAAAAACACGCAAAAATTAACATATATATTTACAGGTGAGCATCTTCGTAGTAATAACTGTGGCCTCCCCCTCTTCGCCGGCATACATATTTTACATTCCCAACATGTTTATTGGCATTTATTTAGTTTGGTTTTGGGCCTTAGCTAGCCATCAAACCCCCGTAACGAGCCCGTAGCCCCCCCCCCCTCCCCGCCGGCTACCTTCCCCCGACTATTCTTCCTCTTGTACGTTGGCCACAAACAGGTCCCGGAACAATTGCATGAATGGCTCCCACGTTCTGTGGAAGCCGTCGTCCGACCCTCGGATGGCGAATTTGATTTTCTCCATTTGGAGAGAATCCGAGAGGTCGGACAGCCAGTCTGCAGCTCTGGGCGGTGCTGTTGACCGCCAGCCAAACAGGATTCTACGGCGGGCGATCAGGGAGGCAAAGGCAAGGGCGTCCGCCCTCCTCCCCAGGAATAGATCTGGCTGGTCTGAAACCCCGAAGACCGCCACTATCGGGCATGGCTCCACCCTCACCCCCACCACTTTGGACATTGCCTCGAAGAAGGCTGTCCAGTACTCCACAAGTCTGGGGCAAGACCAGAACATGTGGGCGTGGTTGGCCGGGCCTCTTTGGCACCGCTCACATCTGTCCTCCACCTCCAGGAAGAACCTACTCATACGGTTTCTCGTTAAGTGGGCTCTATGTACCACTTTTAGTTGCGTCAGGCTGAGCCTTGCGCACGTGGAGGTGGAGTTGACCCTATGCAGTGCTTCGCTCCAGAGTCCCCACCCTATCTCCATCCCCAGGTCGTCCTCACATTTCCTTCTTGTTGCATCCAGTACGGTGTCGTCCCTATCTACCAGTCGGCCATACATGTCACTACAGTTCCCTTTCTCTAGGATACTTGCGTCCAGTAGGTCTTCCAGTAGTGTCTGTCATGGCGGTTGTGGGTACGTCCTTGTCTCCTTTCGTAGGAAGTTTTTGAGCTGCAGGTACCGTAGCTCGTTCCCCCCAGCTAGCTGAAATTTCTCTGTCAGTTCGTCCAGTGTTGCGATCCTGTCGTCCGTGTATAGGTCCCTGACTGTCAGTATCCCCCCGTCCTGTCTCCACCTTTTGAAGGTGGCGTCAGTCAGTGCTGGTTTGAACCTATGGTTGTTGCAGATGGGAGCCTTGTCCGACATTTTGTTCAGGCCAAATTGCTGCCGCAGTTGGTTCCAGGATTGGAGGGTGGCTGTCACCACTGGGCTGCTGGAGTGTTTTTTGGTTGGGGATGGGAGTGCTGCCGTGGCGAGGGCCCGGAGGGAGGTCCCCATGCAGGAGGCCTCCTCCGCACGCACCCACTCGGCTTCTGGCTCCTGGATCCATCCCCTTACTCGCTCGGCTGTTGCCGCCCAGTGGTAGAATTGTAGATTCGGGAGGGCTAGCCCCCCCCTGGATTTTGTTTTCTGTAGGACCTTCTTTGGGATCCTAGCATTTTTACCCCCCCATACGAACGCCATGATAAGTTTGTCCAGCGCTATGAAGAAGGCCTTGGGGATGTAGATCGGAATGGATCTAAACAGGAAGAGGAACCTGGGCAATACGTTCATTTTGATCGTCTGGACTCTTCCTGCGAGGGAGAGTGGGAGTGTGTTCCATCTTTGCAGGTCCTTTTTTACTTCCTCCGCCAGGCTGGTGAGGTTCCATTTGTGGATCCCTTTCCAGTCATGGGCTATTTGTTTCCCCAGGTAGCGGAATTTATGTCGGGCTTGTTTGAACGGCAGCCCCTTTAGTGCTGCCCCCCCCCCCCCCTTGCTGGTGTACTGGGAAGATCTCGCTTTTGCTCATGTTGAGTTTGTAGCCCGAGAAGGCTCCAAACTCTTTCAGGAGCGCAATGATTCCCTCCATGCTGCTTTGTGGGTCCGATCATTGCAGTGTTAATGTAAGCCTTTTTGACACTAATAAAGGTTATTATTATTATAATCAGAAGATAATTGATCAGATTTTAAGTTAAACAGCTTGGGAAAAAGTGTTGGATGGACTGGAGACTGTGTTAGCCGTGGGAGTCTGGATATAATGATGGGGTGGAACAATTTGTTTTTGGGAATTAAGATCAGTAAGACCATAAGACATAGGAGCAGAATTAGGCCATCCGGTCCATCGAGCCTGCTACGCCATTCAATCATGGCCAATGTGTTTCTCATCCCCATTCTCCTGCCTTACCCCTATAACCCCTGACCCCTTATTAATCACAAACTTATCTATCTCTGTCTTAAATATACTCAGTGATTTGGCCTCCACAGCCTTCTGTGGCAATGAGTTCCATAAATTCACCTCCCTCTGGCTGAAGAAAATCTTCCTCATCTCGGTTTTGAAGTATCGTCTGTTTAATCTGAGACTGTGTCCTCTAGTTCTGGATTTTCCGACAAGTGGAAACATCCTCGCCACATCCACTCTATCCAGGCGTCGCAGTATCCTGTAAATTTCAATAAGATCCCTCTTCATCCGTCTAAACTCCAACAAATACAGACCCAGAGTCCTTAACCGATCCTCATATGGCAAGTCCTTCATTCCGGGGATCATTCTTGTGAACCTCCTCTGGACCCTTTCCAAGGCCAGCACATCCTTCCTTAGATACGGGGCCCAAAACTGCTCACAATATTCCAAATGGAGTCTGACCAGAGCCTTATACAGCCTCTACAGTACATCCCTGCTCTTTTATTCTCGCCTTCTTGACATGAATACTGACATTGCATTTGCCTTCCTTTTTAAAAAAAAAATGTATTTGATTCCAAACGTATATGAAAAGTTGCAACTTATAAACAATTCAAGAAACAAACTTCCCAACATCCCCCACCTTGCCTCAAAACTCTCCGCTGAACCCTTTAACTCGTGTTTAATCTTTTCCAGCCAAAGAAAGTCAAATAAGTCACCCAGTCAGGCCGTTTCCCCCAGTGGGGTTGCAAACCGTCACTCGAATAAAACTTATTGCCAGGCAATCAGAGAGGCGAAGGCCACAACACCGGCCTCCCTCCCCTCCATCAGCTCTGGCTTCTCCGGTACCTCAATGCATTTGTCTTCCTAACTGTCAACTGATCCTGCACGTTAACCTGAATAGAATCTGGAACTAGGACTCCTAAGTCCCTTTGTGCTTTTGATTTCCAAAGCATTTTCCTATTTCGAAAATAGTCCATGCCTCAATTCTTCCTATCAAAGTGCATAACCTCATACTTTTCCACATTGTATTTCATCTTCCACTTCTTTGCCCACTCTCCTAGCATGTCCGTATCCTTCTGCAGCCTCCCTGCTTCCTCAACACCTGTCCTGCGTATATTTGTATCATCTGCAAACTTAGCAACAATGCCCTCAATTCCATCTTCCAGATCATTAATGTATAACGTGAATAGCTATAGTCCCAACACTGAACCGTGCGGAACACCACTAGTCACCAGCTGCCATCCTGAAAATGACCCCTTTACCCCCACTCTCTACTTTCTGCCAGTCAGCCAATCCTCTAACTCAGTCCTATTTTATCATGCACTTTTAAGTACTTCCCAATCTCATCCTTAATAACAAACTCTAAAATCTTAACAACAACTAAAGTCCAGCTAACCGGCCTATAATTTCCTGCCTTCTGCCTCCCTCCCTTCTTAAACAGGGATGTTACTTCAGCCACTTTCCAGTCCTCTGGGACCCTCCCTGCCTCCAGTGATTCCTGAAAGATCACCAACAATGCCTCCACAATCTCACTAGCTATCTCCTTCTGAACCCACCAGTCTGGTTGATTTATCCACCTTCAATTGAAATTCTTCCTTTATATTACTAGCTAGCTGACACATATTTCAGTTTCCCCAGCACCTTCTCCTTAGTGATGACCACTTCATTCTCCTCTGTTCACTGATTCTCTTGAAGTTTAGGTGTCCCACTGGTGTCTTCCACTGTGAAGATTGATGCAAAGTATCTATTCAGGTCCTCTGCCTATCTTTGTTCCCTATTACTTCTTCTCATTTCCCATGGTGCAAAGTCCATTTTTGCCTCTCGCTTATCTTTTATATATCAAAAAACTCTTGAATTCTTCCTTTATATTACGAGCTAGCTTACACATATTTCATCCTCTCCCCCTCCCTTATTACTTTTTTAGTTGTTCTCTGTTTGCTTTTAAAGACTCCCCAATGCTCTAGCCTCCCACTAATCCTCGCCACCTTGTATGCTTTCCTTTCCTTTTATGCTGTCCTTGATTTCCCTTGTCAGCCATGGTTTCCTCATCCTCCCCCCAGCTTGTTTCCTCCTCCTTGGGATGAATTTCTGTTGTGCCTCCTGAATCACTCCCAAAAACTCCTGCCATTGCCGTTCCACTGTCTTCCCTGCCAGGTTCCTGTTCCAATCTACTCTGGCCAGCTCCTCCCTCATGTCTTTGTAGTTACCCTTATTTAATTGTAATACCGTTACATCTGATTGCAACTTCTCCCTCTCAGGGTGAATGCTATCATATTGTGGTCACTGCCCCTAAGGGTTCCTTCACCGTAAGTTCCCTAATCAAGTCTGCCTCATCACACATCACCAAATCCAGATTTGTTTGTTCGCTCGTGGGGTCTACCATAACTGCTCCAAAAAAAACATCTTGTGGACATTCCAAAAATTCCTTTTCTTGGGATCCGCTATGAACCTAATTTTCCCACTCCACCTATATATTTAAGTCCCTCGTGATTATTGTAATATTGCCTTTTTTACATGTCTTTTCTATCTCCGGACAATTTCAATGTGCGCAAAAAGCTCACTTACCTTGTTTCGTACACTCTGTGCATTTAGCTACAACACCCTCAGTCCTGTGTTGACTGCTTCTTATCGTTGTCCTCTTTATTGCTCTACCTGAAGTTGGATTCCTGCCACTTTCTATACATGTTTTGGAAACTTTACGAACCTCTCCTGAGCCCTCAGCCCCTTTAACTCATTTAAAGTCCTCATTATTAACCTGCACTCCCATCTCCTCCTTTAAGTTTGGTTTTCTAATTTTCCATACAGGATGGCACCATGCCACCTGTGACACCCGGATGTTCACAATAAAAACATGTTCACCGACGTTCCGACCTGCCTCAGTGCTCTGTCTGAAGGACGTGAGGGATGGGCTGGGCTGGGAGTGCAGGGTGTGCCAGGACGGGCTGGTGGGAAGCAGGTGGTGTGGGGCACGGGTGTTGGAGGTAGACACGGGTTAGTCAGAAACCGCCCCCGGGGTCTCCCCACTGAGTGGCCCATTACCGCACACCACCCCGATGCCCAACCCCACCTCCCTCCCACCCCGGACCCCATCGCCACCCCTGCCACCCCAGGGGTTGGATGGGACCATGAGATGGAATGGCCAGCACACATGGAGGGATCATCTGGGCAGAAGGAAGAAATTGCTACTGAAGGCAGGAGTCAGACTTCGTCAAACGTTGCGGAACACCAGAGCTCATCATGGAGCGGGTCATCATCATCCTCTATTCCATGGACCAGACCCGCTGATACTGTCAACCCAGGGCCAGCACTCTGTAGTGATGCAGGGGGGGAAGTATGGAGGGGGGGTGCTGGTGCGGGGAAGGAGGGTGGGGGAGGGTTGTGCAGGGAGGATGAAGAGGCTGGCCCTGGCGTGTGTTGTTGTGTTGTGGGGGTGTGATGGGATGTTCGAGTTGCCAGTGGACAGGTTCCCTAGTCGATGAACCTGGAGGCGATCAGATTGGCCATTGCATATGTTGTGCGGCCTCCTGTGGCTGCCCGGGCCCCATGCTCTGCCCATCCTGGCACTGTTCTGCATCCTCCTCATCGAACAAGGCCTGGCGTTCCGTCTTGTCCTCCAGCATGTCACTCCTCTGCTGCGCGATGCTGTGGAGGACACAGTAGCCCGCCACAATTTGGGAGATCCTCCTGGGGATCTACTGAAGGGCCTTTCTAGAGCAGTCCAGGTACCTGAACCACATCTTGAGTATGTTGATGCTTCGCTTGATCCTCAACGTAGCGTGAGCATCGTTGTAGCAGTTCTCCATGTTGGTCTGTGACCTCTGCTTAGGCATCATCCTGACCAGGAGCCAATCCCTCGCCCAAGGGAGCACCTTGAATGTGTCAGGCACCGTCGAGTGCGCTGTGATGAAGGCGTCATGCATGCTGCACAGGTATTGGGCAGACATATGCATAATGGGCAGCTGGTGGTCACACACCAACCCCACATTGAGGTGCTGTGGATTTCCTTTCAGTTGTTGAAGGGCACCCCCTCATCTGGTGGTGCTGGTAGGGGGACGAGCGTCTCATCAATCACCCCTTGGACCAAGGGCATCCCGGTGATGCCGGCGAATCCCATTACTTTGCAATTTGGTGGGTATGGTCCATATCCAAGTGGATTTATTGTGCCACCTGGACATACAGGGCCCCTGTAATGGCACAGATGAACCTGTGCACAGATGTCTGGGATATCCCGGACAAGTGCCACGCAGCACCTGGACGAACCCATTACAAAGACGTTCGGGGGATCGTCATCTTGACGGCCACCGGGTGTTGGTGCTGATCTACAGAGTCCTCTACCATACCCCCGCGGTTCCTGATGAGCCATGATCCGGCACAGATGTCCCATGGTCTCCCTACACAGCTGCAGTTGTCAGCGGCACGCTAGGTCCGGCAGGTCTTCGAACAACTGGCGCTGCCGATGCACACGAGGCCTGATGCTTTGCTACTGTCCCACCTCCTCCTTGGCCTGTTGGGCAGCTGGCTTGCCATCGTCACTGCCTGGCTGCTGGCCCTCTGCGTCAGGCCCCTATTCTGCATGGTCCTCCCGTGCCCGACCTAGTCCAATGGGACCAGGTCCAACACGCTGCACATTGTCCTGGTTTGTACTGCAGTCCCTGCTCCCACATGTTTCCCCCACCCCAGTATTTCTACCCCACCGCACCATTGGCCCCATCAGTGCCTGGCACGGGGGGGGACCTCTGACCACCACCACCCTTCCCTACCAACAACCCATTCTAGCAGTACGCTTTGCGGCCCCTTTCCTGCGTCCCACTGTGGGGTTCACTGTAGGTGTCCACTTTGGGCTGTGAGAGCCAGGTTGTGGGGGGGGTGAGGGCTGGGTGAAGTGTGCCACAGACCGGCAGCATACTTGCTGATATATGTGTGGACAGGGCCCATCGGTGGGGCTCGACCCGGGGGATGGGCACCTGTTGGGACGATGGCTCCGGTGTGTGTGGGTCCTTTGTGCAGCGCACCAGTTGTGTCTACTGTCTGGGGGCAAGGTGGCTGGAGGAAGGGCATAGTGGGTAGGCAGTGCTTGGTGATAGCAGGTGATCTTATGGAGTGGGCTAGCTGATAGTGTCACTGGCGGGATGTCTGCCCTGCAAGGGGCAGTGTGCCAGGGAGCATGCCAAGGCCCACAGTGCATCGGTCGAGGCACATTCTGTGACTATTCTGCTGCCCCTGGGATGGGGCAATGCCTCGGATGCGTGCACTGACGTGTGCTAACACCTGATGGACCATGGGCTGTGCTGGGCCATGCCCATCACATTGATGGGTCGGCTGGGGCCTGTGGGCCCGTGGGGAGGGGACGGGGTGGCCTGGGGGGCACCCATATGATTGGCGTCTGCGCATCTACAAAACACAGGCAGTCAGTGGTTTGCACAGCTGGATGGATAGAAGGCCACAGCAGTGATGGTCTGTGTCTGGACACCCCAGTCCTGGGAGGTCACACCGACCCCCACGACCCATCTCCTGGTTGCCCTCGCCACACACCCCCAGCCTGGCAGACACCCCCCGGTGAACAGCACAACTGGCAAACCACGGTTGCACCTTTGGTAACTAAGCGTACCTCCTCTCACTCTCTCATCAGCCATGGCACCTTATTCCTGAGTTTAAATCACATTGACGCCGCTATCAAGGAGCCAGAGCATGGCAATCCGTTGGGCGCATGGCGCCGACCTCGATTTTCGGCTGACGTGAAATTCTCAGCCTGATCGTGATTCCAGCATTGCTGGATGAAAAATCCCGCCCAATGAATGTTTCGAAATATTTTATTTATTCTCTTGGAATTCTCCCCATAAGTTTCTGGCCGAGGTTCCCGAGTCTAAGGCCTCACAGGTCTCTTGAAAGTATGGCCAAAAGTTAGGAATGAATATTGCATGCATTTAGTTTGGCATTACAACATTGAATTATACAGAGCTGCATAAACTCTTAACAGGCGAGGCAGACCGGTTAGCTCATTTGGCACGACGGCTAGCATGTGGACCAGATTAGCATGGGGTCCAATTCCTGTTCTAGATGAGGTAGATTTGGAGCCTGCCTCTGTCCTACCTATAGTAAATATTACACAACTCTGCATGGTTGAGCAAAAAAACACCAAGGACCTGCCGTGAGGCAGCGAACTCAAGAAGAACAACATTTCACATGATGGATCTTTTGAAGGGCAGCACGGTGGCACAGTGGTTAGCATGTGACGTCAAGGTCCCACATTCTCCCCGTGTTGGCATGAGTTTTGCACCCACAACCCAATGATGTACAGGATAGGTGGATGCTAAATTATCCCTTAATTGTAAAAAAATGAATTGGGTACTCTAAATTTATTTTTTAAAAGTTGATGGTTCTTTTGATTTAATGCTTTGAAATGTTAATAATTTCGATATTTTTATATGTATTATTTAATCTAAAGTTACATAAACTAACAGAGAATTTAACTAACTGTGAACAACGTCCCAAAGCGAGCGCGTTTAGCTGCGTGTTTCCCAGTGTTCACAGCGCCAAAAAACACAACGCTATAAAGCGGCACCTGGGTTAGATAGGGGGCCTCAATGGGGAACGCGCGACCGAGGTTCCACATAGCCCCAGTTTTCTGCACTGAGGAGTTCCCCTCGCCGGAATTCCAGTGTAGCGAGATCAGGTTGCCATTTTTAAATTGTATACCGATCTCTGGAGCCCTCAAAGCAATCCCCAACCCCCCTTCCCAAGCCCCAATGCACTATGGTAAAGTCCCCCACACCACATCCACCACACCCCCCCTGCACTCCCCCAACACCTGCGCAGGGCACCCCGGGCCCAATAGCCACTGCACAATAAATGCCAGCTTGGCATTGAGTGCCAACCTGGCAGTGCCCCTGCCAGCTGACAGTGCCACCTGGTTCACCTTGGTAGTGCCGGGCTGACATCTTGCCCATGATGGGTATCGGGCTGGGGGTGCTCTGCTTTTATGAAATGGGGTGAGGGGGGCCCTAACCGGAAAGTTGGGGCATTGAGGGGGGGTCCAGGGGTCACGTTGAAAGGTGAAGAGGTCGAAGTGCCACTCTTCCTACACTGGAGAGCTGAGCTCCTCGGTGCAGGAAATTAAGTTAAGTGCAGCCTCGGCTGGGCCTTCATCGAAGATCTTGCTGTCCTCTTCACTGTCGAATGCGTAGGTATTGTACATTTCTATTGCTTGAGGACCAGCTACCGTGAGCAACAATGCAATACGCCTCTTGTCAGATTGTGCCGACAGGCCAAGGGCTTCAACATAGAGTCTGAATTTCTGCTTGAAAACATGCCAATTTGCATGTACGTTACCCGAGACTTGAAGCTGCTGGGGTACCTTCAAACCCTCCATCTCTAACTTCACAGTCTTTCCGTCTGTTGTGTTCCTGATGGCTGTAATTCACCAGGCCAGCGGAAGAATCTTCTCTTTTCTTTCTTCAGCCTACTTCGCTCCGTCTTCTCCGTTGTTATCTTTAATTGCTCTGCACTGCTGGTACTATGCTGTGTTCTGTGTTATGACCATAGTAATAATGTACACAGAACATCTAGTTGTTTAACTGGAAAGGTGATTTATTAACAAACACGTGGAAAGATAACGAACAAACTATAATACAGATAATGGCTACTAAATGAATTCAGTGAATTCTCCTGGAGCTACTCTAAGTGCGACCATCCTCTTTTACATCTTACTGTCAACTGTTGGGATGTCTCGAATCACATGATAGATCTTCCAGCACCACCAGCTGATTGGAGGTCACATTGCTAACTATATACTGTGCACAGGCATATCATCACCCCAACCATGGTGCCCAGGCCCCGCTTGTCAATACCTGGGCTAATTCGCACTCACGAGACTTCCGCCTAAGGGGGGGGGGGGGGGGGAGGGGGGGGGGGAGCATCACAGAAGGGCGGAGCTTATTATGCCCAGCCTGCTAATCACATTTAAATGCATGCAAATGTCAGTTTTGCATTCCCCGCCAGCGCGAGGCGCATACCTTGTTATCGCAACCAGGGAGGGTATAGCGCAGGTCGTTGGATACAAACCTTGATTTGCGCATGACACCCGATCCTCCGCCCAATCATGATTTGTGTTCCCGGAACCGCAAAGCGGAGAATCTAGCCTGTTGTTTAATACGAATGTTTACTCCCCCCCCCCCGAGAGGATAAATGAATTATTGTTTTATTTAAAAAGCAACGGTTTACGCCTGAAGTTTTTTTTAAGAAAAGTAGCCCATTTAGTTAAATATGCAATCAGAATTGTGAGGGAATAAAAGGTATTTCTTTCACATTAAAGAAACGCAAGATACACACCCAAGGCACTCTCGTGTTTTGCCAGAAATAGTCATAGGTGCTGTTTTCCTCCAATTCACGCCCTTTTTAAATCATACCTTGTCTTTCATTTATATTAATTTATATGAATGCATATTACTAAAGTATGAGATTGTGATATCAAATGGAAATATAATCAATTATTCTGAATTACTTCTGTCAGAAAATCATTTGCTGACTGTCCGTTTTTGGAATAATGTTTTAATTAATTTAACTTTTACCTGAAAATACCACCATGTGGGATGAGGGAGCTATCCAGCACACTGTTCTTGGCAATAGGCAGACATATTCAAACAGCAAACATCTCCACCATTGCCCCCCTCCAATCCTCTTCAATAGAACACCTGGAGTAGAACGAAAAAATCTGGTTTATAAGGCAAAGACCAGAAGCTGCTGTTGAGGACCGTGAGTGAGAGGATGGAATAGGAGAGAGCAAGAGAGAGAGAGGAATTAAGCAGAAAGAGAGAATGGAGGGCAAGTGATATCTAGCAAGGGAATATTGGAGGAATTGTGAGACGGGATTTCAAGCAGGATAGTGATGATCTTGTGCATGGTGGCTGACAAAAATCGCTGAAACTGGCAGCTTTGGGCAGTAAGAGGGACTGGTTTAGCACAGTGGGATAAATAGCTGGCTTGCAATGCAGAACAATGCCAGCAGTGCGGGTTCAATTCCCGTACCAGCCTCCCCGAACTGGCGCCGGAATGTGGCAACTAGGGGCTTTTCACAGTAACTTCATTGAAGCCTACTTGTGACAATAAGCGATTTTCATTATTAATGATTGAGAGATCCTGATACGAACCTTATGAATTAGAGGTTGGAATGAATGCATGCTTCAAGATGGAGGTGTTTTCGAAATTAGCGAATTCTTTGCTGAGGTTTTAGAGGGGTTGGCAGCATATTTACATAAAATGTCATTGAGTATTAGAGGCCAACAGTATCCACATTTGAAAGAAGGATGGATCTTACCATACTGTACATTGCTTTTGGCATGCATGGTCCTTGGCTAATTTAGATGAAAGAATGATGTACAACCATAAAAATGGAAATGTACAAATATTGGATAGATCTACGAGTGGTGCAATTTGTTTTTCAGATTAAGTTCTAAAACAATTGCAATGCCTTCCTAAATTGCATTAAGATAAAAGTGCCTGTAATTCAGCATTTTACGGTCTTCATGAATGTCTAATTCTGTAATCAATTACACTACAATTGATACTAATTAACTATAAATTATCTGAAACATGGTAATTTGATTATTACATCAAATTAATTCAGTAGCCAAGATGAAGTGAATAGCATTGACATTGAGGCAGTATTTGACTGAGTTTGGCTTTAAGGAGCCAAGGAGTAAAATTGAATCAGAAGAAACAGGGGGGAGCTTTTCCACTGGTTGGAGCCTTGCCTAGCACAAAGGAAGATGGTGGTGTGGGTGTTGAAGATCAATCATCTCAGCTCCAGGACTTTGCTGCAAGGGTTATTCAGAGCAGTGTCCTAGACCCAACTATTTTCAGCTGTTTCAAGCCTTCTCTTCAGCATAAGATCAGACATTTATTGATAATGCAGTTCAGTACCATTCGTACCTCCGCAGATATTGGGCACAATTCAACGGAAACATTTCAAAGACTGGTTTTGGGCGCTTTTGGCAGGGTTTTTCCGAATGGCCATGTTAGCAAGATTGTAGCCCATATTCAACGGCACTTGGTGCCAAAAATGAGTCCCCAGGAGATTCTTGTAATTACAGGCAGTCTCATCATATTATTTACCTGACTCGTGCCTCAGCTGCTCACCGCTAACAAGGGAGAGCTGCTTTTAAATGCTCCCTCAGCACTCACTCCCAGTCAAAACACAAGCATGGCAGCATGCAGACCTGCTCCTCACTTTGAGATGGTGACCTCAGAAGACTTCTTGATGCTGTGAATGAGAGACGGGGCATCCTGTTCCCCCGATGGGGATAAGGACCAGCAGCAGGGTCAGCAATGCCACCTGGGAGACAGTGGCAGCGGCTGTCAGTGCAGGCAGCATGACAAGGAGGACCACTGTCCAATGTAGGAAGACAACCTCCAACAAGCTGCAGGGGTAAGTTTCATAGATTATCATAGAATTTACAGTGCAGAAGGAGGCCATTCGGCCCATCGAGTCTGCACCGGCCCTTGGAAAGTGCACCCCATTTAAGCTGTTGTAGGGAAAAATCCCTTGTGCCAGTGCATTCAAGAGGTCGAGTCTCGAGGCAAGGTTCAAAGCGTTTTTACTGTATTGTACAAGTTCTGAAGTCCTTCAGGGAGACCCACGCAGCCAGCTCCTAACAATGGCTTGACCACGGTGATCTCTCCGATATGCAGACGAGGTTCAATATTTATAGAGAGTACAAGCATTTGCAAGATTTTGGCGGGCTTTTGCCGTTTTACATTTGATTAGTACAGATAAATAGTACAGATACATGATTTCCCGGGCTTCCTGACTCTGACGTCAATGTCTCGTTATCTGCTTGGTTTTAATAGGTGTTCCCTTGACTTACAATGGGGTCCCATTATCTCTATGCTGCACCTTGATTAGGTGTTGAGTGTGGTTCCTTGGGTTAACCTGGGAATCTATTGTGTCAGCCTCCTGTTTGATAGGATTTGTGTCAGTGTGTAAAACTAATCTAATCAATATATTTAATCCTTAGGTTTCTTTTGCCTGCCTGGGTCATTTTGGTTTTACAACATTTCATTTTATAACATTTCATTTTATAAGTCTTAGTTTTAATCAAAATATATATATATATTTGCCCCACTGTCAGGGTCTTGAATCGCAGATATCCCAATCTTCTGGCCATGGTGCCGTTTTAAGATGCAGCTTCGTGCTGTTGCTAGGCAGATTATAGATTCTCCATTTTGTTCGAAAAAGGTTTCTCAGCTGTGCAAAAATGGGATTCAAACAAATGCCCATCCCTTTACATCATAAATGGTGCCAATCAGTCCAATAAATGAAGAATGCTTTGATGATGTAAATATTAATACGAATCCAATATAGCCTTAAAAAATGTCCTACTTCAAAGCCCACACCTCCAACCTATCCCCGTAACCCAGTAACCCCACCTAACCTTTTTGGACACTAAGGGTAATTTAGAATGGCCAATCCACCTAACCTGCACATCTTTGGACTGTAAGATTGATGTACCGTCAATTACCACGAGACGAGAATGGTGAAACAATCGAGGCTTTATTGCACAAGATGTTGTGCCTCCCGTAGCTGGAACCAGAATGGAAGTAGCGCAGGAGAGCGTACACTTTTATACACCGTCTGCTGGGCGGAGCCAACAGGCAGGGATTTACCGTCATACCTGTAATATACGGGCAGTGCCGTAATACATACAATATAACACTAGTGGTGTTTACCACAGGGAGGAAACCGGAGCACCCAGAAGAAACCCACGCAGACACGGGGAGAATGTGTAGACTTCGAAAAGACAGTGATCCAAGCCGAGAATCAAACCTGGAGCTGTGAAGCAACTGTGCTAACCACTGTGCTAGCGTTCTGCCCCCCCCCCCTCTCTCCTGGCATCAGGTCCACCTGCCACCCCTCAAATTCCTAATCGCCACTTTCCAATCCACGAGCTGACAGCTCAGACCCTCCAGATCCAATCTTCATACTTATTTCGCAGAACCCCCGGCACCCACCAGCATTACGGCATCATGTCCAGGTGCAGTGCCCACACATACCACCTACTATAGACCCCCCCCCCCCCAATTCATCAAGCGTGCGGCTCACAATGCCTTCTCTTTGTCCCCACGAGAGAAGATCACCTGTAATAAAAGGGATAAGGTCAAGATGGTGGGTGGAATCCCAGAGATTCGAGTCCTCAGCCTCTCTGAGGAACAGGCCCCTTCACCCAGATGACCTGTCTCAAATGAGTTGTTCAAGTCAGACAACATGATCCTTCCCACTCACAGATCACATGTCCAATGTCTCACAGAATCTCCATCTGATGAGGCAACATTCCAGTGGCTGCAAATCCGATTGGTGGAGTCCCAAAGGCTGACGGCACAGGAGATGGTGCCAACATGGCACCAAGGCGAAAACTGTTAGGGTGGTGACCGCAGTGCAAAACCTGGAGCACGAGGCCCACGTCTTGAGTGGTGATCTCCAAGAAATGACACAGGGCTGGATCCTCTGCACCCCGAAACTGAAATCGCGTTCGGCGCCAGGGCGGAGAATCCAGTTTCACGCATGAAATCGGGACTGGCACCTGTTTGGCAATTCTCCTCCCCCCCCCAAAAGGGGGGAGTATGCAGTGCTACATATCCACCATTGGAGGCCATTGCCAGAGGCCTGCCCCGCTATTCTCCGCCCCCGACCGGCCGAATTCTCGATGGCATGGACCACTCATGGTCCTGCCGTTCAGGATATTCGCAAGACAGCTGCGGACACGGACCGCGGCCGCCATAGTCGGGGCGAGCCGATCGGAGGGCAGTGTGGGGGCCTCATGTGGGACTGGGCCTTCATTGTGCGGGCAGTCCGGTCCGATCGGGGCCACTATTTCCGCGGTCCAGGTCCGCGGTCTGAGTCCACCATGGAGCACGGCACGGCTGCTGCTGTGCGGCATCTGACCCGGACGTGCGGGAGGCCGTATCGGTAGCTGGAGCTCCGAGTTTCCCGACAGCTGCCTGCTAGCCCTCTGCAAGGCTGTGAATCTGTGGCCTTTTGACACCAGTTTTTCTGGCGTGAAAGACCCACAGTTTTCACGGCGGCGTGGGGACATAATCCCTGAAATGGAAAATCCAGCCCACAGTCTGTGACGGCCTTGGCTGAGAGCCTCGACATCATGTCCCAGTTGATGAAGGATGTGTCCGAGATGCAGGTGGACGTTGCCGAGACACTCCAGAGCATGGCCCAGTCACTGAGGATCATCGCTTAGGGCATTTACACCAGAGACTCAGAAAATCACAGAAAGATACAGTGCAGAAAAGGCCCTTCGGCCCATCGAGTCTGCACAGCCGCATGAAAGGCACCTGATTTGCCAATCCTAATTCCTTTTGGCAGCACTTGGCCCATTTTAAGATGTGCCAAATGCTCATCCAGGTGCTTTTGAAAGGATATGAGGCATCCCGCCTCTCCCAGCCTCTCAGGCAGTGCATTCCAGACCGTTACCACTCTCTAGGTAAAGACGTTTTTCCACCAATCCTCCTGAACCTCCCACCCCTCACATTGAACTTGTGTCCCCTCCTAACTTAAACTAAGGGGAACAGCTGTTCCCTATCCACCCTGTCCATGCCTCTTCTAATCTTATACACATCGGTCAGGTCGCCACTCAGTTTTCTCAGCTCCAAAGAAAACAACCCAAGCCTATTCAACCTCTCTTCATAACTTAAATGTTCCATCCCAGGCAACATCCTGGTGAAATGCTTCCTACAATGTGGCGACCATTTTGCACACAGTACTGCAGCTGTGGCCTCACCAATTTCTATATAACTCCAACATGACCTGAGAGGTGCTGCTTTTCAGTCTACAGCCTAGCTACGTGAATTCCTGATGCAAGACCTCATCCCTCTTTCTAACTCTGTCATTGGTACCAACATGTGCCACAACCTCTGCCTTTTCACCCTCCCTCTTCAGGATGCCCTACGGCTGTTTAGTTACATCGTGGACCTTGGCACCAGGGAGGCAACACACCACCCTAGAGTCACATTGATGGCCACAGCAGAACCTATCTGTTCCCCTAACAATTGAATCCCCTACCACTATAGCCCTGACATTCTTCCCCCTCCCCTCTTGCGCAGGAGATCCACCCATGGTGTCATTAAGTTGGCTGCCACACTTTTCCTCTGTACAGTTATTCCTCCCAACAGTATCCAAAACGGTATATCTGTCAGAAACGGTGATGGTCACAGGGTACTCCTGCACTACCTGTCTATCTCTACTCTTCCTGGTGATCACCCATGCCCTCTCTGCCTGTTCAATCCTCGCCTGCAGTGTGACCACCTCACTGAATGGACTATCCCCGATTCACTCAGCATCACGGATGCTTCACAGTGAATCCACCCTCAGCTCCAGCTCCGAAATGCGGTTAGTCAGTAGCTTCAGTGGGACATACTTTCTGTACACATTGCCACCGGGGACAACTGGAGCTTCCAAGATCTGCCACATAGGACAGGAGGAACGTACCATGGGTGTGAGCTCTCTGCCATGATGAGGGCCCTTATTTACTCCCTTTTTTACAAACTTTAGAAGTTAAAGTAATCAATTAATTCGTTTTTTTAAACTATTTTTTCCAACCTGTCTTTGGTTTAGAAAACCCTCTACTTATGATTTAATTCATTTTAATTAGTTTAATAATGTTTTAGTTTCAGGTTTAGTGCAGATTCCCTACCAGCCAATCAAGTCACCGTTGTTTTACTTCAGGTCAGTTACTCCGATTACTCACTGGTGTCTGGAACACCTCTCTCCAACTCTGCTTCCTGGAGACTAACCAGCCAGTTCCCTCCCTTGTGGCCTTAGCTGCCAGTTTCACCTTCTCCCAGTTCCACCTAACTTCCTGGGCTGGATTCTTCAGCCTCCGAAGCCAAAATTACATTCAGTGATCGGCCGGAGAATCCACGTTGGCAATGAAATCGGGGGCGGCGGCGGCGCTTTTGCGATGCTCCGCCCCCTCGAAAACAGGAGTACGCCGTCAGGATGGCCTCAGGACGTTACTAAGTCCAGCACCACCGTAATCGGGGGGGGGGGGGGGGGGGGGGGGAGATGGAGCGGAGCCGATCCGCGAGCAGGGGGGCTTTAGTGGTGGCTGTGGGCATTGGTGCAGGGTGGTCTGGGGATGGCAGGCCTGACCAACGGGAGTCACTATTTGGCTGGCCAAGTCCGTGCGTAGCCAGCTCCATGTTGCACGGCGCGGTCACTGCAGACCGCCGTGGCCACGGAGCCTGGCAATTCTCCGGCCGTATCTGCAGCTAGAGCCGGGTGCTCTATGCTGCATGCCTGCTAGCCACCTACCAGGTGGGGGAACGGTGACCATATTACGCCGTTTCTCGGGTCGTAAAACGCCACCGTTCCTAAGGCGGCGTCAGCACTTAGTCTCAGAATCTGAGAATCCAGCCCTCTGTTTCCACCCAACTTCAAATACACTCTCACTCAGTCAAAGCAGCACACATAGTGCAGACAAGCAGCACTGAGAGGCTTTTGCTTCTTTAGGTTTCAAATTACAATGCCCTGAAACTGGTTTGAACCAGTTGAACAATTAACCAACCAAAGCCACAGTTGAGTGGAACTCAGCTGACTCTTGTTTCAGGAATGCAACTAACTAGAGTGCAGCTTTTAGTTACCCAACTAAATAGCTAAATTACCCAATTAAGTACCTAATTTACTCTGAAAACAAGTTTAATTACTGCTTACTCCCTTATAACTCACCACTCGAACTCCCTGGGCGGGATTCTCCAATCCCGTGGCAGAGTGTCCACGCCGTCATGAATGGGCCGCTCCCAGGACTAATTCTGGCCTCTACAGGGGGCCAGCATGGTGCTGCAGCGGTTCACGCCGCTCCAGCTGCCGATCCCGGCGCAAACTGTGCATCGCGGGATCCGCACATGCGCAGTGGCGCCGGCGGCAACGCCTGGCCCCGACGCAACATGGCGCAGGACTACAGGGGCCGGCGCGTAGGGAAAGAGGACCCCAGCCACAGAGGCCGGCCCGCCAATCAGTGGGCCCCGATCGTGGGCAAGGCCACATCGGAGGGCCCCCCTGGGTCGCCCCCCCTCCCCCCCACAGGCCGCCACCCAACCCTTCAATGCCGAGGTCCCGCAGGGAGAATTCTGCCCCCTATTTCCATTCAACTTCACTCTCACTCAGACAAAGCGGCACTCACAGTGCAGTAAATGGGAGAACTCCAGGTTTGGCAGAGCCAATTTACTTAGAGACATCTGGAGTTCACTCCATCTCCCACTCCATCCCATGGAGTCCCCCCAGGGCTCTCTGGGCACCATCAGTAAGAAGGAATCGCTGAAGGCCAGCTCAGGGCCTGCCACCAAGGAGACTACTTCCTCCTGACACCGCCACATCTCAGGGGCAGCAGGCAGAACAGGGTAGCATGACGATGCCAATAACACCGGTAAGTCGGCTGGGGCACCTTGGCTCCATGCCTTCCAGAGGGCATATGCCAAGGGCATCAAAGATCTGTCAGCGGAAAGGCAGGAGTCAGACTTTAGCAGAAACGGAGGAGCACCAGGGCTTTCCTCACAGTGAGTGATCATCACTCTCCTGCCTTGTATTGTGACCCCCTGACAGTGCCGACGCAGGCCCATCACCCTGAAGTGATGTTACACACACCCTTATGTGGAAGCAGAGCGGTCGAGAAGGGGAAGTGTGATGGGAGATCGGAAATGGGGGGAGAGGGGATGGAATGGGGGGGAAGGAGGTGCATACAGTATTGGGGGTAATGTGAGTGAGGGAGATAAAAGGGGGAGGGCAGGGATTGGGGGAAGGGGAATAGGGGTGGTGGGTGGGGAGTAGGGGATGGAGGAATTGGGAGGAGGGTGGGAAAGGGAGGATGGAAGGTGGGCAGGGTTAAGGGGGAGGGAGGTGTTATGACCTCCTTGGGGGGCCAAGGACCACACTCCATTTGATTTCCCCCTCACACAGCTGAGTATGAACTCCCCCGGTAATTGGGACGAGGTTTCCCCTTAACAAAGGGAAGGAATTGGAGAAGGCGAGAGACTGAGTATCAATTAGTTCTTCCCCCACGGGAGCCTCAAATCCCCAAGCCTCCCCCACCCTTATGTGTCGTGTCTTCTCTCAGAGTGCCATCCAGTGAGTTACTTGTGGTGGCAAACCTTGCTCTGCACACTCACCCCCAGCCACATCAGATGCCCGAGACCCCAGACATCTGCCAGGAACATTAGGGAGACTATGTCCAGCTGTCCTCTGCTCATCCACACACATACCCTTTGATCAGAAGAAGATACACAGTGGTGAAGCCCTGCTCTTCAGTGTTTGATTTTTTTGCAGCAATGATGCTCTATGGTGTTTATGCTCCGAGAATACAGGCACAATGTTCAGGAATCAAGGTTTGCTTGTACATGCAATGTACTAATCCTCCTCTGAGGCATGGGATGTGTGCCCTTGTGAAGACACTAGAGAATTGCATAGGTTGAAGTGCTGTCACAGCTAACAAGGTTAATTCCTCTTTTGAAATAGCCTTCCGCTATGAAGTTAGAGGCTGCTCACAGTCAAAGGGAGTGAAATTGAATTTCAGGGTCGAAGCTGCGGCAGGGCTCTGTCCTGGAAGAGTTTAGTACAGGCAGGCTGCAGCTGTGGTTGCCTCTGTTATGGGTCTCCACAATATTTAAAGATGGCTTGGAGGTCTTGACAGATGCAAAGCTCCTCATTCCTGCCAACCCAGGGCCGACCTCCGACTTAGAATGCTTCGGTCCCCAGGCCAAGCCCATAGCCCCGAAGGGGTGTCCGTCCCCCCAGCCCCGAGCACTGGAGAAGCAGCTGCGGTGTTCTTGAGATGCATGCCGTAAAATGGAAATGGCTGCTCACCTCCTCAATTTACCTCAGTCACCATTGCGCCAGCTTCACGTGTTTGAAAAGGAACAGTAATTAACACCTGTGTAATTTCCCACTGGGGAGTCAGCTAATTCCTGGGAGATCGCCTCATTCAACTTCAATTTCATTAATGAAATTGAAATAAATGAAAAATGAAGGTTAATGATATTCTCGCCATTTTGGGGCATGATCTGGAACTCGCCACCATGAGTGGGCCCAGTGAATGACATAATGGTTCATGCCCGGCGCGAATCTCGATTTTGCCCTCTCCCGCTATTCACCCGGCATGCCCAGATCCATGTGGGCACAGCGCGGTCACTGAATGATGTCCATTTCATCAGCCCATGTCTGCATGCAGCAAGATCTTGGCCTGGCTGATAAGTGTAAAGCAACATTCGCACCACACACCTCCCTTAGATATTTAGTGGTACTTCTATTGCTGGATTCCCTGCCAAGAACATCCTGGGGATTACCATTGACCAGAAACGTAATTGGATCAGCAAAATTAATTTGGTGGCTACAGAGCAGCTCTGAGGCTTAGAACCCTGCAATAAGTAACTCACCTCCTGACTCCCCCGAAGCCTGTCCGCCATCTACAAGTCGCAAGTCAGGTATGGAAGCTTTCCCATTTGCTCGCGTGAAGGCAGCTCCAACAGCACTTAAGAAGCTCAACACCATTCAGGTCAGCCCACCCTATATACCGCCTTAAACAATACTACTTCACAGCAGTGGTGGCACCATGTACCATCTTTCAGATTCACTGAACCAACTTCCACGTTTCTTTTGGCAGCACCTTCTAAAGCAATAATCACCAACACCTAGAACAGTAAGGGCATTAGAAATGACTACCTAATGACTTCATACCATCTTAAGAAATTAATTGGGTATTCGAAGAATAGCTCTCACTCTCTCTCAGCACAGTGGCACCGTGGTTAGCACTGCCGCCTCACAGCACCAGGGGCCTGGATTCCGACCTTGGATAATTGTCTGTGTGGAGTTTGCATGTTCTCCCCGACGTTCCTCGAGGTGCTCCGGCTTCCTCCCACAGTCCAAAGATGCGCAGTTGAGGTGGATTGACCATGCTATAAATTGCTCCTTAGTGTGCAAAGGTTAGGTGTAGTTGTGAGGATAAGGCAGGAAAGTAGGCCTAGGTAGGGTGCCCTTTGGGAAGGTCGGTGCAGACTTGATGGGCTGAATAGCCTCCTTCTGCCCTGTAGGGAATCAATGATTATCTGATTCTTTCTCCCATATAAAAAAAAGATTCTATAGCAGGCGACCAGAGCTGACAAAGGCACAGAATAGCATGGATGTGTTTTCTTTGCCAAGAACATAACTAAGCACAAACCTCTGTGAGTGCATTCCTGCAGCTGATAAGGGAGGAATTCATGTCCACATATCTAAAACAAACTGTCTGGAAGAAGATGGTAAGAGGTCCATACAAGGGACTGGAATGGGAGGGGGTTACTTGTGTCCCTGTACATTGTTTATTGGACAATTGAACGGGAAGATGTAATTGTGTGGGTGATTGGCATGAGATATCTATCATCTCTCAGAGATAAGGGACTGGATTCTCCGTTTGGGAAGCTGTTCCTGCCGGGACTGAATAGCATGCGATTCGCATTTCCATTGGGGGCACTGTTCTTTCAGCGATTAAGGACAAGTAAATGGGTCGGCACTCTGCCGGAGTGAAATGGAAGCAATTCCCAGCCCAGCCGGTTGTCAAACCACTGGGTCTGAAATTAGCACTAAAGAGTATGACAAGCTGGAGCTGCTTTTAAGCACTCCAATCATCACACAGTCATTCCAACCACAAAGCTGGCTCAAAGAAGACCTGACCCCTGATTTCAGGAGTCTCAAGTGGGTGCACAGCTCAACTTAAATATTCTACCAGTTGCCATTGGTGGGATTAGAACCCATGCCTACAGAGCCTCTGAATTACTAGTCCAATGCCATTCCCTTTATTCTGCCATCTCCTCTAAATTTATCTCTGGTACCTAGTTTTGATCATTTTCATTTCCCTATTCTTATTTGGTGGTCTGCATTTGGACTAACTGATATTTAGAAATGTAATAACATTTACAGGACCGTAGAAGGTGACATTAGCCCATCTGGCTGTTATGTTTCTGTTGTACAAGCCTACGATATTTCATTGCGGTGTTTTGCTGTTAATATCTTGAATTTTGTGTTTTTGAACTGAAGGATAGAATTGAACAAATATTTTTGGACCTGCTGAGGGATTTTTTATTTGTAGATTCAAAACATTATAATACAGAAAAGTGTAACGTGGCCTGCCCCATTGTTACAGAATTTTTAAAAAGTTGACCCTTCCAAGTGGCATTCAATGTGCAAGTTAAATATAGAAAGCACATCTTTTGGAAAATAATGGCTCAGGCTATATTTGGAAAGCACAGATTGGATTCCATTGCTCTGAGTTGTAGTTCAAATGGCGCCACATGACTCTCCTCCCACATTATTCCATCTAGTTCTACCGGCATAGCCTTCCATTCATTTCTCCATCAAGAATTATGGAATGTGTTGCCTGAGATTGTGGTAGAAAGCAGAATGAATAATAACTTTTCAAACACACTATGAGTAATTATTTGAAGGGAAAGATGTGACGAGCTATGGGAGAAAGAAAGCAGAGTATGACTAAGTGAATAACATTGGCATGGTAGGTTAAATGGTCTCTTTCTGTGCTGTTGGCTGGGGGTTGGAGAGGTGGATTCCTTCATGATCATAAGTAGAAATAACAGGTAGACCCCTTTATAAGCTTTTGTGAAGCATTTTACAGATGCAGTAATATGGGCAGCATTCTTTGTGGGCCGATGCTGAAATCAGAAAAGGCAATTGGGTGGAGAATCGGTCGTGAAGATAAAATTGTGGCGGGCGCATGACAATTTTCAATGCACCGGTGCCTCGATAATGGCGTCAATTCGTTCTACTCTGCACGTACAGTAAACGCCTCATTAGAGGCCTGACCCAGTATTCTCACTTGTGGTTTTAAAAATCAGGAAACAGGCGCCATAGGGGGAACAGCCGGGGGTAGGGTGGGGGGTGTGGGAGGAGAGGAGGGGTTAGGGGGACATGCAGGGTCTGCAATGCACACCAGGGACACCGTGTAGCCCATTGACCTGATTGAGCATGGGGTTACGCACCATGCTAACATGCCTGACTTTCACCCCCTGCAGACAATGTACTTTGGAATTCAACCAGAAATGGTGGCCTTCATCCTCATTGCCACAGTCCTGGGGGATGCACTGAGGTTGTACGCGCTGCTCAAGGAGAATGCTGCAGCAGCAGAGCCTGGCCCAGAGGAACAGGAGGCAGCTGGTGAGGATGGGGAGTAGGCCGCCCAATAGGCCAAGGAGGAGGAGGCATGACACCTCGTGTGCACCGGCATTTGAGGACCTGCTGGACCGGGCATGCCATCGAAGACTCCAGCTGAGCAGGGGAACATTGTGACATATCTGCCACATCATGGTGCACCTGGCACTGTGAGGGGAATGGGGGAGGAGACATGGAGCACAGGGAATGGACCGCCTTCCCCTGATACAGCGCCACATTACCCAGTGACTGTGCCACCACCTTCTGGGTCTCTGCCACATCAGACATTGACTACGGCATCTCTCTCTGGGTCTGTGCCACATTGGTCACCACTTGGACAATGCCGCCGGCAACCTTAGCCATGACCCACTGTGGCTGGGCCATGCTCAGGAGCACCGCTGCAATGTCCAGATGGCCCTGGCACATAGCTGCCTGTGAGAGGCCAACCCTCTCCTGTGTCTCGTCCACCGCCTGCACAGTGTGTCCCAGTCCTTGGAGATGTTGGCTCATGGCCGAAACCTTTGCCTCAAGGCCTCCACCACAGACACCACTCGTGCGGCATTGACCTGGGTAGCACACATGGCCAGCACCATCTCCTGCTGGCAGTTCGACTCCTCTAACTGCACTCCCCTCATGTAGTCCCCTGCTCTGAGACTGCATCTCCACAATCGACGGGACCACCCTTTCCAGAATCCCGAAACCCGTCCGGATGGCATCTAGTCTCTGCGGTCAGGCCGCCTCCAACCATCCGCCTCCTCGGGAGTACCTATTGCCACCTGATGTATCACAGCACGTGTGTAGTGCGCACCACATAGTGTGCCAGGAGCCTCTTCATTAAATTGCCCAACCAAGGTGATTGTCTCTGGGATGGTGGAGGGTGTTGGAGACAGCTGTGACAGGAAATCTGTCATCCCTGGACTCGAGCTCCAGGGCAGTGTTGGGGGGGAAAGGGGTGGGGGTGGAGAGGACAGTGTGGGGGGAGGGTGTTGAGGGTGAAAGAGGTGAAGGGGATGGAGGGAGCAGTGTGGGGGTATGTGTGGATAGTGGGGATGGAGAGGGCAATGTCGTACTGGGTGTGGGAGTATTGGAAGTGGTGGGGTGGATGGAGCAGTGATGGCAGATGTGGGGGTGGGGGCAGGGGGGTGACACTCGTGCCATGGGGAACTACAACTCACCGGGCTTGCCCTATGCCGGCCTCCGCCTCCGCGACTACCCGCTCCCCGGGCCCGCCGTTCAGGTCCAGGGCCTGCTGCTCTGCTGTGGTGAGGGGCTGCAGATCTGGCAGTCCGCCTTTGGTTCTTTCCCTTCTCCTGGGGGGTGCGAGAGACAGAAAACGAACAGTGTTAGACTGACGGACGCATGCAGCACGGGGAGGGGGATTGGGTGGGTAGTTGGTGGCCTTCGTGGCTGGGGCACTCGGTCATTGCAGCCGGTATGGGTGCTGGCAGGCGGTGCAGGGTGGGGGTTCATTTGCTGTCTGGGGGGGGGGGAGTGCGGAGAGGAGGGGGGGGCTAGGCTGGGGGGCGCAGTTACAGGTGTGTGGGACGGGGTTATTGCGAGGGGAACAGTGCTGCCTACTCACTCTTGCTGCCCTGAGGAGGTCATGCAGTTTCTTCATGCACTGCCAGCCAGTCCTAATGGTGTTGCCCACAGCGTTCACAACCTCTCCCATTTGCACCCAGGCCCAGTGCACGGCGGCGACCTCCCCACCCTGGGGTATAAGGCAACCCGCCTCTCCTCCACGGCCAGCATGGTCTTGTGTTCAGTGTCCGTGAACCAGGGTGTCACTCTTCTTGCTGCCATCTTGTTGGCTGGGATGGTGTGTGTGGGGAGTGGAGTGCTTATATGTGGCTGCAGCTTGTCAGCCTCTCGCGTGCGAATCCCGAATCCGACGAACCAGACACCATTTTTCATTGGAATCTGTCGTGTTCCATGTGGCTCTGGAGCTAGCCCCTTAACGGTGGGTGGATTGATTTGGGAACGGTGCCAATTTTGCTGTTGTAGAACACCACCAATTCAGCCCCCGGCGTCAGTACTTAGTTTCTGGCATGGGGAATTGTGCTGATGGTTTTTGGAAAGAGCTTTGACCTGTTTGGGATTAAACAAGCCTCTAATGAGGTTTATACGCCATCTATTAATCTATGTTGGTTTATATCTGAAAAACAATTTAGGATTTTTCTACCAAATCTGATTTTTAAAATGTATCATGATTCATGAGGCATGTCTGATGTGTATAGAACTGAAAACAGAGCAATTTCATAGCAAGTGACATTAAACCCATTAAGCCTAATTGTCCATCAAGAGCTAATGATTTAAAAATACAACCCAGCAGTTACATTTTGGACTAATATTTTTGCCTTATTCATCTAGTTTAGGAAATCTTTCAGGATGTTGGGCGGGATTTTCCCACCGTATTGCCCCGCTGCTGATCCCGTTCCACCCAGTGCATAACGGGAGATGCAAAAAATGGGTTTTGCTCCAGGTAGTGAGGAGCACGTGATGCACACACCCTGCGGCATCTACCACGATCTGGATCATGCCCTCGCTGGACGTGTTCCAGATAATTTTATTTATGGCTCACTTAAATATGTGTAGCCCATTTGAAGCCGCAGTCTCCCGGCTCCTGGTAGTCACCAGCCGCACTGGTCAGGCCTCACACCAGCGCAAATTAGTCCTAGTCCCCAAAAACGGAGGCCAGACATGATGGCCATGTTGGGGGGCCCGGAGGCCATTAGAACCCCCAGTCAGTATCAATATGGCAGCCCTGCAGTGCCAGATTAACGTTGCCCAGCTGCCAGGTTGGCATTGCCAAGGGGTGGGGCCTGATGGTGGCCATGAAGGGTGGAGGTGTAAGATGTGGCCTGAAAGGACGGGGGAGCTGTAAGAGGGGGCCTTAAAAGGGGGTACTGAAATGGCGGGAAGCCTTAACGGTGGGGGGCCCTCTGCGACTGGGAGTATGCACACTTGATGGGGGAGGATGGCAATGCCCCGATGCCTACCAGGATAGATGGGTGTGGGGCCAGGTCATTCTCCATGCCTGCGTGGTTTGGGATGGGGGAGGGTCATGTGGACTTTTAGTAATGGGGGGAGGTTGCCCCTCCAGCATTGAGGGTTGAAGGTATTGCCCATATATGGGGGCGGGTTACCCTCATCTCACTTTGAGATCTGGAAGCACCATGTGTCCATTCCTGGAAAGAGAACAGTTATGACCTGTGTTTTAAACCTCTCAGATTCTTTTGCAGCAAGCTATTCATTAATTTCTACTACTGGGCTCTGATTGAGTTTCCACAAACCAGCAGCAAGCCTTGCTTCATTCATTTTCTTCATGGACGAGTAAGTCTAATTGCTGAGACCACAATGTTTGCAAACATGACTACATCAAAGTGCTGTCAATTTTCAGTTCAGCACGTAGGGGCATACTTGGAATGTACTTTACTCTCTTTGATGTGGCTGATGTTTGTAAACATTGTGATTACATCACTTAGCGTAAAGAAGATGGGGAGGAGTGGGCAGGTCACGCATTGTGGGGGGGGGGAGGGGAGGGTGGCCTCTGATGAACGTTGGGGGCAACTCCCTTAAACAGTTGCCCCCTTGGCTCACCACGAGGACCACCATGTCAGGTTCACATTTAATGATACCTGTTGTCATCCCCGCCCACATGATTCCTGGCTCAGAGGTCCGAAGAATTACAAGGGCCTGGAAATCGTGGTGCTGGGCCCATTCAGTGATACTAATCGGTCATTAGGACCCATTTATATCCATTAACAACTTCCCACTGGCACTCGGGCGTGAACCCTGAACCCGTCAGCGGTGGGGGGGGGGGGGGGGGGGGGGGCGGATCATTGTGATCGGACACTAGATTCTCCACCACATTGGGGTCGGACACTAGATTCTCCACCACATTGGGGTCCCCGATACTGGGCGTGTGATGGAGAATCCCGTTGGTAAGATTAAGATCCCACCACAGCAAGGCAAGAAACCAATAATCACCAATTCAAGCCAATCTCTATAGCATTAACGGGAACGACCCTCGATCTAACCTCCTTCCCTGATCTAACCGACCCCCAGCAAGTAGTCACGCAGCGGTTGGTTATTACACCTTTTTAAAAATGTGAAGCTGGTGGAGTAGCTACTGTGGGAATCCAAGCAGGTGTGTAACAATCTTTGAACCGGGATGGAGACCCCAGCACGGCAGGGGAGGGAGACTCCAGGGAGGGGATTGCTTTGTTTGTGGTAGGTGGACTGCCATTGGTGGAGCAGGGGGGTCTGCAGCTCCGCTATGCCACCCCCTGGATATTCTGTACCCATAATGGGGGCAGCTCCGGCTACTGCCTAACTGTCCCACTGACCACCCATAACCCTAATTGACTGTGGCGGGCGCCAGGCGCACAGCTGTGTCAATGGGGAATTGGCAATCGTGGTAATGTGAGCACTTCACACAACCCAAGTCGCTGTGCAGGGTGTGTGTTCTGTGAGCTGCTGCCTGTGGATTGCAGACTTTGCAAGCCGCATTGGTCCTCACTGTGTTCAGGTGATGTCCCGGAGGACATTGGTGAATAGCCAATGTTGTTCCTTTGTTTAAGAAGGGTAGCAAGGATAATACAGGGAACTACAGGTTCGTAAACCTTACGTCAGTGGTAGGAAAATTACTGGAGAGAATTCTTCGAGACAGGATCTACTCCCATTTGGAAGCAAATGGACGTATTAGCGAGAGGCAGCACGGTTTTGTGAAGGGAAGGTCGTGTCTCACTAACCTGATAAGAGTTTTTCGAAGAGGTCACAAAGGTGATTAATGCAGGTAGGGCAGTGGATATTGTCTATATGAATTTCAGTAAGGCATTTGACAAGGTCCCTCATGGCAGACTGGTACAAAAGGCAAAGTCACACGGGATCAGAGGTGAGCTGACAAGATGGATACAGAACTGGCTAGGTCATAGAAGGCAGAGAGTGGCAATGGAAGGGTGCTTTTCTGATTGGAGGGCTGTGACTAGTGGTGTTCCGCAGGGATCAGTGCTGGGACCTTTGCTGTTCATAGTATATATAAATGATTTGGAGGAAAATGTAACTGGTCTGATTATCATAGATTATCATAGAATTTACAGTGCAGAAGGAGGCCATTCGGCCCATCGAGTCTGCACAGCTCTTGGAAAGAGCACCTTCCCAATGTCAACACCTACACCCTATCCCCATAACCCACTAACCCCACCCAACACTAAGGGCAATTGTGAACACTAAGGCATTTTATCATGGCCAATCCACCTAACCTGCACATCTTTGGACTGTAGGAGGAAACCAGAGCACCCGGAGGAAACCCACACACACACGGGGAGGATGTGCAGACTCCGGACAGACAGTGACCCAAGCCAGAATCGAACCTGGGACCCTGGAGCTGTGAAGCAATTGTGCTATCCACAATGCTACCGTGCTAGTAAGTTTGCAGACAACACAAAGGTTGGTGGAAGGTTGATGAAATTGCGGATAGCGATGAGGACTGTCAGAGGATACAGCAGGATTTAGATCGTTTGGAGACTTGGGCGGCAAGATGGCAGATGGAGTTTAATCCGGACAAATGTGAGGTAATGCATTTTGGAAGGTCTAATGCAGGTAGGGAATATACAGTGAATGGTAGAACCCTCAAGAGTATCGACAGTCAGAGAGATCTAGGTGAACAGGTCCACAGGTCACTGAAAGGGGCAACACAGGTGGGGAAGGTAGTCAAGAAGGCATGCGGCATGCTTGCCTTCGTTGCCGGGGCACTGAGTATAAGAATTGGCAAGTCATGTTGCAGCTGTATAGAACCTTAGTTAGGCCACACTTGGAGTACAGTGTTCAATTCTGGTTGCCACATTAACAGAGGATGTGGAGGCTTTAGAGAGGGTGAGAAGAGATTTACCAGGATGTTGCCTGGTATGGAGGGCATTCGCTTTGAGGAGCGGTTGAATAAACTTGGTTTGTTCTCACTGGAACGGCGGAGGTTGAGGGCCGACCTGATGGAGGTCTACAAAATTATGAGGGGCATAGACAGAGTCGATAGTCAGAGGCTAATTCCCAGGGTAGAGGGGTCATTAACTAGGGGGCATAGGTTTAAGGTACGAGGGGCAAGATTTAGCGGAGATGTACGAGGCATGTTTTTTACACAGAGGGTAGTGGGTGCCTGGAACTCGCTGCCGGAGGAGGTGGTGGAAGCAGGGACGATAGTGACATTATTGAAGGGGCATCTTGACAAATACATGAATAGGATGGGAATAGAGGGATACGGACCCAGGAAGTGTAGAAGATTGTAATTTAGATGGGCAGCATGGTCAGCACAGCCTTGGAGGGGCGAAGGGCCTGTTCCTGTGCTGTACTTTTCTTTGTTCTTTGTTCTTTACACAGCCTAGAAAAGAGACAGGAAGAAAGGAGAGATTTGCTGCCACCTGTTTTTGAATGAGGGGAAGGGGAGCTGTATCGCTCTCAGTTCCATTGCTGAGAGACTACCGCAGGGATTTTCAGGAGTGAGAGAGAGAGAGAGGGGACAGGACATTCTGCAGGTAAGACCCTGGCCTGGGCTTTAAAGGCCAGATTTAAAAATTGCCTGCCTTCCTGTCTGCTTGCTTGGAGGACTATTGCTGCTGCCACTTGGATGCTGCGAGTCTGCTTGCAGCCACCTTTTTACTTCTGTTGCCTGGAGTGAGGAAGGGGAAAGGGTGACGACTGTTGATCCGATCATCAATTCACATGAGACAATTAGTAGAAGTGAACAGTGGTTTTAATAAGTTAGATCTGTGCCTGCGACTGCTCTGTACTGAGTGCCGCCGATTTATATACTGCAGATTTATATACCACCCCCGAGGGGGCGGAGCCACAGGCGGAGCCCACAGGGGCATCAACATAATACAATACAATACAGTGGTGAGTTGTAGCAGCAATACGTTCACCACACCTGTTACACCTGCTGAAGGTATGCAGTCTGCTTTGCAATTTACTGGATCTTTTATCTGTACTGCTGCCTATTCAATGTTTCATGGCTGAATGACGTGTGCTGCTGTTACTGCCTCGTTCTCTGTGGCCTGGGGCAAGGAGAATTAGGAAGTCAGGTGCCCTGCTACCAGTGAATCATAGGCCAGAGAACTTTACAGTGCAGAAGGAAACCATTCGGCCCATCGAGTCTGCACCGGCTCTTGGAAGAGCACCCACTTGAGCAACACCTCCACCCCATCCCCGTAACCCAGTGACCCCACCTTACCTAAAAGCGATTTAGCATGGCTAATCCACCTAACCCACCACCTAAAGATACACCTTTTGACTGTGGGAGGAAACCGGAGCATCCGGAGGAAACCCATGCAGACACGGGGAGAAGAGCAGACTCCACACAGACAGTAACCCAAGCTGGGAATCAAACCTGGGACCCTGGAGCTGTGAAACAACTGTGCTAACCACTGTGCTACCAGACCGTGCTTTAGAAGGAAGGGTGGCAGCTTGAATCAACTGCACAACTTGCTGGATGTTTGAAGGACTGCTTTGCCATTTGCATGTGCTTTTATTTAAACTTCTGACTATTCAATGTTTCATGCCTGGAAGCCATGTGTTGTTCCTGCCTCTTCTGTTTCTACAGCCTGGACCCAGGATTGTGTGTAGCAGGTGACCAGATTGGACTGCAAGAGGAGGAGGGTGGCGGCTCACCTCAACTGTACACCATGGAGGTTATGAAGACGCACTTTTGAAGGATGTTGGCAGCTTTAGTGTGATGATGACTGTTTTCTGTTTCATGTTTGGAAGCGGTGAACCGTCTGTTATAGGCCAGCTTCTCCTGCGGTGACACAGGCGACATCCTGAGTCGTATGCTCAACGTTCCACCCACTGGGCAGCACAGTAGCACAGTGGTTAGCATAGTTGCATCATAGCTTCAGGGTCCAAGGTTCGATTCCCGGCATGGGTCACTGTCTGTGTGGAGTCTGCACGTTCTCTATGTGCGTGGGTTTCTTCCGGGTGCTCCGGTTTCCTCCCACAGTCCAAAAATGTGCAGGTTAGGTGGATTGGCCGTGCTAAATTGCCCTTAGTGTCCTAAAAAGTTAGGTAGGGTTACTGGGATAGGGTGGAGGTGTGGGGTGTTCTTTCCAAGGGTGCAGACTCAATGGGCCGAATGGCCTCCTTCTGCACTGTAAGTTCTATGTCTATGTAGCGGGGGGAGGGCATGAGGCATGTGGATAATGGGGGGGGGGGGGGTAGGCGTGGGCACCACTGCTCGGCCCGGGTGGGGTGGGACGCGGCATGATGCTGGGTGAGGGCAGTCCCAGGCGCATGGCCACCAGGAGCATTGGCGTGACAGGCAGGATCGATGCCAACTCACCCATGTGGTCCACTGGAGGACATTTAGCTGTTTGCGGCACTGGTTCATAGTTTGCTTGTAAATGATAGGCCTCTACTAATGTTGAAAAATAAACTATTCCATCGTTCCAGTTTCTGTGCCTTCATGGTATCTGTTCTGATGATGCACCTTCCACACTCATGCTTCCAAAATGTCTTCCTTTTCTCTAAATCAAGGATTTTCCTCTACTCGGCGGGGCCCCTTGGCCGTATCTGTCCCATTCCCTGCACTTAGAAACATGGAAAAATCATAACATTAGCAGACAGTCACTCAGTTCATTGTGTCTGTGGCAACTGAAAAAGTGTGATCCAGTCTAATTCAATTTCCGGCTCTTAGTCAGTGGCTGTCGGCTATGGCACGGATACCACTCAGCACTCTCTCAGGTAGTGGGTTTCAGAGCAACACCACCCTCTGGGTGAAAACATCTCCCCTCAACCCCTTCCTAATCCTTTTGCCAATTACTTTAAATCTATAATCTTAATTTTAGACCTCCCTCCTAAGAGAAATAGATGTTTCCAACCACTCTATCTAGGCCTCTCATAATGTTACACGTCTCACATCTCTACTCAGCCTTCTCTGTTCCAAAGAAACTACCTGAGCTGATTCAATCTTTCCTCAAAGCGAAATCCCTGTGAATCTCTTCTGTACCATCTCTTGTGTGAAGCATAGAACATAACAGCGCAGTACAGGCCCTTCGGCCCTCAATGTTGCGCCGACCTGTGAAACCACTCTAAAGCCCATCTACACTATTCCCTTATCACCATATGTTTATCAACTGACCATTTAAACACCCTTAATGTTGGCGAGTCCACTTCTGTTGCAGGCAGGTTATTCCATGCCCTTGCTACTCTCTGAGTAAAGAACCTACCTCTGACATCTGTCCTATATCTATCCCCCTCAATTTAAAGCTATGTCCCCTCGTGCTGGATATCACCATCCAAAGAAAAAGGCTCTCACTGTCCACCCTATCTAATCCTTTGATCATCTTGTATGCCTCAATTAAGTCACCTCTTAACCTTCTTCTCTCTAACGAAAACAGCCTGAAGTCCCTCAGCCTTTCCTCATAAGATTTTCCCTCCATACCAGGCAACATCCTGGTAAATCTCCTCTGCACCCTTTCCAATGCTTCCACATCCTTCCTATAATGCGGCAACCAGAACTGCACACAATACTCCAAATGCGGCAGCACCAGAGTTTTGTACAACTGCAACATGACCTCATGGCTCCGAAACTCAATCCCTCGACCAATAAAAGCTAACACACTGTATGCCTTCTTAACAACCCTCTCAACCTGGGTGGCAACTTTCAGGGATCTATGTACATGGACACCAAGATCTCTCTGCTCATCCACACTACCAAGAATCTTACCATTAGCCCAGTACTCTGTCTTCCTGTTACAATTCCAAAATGAATCACCTCACACTTTTCTGCATTAAACTCCATTTGCCACCTCTCAGCCCAGCTCTGCAGCTTATCTATGTCCCTCTGTAACCTGCAACATCCTTCTGCACTGTCCACAACTCCACCGACTTTAGTGTCATCTGCAAATTTACTCACCCATCCTTCTACGTCCTCCTCCAGGTCATTTATAAAAATGACAAACAGCAGTGACCCCAAAATAGATCCTTGTGGATTGAACTCCAGGCTGAACATTTCCCATCAACCACCACCCTCTGTCTTCTTACAGCGAGCCAATTTCTGATCCAAACTGCTAAATAACCCTGAATTCTTTTATTGCTGACATACCTATAGAAAGCTTTAGGGTTTTCCTTGATCCTACCTACCAAAGACTTCTCATGTCCCCTCCTGGCTCTTCTTTGCTCTCTCTTTAGGTTCTTCCTAGCTAACTTGTAACTCTCGTGCGCCCTAACTGAACGTTCACGCCTCATCTTTACATAAGCCTCCTCCTTCCTCTTGACAAGTGATTCAACTACTTTAGTAAACCACGGTTCCCTCGCTCGACCACTTCCTCCCTGCCTGGCAGGTACATACTTATCAAGAGCACGAAGTAGCTGTTCCTTGAATGAGCTCCACATTTAAATTGTGCCCATTCCCTGCAGTTTCCTTCCCCATCCTATGCATCCTAAGTCTTGCCTCATCGCATCATAATTGCCTTTCCCCCCGCTATAACTTTTGCCCTGCGTTATATACCTATCCCTTTCCATCGCTAAAGTAAACGTAACTGAATTGTGATCACTATCACCAAAGTGCTCACCTAACTCCAAATCTAGCACCTGTCCTGGTTCATTACCCAGTACCAAATCCAATGTGGCCTCGCCTCTTGTTGGCCTATCTACACACTGTGTCAGGAAACCCTCCTGCACACATTGGAAAAAAACAGACCCATCTAAAGTACTTGATCTATACTCTTTCCAGTCAATATTTGGAAAGTTAAAGTCCCCCATAACAACTACCCTGTTACTTTCGCTCCTATCCAGAATCATCTTTGCAATCCTTTCCTCTACATCTCTGGAACTTTTCGGAGGCCTATAGAAAACTCCCAACAGGGTGACCTCCTTTCCTGTTTCTAACCTCAGCCCATACTACCTCAGTAGACGAGTCCTCATCAAACGTCCTTTCTGCTACCGGAATACTGACCTTGACTAACAATGGCACCCCTCCCCCTCTTTTACCACCTTCCCTGAGCTTACTGAAATATCTAAACCCCGGATCCTGCAACAACCATTCCCTGCTTGAGCCATGTCTCCAAAATGGTCACAATATCGAAGTCCCAGATACCAACCCATGCTGCAAGTTCACTCACCTTATTCCGGATGCTCCTGGCGTTGAAGTAGACACACTTTAAACCACCTTCCTGCCTGCTGGTACACTCCTGCAACCTTGAAACCTTACTCATGACCTCACAACCTCCTGTATACTGGAGCTACAATTCAACTTCCCAATCCTCTGTCTCTTCCTGTAATGCAGTGATTACTGTAGATGTGGCGTAACTAATGTTTTATACAGTTTTGGCATAACCTCTCTGCTCATTTATTCAGCCCTCAGTCAGTGAAAGAACATATCCCATATGCCAGGCATTGTCAAACTCGGGGTCACGGAGCCGTCCGTCCGTCGCAGCACTCCCGATCGCGCAAATCCGCGCGCAGCAGCCAGCTTTTAACTGTGCCGGCTGCAAGCGGCCTTCAAAATGGCCACGAACATATAAAAACAATTCGGCTGCACTGCGGATGTGCACCGATGATCGGGCACACATGCGCAGTGCGGCCGCATTTTTTTAATACGTTTGCAGCCTTTTTTTTTAAAGTTCAGGAGGCCAAAGAGACCAAAGGGACAAGGGGACCATTGGGGCCAAAGGGAACCAAAACCATTCCCTCCATTTTTGTCAGTAATAAACAAGGTAAGAGAAAATGGTGGGTTGCGCAGGTCAGCCGGCGTGGGTCGCGCAGGTCGGCCGGCGTGGGTTGCGCAGGTCGGCCGGCGTGGGTCTCGAAGGTAGGCCGGGTTGGGTCCCGGGCCTGAAGGTTGGCCGGTTGGTAAAAATGGGTCCCCGGAAAAAAAGTTTGAAAAACACTGCCATATGCCTTCGTAGTCATCTTGCCTACCTTCAGGAACTGTATACGTGCACTCCATACCTCCCATTCTCCTTTACACTTTTCATATCCCAACATTGATTATGTAATTCCCTTGTGTTGTTTGCCGTGACCAAATAACCTTGCACTTCTCCAGATTATTTGCCATTTGTATGCCCACCTGACCAGTCAAATGATATTGTCCTGCAGTGTCCAACTTTGTTTCTTTCTCACTATAAAACACCTGACCATTTTGTGCATCATTTGCAATTTTCAAAATGTTATTCTCTACATTTAAGTCTCAATTATCAGTACACACAGTAGCCTCTCCAGTCAGGAGATCTATTGATCAGAAAAACAGTTGTCTGGAAATGTTTTGAGCCGACCCAAGCAGCTCACAGATTTGACACTCAATTGTTTCGTACAGATCTTTTGGGAATGGGAACACGAGAAGAAACAGTATTTGGAGTAGCTAAAAAAATGTTACTTCTGCTTTATAATGTTTTATTACTGTTTTATGTTTCAGGCAAATATTTATATGTACTGTTGTAAAAATCTAGTTTGTGGTTTATGTGTTTTAGATTATAGCGTTTAATTTTAGGAATTAAAGTTTTAGGTGCATATAAATGGGGTCCTCTGATTGAGAAACTGATAAGAAACCCTGAAATAAATCCAATTGAAACTAGCTTGGGGTTAATTCAATTTAAAAAGGAGCCTGTGTTTGTTTTGTGTCTTGCAAAGTTAAGATTTGATAGTAAAAAAAACTTGAACAATGAATGATTCATTTTGAAGCTTGTAATGGAGTTCAGGATGCTAGAGAGAGGGCAATTACATCCATTAGAAATATAAATTATTCCTATGAAGTGATGACTTCGAGCTCCACTGGAGTGCTAAAATGGGAGTCTTTGACTGGGGGAAATTAAGGTTAATTAAGGATTAATTTCGATCAGGCAGTTTTCAGAGGCGAGATCAGATTATACAAAAGTGGATCATTTTACAGTGCTGATTTTGAGCAACATTAGAGTGTTAAAGTGCAGGCACGCACTACATTTGCTCAAAGAGAGTGAGGGTAGCCGATAGTTTACAAAGAGTGCAGCTGGCTGGTGAGTAAGTCCTGGTGGGTATTTTACAAACTAGATTGAACAGTAAGTCATTGTTTTAGCAAGGGTAGGCACTTAGTTGATTGATTTGAGAGCAGAGAGGATGAAGCTGAGTAATTCACGAGAGAACTGGAGAGTAGGAGGGTGAACCGGAACGCAGGGAGAGAGGGTGAACTGGAGAGCAGCGGAGGGAGGGAGGGAGGGAGGGAGGGTGAGCTGGAGAGCAGCGGAGGGAGGGTGAACTGGAGAGCAGCAGAGGGACGGAGGGAGGGAGGGAGGGTGGACAGGAGAGCAACAGAGGGATGGAGGGAGGGAGGGAGGGTGGACAGGAGAGCAACAGAGGGACGGAGGGAAGGAGGGTGAACCGGAGAGCAGCGGAGGGAGGGAGGGAGGGAGGGAGAACAGGAGAGCAGCAGAGGGACGGAGGGAGGGTGAACAGGAGAGCAGCGGAGGGACGGAGGGAGGGTGAACAGGAGAGCAACGGAGAGCGGGTGAACTAGAGAGCAGCGGAGGGAGGGAGGGAGGGAGGGTGAACTGGAGAGCAGCGTGGGGAGTGAGGGAGGGTGAACCGGAGAGCAGCGGAGGGAGGGGGGGTGAACCAGAGAGCAGCGGAGGGAGGGAGGGGGGGAGGGTGAACCAGAGAGCAGCGGAGGGAGGGAGGGAGGGAGGGTGAACCAGAGAGCAGCGGAGGGAGGGAGGGAGAGAGGGTGAACTGGAGAGCAGCGTGGGGAGTGAGGGAGGGTGAACCGGAGAGTGGCGCCGGGAGGGAGAGCAGGAGGGAGGGAGGAGGGAGGAAGGAGTGTGAACCAGAGAGCAGCCCGGGGAGGGAGGGAGTGAGGGTGGATGGTGAACCGGAGAGAGGCGACGGGAGAGCAGGAGGCAGGGAGGAGGGAGGGAGGGTGAACAGGAGAGCAGCGGGGGGATGGAGGGAGGGTGATGCACTATCAATTACTCCAAGATGAGAGTAGAGAATAATCAAGGCTTTATTAAGCAGAGATGTGTGGCTTCCTGCAGCTGCTACCAGAATGGGAGCAGCTTCGGTGTGCACTGACATCTATACTCCGCCTACTGGGCGGAGCCAGCAGGCAGTGATTTACCCCTGTATCTCTAGTACAGGAGCCTTACCGTACTACATCTAATATACAGTTACTACATCTAATATACAGTTAGTGGTGACTACCACAGAGGGCGAACTGGAGAGCAGTGCCGGGAGGGAGGGAGAGAGGGCGGAGGGTGAGCCAGTGAGCAGTGCGGGGAGGGAGAGCGGGAAGGAGGGAGGGAGGGAGGTGGGAGAGCGGGAGGGAGGAGGAAGGGAGGGAGAGAGGGTGGAGGGTGAACCAGTGAGCAGTGCAGGGAGGGAGAGCGGGAAGGAGGGAGGGAGGGAGGTGGGAGAGCGGGAGGGAGGAGGGAGGGAGGGAGAGAGGGTGGAGGGTGAACCAGTGAGCAGTGCAGGGAGGGAGAGCGGGAAGGAGGGAGGGAGGGAGGTGGGAGAGCGGGAGGGAGGAGAGAGGGAGGGAGGGAGAGAGGGTGGAGGGTGAACCAGTGAGCAGTGCGGGGAGGGAGAGCGGGAAGGAGGGAGAGAGGGAGGTGGGAGAGCGGGAGGGAGGAGAGAGGGAGGGAGGGAGAGAGGGTGGAGGGTGAACCAGTGAGCAGTGCGGGGAGGGAGAGCGGGAAGGAGGGAGGGAGGGAGGTGGGAGAGCGGGAGGGAGGAGAGAGGGAGAGAAGGAGGAGGGAGGATGGCGTTTCACTGATTCACCAGTATTCAGAAACTGGAAGGAAAAAAAACCTGAAAAGCGACATCACAGGAATGCTATTCTTGTGTTAGATGTCCGGCAGGGAATCCACTGGTGACTTGTCCAAACCAGGATCATTATTAATACACACAATCAGATACAGAGCAAGTTATCATGGAGTTTCTTTATACTCCCCTGGAACTACCCCTATGCACAACTGTCCTCATGTACATCTTATAACCTTCCCAGGATCACCAGATCTGCCCTGGCCTATATCTGAGTGCCTTGCCACATGACCACTGTCTCGAGACCACGTGGTAGATCTGCCACCTGCTGGTTGGAGGTCGCACCACCAACTATCTACAATATTGTTTGCAGGCATATCACCACGTCCCCCTTCCTCAGAAAATATTAATGTATGTTCACAAGCATGATTACTATTTTAACTTTATATCTCAGACTTTTCTATGTTCTGCCCGATGGAAGAGGTTGAAAGAGAGAATAGCCCAGGTGGGAGGGGTCTTTGATTATACTGCCTACTTTCCCACGTCAGAGGGAGGTGTAGACAGAGTCCATGGATGAGAGGCGGTTTGTGTGATAGACTGGGCTGTGTTCACAACTCTTGAAGTTTCTTACAGTCTTGGGACGAGCAGCTTCAATACCAGGCTGTGATGCAGCCATATAGGATGCTTTCTATGGTGCATCTGTAAAAATTGATAGAGTCACTGTAGACATGCTGAATGTCCTTAGTCTCCTGATGTGCTGAAACCAAAAAGAAAATGCTGCAAAATCTCAGCAGGTCGGCAGCATCTGTAGGGAGAGAAAAGAGCTAACGTTTTGAATCCCGATGACCCTTTGTCAAAAGTATAGGCTCTGTTGTGCTTTATTGGTGGTAACGTCGACCTGGGTGGACCAGAACAGCTTGTTGGTGATGTGTACACCTAGGAATTTGAAGCTGTCAACCATCTCCACCTCGGCACCATTGATGCAGACAGCGGTGTGTACGATACTTTGCTTCCTGAAGTCGATGACCAACTCCTTGATTTTGTTGACATTGAGGGAAAGATGTTTGTCATTGCCACTAGGTTTTTTTTATCTCCCTCCTGTATTCTGACTCATCGTTGTTTGAGATGGGACCCACTACGATCGTGTCATCAGCAAACCTGTAGATGGAATTGGAGCTGAATTTTGCCACACAGTAATGTGTGTACAGGGAGTATAGTAGGGGGCTAGGTACGCAGCCTTGCAGGGCCATGGTATTGAGGTTATTGTGGAGAAGATGTTGTTGTTTTTCCTTACTGATTGTGGTCTGTGGTCAGGATGCCAAGGATCCAGTTGCAGAGAGAGGAGCTAGATCCTAGGTTTTGGAGTTTGAATATGAGCTTGGCTGGGATTATGCTGTTGAAGGTGGAGCTGTAGTCAATGAATAGGACTCTGATGTAGCAGTCCTTGTTGTTGAGATGCTCCAGGGATGAGTTTAAGGCCAGGGAGATAGCTCTGCTGTGGACTGGTTGTGGCGGTATGCAAATTGCAGTGGACCAAAGCATTCTGGGAATATGTAGTTGATGTGTCTCATGACCAACCTTTTGAAGCACTTCATAATGATCGATGTGAAGCCCAATGGGTGATAGTTGTTTGCCTGGTTCTTCTTTGGCACTGGTATGATGGTGGTCGTCTTGAAGCAGATGGGAACCTCGGAAGGGAGTAGGGAGAGGTTGAAAATGTCTGCGAACACCCACCGATTTGGTCCGCACAGGATCTGAATGCACGACCAGTCACTCAGTCAGGACCCGCTGCTTTCCATGGGTTCACTTTCAAGAAGGCCGATCTGACTTCTGAGTCAGTGACCATTGGTATGGGTATATCCGAGGCTGTTGGGGCAGTTGACAACGGTTTGTTGACTTCCTGCTCGAAACAAGCATAGAATACATTGACCCGGGGAGGGGTGCGCTGTTGCTGGAGATTCCACTTGGCTTTGCTTTGTAGCCCGTTATATTGTTTCAGCCTTACCACAACCGACGAGAGTCCATGTCGTTGGTCTGTGACTCGAGCTTATTCTGGTTTTGTCTCTTGGCGTCCCTAATGGCTTTGCGGATTTCTTGTATCGGTCAGTGTCGCCTGTCTTGAATGCCTCAGACCTGGACTTTATCAGCTTTGATAAAGGGTCATCTGGACTCGAAACATCAGCTATTTTCTCTCCCTACAGATGCTGCCAGACCTGCTGAGATATTCCAGCATTTTCTCTTTGGTTTCAGATTCCAGCATCTGCAGTAATTTGCTTTTATCCAGAGCTGGTGTGAGCTCTTCCAGTGTCGGAATAGGGTAGTGATTGTATTTTATTGCTTGATTAAGATCTTTGGGATCCAGGCAAATTTGTGGCCATCCATGTGACTTACCTCTCATGGTGAAATTCACCAAATCCTGTGACTCTCTTTTCTCCCTTCTCTTACATTTCTCTTTCAAGCTTTCCTTTTAACTATATTGGTAATTTTATGTGGGGGATCAATAATCGTTTTTTTCTTCTCTGGATCAATCATGATGTAATACTCAATCTTCAAAGCATCAAACTGTCTCATTAAAACGATCTGGGTACATTTGAACCAGATTTTCACTGTTTCTCCCTCTGAGTTGAGTTGTCCCTTGCTGTCAAATCTCAGTTTCCCCCGTAAGCCATTCGCATGATGGTGCTCAATTTCAGATGATCTCACTTTTGGTAATCATTTTCTTTCAACTTTTCTGGAAAGATTTTCTGAGCAGGATGATACTGCTCTATATTTCAGTGTCAAGCTTTAGCTTCAGATTGATGGCTGCAGGGTTTATTCTTCACTACCTTTCTGGTCTGAATGGTTGTGTGAATATATTTTTTCTAGGAACTGTTACATCCAGAAATGTCATGCCATTTATGATTACTATCTATTGAATCCTCTGTTTTGACAGCCTAGATGAGTCTGTGGTCAATTCCAGCCCTACAGTCCCAACATAAGTCAGTTAACCAATAATTCGTATTTTCCGAAGATATTTAATCCTTGACTGCTCCAATGAGTGACAGACACCAGATTTATAAATAAAATATTAACAAACAGATGATTAATAAAAATAAATAATGAACATATAAGGAAACAACGGGATAATGGCCCACCAGACTACCTAATCCCAAGACCCCATCCCACCCTCCACCCAGACACAAGGTAAGGGTTGATGAGGAATAAACAAAACAGGGATTAAAAGATAGTTTTGAGATGAGTCTTCACTGCTGTGATTGCAGCCTTTGGAAATGGGGTTACTCAAGAGGTTCAGGTTGGTGCAATTCTGTCCTTCAGATGGTGTTTTGCCTAAGAATTCCAGGTTGGTGTGATTCCGCTCTTCACCACCAGATGGAGCTGGGTCCAGGGTGTTCAGATCAGTGCAGTTCCTGTCGTCAGCCACCAGACGTTGCCGTACACAGGGGCAAGATTCTCTGACCCTCCCCGGGGGGCTGCGCGAATCCCCCCCCCCCCCCCCCCCCCCCCCCCCGCTGCCAGCTGCTGTGTTCTCCGGCTCCATTTTTCGGGCGCGGGCGAGATTACCGTCACGCCGGTTGGGGGCCGTTGGCAGCGGCCCCCCTGGCGATTCTCCAGGCCCCTATGGGCTGAGCGCCCGTCCATTTTTGGCCAGTCCGGCCGGCGTGAATCACTCAACTCATGTACAGGTGGAACCTGGCAGGTACGTCAGCGGGGGCGGTCCTCGGGGGGATCCGATCCCAAGGGGGCCCCCAAGGTGGCCAGGCCCGTGATCAGGACCCACTGATCAGCGGGCGGGCTTGTTCCGTGGGGGCACTTCTTACTTCCTCGTCAGTCCCTGTAGGGCTCCGCCATGGCCGGCGAGAAGAAGAGAACCAAAATACGCCGGCCAGTCTGCGCATGCGCGGAACTACGCCAGCCGTCCCGTGCATGCATGAGATCACTCCAGCCGGCATTTGGTGCCGGCTGGAGTGGCGCCAACCCCTCCGGAGTCCACCTAGCCCCTGAAAGTGCGGAGAATTCTGCACTTTTGGGGGCCGTTGACGCTGGAATGGTTGCCGCCGGTTTTCCCGTCGTCGTGGGGACTTAGTCCCCAGAACGGAGAATCCAGGCCAGGATACTCAGATGTCTGCACTTCTGCCTTTCTACCACCAGATGGAGCTTTTGCCTCCCTCTGACATCATTAGTCAGCCTGAGTAAACAATCGGGTTTGTTTCAAAAACAGAAAATACTGGACAAATCAGCAGGTCTGATTTTCTGTTTATGTTTTTATTTCAGATTCCAGCATCCACAGTAATTTGCTTTTATCTACAGCTTTTGTTTCCTTTGTCTCGACTCTACACCGGAACTCTGACCGTTCTTTAAGGAATATTCTCAGTCAAAGCTTCAATTTTGAGCTCTTCCCAGCCCCTGACACACACAGTTCGAAGGTTACTGATCTTTGGGAAAACAAACAGTCTGCACTTGCAATTTCAAGATCTCTTTCCCAGTTCTGATGGCTGTCTGTACCCCTCTAAACAAGAAAGTCTTCCCAGATTGGGCGAGAATGCATCGGGCAGAGATCCAAAAGTCTGAGAACATGCACTAGCAGGTTCAAAAACAGCTTCTTCCCTTATGAACTGATCTCTTCACACATCTTCTCTACTGAGTAGTACCACACTCTGTATGCTTCACCCGATGTCTGTGCCTATGTGATTGTATGTCCAATGGTTTTTCATGTATGGAACAATCTGTCTGGCCTGTATGCAGTACCTCGGTACACGTGACAATAAATCAAATCAAATCAAATAAAATTGTCTGGCAGAGTGAGGAGAGAGAGAGAGCCTTCAGGGTCCTCACTAACTGGCTTGCTTCCCAGAACTGAACAATAGAGGGAACTCTCCAGAAGACCCGCCTTCTTTCCTCAAAGTTTCTGACTGGCTTCACCAACCACAGGCCATGATAGGAGAAGGCTGAAAATTCTGTATCCACTGATTGGCTGCTTGCCAAGTCAATCAAACGACATCACAGATTCTTCTACACAACCTAAAGGGGATATTTTGACCTGGCCCAATTGGACAGGGGAGTTCTAACTCTGCCTAAAATCTGTAGTTTAACAGAAATCCCAAATGGTGCAGTAATGTTCTATAGCAGCTAATCGGAAGATTGTAGATTAAAGCAGACTGCGGGATGGGAATAAAAAGGGAACTCAGAACAGAGACCAAGGTAGGCCAGTAGCACGGTTCGATTCCCGTAACAGCCTTCCCAAACAGGCGCCGGAATGTGGCGACTAGGGGCTTTTCACAGTAACTTCATTGAAGCCTACCCGTGACAATAAGCGATTTTCATTTCATTTCATTTCTTCCAAGGTATGATGTTTTGGTTTCTTTTTTCATTTTCCCTGTTGTTTTGCCTCTGGTAACTCTTTTACCATCTTCTTTCTTTATTCTGGACATCTACACTGCTGCTTTTCCATTGTCTTAACTAACTAACTAAAACACAATCAGTTTGGATATTCAGCATCTTCATCTGTCTACTTGTCGCTCCATGTGCTCTGGCACTATCAACAGCCTGCAATATTGTGAGCTTCTCCTTTCTAATCAAAGGTCTTTTGCACATCAGTGTGTATAAAAGCCCAGCTAAGCTGATTTATCAGCCTTTCTATCTGTTTCTTTGAATTTATAGTTGTTTTCTTCATTTCACAATCACGTTAAGATATTGTCAAAAGGCACATCTGGTTCTTACCTCAGACTTTTGAGATTCATATCGATGGATCTGATGGACACTGACTGGAAATGTGTTCTGAATTTTTCAAAAACCTTGGGTTTTTACCATCCGTCGCGATTCTCTGGCCTCGTTGCGCTTTGTGGTGGTCTGCTGTGTACTCCACAACCTGCCCCACCAGCGGGGGAGATATTCTGGAGGTTGGGGATGAGGAACGTGTGCCCATCTCTGAGAAGGAGGTGGATGAGTATTGTCTGAGCATCTGGGACCCAGGATGATGGACGAGCCCAGGGATGAACTGAAGGACCAGCCAGTGGCTGCAGGACAGGGAGGCCCTCATATTCGCCCACTTCATAAAGGGCATGGTCTGGTCCGTAATCACTACCTTACTCTCCCCCCCCCCCCCCCCCCCCCCCATTTCCCACACTCCCAGGGCACGCGTCACATCAATCCAGGGTGCTGGGACTGTGTCGGCACTGTCAGCAGTTCACTGTCGAGGGCAAGGGGGTGATGATAACCCAGAGAGCTGAGCGTGGTGCTCCTCAATGTATGCCATAGTCTGACCCCCTCCCTGCCTGTGAGTGCTCGCTCACACCCATCAGCCGCCCGCAGTGTGCCTGGTGAGAGTGGGAATGCCTGGAGAGATGGGCCAATGGTTCGGAGGTCGGTCCGCATAGCGGAAGAAATTGACAGAGGCATCGTGCTGCTTGTGGTGAAGGGTTTTTAATTTGTCACAGGTGTCCAACAATGCCCCAACCTCCCATGGTACCGCCCCACTCTCCCCACCATCCCTCAACACCCTCGCTGACGAGCTACTCACCACCCTCTTCCCCCCTTCCCCAATTTGTTCAGTGATCCTGAACATGCTTAGCCTTCCTTTCTGTATTGCTACGTCTAGCTGTGTCCTCAGGATACATGTCGGACGTGGAGCAGCCAGCTGCTTACCATATCCCGTGGTCTTGATGGTCCTGGTGGGAATTCCCTGGGACTCTGGAGCTGGAGGGTCCCAGCTCACCTGTTGATGGCACATGCACAGCCGTGCCACCCTGTCCCGCGTGCTAATCCCGAGACACCACCTCATCAGTGGTGTGGAACTTGGAGGGAGTGGTGGCCACCAGCCCCACTCCATGGGCTGGGTCTGGGTTGACACCCAGCACCCTCTCCTCCTGCTCAATCCCATAGGGCCTCGGGGCAGTTGCTTCGAGCCCCGGCTGCCCCTGCATCATCTGGCTCTGCCAGCCTGGTGGCTCCCCGATGTCTGCATCATGGTGTTGACGCCCTCGATGATGCTCCTCAGTGATTGGGATATGCTCTCCAGCACCTTGGCAATGCTAACCTGTGACTGAGGCAAGCTCTGCAGCGCCTCGGCCATTCCCATCTGAGAGCGGGACATGAGCCCCATCAAGGTCAGCCTGTTACTGGGTCACGACCTTCAGCGAGTCGGACATTGTGCCAAGTTTCCTTAGCCATGGCCGTCACCGACTGTGCCACTCCTTGTACATCTTCACTAATGGTGCTGATGTCATGCACCAAGTAGTTGCCACCCGAGCAGTGTTGGCCTCGGTTCCACGCTTTGCCGGCCACATCTCCTGCCCCCTTAGCCTCAAGACTCCTCTAATCAGCTATAGGCCTGCTGGAGTGTCACTGACACCTCCCTCTCAATCTCCCGGCCACTCCCTAATCAGCTCCGGGTATATCTGCTCCATAGACTGAGCATATGGCTGGGACCCAGCTGGGTCCTGGGATCCAGCAGAACTCCAACTGCTGGTTCACCTGATGTGCATAAGCAACTATGTGGTTCTCACCAAAGTGTGTCCCAGAAGCCTGACCACTAACGTTTCCCATCGACGTGTGTGTATCTGTGCTGGCGGAGGGTGGGGATGACAGCTGTGACGTTTTGATTGTGGCATCCTCGGAGCTTCCCTCCAAGGTGGTCTCATGGGAGGCGGGGGGGGGGGGGCAATCCCAGATGGGCCGACGCTGTCGGCTGGAGGACTTGCGGGAGAATGAACATGTGGTCAGTGAGAGGAATGGATCAATCAGTAAGGCAATAACAACTTATGTTGATATTCTGTGATATGTCTTCACCTCTGTGGCATGTGCCGAACTCTGCATTCATGACCGCTCTGTCCTTGGCCACCCCATCATCACCAGGCCCCGTTCCTCGAAGGTCGTGAGAATTCTTATGTCCAGCACCCCGGCGCCAGTCTGTGCCCTATCCCGGGCATTATGGGAGAGCTTCTCCTGGAGAGACACAGAGAGAGCGTCGTTAGCCACACACATGGTTCACAGTAGTGGGAGGGAGAGTGTGTGAAGGACTGTATTGGATTGGATTTGTTTATTGTCACGTGTACCGAAGTGCAATGAAAAGTACTTTTCTGCGAGCAGCTCAAACAGATCATTAAGTACATGAAAAGAAAATAAAATAAAAAAGAAAATACATAATAGGGGAACACAAGGTCCACAAGTAAATACATAGACACCGGCATCAGATGAAACATACAGACAGGAGTGCAGTATTAATCTGGTCAGTCCATAAGAGGGTCGCTTAGGAGTCTGGTGACAGTGGGGAAAAGCTGTTTTTGAGTCTATTTGTGCGTGTTAGACCATAAGAACATAAGAACTAGGAGCAGGAGTAGTCCATCTGGCCCCTCGAGCCTGCTCCGCCATTAAATGAGATCATGGCTGATCTTTTGTGGACTCAGCTCCACTTTCCGGCCCGAACACCATAACACTTAATCCCTTTATTCTTCAAAAAACTATCTATTTTTATCTTAAAAACATTTAATGAAGGAGCCTCAACTGCTTCACTGGGCAAGGAATTCCATAGATTCACAACCCTTTGGATGAAGAAGTTCCTCCTAAACTCAGTCCTAAATCTACTTCCCCTTATTTTGAGGCTATGCCCCCTAGTTCTGCTTTCACACGCCAGAGGAAACAACCTGCTGCATCTATCCTATCTATTCCCTTCATAATTTCCTATGTTTCTATAAGGTTCCCCCTCATCCTTCTAAATTTCAATGAACACGGGCAGCACTGTAGCACAGTGGCTAGCACTGTGGCTTCACAGCGCCAGGGTCCCAGGTTCGATTCCCTGCTGGGTCACTGTCTGTGCGGAGTCTGCACGTTCTCCCCGTGTCTGCGTGGGTTTCCTCCAGGTGCACCGGTTTCCTCTCACAGTCCAAAGACTTGCAGGTTAGATGGATTGGCCATGCTAAATTGTCCTTGGTGTCCAAAAAGGTTAGGAGGGGTTATTAGGTTATGGGGATGGGGTGGAAGTGAGGGCTTAAAGTGGGTCGGTGGAGACTCGATGGGCCGAATGGCCTCATTCTGCACTATATGTTCTATGAATACAGTCCCAGTCTACTCAACCTCTCCTCATAATCCAACCCCTTCAGGTCTGGGATTAACCTAGTGAATCTCCTCTGAAAACCCTCCAGCGCCAGTACGTCCTTTCTCAGGTAAGGAGGCCAAAACTGAACACACTACTCCAAGTGTGGTCTCACTAACACCTTATACAATTGCAGCATAACCTCCCTAGTCTTAAACTCATCTCTCTAGCAATGAAGAATAAAATTCCATTTGCCTTCTTAATCACCTGTAAACCAATTTTTTGCAGCTCATGCACTAGCACACCCATGTCTCTCTGCACAGCAGCATGTTTTAATATTTTATTAATTAAATAATAATCCCTTTTGCTGTTATTCCTACCAAAATGGATAACCTCACATTTGTCAACATTGTATTCCATCTTCCAGACCCTAGCCCATTCACTTAACCTATCCAAATCCCTCTGCAGACTTCTGGTATCCTCTGCACTTTTTGCTTTGCCACTCATCTTAGTGTCGTCTGCAAACTTGGACACATTGCCCTCGGTCCCCAACTCCAAATTATCAATATAAATTGTGAACAATTGTGGGCCCAACACTGATCGCCGAGGGACACCACTAGCTACTGATTGCCAACCAGAGAAACAGCCATTAATCCCCACTCTTGGCTTTCTATTAATTAACCAATGCTCTATCCATGCTATTACTTTACCCTTAATGCCATGCATCTTTATCTTATGCAGCAACCTTTTGTGTGGCACCTTGTCAAAAGCTTTCTGAAATCCAGATATACCACATCCATTGGCTCTTCATTATCTACCGCATTGGTAATGTCCTCAAAAAATTCCACTAAATTAGTTAGGCACGACCTGCCCTTTATGAACCCATGCTGCATCTGCCCAATGGAACAATTTCCATCCTGGTGCTTCACTATTTCTTCCTTGATGATAGATTCCAGCAGTTTCCTACCACTGAAGTTAAGCTAACTGGCCTATAATTACCCGGGAGCACACGGCGCACTCTACAGGTCTGGTACAGCAGAAGTGGAAAAGTACTTTTTTTTAAAGCAAAACAATGTTTATTCTTTGAACTCAAGTTAACCTTCTTAAAACATACATTGAACATATTCCAACCATTAATTCAAACACAACCTCCAAAAAATACAACACTAAGTAATCCTTAAGCTGTCCTTTTAACATCCAGAAGACTTAAAAAAAACTTTTAACAGAAGCACATCAGGTTAAAGTCACTACTGAGAGCAGTTATTAGTTTTAAATCACAAAAGGATTGATTTACAGCCTTTATATAACAGAGAGAGACTCTAATGCATCTACTGGCTGTGACTGCAGCTATCCAGCTCTGAAAACCAAACTAAAACACATCCGGCAGCAAACAGCCAAAAACGAAAGTAAAAAGCTGACAGACAGCCCAGCTCCACCCACTCTCTGACATCACTGCAGTAATAAACACAGATTTCTTTAATGTACTCTCACTACAGATATTTATATACACACCCATTTATAAACACCTATTTCTTAAAGGAACTCTCACATGACACCTCCACCCAAGACAAAAATCAACCATCAACTTCAAAATGGTTTCATTTTCAGCTTTTCACCATCCTTTAAGAAATGCACACAGTAAATGTACATTTTCGTTTAAAAAAAACAACGCACGCCAACAATTCTAATAATATAGTCCATTTCTTTTTTCTTTCTTCTTCCTCCAACTGGAATCCCTCTTGATTGACAGTCTCTTTGAACAAGGTGGTCTTGGCACGACCCATCCATTTCTCTATGCCTCGGCATTTCTCTTTAAAGTCAGATACTTGAGTTCAATCTGATCACAGAGTCCCTTGTAATTCTCCAACACAGGAGCATTGGTTATCACAGCTTTCAGGCAGTCAAATGCCTGTTGAAAGTCCGCTGTCCACTGAAATTTGACATTTCTTCAGCAAGTCCATCAGTGCAGCAATCACGCTACAAAACATTTTCACAAATGTTCGATCAAATCCACTCATGCCAAGAAATCGCATTATTTCCCTTTCTTTTGAGGGTATCGGAAACTCCTCAATAACTGTTGATTTCACATCCTGTGTGACCATTCGATCCTGTCCGATTGTATGGCCAAGGAAAGTGACTTGAGCTTTTCCAAATTCACTCTTGGCTAGGTTTATTACCGAACCCGCCTCCTGAAGTCGATCGAATAACTCCGTCAGATGTTTTAAATATTCTTTCCATGTCTGGCTGAAAATGACCAGATCATCGATGTATACCACACAATTGGGTAATCCTGAAACAAATTTGTTAGTTAACCGTTGAAATGTGACTGGGGCATTTTTCATGCCAAATGGCATAACTTTGAATTGGTATACACCATCTGGAGTCACAAAAGCTGAAATCTCCTTCATCCTTTCAGATAAAGGTACCTGCCAGTAACTTTTAAGTAAATCCAGTTTGGAACTAAAAGCTGATTGTCCCACTTTCTCAATGCAATCCTCCAAACGTGGGATAGGATAAGAGTCCGCTCTTGTGACTGCGTTAACCTTTCTATAGTCCACACACAACCATTGAGTACCATCTGGTTTAGGGACCATCACAATGGGTGAGCTCCATTGACTGCAACCCATTTCAATGTTATGCCATTTTTAAGCATACTCACAATCGCTTTGTTAACCTGTGCCAATTTTAAAGGGTTGTTTGATTGGAACAGTATTTCCCACATTTACATCATGTATAGCCATTTTAGTACTTCCAATTTATCTCTATAAACTTGCCCATGTGATATTAATAACTCTTTCAGATCAGTTTGTTTTTCCTCTGGAAGGTAACTGAACAATTTATTCCAATTTTTAAGAACATCCTCATTTTCCAATTTAATTTGAGGTATGTCAAATTTACAGTCATCTGGATTTGGTTCGTCACTTTGAGTTAGAATCATTAAAACCTCCTTTTTCTCTCCTTCCCTTTCAAAGCATATTCACATAACACACTCGGTGCGTTTTCCTTCTATCTGGTGTGTTTACCACAATTCATCTCACTTAAAGGTTCACCTACCACTAGTAATAATACTAAAACTTTATCTCCACTGGCAAAACTACGAACTTTGGATTTCTTGTCGTGACCAGTTTCATCACATTTTGTGCAACTTTTAAATGTTGTCCAGCCAATTCACCTGCTCTATTTAATCATTCCCTAAAATTTGACACATAATCCAATAATGCAATTTCCAATTTATCACTCATCAATTTTTCCTTAATCAATTTAAGTGGTCCTCTTACCTCATGACCAATAATTAGTTCCAAAGGACTAAATTTGGTTGACTCATTAGGTGCATCCTTAATTGCAAACAGTACGAATGGAATTCCTTTATCCCAATCCTCTGGATAATTGTGACAATAAGCCCTCAACATTGTCTTTAATGTCTGATGGCATCTTTTTAACGCTCCCTGCGATTTTGGATGGTATGCAGTTGATTTAAATTATTTTATTCCTAAGCTATCCATAACTTCTTCTACCTTGTGGTAAAATTTGATCCTCGATCCGATTGTATGTCTGTGGGTAGTCCATATCGAGTAAAGAATTTAAGTAACACCTCCACAATCTTTTTAGCTGTAATATTATGTACTGGAATGGCCTCTGGAAACCTAGTAGACACATCCATTATAGTCAAAAGATATTGATTCCCACTTTTTGTTTCTGGAAGCAGTCCTACGCAATCATTAGGACCCTTGTAAAAGATTCCTCAAATGCTGGAATTGGTATTAAGGGCGCTGGCTTTATCATTGCTTGACGTTTCCCTATCACTTGACATGTGTGACATGATTGACAAAATTTAACTACATCTTTATGGAGTCAAGGTCAATAAAAATATTTTTGGATTTTAGCTTGAGTTTTCCTTATTCCCAAATGACCTCCCACTGGTACCTCATGTGCAACTCGCAACACCTCCTTTCTATACCCTACCGGCAATACTACTTGATGAACTTCTGCCCACTTTTCATCCGCCTGCATATGTAAAGGTCTCCATTTTCTTATCAAGACATCACTTTTACAGTAATAACACTCTGGTATCCACTCAGATTCCTCTTCCGTGTATGCTTTCTGATACATCCGTTTGATTTCTGTATCTTTTTGTTGTAACTCCGCTAATTTTCCTGAACTAAAAATATCCGCCTTATCCTCCACCTGTTCTTGTTCTTCTTCAACTATTTGATCAAAAATCGTTTCTGATAATTGCACTTCAACATCATCTTCATTCTTTGATTTCTCCTCTCATCTTAACCTGTGACTTTGCGATCTTGTTACTACACAATCCGGAAAAAATCCCAGGATATTCGTCCTTCAACACTTCTGTTGTCTGATTTTCCACTGGCTTATCTACCACAGTAGGCATCACTCCCACCTGCGATCCAGCTATGTCATTACCCAAGATAAACTGTATTCCTCAACAAGATAGTTTCTCTATTACTCCTACTACCATTTCACCACTCTTCACTGGACTTTCCAACCGTACCTTACCTAATGGAACACTACTCCTCTCACCCTGAATTCCACATATTACCACCTTTTCTGGCACTATTCTTCCCAAACTACATAACTCCTCATCTCTTACCATCAAAGATTGACTAGCTCCCGTATCTCTTAAAATTGTGACTTCTTTACCTGCTCCTCCTGATACACGAGTAAACTTTACCCACACAATTAAATTATTTAAAGAGATTATTTTGGCACCTTCTTATCAATCATCTCTTGATCAAGCAGTACAATCTTTTGCCCCTCCTTTGCGTCACTTGGGCTTTCCTTTTCCACTTTAACAAACCCCACTGTCTTATTCTGTTTTACCACATCAGCCTTCCCAGTGCGTTTCTTCAACCACCAACACTGTGACTTTACATGGCCTAGTTTATTACAGTGAAAGCATTTGAAACTTTTCATTTCTTCTCCACCCTCCTGAATTTCTTTTTTAATCTGAGGTACACTCTCCTTATTATCTCCAATCAGGTCACCTTTACCTTTATCACTTAAGTATTTCTCATGTCCCCTCATAGGCTGAAACTGATAATGGAAACCAACCTTTGATTTATGAACTAATTCATAATCATCTGCCATTTCTGCTGCTAATCTCGCAGTTTTAACGCTCTTCCCTTCCACATAAGTTCTCACTACATCAGGAATTGAATTTTTAAACTCCTCCAAAAGTATAATTTCTCTGAGAGCTTCATACGTTTGGTCTATTTTCAAAGCCCTTATCCACCTATCAAAATTACTCTGAGCCTTTCAAACTCTATGTAAGTTTGACAAAATGTTTACCCAAATTTCTAAACCTTTGTCTGTAAGCTTCAGGCACTAGTTCATATGCACCTAAGATGGATTTTTTCGCCTCCTCATACGACCCAGATACCTCCTCCGGTAGTGATGCAAACACTTCACTAGCCCTACCTATCAGATTTGTTTGAATCAGTAATACCCACATGTCCTGTGGCCATTTCATTTGTTTAGCTACCTTCTCAAATGAAATTAAAAAGGCTTCTACCTCCTTCTCATCAAACCTTGGCAATGCTTGGATATATTTAAATAGATCCCCACCAAGCCTTTGACTTGACGCTCTTTCTCACTATCCTCATTACTATCAACCAACTGTACGTTTCCCTTTACGTCTGCCAATTTTAACTGACTGTCATGTTTCATGGCCATTTTCTGAAGTTCAAACTCTCTCTATCTTTTTCCCTGATCTGTATCTCCCTTTCTCTTTCTTTTTGTTCTACTAGGGCTATTCCTGACCCTCGGCAGTGCCACCTTGCACTACCAAGCTGGCAGTGCTCCTGACAGCTTGGCAGCACCAGCCAGAAATCATGGTAGTGCCAAGGTGCTGCATTCCAGGGGGAGGGGCAGGGGGCCACTCTGCACTATCTCTTACCACCCAGTGGTCTCCGATGACCTGGGAGAACCCAGGTCCGCCTGACCCCGTTATTGTGGACCAGTACTGATTTCCACCCAGCTGCTGCCTCTCTGGGGGGGGGGGGGGGTCGGTAGATCGAGGAGGCCGATAGATCCCAGGTAAATAGGCCTCAAGTAGGTTTATGTCCTACTTTAGGGAGCATAGTTTAGTCCTACTCCTTTTCGGCAGAGTTCTGATTCCGCCGCCCTGCAGGACATGGGTATATTCCGCGAGACCTGGAGGCTGCTGGGATGCCAGCAGGATGGCTCTCATCTGGTATCGTAAGAAATGTTTTGGCCGGACCTGGTATCCGAACAGAAGTAACATTCCCATGAAACAACTGCCAAGCAATGACCATCTCCAATGGGACAGAATCTAACTTCCTTGCCTCAACTTCAATGGCATTACCATCACTGAATCCCACACTATCAACATCCTGGGAGGCAGGGAAGGTTACCCTTAACCAGAACCTTAACTGGACCAGCCATATAAACACTGTGACTACAAAACCAGGTCAGAGGCTCGGATCCTGCAGTGAGTAACTCACCTCCTGACTGCTACCCCCAAACCTCCGAGCCCAACAACAATCTACAAGGTGCAAGTTAAGACTATGATTCAACGGGCAGCACGGTGGTGCAGTGGGTTAGCCATGTTGCCTCACAGCGCCGAGGTCTCAGGTTCGATCCTGGCTCTGGGTCATTGTCCGTGTGGAGTTTGCACATTCTCCCCATGTTTGCGTGGGTTTTGCTCCCACAACCCAAAGATGTGCAGGGTAGGTAGATTGGCCTCGATAAATTGCCCCTTAATTGGAAATCACGAATTGGGTACTCTAAATTTATTTTTAAAAAAGAAAAAAAAAAGGACTGTGATTCAATACTCACCTCTTACCTGAATGAATGTCGCTGACAACACTCCAGAATATTGACACCATCCAGGTCACAACACCTCGCTTGGCTGGCGCCCATCCACAAACATTCGCTCCCTCTGCCACTGACACACAGTAGCAGCAGTGTAGGAAAGTCACTGCAGGAAAGTAAGTTGTGAAGAGGACACACAGAGGTTACAAAAGGGACAGATAGCTTACGTGAGTGGGCAAAGTTCTGGATTATAATATGGAAAAATGTGAAATTGTCTGTTGGCAGGATGGAAAAAAAAGCATATTATCTAAATGGTAGGAGACTGAAGACCTGTGGTGCAGAGGGATCTGGGTGTCTTAGTGCATGAATCACAAAAAACACGTGTGCTGGCCATTATGATATCAGGCCAGTCCCCAACAGTGGCTTGGATACTGGACCGAAACCCCATATTTTAGTTTATTTGTAAGACTGTGCGGAATGATTCGCTCTCGGGGTGATTGCATGAGGAAATAGGGCTTGGGTATATTTAAAACAAAATGTTATTATGAGTACAATATTAAACTTTTAAACCTGAAAAGAACAATTTACAATTACCCCTAGAACAACTACTGTTCAATTTCCCATTAAACAACAAAAGAAAGATACAGCTTTCATTTTATCTTACTGTGGGAGAATTGCGGACTCAGCGTCAGGCAGATCGGAATTCAACTCCTCTCTACAAAGGTTTCTTCAAAAGCTGTGTCTCAAACTAGTCAAAATGTCTCTTGCATTCATTGGCCCCATGCAGCAATTACCTCCTTTCCCTAAGTGGAAAAACAAATGGGGCAGGATTCTCCATTAGCCGACACTGAAATCAGGAAAGGCGATTGGGTGGAGAATCGGTTCTGATGTCAAAATCACGGCAGGCGCCGAATTGACACCAAATCGCAATTCTCCAGCAGCTCGACAGCGCCGTCAATGCGGTCTGGAATGTATGTACAAAAAACACAGTTTTCATATCATTAGCGGGTCTGACCCGGTATTCTCCGGGGCCCCCGCGATTCTCCTCCACCGATGGGCCGAGTTCCCGGCGGCGCGGTTCAATTGTGCTTTAAAAATCCTGGAACCGGCGTCATGGCTGATGAAGGAGAGAGGGAGGAGCGACTGCAGGCTGCCAGCGCGGGTACTTGCCATTCTGGCTAGGGTGGGGGGTGCCATGAGAGGACCAGAGCAGGAAGGGGTGGGCGGGCGTAACAGGGCGATTGGCCGGGATGCCCCCCCACAGGACTAGGGTGGTGTCCAGGCACAGACTGCCATTATCGCGGCCTGCAAGGCAGCCATCCCCACTGACCACCCACCCTGACCCCTGGTTCTTCAGAGTGACACTGACCATACCCCATCCCTGCCACACCCCTCCCGGCCGCCGCCTGCCGCTGGCCCACCCAGGGCTACACCCACAGTAGTCCCTACGGAGGCCACAGTACCTACTCCTGGTGGGGGCAGAGCCAGCGAACAGTACCCCTGGCATCAAGAATGGGTACCAGGGCCGGAGGCCCCGACAGTGCCAGCCACCGACGGGCCAGAGGAGCAGGAGGGGTGGGGAAGGGACATGCAGGGGTGGAGCCTGCAGTGCCAACCAGGGGCACCATGTAGCTGGTTTAGGGTAGGGCACGGATGTATGCACCATGCTAACATGCCAGCTTTCACCCACGGCAGACAATGGATATTGAAATACATCCAGTAATGATGGCCTTCCTCCTAGTCACCACAGCCCTGGGGGATGCACTGCGTCTGTACGAGCTGGAGCTGCTCGAGGAGCAGGAGGATGCTGCAGCAGTGGAGCGAGCAGCAGCGGAGTGTGCAGCAGCAGAACAGGAGGCAGCCCCCCAGGATGGAAAGCAGGCCGCCCAAAAGGCCAAGGGGGAGGAGGTTCCAAGGAGGTGCCGCATGAGGCCTCGTCTGTACCGGCACCGCATATCATTCAAGGATCTGCCGGACCGGGCTTGCCGTTGAAGACTCTGGCTGAGCAGAGACACAGTGCGACATATCTGTCAGATGATGGCACACCTGGCACCACTAGAGTGTGGGGGAGGACACCCGCTCCCGGTAGCCATCAAGGTGATGGTCACCCTGAACATCTATGACACAGGCTCCTTCCAGACGCTGAGTGGGGTCCTGTCCAGGATCTCAGACCTTGGTGCACAGGTGCATCCGCGCAGTCAAGACACCTCACTTCGGCACGGGCCCCACCACCTCCTCCAGGGTGCCCAATGGCCCCCGGGCTACTCCATGGGACGGGATTGCGAGGGGAACTAGCCCCTAAGGCTCTCCCCAGGTTGCCCAGCGCCCAGGCAATGCCTCCAACATTCCCAGCCATGGCCCGCTGTGACTAGGCCGTGCCCAGGAGCGCCGCTGTGATTTCCAGCTCACTCTGGGACATGGGACTGTGAGGCGGCAACCCTGTCCTGGGCCTCGGCCAGGTCCTGCACAGAATGCCCCAGGCCTTGGAGATGCTGATCCATAGCTGAAAATGTCACCCCCAATGCCTCCACCCTGAAAGCCATTCGTTGCTGGCCTGGGTGGCTCACATAGTTGGCATCACCTCATGCTGCTGCATGCGGTTGGACTCCCCCATCTGCACCATGAGGTATTGGATGCTCGCCGAAAACCCCTCATGTAGTCCCTGGTTCTGGACTACATCTCTACTATGGATGGGACGGTTTATTCCAGAAGCCCGGGACCTGTCTGGACGGCAGCTAGTCCCTGGGATCGGCCTGTCCTCCGATCGTCCACCCCTCTGGTGCTCCTACCTCCATTGCTGCACTGGGTCAACTGTGTCGTGTGCACCTAGTTACTAAAGTGCCCAACCGAGGTGACTGTCTCTGGGACTCTGGGCTGCCGACCACGTCCAGGACCCTCTGCTTGGTCACGGGGAGGGACTGCTGGTCCCAGTGGCTGCGTGTGGCCTTCTCCGGTGGGGGGGGGGGGGGGGGGGGGGGAGAACACAAGAGGCGGAACACGAGACAACAATGTTGGACATTGTGATTCATGCAGCCCAAGGGGTGGGTAGTTGGTGGCCTCAGTGGCCAGGGCACCCGGCGATGGCGGCTGGTATGGTTACCGGCACGTGGTGCAGGATGGAGGTTCGACCATCCTCCTGGTTGGGGGGAGGGGTGGGGTTAGGGTTATGGGAGCAGCATTACTGCAGGGGCTGGAGTTGGTGCCCGGGGCACAGTGCTGCCTGCTGCCTCATCACCCTGGCTGCCCTGAGGTCATGCAGTTTTTTCTGGCACTGCTGGCCAGTCCATACGGTGTTGCTCACGGCCTTCGTCATCTGCACCCAGGCACAGCGAACGGCGGCAGCTGGCAGCCTCCTTCCCGGGCCGGGGTAGAAGGTCACCCTCCTCTCCTCCACCACATCCAAGAGGGTATCCAGCTCAGCATCCGGAAATCGTGGAACTGCTCTCCTTGCTGCCATCTTGTTGGCTGGGATGGTGTGAGTGGGAAGTGAAGTGTGTATATATGGCTGCAGCTTGTCAGCCTCCTGAGTGTCAATATCGAAACCGGCGAATCTGGCACCATTTCTCATTAGAATTGATTGTGTTCCACATGGTGCCAGTGCTAGGCCCTTAGCAGTTGCGGAATCGGTCCAGGTGTGATGCCAGTTTTTCTGTCGTTAAAGTCCACAAATTCCGCACTGGCGTTAGCACTTAGTCTTCGAAGCAGAGACTCTTGCCCATGATCTCTTCAAAGCACATTAACTCCCCAAGGACCTCCCCAGTCAAACCACAGGCTGAAAAATACATTGCTTTGTCAATTTCACCTTCTGGCTGACTTAAGCACACAGGCCCGCCAAAACAAAAAACATGATTACTGCAGCCAAACACACTCTAAACCCCAGGCTTTTAACCCTTACATTGCCCAATACTTAGCATCCAATACTCTTCTCCACTCGTCACATGGCACATTAATTAGAAATAGCTAATAGAATGTTATTATTGTGAAGACAATTGAACACACAAGTAGGGAGGCTTCAGTTGTGCAGGTCATTACCGAGACTAAATTTGGAGCACTATTGATCACCTGTGTTGAACAATAGTGAATGTGTTGGAAGCAATTCAGAGATTTACCAGACGAATACCTGGAATAGTGAGTGGGTTGCTTTATGAGGAAAGGCAGAACAGGCTAGGCTTATATCCACTGGAGTTTAGAAGAGTAAGAGGTGACTTGAGTGAAACATACAAGATCCTGAGGGATCTTGACAGGGTGGATGTGGAGAGGTTGTTTCCTCGTATGGGGGCATCTAGAACTAGCGGTATTGTTTAAAATTAACAGGTCACCCATTTAAAAAGGAGATTAGGTGAAATGTTTTCACTGATGGTCATGAGTCTTTGGAATTCTGCCAAGGAAGGCAGTGGAAGCAGAGGCTTTGAATAATTTTAAGGTAGGGGTGGATTGATTCTTGGTAGGTTATCGGGGTAGGCGGAATGTAGTTTAAGGTTACTCTCAGATCAGCTAAGATCTTCTGAAAAATCATGTGGGGTTGAAAGGCCTTTTCCTACTCCTTGTTCATATGCACCAACTGCAAGACTCAAAATAGGAACTCAAAACAGCACCTTCCAAACCCCCGACCGCTATCATGGAGAAGGACAAGGGCAGCAGATACATGGGAACACCGCACCTCGGTTCCGCTGCAAGCCACTTACCATCCCATCTTGGAAATATATCGCTGTTCTTTCATTGTTGCTCAGTTAAAATCCTGGAACTCCCTTCATAAACAGGACTGTGGCTGCAGACACCACAGGAACTGCAATGGTTCAAGGTTGTAGCTCATTATCATTATCAATCCAAGCACTTAATGGATTCCAATCACTCAAGGGTGTGATTTCACTATACTTACCTCTCTTTGATGTGGACAATGTTTACAAACATTGGGGTGTTACCACTTCGGCCAAAGCGTGAAACTATATATCTCGTTTGTCTTTGAATGTGAGGGGATCAGAAGAATTTTGAGGAAGTGATAAAGCACTTCAATAGCATTGCTCCCCCAAAAGGAATTAAACGTTTGAGCGCTATATGTTTCGTATGAATATCCAGAGACCTGGCAAATCATTTGACAGTTTTGTCACAGACTTGAGGCTGAAGGCCCAGTCATGCTACTTCGGTGACCATTTGCATTTATTTACATACCCTGCCAGTGTGCTGCTTCAAGGACCTCATTCACACCGTCAGTGGGGGACCAGAGCATTGCGATTTTCCCCCAATGCCCAATTCTCTGTCCCATGTGGGGAATGCATTCCAGGCAACCCGGGAGAGAGATTTCAGTCTGTGGTGCAAAGGTGGATGCCAGTAACTTCAGACTGCAAACCATCAAGGCAAAAAATAACTACAACTTTATTCATCATGAAACAAAAATTGATAGTTACAGCTTTGTTTTGCTGCACAATATCAATAATAATACTCACTACTTAGCATACATTGTACTGAAATTAAATTTAATACAAAATGAATGTTCTTTCGATTGTAAATATGTTGATCTGAAAAACATTACAAGCTGTGGTATTTAGCCCCATAACGCGGCATTACAAATGATATCAATGCAAATATCCCTCAAATCATTCCCTTTCAGTTCAGTAAGTTTAAGTCTTTTTTTCTCACCTGATTACTAGTCATTTGCAAATGTTTGCCATTAACTTCAAGTAATCTTCAAATCATAAATATATGTTCTATTTCTAAACAATGAATATTTCACAATTGTTCGATGTTTGTACAAGTAATGCATAGGGTTAACATTGTGCTCAATGGACTAACATTTCCATTATAAAAATTAAACTCAACCTACGGGTCAAACCTACATCAAACGTGCACGTACCGGTCATAAACCAGTGTTATTAGTACTCAAGATGACTTTTATCCTTTCCATCCCAGGCAAGCCACAAGATTACTTTTAAAAAACTTGTTCCGATTACATTATGTTTTAAAATCTAATGCCAAACTTCATGATGATGTCTGCCTTAACCTTGTCCAAGGCTGTTGACATTAACTACAAACATATATAAATGTTATCATGAATACACTGTCAGCAAAATATTGTAACTGACTGGCTTGCTGAAGCTGGATTCTGTAACAATTGCTGGGCTGGAAAGGATGATATAACCTGCACATTTGAAGTTCTGATAAAACTTATTTTTAAGCCATCAAAACACTGCAACTGAAAAACCTAACATACAAGCTTCTTTGGCTCCTATTCAACAGACCTCTAAATAAATACAAATATCCCCCCAAAAAGCCAGTGTTTGCTTTTCTGTTTATATGAAATCCATCAGATATACAAAGAATAGTTTAACAGCTAGAATGTACAAAGTCACCATCATCTTAAATAAGTTATCGTAAATAGCAGCCAGCACACAATAAAAGTCACTTCATAGAGCACCGGAATGTAGCTGTAAATGTGACATTACAAAGAAAAATGATTAGATTTAAAACAAATCAAGCACAAATGAATTTTCTTGTTTCATTGGTGCAATTCAGAATAAAATTTCCCAACATACTTTTCAATACTATTTAGATATTTTTATTTGGTAGACACAATTGCATGGTAAACCTTTTCTGAAACTAGCCCAAACTGGAAGTCGAGTATATTTTTTATTTAAATGAGGGCAGGTTTGGCACTTTTATGCTGATATCTCCGATGTTAATATTTCGAGGCATTTCAGGCAGATTCATATTCTTCACTGCTGATACAGCTCTGGCTGGAGCTCCTGCTAGACCAGCCTATATAAAAGTGTGTAAATTTCAAAAGAAAGGTAATTAGTGGATGAGTACACAAACGCAATTCAAATTCAGTAATCAATTCTGCCAATGAAAAAACTTGAAAGATTCCATTATTCATAATTTTTAGAATTGCAAATGTGTCCTTTATACATACCTTTACTGTCAAGAACAAAAAATGTAAATGGTTTCTCTCCCAACTTCTGAACTGATCTTCAACATTTTTAAAGAATTAAATTCATAATTTATTTTCAGACAGACTTGAAACCATGCCTCAGACATCTTAACTACCCAAAGTGTAATAAACCAACTGCGTTACTGCAGCAAACACAAGTTTAACTATGTAATTCACTTAGTAGCCCAAGAATATTTCTGACAATGAACTGAAAAATTTTCAATTTTGCATTGTGTTATGTGTAACCATGGGATATCTTAGTATGGTAATTTCTACAAAATAGAAGCTGTTACGTGATTTTGTAGCAGTTTCATTATTGCAAAGGTGATTACACGGGACTGCTCACTTAAAAGAGCTGCAACATTTTATTATAAACCTTTTCGATCTGTATGATGAAATTAGTATTACTTAGTGCCATTCTCTTGCCTTTCCCGGTAACCCTGCATATTGTTTCTATTCAAATAATTATCTAATGACCTTTTGAATGCCTCAATAGAACTTGCCTTTGATCCCTCTGCTCCTTCACCCCCCTTTAGAATTGTACCCCTTTATATTGTCTCTCCCATGTTCTTCCTACCAAAATGAATCACCTCACACTTCTCCATATTGAACTTTATCTGCAACCTATCTGCCCACTCCACCAACCTGTGTATGTCCTTTTGAAGTTCCATGCTGTCCTCTTCACAATGTAAATACGTTCAAGTTTTGTATTATCCGTAAACTTTGAAATTGTCCCCGGCACACCAGGATATAGACAAATGGAAAGATTTCCAAAAAGAATCTCTACCTAACAAGGAAATGCTGGAGGGCTGTTTGGAAAGAGATGGGATTGGAAGTAACTGGTAGCTGTTTCAGAGAGCTGGCGTAGGCATGGTGGGCAAAATGGATTCCTGTGCTGCATGAACCTATATGTTATTAGTAAATTCATCATAAATGACTATTCTGAAATTAGAAAAGAAAAATCAGTATATAAAAATAAAAAGCAAAAACTCACTTGCATTTATATAGCAACTTTCAAAGCCTAAAAAAAGTCAACTAATTTTTTAAAAAACAGTTGTAATGTAATGTACGCACAGGAAGATATTTCTGACCATATAATCTGTTTTAGTGATGTTGATTGAGAGATAAATATTGACCAGGATTCTGGGGCGAACTCCCTACTCTCCTTCAGAATAGTGTTGTGGAACCTTTTACATACAGACAAGACCTTGGTTTAATATCTCATCTGAAAGACAGCTCCTCGGAATGCAGCACTGTGTCAGTGCTATCACTGGTTTGCAAAAGTGTAGATACCGCTTCTGGATTCTACTTGATTCTTTTTGCTCCAATAGGAAAATATTACCGGTATTAGATGTTTGTGGTGTTTTTTTTAGGCACAGGTCAATGTCACCCTTGGCAGCAAATACCAGAAGAGTTCTCCCAATTTTTCACTTTGATTCAGGATTAGTGGAGACTCAAGTGAAATTATGTAAATAGGTATTTATATTGTTTCTCCAAAGTATCCATGGACCTTTGAGTGGGATATCATGGAACCTCCATAAAAATTCCACCAATTTATACTGCTCCAACAATAGCCAAGTGACTGGTTTATTTTTTTCCAAGCAATCCTACTATAGGTTTATCAGAAATAAATGTGAATTTAATATCTCTGAAGTAGTAGTTTAATTCTACAAGATATCAACTAAAGATGGTCAAAACTCACTTCGCTAGTAAATATCTAACTGGCATCACCATAGGCAAAAGAAAATATTCCTGGGCTATTCATTATTTTGCTCAAATGGAGGCAAGATTTCACAGTGCTGTCTTCAACCACATCCCAATGATGACCACTTTTGTGCTGCTTTCCTCTATTTATCACAGCTTCAAGTAAAACTTCAAATTTACTCTAAGACTAACCATTTTTGAGCAGGATTTAAAATTACAATGTTTTGTCCACTGATGGAATCAACTAAGTTATTCTGATTAAAAATGAAGGTCAAATAGAACTGACTGGTTTAAAAAAGGCCGAGGATCAATTCAGAACCAGTATCTACCAAAGAGGGAAAAGCTCCACTTCACAGAAAAAATAGCCATGGACAAATAAGGGACAGCATATAACTAATAGAAATAGCTTTAAAAATGCAAAAAACACAGATCCCACCGAATGGAAAAGATACAAAGACCAGCAAAGGGCTACAAAACAGCTTATAAGAGCTACTAAAAGGGATTATGAAAGGAAACTTGCAAGGATATCAAAATCAATAAAAGTAGATTGTTAATGACTATGGGGAAATAGCAGACATGTTGAATAATTCATTTGCCTTGGTATTTAAAGTAGAAGAGGATAGCTTGCCAGACGTCCTGAGGACATATTAATTAATAGTGGATCGGGAACAGGGACTAAATAAAATGAAAGTAAGTAAAACAGATAATGAGGACATTAATGGAACTAAAGTTCCCCAGGACCTGATGATTTCCATCTGAGGGTGTTTAAAGAAGTACAGGAGCACACTGTCGATGCCCTAACTATAATCTTTCAGAGTTCCCTAGATTCAGGAGTCGTCCTTCTGGATTGGAAAATTAATCATGTCCCTCTGCTTTTTAAGAAGAGCAAAGAGGAAAACTTAGCCTAACATTTATAGTGGGGAAATTATTGGAGTCTATAATCAAGGGGAGGGTAACTGAGCACCTTGACATTTTTCAGTTAATCAAGGAGAAACAGCATGGATTGATGACAAGTAGGTCATGGCTGACAAACCTCACTGAATTTTTTGAAGAGGTGACATGGGAATGCCTGAAGATGTTGTTTATATGGACTTCCAGAAGGCAGTTGATAAAGTCCCACATAAGAGACTGTCAACTAAGGTAGAAGGCCAAAGAATTGAGAGAAAAATACTGACATGGCTGGGACATTGGTTGAATGGCAGGCGACAGAAAGTAGGGATAATGGATACTCAAATTGGCACGATGTGACCATAATGGGTATGTACTCAAATTGGCAGTATGTGACCTGTGGTGACCCACAGGGATCTGTGTTAGGGCCTTAATTGTTCAGATTATTCATTAACAATTTGGATAATGACATAGAAAATCATATATCCAAATTTGCCGAAGACACAAAGTTGGGTGGCATTGTAGACAGTGTAGATGACAGCATAAAATTACAAAGGATATTGATATTCAAACACGTAATAAAGAGGGCTAAAAGGGGTCATGAAATATCTTTGGCTAACAGGGTTAAGGAAAATCCAAAATCCTTTTATTCGAATATAAGGAGCAAGAGGGTAACTAGAGAAAGGATTGGCCCACTCAAAGACAAAAGAGGGAATTTATGCGTGGAGTCAGAGGAAATGAGTGAGATTCTTAATGAGTATTTTGCATCGGTATTCACCAAGGAGAGGGACATGACGGATGTTGAGGCTAGGGATGGATGTTTAAATACTCTAGGTCATGTCAGCATAAGCAAGTGCAAGGTTTGGGCTATTCTAAAAGCCATTAAGTTGCACAAGTCCCCAGGACCCGATGCGATCTATCACACGTTACTTAGGGAAGTGAGGGACGAAATAGCTGGGGCCTTAATAGATATCTTTGCAGCACCCTTGAGCACGGGTGAGGTCCTGGAGGACTGGAGAATTGCTAATGTTGTCTCTTTGTTTAAGAAGGGTAGCAGGGATAATCCAGGAAATTATAGACCTGTGAGCTTGACATCAATGGTAGGCAAACTGTTGGAGAAGATACTGAGGGATATGATCTATTCACATTTGGAAGAAAATTGACTTATCAGTGATAGGCAGCATGGTTTTGTGCAGGGAAGGTCATGTCTTACAAACCTAATAGAATTCTTTGAGGAAGTGACAAAGTTCATTGATGAGGGAAGGGCTGTAGATGTCATATACATGGACTTCAGTAAGGCGTTTGATAAAGTTTCCCATGGCAGGTTGATAGAAAAAGTGAAGTTGTATGGGGTTCAGGGTGTACTAGCTAAATGGATAAAGAACTGGCTGGGCAACAGGAGACAGAGAGTAGTGGTGGAAGGGAGTGTCTCAAAATGGAGAAAGGTGACTAGTGGTGTTCCACAGGGATCCGTGCTCGGACCACTGTTGTTTGTGATATACATAAATGATCTAGACGAAGGTATAGGTGGTCTGATGAGCAAGTTTGCAGATGATACTAAGATTGGTGGAGTTGCAGATAGCGAGGAGGACTGTCAGAGAATATAGCAAAATATAGATAGATTGCAGAGTTGGGCAAAGAAATGGCAGATGGAGTTCAGGCAAATGCGAGGTGATGCATTTTGGAAGATCTAATTCAAGAGCGGACTATATGGTCAATGGAAGAGTCCTGGGGAAAATTGATGTACAGAGAGATCTGGGAGTTCAGGTCCATTGTACCTTGAAGGTGGCAATGCAGATCGATAGAATGGTCAAGAAGGCATACAGCATGCTTGCCTTCATCGGACGGGGCATTGAGTACAAGAGTCGGCAGGTCATGTTACAGTTGTTTAGGATTTTGGTTAGGCTACGTTTGGAATACTGCGTGCAATTCTGGTCGCCACATTACCAGAAAGATGTGGATGCTTTAGAGAGGGTGCAGAGGAGGTTCACCAGGATGTTGCCTGGAATGGAAGGCGCTAGCTATGAAGAAAGGTCGAGTAGATTAGGATTGTTTTCGTTAGAAAGACGGAGGTTGAGGGGGGACCTGATTGAGGTCTACAAAATTATGAGAGGTATGGACAGGGTGGATAGCAACAAGCTTTTTCCAAGAGTGGGGGTGTCAATTACAAGGGGTCACGATTTCAAGGTGAGAGGGGGAAAATTTAAGGGAGATGTGCGTGGAAAGTTTTTTACGCAGAGGGTGGTGGGTGCCTGGAACGCTTTGCCAGCGGAGGTAGTAGAGGCGGGCACGATAGCATCATTTAAGATGCATCTGGACAGATATATGAACGGGCGGGAAACAGAGGGAAGTAGACCCTTGGAAAATAGGCGACAGGTTTAGATAAAGGATCTGGATTGGCGCAGGATGGGAGGGCCGAAGGGCCTGTTCCTATGCTGTAATTTTCTATGTTCTTTGATAGACTCTGTTAAAAGGCAAAACTGTGGTAGATGGATTTCAATGTAAGCAAATGTGAGTTTATCCATTTTGGAGTAAAAAGGATAGATCAGGGTACTTTCTCGATGGTATGAAGCTAAATTGAGTGGATATCCAAAGACCTGGGGATTCAGGTACATAGATCTTTAAAATACCACGAACAAGCGCAGAAAGTAACCAAGAAGCCTAATGGAATGCTGGCCTTTATATCTCGAGGACTAGAGTATAAGGATGCAGAAGTTATGCTGCATATGTAAAAAACCCTGTTTGGACCCCACTTGGAGTACTGTGAGCAGATCTGGCACACACCGTGGGAAAGATATTTTGATCTCAGAGAGTGCAACGTAGGTTTAAGAATGATACCTGGACTTCAGGGGTTAGGTTATGAAGAGAAAATACAAATTTCTCCAAAACGTAGAAGATTAGGGAGTGATCTGATCAAACTCTTCACGATATTAACAGGAAAAGACAAGATAAATGAAGATAAACTGTTTCCACTGGTTGGAGATTCTAGAACTAGAGGGCATAGTCTAGAAATTAGGGCCAGACCATTCAGGAGAGACGTTAGGAAGCTCTTCTACATATAAAGGGTGGTTGGGGTTTGGGACACTCTCCCACAAACGCCAATTGATGTTAGATTTGTTCATTTTAAATATGAGATAGATAATACCTTTGCTTAACAAAATAATTAAGGGATTTTGGGAAAAGACAGGTATATGGAGTTAGGCCACAGATCAGCCATGATCTCTGTGAATGGCAGAGCAGACTCGAGATGCTGAATGGCCTATTCCTGTTCCTATATGTGTCAGAAATCACTTGGAACATATGGCTAGCAGATACAAGCATCACCTTTTGGTATGCATTCATTCATCAGACAGAATTTTACGACAAAGGACAGAATTCAGAACATCAGATGCTGATAGACGTTTGCATATTTCCAGCATTTTCTGCCTTTCCTGCAGAAAGTAACTTTCCTGTAACCTTCTCGGTTACAATGTTCGACATGCACCTTGGAAGAAGTCCTGCCGTTTGACCAAAAAATAAATTGAAAGCTAATCTAGATCCCCAGTTGAAGGCATTTTTTAAAAGACACATTTGAGCAACTTGTCACAATGCATAAAAAGAACCATAAAACGTTTTCCCATAAAATACCCTGTTGACATATTCATTTATTCGAATATATTTTTAAAGTCATGCACCAAATGTTAAATAGACAAAGAGTTGTCACAAGGCAGGCTCATGCAAAGTTCAAGCAACAGAGTCACCAACAGCTTTAACCACTCCAGAAATTCATTTGTAATAAAAGTTCAGCCAACGGCAGAACAAGCACTGCATAGAACTAATGCTTTACTCACAGCAAATGAAAATACACTGAAAAATCATTTAGAAAAATGTCAGGCTCAAAGTTATATGGGTTAATAGGGTTGATGGAATTTCTTTATTGTAATTATCAAATGGTCTTTATACAAATTAGCAGCGTGACACAAATTAAACTAGATCAATGCAAAATAATTAAAATAATTGCAGAGAGAACACACAAAACAGGATAACATTATGGAATACATGAAGAGGTGACATTATAAAATGTATGATGAAATTAAACAAAAAATAAAATTAAGTATATTGAATAAGATTGCTCTAATAAAAATACAGGTAACAGTTCACTGAAGACATAATTGACTGAAGAAAAACTGTTTCAACAAATCAGATGGATTCAAAGCAATTTCACAGCTTGAAAGAAAATAAAAATTACGAGGAAGAAATCATCATTATTCAGAAAAGATGACGAGCAGGCTTTAGACCAACAGCCTTTTATCGGAATAAATAATGCAGCATTTTGCCACCTCAATTGTTTTAATCCAAATTATATATGGGTAAAAAAGCATTGTTGATGACAACTACAAGTTATTCCAATCCCTTCTAAATTTTCTTAGGGAACAACTATTAGGTAATGAATGGATGAAGCTCATGACAGCCGAGAAAGATTCATGTTGCTAGCCTGATGATGCAACAGGTTATATTGTATGCATGCAATTATTAGAAAGAGAAAACAAAATGAAGTCTGCAAGTAGAACAAAATGAGGAGAAACCTATAGGAAGAATTAAGATCATCTTAAGAATTTAGCATCTAAACCGTAATGTCCCTACCAAGAGACATATGAAGCTATCTTCCCATGGTTACCCCACAAGTGGCCATTACTCTGATGACATCATTTTGCTTTCTAGTTGCGAACGACAAGAAAAGGAATTATGGTGGGCCATTTAAAGGCTGCAGTACCTGAGAGATTATAGTAACAGTATCTATCTGTCCTGTCTGGGAGACTGAAAGATAAAGGTCTGTAAGAGAGAAGAATGGAAATAGCTAGAAATGTCATAAGATTTGGAGAAGAGAAGAAAAACTTCAAGACCACTGACAGGGGACAAAATGCATCTTCTGTTATATATGAATTGTGGAGAATGAACTGCTTTACTACCACAATCTTAAATTTGTTTTTCTCAAAGAAGGACTATTATGTCAACTGCCCAGTACTTCATCCAAGAAGCAATGTTTTTTTTAAATTGTGACCCAGCAAGTGCCAGTTGAGTATAAACCCAGAATAAATGTATTATCCTCCCTGATATCCATGTGAACATTTCCCAATCAAGGTCACTGAATAGCAATCAGGAGTGGTAAATATTTTTTTTTTCTCCCCAACCAGCCCAGAAATGCCAAACCAATTTTAGGAACCATTTAGAGATCAGCTAATAACAGACCTGGGATTGAACCCGGCATCTTCCTGGACTGTATAGTACATTTACCGACAATCACTAGGAAATGGTCAGGCCATCTTTTAATTCCATTCAGAACTGAGTATTGTATTTTACGGAGAAGTCTGAATCTTGGTTCAATTTTTTATCATGCCCATATACTGGCATTTAGAGTACCTCCCTGCTACAGCACACTGTAGCAGAACAAGTTACTGGGGAACATATAGGCATATTTATAGAATGTTGGATAAGTGATTGGAGAGGAACGATAAGTACATCCAAGTACTAAAATTCCAGCAATAAAGAATTCAGGTTACCATTTCACACCCCTGTTCCCCTTCAATGGTTATATCTCAAGAATTGAAAGTCATCTATTTTCTACCACAAATGAATTATCTAGAAATATTTAAATAAACACTAAAAAAGACCCCTTCAGTTGCTGCATTTCCTTTGTTCATGTAACAAATGGCAGAAGCATTTCACAACGGGCAGCAAGAACAGTAATAACTGATTCCAGCCAGAACACACTTCAGAGTATTCTGGTCAATTTGAAAAACTACCCCCATGATCTAATCATCAAATGGAAGTATTACTGTGCCTGCCCTAAAAACAGGAAGTACATGTTGGAAAAATACATATTTTTTTTAGAAAACATTTTATTAAGGCATTTATAATGGAAAAATATTTTTAATGTAAATTTCATACGTCTGTCTCAAAATTACTTGCGTCAATAATCTTACTCTAATGAACTCTTGAATCACTCTCAAGCTGCTTTCAGATCACCCCTCCAGTCTTAGGAACACAGCCTATAAATGTAGCACTCACCTGTATCATTGATAAGGCAGTTGATCTTGTGCAAAGTGGTTGCACCCATGAATCCTGATGCTTCACATCTTAAAACTGACTATGGCAACTTGGCCAGTATGTATTTGTAAAGTACTAAAGTTATTACATTACTGAATTTATCAATCGAAAACTGAGAATCGGTGTTTACAGTTACTATTTCCCAAGATTATCCTGGACAAGGTTGTAAGCATACTTGGAGAAAACAGCAAAGTAGAACTGATAGTCAGCCCTAGCATACCAATTAAAAGAGGCAGAGTTTTGTCAAGTGGGTATAGAGGCCAAAAGGCACTGAGCAATAGTGGCTTTCTGCTAGCAGTTTAAGCTATGTTGGAGCCTGCATGAGCCCTCTAGAAAGTAACTTTTCCATTTAGCTGGTTGGATGCAGCCATTTTAGGCAAGTACATGTGCTCATTTTTCTATTTGTCATTTCCTTTTCCCATTTTTCTCCCCACTATGCCCCCCACTCCACTTTCGCTGCATTATCTTGTGCCCTTTTTGGCAATGAGTAGACAACAAATCAATCTCTGAACAAATATCACTCCCTTCTTCACCAATCTCTCTCAGGGAAACAAAATCATTTTCAAGAGATATTTATACAGAAATTAGAATGTCACAACAGGCCATTCAAGCATAGCCATTTTTGCAACATTAACTGGTTCCTGAAGGGGAGCGCAATTTGTATGAGCCCAATAGTCCACCATGTAACTACAACTTGACTTTCACAGCACAGGCAGCTCATATCTCTGAAGAATTTTGTGATTTAAGTAGAGATTACATCAACATTTAAGAACAGGTGAGTTAAGTATATAGGTATAATGCAGGTTCAGTAATTAGGACTACAAATAAACACCAAAATGGACTATTTCCACTTGTACTTTCTATGTAATTTGGTTTAAGTGAAAGGCAAAGCTACAGCACTTTTTTGCAGAACAGGATATAGATTTTTCTTGAAGTCAGGCCAATATGCACCCCTTAATCAACAATATTGAAGACAGATCAAGTGATCGTTCATCTCACTGCTGGTAATGGTCCTTGGGCTGTGTGCATATTGGTTTTCATATTGCCCACAAGTCGAAGTGACAGTACTGCAATTGCCTGTTAAGTGTTTGGCATCTCCCGAGAATGTGAAAGATGAAATGTAAATTTCTTTCTCCTTTCTTAGGAAACATTCATGCTCCTGTTTTAGATTTAGTGTTAAAGCATTTGATTTTTGCCCAAATGCTGCTGTTACGTTGTAAATCCCGTCTTAACTTGGCATCAGGCCTTGATCTGGAGGAGGTAGCCTCATTCTGCTTCACTTCAGGGTAGCTTGCATCCTAGTTACTCTACAACAGGGGTGGGCAAACTTTTCCGTGCAAGGGCCACATTCAGAAATTCACAATTTTAAAGGGCCGCATAGAATATTAAGTAAAATAATTACTTCACCCGGTTATGATTCTGGGAGCCTCATATAGAACATAGAACAGTACAGCACAGAACAGGCCCTTCGGCCCTCGATGTTGTGCCGAGCAATGATCACCCTACTCAAGTCAACGTATCCACCCTATACCAGTAAGTAACCCAACAGCCCCCCCATTAACCTTAAAAAAATAAATAAAAAATGTTTTTAAAAAAAGATTTTTTTTTTTTTTTTAATGACTTGGTGGGCCGCATAAAGACCTTTGGCGGGCCGCATGCGGCCCGCGGGCCGTAGTTTGCCCACCCCTGCTCTACAAGTTCAGCATTGGTTTTGATGCTGCATTGGTGATAAACTTGCCACATGAATGCATTGTTATAAACATGCAGCTCCTTAATTCAATCAAATGTCACCCCCTCTTTCACATATCTTTCTCAGACAAACAAAATAATTTTCAAGAGATATTTATACAGAAATTAGAATGTCACAACAGGCCATTCAAGCATAGCCATTTTTGCAACATTAACTGGTTCCTGAAGGGGAACGTAATTTGTATGAGCCCAACAGTCCACCATGTAAATACAACTTGGAGAAGCTGTCATGGAAGTAAACATCAGGAGTTCCTAGACACAGTAAACATAGAATCACAGAATCCCTACAGTGCAGAACGAGGCCATTTGGCGCTTTGAGTCTGCACCGACCCTCCGAAAGAGCACCCTTTCTAGCCACCCCCCCCCCGGTCCCATCCCGTAACCCCACCTAACCGTTGGATACCAAAGGAGAATTTTATCCTGGCCTAACTAGCACAACTTTGGACTGTGGAAGAAAACCGGAGCACCCGGAGGAAACACACCCGAGAGAATTTCTGATCCTGCTTTGACCAGTAAATGAGTGACATCAAGTGAGAATGACTCATGACTGCAACATATTTTTCCAAATCATCCATTGTTGTACAAATGTAACATAGAATAAACTTGAAAAAGCTCTGCAGGGTACTGACACAGCTTCCATGCAAACTAATACTTTTAAACAAAGTTAAACTACAACCTTGAAACAATACATATTTGTTAAAAGACAAAGCTTTTGTGAAGTTTAGTGTAGAGAGGATGTAAAATGTAGATAAGCCATGCAGTAGTTTCCCAAAGATCACATAAATAATAGAGAATGACTAGCATTCTAATATCCTTTTGATTTCTACTTTATTTTGTCTCTATGCTTCAAACAAATTGATGCCATACTCTAAAGCCATTTTCCTAGGCCCAGAATTTCAGCTGTGTGCTGATTTGAACTATTTGGGCAGTAGCATTATAATACACTAGTGTATAATTCCCATGTGTAGTTTGTCTTTACCACTATGTAAAGGAAAAATATTCCTGCATAGTCATGGGAAAACTGCTTTTAAAAACAAACACATTCTAGAACTTAATTCTGATGGACGTTGAACAAGATTGAATAATTCAATTAATTCTCCATGCTTCAGGACATCCGCTTACTCCCATGTGAACAGCAGCAGCCAGGATACATCAATAAACAAATGATGTTCACCATTACAATAGCTAAAATGCTTTCTGGAGCAATACTGCTGTATATGATTCACACTTCAGGGTTCCTATGGTAAACACAACTTGGGGTTGAAAATGGTGAAGATAAGAAAGACTGCTGATCAATACGTTCATACATTGTTCATTTCTATGACCCTTCCAATAATTCAGTTCATGTGTAATCCATTCTTTGCAAGAACTTCCTCCTATGGGGTTTTGTGTAGTATTTTGGATAAATCCCTCTGAGCTCTCCACATATTCTGCCTGACCTTCTGAGTGTTTCAAGCTGTTAGTTTCAGGTTTAAAGCAAGTTTTGTTTTCACTTAAAAAAAATTTAAAATCCTGATCAGCTTAGCTGTCCAAGTATGATTTAAAAATCGGTCGCTGCTTAGCATTGCACAAACAAAAAAAATCTTAATATATTATACTTTTAGTCTCCCATTTTCATCCCTATACAAGAATATCATAAAATCAAAATTGTTACAGCAAAGGAGGCCATTCAGCTGGTCACGTCTGTGCCAGCTCTCCATAGGAGCAATTTATCCAGTGCCACTGCCCCACCTTTTCCCTGTAGCCTTGCACATGCTTCCTTTGCAGGTAACAATCCAATTCCTGAACTGAACCTTTAAATTATAGACAAAACCTCTTCAATTTCCACTCTGACTGCCCTCAGTATTCTTAGATACGTCACATCAATGTTGGTGCCTCATCAGCTCTTAAGGACAGACAGCCTATACTATTGGTTTTCTGAATGTGAAGGAAGGGTGTTTCTCCTGGTTGGGGAATAGGAGGGGGTCTAGAACCAGTGGATACAGTCTCAAAGTTAAGAGGTAGGCCATTTAGGACTGAGATGGGGAGGGAATGTTTCACTCGAGTATGGTAAATCTTTGGGGTTCTCTACCCCATAGGGCTGTGGAGGCTCAGTCATTGAGTGCGTTCGAGACAAATATCAATAGATTTCTGGATAGCAAAGATATCAAGGGATACGGGAACAGTGTGGGAAAATTACATTATGGTAGAACATCCAATTAAATGGTGGACCAGGCTCGAGGGCTGAATGGCCTATTTCTGCTCCTATTTTCTATGTTCCTATGTACCGACCATTTGCCTGATTTTCATTTTTCCTTGCAGCCCCTGTTTGTTAACAATGTGAGATTGATAAGATAAAATCATAGAAAATTTTAGGCAATTGAACTTAGCTGAAGCTATTCTCAGCAAAGTTTTTATATGCTAAACTTCCTAAGCCTTTTACCTTTTTGTTCAGCCCAGGCTCACCTTAAACAATATCAGAAGAAAAAAAATGATAATTGAATGTTCAAGAAGCAAAAAAAAAAAGAGAAACCCTTGCACTGTAAAAGCAAAGAGGCTCAGGAATTAGATAGGAACACTAAAATTAAGATTTAAAAAATGTCTGTATGGGATTTTTTGGTACAATCTTGGTAGGCTGATAAAAATTAAGCTTTTAAGCAAGCAGTGAAAACAATAACTATGGTCATATGGCCAAATGCAGATTGAAATATCAAGCTGTTCATAAAGCCTCAGTTAAAATGTCAAGTTTTTAAAAGCTTTTAATTTATATAATTACCCATTTTATCATATATCCAGTCGGATGTTTCCCAACATTCCTCATTCTTTTGAACTCAGTTCATATCCCACAAGAGATTGATACTCAGTTTCCCAACAGGCAAAATCAGTTTTTGAAAAACTACTTTGCTGCTTAGTGAGGTGAATCATTAAGGTTGGATAATGCAAGTTTTTTAAAAAATTTGACACCCAATGTCAGGATCAAGAACTCCCAGCTCTATACAGCATGGGTTACTTGTAGAGAGGAACTTCACTATTACTGAAAAAGAGACATGCTATCAAAGCTTTGGGTTTTGCACACATCGGGACAAATGCAAGAATGTCAAATTTCAAAGGGAGCAAAAATGTATACAATATGATAAATGGGTATGGATTTGTTGGCAAATTGACTCTGATTAGTTGAGGCTTCATCATGAAGAAAGTCAGGGAGCATTGTCCCCCATTCAATGCCTGGACAGTTTCCTTTTGCCTGCAACAGACAGGTCCCTGCATATGAACATATGTAGCTTCCAAGGAACCCAACTGATAGTGTAAATTCTTAACACACTTGGAATTGTTCAACAAGTTGTGCTCAATCGCAGAATCGCATCTAATATTAGATTTATGTTCTACATTTTGGAAGCAGGGTCTGTTCTAGCACAGTCAGTACTCTGACTTCTGGAATCAGCTGAAAGAACATTCTGCTTGACATGATCTGCCAGTCTTTGGGACATACAGCCTAAATACCTGGCAACCCATAGGATGAAAATTCATATTCCACATTGCTCATTTGTGTGGCCTTTCAGCATGACAGCAGCAATCTGTTAGTGGAAAATTTCACTTGTGTTGCTACTGCAAAGTAGCAGCGTGATATGACCAGCTTAATCAGTTTCTCAAATTGTTGATATGTCTTACCCTTCCGGACTAATTTGAAGAAACTGGGCACTTTTCAGGTCCAAAAGTGGCAGCTCTAGGCTTATTCAAGAGTATGCACGATACACAGCAATGATCTGACTGGGGTAACCATTATCCTACAGGATGGCTTTGATATGCCCTATTTTGGCATCAAGTTTGCATTGAGAGCAAACAGCTACGCCCTATTTACGAGATTGCCGATAATGCCAGTTTTGTAGTGCATGGAGCTGTAGGAATCCCAACACATACACACTCACCAGTGAAGGTAGGTTTGCAGTAGACAACAGTACAGGCCGATTTGTGGATTTCTCAACTATCAGAGCAAGGAAACTGAGATTATTAGACGGCTCCATTTCAATGGTGAATTTGAGCACAGGATGGAGTACGTTAAAGTGTGCAAGGAAGCTCTGACATGCAGCTGCAGGTATAAATGTAGTAAATATAATAATATCTACATATCGGAAATATGCAAGGGGTGGGAGGTTAGGGCTCATTCCATCGAAAGGGCAATCCCATGGAATCCAACAAAAATGTTAACAAGAGCTGGGTCACACCATTTACTTGAGCCACTGAGCTGGGTCACACCATTTATTTGAGCTGCTGAACTTAACTACCCAAGTTTCTAAGTTCTTAAATTCAATTAATACAGATTCAGAAAATGAAGACTGGCCTCCATTATCATTGTATTGTGATGCAGCGTAAATATCTGGCTTTCTTGAGCAGCACATTGGTGAATAAAGCAATGTCAAATAAGCACGCAACATGGCATTACGGGGGACGATTTAACTTACTTCGCTAGACAATTGGTGATGCAGAGAAAGGCAGCAGCGTGGGTTCAATTCCCATATGGCAGAGGTTATTCATGAAGGTCCACCTTATCAACCTTATCCCTCGCCTGAGGTGTGATGATCCGCAGGTTAAATCACCACCAGTCAGCTCTCCCCCTCAAAGGGGAAAGCAGCCTATGATCCTCTGGGACTATGCCGACTTTACCTTACTATCAACACAAAGAACAAATTTCTGGACTCAATCCCAATAACAAGCCTCTATTCGAATCTCAATACAATATATTTGACAAGTACCAATTTACAGTTGTTTCATGAGCATGTAATTTTTGCATTAAATTGTCTTTAATTTCAAATAGCTTACTGGTAGCATGGTGGTTAGCATAAATGCTTCACAGCTCCAGGGTCCCAGGTTCGATTCCCGGCTGGGTCACTGTCTGTGCGGAGTCTGCACGTCCTCCCCGTGTGTGCGTGGGTTTCCTCCGGGTGCTCCGGTTTCCTCCCACAGTCCAAAGATGTGCGGGTTAGGTGGATTGGCCATGCTAAATTGCCCGTAGTGTCCTAAAAAGTAAGGTTAGGGGGGGGGGGGGGGGGGGGGGGTTGTTGGGTTATGGGTATAGGGTGGATACGTGGGTTTGAGTAGGGTGATCATGGCTCGGCACAACATCGAGGGCTGAAGGGCCTGTTCTGTGCTGTACTGTTCTATGTTCTACTATAATGGCCAGGGTTTAGAGAACATCAAAGTATATCATGGAGTTCACCTGACCCACAACTTTGAATAGATATTGGTTATGGGGAGCACAAGGCCCCACTTTACAGGTGTGATGTTACAGAGATCTAAAAGTATTGTTAAACAAAAACAATGTTTATTCTATGAATCCAGTTAACATTTTATAAACCCACAATAAACATCTTACCAACTACCAACACTAATAACCCCCACAAAACGATACAATACTCGATAGATAACCCTTAATAACTTTCCAAACAACATCCATAAGTCAAAAAACCCTTTTTAACAAAGACAGTAGGTTTGCATTCCTTACAGAAACAGGTATTACTTTGAAATCATCAAGTGATCTGGAGATATTCTTTAGATTGCAGAGAGAGATCAATACACATCTACTTGCTTTCAATACAGCTCTCCAACTGAAAGCAAAACTAAACAGAGCCAAAAGAAGCTTTCAGCTCCACCCACACAATGACATCACTGAAGCCATTTGATAAAGCACACTTTTCTTAAAGGGACATTCACATGACAGTACCATAAACTACAATTTACCCAAAGCTAGCATGACACTGCAGAAATATAGCTCACAAAGATCCCTTACAAAATTAAATTTTAAAAATTGAATACAGGAGCAAAGACCTAACATAAAAGGTAATGAGTAGACCAGTTACAGGATGGCATGTAGAGCGGAGTGTTTAATTATAGAAATACCTTAAAGTATAAAGTGTATAGAGTACACAGTGTAGAATGATATCAAGGATGGGAAGCTGTGGTTTGAGGGGGGAACTGCAGATACTAGGACTATTTCAACTGGAGCAGTGAAGGATAACAGATTTAAGCAGAACCTTTTAAAATGATTAAATGTCTAGTTGAGAGATCAGTAACAAGGGGCTGGTAATTTCTTTATGTAAAGAGCATGGAAAGCTTCACATGCAAGCTAAGGACAAGGCAGGAAAATGGAATTCGATTTACACTGCCTTAGAAGAGATCTAGCACTGATATAATGGGGCCAGTGTGCGACAAATCTAGGTCTCTATGATGGTCAAATCAATATGAGCTAGTAACAAAAAAGGAATTCACACTGTAGAACCTGAAATCACTTCTCATCCACTTTGAATTATCATTTTGCTTTAAGGCTTTGAAACATAGTAACCTGATCCACTCACATGGTATGTATTTCCATGTCATAAGGATCGTGTCTTTAGAGAACTTCTCAGCTCTTTGCTACCAAAGCAGCAATTGAGTTCAAAGCTATATTTTAGGATCAAAAGTACTGAACAAATGCCGTATTTTGTGGAAAGATATGTTGAGAAAGAAAGTGACTACAGCATGCATGGCAACTTACAAATATAATCTATAGTAACAGTATTTACTGCACAGAAACAGGACATTGGCCCAATTTCTTCTGCTGTTTTATGATCCTCGAGTCTCTTCCAATACCACCCAATCTAATATTTTCTGTATAAGCTTCCATTCATTCCTCTGTCCTGCATGCACTAATTAGCTTCCCCTTAAAAATGCGTACAAACTATACGTCTCAACTATCCGTTGTGGCAAGTTTCACACTACCACTTTCTGGGTAAAGAAGCTTCTCTTGGAATTATTTGCTGGATTTATTGATAGCTATCTGATATGGTCCCAGATTTTGAGCATCCACAGAATCATAGAATTATAGAATCTGCAATGCAGAAGGAGGCCATTCGGCCCATTGAGTCTGCACCGGCTCTTGGAAAGAGCACCCTATTTAAGCTCACACCTACACCCTATCCCCGCAACCCAATAACCCTATCTAATATTTTCAGACAGCAAGGGCAATTGATCATGGCAAATCCACCTAACGTGCACATCTTTGGACTGTTGGAGGAAACCGGAGCACCCGGAGGAAACCCACGTAGACACGGGGAGAACGTGCAGACTCCGCGAGTGACCCAAGCCAAAAATCAAACCTGGGATCCTGGAGCTGTGAAGGAACTGTGCTAACCACTGTGCTACCGTGCCGCTCAGAAGTGGAAGCATTGTCACCATCTCCAACCCTTAATCTCCTTCATAATGTTAAAGATTATGGGCAGAATTTAAGTCTCAGACGTGGGTTCAGCCCACCAGTTGGGAAATCGGCATCACTTCTGAGGGGGAGGCCCGACATGTGGGACTTCTGTGACTCAAGACCCAGGATGGCAATGCCGACACTGGCACCAGACCCATTCGATGACTGCCCTCCGGAATTGTCTCTCCGGCACAAACAGATGCCTACATATATATCCTGTGTACATAACAGCAAATATACTTTGTTCAAAAATCCAATAAAAAAACATAGTGGCAGGACACGAGGGGTCATGATTTACCACTTAAATTTTTGGTCTTCACTCTGTTGTTCCAGAAGAGGAATTGAGCAGAATTATAAGAAAGGCCGCTGTCTCAGACCTTTCAGCCATAGTGTACTGAGGGAAGCAGAATTGCATAAAACCCCTCGAGCTGTATGACTCTCACTGAATGCATACGGGGACTATTACATGTATCACAATTGTGTTAAAGCACCTCAATATGCCTTCAACGTAAATACCATTATACCCTTTGTAATGACCATATTGAAATGTCTGTAATGTTCCTTTGATTGTATTGAAATGTGAAGAGTGCAATGAGATCTATGTAGAAAACTTGAATATCATTGTGCTTTCTGTAATGGCCATTTTGAAATGTCTGCAATGTTTTATCGGATACTTCACAAATAAAGTATATTTTTATGCGGAGGAAAAAAAAGGATGGCAATGCCTGACATTTTTATGATGGAGCCACCCAGGTTTTCCACTCGAGCTGTTTTAAATCCAACCACTCTTATTGGTTCAGCCCCTCAAGTCTTCTCTTTTCTGGAGAAAAAGAGCGCTAGTTTGGTCAGTCCATTCTACATTGGCTAATGGAGTGATCATATTCTGGTAGAATGGAGCTGCACTTGAGATTTCTTTGTTTATCATTGCTTAAAACAGAAAGATTTACCTGCCATTAAAACAAAACAAATAACTGCTCAACTATGGCTGTACAATATTATTTCATGCCATGATGGCTGTGAGACAGACTGAAATGGATGTCAAGTGTACTTTGAGCTGGATTAAAGGTCAGATTAAGCGAACACTGAAGACATTGGTAGGTGGCAGCAATATTAAAACTGATTAGGTCAATCTAATGACAAACCTTTTTCCAAGATCTAATTTTAGTTTAAATCAGGAAAATATTAATCAATATGCTGAGAGTCAGAACTAGCTGTCAAGCAAACGAAGATTATAGATTCAAATATGTATAGTCACCACCCAAGTTGTAACCTTGTGGGGCAGGTTTCGCACTTTACAGAAGCTAGCTGATTTTTATTCGACCAATGGATTGGGAACTGGACAAGTGCTGGAAAGTGTATGGGATTACAATCTATGCTCCAATCCATGAGGAGACAGTTTGATGTACCTTCAGGCTGAGGAAGATCATAACCAGTTACCACAAAAACGGTATAGCTGCCATCTGGGAAGAAGGTAACAAAGTCTGTAATTTAATCCAAATACAGCATATCTCTTAAAACACTAAGTCAAGGGGAGAAATTGACAATGTTTGATTAGTGCAAATTGTCTGCAGAAGTGTTAAATGTTTGAGACCCCATTGGTTCAACCTATAACAGGTTCTTGGGGAGAGTCTGGATTTATTCCTGCAGCCATCAGTTCCAGGATTTGCATAGTCTTCTGTTGAAATTCTGCATTCTACTGCCAGGGTTCAGCGTTTACACTGGAGGGTCCTCAACCGATCCAACGGCAATGAGACTAAACAGAGATATTTGACATTGATCATCTAGTGAGGACACATGCTGAATTATTCTAGCTAGCATTGCTCCAAACGGAGTAGTCCCAGCCACTCAATGTGCACTCTCCAGTATTGCGAGGAAGTTTGAATGAAATAGATCAGAGAAGTTAAAGAATATACTCCATCCTACCCCACCTGATCCTCTCAATCTAGGGTTGAAAAAATTTTTGTGTACTATTAAGTTACTTCACTCACATCAAATTTTACTTTAACAAGGGATCAACCCATTAGTTGGAAATTAACTTTAAAATGTTGTAGATGAGAATACAGCACTGTTAATCACATACAAAAACTTAAATGCCCAAAGACCTGCAAAAAGCAGTGATGGTTACATGACTCAGGAAGAGTAGTACAACCTGAAGCACATATTAAGTAACCATCTTGGAACAGTTATTTTCTTTTTAAAAGCGGCTTTAAAAGGGTATTTACCTTCCAATGCTTCCCACAAACCTCACATTTCCTATTGCCACAAGTTAAAAATGTTGATTGGCTTGCCCCTCACTTTTTATCAATACATTTCCGAAATTATCAGAAATACATAAAAGCAGTTCAAGAAAAATAACTCATTAAAATGTTCCTACCTCTCGATGGGAAATGGCTGGGTTTTGCTTATTGAGCATGGATCACAGAATTAGCTACGTGGAAGAAAGAAATTAAGAGTGCGAACCAATGGCTACACAGCGCCCGAAAATCAGTTCGCCATGGCGCAGTGTGACTGATAGAAGCCGTGAGAACCGGCTCCCGGGGATCTACACGGCCCACAACGCGATATAAATCCCGCCTATTGTGGACAGGGTCATTTCTGAAAAATCTGCATACAGCTAGTCTCACTCTAATGTGAAGATTCCCGAGGTATCCAAGGCTGTGGGATTCATCACCTTTGCCTCGGAGACCTTGGGCAAGCAGCGTTTGGACCTGGTCCTCACAAACTGGGACCAGACTAAACAGCACTCGTGGGGGCCTCCCAGGGAATCGGAGACCCGAGCTGCATGCACTTTGGGAAGGGTGGTGCCCTGGCACTGCTGGTGCTACCTGGATACCCTGGCAGTGCCACTTGAGTGCCAACCTGGCACCGCCAAGGTGCCAAGCTGGTATTTTTGTTTCACGTGTGATCAGGCCAGGGTGCCGGAGAATGGAGTCCCCAGTGTAGCAAGAGCTCCCCTAAGTACAAAAGGGGGCTATGTGCAGCCTCGGCCATGCATTCTCCGCTGAGGCCCCCGTTGTATAGCCATATGTTTCTCAGCGTTGCGAGCGCCGGGAAACACGCAGCTAAACGCTAGCTATGGGACTTTGTTCCCAATTAGTTGAATCGCACCCTATGCCTGTGGTCCCATAGCAATGCTCCTTCATGCTACCTCTGGAGTGTTTGAAGTTGTTTGAAGTGTGTTGAGAGCCTTTGTTACTTTAACATAATTAGATGGATTGTTAGGCCAATCCATTGGCCAATGACAAAAAAATTAAACAAACTTTGGTTTCCACTGCAAGTTTTTTAAAATTTAAATCTGCTCTACTGAAACTTTATTTTTACATCTTACACCAAATGTTTTTAATACAATGCTTTGCATTGGCCATACTTCTTTAGAAATGTTAATGAAATGATCATACTTGAAATCTAAAATGCAAATGTTGTGCTAATTGTTTCATTTAATTCCCATTTAGGAGACAATTATGAAAACTGCAATTTGATGGGAAGGTGAATTAAAGACAAAATGCAGAGGACATATAGATCAAACAGTCGAAGAGAAATATCAACATCAATCTATCTTTTGCAGTCCGATCCCGAGGCAACCTGTTTCACAATTTAAGACATCAGGTTTCATGAAGAAAAAGGGAGAGCAGTTGGTAGAAGAGTGCAATGGGATTAATGTTGAATTTATCAAGCAAAGAATCAACATAAACACAATGAGCTAATGGCATCCTGCGCTGTATCTTAAAGTGAAAGTGCAAATTTCAGTCTTCTGCTTCAAGTGGTTACAATTGCTAGTAGTAGTACCTGCACAAATAAAAAATATGCAAAGAAGCTATTTTTATGCACATGAATAAAACCAAAAAAGGAAAGTGTATTTTTTAAACTCTGTCCTGAAGTAGTAAAACTCAAGAAGAATTTCACACAAAACGTGTTCCAGGAGCATTAGACACCTGACAGCACCTTGTCCATGTAGTTATTATTCATATGCAAGTCTCAATAGTGAATGTTAACGGATTATTTGATTATAGTGAGCATCATTGTTTTGCCTGATCCTGTTCGCATACTCACCTTTTTTCACTTTATTATTTCAAGTGATATGGGCTAGTAAGGCCAAAATTTGTAGCCCATCCCAAATTGACTGAATGACTTGCTGAGCACCATTCAGAGGGGCAGTTAAGAGTCAACCACACTTGAGGATCTGGAGTCACATGTAGGCAAATTTCCTTCCTCAAAGACGAGTGAAGCAGATGGGATTTTACAACAATTGATGATAGTTTCATGGTCACCATTACTGAGACTAGCAGCTTCATATTCCAGATTTATTAATTTATTCAAATTTCCCCACGTCCCAGAGCATTAGCTCCAGCAATATTTTCACTACGCCGTTGTTACCTCCAGCTCAGGTCATTGAATAATAGTCTGGAGTGCTAGCCTTGGCTGATTTTTTTTCTCTAACCCAGAAGTACTGAGGTCAACTACAAATGTTGTCACGGTCAAGACCAACTAACTTGACATACATTGAGCAGCAAATGGAAAATTATTTTAATGAGACAGGTCTCGAAAAGCTGATAAGCTGAAGCTACCATCAGGGCATTTCGTTTTTAGCAGTCATTTATGCTCAGTGCACTTCTGGTTTGCATGAACCAGCCCCTTAAACTTTCTGGTTTATAGTAAGAAGTCTTACAACACCAGCTTGTAACACGAGCTTTCAGAGCACTGCTCCTTCCTCAGGTGAATGGAGAGGTATGTTCCAGAAACATTTATATAGACAAAGTCAGAGATGCCAGACAATGCTTGGAATGCGAGCATTTGCGGGTAATTAAATCATTACAGATCCAGAGATACGGGTAACCCCAGAAGTGTGAATTGTCTCAAGCCAGGACAGTTGGTAGGATTTTGCAAGTCCAGGCCAGATGGTGGGGGGTGAATGTAATGCGACATGAATCCCAGGTCCCGGTTGAGGCCGCACACATGTGTGCGGAACTTAGCTACAAGTTTTTGCTCGGCAATTCTGCGTGTCGCGTGTCCTGAAGACCGCCTTGGAGCAAAAATGACCTCCACATCATTTCTAGTTTCTAACACGAATTTGTTAAGGACTAAATCTTTCAGGTTGATATACATGCAAATTCATTCATGCAGCTTTTGACTTCACCAAATGGTGCACACCTAAGGTTTTATCACCAAATTGTGCACATTGCACTGTAATATTCCCACTAATAAGAAGGCATTTTACAATGCATTATCATTGCTGTTGATTTGTCACATAGTAAAACTACCCAAATTGTCATTCAATAGCTTTACTTCGCACGCCAAGCAAGCTGGCTGTTGGCACTGAAGAATAAGCTGCGACAGAACGAACAAGAAACATGCAAGGATCCACAACCATGCAAGGTGAAATGTATTTTCTTCAAGGTGCAAACTCTTACCTCAGATTTTTCCATTTTGTTCTGAGCATCAATCTGAGTTACTATTTCATTCATATTGGTCTCTAAAACCATTCCTCCCATTACCATTTCTGCCAAAATATTGTGAACCTTAAAAAAAAATCAAAATTAAAATCACATGAAGCACAGGCCAGACAAAAGATTTTAATATGCCATTTTAAGACCCCACCTGCTGGCAGGATCCTCTGGTCCCGCCAAAGTCAATGGATCTTTGGCTTGCTCACTGTATCCACCATGGCAGGATCCGTATCCACCACGGCGGGACCTGTATCCACCGTGGCAGGACCCGTATCCACCGTGGCAGGACCCGTATCCACCGTGGCAGGACCTGTATCCACTGTGGCGGGACCAGAAAATCTTGGCGTATACATTTAATATAGATTCAGGAAACAATTTGTCATCATAATACCTCAGGTCAATAAAATAATAGCAGGCACACTCTAAGAGTAAAACACACATTTAGTAGACTTTTATAAAAGTAGGTTTTATATTAACAAATCTAAGGTCCGATGTTTGGACTCAACCAAGAAAGGGCAATCCCATTTTCAGAACAGACAGCTGGGCGAGATAGATATGTCCCAATATTAAACATAAAAAATATTCTTTGGCATTGCCTTCGCTACAACTCTTATCGACTTCTGCCAGCTTTCCAGGCAACTAGGGTCTTTAGAAAAAACAATAGACGTGACTGGGTACAAACAAAGAGCATTAGGTTTTTGAACGTTCTAGGGTGTGATCTATTGGCTGCGCTGCGCCCCCATTGGGGCGAACGGGGGCATGACGTGGTCGGCAGATGCCGTGAGAGGCCTCTTCCATGATCTACATGAGTCGTCATTCCGCGCGAGATCTAACGGAATCTCGCCCGTTGTGGGCAGGTTCAGTATTTGACAAATCTGCATATTTGAGTGAGTAGCAAGTCTCACTCTAACATGCAGCTCGCCCGATCTACCCGAGGCATTGGAATCCAACTCGTTCGCCTCGGAGATCTTAGGCAAGTGCGTTCAGTACTGATCCTCACAAAAAGGGACCAGTTGGAATGGCACTTTAGGGGGGGGGGGGGGGGGGGGATCTGCATGGGGATCGGAGGCCCCTGGGTGGATGGCCTTTGGGAAGGGTGGCACCCTGACACTGCTCGTGCCACCTGGACACTGTCAGGGTGCCCAGCTGGCAGTGCCAGGGTGCCAGGCTGGCATTATGCCCACACCAGGGATCAGGCCCAGGGATGCCCTGAGTGAGGTGAAGCGATCTGGGGGGTGGGGGGGATGCAGGTCCCCCCCCCCCCTCCACCCAAGGACCCTCTTATGGATGAGTTCGGGCTTAAGGGGGGGGTCTGGGGGTAGAGAGATTGGGGTGTCATTTAAAAATGACGTCCCAATCTCCTCCTAAACTGAGGAGTTCTGGTGAGCGGAGCTCCTTCGTGCAGGATACGGGACTATGAACGGCCTCGGCAGGGTGTTCCCCTCTGTAGACCCAGATTGTAACAGAGTCCTGCTCGATAGCGTGGTCTTACTCATCGTTGTGAGCACCGGGAAACACCCTATTAAACGCGCTCATCACTGGATTCTGTTGCAATTTGGTTAGATCACGAGCCTAATTTCTTGGAACCACATGCGGCATTTCAAACTTTCACAGACACTTTTCTATAACATGGACCAAATGGAGGCCATGGAGATTTATGGTCACACTTCCTACATGAAAGGAAGACGGCCACGATTATTTTAGGACACCAAGGAACACAGGAATACTGAGCATCAGTTCTGGCAAAAAGGTCATCGACCTGAAATGTTATAGCCCATGTTTCTCTGTCCATAGAGAACTGCTTGGTTTTCAAGCATTTTCTGTATTCACTAGCCAAAAAGAAGCATGGTTCATCTAATCAAGATGAGCAATTGGGCAAAACTTTCCTCTCTCAGGCTGGGTGAGACAGTAGCAGATGCGTGCTTCTGGTTGTATCAGCATGGAGTAAGTCAAGTAAAGAGACGAAAGACACAACAAACGGCACGAGCTGCCATAAAGTGTATAAAGGGATATTAAAGGGTAAAAGGAGGTTTGAAAGGTAAATGGTGGGTGCGTGAAGTTGGACTGGGTGGGAGACCCGTTGGGGCGGGTTGATGTGAACTATGGGGGTCACCAGAGCCAGAAGGCAAGGGGAGGGGGTTGGGGGGTGGCAGAATCAAAACAGGGATGAAACAGGAGACCCAGTGGGGCTGAGTTGGAATGGGGGTGGGGGGAGGGGCAAGGGTGGAGGAGAAAGAAGCAGCCCGAGTGGATGGAGTCAGAACGTGCAGGAGTGAGGGAAGATCTGGGGTGGGCGCTTTCAGACAGGGGAGGGTGAACACCTCGGGTCAGTCTCGCAACAGATGTGGATAGAGAAGAGTCGGAATGGGGTGAGACATGGAAGTACAGAGTCAAAGCGTGTGTGTGTGTGTGTGTGTGTTTGTGCATGTGAGAGGGGGGGGGGAATTCCCATAGGGGCAAGCATCAGAATAGAGAGGGTAGGAGTCAGGCACGGGGTTGCTTGATAAAGAGCAGACGTTTGTTTTTCTTCCTAGTCTTTTAAAGTAACCATCAGGGTAAGACTGGTAGAACCATTAGCGATTTAAATGGCTTTGCCGGACGGTTCTCAGCCCAGGGCAATTTCCTCCGAGTGCTCCGGTTTCCTCCCACAAGTCCTGAAATATATGCTCGTTAGGTGAATTGGACATTCTGAATTCTCCCCGCGTACCCAAACAGGCACCGGAATGTGGTGACCAGGGGATTTTCACAGTAACTTCATTGCAGTGTTAATGTAAGCCTACTTGTGACACGAATACAGATTATTATTGCCTAAAGGAAGTTAGAACTTCTGTCAATTGCCCAGTAAACCCTTATGTGGGTACCCCTTAAAAGCAACGCTGGGGAACACAGAAGTTACGGGCCTATATTAAACACAATTTGTATTGAAAATACCTTATTTAGCATTTTCCAAAATACATCAAAAATATAATAAGCATTTTGATTGAGCAAAAGTGTATTGAATCAAATTTGAGAATTTGTTTTTTTAAATTAAGTTCCAAAGTCCGGGCTGAGAGTGGCTAAAGCAAAAAATCTGAAAATAGTGTGACATGAAATCATATAATTATAGCACTTTTTATCTGGATTGAATGTTGTCATGTGAGAGTACCTTTCAAAAATGGATGTTTATAAATGGGTGTATATAAATATCTGTAGTGAGAGTACATTTACGAAATGGGTGTTTGCTACTGCAGTTCTGTCAGAGAATGGGTGGAGCTGGGCTGTCGGCTTTTTACTTTTGTTTTAGGCTCTTTGCTGCAGGGTGTGTTTTAGTTTTGTTTTCAGAGCTGGATAGCTGCAGTCACAGCCAGAGGGGATATTAGTCTCTCTCTGTAATCTAAAAACTGCAAATCGTTCCTTTGGTGATTTAAAAATAATAACTGCTCTCAGTAGTGACTTTAACCTGATGTGCATCCGTTTAAAAGGTTTTTTTTAAAGTCTTATGGATGTTAAAACGACAGCTTAAGGATTACTTAGTGTTGTATTCTTTGGGGGTTATATTTGAATTGATGGTTGCGAAGATGTTCACTGTATGTTTTTAAAAGGTTAACTTGAGTTCATAGAATAAACATTGTTTTGCTGTAAAAAATACTTTTCCATTTCTGCTGTACCACACCTGTAGAGTGGGCCGTGTGCTCCCCATACCACAATCTATTAAAAGTTGTGGGTCAGGTGAACTCCCTGATACACTTGGGGTTCTCTAAACCCTGGCCCATAGCAATGTACATGCTTCTGGGCCACTTCAAATAGGCGAAATCCTTCAAGACTGTGAACCAATGCACTTGTATCAAGTCACCAAGGTGACCTCAGCATCCAATATAGTTACTGCATGTAAGACAGGATCAAGTCCATACCAACAACAAAACATATGCAAAGCAAATCAAATGACTATAAGCAGTGCCTCGCAAACTATTTTCAAATATGACCCCATTTTTATTCACATCACCTTCACAAGGGCAATTAGTGTTGGGCAACAATGCCAACCCTGCCAGCGATGCCCACATTACATGAACAAATATATAAGGACATAACACTTTTAAAAATTAACATTTTTCCATACCCCAGCAACATTGTGATAAAGCAATTATGGGGAGATGATGGTGTAGTGCTATGTCACTGAACTAGTATGCCAGAGGGCAAGGATAAAGCTCTCGTAAATGGGTTCAAATCTCACCAGCTGATGGAATATAAATTCAATTAATTTATAAATCTGGAATTAAAAAAACAAATTCCAGTAACAATGATAATTGTTATAAAAACCATCTGCTTCATTAATGCCCTTCGTGAAAGGAAATCTGACATCTTTACCAGTACTGGCCTGCACGTGACTCCAGACTCACAAAAATGAGGTTGACTCTTAACTACCTTTGAAATGGTCTAGCAAGCCACTCAGTTCAAGGGCAATTATAGATGGGCAACAAGGGGTAGCCTTGCCAGTGACTTGCGCATGCCATGAAAAAATAAAGGAAAAAATGCATTGTAACATTCAACATATAATTATTAAAGTTGATGTATTATTATAAACATATTGTCATGCGCAGTGAAGATATTATAAAATTTTAAAGTTATATTTACAAAAATGAACAGAAAAGCTGTTAAGGGGACTGCAGCACAATGTGCCTTTCAGCATTTGAACGGAGGACAGAAGAGCCTGCAGTTAATACCTAATTAAACATGGACCTGAATAAAGGAATCTCTCAACCACTTATGAGATTCACACATCATTCTGTTTAAAGAACGGATCAAAATGTACAAACAATGGGATTTGAGAACCTGAGAACGAGCATTCTGGTAATTCAACTTTAAGAAACCTCGTAGTTTAAAGAGAATCCTCAGCTTTTCAAGATTTTTGTTCCAGCCAACTAAGTACCTACATGCGTGCGACAAAACAGACTGAATTAATCCCAACTTGTAACTATTTATTTCAACCACATCGAATCTTTGTCTGAGCGATGTGTTTTTAAACCTCTGGGGCAAGTTTGGAACAAGAAATAACCTTTACTTCCAAGCTCACAAAAGAGCCTCCTGCTAGAATTAATTATTATTACTCCAATGGAAAAATACACTCAACTCATATACAAAATGCTTTGATCACAGACAAATGTGGAAACACACAAATTTTGTCCGTGAAAATTCAACATTGAATAAATATAAAAATGCATTTTGTAAAAACTATTTAGTGTGGTAGCGAGCGGGAACTGCTATGAGCTTCCCAACGCATCGGACCGATGAGGTCATCAGTGCCATAAATGTTAATTGATCCACTTAACGAGGCCTTCGGGCTTCACGTTAACGATGTGCTCACCAGACTGTGCTAACCAGCCCCCTGCTAACAAGGGAGAGCAGCACTTACATCGCTCCTGCAGAGCTAACCCCATGCAGCTCACAGCCATGCCACCTGGAGACCGGCCCCAGAATTTGGGAATTCTGGCCTGGGCAGATTGTTGGACATCCATCTCGCGAGGGTCTGAGAGGGTCAGCCACAGGGCAGCCAGTGCTACCTGGGAGGAAGTGGCAACGGCTACCAGCTTAGGGAGTATCACTAGCTAGACCTGCACCAGTGTCGTAAGATGATCAACGACCTCCAGCAGCCTCCTGAGGATGCGCCTAGCACTGCCGCCACCCAACACCGTTCCATGCCCCAGCCTACCCATGTACAGCAGTACCGCCCACACAGCCCCAGACCCATCCACCCCAACCCCTCTTCACCCTACCCCCTCATACTGCCCTCGCCCACTCCCACCCCACATACTGCACCCCTTATACGGCCATCTCTCACCACAAACCCCCCCCCCCCAATGAATGCAGCCACTTTGAATGGTTTTGCATAATTTGGGATGGCCAACACAGGAGCAGTGGTAGACACAGCCTTCAGGCCGTCAAATGCCTGTTGACACTACGCTGTCCACTGGAATTTGTTATGCTTCCTCAGCAAGTCCATCAGTGGAGCGACCACACTGTTAAAATTCGGTACAAATTTCCGGTAACATCCACTCATACCCAGAAATCGCATTATTTCCCGTCGTGTCGAGGGTAACGGAAACTCCCTAATAACTTTTGTTTTCACATCCCGTGGGACCATTCGATCTTGTCCAATCTGTGTCCCCGCTGGAGAGGTTGGCCCACAATAGATGTGTGTTATGGGCCAGGGTTTAGAGAACCCCAAAGTGTATCATGGAGTTCACCTAACCCAAGACTTTTACTAGGTTGTGGTATGGGGAGCACACGGCCCACTCTACAGGAGTGGTGCAGCAGAAATCTAAAAGTAATTTTTAAAGCAAAACAATGTTTATTCTATGAACTCAGTAAACCTTTTTAAAACATAGTGAACATTTTAGCAACCATCAATTCAAATACACCCCCCAAAGAATACAACACTAAGTAGTCCTTGAACTTTCCTTTTAACATCCATAAGACAGAAGCACATCAGGTTAAATGTCCCTAGAGAGCAGTTATCACTCTGAATTCACCCCAAATGATCTCGAGATAGTCTTTAGATTGCAGCGAGATCAAAAATACACCTTTGGCTGGCTGCAGCTTCAACACTAAAACAAAACTAAAAAACACAGACACACCACAGCTTTTCCTCAAAGCGAAATTAAAAAGCAGAGCCAGAGCTCAACTCCACCCACACTGACATCACTGCAGCCATTTGAGCAGCCAAACATTTCTTAAAGTGACATTCCTGTGACACCTCCCCCAAGAAAAAATAAATAAACAAACAACTTCAGTTTTTCATTTAAAAAAACACACGCAAACAGGCATAATAACAGTCCATTTCAGTTCTTCTTCCTGTAACTCATCAACAAATTCTTGACAAAGCATCGGCGATCACCTTTTCCCGTCCTGCCACATGTATTATTTTAAAGTGAAATGGCTGTAACAATAAACTTCATCGAAACAGTCTGGCATTGTATTCTGGAATGACGCCAAAAATGCCAGTGGATTATGATCAGTAAAGATAATTGTGTTAGACGGATTGCTGGCCACATAAACCTGAAAATGTTGCAAAGCCAGCACCAAGCTCAAAGTCTCCTTCTCAATCGTGGAATACCAAGTGAGAATTCAATTTTTTTTTTAAATTACCAATAAGCCACTCTAGCCCTTTGTCGTCGTCTTGTAGTCGTCTTGTAGAAGCACCGCACTTACGCCCATAACACTCGCATGAACTGCCACTTTGAATGGTTTTGCGTAATTTGGGATGGCTAACACAGGAGCTGTGGTAGACACAGCCTTCAGGCCGTCAAATGCCTGTTGACACTACGCTGTCCACTGGAATATGTTATGCTTATTCAGCAAGTCCATCAGTGGAGCAACCACACTGCTAAAATTCGGTACAAATTTCCGGTAACACCCACGCATACCCAGAAATCGCATTATTTCCCGTCGTGTTGAGGGTATCGGAAACTCCCCAATAACTTTTGTTTTCACATCCCGTGGGACCATTCGATCCTGTCCAATTGCATGGCCAAGGAAAGTGACTTGGGCTTTTCCAAATTCACTTTTGGCTCGGTTTATCTCCTGAAGTCGATCGAATAGCTCCCAACAGATGTTTCAAATGTTCTTCCCATGTCTGGCTGAAAATGATAGATCGTCGATGTATACCGCACAATTGGGTAATCCTGAATTTACTTTGTTAGTTAACCGTTGAAATGTGGCTGGGGCGTTTTTCATGCCAAATGGCATAACTTTGTATGGTACATACTATCTGGAGTCACAAAAGCTGAAATCTCCTTCGACCTTTCGGATAAAAGTACCTGCCAGTTAACCTTTGAGCAAATCCAATTTGGAAATATAAGCCAATTGCAATCCTCCAAACATGGGATTGGACAAGTCGGTTCTTGTAACTGCATTAACCTTTCTATAGTCCACACCATTGGGTACCGTCCAGTTTTAGTACCATCACTATGGGTGAGCTCCATTGGCTGCAACCCACTTCAATTATGCCATTTTTAAGCATACTTTCAATCTCCTTGTTAACCTGTGCCAATTTTAAAAAGGTTAGGTCTATATGAATGCTGTTTAATTGGAACAGCATTTTCCATATCTACATCATGTATAGCCATTTAATGCTTCCCAACTTATCAAACTTGCCCATGTGATATCAATAACTCTTTCACGTCAGTCCGTTTTTCCTCCTGAAGGTAACTCAACAATTTATACCAATTTTTAAGAACATCCTCATTTTCCAATTTAATTTGAGGTATGTCAAATTCACAGTCATCTAGATTTGGTTCATCACTTTGGAGTTAGAATCATTAAAATCTCACCCCAGTCCAACACCGGCATCACCACATCATTAAAACCTCCTCCTTTTTCTCTCCTTCCCTTTCAAAGCATATTCACATGACACACTCGGTGAGTTTTCCTTCTATCTGCCGTTCTTACCACATAATTCACCTCACTTAATTTCCTTTCAATCTGATAAAGTCCACAAATCCTTGCTTTTAAGGGGTCATCTATCACTGGTAACAATACTAAATCTTTATTTCCACAGGTAAAACTACGAACTTTGGATTTCTTGTCCGCTACCCGTTTCATCACATGTTGTGAAACTTTTAAATGTTGTCTGGCCAAACCCCCTGCTCGATTTAATCGTTCCATAAAATTTGACATGTAATCCAACAATGCAAGTTCTCACTTCTCACTCACCAATTTTTCCTACACAATCAATTAGTACCCTTGTAAAAGGCTCCTCAAATGCTGGAATGGGTATTCAGGGCGCTGGTTTTATCACTGCTTGAGGTTTCCCTATCACTTGACATGACATGATCAACATAATTTAACTACATCTTTTTGTAGTCCAGGCCAATTAAAATGTTTTTGTATTTTAGCTTGAGTTTTCCTTACTCCCAAATGACCTCCCACTGGTACCTCATGTGCAACTTGCAACACCTCCTTTCTATACCCTACCAGCAATACCCTAGCGCAATACCACTTGATGAACTTCTGTTCACTTTTAATCCGCCTGCATATGTAAAGGTCTCCATTTTCTCATCAAGACATCACTTTTATGGTAATAACACTCGGGTATACTCTCAGATTCCTCTGCCGGGTATGCTTTCTGATACATCCGTTTGATTTCTGTATCTTTTTGTTGTAACTCCGCTAATTTTCCTGAACTAAAAATATCCGCCTCATCCTCCACCTGTTCTTGTTCTTCTTCAACCATCTGATCAAAATAGTTTCTGATATTGGCACTTCACCTTTATCTTCACTCTCTGATTTCTCCTCTCGTCTTAACCTGTGACTTTGCGACCTTGTTACTACACAATCCGGAAAACCCCCAGGATATTCGTCCTTCAACATTTCAGTTGTCTGATTGTCCACTGGCATATCAACCACAGTAGGTATCACTCCCAACTGCGATCCAGCTATATCATTACCCAAGATAAACTGTATTCCTGGACAAGATAGTTTCTCTATTACTCCTCCTACCACTTCACCACTCTTCACTGGACTTTCCAATTTACCATATATAATGGAACACAAATCTTCTCACCCTGAATTACACATATTTCTGGCCATATTCCTCCCAAACTACATAACTCCTCATCTCTTACCATCAAAGATTGACTAGTTCCCGTATCTCTTGAAATTGTGACTGCTTTACCTGCTCCTCCTGATACACGAGTAAACTTTACCCACACAATTAAATTCTTTAAAGAGATCTGGCACCTTCTTATCAATCACCTCTTGATCAAGCTGTACAATCTTTTGCATCTCCTTCGCTTCACTTGGGCTTTCCTTTATCACTTTAACAAACCCCACTGTCTTATCCCGTTTAACAATATCAGCCTTCCCAGTGCTTTTCTTCCACCACCAACACTGTCACTTTACATGGCCGAGTTTATTACAGTGAAAACATTTTTAAAACTTTTCATGTCTCTTCCCGCCTCCTGCATTCCCTTTTCAAACTGAGGTACACTCTCTTTATTATCTCGCATCAGATCACCTTTATCTTTACCACTTGTATTTCTCATGTCCCCAGTTTCTATCCCTCACAGGCTGAAACTGATGTCGGAAACCAAACTTTGATTTATGAACTAATTCATAATCATCTGCCATATCTGCTGCTAATCTCGCCGTTTTAAACCTCTGCTCTTCCACATGAGTTCTCACTACATCAGGAATTGAATTTTTAAACTCCTCCAAAAGTATAATTTCTCTGAGAGCTTCATACATTTGGTCTATTTTCAAAGCCCTTATCCACCTGTCAAAATTACTCTGTTTGAGCCTTTCAAACTCCCATGTATGTTTGACCAGGTTCTTTCCTTAAATTTCTAAACCTTTTTCTGTCGGCTTCAGGCACTAGTTCATATGCACCCAAGATGGATTTTTTCACCTCCTCATATGTCTCATTTACCTCCTCTGATAGTGATGCAAACACTTCACTAGTTCTACCTACCAACTTTGTTTTAATCAGTAATCCCCACATTTCCTGTTGCTATTTCATTTGTTTAGCTACCTTTCCAAATGAAATGAAAAAGACTTCGACCTCTTTCTCATCAAACCTTGGCAATGCGTGATATACTTAAATAGATCCCCACCAAGCCTTCTTTCGCTTCATCCTCATCACTAACCTCCAACTGTACATTTTTCTTTCCATCCGCCAATCTTAACTGACTGTCATGTTTCATGGCCATTTTCCGAAGTGCAAACTCTCTCTTTCCCTGACCTCTCCCTCGCTTTCTTTTTCCTCCCCCTCTCTTTATTTTTCCCTGATCTGTATTTCCCTTTCTTTTTGTTCTGCTAGGGCCATTCTTTCCTTTCTCCTTTCTTCTCCCTCCTTTTCTTTTTCCCTCTCTATCTCTTCTCTCTTTTTTCCTCTCCATCTCTTTCTCTCTGTCTTTTTTCTCTCTCTTTCTCTCTCATTTCGTATTCAAGCTGCTTTAATTCTCTTTCATGTTTAAGTTGCTTGATTTGTAACTGAAGTTTTGCCATTTCTAATGGGTCAGACTGTATCTCAGGCAATTTTAAATGCTCAGCTACCGCATCTTTTCTTACCTTGGCAGGTAATGTTAACTGCAATTTTTTTTTCAAATCTAACAGTCTGCTTTTAGTCTCTGTCCGTAAGGTACTGCGTGTGACCTTCTCCACCCCCAAAAACTTCAGAGCCTCTGAAAGAGCCATTGTCCACAACACACTCCCTACTTAAACTGGAATACCACCCCTGAAAAGCTACCACAGTATGCTCACCCCTCACCGTCTTTAAGTTCGCAAAGCCAACCCAATAGATAGACTTTTATCCCCCTCAACCCCCAATTTGTTATGGGCCAGGGTTTAGAGAACCCCAAAGTGTATCATGGCATTCACCTAACTCACTTTTACTAGATTTTGTATGGGGAGCACACGGCCCACTCTACAGGTGTGGTGCAGCAGAAATTTAAAAGCAATTTTTGAAACAAAACAATGTTTATTCTATGAACTCAATTAATTTTTTAAAACATAGTGAACATCTTAGCAACCATCAATTCAAATACACCCCACAAAGAATACAGTACACTAAGTAATCCTTAAACTTTCCTTTTAACATCCATAAGACAAAAATTATTTTTACAGAAGCACATCAGGTTTAAATTCTCTACTAAGAGCAGTTATCATTCTGAATTCACCAAATGATCCAGGAGATAGTCGTTAGATTGCAGAGAGATCAAAATTACACCTTCTTTGGCTGGCTGCAGCTCCAACATTAAAACAAAACCACAAAAACACAGACACACCACAGCTTTTCCTCAAGGCGAAACTAAAAAGCAGAGCCAGAGCTCAGCTCCACCCACACTGACATCACTGCAGCCATTTGAGCAGACAAACATTTCTTAAAGTGACATTCCCGTGACATGGGAGAAGGCGCGGGGTGTCGAACATCGTACCCCCTCCAAGGAACGACCCCTTAAGTTACTATTAAGCTATTTTGCTGGTAAGGACAGTGGTTTTCAAACAGTCGTGCTAGATTGGCTTCAGCAGGATACAGGGTGATCCTGTCGACCCAATCATTTTGCCTCCCCCTCCCATGAGAACACCTTGGGAGGGGAGCTCAGAGGTCGCGGGGGAGGCCAAGGATTGTATGTCACCAAAGTAGAGGCTGGCATTCGACACCGAGGTGAGGATCCACCAGCCCCACCCAGATGACCTGTCACAAGTGGGTTGTCAATGCCATACGGAATGACCCATCCCTTCCACTGACCACATGATCATTCTCCCACAGGATCAACATCCAACGGTGCTGGCCCATCCGGGGTGATCCTGCCGTCCCCATCATTCCCCTCCCCATCTCCCATGAGAACACCTTGGGAGGGGAGCTCAGAGGAGACCACCATATTGCGGCATAGCTGTCTTCCCCACCCAATACCAGCGCAGAGTCACATAGCTCGGTGGGTGACAGTAGTGGACAGGCTTCTGAGGCACAGTTTGGTGAGTACCATACAGTTGCTGATTCACATCAGGTGGAGGCAGGGACAGCCAGGTGAGACAGCAATCGGATATCTATGGGGTCCCAGTTTCCAGCTGGGACCCAGTCAAATGTTGAGCCTCTGGACCAGGTTCACCCGGAGCTGATACAGACGCTAGAGTGCGGCCAAGAGATTCAACGGGAGATTAGGGGCAGCAGGGTAGCATGGTGGTTAGCATAAATGCTTCACAGCTCCAGGGTCCCAGGTTCGATTCCCGGCTGGGTCACTGTCTGTGTGGAGTCTGCACGTCCTCCCCGTGTGCGTGGGTTTCCTCCGGGTGCTCCGGTTTCCTCCCACAGTCCAAAGATGTGCGGGTTAGGTGGATTGGCCATGCTAAATTGCCCGTAGTGTCTTAATAAAAGTAAGGTTATGGGGGGGTTGTTGGGTTACGGGTACAGGGCGGATACGTGGGTTTGAGTAGGGTGATCATGGCTCGGCACAACATTGAGGGCCGAAGGGCCTGTTCTGTGCTGTACTGTTCTATGTTCTATGTCAGCAACACTCCAGCAGGTCCACTGCCGATTGGAGGAGTCCCAGAGGCTAAGGGCACAGGTGATGGCGCCGGGAATGCAGGGCACAGAGGCCAACATTGTTAGGGTGGTGACCGCAATGGAGAGCCTGGTGCACGACATTGGCAGCATGGGTATATGTGCCCAAGGTATAGCTCAGTCAGTGATGGCCATGGCTCAGTGCCTCGACAGCATGCCCCAGTCACTGAGGGATGTGACCCAATAACAGGTGGACCTTGATGAGGCGCTGTGTGGCATGTCCCAGTTTTAGGTGGACATTGCAAAGGCCTTCCAGAGAAATCTACATCACTGGGAGAGGTCTCCCACTCTCAGGTTGGCATAGCCGAGGTGCTGTGGAGCTTGTCCCAGTCACAGATGGCTATTGGCAGGGTGCTGCAGAGCCTGTCCCAATCATTGAAGAGCATTGCCAAGAGTATCGACACTGAGCAGCAGACATAGGGGAGCTGCCAGAGCCTGATGACACAGGGGCAACTGGGGTTCAATGCATGTGAATAGAACATCTCTATTAGGTATTTCAGTAACCTCCTCTGCTCCAAGGACAGCAATCCTAGCTTATCTAGTTTCTACAAATAACTGAAGTTCCTGGTACAGTTGGAGTCAAGCAGAGAGGTCAAGCACACTAGAAACAAAGTAAAATAAATATTTTATATTGCGTTATCAATTAATTCTAAAATTGGAATCAAAAATTAGAACAAAAATGCGAAAGAACAACAAAAATAAAAAAGCTGCATAGATATTCTTGTGTATTGACTTTAACATCTAATTGGTGCAGGCCAAGTCCATCATCATAATCACCAGAGACACAATCAGCAATTTTGGAAGAACTCGCCAATTCAATATATTTGTTCTCTTCTAATCATACACAGCCTTTTAACAGCACAAACCCTGCAAACATTATAACAAACATTCCTTCTGCAGAGTGATAATCACAGTCAGATTGCCACTCTGCTCCTCATAACCTACCCCAAATTTCAGCCACACTTTCGAGCCCAACCTTTCGATTTGGGTCAGGTGAGAAAGGTGCAGTGCCATGGGTTCACGAGGCGTGTGTCAGGGGCAGACAAGTCCGAGGAAAAAAGCTATGCCTTCTTTTTATGGCACTAGCTGCTGGAAAGCAGGTAAAGATCCAGTCGCTTTGAGAAGCCTGGGAGAAGGTAAATTGGAGGGGGTGGTGGGAGGGCAGTCCAGAGATCAGGGAGGAAGAGCTCCATGGGAGGTCATGGGGTAATAGGGTGATCCTGCGGAAGGCCGGTGGGGGAGGGGAGGGGAAAAAATATCCCAAGGCAGCTTGGGTTGGATCACTACTATCGCTACCCAGAAGTTAGAACTGGTTTAAATTCTAACATTTTCAGAGTAACTATTTCTGTTTAGCAGTTAGAACCACCTGAAGTTTGCGACTTAAATTGGAGTTTTGGATAATTCTCATTGCGGGGCAATTGCCCAATGGAAGTATGAAGTAACAGTGCAATCCTTAAGTGGGGACTTTGGGGGGCTGGGTGTGGAAAGGAGAGGGGAAAACAAAGTGCATCTTTGATCTACAGCCAGGGGAAAACAACCTTGTGCTCGGAAGGTATGGGCCAAAATTGTGATCTTCCTACAGCTAAGAGCAGAAACTAAAATTAGAAAAACTTTACGAATTATGATCACACGCAATAAAGGGGAATCACATTCATTTGAACTATTACAAAGTCCTGAATACTACGCTAGGATATGATTCACTTACCCATCAAAGTCCGAGAGTCACTACTCACTAAGCAATTCCTGAATTTCATGCTTTAAAAGCAACTTGAAACCTGACATTTGCATGCAAGTCGTTGTCAATGAGCATCATGAACGACGAATACTGTCCAGAGCTATCCATTAACATTCTCAATGTTACTGAAAAATGCCCGTTTCCAAAAATCTGTTTCAAAATCAAGAGATCAAAGAGGTGCCTTAAGCACACACTAAGATGTGCAATTATATGACTAGCTTGATGAACAAAATTCTTCAACTGGAAATTGGTGTCAGGAAATCAAAGTCAATCATAAATAGGAACGGAACAAACATTTTCAAATGAGTGCAAATTAAGACAGTGAACTGTTCAAAGTTCATTCTTTTAGTTATTCCATTTTTAATCTTTGAATTAGATCCCCTTGTGTGAGTCTCTGCAGAAAACAGACAGAATAGAATCTGAAATGATACTCAGATTTTGTGCGTGTGGACTGTTTTTACTGGTAAGTGTAACGTGTGTAGCTGTTAGTGAGTTTATTTAGTGGGTGGTGTCTGCCACACAGAGGCATGTAGGGTGCAGAGGAAAGAGGAATTTGTGGCACACATGTTATTTCCAAAGATTAGTAGGGAACAAACACCGCAGAAGGAGGAAGGGATGTGATGGGATTGATGGGAAGGAGGGGTTGGCACAGGCGGCAGGCTACGTGTGGCACAATGGCGGAAACAATAATGTGATATGAATTATTTAAAAGCTATTCTTTGTGCTAAAAATTAAAATTCACTAGATTTGAAAAGAATAGTTACAGAAAAGTTGTTAGGTGAATTGGAAGGAGATATCAGCATCGATCCTATAGTCAATAAAAGATAACAGTCAATACTTTCCAGTGTTTTTATGGTCTAACTGCGAAGAATTTCCACCCACCACAGAAATGGAAGGAGCAGCTATATAATGCTACCGCAAGCTTGAAGTCTAAACAAGCCATGGAGGAATGCAGTTAGGAAGCTGTTTTATGTGCTGGAAGATGCTGAAATTGTAACAGGAAGATTTCAAGGAAATTGAGCGTGTATTCCTCAAATAATATTGAGCCCATCAGACGTAAATCAGGCACAAACAGCTCCCAATTATTCTAAGACTATAAACAAGTCACAAGGCCTGGGTCTTAAGAAGATTTATTATATTCCCAGACCTGTTTTAATACATGGACAGTTTTATGTATTTTTCCCCCCCAGAGTGAAATGTTTTGATTCTGTTAAAAGTCTTTAATGAAAGAATAACTAGAAATCCGGTATTTAAAGCAACATTGCAATAAATAAACTAATTTGACTGCAAATGCTTTATGGGTCTCTGCTAGTTTTCCAATAATGTTAAAATATTCCCACGGTTGCAGCAATAATATTACAATTATAATCCCATTATGCAACTGCTATTAAGAGTATATTTAAATAAAGCACAAAAGCCAAAGAAAAATAGTTTAAAATCGCATCAAAATTAAATATATATTTGTACACATGCGCAAAATGAAAGCCGCCATAGTCCCTGCCCATGGGCTGTTCTCCCTTCGCTTTTGTGACAGAGAGCTGACTGGTGGTGATTTAACCTGAGGGTTACCACACCTCAGGCGAGGGGCAAGGGTAAGGACAAGGTTGAGAAGGATACTTCATGGATAATCTCAGCTGGTAGGGGAATTGAACTCACGCTGTTGGCATTGCTCCGCATCACGAACCAGGCATCCAGCCAACTGAGCTAAGCAAACTCTAATGACAGATGTACAATATATATGAACAGGTCAAATTTCAAGATTAATTTAATTTGAAATTCAGGTATTTATAAGCAATTGTAGCTTTACTTTCAAATTGCTTGAACCATTTTGTAATCAACTGCTAATAGTAAATTCAGTACTTGGTGCATGCAAGGTCAGAAGCCAGCACAGACAAGATGGGCCAAGTGGCCTCTTTCTGTGCTGTAAACCTATGATTCCAAGTGCCCACAGTGTCCCCTATTCATATATATAGGTATGATGGGTACTTGCACAATAGCTACTACTTTACATTAAGAGCACATCTGCTTGTGACTGTGCAATGTGACCACTGGTTCCCACCAAAATATAAAAATACTTCCTGAAAAACTCATCTGCTTTTTCTTAAACTCATTTTAACGTCCAAACTAAGGCATGAAAGATTTCTTTTTAAATGTTTCAAAATGTGATGTTGTTTATCAATTGAATTTTTTTAATTGAAGTGTTGTACATGAAGGTGTTCATATTTTCCAAATGCCTGGGCTTGTATTAGATGAACACATGTCTCCCGTTAAAAGTTAATTACAAGGGCGGCACAGTGGTTAGCATAGGTTCTATCCCGGCCCCAGGTCGCTGTCCGTCTGGAGTTTGCACATTCTCCCCATGTCTCTGCAGCTCTCACCCCCACAACCCAAAAAAATGTGCAGGGTAGGTGAATTGGCCATGCTAAATTGCCCCTCAATGGAAAAAAAAAGAATTGGATACTCTGAATTTATAAAAAATAAAATAAAATAAAAGTTAGTTTCAGGAAACTAGAGTCAATCATCAAAAAATTCATTCTCTCAGTGTCTGCGTGGGTCTCACTCCCACAATCCAAAGATGGGCAGGGTTGGTGTTTTAGCCACGCTAAATTGCCCCTTGATTGGATATTTTGTTAAAAATAATAAAAATTATTAAAACATTTTTAAAAAATATCAGTGAAAATTTTACATAAATAGGAAGTGGAAAATAAACATTTTAAAATAACGTCATTGTCTGATATATCCAGACCTGAGCCAATTTTAGATTGTACAGTCTGAGCATGAAGTGTACACAATTTAATCAGTAGCCAACTGTATTGATGAAACATTTTTCTTTTATTTTCTTAAAAATAAAAGCTACTCCGGGTTTTGATAACTATTTGTAAAAAGGCTAGGGCCATTTCAAACACTTAATTCATATAAAATTTACATCTAAATCTAACCAGCGTGGGTGGATAAGGGTGTATGTGTTTCTGCGATTAACACAAATTATCAACAAATACTACCTTGTCTACGTGGAAAATTAAATCCAGCTCACAGACGTTCTCAAAACATTTGTCTAATGTTTCCACAAAAACCTGTGAAAAGAAATAAGAATTAAAAAATAGTTTTGAAGTTAGTAGCTGAAAAATAATTTCCTTTTATTTGCAAAGCCAGCAGATAAAGCACAAAACTTTGCTAATGGCAATAATTGAAGAGTTTTATTTTTATAAAGTATTCATGAACAACAGCTATTTGGAGAGAGAGAGAGAGAGAGAGAGAGAGAGAGAGAGAGAGAGAGAGAGAGAGAGAGAGAGAGAGAGAGAGAGAGAGAGAAAACTTGAGAAACTATCCAGGAGCAACGGTCAAAGTAATTCATTGAAAACTATGTGAATATACAAGTGGAATTTCAAATATATATTTTTGAGTCTCCGGTTTAAAATTTATGAATGAAGTTTCAAATAATCCTGATTAAATCACTTAAGTACTGGGGAAAGGGTTATGTTACATGAAGACCAGCATTTGGTGCCCATCCCTAATTGCCCTCGAGAAGATGGTGATGAGGCACTGCCTTCTTGAATCTTTGCAGTCTGAGTAGTGTCAGTACACCACAGTGCTGTTAGGAAGAGTGTTCCAAATTTTTCACCCAGTGACGCTGATGGAATGGTCCTGTAGTTCCAAGTCAGGACGTTGTGCACCTTGGAGTGGAACCTGCATGTGCTCATTTTTTCATACATCCTGCCCTTCGAGATGGTAAGAATCACAGGGTTGGAAGATGCTGTCGAAGGATGATGCAAACTGCTGCCATTTTGTATCGCTGATGGAGAAGAAGTGAATGTTTACGGAGAAGGATGTGGTGTCAATCAAGCGGGCTGCTTTATCCTGGATGGTGTTGAGTTTCTTGAGTGTTGCTGGAGCTGCACTCATCCAGGCAAATGGCAATTATTCCATCAAACTCCTGGTTTGAACTGATGGTTCAATTCTCTCTTGTTTGAGATGGACATGCCGGGCATTTGTATTGAACAAAGGATACTTACCGGCTCTAGCCTGATTGTTGTCTAGGTCATGCTGGAGGGAGGAAAGGATTGTTTCAATCTCCAAATTGTTGAAAGTGTTCAATGAACACTCTGCAGTGATCAACAAACACGTCCACTTCTAACCTTATGGAAGGCAAATTATCGACAAGGCAGCTAAAATTAGGGCTGTAGCTAGGGCTTTAAACTAAATAAGGGGGTTGGTGGAGGGGGGGGGGGGGGGGGGGGGGGATTCAGTTGTATAGAAAATTAGAAAATCAAAGTTAAAGGAGGAGGAGAGAGACTGCAGGTTAACGATGAGGACTAAAGAGTCCGAGGCTCAGGAGAGGTCAATAAAGTTTCTACAACACGTAATAGAACAGAGAGTATAAAAAGTGGCAGGAATCTAACTTCAGGCACAGTACAAAAGTGGACAACTATGAGAAGTGGGGGGGGTCAACTCAGAACTGAGGGTGTTGCACCAAAATCCGCTCAGTATACAAAACAATGTAAGTGAACTTGTTGCGGTACGATGTTGTGGGCATCATAGAGACATGGCTGCAAGGGGATCAGGGCTGCAATCTAAATAGCCAAGGCTATGCATCCTATCAAAAGGACAGTGTTGCACGTTTTACTATGGGCGTAAAACGCGTTTATTGGAGTGTATTAACACGCCTCCGAGTTCGACGTGTGCTTAACACTACTAGGCTCTGTTCTATGTAATTATTTAGCTCTGGAGTCGCCAGTTGCCGTATAGGCAACGTCACAAGTATTCCAAGGTCAAGTTCAAAGTAATAAAGACGATACACCGATTAGTAAAGTTCAAACGATCAATATTTATTATACAGTTATAATAAATACTCACACACACACTAAGAGACTAAGCTATAACTAAACTTAAGTGAACAGAATACTTATCTAACAGGAACAGGCAAGGTCAGAGAACGAGGCCTTCGTCTTGGTCTTGCACTGCAGCCTTCAGCAAGCGTTCTGGTACTTGGGAGTCTAGTGGGCTTGGATCGCGTAGCGAGCGTTGAACTTACGGTTTCGGCGGCTGGTGCTCAACGGCTGGAGTCAGGATGCAAGATGTCAGTCAGAGCCGGAGCACGAGTTTAACAGACCGGGCTCTGTGGGGAATTTGCTTTTATACCCCTCTCTAATGTCCTTGCCCCCTTCTAGGCGGGCTCTACCTTTCGGTACCGATTGGAACGTTTCCAAACGGCTACCTTCGAAATCCTCCAATGCGGGGCTTCCCTCGATGTTGGGGGGTGGTTTCGATATTCGTTACTCTGGTGCCATCCTGTCTACTCCACCAATTAAGTGCTACATTGAGATGGAAATGTTGCCATTGTGTGTGCCTGGATCTGGGCCGCCTCATCAGAATGTTAAGCGCTTTGCCATTAACACCTTTGGCTTGGAGATCTGCACCTGGCCAGAAAACTGGTTTGCTGCTTGCAAAATGCTAATTAGTTGAGAGCAGGCTGTCTGTTCTCACTAAACAGGCTTTCCCTGCTGTCCTCCATTTTAGTTTGGCTCAGTGTCCATTTTGCGTGGCCAGCATGGCTACAACAGGCAGGTGGACAGAGTTGCATTGTCAGTAAGGAATGAACTTAAACAATAGCAAAAAGCAATGTAGGGTCGAAAGGTGTAGAATCTGTGTCGGTAGAGTTGAGGAATCGCAAAGGGAAAAAAGCCACTGACGGGAGTTATGTACAGGCCCCTAGAAAATGCATATAAGAAAGGCAATATTACAATAAAATGAGGGACTTCAATATGCAGGTGGACTGGGAAAATCAAGTTGGTAGTGAATCCCAAGAAAGGAAATTTATGAAATGTGTACACGATGGTCTTTTGGAGAAGCTTGTGGTAGAGCCATTAGGAACAAGCAATTCTGGATTTGGTGATGTGTACTGAGGCAGACTTAATTAGGGACTTAAGGTGACCACAATATGATAGAATTCACTCTGTAGGTTGAGAGGGATAAGCTGGAATCAGATGCAATGGTTTCACAATTGAATAAAGCTAGCTACAAAGACATGAGGAAGGAGATGGCCAGAGTTGATTGGAAGGGGAGCCAAGAAGGGAAGGCAGTTGAGCAGCAATGGCAGGAGGTTTTGGGGGTTATTCGGGCGGCATAGCTATTCATCCCAAGGAAGAAGAAATATGCTACGTGGAGGACATGGCAACCAGGGCTGACAACAGAAGTCAGGGTCAGCATAAAAGCAAAAGAAAAAGCATACAAAGTGACGAGGAGTAGTGGGAAACCAGAGGATTGGGGAGCCTTTAAAAGCGAGCAGAGAATAACTAAAAAAGCAATAAGGGGGTGAGGGGGTGAAATAGGAGTATAAGCTAGATAGTAATATAAAAGGAGATAGCAAGAGTTTTTTTTTTAAATATATAAAAGGTAAGAGAGAGGCAAGAATGGACATTGGACCGCTGGAAAATGAAGCTGGAGAAGTAGTAATATGGGTCAAAGAAATGCCAGAGGAACTACAAAGGTACATTGCATTCACAGTTGGACACTAGTGGCATACCAGAACGTCAAAAGATTCAGGGGGCAAAGATGAGTGCAGTGGCCATCACTAGGGAGAAGATGCTGAGGAAACGGAAAGGTCTGAAGGTAGATAAATCACCTGAACTGGATGGACTACACCCCAGGGTTCAGTAGGAGATAGCTAAGGAGATTGTGGAAGCATTGGCGGTGATCTTTCAGGAATCAGTGGAGGCAGGGAGGGTCCCAGAGGATTGGAAAATGGCTACTGTAACATCCTTGTTTAAGAAGGGAGGGAGACAGAATGCAGGAAATTATAGGCCGGTTAACCCGACTTCGGTTGTTGGTAAGATTTTAGAGTCTATTATCAAGGATGAGATTGCGGAGTACTAAGAAGTAAATGGTAAAATAGGACTGAGTCAGCATGGATTCGCCAAGTGGAGGGAGTCATGTCTGACAAATCTGTTAGAATTCTTTGAGGAGGTAATGAGTAAGTTAGACAAAGGGGTTCCAGTGGACGTGATGTGTTTGGATTTTCAGAAGGCCTTTGACAAGGTGCCGTCCAGGAGGTTGTTAAATAAGGTAAAAGCCCATAGTGTTAGGGGCAATATACTGGTATGGGTAGAGGATTGGCTGACTGGCAGAAGGCAGAGAGTGGGGATAAAAGGATCCTTTTCAGGATGGCAGCCAGTGACTAGTGGTGTTCCACAGAGGTCAGTGTTGGAACAACAGCTATTCATGATATACATTAATGATCTAGAAGAAGGAACTGAGGGCATTGTTGCTGGGTTTGCAGATGATACAAAGATATGTAAAAGGACAAGTTGTGTTGAGGAAGCATGGATGCTGCAGAAAGACCTAGACAGGCTAGCACAGTGGGCAAAGAAGTGGCGGATGGAATACAATGTGGAAAAGTGTGAGGTTATGCACTTTCGAAGCAGGAATGGAGGCATAGACTATTTTCTAAATGGGGAAATGCTTAGGAAATCAGAAGCACAAAGGGACTTGGAAGTCCTTGTTCACAATTCTCTTAAGGTTAACATGCAAGTTCAGTCGGCAGTTAGGAAGGCAAATGCAATGCCAGCATTCGTGTCGTGAGGGCTAGAATACAAGACCAGGGATGCGCTTCTGAGGCTGTATAAGGCTCTGGTCAGACCCCATTTGGAGTATTGTGAGCAGATTTGGCCCAGTACCTAGGAAGGATGTGCTGACCTTGGAGAGGGTACAGAGGAGGTTCAGAAGAATGATCGCTGGAATGAAGAGCATGTCATATGAGAAGCAGTTGAGGACTCTGGGTCTGTACTCTTAAAGTTTAGAAGGATGACAGAGATCTCATCAAAACTTACAGAACATAGAAAGGATGTTTCCACTAGGAGAAACTAGAACCCTAGGGCATATTAACTTTTTGAAATATTATGTAATTTTTTTCACACACCTAGACACCCTGAAAAATAATGGGCAGGATTTTCTACGTCTTGTGTGTGTTTAGTGGCGGCATAGGTAGCCCGCCATTGGCCGGCGCTCTCTCCGCACCCCCCTCGCCGAGGCAGGGGTTTGCCATCAGCAGGAGCAGAGGAAGCTGTCAGTGGGAACAGTCAGAAAATTGCAGCCATAGTTTTCTGCAAAGCTGCTTGTGCAAAGTAAAATTAGAAGTGTTGTACAACTATTTTTTTTTCAGTAAATTAAATCTAACTTTGGTTCAAAATAAAACAAATGGGGAGAGGGGTTAAAAGAGCGAAAACAAGGTTGTGTGTAATTATAGTCCTGTGGACTGAAGGTCTCAGCAACTCCTTCCAGAAGATTTTTGGTGTTCAACAGGCATCATTGTGCTTGTTCATGTAGTCAATAGCAATAATTTAGCCATCATCTGTACCCAAAAGTGATCTTTTAGCCATCATTTGACATCCCACTTAGTCGTCAACTAACATTAATCAATTGGCATCCATTGAAATCAGACAGCGCATATGCAACATTTTGCAATCATTTAGCATCATTTAATGACTTTCAAAGTACTCAAAAGTATTCAACTAACATCAAAAGCGATCAGAGCTTGTTCATGAGGAAACATTCTTAGTTCTAGCAATCACAACAAAAGTTGGCTACATTGCAGACATCATTGACATCAACAATGGACATGATTCTCTGGAAAGACATCTAAGTGTGATAGCGTGCGGCAACTGCTGCTAGCTTCCCGGCGCTCGGCAACGCTATTCAACATTAATTGGTCCACTTAACGAGGCCCCACGGGCTCCTCATAGCAAATGAAGGCTCACCAGCTGATCGCCGTACTGTGTTCGCCAGCCCCAACCCCGCAAAACCTTGATTTTGCTCTTTTAACCCCCCCTCCTCATTTGTTTTATTTTACTTTGCACTTGCAACATTGCAAAAGCTATTGGCTGGATTCTCCGATTCTGGGGCTATGTCCCCACGCTGGCATGGGAATGGTGGTGTTTTATGCCAGAAAAAATGGACTAACGTTTACACTTCTAAATCCAGCCACAGACTGTAGTGGTTGTGAGCCAGTATGCTACCCACCACACAGTGTCAAGAAACTTGTAAATGCTTTATTTTATGACACAGTAACCTCTGTCAAATTCACCAAGAAGTGTCAGCAGCAATCTGAGATGCATAGTTGAACAGAAGGAAATTCAACTTCTCCAGAACATAGGCACAACAGAAACCAATAATGTAACCATTTCAGCCTCAATGCACTTCTTCGCTATCAAACCTCAAAAGAAAAGCATACGGCCACATCTCAGAAACATGTGCACAGATGCTAGCAATATATGAATCAAAGTCATCTGTCTTTAATCACTTTGTGATTGGAAGATGCAAAGGCCCCAGCCTCAGTAGCTTATGTGCAGAGTACCTTCCCATGCTGCTTCTTCATGGTGCTGCTGCTTATCAGCCACTGCCGCTAACTGGTCTGGGGCAAAGACTGAGGTTGGGGAGCTGCAATTCGGGGCCTGGAGAGGGAGGACGGTGAGAGGAAAGGGTGGATGTGAGTAAATGGGGACTGAGTGGAGGCTCATGAAGGAAGCCAAGGAAAAAGTCCTGAGCAAGTGGAGACTGAGGAAGGAAGGCAATATAATAATAATAATCTTTATCGGTGTCACAAATAGGCTTACATTAACACTGCAATGAAGTTACTGAGAGTGGGGGCTGAGTAGAGAGGGGTTGAGGGCATGGGTGTGTCTGGGAAGGCCTAATGATCATATCTGATTGCAATTGATGTCAAAAGATGGCAATGAGCACCGATAACTAATTAAAGTCTCATTCCAAATCATGCCTTTGATAGCAAATGATTACTGATGGAGTGCCTTTGAATGCAAAAAGTTGTCACATTTCCTGGTATAGACAGTATCAAAGAGATGAAGTGGAATGATGGCAGTATCCCACAGGAAAGCAATTCAGTAATAAGACTTGGGGCAAACAACTCATTTTCAATTCAGCTAGACAAATGCTTGTACAGAAAACTCTCAAATCCAACTTCTGCTTATATCAAATTATTAAAAACACATTTGGAAGGCTTCTAATCAGCAACATATGTGGGCAGGCTAACCGTTCTCTCTACTCCAATTCAAGTAGCATCTAGCAGATTACCTTTAAAATTCATTTGCCTTGAAATCATATTTCAATTACTGCACACATGCCCCAGCAAGTGGTGCAAGAAGACAAAAGGCACATTCACATAGATTTTCACCTTTCGCCTTTCTGAAATTATTGCTACAAATTCATAGTTTTTACTGCACTATCAATTGAAATTTAGTAAAACTAAAATACAATAAAATTAGCGAACCTTCTAGTGCTAACAGGCACAACAATGGCAATTATCAACATCCATAATGAACCTATATCAAAATTAGACAGACCAACTGGAAACTCTGTTTAAGAACACTTCATTTTATACTCTGCACTATTTTCAAAACAAAAGTTATTTATAATAATCAGTTATTGACTTCACTCCTAGAAGAAATAGACACAGAATTACACAAGACATACTCAAAACCTGGGACTTCAGCAGCATTTATAAATCAATGTTTCTAGAAAATAAACAATATTTGTCTGACAAAAACAGCCAATATTGTGAGCTCAAGAAAAAAAATGAATGCTTTATCACTGCAACAACCCTGTTACTACTACTGAGAACATGAATGGAGTATCAATTGGGAATATGGTTTCATGAAAAATCTATGAACACAACATTGCAACACTCAGCTTCATAGTTTAAAATAGCAATATAACTGATTTATGTAGCTACACCAAGTCATAAATTCATCAAGTACTTAAGTACCTCCAATTATACAGTAGACTTAAAAGTACAACTTTTTTTCTAGTGAACAGTCCATTTTTTCTGCAAAAAATAAAAGAATTTCACCAAAAATCCAGGCTAAATTGGCTTTGAAATTTGATTTTGACCATAAAGAGAAGAAAATGATAAAGAACATAACATAGGAAACCAGAGCAGGATTAAACCATCAAACCTGGCGAGCCTGTACCACCATTCAATACAATCATGGCTGAGATTCAACTTCAACTCCAGTTTCTTGCCTGCTCTCCATATCCCTCTATTCTCCAAAACACCAAAGATCTATCTGTCTCAGTCTTAAATATATTGCCGTATTCTAGGATAGAGAATTCCACAGACTTGCAACCCCCTTTCAGCCCTAAATGATCAACCTAGTGAGTGTTAGAGTGAAGAGAGAAAGAAACAGGAAAAGGAGAGAGTATGAGAGTAAGAAAGAGAGAAATAAATATATAGCACTTCACACATCCTCAGGACTTCCAAAGCTATTTGGCAATTTGGTCATTCGGAATTCTCCGTGTACCCGAACAGGCACTGTAATGTGGCACCAGGGGCTTTTCATAGTAACCTCATTGCAGTGTTAATGTAAGCCTACTTGTGATAATAAAGATTATAATAATTATAGAATGTAATTGTTATAGCAGGCCCTCAGAGGAATTCTGGGTCATTGGGCAGGATCTAACCTGAAAGGAAAGTGGGCAGCTTTGATTCAATTCCTCATTTATTGCTTTTTGTGAATTTTCACTGAACACTTTCCCCATAGCATCAATCATTCCTAAAAGTTTATGCCTTTCTAAAATGAAAAATATTTAAAACTATTTTTTAATTTATTGAACTTTGAATAATGGACTTGTAGGATTTTGTAATTTAATTTTCTTCCGTCTCTAATGACTTGTTCTTTATCTGGTGAATTCCTATCAGTGCGGGTGGCATTCATAGCTTGTTAGGGGCAACATGCACTGCTTCATGTCACAGCCTGTAACCTGTGTGACCTGCTGCCAAATATAACTTCCTAATACTACGGATCATGTCACACAATCCCATGCTGTTCAGATCCCAAGTTTTGATGCATGTGTGATTCAGACCTCTCCAGACCACTTCGAAATGGGCAATGGGAATTCATGGATTTTGTCCCCTCTTTTGAATGAGAAGGTACCTGGTTTCCATTCCATCACAAAAAAATTAACCAAACTGTCACAAAGCACATCGTGAAGAATGTTAATTCACATCCCACTTCTCCTGGTACAGTTACAAATTTTAGAGTCACAGAATGTAACAGCACAGAAGAAGCCCATTTGGCCTTTTTAGCTATGTTGCTCGCCAAAGGAGCAATTCACCTTGTGCCACTCCCCACTCGTCTTCCATGTAGTCCTGCACATGCTCACTTATCAGATAATGGTTCAAACTTATTTTTTTTAAATCTCAAAAATACTTTTTAAACACGTACTTATCAACATGAGTAAAATTATTGAGATGGTGTACTGTAGCTATTTGTAGCTTATAGCACCCCTTGTTGGAGTTGCTGTGAAACTACAATACCGTAAATCAAAGTCAATTTGGAACAATAATACATACAAGTCCAGAAAATTCTTATAGTTGTTCTACAGAGATTCTACTGTTTATAATATACTGTGATCAACAGAGAAGTTTAAAAACTACTGAACAACAAACTTTGTACTGTTGTTATCTGATCTCCAAGATTGTATTTTCTTAAAAGTACTCAACATTATTTGATTAATAATTTATACTGATTTAATTTTATGGAGAACGTGGAATAGTTTTCAACTCTAGCAAAGAGCTGTTACTGAGTTCCATGCTAGGGAAATTTATTTACAACAAATTTAACCATTAAAATATCACTGCTACAAGTTGAGCAAGAAATATTTTGCTTTTGATTACTGAATTTCCAGATTAGTACGTTAGCACTTTGTCCCTTGTAAAGTTGCAGTGGTTGGGGAAAATAATTGAAAATGAAGTCTATGTTCTCATCAGTTTTAAAATATTAAATCTATTTCTCAGTTCTAAAGTGGTATAACTGGTCTCAGACGAGGTGAGAGTTACAAGGAATCATTCAAACCAGGCTAGAGCTACTGGAAGCTTGCCATTCCATGGCACGGTAGCACAGTGGTTAGCATGGTTGCTTCATAGCGCCAGGGACCTGCCATGCAAGCTTTCAAAGCTGCATGTTGTGGGCTTGTGACCATAGATTTGTGCCAAGTGTTCTTGGTTTTGGTTCAGCCTCATGACAAAATATCAAGTAAAGAGTGTTAATTTACCCTCAAATTGCTATAGAACACAAGATGATTTTTTTTAAAAGGGAAAATAACATGGTCCCAAAAGAAAAAAAATATGCAAAACTATGCCAATTAAAATCAGGGACATAGATTAGATTTTTTTGTTAGGTAGTAAAAATTACTTGCCACAATCAATTATTGTGGTACTTCTAATGTTTAATGAACTACTGAAAAATGTACTGTTTATCAAGTAAGAGTTTTGTTAACTTTTGCAAGTAAATTTGTGCTCGCTTCTCGTAAAGCAGTAGCTCAAAAAGTAGCTCAAGACATTTGATATCAAAATACTTCAGTTTCCAGGCAATCAATCCAGGGGCTGGTTTAGCACACTGGGCTAAATAGCTGGCCAAGGCAGGCCAGCAGCACGGTTCAATTCCCATACCAGACTACCCGAAAAGGCGCCGGGATGTGGCGACTAGGGGCTTTTCACCGTAACTTCATTGAAGCCTATTTGTGACAATAAGTGATTTTCATTTCATTTCATTTTCAATCACTTTTGGAGAGAGTGACATGGCCATCCTACAAAGGGTGAAATCATTTTTAACCCTTAGAATGCTGTCACTTACAAGAGACCCACCTGCCCAGGCCAACCTTTTCTGCTTACATTGAAAACTAACAGTCAATTGGAAAGAAAAGGCAACATTTATATCGCACTTCACCAAATCTTACCCAAAGCACCTCATGTATAGTTTGTATAGTTGCTATAGTTGTTTAGCAGTAATTCTATGCACAGCAATAACGGTGGTGGCCATTGAAGGAAAATGTTGGCCAAGACACTGAATTACCTGGCCTTTGAAAGTGCCATTGATGTAACCCATGCAAGCCCTATTATCTTCGAATCGCCCTCTTATAGTTCTGTCCTGAACATAATGCCATTTTGTCTGGCTAAGAAATGTTTTCAGAAATGTGCAGAAACCTTCTTTGTAGTGGCTCTCTAGAAAGGGTAAGAGGATTCTACCTTTCCCAATTTGATTTCAATTTTATTTCTATTCCATACCTTCTATTTACTTCACTACCTCAGCCTGAGGTTTCATTGTACACTTTGGAAGTGCAATCCATTTCATAGAATTAGTTTCTTATTCAATAAAATCCATCTTTAAAAGTCAGCTTCTCCGCTAATCGATTTTAAATTGTTAAAGTCACACCTCGAGAACTACCAACCTACTTTCTGATGCCTAACCATGAAAGAGACTACACTAGCAGTAGGTGAGTTTTTCTTTAGTGATCCTGGCAATCTAGGATCATCCCAGTAAAACAGCCTTTGGAGCACTCACAACAAAAATAAAATACCTGAAATTAAAATGGCTGGTAAACCTTTTAGGTCACAGCAAGTTAAAAGCTAGAACCATGACGCTGTACTTTTATAAGCTCGCACCATGCCAGGAGTGGTGTTGGACGTGGGTTCCCAAGACAGAGAGAGCTTCAAACAAGGGCTACAGTTATAATGTGGCATATCATGATGCAGTGAGATAGAGCTTACTAAAAGTGAATATCAAACCAAACATTTTCAGTGCATAAGGAGGATGTGCATTTACAAGATGTCAATGTCATCAGTCCAGATGGCCTTAAAGTGTTGATCTCGGCAAATTCTTAAAACACTTACACTGGTTATTCAATTGCAACTATTCAGATTGCAATTTCAGATTTCCTATTTTACTTTTTTCATTACTAGTTGAGAATACTCGCTGATCTTCATCACAAAGATTTTAAAAATTTAGCCTAGTTTTTTTCCTCCACCACTTAATTGTCATGGCCCATGCTTTGGGGGAAAACCTAGGGAAAATTGTGTGTTGGGATTATCACGTCCCTTAAGAACTAGATTTCTCTAAAGTTGATTTCTTGTAAAAAACAAATTTCATAGTGTGAACAAACTTACTGGCAGATAAACAATAGTAAAAGATAGATAAACAGGAAGTTAATTACAGGGGAGGGGAGAAGAGGGAGGAAAGAGTAGATTCCTGTGGGTGACTCTCTATTCAAGCAGTTAGGCTGCAGCGTTTTAAGACAGAAGTTAGTTGATATTTTGTGGGCTGACTAAAAGGGTTTAACCCTTGATAACTGAAGGACTTTTAATGTCAATAATATAAACAAGATAATATAAACATATAACCATTTATATTCATGTTCTTTGATTTTAGTAAAATTATTGTGTTTAAAACAGTGAACCTTGTGGTTTCATTTTTTTAGTAATTACCCAAGTTTTTGGATTTCGAAAACAAACAAAACAAAAACGTTACGGGTGGCTACTGATATCATAACCACAATTTATTAGTTTCTGATGTGGTGCTTAGAGGATATTTTCAAAGTTTTCCCTTTCCCGGTTTCTGAACCAAGTCAAAAGACATTTTATACTGAGCAATATATTCAACCATTCACGTAGCACAGCAAAAATTCTGTTCATTTTTGAAGAATTAATCATGTCATTCTCAAAGAGAGAAAATACAGAATCAAGATTTGAGAAGGAAGCCTGGTCTGGCATTCCTTTCCTATCGCACCAGCCAATACAAGGTAAACAATATTCCACTAACGTTTTTTGTTGGAGGAGTCACTCAAATTTAAATTATTTACGTGACGGTTCTGCACTTGGAATTCAGCTATGTATTGAAGTTTGTTGATGACAATAAATTAAGATGCTATTCTGGGAAAACAAATGATTAGGATTTTTTTAATATCAACCTATTAGGGCAATTAGCACTTATTCTAAAGGGATTTTAAATCTATATAGTGCAATATAGTATACTAAATCAATTTCCATAAAGATGTCAGCTAAAAGCTGACGTGGCATCATCTGCAGCAGTCAACATAAGGGTCAAGCAATATTTTCCAGTTAACCCAGAATCCAATGAGCTTAACAGTTGTTCCTAAAACACAACCTACAGCAGTCAGCATAAAGGTTAACAAACATGTTTCTATAACTTGACCCAAGGACACAACACATCCATCAGATCCGGCACCTAATAGGGAGGGATCCATAGAAAAATAAAGGTTAGATAATGGTAGAAAACATTCACTTTGCCTAGGCGCACATACTTAACTTGTTTAATGTAAAATTGAAAACAGGCATGATCCAATATAAACAATATTCTTGCCTATGTAACCACACTCTGTATAAATATTACCTGATTCTTTACGTTGGCAGAGTCAGCTACGGAGGTCTTTCTCTGAAGCTGGGCTCTTCCAACGCGTTGATCTATAAACAATTGTGCTGTACCCGAGACTCTTCCGATTATTTCGTGGAAAAAAGAAAAACCACAACAATGTAAATTGTTACAAGTGTGAAAGGCTGCAGAAAGACAGTTTAGGCCAGCAGATAGGTGAGTTCAATGTAAATGACAAATCTGAAGCAAGACATTTCAGCAGCAAGGTTAAAGGAAATAAGGTAATCTTAAATTTTAAGATTTTAAACTCTTACTTGTGAAGACATGGGCCATCAGCGCACCAATGTAAGAACATAAAGAAGGCTAACACAATCTTTGATTTTGCATCAATAAACTAGAATACAAAAAAATGGAATTGTTGAACTTGGGAAAAACGAGAGTTCAACTGCAGTTGGAATATCGTGTACAGTTTTGGGTGTCCCATAAAAATGTACCGTGTAAATGGACTGGATGTGAAGAGGGAGGAATTGTTTCAGTTAGGAGCGTAGAGTCAAGTAGTTATGGACTTTGTCAAGAGAGTGGATAATATTGGGGGATAATCTGAAATAGCTCTTCAAGAGTTCAATAGGATTAATAGAGTTCAATAGGATTAATAGCGAGAGCTGTATCCATTGATTTGCAAGATAGCAATGATAATTGAAAAAATGTAAAGGAGATTTTATGAATAACTTGACTGTCATTAAAATGTGGAATTCTCTACCACAAATTACCATTCACGGTCAGTATATTTAAAAAGGGAATTACATAGGACCTTCAAAAGAGGGTATAACGGATATAGGAATTCATTTCATTTTTCATTTTCATTTTTCAAATGAAACTGGACCGTGCGGCTTGTGAGGGAAAATGACTCCAGCGCAGACCTGTAACCAAATTAACAAGTTTTGTGCTGTAGCATTCCATGACTCATGATCATTATAGTCACATTAAGTCTAATATGTTGAGATGATCCCTGCACAGATTCAGCATAAAATGATTTGGATAAGTTTGACCTAGATCCTAGTGAGCATATATCTACTATTGAATAAAGTACACAAGTTGCCAACAATTGGCACATAAATAGTTCCTTGATGCCACACTCAGTCAAATGCTGCCTTGATGTTAAGGACAGAATGACTGTCCTTCTACCTCTGGAATTTGGTTATTTTGTTAAGACTGTAATAAGATCTGGAGTTGGGTGGTCCGGGCGATATGCAAACTGAGCACTTGAAGTGCTGCTTTATAGCCCTGATAACTGAGAGTAGGCTTATATGACAATAAGTGGCCAGATTGGATATTTCCGTATTTATTGTGGACACAACATACCTGGCCATTGGTCTGACCAACCAGTTATAGAATAGCTAATTTCATCCATGCCATGACGCTCCCATTGTTGAGCATGCACATGGTCCTTTGTTGCTATTTCACTCAGCTGGCACCTCATTTCCAAGTACGCCTGATAATGCTTCCAGCATGCTCACACTCTAAACCTGGCTTGATGGTACAGTTGAGCACATAGCTGGGCACACAGCACCTTACAGATGCCCAACTTTACACTATTTTTATCTGTTCTGAATACATCTCATGCAGAATGATGGTAGAGCCAAACCTAATAGAACGTGTGTCCAGTTTGAATACAGGACTTTGCCTCCATGAGGACTGTACATCGGCCACTTCTGCTAATTTTGTCAAGTTTGATCAGTAAAGGAGTTCAACTAGATTTTTCTCTTTTCCCTGATCTCTCAGCACTTGCTACAGGCCCAGTCTGACAGCTGTTACAATCAGGTGAAGAGGGGTACAAGGGCTCCCTTTATCCCCCCTCTCTAGTTTGATCACAATGGTTATTAAAAAGGAAATAATAATAATATATATGCTTGCCAATTCAATGTGTGTTTAATTGTTTACATGCTGTGACTGTAAAAGACACACAGAGGTCTTTTGAGTTTTTAAAAAGAAAATTGTAGTTAACCCAGTCTAAGTAAAATAAACACTCCCAACTGATGCACAACATTGAGTGGGAAGATGAATTCAGCAATTTAAAGTCCAATTAGGTTAAAGTATGGCTCGTTCAAACTGATGACTTGGGCTGACTTCAGGCACAACTTGGTGGTCCTCCTGGGTTTGGCGGTTTACAAATGTAGCTAGATGATTTATCTGCTCTCCTAATGACAGCAGAGCTCTACAAGGGTCTCTGCTTACAGCACATGGATAGTTAAAATCAGCAGGCATGTTCAAAACTTGCAAGTTGGATAGGGGGTGGGTGGGGTGCAACCTACTTAGGGTCGATCCGCAGGGGGGTGGGGGGCTTAATTCGTGGCTGGGGACACTGTGGACGGGCTGTCCAGGGCGCGCGAGCGGCTGAAGGGGGCCACTACTTTAGCGGTCCAGGTCCGTGGGTTGAGTCCACCATGGAACACAGCCATGTGTGCATGCCTGGCCTCGGAACAGGAGCTGCGAGCTTGATGCTGCCTCCCTGCTAGCCCCCAGCAAAATGGGGAAATCGGTGGCCGCTTTACATCAGTTTTCCTGTAAAAGACCACCATTCTCACCCTGGCGTGGGGACTAAAGTTTCCAAAGCGGAAAATCTAGCCCATTGTTTCCATTTCATTTGACTTGGAATTTAGAAGGTACAGTGATGCAAACGTTCACACACTTAACTGAGGTTTCAAGTCATTGGACGGTGGCTTTAATCCTTTTAAATGTTTAATTAGTGGTTTCCAGTCAGTAAATTCATGAAGTCATTTCTTTCTTTTTACAAAGCATGGTTTCATAACACAGTTGTGTCCTTCAAAACTCTGCCAGCTCAGTCAGCAGTGGAGCTATCAAGCCTCTCTTGTTAATGGACGTCGAAGGTATCCATTCATTATACATTCGGTGCCTTACCCCAAGTGTTTCTTCTATGTGTGTTTAACAGAGTACCACTAATTCTCAGCTGGAGAGGGAGCAAGTGGTAATAAGGTAAAGGTTTCATCTACCATAAGCACAGGTAATGGCTGGATTGGTTCAGATATAACTGAGCACTGTCACACATTAAGAATTAATGTTAGAAACCACTATTTACTGGTGAATCATTGATGTTAGAAAAACAAAAATGGATTAATCTAATAAAATTTGCGCCTTATTACATTCAAGTGAATAGCGGTACAGAAGTATAGAACAACTTGTCAAATGTGCTGTGATCTATTGTACTCTGTCGTATAAAAACACTTCAGACATAAGCAAATCTGTTTACTTTGTGCTGGGGAAAGGATCAACTGCAGAGAGATTATGAAGCATGAGATTTTATAATTCATATTTGTTCATATCTCTATCACAATGTATCAGGCCTTCTTCTAATTCAAACCATGATAAGTAACTGATCCTGATCTATCTGCTCCTTGTTATAGTATAATTTCCTCCACTCATATTTATGAGCAAACATGAATCTGAAGCATGGTTCTAACATTTAGGTACTAACATGGGCTTTGCTTTAAGATGATTAACTGAATAGCTAATTCCAACGCAGTATACCCACATTTACCAGTTGAAGTCTTGTTGTCAATTATGTGCCTTATGTTTCGATCTATTTTTGATATTTTGAATCTGTAACTAAGTGTGATAATTGTTGTGTAACAGATGCAATGACCTGGAATTGTGGGAAAATTTAATATCAAACTGCCAACCCTCAACTTCAGGATTTAAAGTAAGCACCAGAGAGCATGGCAATCTTGAAGTGACGGTGTCATTGACTGCTCCACCACAAGCTAGATTATGGATGCCTTCATGGCACTGCATCTCCTGGCGCAGCTCCCCCCCCCCCCCCCCCCCCACTCCCCCACTCCAGATCAGTGAAATTACTTGATATAGCATCACTGTCATTATTCCACAATCAAATCACTGAGATACACATTAAAAAATTTACACTTTGTTTAATCAGGTGTAACTGGGTTTAAATAGTGATTAAGAGTAATAACTTTGCTGAATAGATCTGGCCTCGAAATAAAGCTTAAATGTCTGCAGAAAAAGTTTCATGATAACTAGATAGCTTCTATCTACATCTGCTCTGTATGTCCCAATTTTTATTTTGTTCAAGGTAATTTGTTTTTTAAAGTGATCTTACATTTCTCAATTGACAGTCTGTCAAAGTTCTCTAATGTGATTGGCTACTTGGACAGCTTGATGATATCACTGCAGCTCCAGTTTGGGAATCCTCACTAATGAACACTATAATCCGCAGCATGCTGAGAGAATGTAGAGTTTGGACCACACAGATGGTACGATCTTTCAACAAGCCTTTCTTTGAGGCAAGCACTGTTACTCGCGAAATCCAGGCCAACATTTTAATTTATGCACTGGTTGACCTATGATGCCTCCAAAGAGAATATCCTTCTGGCACCTAATGCAAGCCATTAGTCCCCAATAGTTTCTTCTATTAGCATTCGGTGTCCAGAAAATAGTAGAGTGAGTGCAACATTTGCTTGATACCAACAAAAGATGCCCCAGTTTACACTGTTCAAAGGTTCAAGAAGAATCATGATCAGAGTTTGCTTTGCACTCATGGAAACTTTTTCATGAGAACTTTTTGCCAAATTATGAATATATTGGGTATCACCCTCTGATTTGCGGAATAGTGCATGGCACATGAAGATACAGGCGAAATATAAAGCATCTTTAAGAAAAAAACACACATGAACATCGGTTGTTTGTGCGCAGCAACTATAATCCAAGATTCCTATAGGATTGCTTCTAGGATGTTGATTCAAATCTGCCAAGTAAACTTGTGAAATTTAATTTAATTAAACTCAAAACACAGTCTTGTACGAGAAAAAATAAACAGAATTTTATGGGGCAGCACGGTAGCATGGTGGTTAGCATAAATACTTCACAGCTCCAGGGTCCCAGGTTCGATTCCCGGCTGGGTCACTGTCTGTGCGGAGTCTGCACGTCCTCCCCGTGTGTGCGTGGGTTTCCTCCGGGTGCTCCGGTTTCCTCCCACAGTCCAAAGATGTGCGGGTTAGGTGGATTGGCCATGCTAAATTGCCCGTAGTGTCCTAAAAAGTAAGGTTAAGGGGTGGGGGGTTGTTGGGTTACGGGTATAGGGTGGATACATGGGTTTGAGTAGGGTGATCATGGCTCGGCACAACATTGAGGGCCGAAGGGCCTGTTCTGTGCTGTACTGTTCTATGTTCTATAATTTGCTGCACTCTCATGGAAACTACTAGCCCTACATGTTTTGACCCTATCCAATCAAATGCTATGTGTGTGCTTGCATGTCAATCATTAGAAAATTTCAAAAAAAGGAAAACATAGATGGACATTTCAGCAATACCCAAGCAGAATATCATGATGAAAAATTGGCATTAAGTCAAAGTACAGCAGTCTCCTCACACTAACATTTGAGGGCTAGTATCCAAGTTAGCAGAATAGTTCTACAGAACAGTGAAACAGCAATCTGGTACTGTTGTACTCTCAGATTCATCATGTCCATCGGTCAAAATATCATACTCCTCCATCACCATCCCTCGGTTTGTGTCTTGCTCCACCAACATATAAACCCACAGGAGTTGTAAGTAGCCCTGGTCAGTTTCCAGATTGACTTTGTATCCATGAAATCTCAAGGCCTCAATCAAACACGGCTGAAGAAAACCCTTTTCTGCTAATTACCCAACGTCTGTCAACCGATGACTCAGTACACCTTCATATTTAACATGACTTTGAAGAAACTCTTGAGGGAAGCAAAGGCAGAAAATTTACTCTGAATTTAACTGAGCTAGTAGCATCGTGAAGGATATCTGTCAAACTGGTGAGCGGACCAACAGGAGGTAAGCTATTGGATTTCACCCTCACAATCTCCCTGTTGCAGATAGCACTATGCACAATAGAGGAGGTAGAAGTGACCATCTCACAATCCTTACAATGTCAATCTCTCAGCTTTACATCAAGGACATCTTTCATTGTGCAGTATGACACTACTGCTATGCCAACTGAGACAGACTAAGCCCTAATAGCCCAAAACTGGGGAGATGGAGGCATTATGGGCCATGAGCAATATAATAATTATATAATATTGCAAAGGGGTTCAACTTAACAGCCATAAACTCCCATCCAAGTTTAAAGTGTGGTTGAACATTCACCACTTGCTGAAATGAGTGCAGCTGCAACAATACTTTAAATGGACAGCATTGAGGATAGAGGACTCCACTTGATACTTCTCCTGTCGTTTTGATTTCAATATACACTGGATTCCTGGTGCACTGTGGTATATACAATCCACTGGATCCACAGCACTACCTCCTCAAGGTTACTTTGGGTAATATAGTAATCATGGGGAATTTTAATCTTCATATAGAATAAGCAAACCAAATTCACGGGAATAGTGTGAAAGAAGACTACATGGAACATGTACAAGTTAGTTTTCTCGATCAGCATCTTGAAGAACAAATTAGAGTTTAGGCCATTTTAATCCAATATTGTGCAGTGAAAAAGTGTCCATCAATAACATATATTAACTGTAACAGATTAACACCGATCCATTGGCTGCAACACCAACTAACCATTGTGTACTTTTCTATAACCCCCAAAATACAATGATTAACCAATCAATCTTTGCCAACCAAGATCATCAGAATAAGATAAACCTCAAGGCTGACGACAACTCAAAGATAATTAAATTCAATAATCATCAGCTAGTCAATAAAACAGGGTAAAAACACTGGGACTCATTTTATTTCAAAGTTCACAATGATCTAATTGACCTTGTGGAATGGGTTTATTACTGCCAAACTGTAATGTCTTCATGGACCACATAATGCTTTAATGCAACCAAAACATTGAACTGGCCACATGTACTTTTCTGTGTCTAATAAGTATGAAATTATGATAAATAATATTTCATGCTATAACTAAACCCAGAACAACAAGTGCCTGGCATGGTATCTGTAAAATAAAAGGAAGAATTCAATGAAAATAGTTGCAAAGTACCAATCCAGAGGAAAAATGACTTCCAGAGTAGGGCAGCAAAGACATTTTTCCTCTGGATTGAAGATTAGAAAACGGTTCCCTTTTTTGTATTTAGCTTCTGGTATTATTATTCATGGTATGCATTAAGTCGAGTCAGACACTGTGCCCAACATCAAAACACAGACTTCTCAATCTATTAAGTTAATTAGTAATGTCGCCACTCCAGAATTTCAGTCCAAAACAAACTGTGAGTACGGTCTTCCGGCCATGCTCCGCCGGAAAAGCATCTCGCTGCGGCACAGCATGGCTGGTGAAAGCTGGGAGACCCCGCTCCCAGGAACCACCCGGCACACAATGCCTTGCGAAATTCAACACAACCTCGCGAGACGTTGCAAGGGGAATCCCGCCCACAATGGACATGATCACTTTTTAGCAAATCTGCACATTAGAGCGCGGCAGTAAGCCTTACTCTAATGTGCAGATTTCCAAGGTACCTAAGGTTTTATGATTCAATCCCATTGCCTCGGAGACTTCGGTCAAGCGCCATTCAGCAGTGGTCCCTACAAACAGGGACCAAACAGAACAACACTCGTGGGGGTCGCCAAGGGAATCGGAGGCCCCCAGCTGCATACACTTTGGACAGGGTGGTGCCCTGGCACTGCTGGTGCCACCTGGATACCCTGGCAACGCCAGCCTGGCACGGTTTTGAGCACGCGCAATTGGGCTGGGGTTGCCTACTGTGGGTGTTTGGGGGGAGGGGGGGAGGGGAGGGGGGAGGGCGGGGGGGGGGGGGGCTGCATTCGAGCTGGGGGGAGGTTGAGTATTTTATTTGTGGGCCTCGGAGATTGGAACGTCATTTTAAAATGGCCTCCCGATCTCTCGCTATAACGGGCAGCTCCGGTGAGCAGAGCTCCCCTTTGTAAAAAACGGGGCTATGTGCGGCCTCAGCCGCGCATTCCCCGTTCAGGCCCCTTAGTCAACACAAGTACCATTGAATAGCCATGTGGTTCTCTGCACTGCAAGTGCCAGGAAACACATGGCTAAATGCGCTCGCTAGGGGACTTTGTTCCCTTTTAGGAAGATCGCATCCTACAGTTTTGATACAGAAACTTATCTAATTACGTTCAGCAGGCAACTACTGCAGTTCTGGGCTGCACGGTGGCCTAGTGGTTAGCACAACCGCCTCACGGCGCTGAGGTCCCAGGTTCGATCCCGGCTCTGGGTCACTGTCCGTGTGGAGTTTGCACATTCTCCCCGTATCTGCGTGGGTTTCGCCCCCACAACCCAAAAATGTGCAGAGTAGGTGAATTGGCCACGCTAAATTGCCCCTTAATAGAAAAAATAATTGGGTAATCTAAATTTATAAAAAAAAAAACTACTGCAGTTCTACTCACTTGCATCAGCAACAAGGGAATATCATCCATAGCTGAAGTGCTTTATAATCAAATCCACGATCTTTACCAGATACCTTAAAGCTGATAGAGATAGGTGCACACAAACCTGTATTAGGTCCAGGATACCCAGTTCACTCTCTGAAGAATCCACACAGAAGACAAAATACAATGTTGCATAATGTCTATAAATAAGTTTATTATCTGCTCCTCCAATTAACCTAAAACAAGAAAATTATAGAAAATAAGTTATGTATTACTTGGAGGCTCAGCTTTTATCAAATCAGAAAAATATGATTTTATATTGACATCTCTATTTATTCTTCAAATGACTCCTTAGAAAATACCGATTGATGAAAGTGAGTAACAAATTGTAAGTTGAGCAATGTAAACCAGGCATTATGATTGCAACTCCCTAAATTCCTAGGTAGTGGCCCAAATCCAATGTATGTACCCTGTTTACAAGATCTGAAATGCAATCTTCAAACATCCCTATTTCCATAAACGTATATTCTGGCACATGCACAACATATCTTATTGCTTCGATGTGTTTCAAACAAAGACTGATAGCATTTGAACTTCGAAAATATCTTCACTATGGTCCCAAAAAGGTTGTTTGTTGTCAAAACACAACCCCCATTTTAGATAGGTAGATCTGAAAGTCAATTTTTGATTTGATAAGCTGCTTGCTTAACAGAGTATCTGTGTAACACCTACCACTTGCATAAGAAAATGTAAACATAACTTGTGACTTGGAAAAAAAACGTCACCCCGAACTCTGAAGGCTTTAACAAAATGTAGCATCAGGTTACGTTCAACAGGTATACGGAGCACAACATCATGTAACACAATATGCAGTGTGGTTCTCAATTTCTGTGAACAGTTATACTGTATCCATTTTCAATGATTTTCTATGCAGATATAATTTACCAGTGCTTTTGGTTCATATGAAGTGCTTATCTCAAACTGTGTTTTTGCTCAGACTACTTTTTCAAAAAAAATTCACATTACTTACATGCCACCTTCCAGGAAATTACAGACATTTTCATCTCTTTTTGAGACCAAATGGAATGTCTCCCTTATAATTTGTTGTTGTGTATCTTCACTCTGTAAATGAAAACAGGATGATTTATTATTTAAAAGCATCTGTCATGACATAAAAAGTTAATGCATCTTTTGAAATAAAATCTTTTATGCAGACTCTTGTAGCTGCAAGGCTCAAAGTGGACAACACTGAACAGCAAAGGAAAGAAAAAGTAGCAAATACCAAATACAAAAAAGTGTCTTTCCCTCCCCCCCACCCCACCTCCTTCGCACTGCATAAACACCAAAACTTTAGTTGGATATTATTCAGGGAAAAGGGAATGGAGTGGTGGGGAGATGAGGCGAAAAGAATGATATTTGAATCCACAACAAAATTATGCAGGAACCAGTGCACGGCTGCATGGAATATTTAAGTCCGAAAGCCCATGGAAAAAGAAAATGCTTAATATATTAGAGAGAGAAATATTGTCTCATTAAGGAAAACACTGAGAGGAGGATGTACAAGTTGGCAGGTAACTAATGTACTTTATATTTTCCTGCATCTATAATTGTGCCAGCCCAGTCTATTGCAGCACACCACCTTTACTTGCCTCAGGATGTATTATTGTTCTTTCAACACTAATAGGAAACAGAGTGTAATTGTCACTGGATATTTTTTGGGCTAGAGGAAGGTTTATAGTGGAGTTCCCCAGAGGTCAGTTTGGGGCCCTTGCTTTTCCTGATGTATATCATCATACGATCTTGGTGCAGGGGAGAATTTCAAAGTTTGCCAATGACAAGAAACTTGGAAGCATCATAAACTGGGAAGAGGACACTTCAGAACTTACAAAGGACAGAAACAAGTTTGTGGAGTAGGTTGGTAGGTGTCAGATGAAGTTCAATGTGGATGTGTGAGGTGATGCATTTTGATAGGAAGAATATGAACAGACAACTTAAAATACAATTCTTCTTCATCTGGTGCAAGAGCAGAGGAACCTGGGTATATACGTGCATAGATTTTTTAAAATATATATTTTATTTGAAACACAGCTACATACAAAATTAATCAACTTTCAACAGGTTACAAACAGTTTTTTAAAAATATCCCCCTTTTTCCTCCACTCTCCAAAATAACCCCTTATTTTCCTCTCTCACCCATAAACCTTCCCTCTCCCCTTACCCTCTGGCGACAAAGATTTCTTTAAAAAGATTTCTTCTCACAAGGAACCCTTCTTCCAACCCAGAGTGCATATTTAATTTCAAAAATTCGACCAGTTCTCCCGGTGGCATCGCCGATCTTCAATTCAATAGGATTCATTGCCTTGCAATCAGTGAGGCGAAGGCTAGTACGTCAGCCCACCTCCCCTCCAACAGCTCCAGCAATTCTGAAACCCCAAGATTGACACCAAAGAGCATGGTGCCAGCTTGACCCCCACTATCTCCGATATTGTCTCAAAACACTGCAAGTCCAAAAACCCCTCCGCTTTGAGCACTCCCAGAACATTTGCAAATTTTTGTTAGGGGAGACAGAGAGCATAGACTATCAATTTATGCCGACGACCTACTATTATATGTATCAAACTTGCTGGAGTCTATGGACAAAATAATGGCTCTGTTAGGGAAATTTGGGAGGTTTTCAGGATATAAGCTCAATTTGTTGAAGAGTGAGGCATTTCCGGTTAATGCCCAGGGAGTAAAATCTGGGAGTTTTATAATTCAAGCTGGCCAGGACAAGATTTAGATACTTGGCTCACAAATAACACTTGACTGGGACACAATGCATAAATGGAATTTGTCTAGTTTGGTTGAGGTAGTGAAAGGGGATCTGAAGAGGTGGAATTTCCTGCCATTGTCCCTCGAAGGAAGGATACAGACAGTTAAGATGAACGTATTACCAAGGCTCTTATTCTGCTTCCAAACCCTTCCAATATTCTTCCCAAAAGCATTCTTTTGTAAACTGGACAGATTAATTTTGGAATTGCGTGGACATGTAAAACGCCCAGGATTCTGAAGATCTTTTGCAAAGAGGGTGGACGGTGGTGGTGGTTTTTGGGGGGGGGGGCACTCCAAACCTATTAACTTGGCGGCAAATATGGAGAGGTGAGGTATTGGTTGGGGGAGGGGAAGAGGAATCAGAGTGGGTTCGGGTACAGTTGGCCTCCTGTGTGGGGACAAGTTTGAGGGCCTTAGTGACAGCCCCACTCCCATTCTTTCTGGGCAGATATACTAGGAAACCCGTGGTTGTATCTTCGCTTAGAATATGCAACCAATTGAGGCGGCACTTCGGGCTAAGGGGCACGTCGACACTGGTCCCATTTGTAGGAATCGGCGTTTTTTTGCCGGGAAAGATAGATGCAATATACAGGGAAGGGATAAAATGGGTGAGGACTTATTTATTGAAGGAAGATTTGCAAAACTAGAGGAATTACATGGGAAACCTGAATTGCTTATGGAGAGCAAATTTAGATACATTCAGGTCCGAAACCTTGCACACAAAGAACTACCCTCGTTTCTGGACACTGCTGGAAAAGTTGTTAACTCAGGATGAGTTATAATAGTTTGGGTCTGGAATGTACTATCTGAAAGTGTGGAGAGGCAAGTTCAATAGAGGCATTCAAGAGGGCATTGGATGATTATTTGAATAGAAAAAATGTGTAATGGTACAGGGAAAATACAGGACGAAGTCATAACTCTCATTGGAGAGCTGGTGCAGACACCATGGCCAAATAAATGGCCTCCTCTGTGCCGTAACACTTCTATGATTTTGTGAACTCTGTTTCTCTCCACAGATGCTGCCTCACCTGCTTTTTTGATTCTTGCAGAGATCGGGAGGGGCCAGGCCATACTCAGACTTGAAAACAAGGATGACAACTTTAATATGGAGGCATTGCTTGACTGGGACCAATGTAGGTCAGCAAGCACAGAGTTGATGGGTCAACAGGGCATGTCACAAGCAAGGACATGAGCAGCAGTTTTGTATAACCTCAAATTTACAGAGGATGGAACACGGAAGGTCGACCAGACGTGCTTTTGAATAATTAAGTCTCAGGATAATAAAAGAATGAATGAAGGTTTCAGCGGCAGATGAGCTAAGGCAAGGTCAGAGTTAAGCAGTTACGGAGGTGGAACTAGACACATAGTGATATCGTGGGATGTGTGTTTATGTCCATGTTACAAGCAGCCAAGACACTTATTAAAAAGGGGAATGGAGTAGATGGCTAGGGAATACAGTATGGAGCAGAGACCGTAAACAACAGTTTCAGTCTTCTCAATATTTAATTGGAGGAAACTTCTGCTCATCTAGCACTAGGTGTCAGATGAGCTGTCTGATCATTTGAAATTAGTGGAAGAATCAAGAGAGGTAACGGTGAGGTGCAGCTGGATGTCATTTGTGTAAATGCGAGAACTAACATTGTTTTCCGATGATATTGCATTAAGTGGTTATGTTCAAAGCAACTTAGATGCGCCCATACAAGGAACACAAAGTTATCATGCAGGTGCAGCAAGCAGTTAGGAAGGCAAATAGCATGTTAGCCTTTATTACAAAGGAATCGGAGTACAGGATCAAAGAAGTCTAGCTACAGTTGTACAGGAATTTGGTGAGACCACATGTGGAATACTGTGTGCAGTGTTGTTCTCCAAAGAAATGATGTACTCCCATTAGAGGCAGCACACCGAAGGCTCACTAAAGTGATCCCTGGGGTGAGGGATCGTCTTATGATGGGAGGCCGAATAAATTGGGCTGATATTCTGAAAGTTGTTCAACAGGATAGCTGCTGAGAGATTGTTTTAGATTCCCTGACCAGCAACAAAACACAGGGGCATAGACTCAGGATAAGTGACTAACCATTTAGGACTGAGACGAGGAAAAAGAACATCACTCAATGGGATGTAAATCTTTGGAGTTATCTACCCTAGATGTTTGTGAATGCTTCATTGCTGAATATATTTGAAGCTGGGATAAACAGATTTTTGGTGTCTCAGGGAATTGAGGGAAATGGAGAGCAGGTGGAAAATGGAGTGAAGCCCAAGATCAGCCACAATTATATTGAATGGTGGGGCAGACTCGATGGCCATATGATCAACTCCCACTTGTAATTCTTGTGACAGTATGTAGATGAGTAAATAGGAGGGTGCCATGGACACATCCTTGGGTGAAATCAGTACTACTAGGAAGACAAGTAGGCCATTGCAACAGTTCCCCGGCAACAGTTAGATAGCTGAGAATTTGACTGAATTCCAGATTTATTGAATTTAAATTCACCAATAGTGGAATTTAAGCTCACACCTCTGGATCATTCTCCCAAGTCTCTGGGTTACTGGTCCAATAGCACAACCATTATGCTACCATATTCCTGAAGCATTTTATGACCTCTTTTCTTGTACTCATTAAGGACACTCATTCAGCAATTTTTATTGGTTTCTTCTCTTCTACCTTTTCTGACTTGTTTTCAGATTAAATGACACAAAGGAAAAATTACAGTGGAAAACGAAAGATCAGTAGTAAAATTAAAAACAAATTGAAAAACTAATTAAATAAAATAGGGATACAAGGCTGGCTACAGCATGTTGGAGCTAGTGGACCCCATTGTAGTTTATAGCGACCACACATATAGCCAGTGTTGGTCGCTCAAGGAACGTATGCTCAGAGTTAATGAGCTGGAGTCTGAGCTTCAGACATTGCAACACATCAGGGAGGGGGAGAGTTACCTGGATGCTTGTTTCAGGAGGCAGTCACACCCTTTAGATTAACTACCTTAAATTCGGACATGACAAGAGAGTGTCACAACAGATAAAGGGTTCAAGAGGTAGCACTGCAGGAGCCTCAGCCACTAACCTGGCCAACAGATAGGAGATTCTTGCTCTGTGTGGTCGAGTGCAGGGACTGAAGGAGAATGAGCAAACTGACACAACGCAGTGGTACAGGGAGTCATTCAAACGGGGAGAGAAGACAGAAATGTAGTCGTAGTTAGTAGAGTTAGGGGATTAGACGATGTTCTCTGTAGCCAGGATTGAGGGTCCTAAAAGGTGTGTTGCCTACCTGGTGCCAAGGTTAAGGATATCTCATCTGGGCTGCAGAGGAACTTGTAGTAGGTGGGATAGGATCCAGTTGTCATGGTCCATGTAAGTACCAACGATATAGTAAAACGAGGAAAGATGTTCTCTGGAGGAAATACGAGAAGCTAGGTGCTAAATTAAAAAAGCAGAACCACAAAAGGTAATAATCTCTGGATTACTGCCCGAGCCACAAGCTAATTGACATAGGGTCGATAAGATTAAGGAATTAAAACCATGGTTCAAAGATTGGCGTGGGAGAAACGGGTTGAAGTTAATGGGAAATTGACAACAGTACCGGGGAAGAGGGAGCTGTACCACAGGGACAGGCTCCACCTGATTCGTACTTGAACCAGTGTTGTGGCAAATCAAATAACTAGGACATTAAACTAAATAGTGGGGAAAATAGAAAGATAAAGGTGGTGTTGCAGCTTTTTTAGTAAAGGAAGGGATCAGTGTTGTAGTGAGAAATGATACTGGCACTAGAAATCAGTCTGAGTAGAAATAAAAAATAGCAAAGGAAATAAGTAGCTGGTGGGAATAATCTATAGTTCTTCCAATAGTAGGAAACAATATAAACTAGGAAATGCTAGGAGCGTGTAAGAAATGTCCGACAATAACCGTGGGTGAATTTAATATGCATACAGACTGGATTAATCAAATTGGCAAGGGTAGCCTCGAGGGAGAGGTTGTAGGGGTATTAGAGATTGATCTTTGGAACAATATGTTGTCAAACCAACCAGGGAGAAGGCTATTTTGGATGTAGCATTGTGCAATGAGATGGAATTAATTAATGATCTTCAGTGAAGGGTCCTCTCAGGGAGAGTGAAAATTGCATGCTTGGATTTCAAATTCAGTTTGAGGGCAACAAACTGGAATCCCAGACTGGTGTTCCAGTGTTAATTCAAGGTGATTACATAGGCATGAGAACAGGTTTGGTCCTAGTGGACTGGGCAAAAAGACCTTAAGGTAGGACAGTTGATGAACAGTGGTAGACAGAAAGATTGTAAGGGGGGGGAGAGAGAGAGAATCTGTGGCTAAGCAAGGAGATTAAAGACGAGATAAAACCAAAAGCAAAAACTAAGGCATACCATATTGCAAAGGTCAGTGGCAGGCTGGAGGATTGTGCAGCTTTTAAAGACCAACAAAGGGTTATTAAAAAAGTAATAAAAGAGAAAAAGGTAAATTATGAAAGAAATCTCATGCAATATAAAAACAGATAACAAAAGATTCTATAAGTATGTAAAATTAAAGAGTGTAGCTAAAGTCAAAGTTGGTCTCTTATAGGACGAGACTGGAGAGTTATTAATGAGGAACACAGAAATAGCAGACATTAAATCAATATTTTGCCTGTTTTTATGGTGGATGACACTAGAACCAACCCAATAGTAACAGGTATGCAAAGGAACTTAAAACATCAGTAGGGGAAAAGCACTGAGCAAACTCTTAGGATTAAATGCAAATAAGTCCCCAAGGCCTGGTTGCCACATACTAGGGTCTTAAAAGGAAGTGGCAGAGATATTGGTTATATATATCCCAAAATTTCCTGAATTCTGGAAAGGTTCCAGTAGATTGGAAAAAGGCTAATGAAAACACCTGTGTTCAAAAAGGAAGAAAGGCAGAAAATAGGAAACTATAGACCTGTTTGTCTAATATCTTGTTGGAATCCATTATCGAGGAAGTAGCAATGGGATATTTGGAAAGTCAAAACGCAATCTATCAGAGTCAGCAAGGTTTTATGATGGGAAAATCGTGTTTGACAAATTTGCTCGAGTTCCGAAGATGTAACAAGCAAAGTGGGTAATGGGTGTCCTGTAAATGCAGTCTATCTGGACTTCCAGAAGGCATTAGATAAAGTGCTGCACAAAAGGATATAAGATCCCACAGGATATTAGCTTGGATAGAGGATTGGCTAACCAACAGAAAGTAAAGAGTGGGTTTAAAAAGGACACAAGGACTCCACACCGGTTAAAATATAAGTAAGTTTTTATTTACAACACAATATATACTCAGCCGGGTAGATCAAAATGTTCTTGCTCTGTGGCCCGCTTGACCAGCACATCGTCCGCGTAAACCACAACTTGTGGTAATCCGCGCAGGATATTCTCCATGACGCACTGGAACACTGCGCACATGGAGGATACTCCAAACGGAAGCCAGGTGTACTCAGAGTGCCTTGTGCGTATTGATCGTCGTGACGATTTATTAAACTCATGTCCTATTTCATAAATGTACAGCCACTGTCCAATGTTGCATACAGATACTCGATGCATGGTAAAGGAATGGTCTAATGTACATTGTCGATTGAAGGTCTCTGCAGAGACGAATTGTCTCATCTGGCTTCATTACTGGGACCACTGGCACAGCCCACTCAGCGAATTGCAAAGTCCAAACGACGAAGTTCGGTCTCGACTTCCTCCACTAAGCGTAGGGAACCGGGCAAGCATAAAAGTATTGGGGTTGGGCCTCCCGGTCCACATGGATCTTGACTACAGCCCCTTTAGTACCCAAGCCTGGCTGTAAAACCTCGGGGAACTTGCTCAGTACAGCACATAGACCACCAGATCCCACTTGAAGGATATGTTGCCAATCCTACTGCAGCAAGTGTAGCCAGTCACAGCCCAACAGACGAGGGCTGCTTCCTTGCATAACGAGGGGAGGCAAACTGATTGGCACCCATAAACTACCAGAGCAAGGGTTTACCCCAAAACATTCAAGTCGTTCCCCCGTATAAGTGGCCAAACAAGCCGCTGTGTGAGCCAAAGTCAAAGTATGCACACCTACATCAAAAGGTGCTCTGCGCTACCATAGAAACGTCAGATTCTGCATCCAACTCCATTTGGGTGGCACTGTGGCAAGCACTGCTGCCTCAGAGCTCCAGGAACCCGGGTTCAATTCCGGCTTCCGGTGACTGTGTGGAGTTTGCACTTTAGCCCCGTGTCTGCGTAGGTTTCCTCCGGGTGCTCCAGTTTCCTCCCACAGTCCAAAGATGTGCAGGCTAGGTGGATTAGCCATGCTAAATTGCCCCTTAGTGTGCAACAGATTAGATGGGGTTACCGGGATAGGGTGGAGGTGTGGGCTTAAGTAGGGTGCTCTTTCCAAGAGCCGGTGCAGATTCAATAGGCCGAATGGGTTCCTTCTGCACTATAAATTCTATGATTCTACGATATGATTTGGAGCATTTGGCATTCACCTGAATCGGAACGCAAATGGGGGCTACATGGGGTCCTGCCAAACAGTTCAGCTGCATCCCAGCTTCATCCTCTTCTCGGTCATCCAGATTCAAGGCCCAGTCCCGGGGCGGACACCTACCTCGATTGGGCGCCTGGAGCGCTGGCCTTCTTGCAGCCTGTGACTGGCACCAACACGGGCCGGAATGGGCTTCAGCCAAGTCCAGTGACGCCGTACATCCCGCCGGCCGGCTGTTCGCCCAGAGGCAACACAACATTCGGTCAAGGCCGCAGGGATACCACGCGAGGGGTTTGCCCCAAAACATTCACCTCCATCCCTTGTATCTCTTGGACGCCACGCTCCACGCTTTCCCAGGACAAGGTGATCTGCAGTGCCTGTTGAAAGGTCAGGGCGATTTCGCCCAATGTTTTTCCTGTGTTTTCAAATGGTTTATACTGCAGACCAAACAATCGCAGAACATATTGGATAAGCAGTTCCATACTCACAAAGCTAGGCTATCTTCTGTGGTCGTGATACAAACTCGGTGACGGACTCATCGGGGCCCTCTCCGCCGCTTAAACCCATATCTTTGAACCATTACCGACGGGGATGGGTTAAAAGTGTTGCACCACAAGGGTCACGAGTTGGTCGAACGATTGGGTATCCGGCGGGGGAGGGTGCGAGAGACTCCAGATCACATCGAACAGGTGCGCTTCACGGACTGTCAACAATATGACCGTCTGCCGCTTGTTCTCAGTAAGGACACGGGGAGTTCACACCAAGTAAAATAAAAGGAACAAAGTTTTTAACCAAAGCACACTATATATACAGCCTGGTAGATCCCTGCCAGGTTCCTTTCTGTTCTATGCCTTACTGGCCAGTCTTTTTACAAAGCTGACTAGAGAACCTATGCCCCTAGCGGGGGAGCTCGTACTCTGCAAGGGCCATAGGGAAGATAATCGTTCCCACCCCATAGGCCCCATGTGGGCCATTACAGTCAGGATAAATGGTTATTTTTCTGATTGGCAAGCTGTGACTACTGGTGTGCCACAGGGTTTGGTCCTTACGTCCCAACTATAGAATGTACTATAGCCAGATTTGCAGAAGGCACTTATAGGTGGGAAAGCAAGTTGCAACAAGAAATAAGACATTTAAAAATGTATGAGAGGTTAGGTGAGTGGACCAAAATTTGGCAGATGGGATTTAATGTGGTCAGAAGAATAAAAAGGCAACTTATTATCGAAATGGAGAGAAACTTCAAAATGCTTCAGTGCCAAGAGATCTCATGCATGAATCACAGAAAGTTAATATGCAAGTGCGATAGGTAATAAGAAAGGCAAATGGATAAAAGTAGGGAAGTGCTCTTGCAACTGTAGAGGGCATTGGTGAGACCCCATCTGGAGTACTGGGCACAGAATTGAAATATACGAGATGCGAAAAGAGATTGATATGGTTGGCATAAATTAATGTTTCGCCTTTTGGACATTCCAGAATGAGAGACCACAGCTTTAGGCTAATGGGTGGCAGATTCAAAACAAAATGAGGAGGAATTATTTCACTCAAAGCGTTGTAAATCTGTGGAATTCTCTACCCCAGAGTGCAATTGACACTAGAACACTTAACAAATTTGAGACAGATTATTTTTTTTCATCTTTTTATTGGCATCTCATATTATAAACAATTGTATATACACACATCACATTTTTCTTACCCGCGTTAATTTACTTTATCGTACACAGAAATTTATTTTGCCTTTCATTTAATTGACATTATATACATTTTGCTGCCTTCTGGGTCGGTCTATAGTACCCACCCCCCACCCCCCTTCTTGGCTTCAGTTGTCTTTTGCTTTATTTTCAGGAAAAGCTCCCTCCTCTTCTCTTCTTTTGTGGTTTCCCCACCTTCCTTCCGTCTCTCCCCCCTCCCCCCCCCCTCCCCCTCCCCCCGGGTTGCGCAGTCCTTTGGTTCCTCATCTATCTTGGTTTTTTATTCTTAACTTAGTCCTCGTTGCTGGCCTCAAATAGGTTTTGGAACAAGCCAGCAAAGGCAGATTTTTAACTAGCAGCAAGCAAAAAGATGTAAATGAGGCTGAGATGAGATCAGCCATGATCGTATTGAATGGCGGAGCAGGCTCGAGGGGCTGAATTGCCTACTCCTGCTCATGTTCTTATATTCTTATAACTAATTTTCAGAAAATACATGCAGCTCCATAACACAAACACATTCAGCCCCCTTACGAGTGCTTTGAAGGTCTAGTTTTCACATTGCATAAATGCTGCCAATCACAAATGAAATCCTACAATCACCCTATCACCAGTTTAATTTTACAATTGCCTGAAAAACCCTTGTGTAATTGTTACCTTGGGACTACACGGCTCTTGTTTAGCCTAGTCTCCTCTACTTTATGGCAGCTTTGCCCCATTTTCCCCACAAGCACCACCATTACTGACTTTTTTTTGCCTATCCCAGTACTGTAGATATATGGGGCGGGATTCTCCAATCTCGCGGCAGAGTGTCCACACCATCTTAAACGCCGTCGCATTTTAGAACGGCGTGAACGGGCGGCTCCCAGTACTAATTTTGGCCCCTTCAGAGGGCCAGCACGGCGTGAACTGTGCGCCGCAGGATTCGTGCATCCGCAGCTACGCCAATGAGGACATGCGCAGTGGCACCGGTGCCTACGCACGCATGCGCAGTGGCCTCCTTCAGGGCGCCAGCCCAGACCTAACATGGAGCAGGACTACAGGGGGCAGCACGTAGAAAAGGAGGCCCTCAGCCACAGAGGCCGGCCCGCTGATTGGTGAGCCCTGATCGTGAGCCAGGCCACATCGGAGCCTCTCTTCCCCCCCCCCCCCCCCCCCCCCCCCCCCCCAAGGCGCCGGAGTCGGATCCCCCCCCCGCCACCCGACCCTTCCAGAGCAGGTTAGAACGGCGCCAGCGGGACTTTGCTCTTTTCTTACGGCCACTCGGCCCAGAGAATCGACGGGCCAGCCGCATAGAGTGGCCCGCGACTGGTGCCGCACCAACCACGCCGGCGCCAATTCTCCGCTTTGTGGAGAATCGCATGCCAGCGTCGGGGCGGCGTGGCCCATTCACGGGGATTCTCCGGCCCAGCCCAGGGCTGGGGGAATCCCGCTCATGTTTTCTGTGTGAAGGCTTGATTGATGAGTTGAATTTTCGTGCGTCCACATCAGATCCACGTCTGAAATGTGAACTCCACTTATCTTTCCAGAGGTGTTCATTGCCCAACTGCGTTTCCAGCATTTCACTTGCTTTGTTTTCATCTCAACGGAGTTGTGGTATATATATTGAAGACAGAGTGGCAAGCAGACATACTTGTCTTTCACTCCCTCTTTCTGAAATGTGATCATTTAAAGTACCAAATCTGCCTGAAAAAATGTGCGCTTGATTTGGTGGGAGGATGGGATCGTTGTTCTTGATATGGGGATTGGCATTACATTCGTTGCTGATTATTGTTCGGTGTAAATTTGGGAGAAAATGTGAAAAAGTAGAATAAAAAAAATATTTTAAAAATGTGCGTTAACATTAAATCAGCAGAAATGTACTGTCAAATGCGCAAATGAATGAACACATCTGCAGAAGTTAAATACACCTCAAATTACAGATCTCTAGCACTTCATCGATGATTTAGACTGCACTGTTACTGGCTTCACACAAATGCCCTTTGGCTCCCTATTATTTAGAACGTCTTGAATTTGCACATGAAAACTGGTCTCAAATTAGGACTCAATTAATAGCACAAATGCCCTTGAATGGTATTGCATTAATGACTGTAATGTCACTATTTTCTCTGGCCCAGAAAACAGCTTTTTGCATGCGGCAAATGTTGAGATTTTATAAATGCAAATGCTCCTTTTCTTACTTCACCATCATCTTTTCCTCACTCTCAACTCAACCTTATTTTCTCTCACTTTGTTCCTGTTCCTTCTCACCCTGTTCCTTTCACAATCCTTAAATTGAATTAATTGTGCTATTCTGTTGGCTCCATCATTCACCAAGGACCTAGATGCCTCACTGCAGGGCCCCCTGCTTACACTTCCAGCAAGTTACACAGAGAGAGAACAGCATGCAAACAGGTATACTTAGAAACAAATCAGCCAAATGAATTTTAATATATTTAAGATTTATACCTAAAGCTTCATTCCATTTCCAGATGCCTGCACACCTAATCTCAACTACATCTTGAATCGGAGGAGAAAAAACCTAAAGGAAAGCAAATCTCATGGATTTCATAGGTGGGACCTGGGACACTGATGGAATCCTCCAAAACTTTTTGATGAAGAAATGAGTTACCACATGCACCAGACAACTCTGCAATTTTGTAATTAACACCATCTCTCTCCCGATTCCCTTAATGTTACGAAAGATTCTTTACAAGCGTGGAATGCTTTGGCACAGAGTTGATAGAATGGCTATTATGTCTTTACAAGGAAACAGATAAATATTTAAAACAACATGCATTTATATAGCATTGTTAATGTTCCAAGGTGCTTCACAGAAGCATTAACAAAATTTGACATCAAACCACATGACATATTACAACAAATGACCAAAACACTGGTCAAAGAGATAGGTTTTAACGAGCAAAAGAGTGGCAGAAAAGTAATAGGGAGGGAACTCCAGAGATCAGGAGTTAGATAACCATGTCAAAGAATGCAGATAGGTCAAGAAGAGCAAGGAGGAATAGCTTACCATGGACAAAGTCATACGGTATATCGTTTGTGACTTTAAGGACCATCGCAGTGCTGAGGTAGGGTCAAAACCCCAATTGGAGGCAGTCAATCACTGCGAGGAAGGTGGGCGGAGATGTGGGAGATAATATATGCAAGGAGTTAAGAGGAAAGGGAGCAAAGCAAAGATGATTGAGGGCTTTTGGGATAGTTTGATGCATAATTAATTTTAAACTACTCTGGCTAAAAAAAAAACAGCAGAGACCAAATGGTCTCCTTTGTTGTAAACATCTACGGTTCTGCCACTACCAAACCAACATATCAGATGTTAGTGGACGGGATACATCCAAAGCTACTGGAGATTTAAGGCCAGAGTTATATGATCAGCAGCGAATCAATCAGTGGCACTCACCACAGACCTCAATTCCACAATCCCACAATTGGGGCATAAATTTCCCAGGGTCAGTTTGAATCTGGCACCCAGTAAAGGAGTGACCAGGCGTATAGTAACAGTGATGGCATCAAGCACAGTAAGCAGTGAAGGATTTTCACAGGCAGCTAGCCAGGATGGAAATTACACTCAATTTTTACTTTTAAATTAAAGTTTGAAAGAGCAAAATAAATGATGGGAATGTAAAGCTGAGCGCCCGGGTTCGATCCCGGCCCCAAGTCATTGTCTGTGCAGAGTTTGCACATTCTCCCCGTGTACGTGTGGGTTTCACCCCCTCAACCCAAAGGTGTGCAGGTTAGGTGGATTGGCCATACTAAATTATCCTTAATTGGAAAAAAATAATTGGCCATTCTAAATTTTTTGTAATGTTTGAAGTTGAAGGTGGCGGCTATGATGTGAGTGGTCGCACACAGGATATCTCCTGCTTGAAGGTGTAGAAAAGAGCTCTTTTTACCCCAAATTAGGTGCAACTTCGACAGAAAAGTGCAGCTGAAGGTCGGAGGAAAAGTTCACCCCAGGAGTGGTATGTCTGCTGGTTACCAAACCCGGCAGAAGGTGAAAGACCTGGCCAAGGAGTTGGAAGAGACCCGAGGTGCAACAGCCAGTGGAAAGACGGTGGAGGGGGAAGGGCCATTGCAAGTTGGAAATCCCCTGATGGAACAGTTGATGGCCTTCATCAAGGAGAGTTTTGCCAGCAGAGGAAGGAAATGCAGGAGGATTGATCGAAGACCATCGAAGGGGCGCCTCTGAAGGGATCGATGGAGAGGGTGGAAAAATGTATGGAGGCACAGAGGTCACAGATCCAAGAGATTGAGAGGGTGATGTCAGACCACACTGATTGGGTGGTGGCATTGGAGGCAGAGGTGGGGCTCTTAGGAGACCTTTGCAAGACGTTGAGAGCAAAGATGGAGGAGCAAGAAAATACATCCAGAAGGCAGAACCTGCGGATAGTGGGCTTGCCTGAAGGAATGGAAGGTGCAAGTGGCACAAGGTATGTTTTGAGGATTCTGGTGCGGCTGGTGGCAGAGGGGGTGCTGGTCAAAGCCCTGAGGTAGACAGAGCGCACAGGTCTCTGAAGTAGAAGCCTAGAGCAGGGGAGCCGCCATGAGCAATGACCATGAGTGTCCACAAGTCCGTGGAGAAAGAGAAGATTCTGCAGTGGGCCAGGGAGAAGCACAACTGTGAATGGGAGGGGAACAAGGTCCGAATACACCAGGAAATTGGAGCTGAACTGGCAAAACAAGTGCGAGGTTCAACAAAGTCAAGGCGATGTTATATTAATGGCAGATCAGGTTTGGGGTGCTCTACCCGGCAACACTTTGGTATAAACTGGGGGAGAACAATTCTGGGAGACTGAGGTGCTGACACTTTGAAGTAATTGGGAATACGGGTAGAATAGGGGTTGAGGGGATGGTTTCTTTTCCTCCGATATGGAGGGTTTCTTTCTTTTTGTTTACTGTTGGATTGACAACGGGTATCTGGGGTAAAAACGGCTGTCCCCATTCTCCCTCCTGCTGCCTGCAGCGGTGTGTTTATTTCTCTGTTTGTTTGTTCTTGTGGAAGGTGACCTGTGGTTCAAGGTAAGTCTTTGTTCGGATGGGGAGGGGGAGGTCAGTGAGGAGCCTTCTTCACCGAACAGAGAGGGAGGGCGGTGGTCAGTGGGAGAAGCTTTTGGGCAGGAGTTGCCAAGCTGGCAGGTGATGCTGGTGAATGGAAGTGAGGTGGGGGAGAAGGCCATGAGAGTTGGCCGTGGACAGAGTGACACGACGAGCGTGGTTGGAGAAGAAACATGGTCAGGGGCAGAGAAAGGGGCCATCTTGGATGGGCCAGGTATAGAGTGAAATTAAAACGGAGTTGGAGCCAAAAGGGGAGGATGTCAGACGGTAGAGAGGAATGGAAGCGTAAGCCCCCTGTAAGGCTGATAACGTGGAATGTGCGAGGGCTCAATGAACCAGTGAAGGGATCTAGGGTCTTTGCGCACCTTAGGAGCTTGAAAGCAGAGGTTGGTCGTTCTGCAGGAGATGCATCTGCTCGTAAAGGACCAGGTTAGGCTATGGAAGGGGAGGGTGGGGGTTGAGTCAGGTTTTCCACTCGGGGTTTGATACAAAGTTGTGTGGAGTAGCAATTTTAATGAATTTAAAAAACAGGGTTTGTGAAACCGAAGGGCAGCACGGTAGCATGGTGGTTAGCATAAGCAAAGCTGGCCGGATTGGCCACGCAGTCTTCTCCTGCTCTTATTTTTTAGATACTTTTTTCTTATGGTCTGGCAGCAGAGAGAGAAACGGTTATGAAAAGTGAAATAAAAAGCCCTCTCTGTTTCATTCTGGTGACATGTCCACAAACCTCTGAGCTCAGGCTGCATTTGTACTATAACTGCAAGGTCAGTGTAAAGTCCAATCACTTCACATAAATGCAACTGTTGCAATGTAAATGTAACCTAAATTATGGCCCATGCAATAGAACGGCAGGAATGCTATAGGTGAATGTACCAGGTCTATTAACTGCATACAGTTCATCCATGTCAAGTTCCAGGATGAATGTGGGACACCACTGTCAGCTTCTGTATATAACATAATAAACTGGATGGTTTTGTACATCTTCTACAGTAGAAGAGTTAATGTTTGGAAGCAAAACTCTGTCAGTGATGACAGAGTTAGTGTTTATTTGTCAAGTGTCTCAAATACATATATTACTTGCACAAATGGAGAACTTCTCCCACACACATTGGCGTATGCCTTCTGTAATCAAAAAGTGCAAGACTCCCGACAATATGCATGTCATACCAGTCTTACACTTCACAATGTGGAGGTGGTAATTAGATCAAACTTGTTCCATCCTTCAAAAGGGGATTGCAGGACTGGTTATTGCTGTTAGACAAAGTTACTAAGTGGGTGGAATTATATCTGTTTGGAAAGCTAACTTTAAAATTTAGCTTAATGATAAAAAGCTGACGGTCACTTGTAAGGATTGATGTGCACAGCTGTTCTATTTTCTGATCACATCAGAGGTGTACAATTTGAGCTACTGAACTTATTTTGCAGTGCGAAGATTGGTGTACAAATGCTAAATATGATCATGCACCATAACTTTGTTTATTATTTTAAAAGAAGGGATAAGCCATTCTGATTGGGGACCAGGGACTAGAGAATTGCACATGAACACGCTTAAGCTTCCAAATTCTCTTATTCACATCGAGACCAATTACATTTTTATATTAACCTTCCATCTCTGTGGAAATTTCCTTGAAGGAGTGGACTGGAAAAAATTAAGTTACAGATCTTTATATACATTGATTAAAGGCATCATTATAAAATGATGTAAACATTTTTCTGACACTCCGCACTACTTACAGCGACAAGGGGTGGCTTATTGGAAAATCAATTTTCCCGGTTAATGGCCATATACATGCAAAGCCCAATGATGGTGATAGGATCCAGAGGCAGGTGGGGCAGCCGTCTAGCCGAGAGATTTAAAAATAAATAAATTTAGAGTGCCCAATTCATTTTTTCCAATTAAGGGGCAATTTAGCGTGGCCAATCCACCTGGCCTGCACATCTTTGGGTTGTGGGGGCGAAACCCACGCAGACACGGGGAGAATGTGCAAACTCCACACGGACAGTGACCCAGAGCCGGGATCGAACCTGGGACCTCGGCGCCGTGAGGCAACAGGGCTAACCCACTGCGCCACCGTGCTGCCCTTTTAGCCGAGAGATAAGTGAATTTTTCAAATCATCCTGCCTTTTACTCTTTTGGCAGCCTCCAACCAGAATTTGTTCCTGCTTTACAGAACCCACCGGAGGATCAGTGGTAACTCATGTTTATACCTGCTAACAGCAGTGGCAGAAGATGAATCAGAGATAGCTGTCTATGGGATTAGATTGCTGATCATCTTTTCTCCCTGTAACATTTGCCAATCACATTTGTTACGATCGCGGCCCCGGGTCACTGTCCATGTGGCGTTTGCACATTCTCCCCGTGACTGCGTGGGTTTCGCCCCCACAACCCAAAGTTGTGCAGGATAAGTGGATTGGCCATTCTAAATTGCCCCTTTGATGCACGATCAATTGTACAAAGACTAAGGTTGGATACAACTGTGGCTTTATTACAGTAAGATATGTGGCCTCCCACAGCAGCTGGCGAAATGGCTGCTGAATAGAGGACACGATCCTCCTACTGGGCGGAGCCAGCAGGCGGGGGCTACCGGCGAACCTGTTATATAGGTCCTACCTTACATCAGCTAATACAGGTGTAACAGTGGTTTACCACATTCACCCCCTGTTAAAAATGAGTCCGGCAGGGGTGGTGGAGAACTATATACAGTAGTGAATTTATGTACAGTGTTTTATCAGGGAAATGAAAAAAAAATGTCCTTTGAAAGTCTAGTGCCAGTTAGAGATTCAACCGGTCTGGTACCTTGACATTCCGCTGGGAGCGACGTAGTGGTGGCGGCAATGTCGATGCAGGCGATGTCGATGCTGGCCTGATGTTGGATGACTACGGGAGTGTGCCGAAATCCTCTTCATCCTCTGGTGTGGGCAGGGGAAGGAGGGCTGGTCCTGGTGGGGTTAATGTAGGGAGCGCTGGGGGAAAGAGAGAGAGGGTTGTTGGGTTACGCGTATAGGGTGGATACGTGGGTGAGTAGGTGATCATTGCTCGGCACAACATCGAGGGCTTGAAGGGCCTGTTCTGTGCTGTACTGTTCTATGTCTAAGTGAGGGACCCAGGTGGGAGATATGTGATTGTGAGTGGGGTATCAGAATGGACCCTGGTGGTGCTGGTGTATGCACCGAATTGGGATGATATTAGGTTTTATGAGGGGACTGGTGGCAGCAATCCCGGACTTGGCCACGCACCAGTTGATTGTGGGAGGAGATTTTAATTGCATCTTAGAGTCCAGGGTAAATAGATCGAGCCCCAGGTCAATGGGTAGGATACGAATGGCAAAGGAACTGGGTGTGTGTATCAAAAAGATGGGTATGGTGGGCCCGCGGCACTTCCAAGAACGCAGAGGGAAGGGAATATTCTTTTTCTCGTATATGGACAGTGTATATTCCAAAATTAACTTTTTTTGTGGTGAGCCGGGAGATTTTGGTCGGGGTAGAGCGGGCAGAGTATGCGGAGACAGTAATCTCGGATCTTGCGCCCCAATGGCTGGAGATTCACAGAATGGGATGGGAGCAGAGGCCAGGGTGGAGGCGCAATTCGGGGTTGTTGACAGATAGAGGGTTTTGTCGCAAAATGCAGGCTGTGATTAAAGATTATGTAAATTGAACCAATACGGGGAGGTGTCAGCGGCCATTTTTTGGGAAGCACCAAAAGCAGTGGTCCGAGGGGAGATTATCTTGTTCAAGGCACAAGCGTTTAGGAAAAGGAGAGAGAAATATGAATACTAATAATCGTGATAGTGGAGGTAGATAGGGAGTACTCGAGGGCACCCACCACGGAGGGATCGGCGAGGAAGAAAAAAAAAGGGGAAATTTGATATGTTGACAACGGGGAGGGCGGCAGGACAGTTGCGTAGGGCAAGAGGGGTGCAGTACGAATATGGGGGGAAGTCGAGTCGAATGTTAGTGAATCAGCTGCAGAGGCAGGTCCCGTCCAGGGAAATATTGAAGATACAGAATGGGGCAGGGTATATAGTGGTGGAGCCGGGGCAGATAATTGAAGCGTTTTGAGATTATTATAAAGGAGCGGTACAGGGCAGACCTGGGGGGTGAAGAGGAGAACATGGGATAGTTCTTAGACAAACTGGAGTTTCCACAGTTGGAGGAAGATAAGAGGCAGGTTGTGAAGGAGCCCCTGGGGCTAAGGGAGGTATTGGACAATATAAGGGGTATGAAGTCAGGGAAGGCCCGGGGCCCGATGTCTACTCGGCGGAATTTTATAAGGAGGTTGCGACCAATCTGGAACCACTTATCTTGGGGTGTTTAATGAGGTGTTGGAGAAGGAGGAACTGCCAGATATGATAATGCAGACAACGATCACATTAGTACCAAGAAAGGGAAAAGACCATATCACTGTTAAATACAGACGTGAAAGTGCTGGCTAAGTTGGCGGTGGGAAGGATGGAAGGTTGTGTCCTGGGGGTGGCTGCGAAGGACTAAACAGATTCATAAGGGGTAGGCAGCTTTCTAGTAATAGAAGGAGGCTGTTATACGTGATTATGACCCCATCTAGAGCTCAGTACCCGAGGTAGTGGTATCCATGGATGCGGAGGCATTCGACCGGGTGGAGTGGAGGTACCTGTTTGAGGTCCCGAGAAGGTTTGAGTGTGGGCCGAGGTTTGTGGCATGGGACGCCTGTTATATGTGGCACCAAGGGCGAGTGTGCAGGTCAATGACATGGGTTCAGAAAACTTTGAACTGCACAGGGGAACAAGGCAGGAATGCCCGCTATTGCGCTGGCTAGAGGACCTCTAGCAATGGCTCGTAGGGGGTCGGCTGAGTGAAGAGGATTACAAGGGAACAAAGGGAGCACCGGTTGTCACTCTCTGCTGACGACCTACTTTATATCTTTCGCACCCGTTGGAGAGCATGGAGAGAATAAATGGGCCTGTTGGGGAAGTTTGGGGCATCTCGGGATACAATTTAAATGTAGGGAAAAGCGAAGTGTTCCTGGTGAATGAGTTGGGTCGACAAGCCAATTTAGTGGGGGGGTGGGGGGGAGATGTCATTTAAGATGGCTAGAGACAGGTTTAGATAAGAGGGGATTCAGATAGCGAGGGAATCGGCTGCACGGTAGCATAGTGGTTAGCACAATTACTTCACAGCTCCAGGGTCCCAGGTTCGATTCCCAGCTTGGGTCACTGTCTGTGCGGAGTCTACACGTTCTCCCCGTGTGTGTGCGGGTTTCCTCCGGATGCTCCGGTTTCCTCCCACAGTCCAAAGATGTGCAGGTTAGGTGGATTGGCCATGCTAAATAGTCCTTAGTGTCTAAAATTGCCCTTCGTGTTGTGTGGGGTTACTGGGTTATGGGGATAGGGTGGGGGCGTGGGCTTGGGTAGGGGGCTCTTTCCAAGAGACGGTGCACACTCGATGGGCCGAATGGCCTCCTTCTGCACTGTAAATTCTATGAAATGGAATTTAACAAAACTGGTGGAGGAGGCTAGGGAGGATCTCAAGAGGTGGGGCCGCTGTACTTGACTTTGCCAGGGAGAGTCCAAGAGGTGAAGGTGAACATTCTGCCCAGGTTCCTGTTCATATTCCAAACACCTCCTGATCTTTATACCGAAGGCCTTGTTTTAGAAACTTGACACTATTATTTCGGACTTTGTATGGTCAGGGAAGGTGCCTGTTACAGAGGCAACAGCAGCAGGGAAGGTCAGTGTTGCCGAAACTGCTATATTACTATTGGGCAGCGAACGTGGAGAAGGTGAGGCGATGGTGGGAAGGAGAAGGGATAGAATGGATTAGGATGAAGGAGGAATCTTGTAGGGGGTCCAGAATAAGGGGTCTGGTGACGGCAGCATTGCCATTGGTGCCGGGCAGATACTCAGGGAGCCCGGTGGTGCAGTCCACGGTGAAGATCTGGAACTAGCTGAAGAGACACTTTTGGACAGAGGCGATGTCAGTGTTAACGATGTTGTGTGAAAACCACGGTTTTGAGTCGGTGGGGGATAGATGACATGTATAGGAAATGGAGAGAAGTGGGGCTGGTTAAGATGAGGGATTTGTATTCTGAAGAAGGGTTTGCCAATATAGATGAATTGAAGGAGCAGGTAGAGCTCCCAGGAGGAAGTCAGTTTAGGTACCTGCATGTCAGGGACTTCGCGTGGATGGTTTGGAAGGAGTTCTCCAGGTTGCCGAGATACACCCTGCTGGAGCGACTGCTGCTTCCGGATGTGGAAGGGGAGGGCAGGATTGGAGACATATATGGGTGGCTGGGAGAACAGGGAGGTGAGCGGGTAGTGAAGATTAAGAAGTGGGAAGGGGAGCCGGGTGGGGAAATAAACTGGGAAGTATGGAGTGAAACGCTGCAAAGGGTAAATGCGACCTCCTTGTGCGCAAGGATGAGCCTAATACAGTTCAAGGTGGTACACAGGGTACATATGACACTGGCAAGAGTGAGTGGGTTCCTTCAGGGGGTGGTATAGACGTGTGCGAGGATCGTGGGTTGGAACCAGCGAATCACGCACATATGTTCTGGGGCTGTGAAACGTTGGAGAGATTCTGGGCGGGAGTTTACACGGTGCTAGCAAGGATAGTGGGGGAGTAGGTTGAACCAGACACTTTGGTTGGATTATTTGGGGTATCAGAGAAGCCAGAGCTGATGGAGGGGAAGAAGGTCGATGTTGTGGTCTTCCTTCTCTGATTGTCCAGAGACTAATTTTATTGGAGTGGCGGTCAGCAATGCCACTGGGGGTAGCGGCCTGGCTGGGTGATTTATATGACTTTCTTCAGCTGGGAACGATTAAATACGAGTTAAGGGGTTCAGCAGAAGGTTGAGGCAAGGTGGGGGATGTTCGTGACCATGTTTGAGGAGTTGTTCGTCGCTTGGGGGGGGGGGGGGGGGGGGTGGAGAGAAGAGGACGAAAAAGGGGTAACATTTGTACAAACTGTACAGTTGTATGTTGGGAAGTTTGTTTCCCGAACTGATGATGTGCTGAAACTTTTCATATATGTTTGGAATAAAATACATTTTTTTAAAAAGTTAAATACCATAAACTTTTATTCGAAAATTAACATTATTGAAAAAATTAGCATTCTACAAATTGTAAATTAGTTTTTCAGTACCGCTGAATGTGCATAGCATTAATAATGAACTTAAGCTTTTAAAAATCCAGTTAGATCTCATTCAACAGGGCACTACAAGATTTTCTTTCCATTTACAGTGCAAAATTAAGCAAAAAAAGGGTACTTTTCATCAGTTTAGTGATTTCTATTTGATTGCAGTCTCTAGGGACTTCAACAGCACATCTCACAATGAGCTTGACTTTGCCAAAGAGAGTCCAAGAGGTGAAGATGAACATTCTGCCCAGAACATTCTGACTTCTGGATTCCCATGCTTAACTCCACCCGTGTGGACTCTGTAACTTGAAATTAAATGAAATGAAAAGAAAATAGCTTATTGTCACAAGTAGGCTTCAAATGAAGTTACTGTGAAAAGCCCCTAGTCGCCACATTCCGGCGCCTGTTCGGGGAGGTTGGTACGGGAATTGAACTGTGCTGCTGGCCTGCCTTAATCTGCTTTCAAAGCCGGCGATTTAGCCCTGTGCTAAACCAGCCCCTGCCAGTTTCAGAGAATACAGACGGTGAATGCTGACACTTTCATCATCATTACTGTAAAACATTAGTCAATGTATCCATACTCTTCATGCATTATGCCTTTAAAATCACCATCAACATTCTCCCACCAACCACCATTATCAATGACTCCATCCGTAAACAAGCACAGTGAACACCACATTCCATCTCCATTAGAGCGCTCAGGCTGAATTATTCAAGTCACATCATTTTTAAATATTACTTGGAGAGTGACTTTTCTTCCATTCCATAACAAATGCGATTATATTCATATTCTTGCACTCAAGAATGTCTTAACATTTTAGAAGATTAGTTTTTTTATTTTTTGCATTTTATGCAGTAAAGTGCAGCTGAAGTTCTTTACCAGATGGGTAGGCAGCATTATGTTATTGGACGAGTAATCCAAAGATTTGGACTCATGATCTGGGGACAGAAGCTCAAATCCCAACACCGCCGCAGCTGAATTTAAATTAAATTAAATTAATTAAATTTGGAAAAAAAGTCAGTCTCAATAATAATGACTGGCTTACCATAAACATCATTGTGGTTCACTAATGCTCTTTAGGGAAGAAAGTCCCTTGATCTTATTCAATTTGCCCATTACATGACTTCAGACCCACAACATAGCTAATTCTTAACTGCCATCTAAAATAGCCTAGCAAACCAGTCAAGTCATAATCAAACCACAATGGAAAAGTCAAAGAATAAGAAGCCAGACAGAGCACCTGGCATTAGCTAAGAAGAAAATGCATCCAGCCAGTCGAACATGCTAACTTCTCTCTACTGACATCTGGGTACTGGTGTCAAAATTTGGAAGAGCTGCCCCAATAGTCTCGTTAAGCAAAAGCCTGCCTTAGTTATACACAAAGAATCAGCCAACATTCCAGACACCTCCGTTACAATTAATGATTACGGCCTACCCATCGAGTCAAAGACAGACCAGGAAAGCACCACTGATTATACTACTCGCTGCCCTTCAGGTGATAGACCAATTGCCTTCAATGTTAAACACCACTTGGAAGAAGCACTAAGAGTAGCAAGGGCACAAAAGAAATGTATTCTGGGAAAAAGACTTCAATGCTCATCACCAAGACTAGCTGGATGGTAGCATCACTAATGGCTGAATCTTGAAGGACATAGCTGCCAGGCTTGACCATGGCAGATGCTGTGAACACAAATATGAGGAAAAGCTTACACAGCCTAATTTTCACCAACCCACCTGTCACAGATGGATCTGTCCATGATGTAAGCATGAATAGCAGTAACCATGCAGTCGTCATGGAGACAGTCCTGTCTTCACACTTCATCTTGTGTGGCAGAATCACGGTGTTGAATTGGTTAGATTCAGAATAGATCTAACAGATCAAATCCATGAGTCCTTGAGGCACAGAGGGCATCAGCAGAATTGTATACCAATATAATTTGCAGCCAATTCGCCTGGCATATCCCTTTAACTACCGCTATCAATCATCAAGCCAGGGGAGAATAGAAGAATATTGCAGGAAACAGCAGCATCAGGCATACCTAAAAATTAGGCATCAACTTATTGAGGCTATACCACAACATGCTTGAGTACATCATACTAAAAGCAGAAGCAGCATTCTATAAACAGGGGTAAGACATCCCAGTCAACAGATCGGCTCAACCTCTGTAGTCCTTGTAAATATAAACAAGTAGGCAATGGGGGTCTGGGGTGGGGGGGGCTAGCTGGTCATATAAAGGAAGATAGCTGCTATGGTCGTTGGAGGCAACCATTTCAGTCCGAAGACATTGCTAATTGTATCTGATGCCCAACCACCTGCAGCTCCTTCGTGAATAATCGGCCCTCCATCTTAAGGTCAAAAGTAAGAGTGCTTGCTCATGATTGCAGTGTTTAGCTTTATTTATAACTCGCCAGATATTAAAGCAGTCTGAGCCCACTTGCAGGAATGACCTGGACAAAATACAGGACTGGGATTATCATAGAATTAGAATTTACAGTGCAGGAGGCCATTCGGCCCATCGAGTCTGCACCAACTCCTGGAAAGAGCACCCTACTCAAGGTCAACACCGCCACCCTATCCCCATAACCCAGTAACCCCACCCAACACGAAGGGCAATTTTGGACACTAACGGCAATTTATCATGGCCAACCCACCTAACCTGCACATTGTTGTACTGTGGGAGGAAACTGGTGCACCCGGAGGAAACCCACGGGGAGGATGTGCAGACTCCACACAGACAGTGACCCAAGCCGGAATCGAACCTGGGACCCTGGAGCTGTGAAGCAATTTGCTATCCACAATGCTACCGTGCTGCCCACTAATGATATGATAGGTAGAAAGTAATATTCATACCATGCAACGGTCAGGTAATAAGCATATCTGATAAGAGGGTCTAACCATCTCCCCCAGGACATTTAATGAGATTACTACTGAATCTTTAATCGTCAACAGCCTGGGAATCACTAAAAGCCAGAAACTGAATGGGACCAGCCACATAAATACTGCAGCTACAAGAGCAGGTCAGAGACTGAGAATTCTGCAATGATCAACCCAAGATGGAGCGGGAGCGTGGCACTCTGCGAGCTCTCTCACACAGATCCTCTTCTTACATCTCCTATAACCATATTAATCTCCCTTGTGTTGCCCTTTTACGTATTTTCTTTTCTTTTACTAAGTGATCTGTTTGAACTGCACGCAGAAAAATATTTTTCACTGTACCTCGGTACACATGACAATAAAAAAATCCAATCCAACTTTCCAACTCCCTAAAGCCTGTTCACCATCTACAAGGTACAAGTCAGAGTGTGATGGAATACACCACTTCCCATTTGTCTGGATGAGCACTAAGAAGTTATCTAAGGACATTGTAGCAGCTCGCTTGACTGGTTCTCCATCGACCAGCATAAACTTGCAATTCTTCCAACACCAACACACAGGAGCAGCAGTGTGCGTCTACAAGATGCAGCAACTTACTGAAAATTCTTTTCACAGCACCTTCCAAACCCAGACTCTCCATCACCCGGAAGAAGTGCAGCAGATGCATGGGATACAATCACCTACATATTCCCCTCCAGGTTACACACCATCCTGACTTAGAAACAGGTTGCAGTTCTTTGTCAGTGAATCAAAATTCCAAAACTATCTACATAACAGCACTGTGGGGTTTTACCAGCACCTGCTCCAGTGTAATTAGTGACAATAAATGCTGGTCTTTCCAGCAATGCATGCATCTCATTAATGCCGGTTTTTAAAACTTAATAACAATGACATAAAAGAATCTTCAACATCCACTGAACAGGAGGCATATTTTAAAGTATTATCCATTTGAGGGGAATTCAGAGAATGCACTCCTCACTCACTCAGGTTTACACGGAAGCTGCAGTATAAATATGGCACTAATCAGATACCTGCATTTGGAGTAATACTAATCTTTGCATTGATTACTTTTTATATCATTCCTATTATAATTCTTATAATATAAATGCAATGTAATCCAAGAGATCACAGTAGTTCTGAAATCCCACTTAAAGCAGTTGCTGCAGATACTAAACAAATAGTTTTGAATTTTGAAATAAACCAAAATTATTTGCCATCTGCACAACTGATGCTGTGAAAAAATGCAGACATTGTAACAGAATTCAGCTACTTATTACAGCACAAACTAATTCTTAAATAATTAATGGCTGTTTCAGCCATTGTTGTAATTAACTGGTTTTCTTAACTGTAAAGAACCACAAATGAATTGAACAGATCCAAAACTAACTGATCAGAAGAGAAAATATATTTTTACTATAATTGCAATACCTTTTAAAACCAACTTAATTTTGTGCAATAATCCATCTCAAGCTGCGAACCAAAAATAGGAAAACGCGCCATCATTGATCAAGGAAACCAAATAAGCACCTTTATGATAATTAACAATAGGAATCAAAACCTTTTCCTGGTTAGCCTGGAGCTAAAATCCAGTTATTTATAGAAGCAAATTGTTCAAATAGGTGAGGTCACAGTAAGTGACATTATATAGTTGACAGCAATGCACAGCATCTCCCTATTTGAATTGATGTAATTTCAGACTTAAAGTGAATCGGAGAAAAATTAAGGGCTGAGGAGCATAGAAGCAGAACTCAGCTAAAGTGAACATGGGCAAGATATACAAGGGTATTGGATCATCTGAGAACCTTTGAAACTTCCAAATGTTCTGAATGTTAGACCAGAGAAAACAGCAGAACCAACTCTCCTAACATTATGCTGGAGAGCAACACTGTGCATCAGCTCAAATCGTCCCAATTTCAAAGTGATAATTTGAAATTTAATGAGCTCAGTATTCTAAAACCATGCCATACAACTATTCTCAATCAACTGATAATTTGAATCCAGTAACTTTTACCCAAACAAAAAATAATGTGTATCAAAACAGTAAGGAAATATCAGTTAAAAGTTGTGCTTAATGGAAATGGCTTGGCTCCAAACAAAATGATGATTAGCAATTATTTGAGGAAGTGACAAAGTTAATTGATGAGGGAAGGGCTGTAGATGCCATATACATGGACTTCAGTAAGGCGTTTGATAAAGTTTCCCACGGCAGGTTGATGGAAAAAGTGAAGTTGTATGGGGTTCAGGGTGTACTAGCTAAATGGATAAAGAACTGGCTGAGCAACAGGAGACAGAGAGTAGTGGTGGGAGTGTCTCAAAACAGAGAAAGGTGACTAGTGGTGTTCCACAAGGATCCGTGCTCAGACCACTGTTGTTTGTGATATACATAAATGATCTGGACCAAGGTACAGGTGGTCTGATTAGCAAGTTTGCAGATGATACTAAGATTGGTGGAGTTGCAGATAGCGAGGAGGACTGTCAGAGAATACAGCAAAATATAGATAGATTGCAGAGTTGGGCAAAGAAATGGCAGATGGAGTTCAGGCAAATGCGAGGTGATGCATTTTGGAAGATCTAATTCAAGAGCGGACTATATGGTCAATGGAAGAGTCCTGGGGGAAATTGATGTACAGAGAGATCTGGGAGTTCAGGTCCATTGTACCTTGAAGGTGGCAACGCAGGTCGATAGAGTGGTCAAGAAGGCATACAGCATGCTTGCCGTCATCGGACGGGGTATTGAGTACAAGAGTCGGCAGGTCATGTTACAGTTGTATAGGACTTTAGTTAGGCCACATTTGGAATACTGCGTGCAGTTCTGGTCGCCACATTACCAGAAGGATGTGGATGCTTTAGAGGGGGCGCAGAGGAGGTTCACCAGGATGTTGCCTGGCATGGAAGGTGCTAGCTATGAAGAAAGGTTGAGTAGATTAGGATTGTTTTCGTTAGAAAGACGGAGGTTGAGGGGGGACCTGATTGAGGTCTACAAAATTATAAGAGGTATGGACAGGGTGGATAGCAACAAGCTTTTTCCAAGAGTGGGGGTGTCAATTACAAAGGGTCACGATTTCAAGGTGAGAGGGGGAAAGTTTAAGGGAGATGTGCGTGGAACGCTTTTTACGCAGAGGGTGGTGGATGCCTGGAACGCTTTGCCAGCGGAGGTGGTAGAGGCGGGCACGATAGCATCATTTAAGATGCATCTAGACAGATATATGAATGAGTGTGGAACAGAGGGAAGTAGATCCTTGGAAAATAGGCGACAGGTTTAGTTAAAGGATCTGGATCGGCGCAGGCTGGGAGGGCCGAAGGGCCTGTTGCTGTGCTTTAATTTTCTTTGTTGTTGTTCTATGTCTACGCAATTATTTACACCAAGCATTGAAAATTAAATCAACTGCAAACATCCACAAACATTTGATTTTCACAGCAAACACAGGGAACTCAAACAGCAGTTTTGAGCAGATGTATGCAGTTATATAATTGAATGATTAATAAGAATAAAATAAGACAATAAGTTATGAATTGAGCAGTGACATAATGTTAAAAAGTAGCTGATATCACTGGTGTAAAAGACCTGAATTACAACACAATGTCTCAGACTAAATGGCATTTGTTCGGAAAATAAAGGTAAATATGGATGTTTAATGTTTCTGTGCCTAGAAGGCTAAAACGTATCACAGAATACAGTGCAGAAGAGGCCCTTCGGCCAATCGAGTCTGCACTGACGCTTGAAAGACACCTTCCCTGCCTATCTAGTCCTATTTGCCAGTCCCACTTTGTCCATAGCCGTGAATGTTATGACAAGCCAAGTGCTCATCCAGGTATTTTTTAAAGGATGTGAGGCAATCCACCTCTATCACCCTCCCAGGCAGTGCATTCCAGACCTTCACCACCCTCTGGGTTAAAAAGATTTTTCCTCAAATCCCCCCTAAACCTCCTGCCCCTCACCTTGAACTTGTGTCCCCTCTTAACTGACCCTTAAACTAAGGGGAACAGCTGCTCCCTATCCAGCCTGTCCATGCTCTTCATAATCTTGTACACTTCAATCAGGTCGCCCCTCATTCTTCTCTGCTCCAGTGAAGACAACAGCCTATCGGATCTCTATTCATAACTTAAATGTTCCATCCCAGGCAACATCCTGGTGAATCACCTCCGCACCCCCTCAAGTGCAATCACATCCTTCCTATAATGCCGCGACCAGAATTGCACACAGTACCCCGGCGTGTTTATTCATAGATCTCTGAAGATAGGGTGGCAAAAAAAGTATATGGGTCACTTGCCTTTATGAATCGAGGCATAGATTACAAAAGCAGGGAGGTAATGATGGACCTGTATGGAACTTTGGTGAGGCCAGAGCTGGAGTACTGCGTGCTATCAATATAGAACATAGAATATACAGAGCAGGAGGCCATTCGGCTCATCGAGTCTACACCGACCCCCTTGAGCCCTCACTTCCACCCTATGCCCGTAACCCAATAACCCCTCCTAACCTTTTTGGTCATTAAGGGCAATTTATCATGGCTAATCCACCTAACCTGCACGTCTTTGGACTGTGGGAGAAACCGGCGCACCCGGAGGAAACCCAAGCAGACACGGGGAGAACGTGCAGACTCTGCACAGACAGTGACCCAAACGGGAATCGAACCTGGGACCCTAGCGCTGTGAAGCCTCAGTGCTATCCACTTGGGCTACCGTGCTGCCCAAATGCTTGTATATTTATGGCTGCCATATTATATGTCTAGCTCTGCCTTAAAAAAATGTTTTTGTTAGATTCATACTGGACTAAGGTGTTTGTACTTGTGGGGATTGGCTAAGTTCCAACGGTGCTACTATTGGGCTTAGAGGGGCTACAGTGCGAAGAATAAATAAAAGGTATAGCATGAGGGTGTGGCTTAGCAACAGAAGGCCCTTTTAGGGGAAAAAAGATTTTTAAGTTTAGTTTTAGCTGGAAAAATTGCAGTTGCAGACAGGACACTGGGGAGTGAACATCTCTGAACTCTAGGCTATTGATAGGCACATGGAGTACGGTAGGCTGATGGGTTGTAGATTACTTTGTTCTTAATCTAGGACAAAAGTTCAGCACAACATCGTGGGCCGAAGGGCCTGTTCTGTGCTGTATTTTTCTATGTTCTATATGTTCTACCAAAAGAAAGACTGGACAGGACATGGGAATAAGCAAAGATGCAGGCTTCCTGAGAAACAAGATACAATTCAGATAACCAGGAATTGAAACAGCAAAGCTGTCTTAGACTACTGGAGTTAAGAGAAAAAGTCCAAGGTATTGTTCAGAAGAATTTAAGGACGAGCATGGTGCCACAGTGATTAGCACTGCTGCCTCACAGCACCAAGGACCCTGGTTCAATTCCAGTCTTTGGTGACTGTTTGTGTGGTGTGAAGTTTGCACTTTCTCCCCATGTCGCCATGGGTTTCCTCCGGGTGCTCCGGTTTCTTCCCAGAGTCCAAACATGTGCAGGTTAGGTGGATTGGTTCAGCTAATTGTCCCTTAAGTGTCCAAACACAGGTTGGTGGGGTTACAGGGAGGGTGTGGATGGGGTGCTCCTCAGAGGGTTGGTGCAGACTTGATGGGCTGAATGGCCTCGGTCCGCACTGTGTGAATTCTAGGAGTTAAAGGGACAATTGCAATAACCAGATTTAAAAGAGGAAAGCAGACATCAGAGGTAAATTAAATGCTTGATGCCATTTTAATACAGTCTGGGAATTGAGAGTTAAAGCAATTGTGAACAGCTGGTACAGCAGTCAAGTCAAGGAAATCATAAAGGGGTTGGTGCAAAATCTTTGACTGGATTTGCTGCTAAAAGTAGAGTGCCAGCTTTGTTTAAGAAGTGTCTTTTGGAAAGCCTGAATTGTATTTTGGAATGGAAACCATTACTTGAAAGCATGATTGCAAACAAAGATTTCAAAGCGTGTTCGCTTTTGAAAGTGGAGTTTGGAAAATCTCGTGACAATCATCGAGGGAGGAAGGGGAGGATTCTGAGGAGAAATCCACATTCACTGAGGTTTGGAGTGGAGAGTATTTTTGGCCACAGCCATCTCGTGTGCTTAAAGGGACTGTGTGTTACTGAGACCGTTGTAGTTTAAGATATACTTCATAATCATGTTAATCTTAAAATCGGTGTGTATTTGCTAAACAAGGAGTGGAGTAAAGAAGTACTGTCTCATAATCAATTTCTCCAGGTTTAATAAATGCTTTTTTTCTCATTTTAAAACTAGTTAGCAGGCCTTTTACTCCATTCCTCCACGTTTTAGTAAAGAAAAACATTACAGCCTTTTAAACTAGGGTTCCATTCTGGAATCTTCCTATCTAATTATATCATCTGTTCCAAAAACAGCAGTTGCATAGAATCACCCATCTACTCTGTACCCTGTCTGCATTTCAGCTACTCTCCCTCATGTCAGAAGGTTTTGAGTCCAAATCCCACCCCAGAGACCCGAGCACAAAAGCCTGGCTGACACTCCAGTGCATTACAAAGGGAATGCTGCACTGTCAGAGAGACTGAAAAATGTTAATATCTGCTCTCTAAGTTGGGACATAAAAGATCCCGAAGCACTATTTTGAAGATAAGGAAGTTATCTGTGGTGCCCTAGTCATTCAATCCTCAAACATCAACAAACTCAAGGCCAGATTATCTAACTGTTGTGCTCAAATTGACTGCCATGTTTCCTGTAGTGAAGAAGAAATATCTCATTGGCTGAGTGTTTTGGGACAGTTTAGAGCTATTTTATGTCATTGACTGTGCCAGCAAAGTATCATAGAATTTACAGTGCATTCGGCCCATCAAGTCTGCAACAGGCCTTGGAAAGCACATCCTACTTAAGCCCACACTTCCACCCTATCCCCAGTTTAGATTTGTGAATGGCACGGCTTTGTTTGTAATACTAATTGGGGTCTTCCAAAACACTATTTTGGCAGGAATAATGGAGTAGTATCCTTTTCCAATTCGCTCATAACACAATTCAACATTAACTATTAATGTACCATTGTATCAGACTTTGCTGTCGCTGGGTCGCTCTTCTCACCCGAATTAAAAACCAAACTGGTACAGGGTAGCCACTGTTGTCTTTAAGATCACAGTATCTTTCCAAAATACTCAAGTTCGAAAACTTTTGCCTTCTATAAATTCAAAACCCGCGAGCTAATTTGATCTTCGTTTTCCCTGACCTCTTACGTGTTTTTCGTGAGCTGCTTTGTCAAACAAACCCTTGGTGCAGCTGAGATCTCATTTCGTGCACCTTGGGCTGCTGTATCAAGGGAATTGCTGGCAAGCGGACCTGAACAACAGCATTTCGAAACAGTCTCGTATTCGGTGTAATTCTACACTCTAATGTTTCGAACAGAGTCCTACAGGATAAATTCAGCAATTTTGAAAAATATGCTGCATGCTTTTAAAAAAAATAAATCGCACAAAATAACTTCACGCGCACAAACAATCCTGGGAATCAAAACACGCCAAGTGGGATTTGAGCAGAGTGCTGGAGTGAAGTGGAGAGGCTCTGTTCGTCCCTTGTGATTGCCCAATATTGACGATCACCCTTAAGAGCGCCCGATGCCTTCGTATCCACAGCCCAGGCTGTTCTTGCCGCGAGCCCTGGTTTGGAATGTGGCCTGGAGCGCGTGTACGCGGGCCGGGGGGGGGGGGGGGGGGGGGGGGGGTCACTCTCCTGACGGATCGCACGCGGAAGTTGACAGTTTAACGGCCCCTTTCTGCCGGCTCCCCTCATACTCACATAGCGCTCATAGAACTTGGAGAGGCGCGGCTTGCCGTGGTTGTTAAATATCAGAATGGCTTTAATCATGACGACTGGACTGCTTTTCTCCCGAATCACCGACTGACAGCGGGAAGCGAAACGGAATTTCTCCGAAACATGAACGAACGAACAGGAGAGGTGGAACGGAATCCACGGGCAACTCCCCCATCCGCAAGGCCTTTCATGGCGACGGCGGCCGCGAACGTTCAAGACCGGCCGCAGAAAGTAATTGTGCTATTTCGAAATGCCAACGACCGAGTGGCATGCAGGTGTTATTTTTGGAATGCCTGATTTCCTTTCGAAATAGGAATCTTCAACAAAAAAAACAAATATCTACCTAAATTAGGCAGCGCTTATTCTTCGTTTGGTCAGCTTGCTTAAAGCGTGCCACACAAATTAAACCACAATTGCAGCAGTGGGCTGTACTCTCCTCGTCATTACACTCATCCAGGCTGGATGTGACTTCGTGATCCTCTGAGTGTTGTGTATTGCACGAAGTAAAACTAACAAGTACTCAACTGCAGGCAATTTTATTTACACCTCCCCAAAAGAGAGGCCATATAACAAAATGTTCAGATCTTGCAATACGCAGCGCTGTCCCTGACTTAAAAACATTACAGTAGGAAGTCTTACAACACCAGGTTAAAGTCCAACACATTTGTTTCGAATCACTAGCTTTTGGAGCACTGCTCCTTCCTCAGGTGAATGAGGAAGGAGCCGTACTCTGAAAGCTAGTGATTCGAAACAAACCTGTTGGACTTTAACCTGGATAGCACAATCGCTTCACAGCTCCAGGGTCCCAGGTTCGATTCCGGCTTGGGTCACTGTCTGTGCGGAGCCTGCACATCCTCCCCGTGTCTGCGTGGGTTTCCTCCGGGTGCTCCGGTTTCCTCCCACAGTCCAAAGATGTGCAGGTTAGGTGGATTGGCCATGATAAATTGCCCTTAGTGTTCAAAATTGCCCTTAGTGTTGGGTGGGGTTACTGGGTTATGGGGATAGGGTGGAGTTGTTGACCTTGGGTAGGGTGCTCTTTTCAAGAGCCAGTGCAGACTCGATGGGCTGAATGGCCTCCTTCTGCACTGTAAATTCTATGAAACCTGGTGCTGCAAGACTTCTTACCGTGCTCATCCCAGTCCAACGCCGGCATCTCCACGTCTTAAAAATCTTATGCATTAAAATATAAAATGGTAGATGTATATATTTTCCCAGAATACAATGTGACCAAACAGTTGGTTTGTCAGTACAGAACTTGAATATTGCTGGAAAGAGAGACACGTTGCTGAAGCTTGCTTGCACCCATCACGACAAACGGACGAATGCCAAATTTAAAACTATCATAACCATTTAGCATGTCGGTGCCGTGGTGCCAATCAGCACCCTTTTTATCCTGTATTACAAACAGTTCTGATTAGGGCAGCACGGTGGCGCAGTGTGTTAGTCCTGATGCCTCACGGTGCCGAGGTTCCAGGTTTGATCCTAGCTCTGGGTCACTGTCCGTGTGGAGTTTGCACATTCTCTCCGTGTTTGCGTGGGTTTCGCCCCCACAACCCAAAGATGTGCAGGGTAGGTGGATTGGCCACGCTAAATTGCCCCTTAATTGGAAAAACAAATGAATTGGGTACTCTAAATTTTTTTCTTTTAATGGTTCTGATTAATTGAAATTTGGCATTCTTGTGTTTTTTCTGATCAGTACAAGATGGAAAGCTTTGGTGATATGTCTTTCTTTTCATCAATATCCAAATATGACTAAATACTCATCAACAATACCTCAAAAAATTAACAGGTTGTATTGCATACTTGCTTTTACTGTAATCATAACCAAACATATATGGCTGATACTTCCAGAGTAACTGACATGTTTTTTAAAATGTCCTTAACACCAGAATCTCAATTGTAACAGTGGAAAAGGTTGTGGATTGGGGGAGAGTGGGTTTTAGTAAAATAAGGTTGGAACTGACCAAGGAAGACTGGAAAGAGTTACTTGTGGGGAAATCTACAGAAGAGCAGTGGGGAGGGTACAGGCCCAACATTTTCCCTCTAGGGTAATAGGCAGGAGTAACAAACCCAGAGAACCACGGATTACCAGAGACATTCAGGATCCAATAAGGATTTTAGAAAGTGCAAGGGGAGCAAATCAATTGAGGCATTAGTGGAGTACACAAAGTGCAGGATGGAGTTTGAGAAAGCAATTAGGAGAGTAATTGGGCGGCACGGTGGCATTGTGGTTAGCACTGTTGCCTCACAACTGCAGGATCCCAGGTTCGATTCCGGCCTCAGGTGACTGTGTGGAGTTTGCACTTTCTCCCCATGTCTGTGTGGGATTCCTCCAGGGCTCCAGCTTCCTCCCACAGTCCAAACATGTGCAGGTTAGGTGGATTGGCAAGTAATTAGGAGAGCAATCGGGCGGCATGGTAGCACAGTGGTTAGCACTATTGCCTCACATCGCCAGGATCCCAAATTCGATTCCGGCTTGGGTCACAGTCTGTGCGGAGTCTGCACGTGTCTGTGTGGGTTTCCTCTGGGTGCTCCGGTTTACTCCCACAAGTCCCGAAAGACGTGCTATTAGGTAATTTGGGCATTCTGAATTCTCCCTCCTATTATGGGCCAGATTTTGGGAACCCCAAAGTGTATCATGGAGTTCACTTGACCCACAGGTTATAACAGATTGTGGTATGGGGAGCACAGGGCCCACTCTACAGGAGTGGTACAGCAGAAATGGAAAAATAGTCTTTAAAGCAAAACAATGTTTATTCTATGAACTCAAGTTAACCTTTTTAAAACATACAGTGACATCTTGCTAAACATCTTAGCAACATCAATTCAAATACAACCTCCAAAGAATACAACATTAAGTAATCCTTAAGAACATCCCAAACAACATCCAGAAGACAAAAGAAACACCTTTTAACAGAAGCACATCAGGTTTGCATTCCCTACTGAGAACATTTATAATTCTGAATTCACCAAATGATCAAGAGATAGTCTTTTGATGGCAGAGAGAACAACAGTACACCTGCTCTGTCTGGCTTCAGCTCCAACACCGAAAACAAAACTAAAATACACCCTGCAGCAAACAGCCTGAATCAAAAGTAAAAAGCTGACAGACAGCCCAGCTCCACCCACACTCTGACATCACTGATAAACATCCATTTCATAAAGGTACTCTCACATGACACTCCGTGCACCCGAATAGGAGCCAGAATGCAGCTAAGGGCTTTTCACAGTAACTTCATTGCAGTGTTAATGTATGCCTACTTGTGACAATCAAGTTTATTATTATAAATTGCCCCTTAGAGTCCAAAAGTTGGGTCGGGTTGCTGGGTTACGGGGATAGGATGGAGGCATGGGCTTGAGTGGGATGCTTTTTCCAGGGGCAGGTGCACACTTGATGAGCCAAATGGCCTCCTTTTGCATGGTAAATTCTAAGATTCTATGATTCAAAGAGGAAATATGAGAAAGCTCTGGCTGGTTAAAGTAGGGAAAATAGTATTGGAGGTGTTGGTAGGCTTAAAAGAGGACAAATTCCCAGGTCCAGATGAATTGTGTCCCAGGATGCTGTGGGAAGCAAGGGAAGAGATTGCAGGGGTCTGACCCAAATTTTTAATTGCTCTCTGGCCTCAAGGGAGGTGCCGAAGGACTGGAGAACATCTAATGTGGTTCCACTATTTAGGAAAGGTTGTCGAGATAAGACAGGGAACTACAGACCAGTGAGTCTTACGTCAGTAGCAGGCAAACTATTGGAGAAAAATATGAAGGAGAGAATCTATATCTACTTGGAGAGGCATTCTTTTATCAGGAATAGTCAATATGCCTTTGTCAGAGGGAGCACATGCCTAATAAATTTGATTGAATTTTTTGAGCATGTGGCCAGGTGTGTAGATGAGGGTAATGCAGTTAATGTAGTTTACTGATAGAACCATCAATTCACTAGACACGTGCTGTAAGATATGAACAGTGGTTTTAATCTACTTACTACAGAGCCAGCCTGTTACCCGTTGAACTCTTGATGAACTGCAGGCTGGCTCTGGACAAGGGTATTTATACAGCAGTCCGGGGGGAGGAGTCGTGGGGGGAGCCAAGGGTGGAGCCCTGTACAAACTCCTGAGCATTCCCAAAGCTGCTCCCCCTAGTGGTCGGATATCGCTACTGCGCTTACAATGGTATTGGTAAATACAGTGTGAATTACTAAGTTACATTCACCCCCTGCAAAAAAATCAAGTCCGGCGGGAGTGGTGGTCTACAAAGTAAGTCTGTCCGGTGGTCGAACTATCCGCTGTGATCTGTGGAGCACCGGGGTTGCAGCCTCTTGCGATGGCTGGATGGGTGTTGTGTGCTGGGGTACGATGGCGGACTCCAGGGAGGGTTGTATCCGAGCTTCATACTCTTCTGGTTCGACCGGGGACTGGGGGCGCTGGGGGCTGGCCGGCGCGGGTGCACGGAACTGGTGGAGCGAGCTCGTGGGCTCGGGAGCGCGAGGGGGCGACAGCATGGGGTGTAGGGTGAGGGGTCCTTCTGTGGGGGTAGAGGGGGCGCTAGATCAGGCGGGTGCCAGAACCCAGAGGGATACTGTGTCCTGACGGCCGTCAGGGAACTCGACGAATGCGTACTGGGGGTTGGAGTGGAGCAGGCGCACCTTCTCAACAAGGGGGTCGGTTTTGTGTGCCCTGACGTGTTTCCTCAGGAGTACCGGGCCCGGTGTCCTCAGCCATGCCGGAAGTGAGACCCCCGTGGTAGTGCCCCTGGAAAAAATGGAGAGCCTCTCGTGAGGGGTCTGATTGGTCACTGTGCATAGGAGGGACCTAATAGCGTGGAGCGCGTCTGGGAGGACTTCCTGCCACTGGGAGACTTGAAGCTTTCTAGACTGGAGGGTCAGTAGGACGGTCTTCCAGACCGTCGCGTTCTCCCTCTCTACCTGCCCGTTCCCCCTGGGGTTGTAGCTGGTAGTCCTGCTCGAGGCAATGCCCTTATCGAGCAGGTACTGACGCAGCTCGTCGCTCATGAAGGACGAACCCCGGTCGCTGTGCATGTAGCGGGGGAAACCAAACAGGGTGAAGATGCTATGCAGGGCCCTAATGACTGTGGGAGGTCATATCGGGGCAAGGGATAGCAAATGGGAAACGGGAGAACTCATAGAACATAGAACACTACAGCGTAGTACGGACCCTTCGGCCCTCGATGTTGCGCCGACCTGTGAAACCATCTGAAGCCTATCTGACCTACACTATTCCATTTTCATCCATCTACGATGTTTAGAAAGTAAACGTTCTTGTTAGTTGAGGGGAGTGGCCCTTTGAAATCAATCGCAAGGCGTTCAAAGGGCCTAGAAGCCTTGACCAGGTGGGCCCTGTCTGGTCTATAGAAGTGCGGTTTGCACTCCGCACAGATCGGGCAGTCCCTGGTGACCGCTTTTACCTCCTCATTGGAGAAAGGCAGGTTTCGGGCTCTGATGTAGTGGGCGGGCCGGGTGACACCCGGGTGGCAGAGGTCGTTGTGGATGACTTTCAGTCGGTCAATCTGCACGCTGGTGCATGTCCCGCGGGATAGGGCATCCGGAGGCTTGTTGAGGTTCCAGGGTCGATACTTAATATCGTAGCTATAGGTGGAGAGTTCGATCCTCCACCGAAGAATTTTATAATTTTTATTTTGCCCCTTTGCGAGTTATCAAACATAAAGGCAACCGATCTTTGGTCGGTGATGAGGATGAACCTCCTACCTGCGAGGTAGTGCCTCCAGTAACGAATAGCCTCCACAATGGCTTGTGCTTCTTTCTCGACTGAGGAGTGTCGGAGTTCTGAAGCGGAGAGGGTACGGGAGAAAAATGCGACTAGTCTCCCTGCCTGATTTAGTGTGGCTGCTAGAGCTACCTCTGAGGCGTCGCTCTCAACCTGGAATGGAGTGGATTCATCCACAGCCCGCATGGCTGCTTTGGCGATGTCCTCCTTGATGCATTTGAAGGCCTGGCATGCCTCAGCTGACAGGGGAAATCGTGTGGCCTTAAAGAGTGGTCGGGCTTTGTCCGCATGTTGAGGGACCCACTGGGCGTAGTAGGAGAAGAAGCCCAAGCACCGTTTGAGGGCCTTGGGGCAATGGGGGAGGGGGAGTTCTAAGAGGGGGCGCATACGGTCCGGGTCTGGGCCCAGGACACCGTTTTCCACGACATAGCCGAGGATGGCTAGTCTGGTTGTGCGGAAAACGCATTTCTCCTTGTTATAAGTGAGGTTTAATTTCTGTGCCGTCTGGAGAAAACGGTGGAGGTTGGCGTCGTGGTTCTGCTGGTCATAGCCGCAGATGGTGACATTGTCCAAGTACGGAAATGTGGCCCGCAGCCCGTACTGGTCCACCATTCGGTCCACTGCTCGTTGGAACACCGAGACCCCATTAGTGACGCCGAAGGGGACCCGGAGGAAATGGAAGAGACGGCCATCGGCCTCGAATGCTGTGTAGTGGCGGTCCTCCGGGCAGATTGGGAGCTGGTGGTATGCAGACTTCAGATCCACCGTGGAAAAGAGCCGATACTGGGCAATCTGATTTACCATGTCTGCAATCCTGGGGAGGGGACACGCGTCGAGGAGCATAAAACTATTTATGGTCTGACTATAGTCGACAACCATGCAGAATTTTCCCCCGGTCTTAACGACCACCACCTGAGCTCTCCAGGGACTATTGCTGGCCTCTATAATCCCCTCACTGAGAAGCCTTCGGACCTCTGATCTGATAAATACCCTATCCTGCAGGCTGTATCGCCTGCTACGAGTGGCTATGGGTTTACAGTCCTTTGTGAGATTGGCGAAGAGAGGAGGGGGGGAGATTCGCAGCGTAGCGAGGCTGCAGATAGTGAGTGGGGGCAGGGGCCCGCCGAAGCTGAGGGTGAGGCTCTTAAGGTTACACTGAAAATCTAGGCCTAATAAGAGTGGTGCACAGAGGTCAGTCAAAACGTAGAGTTGAAATTTCGAGTAGCTAGCGCCGCGGATTGTGAGTGTCGCGGCGGTGCGCCCCTGGATCTGGACAGAATGGGAGCCTGAAGCAAGCGAGATAGTTTGCCGCACGGGGAAAACGGGGAGCGAACAGCGTCTTACCAGGTCTGGGTGTATGAAGCTCTCAGTGCTCCCAGAGTCGAAAAGGCATGGCGTGTTGTACCCGTTGATTTGGACCTCTGCCATCGAATTTCGCAGATGCTTTGGGCGTGATTGATCCAGGGTGACTGTGCCGAGTTGCGGGCCGCGTGACGAGCGCCCAGGGAGGTCTTACTCTTCCGATGATTTGTCCGAGCGTGGAGATGCAGGTCAGGCCCGTGGATTGCTCGTGACGGGCGGTGAGGAAGATGGCGTCCAAGATGGCGGCCCTCATGAGTCGCACATGGCCGGCCGCGTGGTGGAGGTTTGCCAAGATGGCAGCCCCCATGGATTGCACGTGGTGGGAGGGGGCGGGGTCGGGGCATAGGCCACAGCGTTTCAGGCCCCCGCGGGCCTGTGGGTGTGGGGAGCGATTACTTTGTGCTGCTGGGGAGTTGGAAGCTGGGGGCCTTTTTGCGAGGCACACTCTCGCGTAGTGGCCTTTCCACCCGCAGCTGCTGCAGGTCGCGTTGCAGGCCGGGCAGTGCTGCCGTGGGTGCTGATTCTGGCCACAGAAACGGCAGGCTGGAGCAGCATAGTGGCTGGCTGGAGCAGCATAGTGGCTGGCCAGGGCAGCATGATGGCTGGGCGGCCGCGTGGCACAGGCCTGGGGGAGTCACTGGTGGGGGGCCCATGATTGGGTCGCGGGGTCCGCGGGGAACGAGGTGAGGCTGCGGAAGGAGACCTCCATCGTGGTAGCAATTTCCACAGTTGTTTCTAAGTCTTGGGCCCCCTTTTACAGCAGTCGTTGGCACACATAATTAGACCTGAGGCCCGCTACAAAAACATTGCGTACAGCAAGTTCTCTATGTTCAGCCGCGGTAACCGCTTGATAGTTACAGTCATTTGATAGATTATTGAGCTCTCTTAAAAATTCGGCGAGTGATTCAGTAGGCCGCTGGCGGCGAGTCGTGAACACATGGTGTGCGTAAACTTCGTTAATGGGCCTTACATACATCTTATCGAGTATCGCTAGCGCTGCAGTATATGGACCGGCCGAGTTTAGTTGCGTAGAGATTCTGTGGCTCACCCTCGCGTGCAGTAGACTTAACTTCTGTTCCTCTGTTGTTTCGGCTGTGCTCGCTTCTGCCAGGTAGGCCTTAAAGCACCGCAGCCAGTGGGAGAAGATTTCTTTTGCCTCTGCATCCTGTGGGTCGAGTTCCAGGCGTCCAGCTTGAGGGCTGATTCCATGATCGATCCTGACTCTTCTTAAGTTGATTAAATTGATGGAACCATCAATTCACTAGACACGTGCTTTAAGATATGAACAGTGGTTTTAATCTACTTACTACAGAGCCAGCCTGTTACCCGTTGAACTCTCGATGAACTGCAGGCTGGCTCTGGACAAAGGTATTTATACAGCAGTCCAGGGGGGAGGAGTCGTGGGTGGAGCCAAGGGTGGAGCCCTGTACAAACTCCTGAGCATTCCCAGAGCTACTCCCCCTAGTGGTCGGATAATGCTACTGCGCTTACAATGGTATTAGTAAATACAATGTGAATTACTAAGTTACATTCACCACATTTATATAGGTTTTGAAAAGTCTTTGACAAGGTCCCACATGGGAGACTTGTAAAAAAGGCAAATGCACATAGGATACAGGGTAACTTGATAAGGTGGATTCAAAATTGACTTAACTGTAGGAGACAGAGGATGATGATAGATGGCTGCTTTAGTGACTGGAAGTCAGTGTCTAGTGGTGTACCACAGAGATCTGTGCTGGGTCCCCTACTGTTCGTCATTTATAGAAATGACATGTGGGGGATAGGATTAGTTAGTTGTGGATGACAGAAAGATTAGCTGGTGGTCAAAAGTGAGGTTGAGCCTCTTGAGTTACAGGAAGATATAGAGGGGATGGTCAAATGGGCAGAAACGTGGTGATTGAACTTAACCCTGTGTGAGGTGACAAGGAAGTATTCAATAAATGACATGACACTGGGAAGTTTCGAGGAATCAAGGCGTGTTTGTCCCCAGATCTCTGAAGGACGAAGGGCAGGTTAATAGGGTGGTGAAAAGGGCATATGGGACACTTGCTTTTATCTTCGAGGCATAGATTAAAAAAGCAGGGAGGTTATGTTGGAGTTGTATAGAACTTTGGTGAGGCCACAGCTGAAGTACTGTGCACAATTGTGGTCATCACATTATAGGAAGGATATGATTGCACTGGAGTGGGTGCAGAGGCGTTTCAGCAGGATGTTGCCTGGGATGGAACATTTAAGTTATGAAAATAGGTTGTATAGGTTTGGGTTGTTTTCCCTGGAGCAAAGAAGGCTGAGTGGTGACCTGGTTGAGGTGTACAAGATTATGAGGGGCATGGACAGGGTGGATAGGGAGCAGCTGTTCCCCTTAATTGAAGAGTCAGTTACCTGGGGACATAAGGTCAAGATCATGGGCAGGAGGCTTAGGGTGGATTTGAGGAAAAGCCTTTTTACCTGGAGGGTGGTGACAGTCCGGAACGCACTGCCTGAGAGGGTGGTAGAGGCGGGTTGCCTCACATCCTTTAGTACCTGGATGAGCCATTCGCATGTCATAACATTCAAGGCTATGGGCCAAGTGGTGGAAAATGGGATTAAGTAGGCAGGTCAGGTATTTTTCATGCGTCGGCGCAGACCCGATGTGCTGAAGGGCCTCTTCTGCGCTGTATTTATTCTGTAATTCTGAGGCCAGTATGCGTTTAATAATAATATAGTACTTTGATAAAAAGTAATGAAAATTATCACTTTTTCTTCTTCCTTCCTACACACATTCAATGAACCTAACTGGATTATTTATCTTTCTGTCTAGATATCTCCTTTCAATTCCATTAACTTGACTTTGTTGTATCAACATCTCTGACTGTGTGAAACCTAAACTTAGACTCTCACTCCACTGAATGGTTGGGACTGTAACAATGATTGACTTGTCTGAATCACATTACTCTTCTACAGTGGATTTTGTGATACCAGCAAACCTCCAGTTTGTTTGTGACTCACTTTCTTTTTGACGTTCACTTTGGGCCGCAGGAGGAATTCAAATGAGAAGCGATTTCTCCTGTACTCCCTTTGTCAGATTTCATCTGTCAAGGAAATGACCTATATGACACAAATGGAGTATCTCAATCTTCGCTCGATATTTGAATGCCCCTAGTCTTTTTACAATAACACTAATCACATACTTCTCATTATCACCTCGGTGGTTTTCACTGTGACCTTCTGGCTAGCACTGAGCTCTCAAAGTTTCATGCCTAGGATATCATGGCACACCTCCACTTTATCTTGCTATTCTTGTACTTTGCTATTGACATGAGGCATAAGCAACTAAACCATGACCGAGGATTGTGTTTAAATACTAACTTGTAAGGTGAACAACCTGTTGTAGACTGTGAGGTTATTCTGCAAGAAAACAGGACATTTTCTAGCCTGTAGCAAAGAGAACCGTGCAAATTACTGCTTAGCTTGTATGCGAGTAAATACTTCTGAAAAGACCTCTTCACAATCTGTACAATTATTTCTAAAGCACCGTTCAATGCTGGGTAATATAATGGTATTAAAGTGTCCTCGACTTACTTCTTATTCAGAAATATTTCAAACTCTTCTGATGTGAACTGTGGGTAATTATCCGATACTAACACCTCTGGCAACTCATAAATTCTCAAGACCTCAATGGTTTTGTCACTTGTGATATTGGGCATAGACTCAACATATTATGCACTTTCTATGGCTATCAATCAAAACAAGGTCCTCTTTCCCTTCCAATTCTATGAAATTGACATGTACTCTATCGCACGGTTTTGCTGTATTTGAACTTGGAATGAAAGGAACCATGGTTGGATCAGTTTTCATTCTGAGACTCACCTCACAACTTTTTACCAACTCTTCAATATCATTACAGTATCTACCTTTGAAAAATAACTTCTTGCTTCTGCTTTTAGATGGATTATACCCATATGCTCCTGATGAAGTTTCTCTCACAATCTCTCTCTAAACCTTAGCAGAGTAATGCCTCTGAAACCATATACTTGACTGCCTTGATCTAAATTCAGTTCATTTCTATGTGTGAAATGCTCCTGCAATTTCTTATCATAACACTCCTGGCCAGCCATTCATGATAATTGAGCACTTTACTAAGCATCACTTTCTTGCATGTTTCTTCAGTAACCTCTATGGAAGTCACTGGCATATTACTTGTGTATGTAAAGTAATTCATAGGTATCTTCGTGGCTAGAAATGAATCAGCCTTCACACAAAATTGGATTGGATTTGTTTATTGTCACGTGTACCGAGGTACAGTGAAAAGTATTTTTCTGCAAGCAGCTCAACAGATCATTCAGTACATGGGAAGAAAAGGGAATTAAACAGAATTCAAGAAAACACATGAGAATACATAATAGGGCAACACAATATATACAATGTACTACATAAGCATTGGCATCGGATGAAGCAGACACGGGTGTAGTGTTAATGAGGTCAGTCCATAAGAGGGTCATTTAGGAGTCTGGTGACAGTGGGGAAGAAGCTGTTTTTGAGTCTGTTCGTCCGTGTTCTCAGACTTCTGAATCTCCTGCCCGATGGAAGAAGTTGGAAAAGTGAGTAAGCCGGGTGGGAGGGATCCTTGATTATGCTGCCTGCTTTCCCCCGGCAGCGGGAGGTGTAGATGGAATCAATGGATGGGAGGCAGGTTCGTGTGATGGACTGGGCGGTATTCACGACTCTCTGAAGTTCCTTGCGGTCCTGGGCCGAGCAGTTGCCATACCAGGCTGTGATGCAGCCCGATAGGATGCTCTCTATAGTGCATCTGTAAAAGTTGGTAAGGGTTAATGTGGACATGCCGAATTTCCTTAGTTTCCTGAGGAAGTAAAGGCGCTGTTGTGCTTTCTTGGTGATAGCGTCGACATGAGTGGACCAGGATAGATTTTTGGTGATGTGCACCCCTAGGAATTTGAAACTGCTCACCATCTCTACCTCGGCTTCGTTGATGCTGACAGGGGTGTGCACAGTACTTTGCTTCCTGAAGTCGATGACCAGCTCTTTAGTTTTGCTGGCATTAAGCGAGAGATTGTTGTCGCTGCACCACTCCACTAGGTTCTCTATCTCCCTCCTGTATTCGGACTCGTCGTTATTCGAGATCCGGCCCACTATGGTCGTATCGTCAGCAAACTTGTAGATGGAGTTGGAACCAAGTTTTGCCATGCAGTCGTGTGTGTACAGGGAGTAGAGTAGGGGGCTAAGTACACAGCCTTGTGGGGCACCGGTATTGAGGACTATTGTGGAGGAGGTGTTGGTGTTCATTCTTACTGACTGTGGTCTGTTGGTCAGAAAGTCAAGGATCCAGTTGCAGAGTGGAGAGCCAAGTCCTAGGTTTTGGAGCTTTGATATGAGCTTGGCTGGGATTATGGTGTTGAAGGCGGAGCTGTAGTCAATAAATAGGAGTCTGATGTAGGAGTCCTTGTTTTCAAGATGCTCTAGGGATGAGTGTAGGGCCAGGGAAATGGTGTCTGATGTGGACCAATCTTGAATGAATGTCTGTATTTACATGATTGGTTGACTTACAACTTTTAATGTTGCACTGATGGCTTAGTTAATCATTCAGTTCTCCTTGCTCAAAGACCACTTTGTGATCTCTTAGCACTTTCTGAATGACAGGCATACTCTTACTGATCCCTACCATAAATAATTTTGTCCAATGCCACATTATTTTCTGAAGCCGTATTTTCTCATCAGGGTGACTGTGTTCCCTCCTATATTACAAATGGCAAGAAATAGGATCATCATCATATTACATCCTAACATTAACTTCACCAAATGCTGGAATAGTATTCCTCAAATTGGAAGCTTTTTAGCTCAGTTGGCTGGACAGCTGGTTTGTGACGCAGAGCAAGGCCAACTGCATGGGTTCATTTCCTGTACTGGCTGAGGTTTTTCAATCTTGCCCCTCGTCTGTGGTGTGGTGAATCTCAGGTTAAATCACCACCAGTCAGCTCTATCCCTCAAAGGGGAAAGCAGCCTATGGTCAATGGTGAAATCAAGGTTTGATGCGAACCACAATGTTTCTAAACACTCTTGCTATGATTGATAGCTCTTCAGCTCTTCAGCACATTAAAAGCAGCCAAGATTTCACTTCCTCTTAGTCATAGCAGAAAGCACCTGTCTGTGGACTAATAAAACTGCCAATCACTGGCTCGTGAAATGTATGGCTGTGTGAATTTGAATGGGAATTTTTCATTCAACGGCTGTCATGGGCTTTCGAAGGAAGCCTCTAACACTTGTAACAGCTTCTGCTTTAAGCACTTTTGTCTGAGGCAGCAGACGTGAGGGAAGGGTAAATGAAATGCAGTAATCCTTCACTGTATTGCCTGGACTGCTCTTCAAATTTCAAGCAGGACTGACTGATGAGGGTCTTTGATGTGGGTTTGATGGTGGGGGTCTGATGAGGGGGTCTGATGGGGATGACTGATGGGTGGGTTGATTGGGCAGGGTCACTCCCATGCGGCATGCTGTGAGAGGGATAATCCGTTCGTTATTCCCGCAGTGATGGGGGGAATGATGCCCCAAGTGTTAGCGGGGGGGGGGGGGGGGGGGGGGGGGCAGGATTTGTGTTGTGGCGGTCGGGGCTTTCCGATGCTCTTTTGGGGAGCACCTCAGTTATGCACTGACTCCTTTGACCCACCTCGATGTCCACCGTGTCAGGGAAATCAAAGCCTGCCCCACTATGGGGGTTGATGCATAACTGGGGGGGGGGGGGGGGGTGAATTGGGCGTCCAGCCCATGAATTATATTGACATGAGACAGATATCACACTGAGGCTGAGGATGTATAATATTCTTTTTAAAACTCCTACACCTTAGCAGCAATAATAAACCATTACCGGGAATTATTTGGTTGAACAAGTTCCCTTTATATTTTATGTTTTTGGCATCAAAACACTACGTGGATCACTTATCTCATCATTGCTTACAAAGTATGTTCTTTCCATTCTTTTCATTTTAAATCAAATCAAAACAGGAAAAGTAGTTTGGAGAATAAATTCATGGGATGCATTCCAGACAGTTTCGCCAAACAATATGGTGAGAAATCAAGGAATAATAGACCACTTTAGATCTTATCTTATGTAATAAGACAGGGTTAATCCGCAACCTTCCTTTAAGGGATCCTTTGGAATCATAATGCAATAAAATTTCACAATGAGTTAGAAAGTGGCGCACTTAATTCCAAAACTAGAGGATTAAATTTAAATGAAGCCAAATACATAGAGATGAGAGGAAAGTTGATTCATTTTAATTTAGAAATTAGATTAAAAAGTGTTACAATAGGGTAACCAATGACAAAATAAATAAATACTTCATAATTCTCAACAGATAAACATTTTATTGGTTGTATTGTATTATTAAATTAAATGAAATTTTGCTTATTGTCACAAGTAGGCTTCAAATTAAGTTACTGTGAAAAGCCCATATTAGATTAAAAGAAGAGGCATAGAATATTGCCAAGAATAGCAAACGTGGTTATTCAAAAGGTGTATAAGCTAGCAAATGATTACCAAAATATAGAGAGGGAGAGGGAAAATAGAATATGTTAACATTTGAGGACAATACTGAATGTCTTATACTTAAGAATCTCAGGGATTTTTATTCGTGGGAGCTGCGCTGCGTGCTAATCATTCATTGTTTTCTCTTTCTTGATGATGGTAATACTGGTTGTTTGGTATCCTCGCTTTAATCATGATAGAATTGAGTGGTGCCATTGCCGGGAGGTGGGTGAAGGATTTAGGCTTCGTGGGCGGGTTCAGAATGGAGGAGAGACATTTGCTTCCCATTCTGCTATCGGCTTTTTTCTTCTCCTCTCAAGGAGTATTTCTCCTGATGGTAATGAGAGTATGGCTGTCGGGTTAGCCTTGCAGGTCTTCACTTGTGCTGGGTGTTATAACCTGCCTGCTTACCATTGGCTGGGGACTAATGATAATTCCACAATCCTGTGGGAGTATGAACTTCCCCAATGAGGGGGGCGGAGAAATCATTAACAGACTCCCTGCATAAATAGAGCTGGCCTGTTTGGAACCAGAGAGAGAGGAGTTGGCCTCAAAGGGAAGTTGTTGTTGTTGTTGTTGTTGTTGTTGTTGTTGTTGTTGTTGTTGTTGTTGTTGTTGTTGTTGTTGTTGTTGTTGTTGTTGTTGTTGTTGTTGCTGCTGCTGCTGCTGCTGCTGCTGCTGCTGCTGCTGCTGCTGCTGCTGCTGCTGCTGCTGCGGTGGTGTATATATGTTATTGTAAATAAATGTTATTTCTTTGTATCCTGAAAACTCGTGCTGGTTTCTTCGTGGCCCTCACAAAACTGGCGAGGGTTAAAGTGAATAGCTGTCTACACTGCTGAAGCCACCTCCCTGGATTTTTGTTGGATACAGGTTGGAAGTTGTTTTCTATTACACCATGCCTCTGTATGGACGTTTGGATGTTTTTGATGCTGTGCTGGAAAGCTGGAACCAGTACGTACAAAGGATGCGTTACTATTTCCGGGCAAACAACATCACCGAAAACGAGCGCCAGGTGGTCATATTGCTCACCGCCTGCGGCCCGCATAAGTTTGGGGTAATTAGGAGCCTTACGTACCCAGCTGTGCCAGACACCAAAACGTTTGATGAACTTGTGAACTTAGTGGGGCAACATTTTAACCCAACCCCATCCACGATAGTCCAACGTTACTGGTTTAATACCGCTGAGAGGACCCCAGGAGAATCCCTTGCCGACTTTCTATCCAGGCTACGCAGGATTGCGGAGTACTGTAACTATGGTGAGACCTTGTCAGAAATGTTACGCGGCCGTTTGGTTTGCGGTATTAACAATGTGGACACCCAGAGAAAGTTGTTAGCCGAACCAACATTGACTTTTCAACAGGCCATTCAAATAGTATTGTCCCGAGAGAGCTCAGAACGAGGAGCGCATGTGCTACAGGGAATGGAGGTGCATGCCTTGGGGCGCAACCCCTTCAGTCCGAAAGCATCCCCCCGCACCCCTGCGGTACCTTGGGCGAGGTGACGTCCGGATCGACGCCAGTGGCCGTCAGACATTCCCCCCCGAAGGGAGCCTTCTCCAGAACCAATGGATGAGGAGCCATGTCCGTTTCAGACTTGTAGGCGCGGACGCCGGTCCTGGTGGCGCCAGAGGCGCCGTCGTTCCGACCGAAACTGGGGTCAGCCCAGGGATCGTACCTTTCATTTGGATGAACCTACGGCGACTACTCCCGAGGATGTGGAGACGGAGGACGACTGCCTGCAGCTGCATTGTGTGGCAGCTCCCAGTGTGGCCCCCATTAAAGTGACAGTACGGGTCAATGGTCACCCGCTTGAGATGGAGTTGGACACTGGCGCAGCGGTCTCTGTGATCGCCCAGAGGACATTCGACCGCATCAAGCAGGGTATACAGACCCTTACATTAACCGACACACAGGCCAGGTTGGCCACCTATACGGGGGAACAATTGGACATTGCAGGAACTATGATGACCCCTGTTGTTTATGGACGCCAGGAGGGGCGTTTCCCACTTATCGTGGTACGCGGCCATGGGCCCAGCCTGTTGGATTTGGACTGGTTGCGCCATTTGCAGTTGCAGTGGCAGCACATCCTCCCAACAGTTTCTGGAGGGTTGACTCAGGTGCTAGGACGATACCCAGATGTATTCCAGCCTGGTTTGGGAAAAATAAAAGGGGCTGTAGCCCGTATCCAAGTCGAACCAGGAGCCACGCCGCGTTATTTCCGGGCGCGCCCGATGCCTTTCGCCTTGCTCGAGAAGGTAGAAGGGGAGCTCACTCGTTTGGAGACTTTGGGTATCATCAGGCCTGTACGTTTCTCTGACTGGGCAGCACCAATTGTACCTGTAATGAAGCCAGATGCCACAGTTTGCTTGTGCGGCGACTATAAACTTACAGTGAATACGGCTTCCCGACTCGACCGATACCCAATGCCTCGCATAGAGGATCTCGACGCGAGGCTTGCAGGCAGCTATTCATTCACAAAATTAGATATGAGTCACGCCTACCTACAGTTGGAGCTGGACCCCGCCTCCCAGCCATATGTAACGATTAATACACACCGGGGCCTGTATGAATATACACGTTTGCCCTTTGGAGTATCCTCTGCCTGCTCTATTTTTCAACGCGTTATGGAGGGCAACTTGAGAGGTTTACTGTGTGTTGCTGTCTACTTAGATGACGTTTTGATTACAGGGACGTCGGAGCAGGAACATTTGGAAAATTTGGAGGCTGTCCTTAGATGCTTTTCAGAGGCTGGAGTCCGTTTACGTCGCACAAAGTGCGTTTTTTCAGGCGAAGGAAGTAGTCTACCTGGGTTATCGGGTGCACCACGAAGGTTTGCACCCTGTCGCAGAGAAGGTGCGCGCGATTCAACAGGCCCCCGCCCCGACTGACACTTCGCGTCTTTGTTTGTTTCTCGGCCTCGTAAACTATTACGGAAAGTTCCTCCCAAATCTGGCAACTACGCTGGCCCCGTTGCACCTTCTGCTAAAGAAGAATCACACCTGGGTTTGGGGTCAGCCGCAAGAAACCGCTTTCCGGTGGGTAAAACAACAATTGTCGTTGTCTGGGTTACTAACCCACTATGATCCTGCAAAGCCTTTGCTTGTCACATGTGATGCATCCCTGTATGGTATTGGGGCCGTCCTGTTCCACAAGATGGAGAACGGGGCCGAGCGGCCGATAGCTTTTGCCTCCCGCACATTGACTGCAGCGGGAAAAAAAGTACGCGCAGATCGAGAAGGAGGGCCTGGCAGTGGTCTTTGCGGTGAAACGTTTCCACCAGTACGTATATGGCCGCCACTTCACTATCATGACTGATCATAAGCCTCTGCTGGGACTTTTCAGAGAGGATAAGCCAATACCACTCATTGCTTCCGCACGGATCCAGCGCTGGGCTTTGTTGCTCGCTGCACACGAGTATTCTCTGCAGCACAAACCAGGAACCCAGATAGGGAATGCTGACTGACTGAGCCGATTGCCTTTATCGACCGGCCCCATGTCGACCCCCACGACCGGTGAGGTGGTTGCAACCCTAAATTGTATGGACACCTTGCCTCTCACGCCATCACACATCCGTGAGTGGACCCAGATGGAGCCAGTCCTGTCAAAGGTTCGGCACATAGTCCTGTATGGTGGGCAGCATAGACAGCTCCCAGGCGAGTTGCGGGCATTTTCCTCCAAGCTGTCCGAATTCAGCATGGAAGACGGCATCCTTTTGTGGGGGATGCGTGTGATTGTCCTGGAAAAAGGACAGGAGCTGATACTGAGAGACTTGCACAATGGGCATCCAGGTGTGATCAAAATGAAAATGTTGGCCTGGAGTTATGTCTGATGGCCAGGCCTGGAGTTATGTCTAATGGCCAGGCCTCGACACCGACATTGAGAAGGTGGCCCAAAACTGCTCCATTTGCCAGGAGCGTCAGAAGCTTCCGCCGGCCATGCCCCTACATCACTGGGAATGGCCAGGGCGGCCTTGGGCGCGCTTGCATGCGGATTTCCATAAGACCATAAGACCATAAGACATAGGAGTGGAAGTAAGGCCATTCGGCCCATCGAGTCCACTCCGCCATTCAATCATGGCTGATGGGCATTTCAACTCCACCTCCCAGCATTCTCCCCATAGCCCTTAATTCCTCGCGACATCAAGAATTTATCTATTTCTGCCTTGAAGCCATTTAGCGTCCCGGCCTCCACTGCACTCTGCGGCAATGAATTCCACAGGCCCACCACTCTCTGGCTGAAGAAATGTCTCCGCATTTCTGTTTTGAATTTACCCCCTCTAATTATAAGGCTGTGCCCACGGGTCCTCGACTCCTCGCCTAACGGAAACAGTTTCTTTGCGTCCATCCTTTCTAAGCCATGTATTATCTTGTAAGTTTCTATTAGATCTCCCCTTAACCTTCTGAACTCCAATGAATACAATCCCAGGAACGCCAGCCGTTCCTCATATGCTAGACCCGCCATTCCAGGGATCATCCGTGTGAATCTCCGCTGGACACGCTCCAGTGCCAGTATGTCCTTCCTGAGATGTGGGGCCCAAAACTGGACACAGTACTCCAAATGGGGCCTAACCAGAGCCTTATAAAGGCTCAGTAGCACATCGCTGCTTTTATATTCCAACCCTCTTGAGATAAATGACAACATAGCATTCGCTTTCTTAATCACGGATTCAACCTGCATGTTTACCTTTAGGGAATCCTCGACTAGCACTCCCAGATCCCTTTGTACTTTGGCATTATGAATTTTCTCACCGTTTAGAAAGTAGTCTATGCTTGGATTCTTTTTTCCAAAGTGCAAGACCTCACATTTTCTCACGTTGAAATGCATCAGCCATTTCCTGCACCACTCTCCCAAACTGTCTAGATCCTTCTGCAGCCTCCCCACTTCCTCAGCACTACCTGCCTGACCACCTAACTTCGTATCATCAGCAAACTTCGCTAGAATGCCCCCAGTCCCTTCATCCAGATCATTAATATATATGGTGAACAGCTGCGGCCCCAACACTGAACCCTGTGGGACACCGCTGGTCACCGGCTGCCATTCCGAAAAAGAACCTTTTATCCCAACTCTCTGCCTTCTGTCAGACAGCCAATCCTCAACCCATGCCAGTAGCTCACCTCGAACACCATGGGCCCTCACCTTACTCAGCAGCCTCCTGTGTGGCACCTTATCAAAGGCCTTTTGGAAATCCAGATAGACCACATCCACTGGGTTTCCCTGGTCTAACCTACTTGTCACCTCCTCAAAGAATTCTAACAGGTTCGTCAGGCACGACCTCCCCTTACTAAATCCATGTTGACTTGTTCTAATCCGACCCTGCTCTTCCAAGAAATTAGAAATCTCATCCTTAACGATCGATTCTAGAATTTTACCAACAACCGAGGTTAGGCTAATTGGCCTATAATTTTCCATCTTTTGTCTTGATCCTTTCTTGAACAAGGGGGTTACAACAGCGATCTTCCAATCGTCCGGGACTTTCCCTGACTCCAGTGATTTTTGAAAGATCTCAACCAACGCTTCCGCTATTTCTTCAGCCACCTCCCTCAGAACTCTAGGATGTAGCCCATCGGGGCCAGGAGATTTGTCAATTTTAAGACCTTTTAGCTTTTTTAGCACCATCTCTTTTGTAATGGCAACCATACTCAACTCAGCCCCCTGACCCTTTATAATTTTGGGATATTACTAACGTCTTCCACTGTGAAGACAGACGCAAAGTACTTATTAAGTTCTCCAGCCATTTCCTCATCTCCCATCACTAGCCTTCCAGAATCAGTTTGAATTGGCCCAATGTCTACTTTGGCCTGACGTTTGTTTCTTATGTATTGAAAGAAACTTTTACTATCATTTCTTATATTACTGGCTAGCCTGCCTTCATATTTGATCCTCTCCTTCCTTATTTGTCTCTTTGTTAACCTCTGTTTGTTTTTGTAGCCTTCCCAATCTTCTGATTTCCCGGTGCTTTTGGCCACTTTATAGGATCTCTCTTTTTCTTTGATACATTTCCTGACCTCCTTTGTCAGCCATGGCTGTCTAATCCCTCCCTGGATAATCTTTCTTTTCTTGGGGATGAACCTCTGTACAGTGTCCTCAATTATGCATACAAACTCCTGCCATTTTTGCTCTACTGTCTTCCCTGCTAGGGTCTGCTTCCAGTTGATTTTCACCAGTTCCTCTCTCATGCCCTCGTAATTACCTTTATTTAACTGTAACACCATTACATCCGATTTTGCCTTCTCTCTTTCAAACTGCAGACTGAACTCAACCATATTATGATCGCTGCTTCCTAAGTGTTCCCTTACTTTAAGATCTTTAATAAAGTCTGGTTCATTACATAGCACTAGGTCCAGAATAGCCTGCTCCCTTGTGGGCTCCATGACAAGCTGTTCCAAAAAGCCATCTTGTAAGCATTCCATGAATTCCTTTTCTTTGGATCCACTGGCTACATTATTTACCCAATCCACCTGCATATTGAAGTCCCCCATGATCACTGTGACCTTGCCTTTCTGACATGCCTTTTCTATTTCCCGGTACATGTTGCGCCCCTGGTCCTGACCACTGTTAGGCGGTCTGTACATAACTCCCATTATGGTTTTTTTGCCTTTGTGGTTCCTCAATTCTACCCACACAGACTCCACATCATCCGACCCTATGTCGTTTAGTGCCATAGATTTAATTTTGTTCTTAACTAACAAGGCAACCCCACCCCCTCGGCCCACCTCCCTGTCTTTTCGATAGGTTGTATATCCTTGGATGTTTAACTGCCAGTCCTGAACCCCCTGCAGCCATGTCTCTGTGATGCCTACCACATCATAATCATTCACGATGATCTGTGCCATTAGTTCATCTACTTTGTTACAAATTTCGCCGGCCCTTTTCAAGGATCCATGTTCCTGCTATTAATCGACGCCCAGTCTAAATGGCTAGAGGTGCATAAGATGGGAGGCACAACGTCCTGCGCAACAATCAAGAAGATGCGTTTGTCTCTCAGGCCTCCCTGAGGTGCTGGTCACGGACAACGGCACTCCGTTCACAAGTGAGGAGTTTGCAAGGTTCATGAAGATGAACGGCATACGCCATATCCGCACTGTCCCTTACCACCCGGCTTCAAATGTGTTGGCAGAGCGCGCAGTGCAGACATTTAAACGAGGCCTAAAGAAGCAGTCTTCTGGGTCGATGGACACAAGACTGGCTCAGTTTTTGTTTTAATATTGGACCACCCCCAATGCGGTGACTGGGGTAGCTCCCGCAAAACTCCTAATGGGCCGGAGACTTTGCACCCGCCTTAGCATGGTTTTCCCGGACATTGGCGCAAAAGTACGCTGCACACAAGAACGGCAGGGACATGGTTTTTCTCGGCATCGGCCGATTCGGCAGTTTACGCCCGGTGACCCAATGTTCGTTCAGAATTTTGCTGGTGGTGCCCTGTGGGTCCCTGGCGTAATCTTTCGCCAAACGGGCCCTATCTCTTACCAGGTACAAGTCCAGGGGTGTCTCCAGCGCAAACATGTAGACCATGTTCGGTCCAGAAGACTATCCCTGCCAAAGATTCCCCGCCCCAGGAGCTCACTTCTACAGCCGCAGAGACCAGACTCAATGGAATCACAATCTTCCTCTGGTGCCTCACTCAAAGCCTGCGCAGGTCGTGACAGAACCGCGTGGAGATAAAGACGCCGAGATGACGGAGGCAGCAGACTCTGACTCCGAGATGGAGATACAAGACACCTCAGAGGGGGAATCCTCGGACCCATGGGCTTTGGATGTAGAACCGTTACGCCGTTCATCACGGAAGCGCCGGTCTCCATCTCGTTACACGCCGCCCGATCCAGCACTTTGTGCAAATGGTGTCCGGCCTGCGGTAAAACGAGTCCGATGCCCTCCTTCACCAGGGTCTTCGGTGGATTCCTTGGACTTTGGGGGGGGAGGGATGTTATAACCTGCCTGCGTACCATTGGCTGGGGACTAATGACAATCCCACAATCCTGTGGGAGTATGAGTGAGGCACCCTCAATTACGTCGTGAGAACAACGTCGGTAATCAAAAGGCTTTAATCTACAGAGAACTGAACAGCATCCAAGAGAAGTGTGCTCACCACATGGAGCCTTATCCTATATATCGTTTCCTGGGGGCGTAGCCAGAGGCGGAGTCCCACAGGGTTCCAAGCATCTTAAAGGGGCAAGGTATTAAAGGTCAGGTACCGTTTACAGCCGTTATTAATACCGTTCATCACATTCACCCCCTGTTTAAAAAAAACACATAGTCCGTCGGGGGTGAAGTGGAGTTATAAGTCCAGTCTCTGTGGTGGTCTGATTGTCCGTGCTGACTTTCGCTGCTCCGGTGGTGGCGCCGTGGATGCGGTCGGTTCAGATGGTGGTATATTCGGGAGCACGGTTGACTGAGCCTCTGTCCGCCTTGGAGGGGGGGTATCAGGGGTGATTAGGGTGATCGGTGCCAGCGCCGGCTGGGGGGCAGGAGGCGCTATGGGGGGGAGGGGGGGCGCTGTCGGAGTCGGCGGTCGGTGCGAGGCGGGGAGCGCCGGTAGAAGGCGGGGGGGGTCGGTGGGGAAAACGTCGGGGTTGGTGGGAGAGTTGGTAGGGTCGGTGGGAGAGCCAGCGGGTGCCAGGTCTCGCAGGGAGATGGTATCCTGCCTGCCGTCGGGGTGCTCGACGTAGGCGTATTGAGGGTTTGCGTGCAGCAGGTGGACCCTCTCGACTATTGGATCCGCTTTATGGCTCCTCACGTGTCTCTGGAGTAGGACTGGACCCGGAGTCATCAGCCAGGGTGGAAGCGAGACCCCAGAGATGGACTTCCTGGGGAAGACAAACAAACGATTGTGAGGGGTCTCATTCGTGGCCGTACAGAGGAGCGACCTAATGGAATGCAGGGCATCGGGTAGGACCACCTGCCAGCGGGCGATTGGGAGACTCCTTGACCGTAGGGCTAGGAGGACAGCCTTCCAAACTGTCGCGTTCTCCCTCTCCACTTGCCCGTTTCCCCGCGGGTTATAGCTTGTCGTTCTGCTCGACGCCATGCCCTTGCTAAGCAGGTACCGACGCAGTTCATCGCTCATGAGCGATGTACCCCGGTCGCTGTGGATATAAGCGGGGAAACCAAACAGTGTGAAGATGCTGCGCAGTGCCTTGATCACGGAAGCCGTGGTCATATCGGGGCAGGGGACAGCAAAAGGGAAGCGGGAGAACTCATCGATGGCGGTGAGGAAATAGATGTTGCGGTTGGTGGACGGGAGGGGCCCTTTGAAGTCCACACTTAGTCGCTCAAAGGGCCCAGAGGCCTTTATCAGGCGGGCCTTGTCTGGCCAATAGAATTGCGGTTTGCATTCCGCACAGATCTGGCATGCCTTAGTCATGGTGTGAATTGCGCTTTCACGTATCTGATCGTCAGTCCAGAAGTAAAACACTCGAACACGTCAGTAACGAATATTCGTTATTTACGGCCGGGACAAATCTCTAAGCAGTCGGGTAACCACCTTCGAGAAGTGCCAAAGTCCAAAATATGGACGGTATCTTTATACAATCACAGCTTAGAGGTGGTCCCTTTAAATTCCTACATACACCTATGATTTTGCAAGGATCCAGAACATGTACATATATGGAATTATTCTTCGAGGTCGGGAGGTTATTTTTGACATAATCATTAGCACAAGTCACTATCAATATTAATACAAAGGTTTTTGTATCCCATGGCCATATGGCTCAACTCACTCCAAAGACAGTCCCCCTTACATTTCAATGTTTAATTGTTCCAACTGGTCAAACGAGCTTAATTATGTTTATCTCTGCAATAAAGTAACGGTTCCCATTCATTCCATTCTTTGCCTTTTTGACCTCTCTGCTTTTACAGATACGGGTCAGAACATTAATTAGTACCAATGCCACACTCCCTATATTCCATCCCATAACCTTCTGACATCTTTGCTTTTACAGATACGGTCAGACACACTCCCTTTAATTCATCCCTTGACCTGTTGACATCTCTTTCACAGAGCTTTTCAGAACTGTTATATTAACCCTATCAGCGAAGTTCCAAATGAAATCCACTTCTACATTCCCCCCTTTGATCATTCCTTGATCACATAACACTCAGGATACTTTAGATGGAAATGAGAGCGAGGCGGAGGTACTCCTCCTCTACTAGGCTCCGGCAGGATGCCACTTCCTCATATAGGTCAGGGGTAGGTGGAACCAGTTTTCCTCTTTCGTCTAGGGCGGATCTCTGAAGCATCTGTGGTAATGCAGTGGCACCCAAACGGTTGCATAGGCATTTCACACCAGTAGCTATGATACAGAGCAACAAACAGATGGTAACGAAGATAATGAGCCCATGGAACAGGTAAGTGGCCCAAGAATTGGACCACATCCAGCTCCACCAGTCAGCCTGACCGGCGAGTCGCAAGCGCTGTACTCCATCTCTGATATGGGTTACCAGACGCGTGATATTCTCTGAACTGTCTGGAATGTAAGTGCAACATTCGGTCCCTATGATAGCACAGGTCCCCCCTTCTTTGGCTAGTAAATAATCCAGGGCCATGCGATTCTGTAGGGCTACCGTTCGTACGGCTACCAACTCTGCACTGAGTTCACTAAATCCCTCCGCGGTGTCATTTGCAACCTGTTCCAATAGGTCGCGGAGGAGCGCGTACTTCTTGAGGGACCAGATGGCGCCTATTTGGGGCCATAAGAGGGAAGTCATCACCTCCCACGGTGGTACTGACCTCTGGGTTCGAAAGTGGGGATGATGTTCGAGCTGGGCATAGTGTGTAGTACCCGGAACAACGAAACCCAAGTAGCACGACCCTGCCCGGTCAGTGGGGAGCCAGGGGTAAGCCTTATGGCCACAAATGAAGTAGGTGCCATTATAGGAGGTGAGGCTAGTTACCATCGAGGAGGTCCATATTTGGGTCCAATCAGGGCCCCCTGTGTGGTTGATAATGTTATTGATGATGGCGTGGCCTTTCCAGTCAGTAAGACCAAAAGTGTACTTACATGAACTGGTTCCTAACACATATGTTCCAGGAGTTCGTACTTCCCGGAGTAAGCAGACCGTTCCGGTCTGGGGGTTCTGGATATTGAAGAACGGGGGTGTGCGATCTGCTGAGTAAGATGGCTGTCGCCAACCAAAGAAATCCCGCAAAGGGTAGCCGGCACTCAGCCATTCTTGGGCTGCTTCCCTGTGGTTTACAGAGGAGGACCTGGAGGCCCTGGTTGGTAAGGCAGAGTGACTAGTTACTGTCCTGTTCTGGAATATAACCCATTCAGCCGTCTGTTCGATCGAGAAAGGAACAGATATCAAGGGAACGCCTCCATGGGCATGGGTCGGGACCTGTGTACATACCCAGCAAGAGGAGACACCCACTTTCTTAGCATAGACATAGGACATAAACAGAAAAGAATTTGCCGTTACATGGTGCGTTGCCCGCTTCCTTCTGGAAGGCGAGTAGGGGTGAGTAGTCCTTGATGGTAAAATTTGTACCCTGTCCTTATCAATGCACCGGTGGTTCCACCGGCATGTGCGGCGATCGTAGATCAGAACCATGTACGTAGTCCGGAATCGGGGCTTCTGGTCGTCGGGATGAACGGTGGTTGGGCAGGTTTTGATAGCCGTGGTGATCCATCGGAGATCTGTCGTTGTTCCACATCGTGGGGTCCCTTCTCGACACAGGGGTGGACGTCGGCTTCCATACGGGCATCTCCTTCTTCCGGATGCAGCGAGAGAGAGCAGGGTGGCGAGTATTGTGACGGTGAAGAGGGACTTCATCCTGGTACTCGTGTTCCTAGGACTTAAAGGAAAAGTTTAGAACATCATGGATACTTAATTAACTTACAATGGTGCATATGTACCCATGCGTTCCGGCCCTCCACTTTTACTGCAGTGGGGGTAGTGAGTAGAACCTGTAGGGGACCCTCCCATCGAGGTTCCAAACCTTTACGTGTCCAATTTCGAATTAGGACATAATCCCCAGGGTTGATGGAGACGTCATGAGTAATGGATGGGACTTCTTCCTGGGTGGCACGAACTCGGGAGTGTAATCCTTTCAAAATTCTAGTTAGTGTTAATATATAATTAGCCATCTCGGTAGTCATGTAATGGAATTGAACATTCCGTGGAACACTGCTGTCCCAAGGCGTTCGAAAGGGTCTGCCATATAGTATTTCCGCTGGGCTTAGGCGAGTTTTTCCTGCGGGGGTGGCACGTAGCTGGAAGAGTGCTAAAGGCAGGAGTTTGAGCCAAGTGGCCCCAGTGTCTGCTTGTAGTTTAGCGAGTTTAGTCTTTAGAGTCTGATTAGCCCTTTCCACCACTCCAGCGGCTTGTGGTCTGTAGGCACAATGAAACTGTTGCTTTATTCCTAGCAGAGCACAGAATTCCTTATTGATCTGACCTATGAAGTGGGGACCATTGTCAGAGCTCAGCCGGGCTGGAATTCCAAATCGCGGAACAATTTCTCGCATTAACACCTTAACTACTGTCGAGGCCTTGTTATCCGTAGTCGGGTAGGCCTCGATCCATTTGCTAAAAGTGTCCACAATGACTAACACATATTTATAGCATTGACATCTTTCCAACTCAATGTAATCCATTTGCAGGGTCTCAAATGGACCCTCAGGTAAGGGGGTTGTGCCAGGATCACAGGGGACGGCCTTACCGGGATTGTGCTGTTGACAGATTAGGCACCGACTGCTAATTTGTTGGGCCATTTCTTGCAGTCGTGGGTGCCACCAGCTTTTTAACAATATGTCCCCTGTGGCACGAGCTCCACAGTGAGTTGCAAAGTGTACACATTCGGTCACCCAGGCTGCTAATGCATCGGTCATACATGTTTGTCCTACCGGGGTGACCCACAGCTTATTTTCGATATCATATATACATCCTAAGTTTTTCCACATATTTACAGCAGTTGCAGGAGCGTCCTCCTGCATTTGGGTTATGTCAGCAATGGTTGGCATAGGTTTTTCAGAGGGGGACTTTCCCGAGGGGGTTTTAGTCTGCCTCATCATTCTAGGCACCATTAGTTTGCCAGATTTAGAAATTTCTTTTGCCTTCTCGTCCGCTCTCCTGTTGCCCGTTTCCACCAGTCCTGTGCCTTTTGTATGCGCTGCGCATTTTATCACCGCTATCTTGTCTGGGAGCATAAGGGCCTGCAATAACTGGGTTACTAACTGCTGGTGTGAGATGGGTGTACCAGCGGAGGTTAGAAATCCTCTGTTTTTCCATAATTGCCCGAAATCATGTACTACCCCGAAGGCGTATCGGGAATCTGTATAAATATTAACCTTCCTCCCCTGTGCCAATATGCATGCTCGTATTAACGCAAACAATTCTGCCTGTTGGGCAGAAAAGGGAACTTCAAATGCTGCTGCTTCTACTACGTCACCGTCTTGATCGATGATTGCATAGCCAGATTGTCTATCCCCCCTTTCGCCGACGGAAGAACTTCCATCGGTGAAAAAGGAACAATCTGCACTCGGGATGGGTATATCGGAGAGGTCGTCTCGAACCGAGGAGACTTCCTGCAACAGTTGCAGACAGTCATGAGTTGGGTCGAGCATGTCTGTGGGAGGATGCGTCAAAAAGTCAGCAGGGTTGATAGTGGTGCAGTGGGCAAACTGGACTTTCGGGTTATTAAGGAGAGCAATCTCATATTTGTTCTGACGAGCCATCGTGAGATGCTGAGTCTGTAGCTGTCCCAAAAGGGCCGTAACAGAATGGGAACTATAGACAGTGATATCTTGTTGGAGGGTAATATTAGCAGCCGATTGCAGGCTGCTGTAGATAGCTGCAAGAATTTGGGTACAGATAGGATAGCCAAGGGCTACCGGATCGAGTTTAGAGGAGTAGTATGCAACCGGGCGACAGCGGTCGCCGTGGCGTTGGGTCAGGACAGCTGTGGCGCAGTCGGCAAGGACTGTGCAATAGAGCTGAAAAGGGCGATCATATAAGGGTCGACCAAGGGCAGGGGCCTGGAGGAGTGCCTCCTTGAGGCGGTTAAAGGCCAGTGCGGCTTCCGGGGACAAGGAAAAAGTACCGGGTTCATTGGTGTAGGGGGTAAGGAGGCGGGAATCCAGAGTAATATTCGGGATCCACTGACGGCAATAATTGACCATGCCGAGCCACTGACGGAGCTGCTTGGCCGTCGTTGGGGGTGGGAAATCGCAGATAGGGCGGATCCGGTCTGGATCTAAGGAACGAGAGGTGGCAGATATCCTAACACCTAGGAACTTAACAGTAGGCTGAGCAATCGTAACCTTCAAGGGAGAGACAATGTAACCAAGGGAAGCCAGAAAATTGAGTAAAAGTTGAGTATCGGCCCGACATCCCTCCTCAGTCGGGTTAGCGATCAAGAGATCGTCGACGTACTGAACAAGAGTGGAGCCCTGGGAGAAGGAGAGGGATTGTAGTTGGCGTTGGAGACAGCGGGAGAAAAGAGTGGGAGAGTGAATAAAACCTTGAGGCAACCGTGTCCAAGTATATTGTTGGCCATTATAAGTGAATGCAAAGAGATACTGGCATGATGGATCGAGTGGCAGAGCGAAAAAGGCATGCTGGAGGTCTACAAGGGAAAAAAATAGTGCATCTGCAGGGACCTGGGCGAGAATATGAGCAGGGTTAGGAACAAGGGCGTGGAGAGGTTGAACAATAGAATTGATAGCACGTAAGTCCTGTACGAGGCGGTACTGATCTGGTTTCCCAGGTTTGGGCACCGCTAGGATGGGGGTATTGCACGGAGACTGACAAGGAACTAGGATGCCCTGGTCGAGAAGTTTAGCTATGAGTGCATCGATGGAGTGGCGAGCTTGTGCCTTAATGGAATATTGGCGGATCGAAGGGAGCTGAACATCGGGGAGGAGAGGAATAGTAATAGGCTGGGTAGGGACGAGACCAACATCAAACTTATCCGCAGCCCATACGTGGGGAGAAACAGTCGCAGCGGTCCGGGCGCGATGGTGTAAAAGAATGGACTGGGATGTAGCTGGTGGTGACATGTATGTAATGGTGAGACCGCCAGGGAGAAGTTGGGGTTCCAGAAGAGAGGGGTCAGACTGGTCCAACGCCTGTCGGACCATAGGCCCTAAATCCTTGGCATGGTGGGGGTAGTGGACATGGCGGGTGACATGCGGGGCGGTGTACCCGTCTTGGCGCCATAGCCAGGTAGGCACTTGCGCCGCATCCGCAGTCCCTTGGGGCCCGCTCACAGAAGCAAAAAGGGTGACTGAGAATTCTTGTTCAAGATGAGGGCTGTAAGAATCGACCAGGCCTTCATCGGCTCCGGTCGAGTCGTAAGCCAGCGTGACATGGAACAACCGCTCAGGCATCAAATGAAGTGCCCACCATTGCGGGTGCACATGGGTGAGCAACTGGCGTGGTATGCTGGGTGAATGGGCAGTGATCCCGTTATCCCCACATTCAAGATGTATTCCAAAGGCACAGAGAAGGTCTCGGGCCAGTAGATTACAATCTAGTCCGGTTGTAACAATAAATCGGTGCTGGAGGGTGTAGCCCTGGTAGGAAACGGGCACAGGGAAAGAAATGGGGTAACTAGCTACCTGTCCCTGGAAACCAGATAGTTGCTGGGTCTCTGATGAGAGGGGAAGGTTGAGGTGAGCCTGTACAGAAGACATGGTAGCGCCCGTGTCTATGAGAAACGGGTAAGAGTGACCGTAAATGGTTAAAGAAAGGACAGGTTCAGAATCAGGGGAGGTTAAACGAGAAGGCAACATCGACTGTCAGTTTTGTTGGAAGGGGTTATTCTGAGTGAACGGAGTAGTGACTGGAGCAGCCACTGCGGGCGCTCCCCTGCCCCGTCCTCCCCCTCTACGACCCCCTCCGCCGTGGTTAGGGTGCGTGGGACAGTTACGAGCATAATGCCCTGGCTGACCACAACTATAACAGAGCCTTGCCTGTTGTGGTGGTTGTGCGGGGGTAGGTGCTACCTGGGTCGGCGCTGGTGAATAATAGGGAGATGGGGGAAGGGGGGGGTACTGGTAGGGTGTGGCATAGGGATAAAAGGGGGGTAGCGCGTAGGCCGCCGCTGCTCCCGGGGGGGCATACGGAGGCCCATAGAGCGGTGCTTGGGGCCCGTTTGGATGGGGGGTATATCCTCCACCCTGTGGGGTCACCCAAGCAGGGGCGCGGCACTGAGGTGCCACCTGGCAGCCCGTGTTATCAGGCTCCCGGGAGGGTATTGGAACCTCCTGGGCGTCTTTTCTAAGGACATACTCAGTCTTAATTTTAGGGGTTACTTTAGACGGACCCTCAGGTGAGCTGTTTTTCCAGTAGTACCTCACAGCTCGTGCCATTTGGGTGGGACTATTATCGGACCAATCCATATTGTTAGTCTTAATTGCATCTGATAAGGAGATGGGCAGGCAGCTCAAGAGCATGGCACAATACTGTGGGCTGTTGTTGCCAGCACGGTAATTAGCGTCTCCGGCTTGATTACGGTAGGCCTCATTAAAACGCTCTAAAAAGGAGTCGGCTTCCTCATCCTTGCGGGGTTTGGTCTCAAGTATTCTAGTAATATCTACAGGCTTTTGAAGAGTAGTGTCTAAGGCAGCAAAAATAGCATCTTGGCGTAGCTGGTCCGCCTGGTGGAGCACGTTAAGGGACGCTAAAGACACAGGGAGGGTAATAGTAGGATTCTGCTGTTGTAAGACATTGCAGAAGCGAACGTGTTCCTCTGGGCGCAAGACCCGCTGGACCAAGGCCCATAAGTCTCGTGCTTCGGCCTCATATACACGAATTGTGCATTGAAGTTGGTCAACAAAGGCACTAGGGGACACTTTCCTATCAGGTATTCCAGCCAGTAGGGACATGATCTCATTGGGTTTCCACGGAAAATAAATATTCATGGTACGTTCAGCATTAGGGTTGCCCGCGTTTGCATTAGGGTCATAGGCAGGATTTGGCACCTGGCGCATTGGCATCTGTCGTGGTGGGGGTGAGGGATGGTCGAGGGCTGGTGGAGGAGGAGGAGGAGGAGGAGGTACCTCCTCGTCCTCATCCTGGTCTTGGAAAAGACTATCTAATTGTTTTCCCAATTGCTCCTTTAACTGGACTAATTGCATGAATGGTCTCCCTTTCCCCCTTGTTCTCGACCTTGTACTCATGGCCGGGGGTTGATATGCTGGTTGGGGCGGTGGTGCATAAGGTGGTGGATTCTGAATGGGCGCGTTAGGTGGAGACTGGGGAGGCTTCTGACGTCCCCCGCAATTGAACAGATGTTCCTCATCCCCATCGTCCCCTTCCTCCCAACCTTGCTTCGCATTGCTGACCGGCGCCGGGGGAGGAATAGCAGTCTTACGGTCTTTATATTCTTTACATTCCCTCTTTAAAACCTCTACTGTTTTAACAATTCCCCCTTTGGTGAGGCCAATACCCAATTTTGAGGCATTTGCCTGCCAGCTAGCCAGTATAGAGGCATCTTTCACTGACTGACAGTATTCCCTCCACAAGGCAATTAATTTCTTTGCGGTGGAACCGCGATTGGTTTTCCAGATTACTTGTTGGGCCTCCAGGACAGGACCCAAATCTTTAGGTCCCCCCAGAGGCCATTTATCTTCGCCTAGGCTCTTATGGAGGGCCCCCGACAATTGTCGGAGTTGCTTAGAATGTTCAGGGTATTGTTCACACAGAGTTTGGAGCGCACTGCCCGAGTCATTACAAGTGTCTACCGTATTACCCATGGTGGAAATCTAATTCGGTAGACAATTGGAAAATTAAACGATGTGTAATCACAGAAATAAAAGTTAACTATTAAAACGAAAGCAATTTTTTTAATCGAATCTGTGAGGAGACAATATGCCTGAAATGAATAATTAGTTGTAGTAAGATGTTTACATCAAAGATACTTTTAAACTATAAAAGTGAAACAAGCCCATATACAATACAGTCATTAAAACTTAATAACTCTTCGAAAGAGAATATAAACCCAGGGAGCAGAAGCAGCAGCACTCTGTCACAGCAACAGGAGAGAGAGAGAGAGAGAGAGAGAGAGAGAGAGAGGGAGAGAGACGCAGCCTGCTGGAGAAAGACAAGGAAAGCAGCCGAGTTTAAACAGCTAATACAACTCAAGAAGACCAGATTTTAAGTGGTTATCAGCTTACTTCACTTCCTTAATAACGCAGGACCCAGGACACCAATGCTATTAAGGGGTAAGTAGGTAAAATTCTTCGGTGAAAGTATGGGTTATACCGGGGGATAAGCTCCGAGAACCCCGCCCGTAACTTCCAGAGAACGCTGCCTGGAATCACGGCGGCAGTCCCGTCCGGAGCCCACAGCCCGTCAACCGTCCCCTAGCAGTCCTGAGAACCCCGCCCGTAACTCCAGCGAACGCTGCCTGGAATCACGGCGGCTCCTCAGGCTGCCCCTAACAGTCCTGGCAACCCCGCCCGTAACTCCAGCGAACGCTGCCTGGAATCACGGCGGCAGTCCCAGGCTGCCCACAGCCCGTTAACCGTCCCCTTGCAATCCTGAGAACCCCGCCCGTAACTCCAGCGAACGCTGCCTGGAATCACGGCGGCTCCTCAGGCTGCCCCTAGAGACGATAACCACAGGGTTCACTCACTTACCCTCTTTAAAACGGGTTCGCTGGACTGACCTGGATCTCGCAGAGGCTTCTCGACAAACCAACGGCAAGGCTGAGCAACGATCAAACTAGTAGTAGGCGAATACCAAGGTGGAAAAGAAATTTTTACTCACGTTGGGGGCCAAATTCGTCCTCTACTTTGAACGAGCTCAGTCGATTACGCCGGTTAGTTGCGCAGACCCCTCTGGAGATCCCCGTACGGGCCACCAAATGTGAATTGCGCTTTCACGTATCTGATCGTCAGTCCAGAAGTAAAACACTCGAACACGTCAGTAACGAATATTCGTTTATTTACGGCCGGGACAAATCTCTAAGCAGTCGGGTAACCACCTTCGAGAAGTGCCAAAGTCCAAAATATGGACGGTATCTTTATACAATCACAGCTTAGAGGTGGTCCCTTTAAATTCCTACATACACCTATGATTTTGCAAGGATCCAGAACATGTACATATATGGAATTATTCTTCGAGGTCGGGAGGTTATTTTTGACATAATCATTAGCACAAGTCACTATCAATATTAATACAAAGGTTTTTGTATCCCATGGCCATATGGCTCAACTCACTCCAAAGACAGTCCCCCTTACATTTCAATGTTTAATTGTTCCAACTGGTCAAACGAGCTTAATTATGTTTATCTCTGCAATAAAGTAACGGTTCCCATTCATTCCATTCTTTGCCTTTTTGACCTCTCTGCTTTTACAGATACGGGTCAGAACATTAATTAGTACCAATGCCACACTCCCTATATTCCATCCCATAACCTTCTGACATCTTTGCTTTTACAGATACGGTCAGACACACTCCCTTTATTTCATCCCTTGACCTGTTGACATCTCTTTCACAGAGCTTTTCAGAACTGTTATATTAACCCTATCAGCGAAGTTCCAAATGAAATCCACTTCTACAATGGCCTTGACCTCCCCTGTGGAGTAGGGTAGGTTGCGGGACTTGATGAAGTGGGCAAGCCGGGTGACCCCCGGGTGGCAGAGGTCATCGTGGATGGATCTCAGGCGGTCCAATTGCGCGTTGGCGCACGTACCGCGGGACAGAGCATCTGGGGACTCATTGAGCTTCCCCGGGCGATATTTAATATCGTACGTATAGGTGGAGAGCTCTATTCTCCACCTCAGAATTTTGTCATTCTTTATTTTGCCCCGTTGTGCATTATCGAACATAAAGGCGACCGAACGTTGGTCGGTGACGAGGGTGAACCTCCTACCGGCTAGGTAGTGCCTCCAGTGTCACACGGCCTCCTTGTGCCTCCTTCTCAGCTGCAGAGTGCTGGATTTCTGAGGCGTTGAGGGTTCGGGAGAAGAACGCTACTGGCCTGCCTGCCTGGTTGAGGGTAGCAGCCAGGGCGACGTCTGATGCGTCGCTTTCTACTTGGAAGGGGATGGCGTGCATGGCGGCCTTGATGATGTCGGCCTTGATACGGCTGAAAGTCGACTGGGCCTCAGCCGTCAGGGGAAAAAACGTGGTCTTAATGAGTGGTCGGGCTTTGTCCGCATATCTGGGGACCCACTGGGCGTAATAGGAGAAAAGCCCCAAGCACCGTTTGAGTGCCTTGAGGCTACGGGGAAGGGGAAGTTCCTTAAGGGGACGCATGCAGTCGGGGTCTGGGCCTAGGACCCCATTGTCCACGATGTAGCCGAGGATGGCTAGCCGGGCTGTGTGAAACACGCATTTCTCTTTGTTGTACGTGAGGTTGAGGGCCCGGGCAGTCTGGAGGAACCTCCTCAGGTTTGCGTCGTGGTCCTGCTGATCATGGCCGCAGATGGTAACGTTGTCCAAGTACGGGAAGGTGGCCCGTAAGCCGTACTGGTCCACCATCTGATCCATTGCCCTCTGGAAAATGGAGACTCCATTTGTGACACCAAGAGGGACCCTGAGGAAGTGAAACAGCCGACCGGCTGCTTTGAAAGCCGTGTGGGGGCGGTCCTGTGAGCGGATAGGGAGTTGATGATGGGCCGATTTAAGGTCGACCGTGGAGAATACCCGAAACTGGGCAGTTTGGGTCACCATTTCTGCTATGCGGGTAAGTGGATACGCATCGAGTTGCGTAAAGCGGTTTATGGTCTGGCTATAATCCACGACCACTCGCTGCTTTTCCCCGGAGCGGACTACCAATACTTGAGCCCTCCAAGGGCTGTTGCTGGCCTCTATGACCCCCTCTTTTAGTAGCCACTGAACCTCTGACTTGATGAAGGTCATGTCTTGGGTACTGTACCGGCGTGTTCTGGAAAATACAGAATGTGTCATTTGAAACATAGAGGTCTGCCAATATCTGATCGGGGAGAGTGCAGGGAAAGATCCCACAAGAGGTTGGTGGCAGCTGAAGAGCACAGAAACTGTGGGCAGCAATTTCAGCCTGTCAGAATGGTTATTACAACCTGCAGCAGGAGAAAGGGAAAAGAAAAAAGTTTTAAAAAATTTCTTTGTGCTGTTGAAAAATTTAATGGACTGCCCCTTTAAGACCCGAAGTCCGATCCTTATCGGAGGTCCCGATCTCGCGCCAGAGATCAGCCAGCGCGGGCTTCCAGGACTCCTCCTCTCTCTCTCCCCACGAGGCAGAACAGCAGGAACAAAGGGACCAGGACCAGAACACCAGCGGCACCAGAAGAAGGAAGAAGGACAGCAGGAGCAGCAGCAGGAGCGGAGCGGCCCAGGAGAGGGAAGGCCCAGGAGAGAAGCGGCCCAGCGGCAGGAGAGACCCAAGAGCAGACGGCCCAGGAGAAGAATGCGAGGGAGCAGCAGCCAATGAAGACAGAAGACCAGGAGAAAAAGAGAAAACAGCACCAGGAGAGATGACCAGGAGAATTGAAAGAGAGAGAGAGAGAGTCTGAAGGCCTCAACAACCAACCAGACAACATCCAAAAGTAAATAATGTTTTTAATTTAATGAAATAGAAAAGAGTATGTTAATAATAAAATAATTTAACCTGAAAAAGTGGTTATTAGCTTACTTCACTTCCTTAAGAACGCAGGACCCGGGACATCGATGCTATTAAGGGGTAAGTAAGTAAAATTCTTCAGTGAAGGTATGAGTTATACCGGGGGATAACTTGAAAGGAGAGTTTGACCCGAATAGCACTCACAGAGGCCTGTACTGGAGTCAGGGAGGAAGAATCCCTGTTCGCCGTTTTAGAATATTGGCCCTTAAGGTTCTTTGGTATAAGGGGAATTCTAAAACATATAGGTGAATTTAGAAAAACATGGCGCCCAGCGTGGAGGCCTAGAATATTAGAAGTTTCTAGGTAAAGCGAGGCTAGAATATTAGAAGTTTCTAGTTAAGCAGAGTAGGGGCTAGAATATTAGAAGTTTCTAGTTCCCAAGAAAGGGCCTAGAATATTAGAAGTTTCTAGGTAAAGCGAGGCTAGAATATTAGAAGTTTCTAGTTAAGCAGAGTAGGGGCTAGAATATTAGAAGTTTCTAGTTCCCAAGAAAAGGCTAGAATATTAGAAGTTTCTAGTCTATGTGTGAGTCAAACTTTACCTGCCGAGTTTAGTTTGGAAAGTCAGGTGTGATTGGCTTTTGTAAGGATATTCTGTGGATCGAGGGGACAGAAGCTCAGGTTGGGTGTGAAAATCAGTAGACTAGAAGATACTGACCCTGAGAAAAGTCTGCAAGACATTTTGGTGACAGCACTAAAATCTTGCATCCATTACTGGTAAAAGGGGCTAAAGAATAAATCATCCTCAGAGTAAGGCAGATTGTGCGGACATTTTCTGGAAAATAGGGACGCTTATATTCAGAAACCAATAATCAATCGACCCTTAACTAAAGCAGGAAGATAGTGCCTTGGTCAGCCTTGGATAGGGCCCAGAAAGGGTACTTATCCTTAATTTCAGAGTGCACCTGAAAGGGACAACCAGGAACAGAACTAAAAATCCGAAAATGGCAATTAGGGTAATTCTCATGCCCTGGGATACGGTCAAGAGAAATGTAGAAATGAAAAGGGAATGGAAGAAATTAAAAGAGCAAAAGAAATCCTGGACAAGAGATATGTATCCAGACGGAGATATCTCCCTCTTTGTTAGAGTGCCAAAAGCCCTGCAATATACAGATTCAGTCAGGGTCCTTAAAGCACTTTGTCAGTTTGCATTTGAAAAGCGAGCTGAATCACTAATCGTATTTGGACACAGACAGAAGCATGCAGCTGCTCAAGTGGGCAAAGTGTGTTCCAAACTGATTAAAATCATTGACGGAGTAAACAGGACAGAAATAATACAGATCCCTAGTAAACACAAAAGTAACTCTGAAGTGGTAGGCAAATATATAAAACAACTGCAGAAAAATGAACCATTAGAAATGGAAAGTGACGAGGAATCAGACCTAGAATCAGATAGCCGAGAGAATTCGGACCCCTGTGAAAATTTCCCAACGGGATACAATTTTCAATACCCAGAGCCAAGTCTGTTTCAGGAAGAAAATTGGCCTCAGCAATCTGCCACACATAAGAAAGAAGCGTTTATCGATCATTTCTTTGAACCACAAGAAAGTGAAGAGGAACAAGGCATAGTTGGGATTATGGCGCCTCCTGTGATGGGACAGGAAGAATTATCATCCTCATCCGAGAATGAGGAAATAGTCAAACAAAAGAGAGGAATAGGGAATAGAAAAAATTCTAAACCATTAGAAATAGGGGATTATAGCGATCACTGGAAACACCAACAACCTTCCACTTATCAACCAGTAAATAAGGATGTACCGTATTATATTTATAATCCAGAAGCAGAAATGGTACACCATAGAGATCAGGAAGGATGGGAAAGAGAGGTTACAGCTAGGGGACTTAAAATAGGAGAAATATTAGGCGGAAGTCAACAAATTGATTCTACGAAATTACTAGAATTACCAAACGTTACCCCCAAAGCTAAAATTTGGCAAATGAGCAAAGGGTATGACAGTTTCGGAAGAGCCATGAGTAGGGTAAGGAACAGCACAGAAACACAAGGCCAGATAATAGCAGCACTAAGACCACAGGAAAGGATACAGAATCGTCCAAGACCCCAAAAAACTGCTCCTACTCCAATGGATAGGGCAAGTTATGCTCCACGAGATAGCCAGGTACCAAGTGCAAGGTTTGAAGAATATATAGAATCGGTGGAAGAGTTTGCACAACATAGTACCCCCTATTTTGAGGAAGAACCGGTACGACGACGGATACATTTCTCCGAATATAGGGACCCAGATAGAGGTGCCCCTTTGAGAACACCATGCCCCAGAAGTGAGAAAATAGTTCAGTCATTTACACCAGGTCCAGAGGAAGGACAGGGAGGCATGGTACCGTATAAAATAGTAGCAGCCGTAATGAAGACAGCAGGCCCAAAGAAACATGGGGAGAGTAGAGTTGAGTATTCACAGAGGTTAAAACAGTTAGCGAAGAAAATGGGGGCATCAGGAGAATCCACCAAATTGATTGATTTACATACAGTGGGAGAAATAGTTACAGGCGAAGTCTCAGATTTAATAAACGAGTTAGATTTGGGAAATGAGAGAGCTAATTTAATGAAAGAGATGACAGAGGCAGCATATGCAGGGGAACACCTCACACCATATATCGACCGAATATATGAGGTTAATAAGGAAGAGGGGGTCGATGTAGTCAGATTCCTGAGGGAATTAGGACCCAAGATTCCAGGAGGAAAAAGCCTCTCAACAATACTGTTAACGACCTCTAGAAGAGAAATAGGAAGAGAACTGGTTAAATTGGATTTGGCAGGCAAAGCATTTAAGGATAAACACACAAAAGGGGAACAAAAAAGAGCAGCTGCCCAAAATAATGTCTCAACACAAAATGCTCAGATTAGACCACCAAACCGACAGATACCTGACAAATCGGAACAGAATCCAGCACAACCAGCAATGCCACAACATGGGTATAATTTGCGGTCACAAGGGCCACCTCCACCACAAAATCTAGATTATTTACCAAGGGAACAGTTCCTAGCCCTCAGTCGGGAGGAAAGAGACAGATTCATTGAGGATAGGAGAAGAAGAGCAGCTGGTCAGGGGAGGATTGAGCAAGGTAGATATCAACCACCAGAAGGGTATCCGGGACGCTCGCGAGGGGGATTCCGAGGAAGAGGCAGAGGAGGCCCCGGTATATATTGACAGGATTCGGCTTCTCCCCTTAAACAGGCTATACAAAATCTAACAACAGAAACAGACAAAGGAGAATTAGTAGTAGTATACAAGGGGGAAAGATTTATAGTGGACACAGGGGCTGAGATATCAATGATAAGGGAAGGAGCTGGAAATCCGACAGGAAAGAAATACATAGTAGAAGGAGCATTAGGGAATAAGGATATTAGACCAGAAGTTAGATTGGGAGAATTACTGGCAATATCAGGAACTGATAATCTGATGGCAGGGAAAGATTTAATAAAAATAGATACTGGAAAAATAAGGATATTAAAACCAATTGATAACATGGAGGAAATAAGGAAACAGAAAGAGAAAAGTATTTTAAATGACGAAGCTTGGAAGAAGATGGAAGAAGTACTGATGGGAGCAAACCTAGCGATAGGTAAGAATGACACAGGTTTGATTAGCCAGCAATTTCAACACACAATTCACGGGGGACAACACAGACCTCAAAAACAGTATCCTTTGCCTAGAGGAGCTAAGAGCGAGCTGGAGATAATAATCAAGGAATTGGAGCAGCAGGGGATTATTCAAGGGGTCACATATGCCTCAACAAATAGTCCACTTCAGGTAGTAAGAAAACCAGATGGTACATTTAGAATGGTAACAAATTACAAAGCTTTAAATAAAGTCACAAAGAAGGACAAGAGATATTTAATAAATCCACAAGCTACCTTAGAGCAAGTCGCGGGAAAAACTTACTTAACTAGTATAGATTTGGCGAATGGATTCTGGAGTGTTCCATTAGACCCAGACAGCAGGGAGAAAACAGCATTCACCTTTGGAACTAAGCATTATGTATATTGTAGACTTCCACAGGTATATGTTAATTCTCCAAATCACTTTCAGGCAATAATCAGGGAGCTGATTAAAGATGATTTGGCTTTGGTATATATCGATGATATATTAATTGGAGATGACGATCAGGACAAACATGTGGAAAGAGTGGCCAGGATCATTAAGACACTTAGTGAAGCAGGCTTTAAAATAGGGCTAAAGAAATGTCAAATTGGGAGAAGCGAAGTCAACTATTTGGGTTATTCAGTATCGAAGGAAGGTAGAGAGGCCAGTATTGAAATGAGGAAGAAGATAGCTGAAATTACTGCGCCTGTTTCGAAAAAAGGGGTTCAAAAAATAATGGGAATGTTGGGATATCTAAGGCCAGTAGTGAAGGACTTCAGTCTCTATGCTAAAGCCATTTATCAAACCTTGAAAGGGGATTTTATTTGGACCAGCGAGGCCCAGAGAGGGTTAGATCAGTTAAAGACAGCAATTGCGATATCGGGGTCATTAGTTGGGAGACAAGAAGAGGATGATTTAAGCATTAAATTAGACATATATAAAAATGGATATGGTATGGTACTTGCTAATCTTAGCAATCAGACACCTATCAAACATCTGACAGGAAACTGGTCGAGAGCTGAACAAAAGTTTTCAAACATCGAGAAATGTCTAGCAGCTATAACAAAGAGAATAGCAGAGATAGAAAACTTGTCGGGTGGTAAGAAAATTTATGTCACAACTGAGTTTTTGGAGTTAAAGGAGCTAACCAAGAGACAGATTTGCCAGCAAGGCGCGAATACAGCTCGATGGGAAAGATGGGAAACCATTCTTCTAAACCCTGACTTAATGTTTGTTCATAACATTCAAAAGGGACAGAAACTTGATGAGCCAGTTAGTAAAACGGAGTTGGTGAATGCTTGGGTATTATATACTGATGGTAGTAAAGTCAAGAAGGACGAAGAACAAGCCAGATGGGCATTCATTTTAAAAAATTCAGGAAACATAGTAGTGGAGGAACAGGGAATAATCATTGGATCAGCTCAGACAGCTGAGGTAGAGGGAGTATTGCAAGGGTTAAAGGAGTGTCACCAGCGAAAGCTGCAGGAAGTTACCGTTGTAACCGATAGCTTTTTCGTGCAGCAAGGATTGGAGAAAGATTTGGAGTTTTGGAAACTAAACGGTTGGACGAACGGTAGAAATAAACTACTGGAACAGAAAGAACAGTGGGAAGAGATAGATAAAATTTTAGCCGATATGGAGATCCAGACAATTCATCAAAAAGCACACACAAAAGGAATTGGGGAACTGTGTAAGGGGAATCAGGAAGTGGATGAATTAGCCAGACTTAGGACAATAATCTTGGGGACTCTTGGGAACTCAGCAGCCGACCATCAAATGATAATTAAGCAAGTACATGAAGCCACAGGACATGGGGGTCATGTTGTAGTCGCAAGGGAGTTGAAGAAGTTGGGAATTAAAATAGCCTATTGGAGACAACATTTAACTGCAGTAAGGAGAAAATGTGAGAGATGTATGGCCTGTGGAGGACAGAGAGGAAATAAAACATATGGGAGCATAAAAACTGAGAAACCGATGCAGGAATGGTCATTAGATTATGCAGGACCACTTTTTCCCAGAAGCAGCAAAGGTAATTTGTATTTTTTAGTCAAAGCTGATAGCTGCACGGGAGAAATTGACCTTAGAGCAACCAGCAAAGCAAATGGAGCCACAACCAAAAGGGTATTGGCAGAAATGATGACCTCCAGAGGTAGACCAGAATCGATCCGAATGGACAACGCGCCACACTTTAGAAACAATACTGTTATTAACTTTTGTGCTGACAGAGGAATAACAATCAATTGGGCCGTGAAATATGCACCTGAGAGTAATGGAATGGCTGAGAGGTCTGTAAGAAAAGTAAAGGATTGGATCATAAAGAATCAGAATAATAAAGGCTGGGATAAAGACATTGAAAGAATAGTATTTGATCTTAATAGCAACCTTGAAACCTCTGTCCCCCAGGGACAAGGAGACCCAAGTGAATCTGGGAATTATCAAGTAGGAGACGAAGTTTGGGTGAAGTTACCAACTAAGACTGCGGGGAAAATCATTCGTGAGACTGTAAAATGTAAAGACAAGATTGTTCAGATTCTGGGTACACATACAATTGAATTAGAGAAGCATGGTGTCTGGAGCAAAAGAAATTGTGTCACGCTTGAAACACATGACCCAGTGAGCATCAGAGGAGTTTGAGATTCTTCGAATCTCACTCAGGGGTGCAATGACAGAAGGAGGCTTGACTACATCAAGGATATGGAATATAAACCAGTTCAAAAAGAAATGATGGCAAAAGGAATCCGGAAGTCCTGGAGAGGGCACTTCTGGGATAATCCGAATTAAAGAATAGGGCCCTCTCCACCCTTGATCTGTTCATTTGCTTTTTCAGGTGGAAAAAATTAATAACAAACCAGGTCGCAAGAAGGAAGAGAACTACACTCCAATAACAAACCAGTTCGCAAGAAGGAAGAGAACTACACTCCAATAACAAACCAGTTCGCAAGAAGGAAGAGAACTACACTCCAGAGAAGAATCTGTTCGACAGGATTGGGGGGAAACTAATGATATAATTGGCTACAAATTTGAGGGAATTAAATGACAGAACCCGGAGGAAAACTTTACGGGTTAGAAACAAATTAGAATATCAAATTATAACTGGACAGTGAAACCCCCGGTCAGACATCTCTAACTGGACATTAGTTGATGGATGATCTGCGGTCTCCATGGGGTATGTACTACGCAGTGGAATCATTAAGGTCTCGGCAGCAGATAGCAGCGACTGACGAGGAACCCCAATATGATAAATGATAATAGGTTAAGAATTTTAGTAGCTTGATACTACGGCGGGAAAATTGTTACCAATGCAACAAAACAATATTGCATTGAAGAGCTATAATCGTTGATAAGAAAAATTATTTTATTTTTATGTAAATTGATAGGGACTGTTGTATATATATGATAAGGGGGGTATGTGTGTCGTTAAATAACTTGATCCGCATTTCTAAACTGTGAATGTTTTAATAGAGGGTTAGTTTAGTATGTAATAATTATTGTTCCAAAAGCCAAGAAGCGATGTTTCGATATTGATATTAAATTGTTAACAGTTGAAAATATGTAAAGTGTAACACACAGTCTATTGGTTAGGTAATGAATAAGGTGTTAAGATAAGATAAAAATTTTACTATGTATAGAACAATAGGGAGAATTTGTTTGGGAAGAAGAAAAAAGAGACGGTTCAATGCGGTTTTGTAAATGCTGAAATGAAAAATATACACGTTGTCAGAAAGATGTTCTCTCATGTAAACCAGGGGTTGGCAGACTTACATGATTCACGACAATGTTAGACATTAATGGGGAAGTTAGGAATACAAGCAGGATCAATTGAACATTTTAAATTAATAAGACAAGGGGATCAGTGGGGGGTACAAGATATCACAGTTACCACAGTCCAATCAGAAATGGAAAACAAGTTGGACTGGAACGGAAGACAAGACTCGTATTGACACTGGTCTGTGATATGCATACAAATGACAATGATCAGGGATGTATGTTAGTACAATTGGATGGGGGGACAATAAACCAAATTATAGTAATGTTTCAAATGTCAAGACGGGGTGTTCTGGAAAATACAGAATGTGTCATTTGAAACATAGAGGTCTGCCAATATCTGATCGGGGAGAGTGCAGGGAAAGATCCCACAAGAGGTTGGTGGCAGCTGAAGAGCACAGAAACTGTGGGCAGCAATTTCAGCCTGTCAGAATGGTTATTACAACCTGCAGCAGGAGAAAGGGAAAAGAAAAAAGTTTTAAAAAATTTCTTTGTGCTGTTGAAAAATTTAATGGACTGCCCCTTTAAGACCCGAAGTCCGATCCTTATCGGAGGTCCCGATCTCGCGCCAGAGATCAGCCAGCGCGGGCTTCCAGGACTCCTCCTCTCTCTCTCCCCACGAGGCAGAACAGCAAGAACAAAGGGACCAGGACCAGAACACCAGCGGCACCAGAAGAAGGAAGAAGGACAGCAGGAGCAGCAGCAGGAGCGGAGCGGCCCAGGAGAGGGAAGGCCCAGGAGAGAAGCGGCCCAGCGGCAGGAGAGACCCAAGAGCAGACGGCCCAGGAGAAGAATGCGAGGGAGCAGCAGCCAATGAAGACAGAAGACCAGGAGAAAAAGAGAAAACAGCACCAGGAGAGATGACCAGGAGAATTGAAAGAGAGAGAGAGAGAGTCTGAAGGCCTCAACAACCAACCAGACAACATCCAAAAGTAAATAATGTTTTTAATTTAATGAAATAGAAAAGAGTATGTTAATAATAAAATAATTTAACCTGAAAAAGTGGTTATTAGCTTACTTCACTTCCTTAAGAACGCAGGACCCGGGACATCGATGCTATTAAGGGGTAAGTAAGTAAAATTCTTCAGTGAAGGTATGAGTTATACCGGGGGATAACTTGAAAGGAGAGTTTGACCCGAATAGCACTCACAGAGGCCTGTACTGGAGTCAGGGAGGAAGAATCCCTGTTCGCCGTTTTAGAATATTGGCCCTTAAGGTTCTTTGGTATAAGGGGAATTCTAAAACATATAGGTGAATTTAGAAAAACAGGCGACTCCTGGTGGCGACGGGCTTACAGTCGGGAGTGAGGTTCGTGAAGAGGGAGGGTGGCGCAACTTTGAGTGTCGCCAGGCTGCAGACCGTGAATGGGGGCAGGGGCCCGCCGAACTTCAGTGTCAGGCTCCGGTGGCTGCACTGAAAGTCCAGACCGAGCAGCAGGGGGGCGCAGAGGCAAGGGAGGATGAAGAGTTTAAATCGGGTGTATTCAGCACCTTGAATTGCGTGGTCAGCGACACAATACCCTGTGATTTGTACCGAGTGGGACCCCGAAGCGAGGGCGATAGTTTGGGAGTCGGGGTGGGTGCGCAGAGAGCAGCGCCTTACCGTGTCTGGATGGATAAAGCTCTCCGTGCTCCCGGAGTCGAATAGGCAGGGAGTGTCGTGGCCGTTGACTTGAACCCGCATCATCGAGTTCCGCAGGTGCTTTGGCAGCGATTGATCGCTCCTAGTTGCGGGCCGTCAGAGTCGAACTCACAAAATGGCCGCCCGGAGTCACAAGATGGCTGCCGCCACCGGTCAAACGTGTCGGGTTTCGAAGATGGCCACCGCCAAGGTGGCCGCTCCCATGACTCTCACGAGGACGATGATGCGTCGGAAGTGGGCGTGCCCGGCCGCAGTGCGGCCGCATGCGGGGTCTGTGAGACCTGGAGCTTGATTTCTGGGCCTGGTGAGGGTTTCGTTTGTGGACTTTGGGCCCAGCCAGGCAGACTTTAGCGAAGTGCCTTTCTTCCCGCAGTCGTTGCAGATCGCGGAGCGGGCCGGGCAACGCTGACGTGGGTGCTGGCCTTGCCCACAGAAATAGCATGGGGAACCCCCAGAGTGAGCGGATTGCCGCGCGGCACAGGCCTGTAGCGTGGCCGAGTCTGGAGGGGATCGAGAGGGGTTCGCAAGGTCCGCGGAATACGTACGGAGGTTATGGTGGGCAGTTTTGAGAGAAGAGGCGAGCGTTACCGTGCCCTGGAGATCCTTTACCCCGTCTTCTAGGAGCCGCTGCCGGATGTACGAGGACCTGATACCGGACACAAGGGCGTCGCGAATATGCAAGTTCCTGTGGTCTTCTGCCGTCACTGCTTTGTGGTTGCAGTTCCTCGTGAGCGCAGTGAGTCTTTCCACGAACTCGTCCAGCGTTTCCCTGGAACGCTGGCTGCAGGTTGAGAGCAAATGTCTGGCGTGTACCTCGTTAGTAGGTTTTATGAAGCGTTTCTTCAGTATTTCGACCGCCGCATCATAGATCGTAGCATTCTCGATCACGGCGGAGAGTCGGTGGCCCACCCGGCCATGTAGTAAACGCAGCTTGTGAGTGCTGTCGACATCAGTCGTTGAGGAGTCCAGATAGTCCTCGAAACACCGGAGCCAATATTTAAACATTTCCTGGGCTTCCGGCGACCTGGCGTCCAGGTTGAGTTTCTCCGGTTTTAGAGCGCTGTCAATCTTGATGTGTCTGTAGATTAAATTGAGGCACCCTCAATTACGACGCAAGAGCGAGGTCGGTAATCAAAAGGCTTTAATCTACAGAGAATTGAACAGCATCCGAGAGAAGTGTGCTCGCCACATGGAGCCTTATCCTATATACCGTTTCCTGGGGGCGTAGCCAGAAGCGGAGTCCCCCAGTGTTCCAAGCATCTTAAAGGGGCAAGGTATTAAAGGTCAGGTACCATTTACAGCCGTTATTAATACCGTTCATCACAATGAGCTTCCCCAATGATGGGGGCAGAGAAATCATTAGCAGACTCCCTGCATAAATAGAGCTGGCCAGTTTGGAACCAGAGAGAGAGGAGTTGGCAGCAAGGGAAGTTGTTGCTGCTGTTGTGTATATATATGTTATTGTAAATAAATGTTATTTCTTTGTATCCTGAAAACTCATGCTGGATTCTTCGTGGCCCTCACAAAACTGGGGAATGTCTTCATAGAATTATTGTGGTCGTAACGTTTCTGTATTTTCGTTGTGTTGCGGTTTGTAAAATATTGATTGAATCCTGCATTGGTTCAGAGAGGGCTCTTATCTGAGATAAAAACATTATAAAGACATTGTGGTGCCTCTCGTGTAATTTGAGATTGGGAAGGTGTGTTTGGTGCACGCCTAAATTTGGCACAAAGATCTTATCCTATTTTTCTTCTGGTCATCTGGGCAATGATGGTAGCTAATTTTAATTATATACGGGGAATTTATCATCCTATCAAAAGGAAAATGTCCTGTCTTTTCTGAAGAAGGCAAAAGTGGACAGAGCTTTGTTACATGATACTCATTTGAATGACAATGAACACTTAAAGTTAAAGCGAGACTGGTTGTGATAGGCCTTCTTTGCCTCGTTTTCATCCAGCAGCAGGGGAGTAGTAATTTTTGCTATCAAAAATGTTTCCTTCAAAGTGGATAATTTTGTGAAGGTTAAGTGGGGTAGATATGTGATTATTAATCGGCTTGTATACGGAGAATCTGTCTCCATAATGAATGTCTAAAGTCTTCATGGACTTTGCAGAACTGGCCTCAACCAATTCTTTTTTTTATATAAACATTTTATTGAGGTATTTATGGTTTTATAACAATAACAGAAGAAACAGTGTACATACAAATATAAACATAGTGCAAAAGCCGTCTTCCTCCCTTACAGGTCCCACCTTTTCTAACCCCTACTCTAAACTAAACTAAACCACAACACCTCCCCCCCCCCCCAACCCCCTTTTCTGCTGGCGCTTAATTTTCCCCAAAGAAGTCGACGGACGGCTGCCACCTCCGGATGAACTCTAACATTGACCCTCTCAGGGCAAACTTGATTTTCTCCAGAGAGAGAAAGCTAGCCATGTCAGTTAACCAGGTCTCCGACATTGGGGGCGTTGAGTCCCTCCAAGCTAATAATATCCGTCTCCGGGCTACCAGGGAAGCAAAGGCCAGAATGTCTGCCTGTTTCACCTCCTGAATTCCCGGGTCTTCCGACATTTCGAAAATAGCCACCTCTGGACTCGGTGCCACCCTTGTTTGCAACACCTTGGACATAACATCCGCAAACCCCTGCCAGAATCCCCTAAGCTTCAGGCATGCCCAGAACATGTGGACATGGTTCACTGGTCCTCCCGCACACCTTGCGCACCTACCTTCCACCCCAAAGAACCTGCTCATCCGGGCCACTGTCATGTGAGCCCGGTGAACAACCTTAAACTGTATCAGGCTGAGCCTGGCACATGATCTGCACTCTACTCAACACATCCGCCAAGAGACTATCCTCTATCTCCCCTCCTAACTCCTCTTCCCATTTGTGTTTCAGCTTCTCGGTCTGCGCTTCCTCTGACCCCATGAGTTCCTTATAAATGTCTGAAACCCTCTCTTCTCCCACCCACATTCTGGAAGCTACCCTGGCCTGTATCCCCCTTGGAGGTAGGAGCGGGAAGGTTGACACCTGCCTGCGTAGGAAATCTCACGCCTGTAGGTACCTAAACTTGTTCTCTCCCGTCAATTCAAATTTCGCTTCCAACTCCCTCAGGCTGGGAAAGCTCCCCTCCATAAACATCCTCTCCCATCCTCTCGATCCCTGCCCTCTGCCATCTCTGGAACCCTCCATCCAGCTTCCCCGAGGCAAACCGGTGATTATTTCAGATAGAAGACCAGACCGTTGCTCCCTCTGCTCCCACATGCCTCCTCCGTTGCCCCCAGACTCTCGGGCTCGCTACTACCACAGGGCTGGTGGAGTACCGTGCCGGCGGGCACAGCAGAGGCGCTGTTACCAATGTTCGCAAACTAGTGCCCTTACATGATGCCGCCTCTACTTCCCCCACATTGACCCCCCCCCCACCACCACCATCCATTTCCTAATCATGGCTATATTCGCCGCCCAATAATAATGACTAAAGTTTGGCAGCGCCAGCCCGCCCTCCCCCCCGGCTGCGCTCCAACATCCCCTTTTTAACTCGTGGGGTCTTACCCGCCCATACAAAGCCAGAGATCACTTTATTGACCCGGTTAAAGAAGGACCGTGGAATAAAGATGGGGAGACACTGAAACACATACAGGAATCTCGGGAGGACCATCATTTTCACTGTTTGTACCCTTCCAGCCAGTGACAACGGGAGCATGTCCCACCTTCGGAAATGTTCCTTCATTTGGTCTACTAGCCGGGCCAGATTTAGCTTGTGCAGCCGTTACCATTCCCATGCCACCTGGATACCTAGGTACCGAAAGCTTCCCCCTACCACTCTAAACGGCAGCTTCCCAATCGCCTTTCCTGCCCCCTTGCCTGGATCGCAAACATCTCACATGTTCAATTTATAACCCGAAAACCGGCCAAAATCCCCCAGAATCTTCATAATTTCTTCCATCACTTCTAGTGGGTCCAAAACATATAAGAGCAGGTTGTCTGCGTATAGCGAGAATCTATGTTCCCCCCCCCCCCCCCCCCCCCCCCCCCGGACCAGCCCCTTCCAGCCACTTGAGCTTGAGGCTCAACGCAATTGCCAGCAGCTCTTTGGCCAGTGCGAACAGCAGTGGGGAGAGGAGGCATCGCTGCCTCGTCCTCCGGTGCAGCCTAAAATAGCCCGATGTCAACCTGTTTGCCCGAACACTCGTCACGGGTGCCTGATACAGCAGTCTAACCCAGTTGATGAAGCCCTGTCCAAATCCAAACCGCCCCAGTACCTCCACAGATAATCCCAATCCACTCAATCAAATGCCTTCTCTGCATCCATTGCAACCACTACCTCCACGTCCCTACCTTCTGAGGGCATCATAATTACATTCAGCAGCCTCCTTGCGTTGCTGACAACTGTCTACCCTTAACAAATCCCGTCTGGTCCTCCCCAATCACGTCCAGAACATAGGCTTCAATCCTTGAGGGCAAGTTCTTCGGCAACAATTTGGCGTCTACATTTAGAAGGGAAATTGGTCTGTTTCCGGGTCCTTATCCCGCTTCAGGATCAATGAGATTGTGGTCTGTGACATCGTTGGGGGAAGCTCCCCTCTCTCCCTTGCCTAATTAAATGTCCTCATCAGCAGCGACCCCAATATCCCAGAGAGCTTTTTATAGAACTCCACTGGGTAGCCGTCCGGTCCTGGGGCTTTGCCCGACTGCGTGGCCTTCAGCCCTTCTGCTATTTCTTCCAACCCGATCGGGGACCCCAGCACTTCTACCAACACTTTGTCCACCTTCAGGAACCTCATCCCCTCTGGCCCAGCGAGGGGTTCCGACTCATACAGCCTTCTGTAAAACTCCTTAAACGCCTTATTAACCCCTGCTGAATCTCCGACCAAGTTCCCATCCCTGTCCCTTACTTTCCCAATCTCCCTGGCTGCCTCCCTCTTTCTGAGCTGCTGCGCCAGCATTCTGCTGGCCTTCTCCCCACATTCATACATCGCCGCCCTCGCCTTTCTCAGCTGCTCCACCACCTTCCCTGTAGTTAACAAGGCAAACTCCTACCACCCCTACAAATGTTTTTTGCCCCTTGATGTTTCTTAATTCAACCCAGACAGGTTCCACATCATCTGTACTAATATCTTTCCTCAATATTGTGTCAATATCTTGTTTAATCAACAATGCAACTCCACCAACTTTTCCCTACTGTCTGTCCTTCCTAAAAACTGAATAGCCCTCAATGTTTAGTTTCCATCCTTGGTCACCTTGAAGCCATGTCTCCATAATCCCAACCATATCATATCTCTTTACATCTATCTGCACAACAAATTCATCGATTTTATTTTGAATTTCTCAGCGCGGTCAAGTACAAAACATTAAGGCTTCACTTTCCTTATCCCGCCCCTATTTCTTACAGTGTCATTATCTGATATAGGCCCTTGATTCCTCTGCCTATCGCTGTTTTTATTCCATTTTCTGTCTTATTCCCTTGTTCTTGATTCCCCCTGCTCTGAATCCTTACATTGGTTCCCATCCCTCTGCAATATTAGTTTAAAGCCTCCCCAACCGGTCGAGCAAGTACCTCCCAAGGACATCATGTCCCGGTCCTGTCCAGGTGTAACCCGTCCAATTTGTACTGTTCCCACCTCCCCAAGAACCGGTCCCAATGCCCCAGGAATCTGAAACCCTCCCCCTCACACCATCTCTTCAGTCACATATTCATCAGATAGATCCTACTATTTCTATTCTGAACAGCACGTGGCACTAGTAGTAATCCTGAGATCACTACCTTTTCAATTTTCTTCTGAACTCCCCATATTCTGCTTTCAGGACCTCATCCCCGATATGCCTAAAGATTCTGGTAGTTGAGGGTGATTATATACAGTGCATATGGATCTGTGTCAAGATTCTGGTGTGGTTAAGGAGCTTGAGAGGATATTTGGTCATTTGTTACTAATTTTGGGTCTTCCATATAGGAGAATTATTGAGGTTAATGAAAAAAGCCTGTACAACATCCTAACTTTTGCAGCCCTGAAAAATATCATCTGCTCCTGGATCAGTGACAAGTATCCTTTAATTCAAAACTGGTATAAAATAGTCATGAGGTGTATTCCTATGGAATTCCTGATGTCTGTGCTCCATTCTAAGTCTGATACATTCCGTAAAGTGTGGGACCTCTATCTCAAATTACTAGGCTCTGCTTTGTCTGACCTGTTCCTGCAGGGTTTCCCATGAGCCAAATTGCAAATCACAATCTTGCTCTTTATGAAAGTGTGCATCTTGATATGTTATCCTATCATGTTTATATGGTCTTATCCTCTTCCCCCCACCCCCCAACCCCGTTCTGATCCGGTCTATAAATGGAGGCACTAGTTCTTAAGCACTGCTGTTCTGAATTTACCCTGTCTTTTTCTGTTCTTAAGTTTGCAAAAATATTTGTTCTGTACCCTGTACAAGTTGTGTTTTGAAAATTTTGTTCTGTTATCTTAAAAATATATATTAAAACAAAATAAACTGATAGCTATATCTGAGGTGTTTTTCTTTAAATTATTCATTGTTGTGAAAATGTTCTTTCCTATCTTCTTATTGTGTTCTTGTGTTTATATATGAAGTTGTAACCATTACCCAGGGTTGAATCAGTCAGTAAGCTTTACATCTGATTTAACCCTAAAGGGAGTTTGCTGCGATTCACTTTAAAATATTGCCCCACAGATGGGGAAAATGCATCACAGCCTGTTTCTAAAATTAAAATACTTTGGTTTATGGACAGAGAGCTTCCCTCTTCTGTGCATAACAAAATATACAAAGGACAAGATTGTGCAAACTAAAAGTGACATAATTTTAAAATTAACTAACAAACAGTACGCAGCTAAAAAAGAGAGAAATTTCTTTAACTTTACAGCATGTTGGGCAAGTGTCTTAATCTCAAAAGGCAGACCAAAAGCTCTCCCAGCTCTCCACCAAGCTCAACCATTCCTTGCCACACCGACCTACTCTACTCTGCCAACCACTCTACTCTGAGTTTTTCAGCAAGGCACACTTTAATGAATCCCCTTTCCCTGCTACAACAGTCCTGGGGCCATAGGTTACTAGAGAATCCTTGATCCAGTCCCTTTAAAATACCAAGTCAAATGGCCTAATCAGCTTTAGTAAAACTGAGACAGGAGAAATGGAACATTTCTTTCCAAATCTGCTCCAACTCTGTCTCCAATTTATCTGTTCTCCTTTCCCTGAATCCTCAAGTGCTTTTCTGCAACAGAAACGTTTGTGCTTTGAACATCTGTGAGGGCTGCTATAAAAACTACAACTGAACTTATCGATGGGTTTCTATTTGACTTTCTATTCCTTCTCAATTCTCATCCCCAGGACAACTTGAAGTCACATGAGTATTTCTTTCGTCTGTGAGGGCCAGTCAAGGACAGTAGTGGGAAGTTGTGCATGGAGTCCGGGGAGATAGGAGAGGTGCTAAATGAATATTTTTCGTCAGTATTCACACATGAAAAAGACAATGTTGTCGAGGAGAATACTGAGATACAGGCTACTAGACTAGAAGGGCTTGAGGTTCATAAGGAGGTGTTAGCAATTCTGGAAAGTGTGAAAATAGATAAGTCCCCTGGGCCAGATGGGATTTATCCTAGGATTCTCTTGGAAGCTAGGGAGGAGATAGCTGAGCCTTTGGCTTTGATCTTTAAGTCATCTTTGTCTACAGGAATAGTGCCAGAAGACTGGAGGATAGCAAATGTTGTTCCCTTGTTCAAGAAGAGGAGTAGAGACAACCCCGGTAACTATAGACCAGTGAGCCTTACTTCTGTTGTGGGCAAAGTCTTGGAAAGGTTTATAAGAGATAGGATGTATAATCATCTGGAAATGAATAATTCGATTAGAGATAGTCAACATGGTTTTGTGAATGGTAGGTCGTGCCTCACAAACCTTATTGAGTTCTTTGAGAAGGTGACCAAACAGGTGGATGAGGGTAAAGCAGATGATGTGGTGTATATGGATTTCAGTAAAGCGTTTGATAAGGTTCCCCACGGTAGGCTATTGCAGAAAATACGGAGGCATGGGATTCAGGGTGATTTAGCAGTTTGGATCAGAAATTGGCTAGCTGGAAGAAGGCAAAGGGTGGTGGTTGATGGGAAATGTTCAGACTGGAGTCCAGTTACTAGTGGTGTTCCACAAGGTTCTGTTTTGGGGCCACTGCTGTTTGTTATTTTTATAAATGACCTGGAGGAGGGCGTAGAAGGATGGGTCAGTAAAGTTGCAGATGACACTAAAGTCGGTGGAGTTGTGGACAGTGCGGAACGATATTAAAAGTTACAGAGGGACATGGATAAGCTGCAGAGCTGGGCTGAGAGGTGGCAAATGGCATTTAATGCAGAAAAGTGTGAGGTGATTCATTTTGGAATTGTAACAGGAAGACAGAGTACTGGGCTAATGGTAAGATTCTTGGTAGTGTGGATGAGCAGAGAGATCTCGGTGTCCATGTACATAGATCCCTGAAAGTTGCCACCCAGGTTGAGAGGGTTGTTAAGAAGGCGTACGGTGTGTTAGCTTTTATTGGTAGATGGATTGAGTTTCGGAGCCATGGGGTCATGTTGCAGCTGTACAAAACTCTGGTGCGGCCGCATTTGGAGTATTGCGTGCAATTCTGGTCGCCGCATTATAGGAAGGATGTTGAAGCATTGGAAAGGGTGCAGAGGAGATTTACCAGGATGTTGCCTGGTATGGAGGGAAGATCTTATGAGGGAAGGCTGAGGGACTTGAGGCTTTTTTTATTAGAGAGAAGAAGGTTAAGAGGCGACTTAATTGAGACATACAAGATGATCAGAGAATTAGATAGGGTGGACAGTGAGAGCCTTTTTCCTCGGATGGTGATGTCTAGCACGAGGGGACATAGCTTTAAATTGAGGGGAGATAGATATAGGACAGATGTCAGAGGTAGGTTCTTTACTCAGAGAGTAGTAAGGGCGTGGAATGCCCTGCCTGCAACAGTAGTGGACTCGCCAACACTAAGGGCATTCAAATGGTCATTGGATAGACATATGGATGATAAGGGATAGTGTAGATGGGCTTTAGAGTGGTTTCACAGGTTGGCGCAACATCGAGGGCCGAAGGGCCTGTACTGCGCTGTAATGTTCTATGTTCTAAGGTGTTTACCAGGAATTCAGTAACCTCGTTTTAGAACTATCTGTTTTACTTTGAGTTAAGGGACAATTTTAAAACATTATCATCACCTTGCAAAGTTAAACATTCAGGACAAAGGTGTTTACAGGCTAAATGCTGAGAGACTGATTCCTTTAGTGTAGAGACTAGAATAACATAGCCTTGGATAAGACGCCAGCCACTTAGGCCTGAGATTCGAATTTCTTTCATTCAGATGATTTTAAATCTTTGGAATTATCTATTCCAGAGCACCATAGATGCTCAATCATTCAATATTGTCAAGGCTGACTGATTGATCGTTACACTCTAAGGGACATGTAAATTGGGTGGGAAGGTATATCTGAAGTAAAAGCTCAGCAGTAACCTTACTAAGTGCTGGAGCAGGTTCAAAGGTGCTTATGGCCTACTCTTGCTCCTATTTTGCATGTCATGTTCAAGTTTTCATTGTGTCATTAGGACTGAAGGGAATGCTGCGACAGGGGTTAACTGCTGCGGCCGTAACTGATAACACCTAACCGGAGGCCACAGACCGATGCAGAGACCCACTACAATGACACCTGTACAGCGACCAGGAGTGTGATCGAGCGGTGCTTCGGCATCCTGAAGATACACTTCAGGTGCCTGGACAGCTCTAGAGGGGCCCTCCAGTATGATGCTGAGAGGGCCGTTGCATCGTGGTGGCCTGCTGCGTCCTCCAAAACATCGCACAGCAGCGGGGTGATGAGCTGGAGGAGGAGAATGAGGAGGAAGGGCAGGCCTCGTCCAACAAGGAGGATGCGGAGGAGGGAGACAATGGGCAGGACATGGGGCCCGGGCAGGCAGGGGAGGCTGCACAACACCATCACCACAGGCAACGTGCACAGGACGCCCTGATCGCCTCCAGGTTCACTGAATAGGAAGGAGGGGGTGAGAGAGAGGGAGGGGCTGGCCAGGGGCACGGACACCACATCCCAGACCCACACTCCTCACTTCCCACACCGCCAAACTACCCATTTGTACATCTGTCCGTTATGCATACCTGCAGCGCTACAAGCTGGGGGCCCTGGGTTGGCAGTGACAGCGGATCTGGTCCATGGGACAGAGGATGATGACAACCCGCTCTGCGAAGAGCTCTGGTGCTCCACATCATATGACAACATCTGACTCGGGAATGGGACAGTTCAGCGCCGACGTTTCAGCGCCGACGTTTCAGCGCCAGGATATTTCAGCACCAAATATTTCAGCGCCAAATATTTCAGCGCCAGGACGTTTCAGCGCTCATTCATTCAGACATCATTCTTGAGTATGGTCACAGGTATGACACAGGTATACCAGCTTTTACACTTAGTTATTTGGTCGTTTCATCGTTCTAACTGTCTTTAGATTTTGTTGGAGTTTTATTATGATTACTGTTTAGATAATGTTAGAGTTTTGTTAACAAGTTTTTATACTTACTTAGTTATTTGGTAAATTTCCTTTGGTAAATTTGGTAGGTTCCATGGGCGCGATTCTCCCAGACAGGGGGAAATCGTAAGGCTGGCGTCAAAACCGGGCGGGTTTGACGCCAGCCTCCCCCTCCCCGACCGGGAACCGATTCTGGTCCCCGGTCGGGGCTAGTATGCCGCGGCCGTGAACTCCAGCATCGCGGGCTTAACAAATTTCGTTAAGCCCGCTTGCCAGAGTTTGCGCCGGCTGACGCATCACATGACGTTAGCCGCGCATGCGCGGATTGGAAGACTCCAACCCGCGCATGCGCGGATGACGTCATCGCGCATTTGCGCGAAATCCGCGCATGCGTGGGCCGGGATGCCCCTCAGCCGCCCCGCGAAGTGATACAGCGGGGCGGCGGAAGGACAAAGAGTGCGCGGGAATCGGACCCGCTGCCCACGATTGGTGGGCACCGATCGCGGTCCCATGGCACCCTTGGCACGGCCGTGGTACTGCCGTGCCAATCGGTGCCATGGTTTTCAAAATCGGGACTTTATGGCCGTTTTTACGAATGGCCAGACCAGGTGTGTTTGCCGTTCGTAAAAACAGCCATAAAGGGCTTGGGCTTGGGCCTATCGGCCAGCTGAGAATCGCTGCTGGCAGTAAAAAAACGGCGGCAGCGATTCGTGTCGGGAGTCGGGCGTGGGGGGGGGGGGGGGGGGGGGGGGGGGGGAGAATAGCGGGAGGGCGTCAGACTAGCGTGGCCGTAAAAATTTACGAACCCCGCTATTCTCCGCACCGTCGTGAGTGCGGAGAATTGCGCCCCATATCTTTAAACCCATGGCTGAATCAGTGAAAAGCAAGCGGGGCAGAGAGAAGTTCTGTCATGAAGGTTTTATATATCGTTTCGACAAAGAAAGCAAGAAACAAAAGCAAGTTAAGTTTTGGCGATGCCATGAGGATGGTAGGTGCAAGGCCCGCATTCACACGTTAGAAAGAGAGGTGATCGAAAAGATCAACGGACATACTCATCCCCCATCTGCAGTTGCTATCGAAGTGGAAAAGGTCATAACTGATGCGAGAGACCGGGCTGAAAAGACTTGTGAGCCTCCAAGTACGATTATCAACAAGTGCATTGAAAAAATGTCCGTGGCAGGTATGGCACAGTTACCAAACAGGCAGGCAATGCGAAAAATTATTCGTAGAAAACGAGACGAAGTTAATCAGGTCCCCGATAATCCAAGATCGATTCAAGAGCTTCAGTTACCTCATGAATACATGATGTATAAACCCACCCCAGAAACCGAGGAAAATTTCTGTTTAAAGGATAGTGGTACGAACAACAAACGGATTATTATATTTGGGAGAGAGTTGGTTAGAACACATGGCAACTTCCACGACTTGGTATGCTGACGGAACATTTGCGGTAGCACCACACCTATTTTATCAAGTTTATATCATCATGGTTAGGAAAAATAACGGAGTTCACCCTGTATTGTACGCGCTTTTACAAAACAAACAGTATGCAACCTATATGATGTTGTTTGCGACGGTGAAAGAGATGATTACAAACGCAGGACCTGCCATTATCAATTGTGATTTTGAACGCGCTGCTTTTACCGCCATGAAAGACTCCTTCCCCAATATAAAAGTAAGAGGCTGCCTTTTTCATCTGTCTCAAAATATACTTAGGCAGATAAGTGGTTTTGGTCTCATGCGTTTATATAAGAGCAATCCCGATTTTGCATTACATTCGAAAATGATAACTGCCCTATGTTTTGTGCCAGTTGACGACCTTGACAGTCACGTGGATTCTTTAGCAGGTAATTTACCGGAGGAGTTAATTCCGGTTTTAAACTATTTCGAAGACAATTATATCGGCCGCCCTAATCGCCAAGGAGCAGGCAGACGAAGTCTTTTATTTCCTACCGAGATGTGGAATATGTATCAAAGAACATTAGATGGGGATGACAGAACAAATAACTATGCTGAGGCGGCCAACAGGAGATTGAAAAGTGAACTGTTAATGTCACACCCAACTATCTGGAAGTTCATTGATGTCCTTAAGCATGTTCAAAAAGGAAGAGACGAGCACTTCGAGAAACTTTTAGCTGGCAATGAACCTCAATTAAAATTACTTAAATATAGAAAAGCTGATGAGAGGATATTGAAAATTGTTTCCGAATATGGCAGCAGGAATGAAATTGACTACCTTCGTTCAATAGGGCACAATTTAACAAACTAAATGCGTTTTTTCCAATGAATATCTAATGAATGTCCAATGAACTTTCTTTTTAATGATTGATTTTATGAACTTACAGATTTGTAAATTGTTTTAATGTGCTGTTTTTGGATCTTTATAAGTGGATCTTTTACAATAAAAACATTTTGTTAACACTTGAGTTTTATTTCATTTTATGAACTTACAGATTTGTAAATTGCTTAGTGCCAAAAAAATTTCTGTCATAACTATATGACAACATTGGAGAATTTTTTTTTTCTGGCGCTGAAATGTCCTGGCGCTGAAACGGCGGTGCTGAAACGGCAGCGCTGAAACAGCTGCGCTGAAACGGCGGCGCTGAAACGTACCGCACCCATCTGACTCATGCCCATGGTAGCACCTTCCACCTGGGTGATCCCAGCATGCGCGCTGGCCTGGCCATTGCACGGCCCCGTCGAATCCCTGGGCTGGGGATGCTGGGGACGGTTGGGGTGCACGGTCCTCCTACAGTGCATGCACTGGTCGTCTCCCCCCCCCCCCCCCACCCCACCCCCCCCCCCCCCCCCCACCCACCCCCACCCCACCCCCCCCCGGCCAGCCCGGACCAGCCCACCCCCACCCATCAGACAGAGCACTGAGGCAAGATTTAACGGTGGTAACAGGTGTTTATTGTGTAGAAATATATACACGGTCTGTGCCCAAGCCCCTATATCTAAACTGTGCCCTGCACCCATGCCAACCTAACTGGTGTCTAACTTTCTGGCCTTACGGGCCCTAACATTACGCCTAGGTAGTTCCCCAGATGGTACAGCAGGAGAGGAGGCGGCCTGCTGTGACTCCTGCCCTGCGACAAGGGTCCCCGTTGGCATGCGTCTCCTGTGGCAAATTTGCCTGCATGAGCCCGGCAGCTGCTCAGTGTCCCGGCTGCTGTGGTGCTGCCCTGTTCTGCCCATTTCCCACCAGATCCACCAGAGACAGGAGTGGGGGAGTCCGAGGTGCTGCAGTGTTCTGGCACCTCCCCTGCCAGAAAAACACCGGCACGGGCCCCATCACCCCCTCCTCCCTCGGGGTGCCCTATGGCCCCCGGGCTACTCCATTGGGCGGAGATGCGAGCGCAGCCATCTTCTGAGCCTGCCCTGCCCCGCCACCTGGTGGTGCCAGTTCTGGAGGCCCGTTCTGGTCTCGACCAGTGTCTGCATGCTCCCGGCCATGGAGCACAGGGAGTGAATCATCTCCGTCTGGGACTGCACCACATCACCCTGTGACTGTGCCACATCAGCCAGTAACTGGGTCACCATCCTCTGGGACCGGGCCACCCGGCCCAGTGTCTGCGCAACGCCAAACCAGCACCTGGGCAATGCTGCCGACTATGGCCTGCTGTGACTGGGCCATGCTGAGGAACGCTACTGCAATGTCCAGGTGGCTCTGGCACATGGCTGTCTGTGAGGGGGCAGCTCAGTCTTGGGCCTCGATCCCCACCTGTACAGAATGCCCCAAGCCTTGGACACGCTGATCCATAGCCAGAACTATCGGCCCCCATGCCTCCACTGCGGATGCCACCCATGTGGTGTCGGCCTAGGTGGCGCGCATGGCTGGCACCATCCCCTGCTCCTGCACGTGGACGGACTCTTCCACCTGCGCCTGCAGGTGCTGGATGCCAGCTGCCATCCCCTATTGTAGTCCTGGGTCTCTGGCTGCACCTGCACTGTGAGTGGAACTGGATGTCCCAGAAGCCCGGGACCCATCTGGACGGCAGCTGGTTCCTGGGGCCGGCCTGTCCTCCGACCATCCGGCCCCTCAGCTGCTCCTATCTCCACCTGCTGTACTGGATGCGATGTGTGGTGCGCACCAGATAGTGTCCCAGGGACCTCTTCACTAATGTGCCCAAATTAGGTGATAGTCTCTGGGATGGTGGAGGGTCTGGGGACAGCTGTGACGGAAAGTCAGTGTCATCCTCTGACCCGAGCTCCGGGGTGTTTGGTGTTTGGGCTGCTCTCACCGTCGGTGCTCGGCTGTCGAGGACACCTGCTCTGGCTAGAGGCCGGGGGACCCCGGATGGTACAGCACCATCTCCGGAAGGTCCTGTAAGACACAAGATGTTATGTATGATGAGACAGCTGGCCGCAGGCAGGGGTGGGGGGGGGGGGGGGGGGGGGGGGGGGCGTGTGGAGGGGTTTTGAGGGGTATGAGGGTTGAGGGGGCTGGGGATGTGTGGGGTGAGGGGTGCCGGTTGAGTGGGGTGGGCTTATGTGGGATGAGGGTGGGCGGGGGGTGGGCTGCGGGGGTGGGGAAGTGTGGCGTGGGGGGATGTCCACACATGTGTCATGGGGATACACAACTAAGCAGGGTCTCACTTCCTCGCCCGCCGCCGAACTCCGCCTCGGCGAGCTCCCTTTCCTCCGTGCCGCCGACCACATCCAGTGCCCTCTGCTCTGGCACGGTGAGGTGCCGCAGGTCTGGTGGTCCCCCTCCGGTCTGCTCCCACTCGCGGCGGTTGCGTGCAGCCTTCTCCTGGGGGGCGGGGGAACACACATACAATGACTCCGTTGGACATTCCGAAACATGAAGCGCAGGGGTTGGGTAGATGGTGGCCTCAGTCACCAGGGCACTGGGCCATGGCAGCTGGCATGTATTCTGGCAAGTGGGGCTGGGTGGGGGTCCGCGGGGGAGGGGCCGGGTTACGGCTGTGTGGGAGGGCGGGGTTAGTGCCAGGGGCACAAAGCATCCAACTCACCCTGGCCGTCCTGAGAAGGTCATGAGGTTTCTTCCGGCACTGCATGCCAGTCCGGGCAACGTTACCCATGGTGCTGACCACCTCTGCCACGTGCGCCCAGGCACGGCGAATGGCGATGCCTGGCAGCCTTCCTCCTGGGTCATGGTACAGGATCATCCTTCTCTCCTCCACAGCGTCCATGAGGATATCCAGCTCAGCGTCACTGAACGTAGTGCTGCTCTCCCTGCAGCCATCTTGTTGGCTGGGACGGTGTGTGTAGGGAGGATGGATCGTTTAAGTGTGGCTGCGGCGTGTGAGCCTCATGTGCACCAATTACGGACCCGGCGAATCCGGCACCATTTTGCATGGAGTTGATTGTGTTTCACATGGCGATGATGCTAGCCCATTTAAAGTAGCTGAATCTGGGTGCAACTGTTGCACCGTTTTTTCTGTCGAAAACGTCACGGTTCCCACGCCGGCGTTGGCACTTAGTCTCAAAATTGGAGAATCCCACCCTAAGTGTTGATGCCAATGCAGAATTTGTGGACTTACACAACAGAAAAATTGGCCCCACACCTGGAACGATTCTGCTACTGTTAAAAAGCTAGCACTGGCGCCACGTGGAACACAAACGATTTCAATGAGAAACGGTGCCGGATCGCCAGTTTCGCAATTTACACTCAAAAGCTGACAAGCTGCAGTCATTCCCCACACACACACACACACCATCCCAGCCAACAAGATGGCAGCGAGGACAGCAGCCCCGAGGTTTACCAATGCGAGCTGGAGTCCTTCTTGGACACGGTGGAAGAGCGTCGGATGACCTTCTACTGCCGTTTGTCGTGCTTGGGCACAGATGGCAACACCATCCGGAAAAATTGCACAACCTCCTCAGGACGTGTGTGCCAACCCTCAACCATCCTCGTACCCCCACACGCCCACCCCCACTTCCCCCCGGCCCGTGGTCTAATCATATGTATCTGTCTTGTGCCTTGTAGGACCTACTGGTGATGGGGCAGGGGACGCTAGATGGACCCCGACAAGTGACATAGCTGGAGACCCCCATGAGCCCAGCAGTGTAGCTGAGAGCAGCTCAGACGCCAGCCCTCCAGCCGAGACTCAGGAGACTCCGGAGCTCGGGTCAGAGGATAACACAGATTTCCCATCACAGCTGTCTCCAACACTCTCCATCATCCCAGAGACTATCACCTCAGTTGGGAACTTTAGTGAAGCGGCTCCCGGAACACTATCTGGTGCTCACCACACAGTTGTCCCAGTACAGCAGGTGGAGGTAGGAACATCCGAGGGGGCGGACGGTCGGTGGGCAGGCCGACTCGAGGGACTAGCTGCCATCCAGACGGGTTTCGTATTCTGGACAAACAGTCCCATCCATTTTTTTTTTTTTTTGCTCATGGATGTGGACGTTGCTGGCTGGGTCAGCATTTATTGTCCATCCCAGAGGGCATTTGTGACATTGCTGTGGGTCACATGTAGGCCAGACCTGGTAAGGCTGACAGATTTCCTTTGTGGACATTTATGAAACAGGTGGGGTTTTATGACAATCGACAATGATTTCATGGTCACCTTTAGACTTTTAATTCCAGATTTTTGATTGAATTCAAATTCCCCCATGGCGCGATTCGAACCCAGGTCTACAGAGCATGACCCCAGATCTCTGGATTACTAGTCCAGTGACAATACCACTTCTCCACTGCTTCCCCTGCATTTGCAGAGCCAGGGACTACATGAGGGGTTGTCGACAAGCATCCAATACCTGCAGGTACTGTTGGAGGAGTCCAACTGCTTGCAGGAGCAGGAGGAGGTGCCGACAATGCGTGCAATCCAGGCCAACACCTCACGGGTGGCATCTGCGGAGGAGGCATTTGGGGAGATGGTTTTGTCAATGGATCAGCATGTCCAAAGCATGGGGCATTCTGTGCAGGTGCTGGCCGAGGCCCTGGACAGGGTTGGCGCCTCACAGGTGACTAAGTCCCAGAGCCACCTGGAAATCGCAGAGGCGCTCCTGAGCGTGACCCAGTCACAGAGGCCATGCCTGGGAACGTCGGCAGCATTGCCCAGGCACAGGCCAACATGGTGCAGACACGGCGGGAGGTGGCCCAGTTTCAGAGGGAGATGGTGCAGTCACTGGCTGATGTGACACAAACCCAAAAGGTGGTGGCACAGTCGCAGCATGATGTGGCACAGTCCCAGACTGAGATGGTCCACTCCCTGTGCTCCATATGCGGACCCTGGTCAAGATCAGGGTGCGCCTCCAAGACTGACTGCGCCAGGTGGCGGGGGAGCCTCAGGGGAAAGCTCCCTTCACATTCCCGTCCCATGGAATAGTCCGGGGGTCATCGGACATCCTGAGGGAGGAGGAGGTCATGGAACACCGCAGCACCTCGGTCTCCTCCTTCCCCTCTGGTCGCTGGCGTATCTGGAGAGCAGCGGGCAGAATTGGGTGGCACCACGACACGTGGGACACTCAAGCAGCAGCCGCGCCCATCCAGGCTGGGTCGCTTAGGAAGACCCCGCTAACGGGGACCCAGGTCGCAGGTGAGGAATCACAGCAGGTTGCATCCACTCCTGCTGTACTGCCTGGAGAACCACCTAGAGTAGCATTAGGGCCCATAAGACCAGGCAGTTAGACACCACTTAAGTTGGCAAGGGTGCAGGACACAGTTTAATTGTAGGGGCTCGGGCAAAAAAATGTATATATTCATTCACATTAAGTCCTGTTGCCACCTTTACAATATCCTCGGTGCTCTGTCTGATGGGTGTGAGGGGTGAACTGGTCTGGGCTTGCCGGGGTGCGGGGGTGGGAAATGGGCAGATGTTGGAGGAGGGGGGGAATGGGCGGACAATATTGTTAGCCTGGTGTCCCCAACCCCCAACCATTCCCACTATCGTCACCCAGGTTTCCGGTGGGACCATGTGATGGAATGGGCAGCTTGCAGGCAGGGATCACCCAGGTAGATGGTGAACGTTGTTACCGTGGGCAGGAGTCAGATGTCATCATAGGATGCAGAACACAGAGCTCATCGCAGAGCGGATTGTCATCATCCTCTATCCCATGGACCAGACCCGCTGTTGCTGCCAACCCATGGCCCCCCTCCCATAGTGCTGCAGCTATGAAAATCACTTATTGTCACAAGTAGGCTTCAAATTAAGGTACTGTGAAAACCCCTAGTCGCCACATTCCGGCGCCTGTTCGGGGAGGCTGGTACGGGAATTGAACCGTGCTGCTGGCCTACCTTGGTCTGCTTTAAAAGCCAGCTCTTTAGCTCTGTGCTAAACCAGCCCCGTGTTCGCAGTTCTAGCTGCTGATACTGCTCCCAGCACTTCCGGGTCAGAGGTCACGCATGCACACAGCGGCAGCCTGCAGCGGCCGGACCGTGCTCCATGGCGGACCCAGCCCACGGACTTGGACCGCCAAAGTAGTGCCTCGCATCGGCCGCTCACATGCCCTGGACCGCCCGCCCACATTGCCCCAAGCCCCTGAATGAAGCCCCCCCTGCCCGCCAATCGGCCCTCCCCCGACTGTGGCGGCCCTGGACTGAGTCCGCAGCCACCACGCAAGGATCCCGGATGGTGTGAGCACACATAAGCCATGCCATCGGGAATTCGACCGGTCGGGCCGGACTATCTTGTTTAATTTAATAGCTAGTAAAAGTATTAAAGAATCAAACTCACAAGTTCATTGATTAGTTACTCAATAAATGATTTGTTATCACTGGAGTATTCATCATCATCAAAGTTAAGAACTTCTCGGCATAAACAAATGAGTAACACATATAGAACATAGAACATAGAACATAGAACAGTACAGCACAGAACAGGCCCTTCGGCCCTCGATGTTGTGCCGAGCAATGATCACCCCACTTAAACCCACGTAACCCGTATATTACTTCAAGTAATCTAACAATGGTACATTGTTTATTTACCAAATGTACTTCAGAATTTTAAGGAAGCGTCATCTTGGATGTGCTGACACAATCAGGTTCAACAGCCTCCTTTGTTAATCCATTCCATACAATTGTCACACCCTGCATTATGTAGTTAGTCAGGATTTCCTTCAAACCCTTTGTTGATTTTCAGTGTAATTCATATGAGGAAAGGAATGAATCAGGGACTGGCTCTATCACATTCCAGCTATAGACATATCATGATATCAGTGCCAAAATCTCAAAATATGTGTGTAGAGCTCCACTCTCAATCATTATTAATTAATGTTTAAAACCATGAGTGAAAACATCCATATTACTATATTTGGCATCACTCTATCGTGTTAATCTGGATTATTTTAGCTCTTGTATCATGCTAAATTCCTTATTCTGAAAATCTTCAAAAATATCCATCCTTGCCTTGAGATCTATTCAAGGATCTAAACTTTCAGATAAACAAGGTCCTGTATGGGAATGATTGTAAATACTGGGTCACCTTGTACTTATATATGAACCCATGTACTTGCAAAAGTAGTACAAAAGACCTATTTTACAATTTAAAAAGGAAAATAATTTATGAAACAAGTAATAATAAAATGTTTCAGATTGCACTGATATAAAAGTGGTATTTAGTTATACAATCCTCCTCCGGGATTTGCCAGAGATGACTGTCGGGAGTAGGGAAAGAGCCTCAAAACCTTTGCGATATGGCTTGGGTGCCATTCGGCTGCAACGCTGGTGCGTTTGAGGGACGGGAGGGGGGGGCAGAGGGGGGCTGGTGGATCTGGATTTGCAGAAGATCTGCCAGCGCTGACTGTTGAGGGGAGAGCCTCGAGATCTCCGAGATGTGGCCTGGGTGCCGTTCAGCTGCAGTGCTGGTCAGGATGCCTTTTAAAGATGGCGCCCGGATCTATTTGAAGCCAGTTCCTAGCTCCAAGGGCGCGATTCTCCTGAAAGATTTCCAAGTGTTGTAGCGAACGGGAATTGCCGCAAGCTTCCCGGCGTTCGGCTGGCAACGCTATTCAATGTTAATTGCGGGCTTTCCCCCCCAAAATGAAGGCTCGCCAGCTGATTCGACAGGACTGCTCTCCCCAGCCCCCCACAAACAAGGTCGAGCAGCACTTAGCTGCACTTGCTCAGTCAACCCCAGCCAGCTCGCAACAATGGCGCTGAGGGGACTAGCCCCTAGAATTGAGGACCCAGATCTGGGGAGGCTGCTAGATGCTGTGGAGGCCAGGAGGGATGTCCTGTTCCCCCAAGAGTCCCGAAGGGTAAGCAACAGGCAGCCACCGCTGCCTGGAATGAGGTGGTGGCAGCTGTGAGTGCAGCGAGCATGACCAGGACGACCGGCACACACTATAGGAAAAAGGTCAATGACCTACACTGGGCAGCACAAGTAAGTAGACAGTAACGTCTCCTGTCTACCCCACCCCGTCCCCCATGATGCAGAGCCCGTGGAACATGGTTACCTGGAGCTGATGGAGATGATGGGGAGCAGCCGCGACATTCGGGAAGGATGTTAGTGACACTCCAGCGGGTCCCTAGCCGCTTGGAAGAGTCCCACAGGCTACGGGCGCAAGGGCAATGCGTGGCACCAATGCCAACACGACTTGAGTGGAGACCGCAGTGGAAAGTCTCATGCAAAATGTCGGCACCATTAGTGAAGGTGTCCAAGGCATCGCACAGTCAGTGACGGCCATGGCTGAGGGTCTCGACAGAATGTCTGCTTCACTGGGGGATGTCACCCAGGACCAGGCTGACCTTGATGAGGTTCTGCGGGACAACGCAGATGTGAATGGTTGAGGCACTGTGTAGCTTGTCCCAGTTGCAGATGGGCATTGCCAAGGCGTCGACACAATGGTGCGAACTAAAGGGCTGGCAGTGCCAGTTGATGCAGGGCCAGCTGGGGCTCGAACTAGCTGCCTCTCTGTCCTAAGATGAACCGTAGTGTGCTATGGGCACTGACCGATGAGGTTGCATCAGGGGTCAGGGCAGCATGGCTGTGCATGTGCCACCGACAAGTGAGCCGAGACCTTTGCTCTCAGAGTGCCCAGAGGGCGCCGGCCAGGGGCATCAAAGGCCACGGGATATGGTAAAGAGCTGGCAGCCTCCACCTCAGATGTGCATCCTGGGGACACACCGAGACATAGCTGTGGAGCTAGGAGAGCCAAGCACGTTGGGGACCACTGAGGACAATGGGGGATAGGGGAGGGGAGGGGATGGGTGGTGATAGGGGGTGGGGACTGGGGTTTGGGGGGATGGTACCATCGGGAGGGCGCATTAAACACTCTTGTGCAAATACAGTATGACGCCTCTGTCACTTTCTTCCGCAACCTCCAAACCCTTAGCCCATCTTTCCAGGTATCCCCCTCCCGGTGGCACTCACCCACCCTCCGGCAGTGGACATGTCCCTGAAACTGTGTCCCACCCCCAGTTGTTCGGATGTTGGCTGCTGCACGTGTGGTGTTGCCTCCCGCAATGTTCAGACACAGTTTCCAGGTATCAAGGTGTGATTGGGATGTCAGACAATGATCCCCACATGCTACATGGCCCTCCCACCCACAGGGATCCACTTTGGAAGTGTGAAGTGCTCACTTAACCACGATTGCCAGTTCCCATTCAGCAATAGCTTTCAGCCACACAAAAAGGCCTCAGCAGTCACTGGGGTTATGGAAGATCATTGGGGCATACGGGCAGGGACAGGTGTTGCCCCCAGAATGGGTACAGACAATCCAGGGGTTGGCACGGTGCTGCATGCAATTGCCCCTCCAGTTACCCACCCCCCCCTCCCCAGCACCCCCCAACCCCCTATGGCAGCCCACACTTGCGGAGAGTCCTTTATCGTCAGCCGAGGGTCCCCCACCATGCACCGACACTGGGGTGGCAAGCCCAGTGCTCCCGAACTCTTTGCCTGGGACTAAAGATGGCTGCTCAGCTCCCCACAGAAGCCCTTCTGCCAGGTACACATTTTTCAAAAGGAGTATTAATCGGTGCCAGCGTGAGGCTTGCTGGGGAGGCCGCTGAATGACAGGAGGCCGTTGGATATGGGGTGACTCTTGTTAATTGTATGTAAATGGGGCTCAAGTGCGATAACCAATGGGAGCGGGCCTGTTGCATTGTTCTCGCTTTTGGCTCTCCCCCCCCCCCCCCCCCCCCCCACTATTCACCGGCCTCGTTTCGCTCGATCGGGATTGTAACGAGGCTGGAGAATTACACCCGAAGACTCCCCGCCTCGCCAGAATGATGGCGTTAACCACATCCTTTCACATTTTTTAATCTACAAGGCTCAAGATTCCTTGAGAAATCCCGTCAACTCCTTCGGTGGTGATACGACCATCAATTCATGTGAAACAGAGAGTAGATGTAAACTGTGGCTTTAATCGTCTAGAACAGTGCCTGCCTGTGACTGCTCTGCTAGTGAGAGCCGCCTACAGGGCTACTTCTCTTTGGGAGGAGCCAGGTGCAGAGCCCACAAAGGCACCAACATGATACATTCCAGGCAATATCGTACAATGATCCATAGGTGGAGCCCACATGGGCAACAGCGTGATACAGTGACATACATGGTGAATGGTTAATGCAATACGTTCACCACAGGTGGGATTCATCCATTTTCCTTACCAGGACTGACATTCTGTCCATTGTTCATGTTACGATTTTCTTCTTTTTAGGCATGACATGTATTATCAACATTATCTACAGATGAAGGACATAAAATTACTATGATTTTTATGGCACTAAAGTATGGTATAAATGTGTGATTAAAATCATGTGATACCTGCCATTTGCCACATAAGATATTAATACATATATATCAAGTCTATATAAATACTTATCAGCACAAATAACCCCATAACAAAGACAATATGCCTTTGATGGCATGCCTGGTCCGGCAGGTCCTCGAATGACAGGCGCTGCCGGTATACGCAAAGCCTCATGCGGCGCCTCCTTTGCACCTCCTCCTCCTCCTCGGCCAGTTGAGCCGCCAGCTCTCCATCATGGGCAGCCGCCTCCTGTTCCTCCTCAAGCAGTGCCAGCTCGTACAGCCGCAGGGCATCCCCCAACTGCAGGAACGCCACCATTACTGGTTGAATCCAATATCCATTATCTGCAGAGGTGAAAGACCGACATGTTAGCATGGTGCATACCCCTGTACCCAATCAGGCCCACGGGCTACATGGTGGCCCCGATTGGCACTGCGGGCTCTGCACCCACATGTTCCACCCACCCCCCTACATTCCCGCACTCCAGACCCGTCAGTGCCCGGCACCGCGGGGACTCTTGTCCTGGCACCCGCCCCTGCTGCCAGGGGTAGCATTAGCTGGCACTGCCCTTGCCAGTGTTATGCTCTGCAGCCCCCGCCCGGCATCCCCATAGGGCCCTGGGTGGGCTGCCTGATGCACCACCGGTGCGTGGCAGCCGGTTGGGTAGTGAGGGGTATGGCGGAGGGTGGGGTGCGGTGGTAGGTGTCACTCTGCAGAACCAAGGCCAATGTAGGTGGTCACTGGGGTGCGCAACAAAATGGCAGCCTTGCAGACCGCGATAATGGTGGTCCATGCATGGACACTGCCCCAGTCCCGTGGGGGGTCACCCTGGCCACCCACCATCACCCACCGACCCTGGTAGGGTGCCCCCTCCTCACTTGCCCCAGTCCGGCCCGGCAGCCCACAGTCGGTCCTCTCTGTGTCCTACCTCCTCTCTCACCCTCATCAGCCATGACTCCGGTTTCATGATTTTTAAAAGCACAAGTGAAACTCGCTGTCGGGAACTCGGCACACTGTAGGCGGAGAATCGCGGAGGCCTTGGAGAATACCGGGTCGGGCCCACTGATGATATGCGGTGTTTACTGTATGTGCATTCCGGAACGCTTTGATGCCGGTCAAGACGACAGAGAATTGCGATTTGGCATCAAAACGGAGCCCGCTGTGATTTCGGTGTCAGAACCAATTCTCCGCCCAATCGTTTCCCGATTTTGGCGTAGGCCGATGGCCCAATATTTATACTTAAATATTTAAAGGGCCGGAGGGAAGGGTGAGGAAGTTACTCTTTTGGGGCTGCCTTTTGCTGATCATGGGTCAGCCTGACCTTGGTCAAACTCCCCCTTCCTTCCTACCCACTCCTTCCTTTAAACCACGCCCACCCTACCCTGCCCCACAGCTCCTCTCCCAAACCTACCCAAACCCAGGGCGGCACGGAACCACAGGTGTTAGCACTGTTGATTCACAGCTCCAGGGTCCCAGTTTTGATTCCCGGCTTGGGTCACTGTCTGTGTCTGCATGCTCTCCCGGTATCTACATGGGTTTCCTCTGGGTGCTCAGGTTTCCTCCCACAAGTCCCAAAAGACGTACTTGTTAGGTGAATTGGACATTCCGAATTCTCCCTCAGTGTGCCCGAACTGACGCCGGAATGTGGCGCCTGGGGGCTTTTCATAGTAACTTCATTGCAGTGTTAATGAAGTTAACGCCTGTCATTCGAGTGTTAAAAGGCCTACTCATGACAATAAAGATTATTATCATTATTAACCCTCCAGGCGCAAGACTCCAGACTTACCTGCTCCAGACATCCAAATGCCACTTGTAGCTTTTGCCGGGACTGATGGAGATGCCAGCCAATCAGATTGGTTAGCAGATCCCGAGGACCCTAATGAAGGGCGGAAGCCCCACTCGGTCCTCATTCATCGGCCTCGCAGTGCTTATGGCTGTTGGGTGATTCGGTGCGGAGTGTGTTGTTTCTCTCCGGACATGCCATCATCCCGCTTCCTCCCCCCATATTACTCACCCTTGTAGAAAATCCCAAATACCACATAATAAAACTGTAATTTGACTTATGTACTCACTTAAAAACCAATGGTTCCGATAATATATTGTGTACTGCACAACTAGCTACTTGGCTAGTTGAACAGCATTCTTGCAGGACCTTCTCTTTCATCACTGAGTTGTACATTTTCTTTGGTGCTTCTTAATGGACTCAAGCTTTTAGAAAATAATAAAGAATAAGGCTCCACATTCTTGTTGGTACATTAAAGAATTGACAAAGAAGTTTAATTTTATATATCACCATTTGCTTGCGAGAAATTTGTGCATTTTGGGATGCTGCACATTCTAAAATAGCTTCAGTTTACATGTCAAATGTGTCAAAGCAGAAGATAGCACACAAATCCTGATGTAAAAATAATAATAATCTTTATTGCCACAAGTAGGCTTACATTAACACTGCAATTAAGTTACTGTGAAAATCCCCTAGTCACCACATTTCGGCGCCTGTTTGGGGGGTACACGGGGAGAATTCAGACTGCCCAAATTACCTAACACCATGTCTTTTGGGACTTGTGGGAGGAAACCAGAGCACCCGGAGGAAACCCACGCACACACGGGGAGAACGTACAGACTCCACACAGACAGTGACCCAAGGTGGGAATTGAACTGGGACGCTGAAGCTATGAGGTAACAGTGCTACCCACTGTGCTACTATGCTGCTCTTTGTACTGTGCTGTACCTGGCTAATGTAAGTATGGAACTAATGATTTCTAACTAGCGAACATCATATGGAATTGAATGCCTTACCTATATTAATTTGACATTGACATTTATTTAAATTTACTTTATTAATTATAACTTTCACAATTAAGTATTTCAAAAATAATTCTGCTGTGATTGACTTTCCCCCAAGTCCACAAATGTAAAATACTAAAAATTTTGGGAATCTGAAATGAAAACTTCAAATGCTGAAATAATGTTAGGCAGCATCTGTGCAATGTTAAACAGAGTTCATATTTCAGGTTGATGATGGTTTGTCAGTTCTGACAGAAGATCATCAATCTTATATGTAATTCTGTTTCTCTTGTTCACAGATCCTGCCTGACCCACTCAGTATTTCCAGAATTTTCTATTTTTATTTCACTAATCACCATGCCAAACACAGGAGGGACTCGAAAAAGTACATGCTTCCCATCACTACTAGGCATCTGGGTGGAGAATATTGTATGGTATGGTGCTGTATAATTACTACTTCCACCATTTAATGAATGTTAATGATGTATTCATTCTGTAACCATGATATGATAATTTCCACATGTACTTGTAATGCTAGAGATTGTAGCCCTGTTAATTATGGAAAGATTTGTTTTTTAACTTCCAAAATTATGTTTGTCATTGATCAATTATTACTCTCATCGAAAGGCAAGCAGGGACCTATGCAAGTCCAGGGTACAAAGCACCTGGGCAGGATCCCTCAAGCAGGTTGAAAATATTTAAAACTCCGTGAACCTAAGCAGGATGACAAACGAAACAAGGGCGGTAATGAAAGAAATAACAGTAAAATGCAAAAACGGTAGACAGGGTAATCAAGGGCGAGAGGCAAATAGGGTTACAGTACAAAGAAAAGTTAAGATGATTTAAAATGGCAAAAAGGCAAGCCTAAATGCTTTGTATCTTAATGCATGAAGCATTTGGAATAAGGTAGACGAGCTGATGGCACCAATCGAGGTAAATGAATATGATCTTATAACCATTACAATAACATGGTTATAAGGAGATCAAAATTGGGAACTTAATATTCAGGGATATTTGATCTTTCAGAAGAACAGGCGGTAAGGAAAAGGTGGTAGGGCAGCACTGCTAATAATGATGAAATAAGGACAGTTGTGAGAGACAATCTAGACTCGGATGATGTGGAGTCCATTTGGGTGGAGGTACAAAAACAGTAAGGGAAAGAAGATATTTTGGTAAGAGTAGTATATACGCAAAGAGTGGTGAGGCCGTGGAATGCCCTACCTGCAACAGTAGTGAACTCGCCAACATTGAGGGCATTTAAAAATTTATTGGATAAGCATATGGATGATAAGGGCATAGTGTAGGTTAAATGGCCTTTAGATTTTTTCCATGTCGGTGCAACATCGAGGGCCGAAGGGCCTGTACTGCGCTGTATCGTTCTATGTTCTATGTTCTATATAGACTCCCCAAACAGTAGCCACAAGGTAAGAAAGGTTATAAATCAACAAATAATAGGAGCCTGTAAAAAGAATAATTATAGATGAGATTAATCTTCTTGTTGGTTGGATTAATCAAGTTGGCAAGGGAAGCGACGACTATACATTCACAGAGTGCATCAGGGATAATTTCCCAGGGCAATATGTCATGTAGCCAACCAGGGAACAGGCTGTCTTGGATGTGTTAATAGGTAATGAGGCAGGTTTGATAATTGACCTCAGAGTAAAAGATCTCCGAGGAACTAGTGATTGTAACATGATAGAATTTAATATTCAGTTTGTGAGTGAGAGACTTGAGTAAGAAGCAGCTATGTTCAACTTAAATAAAGGGAATTACAATGAAATGAAGTTAGTTAAAGTGGACTGGGTGAATAGATTAGCAGGAAAGATAATAAACAAGCAGCAATGAGGTAATTCATGACTTTCAGCAGAAATGTATCCCTGTGAGGACAAAGATTCTAAGAGTGGGATAAATCAACCAAGGAAGTTAAGGAGAGCATTACGTTGAAAGAAAAAGCAGAGGAAAGGCAAAAGTCAGTGATAGCCCCAAAGATTGGGATAAATTAAGAATCCAACAAAGGAAGACTAAAAAGATAATAAAGAGAGATAAAATAAATACGAGGGCAAGCTAGTGTGGAGTATAAAAACTGACTATAAGATGTTGTTTAAATATATAAAAGGACAAAAGGTCAAAATGAACATAGGCCCTTTGAAAAATGAATCTGGGGAGATAGTTATGGGGAAACAAGGACATGACAGAGGAGTTAAACAGATATTTTTCATCAGTCTTTACGATGGAAGATACTTTGAACACCATATCAATACTAAAGAATGCAGGGGAGGAATGAAATACTATCACCAGGGAAGTAGTATTAGACAAATTAATGGGGCTAAAGGCAAGTAAGTCCCCTGGCCCTGATGGCTTCCATCCTATGATTCTAAAAGAAGTAGCTGCAAACCTAATGGATGCATTGGTATTGATTTTCCAAAATTCCTTGGATTCTGGAGAAGTATCAGAGGATTGGATAAATGCCAATATGATACCCCTATTCAAACTGGGAGGGAGGCAAAAAATGGGTAAGTATAGGCTGATTAGCCTCACATGTATTGTTGGAAAAATGTTGGAATAAATTATTAAGGAAATAATAGCAGTACATTTAGAAAATCATAATCTAATCAAGCAAAGTCAATATGGCTTCATGAAATGGAAATCATATCTGACTAATTTATTTGAGTTTTCGAAGAAGTCTCAACCGAGAGTGGATAGAGGGGAACCAGTAGGTATGTTGTATTTGGACTTCCAGAAGGCACCTCAAAAAAGGTTAAGTCATAGGATGAGAGCCCATGGTGTTGGAGCTAGTATATCAATGGAATATCAAGTATAGATTGAAAATTGGCTAATGGGCATGAAACAGTGAGTAGGGATAAGGAGTTGTTTTTCAGGTGGCGACCTATAACTAGTGGGGTTCCACAGGGATCAGTACTGGGATCACAACTGTATACAATATATATTAATGACTTGGAGGAAGGAAACTAATGTACTGTAGCCAAATTTTCAGATGACACAAAAATAGGTGGAAAGGCAAGTTGCAAGAGGCATACAAACAATTTACAAAGAGATATTGATCAGTTAAGTAAGTGGGCAAAAAGTTGACAAATGGAGTATAATGTAGGAAAATGTGAAGGTGTTCATTTTGGAAGGGAGAACAAAAGAACAGAGTATTATTTCAATGGAGAAAAACTGTTGCAACACAAAGGAATTTGGACACCACAGACACAAATAGGCACCTACTGGCCAGGACCTAACATCTGAATCTGCTGGAGTGAGCTGTACAGAAGAATCCACGACATGACAGAGGTTGATACCCCAGAGTCAGTTATTAATTTACAGCTGACTCCAAATGAAAAGACTAAGCTGCTGTACCTGACCTGTGACAGTGCATTAAAAACACGCCAAAAAAACAGCCTTCTGGAGTAGAATCTCCGAGGAGTATCCAGTGCTGAGTAAAACAAGCATTTTGTTGCTTTTGCCCTTGACGACGACCAACATGTACAAGGTTGAAGTTTCCGTTCTCACCAAGATGAAGACGACGCAAAGGAACTGGCTGATGTTTGCACCTGATATGCACATTACCGCCTTCTTCTGTGAATATGATTGGAATGAGATCGTGAGGACCAAGCAGGTGCCCCTTTTGCATTAAAGGGAAGCAAACGTGCTGTGTGTCGTGAAGGTCAGCCGACGTGAGTCTCAAAGGTCAGCTGGTTAGCAAAAGTGGGTCCCAAAATAAAGTTTAAAAAACACTGCACTACTGGATGTCAGATAAACAGTCTGATAACTTAGCAACAGTGGAGGAGTCAAGAGAAGCGATGGTGGAGTAATGATAAACATGCAACAATGCTCCTAGTGAAACTGGTGGGAGTTTCTTAAAATATGCAAATTGGAGTTGCACCCCATCAACAGCATCCCTGGTTAGCGCAGGAAGAAACTCTATATCGAAGTCTGCTAAACTGACAAAATTAAGATTAGTTCAAGGTGCTTTACTTCCACTGGTAATAATTGTTTAATCATGAACTTTATTAGCTGAAACTCCTTGTCACAGAAGCTGTATGCATTGACCTCAATAAATGTATAATGTCCTTTAATGTTGCAAAGCATTTCTAGGCACTCACAGAGGAAGAAAGGAGCGGATGTTTGGCCTTTTTAGACAAGATAGAAGGGTGAAGATCCAATTGTTTTTGAAAGAATAAAGGCCAAAATGTTTTTCATTCAGCTGCAGAAAGAAATTGAGTTTTTTTTTCCAGCATGGAGTCTACCTTGACCTACCTCCAATTTCACGACTCTCGTTTTGCTTAAATGTTTTGGAGCTTTTTCTGCTAACTGAAGTGAACCATATCAGTGCAATGAATTGTAATACATAATTTTCCAAAATCCCCAATTAGGAGCAAATTGAAGACATAATTTTCTCTACCAGTAGGTGTCAGGTGTGGACAGCACAGTATAACTATTTATTATTATTACTTTCACTTGCCTTGATATTTTGCACCAGACTATTTTCACCTGGAAAGATAGGTAGCAGTCTGCACCTAGGCATCTTCGAATGGTCCAAAACTAGGCAAAAATGAGGGGCGAAATTCTCCGACCCCATGCAGGGGCGTAGTTCAAATCCCGCCGGCAGCCTCCGAGAACAGCTAGCGCCGGCGGGATGTCATTTAATTTTTACGTTGAATAATTCTCCGGCCCGGATGGGCCGAAGTCCCGCCGACGTGGCTACGGGTCACGTCGGCGAAAATCACAGTAGGTTTATAACGGCGTCAACCATTGATGATGGTTGACACCGTTCAGTTACCTACATCGAGTGCGGCGCGGGGAGGAGGAGAGTACCGGCATTTGTGTGGGGGGGGGGAGAGTACTGGCGTTTGTGGGGGGGGGAGAGTACCGGCGTTTGTGGGGGGGGGGGAGGACCGGGGTTGTGGGGGGGGGGGGAGAGTACCGGCGTTTGTGGGGGGGGGGGAGAGTACCAGCGTTTGTGGGGGGGGGGAGAGTACCGCCGTTTGTGTGCGTTTGTGGGGGGGGGGAGAGTACCGGCGTTTGTGGGGGGGGGAGAGTACCTGCGTTTGTGGGGGGGGAGAGTACCGGCGTTTGTGGGGGCGGGGGGTAGCGGCGTTGGAGAGGGGTGGGGGTGGGGGTAGGGGTGGGTGGGTGGGTGGGGTAGGGGTAGGGGGGGTAGGGGTGGGGGTGGGGGATAGGGGTGGGGGTGGGGGGTAGGGGTGGGGTGGGGGGTAGAGGTAGGGGGGTAGGGGTAGGGGTAGAGGTAGGGGGTAGGGGGGTTGGGGTAGGGGGCAGCGGCGTGCAGAGGGGGGGGGGGTGACGGTGCATTGGCCCCGGGCATCCATTGGATGGGGGCATCAGCAGATCTTCCTCAAGGCTCCCCTTCCTCCCAGCTGCCTTGTCTTTGTTTGAGAGAGAGAGAGAGAGAGGGAGATTGTGGGGACAGACAGAGAGAGAGAGACAGAGAGAGGGAGTCCCGTCCGTCCTCTGGCTGAGAGCAGGGCTTTGGTGAGTATATTGCAATCTGCCTAAACCCAGGAATATTGCCTGGTTAGAATGCAGAGGGAAATGCTGGGATCCCGGGGTGGGAGATGTGTCCGCGCGTTTTTCCTGTTGTTGTGAAACTGACCTGAAATCGCAGAGGCTGAAGCTGAAATAGACAAATCCAGACACATCTCCCACCCCGGGATCCCAGAATTTCCCTCTGTATTCTAACCAGGCAATATTCCTGGGTTTAGGCAGATTGCAATATACTCACCAAAGCCCTGCTCTCAGCCAGAGGACGGACGGGACTCCCTCTCTCTGTCTCTCTCTCTCTGTCTGTCCCCACAATCTCCCTCTCTCTCTCTCTCTCTCAAACAAAGACAAGGCAGCTGGGAGGAAGGGGAGCCTTGAGGAAGATCTGCTGATGCCCCCATCCAATGGATGCCCGGGGCCAACGCACCGCCGCCCCCCCCCCCCCTCTGCACGTCGCTGCCCCCTACCACAACCCCCTACCCCCCTCTGCACACCGCTGCCCCCTACCCCAACCCCCTACCCCCCACCCCCCCCCCACCCCCCCACCCCTCCCCCCCAAACGCCGGTACTCCCCCCCCCAAACGCCGGTACTCTCCCCCCCCACACACAAACGCCGGTAATCTCCCCCCCACACACACAAACGGCGGTACTCTCCCCCCCCCCAAATGCCGGTACCCCCCCCCCGAAACGCCGGTACTTTCCCCCCCCACACAAACACCGGTACTCTTCCCGCCACCCCCCCCCACAAACGGCGGTACTCTCCTCCCCCGAACGCCGGTACTCCCCCCCAAACGGCGGTACTCCCCCCCCAAAACGCCGGTACTCTCCCCCCCCACACACAACACCGGTACTCTTCCCGCCCCCCCCCCCCCACAAACGCCGGTACTCTCCCCCCCCCCCCCACAAACGCCGGGCGACGTTGATGATGTCGCCCGACATCAACTGACGTGCCACTTCCGCAGCGGGTGAAACTGACACGTATAGCGTCGGTCCGCTGCTGGCCCTTTCGGGAACGGAGATTTAGGGTTTAAAAGCAGCCCGCGACGTCGGAGTCACCGGCGCCGCTTTTGCCCGCCGGAAATGGGCGTCACGTAGGTCTGCGGTGAATTTCGCCCGAGGTTAGAGCACATACAGGTTCAACCGTACCTGGAGGTCTGAAGTACTGATCTGTATTCAACTGAAATTTGGGTCCTCTTTAAAGGCATGATTTTCAGGCAACCCACTTAAAACCAGACTACCTTGTTCAAAATTAGGAGGATGACATTCCTAGGTGGTGTTATGAACAATGTATAATTTTAAATTGAATTTATACATATTTGGGTGTTATGAAAATTAAAAATAGTTTGGGGTTAATTTAGGTATTGCATTACTCTTGGTGCATGGGAGTCTGGGTAGACATGTGACTGAAGGGTTTCAGGTCTTTCAGGTGTGTTTGTACGTGTACATTTTTAATGAGGTCTCACAATCTCTGAAATTAAAGAGATGGATTAAAAGAATTTGAAAGTACAGTGATTCTGAGAAAAAAAATAGAAAAGCATCATGTTGCCAAGTGCCAGTGATCCAGTGACACAGACACAGAAAGACAGGAGTTGAGAGAGGGAGTGTTCTGTGTGAGAGAGCAAGAGGGAAGACAAGGATTGTAATCTATCTGAGAAGAAATCCTATAAGGTTGGTTGGACGGTAGCTAACCGAATAATCAACTATAGGACATAGTTAAGTGATCAGTTTAGCAGGGGTGCTACTGGCAGACTGAGTTTAGAGAAGTAACTTGTTGAAGAAATAGTGAGTTTCGAGTGTATTTTTTGGGTGCCACGGGGAGAGATACGAATTGGGTGAGAAATGTCAAGTGAATGCACGTGGCACAGTGGTTAGCACTGGGACTGCGGCGCTGAGGACCCGGGTTTGAATCCCGGCCCTGGGTCACTGTAATTGTGTAGCTTGCACATTCTCCCCATATCTGCGTGGGTTTCACTCCACAATCCAAAGGTGTGCAGGTTAGGTGGATTGGCCACGCTAAAATTGCCCCTTAATTGGAAAAAAAATAATTCGGTACTCTAAATTTATTTTTAAAAAGTGAATGCTCAGGAATTCACTAGAAGAAAACTATTTGCAATTGTGCAAGTCCCAAGCAAGAAGCCTTTGTGTCAAATAGTGATAACTCTTCACTGATTTATGTGTCTGCAAGATATTGCTGATGAAAAGGAATAATAGGAATTTGAGTCATAATATCATATTTGAGATCTTTCCAACTTCTTTGTCAGGTATAATATATGATGTGGAGATGCGCGGTGTTGGACTGAGGTGAGCACAGTAAGAAGTCTTACAACACCAGGTTAAAGTCCAACAGATTTGTTTCAAACACTAGGTTTCAGAGCACTTTTCATTCCTCAGGTGAATAAGGAAGGGGCGGGCTCCGAAAACTAGTGATTCGAAACAAACCTGTTGGACTTTGACCTGGTGTTGTAAAACGTCTTGCTGTGGTAGAATATCGTTCACTTTTCTTGTTTTAAGAAATATTTTATTCTTTGTAATAAAGGTTCATCAGCAGATCCCTGTGAATTTGATCAGTATCTTCTCTCCACAGTTTCTAAAATAAATGTTAGCACCTATCAAGTCAGGTTTCACTCTGGGACCTGACTTGTCCAATATTAACAGCAGCTAGGATCACAACAATGAGATGTATAATTATCAGCCCTATGCAGTGCTGAAGATGTGCCATCTACTCGAAGGGAGCTGATCTGCTTGCATTGGTTGATGCCTGCTTGTGGTTTCCAGCTAGCCTGTAATTTTGCCACCAGCTGATATTCTGTTCACACCTTCAGTAAAAGCTGGAGTTTCCTATCCATTTTGTTGTTGTGACCAGGAACCAACAAGCTCTCCCCTTATTTACAGAGAACCGTCGTCTCAGGCCTTATGGTGTTAATTGCTCTCACTCCATTCTCCAGTCATGTCAACAGTCTTATTTTCAGTAGTCTTCTTCCAAGGCTTGTCTCTCATATTTGTCTCTATAGTACATTACAAGTTATGAGCATTTGATTACATTACCCTCTCCGCTGCCCTTCCTGATGAGGATGTGGAAATAAATTTAGTTCAATTATACCTGCTTGTTGTGAATCCACGGGGCGAGTTTTTCTCAGTGCAACACATAACAGAAAGATGGTGATGAGGATGGGATGGAAATCTTTTACACATTTCATTTGAGAAATTATGGACTGAAGAATATTATGGAACACTTTTGGCACTTCGGAAGTTGACTTTGAGGAAGTTTGAGCTGTTTGAAAGATTGCTCCACATGCACATTGTTTTTAGGTGCAGAACAGTAAGTTGTCGTGGTAGGTAATTGGAAAAATGGAAATTAAGGCATATTTGAGGACATGGGGGGAATTCAAACTTAACAAAGAGGTGTAATTATGAACAAAGGTTCCACACTTGGATGAAAGCTAATGGAGATGAGGATAAAGTAAATAGTTTCCTCATCGTGGATGGGGCCAGATGCTTATAATGTGGTTTTCAACCAGTGTTGTTAAAGAGATCCCAGCTCGATGGAATATGCTGAAATTAATCAAATTCTGGAACCATAATATGGCACAGTAAGGACAAGATTACACTGAGAGTTAAATTCCGTGAAGAGTGTTCTATTATATTGCTACTCCTGGTCGCATGTTGTAGTACTTGGTTAAAGCAATATCTGTTGTTACTGGTTGCAGATGATCTTGAAGAATACATGAGTTTTCGATGTAAAGAAAACAAATTTATTAAGTAACGATAAAACTAATAAATGAGTTTGACACTACTGAACTAACTCTAGAATAAAGTAATGAGAAATAACTTACAAACTGTATCTGAACTACACGTGGTGGCTCGGCTGTGACCTGTCTCTGCTACACGACTGCTATCTAACTACTCCTGCGAGGAAAAAGAGCTTTTGGGAGCTCAGTTATATAGTGGATCTTGATGTGGGGATGCCGGCGTTGGACTGGGGTGAGCGCAGTAAGAAGTCTTACAACACCAGGTTAAAGTCCAACAGGTCTGTTTCAAATCACGAGCTTTTGGAGAACTGCTCCTTCCTCAGGTGAATCTGGCATTCACCTGAGGAATTGCACTTAACTTCCTTTAATGTATCTGATGTCAGAATGGCATTTCAGAGAGGAGGGTCCCCTGATCCAGGGGGTCTTGGGGGGGGGGGGGGGGGTCCTCTATCCAGGTGGTCTCTGTGAGGGTCTCCCTATTCTGGGAGTGTATCCCATTTTTGGAGGGTCTCTGGTGGTAGGCATGGCGGGAGGGGGAGGGATGGTGTTGGTAGGGGAGGGGTGAGCAGATCATGCACTGCGGGGGGAGGGTGGGCCTTGGGTGCACTTTGGGAGCAACTCCCTTCAAGGGTTACCCCCTTGTACATGGCGAGGTCCACCACGCCAGGGCCACGCTGGTAAATACCTGTGGTGATTTATGCCCACGTGATTCCCAGCCCGGAAAATCACGAAGGTCCGTAAGCTTTGGTGCCGGGCCCGCTAAGTGGATGCAAATGGTTCATTAGGATCCATTTGCATGCATTAGCATCCTCGCGCTGTCGCGGGGACGCAAACCGAGATCCCGCCACTAGTGCGGGGCCACAACATAACAGTCAGTTCAGCGCCCGGCATGAACCTTGATTTCAGCTGGATGCCCGATTTTTCACCCGATCGTGATCCGCGTTGCCAGCATCATGGGGCAGAGAATCCAGTCCAAAGCGTTAATTACTGTCATACAAGGCTGAATTAGCAGTTGCAATTTGAGTGTGAGTCATCAGTACAACGAGGACAGTGAGGAACTTGGTACAGGTGGGAACTCAGTGTGGAGGGAAAAGAGTTGCTGCTTTAAGATCCTTTTACGCTGGTGAGTGTTCTCCATTTGTCTCTAAACTGAAGACTTGCAATTACTTTTGTTGTATTAGTTAATAATGAGTTAACTAAATAAGGTTTCCAGTCCATCTCTCTGATGGGATGGAATTGGCTTCAGAACCTATGATTAAACTGGGCTAAGTTATTTATAGGAGGGATTAGTAAGAATATATCTGACATTGAGAAAGTGCTAAGAAAGAACAAGTGGGGGGGGGGGGGGGGCGGTGGTTTTTAGTCCCAGTTAGCCGTTAATGAGAACCAGAAAATCGTGATTTCTGATTTTCCACGAACATTGCCGGTGGTATGGTGAGACATCTGCCACGGAAGGCCGTCAACCTCATTTTACAATATTATAATAATATTAGTGAGCCCTCCTCCCTCTGGGACTTTCACCGTCATTGAGTATTCTACAGGTATCGGTGTGATGTCACACTAGCGATCTGATGTTTGAGGTTCTGCATTTTCATTTTACCCCAGTTTTCAACCTCTCTCAGCAGAACTTCATTAATAGTTCCACCTATGTTGTTGGTTCCAACGTAGACCATGCCAAATGGATCCCCACCAATCCAATTTTCTCCAGCTGCAGCAGATACCCTTATCCCTGGCACTGGGCAGGCAACAAAACCTTCAGAACACATGGTCCAGGCTGCAGAGAACAGTCTTTCATGTTGACTATACCGTCCCCTATCATAATCACATTCCTTTTCACTCTCCCCACTTGAATAGCATTCTGCCACATGGCGCTACAGTGAGTTTGCTCATCCACCCTGCAATTCTCCTCTTCATCTATACAGGTAGCAAATACCTCATACCTGTTAGTCAATGGCTGAGAATCCTCCATCACTACACGCTGCTTCCTGATACTTTCCTGACTGACAGTCACAACCTCCTGTCCCTGATCATTGACTGATTCTAAAGTTCTACCTAACCTAAAGTGTGTGAGTGACTTCCAGAAGAAAATGTCCAGGTAACAGTACCCCTCTCTGCTGATTGCTCCATAACATCTGCAACCCAACAACTCTGAGCCAAAGATCCACAATCGGCAGACACAGCAGATATTGTTATCTGGGACTACAATGCATTTCGCAGATTTCCATATGTTACAGCCATGGATACCACCATTCCTTCCATGTCTTCCTAACCTTATTTAGTTAACTCATTATTAACTAATACAACAAAAGTAATTGCAAGTCTTCAGTTTAGAGACAAATGGAGAACACTCACCAGCGTAAAAGGATCTTAAAGCAGCAACTCTTTTCCCTCCACACTGAGTTCCCACCTGTACCAAGTTCCTCACTGTCCTCGTTGTACTGATGACACAGACTCAAATTGCAACTGCTAATTCAGCCTTGTATGACAGTAATTAACGCTTGCAGTTGATTGACAAGACAGTCAGTTTCAGCAAAATTAGGATTCTCAACAAGCTTGCCGTTTTAATGTTCTAAATCAAAGGCTGACTGATACTCTGAATTATAATGTGAGAAAACCTTACCAGGAACATCCTAATTTAGCACTGGTTCTTCATTGTCTCACTTTGTGTTCCCACTCTGTGTGGTGGCAAAACATCCCTGCTATTACATAGGGTTAGTCAGGCAACCAGTTTCCAGTGATTGACAGATAACTGCCCCTGCTAGGTGGTTTCTGTTAAACAAGGCTTATGGACATATGAATTAGGAGCAGGAGTAAGTCATTCGTCCCGTGAGCCTGCACTGCCATTCAATAAGACCATGGCTTATCTGATTGTAACTTCCTGCCTACCCCAATAATGTTTCACCCCCTTGCTTCTCAACAGATTGGCTACGTCTGCATTAAATATATTCCATAAACTCTGCTTCACTGCCTTTTGAGGAAGCAAAGTTCCAAAACCTGAGGATCGTCTGAGAAAAACAAATGTCTCCTCATTCCTGTCTGAAATAAGTGACCTCTTACTTTTAAACAGTGACCCCTAGTTTTGGATTTTCCCACAAGGGAAAACATCCTCCCCACACCCACCAAGACCCCTCAGGCTTTTAAAAGTTTCAATAAAGTTGACTCCCACATGCTACATGCCCCCCCCCCTCCCCCACCCACGAGAATCCACTTGACTAGGATTGCCAATTCCCTATTAGTAATTAGCTTCATCCGCACGGCCTGGGGCCTCAGCAGCCGGTGGGGGTTATGGGTGGTCGGTGGGGCAGATGGGCAGGTGCTAGGGTTGCCCCTGGAATGGGTGCACACGATCAAGGGGTTGGCATGCTGGTGGCGTGCCCAGTTGCCTCACCCCGTTCCCTCCCCATGGCAGCCCACTGCCGCGGTTTTCATTTCCGCCCTCTCCCGCAATTCAGTGGCCTCGTTTCACGCAATGCGGCCATAGAATCACGCCCAGAGTCTGTTCTGGGGGGGAACCGAGGGGTCTTTCCTGCACTACAAGCAGTGGGAACGAGCTTGCTACCTAACGCCACTCTGGGTTTTTTGGTAGCCCAGCGGGAAATGCCCCCCAAAACTGCACTCAGTCACATATCCTGCACTGAGAAGCTCTGCTCGCTGGAACTCCTTAATGCAGGAGAAGATCGGGAAACTGTTTAACTGATCTCTCAACTCCCCAATGCGACCCCTGAACTCCTCTAATGCCTCAACTCACCTTTAAGGGGGTCCTCGGGCACCCCCCATACCCCACACACAGGGCAGCCCCAGGCCTGATCCCCGGTACAGGCAAAATGAGAGCCTGGCACCTTGGCACTGCCAGTGCCCCTGCCAGCCTGGCAGACCCCCTGCCAGCCTGGCAGACCCGCTATCGGCCTGGCAGACCCCCCACCGGCCTGGCAGACCCGCTATCGGCCTGGCAGACCCCCCACCGGCCTGGCAGACCCGCTACCGGCCTGGCAGACCCCCCACCGGCCTGGCAGACCCGCTATCGGCCTGGCAGACCACCCACCGGCCTGGCAGACCCCCTACCGGCTTGGCAGACCCCCTACCGGCCTGGCAGACCCCCTACCGGCCTGGCAGTCCAACTGTAGCAAATCCAAGAGTGTTATCCTGTTGACTGCTGAAGTGAGATGGGAAGGTAATATACTGCTTAGCCCCGGAAAAGGGGTATATTGGTCACTTGGCCCTGTATTTTACACTCCCATGCTGGTGGGGTTTTGAGGCGGGTAGTCGTTGGGGGGAGCGTGAAATAACATGAATCGACTCCCTAACCTCTCTGTGATTTTATGATGGGGCGGGCAAGACCTCAGATGGGCTGCCCACCCTTGGCCCAATTATTGACTACATTAAGGCTGTTTTCCACCCAGCCTCAATTATTGAGCTGGTGAGAGGATTTCCCACATGGGCGGGAAGCCTGAAAATTATTGGGTTTAGGCCTCAGTTGGAAAGGGGTCGGTGCCTCCATCAGAAGCCTCTTCTAGTCCGGTGACTGCTGGACCACCCTCTACTCACTGGCCTCTCCCCAACACCCAAAATCTCCACTATCCATCTCCTCCTCTGCTCTTCCCACCCTGACACCCCCGTAAACGCACCTTTCCATGTGGTCTCGGGGCTGAGGCTATAATTTTCATGCACCCCTTCTTCTGCCCACCACAGCTTCTGTCACTGTAGGGACTTGAGAGCTGCCAGCCAATAAGGCAGGATTTCCTCCCGAAAGTGGGGCAGACAATGAAAGCTCATTGGAATGTAAAAAGGCAGCCGGGCAGGCAGTGTCAGTGAGGATTTGTTTCCCTGCTGTCTCTTCAGATGGCAGGGTAGAAAACTTTGTCATCCAAAATATCCTAGCCCTGCTTAATGTATCTCTGTTTGACAGTCTCTTAGTTGATGTTAACACCCTCTGCTGCAAGCTAACCAGGTGCAATGGTAGGAAAATCTGGAACTGTGGTAACTTTGAGGACAACTAACGTGGCATGTCTCTTGCCTTGCCATCCAAAACTTAATCTTGGAGCTAGTACGATCTGTTGCAGAGTTCTATGATAATTGTCTAGTAAGAAGAACTTTCCCTGAAACTGCTCCTCAATTGTGGTACAAGTAGGTGACTCCTGTACTCTGGATCCTGGATGCTTGTTTGGCTTCCTTTACGCTGCCCCTCTCATGTGTTGTCTGCAATGTTGAATGCCAAGGTTGCTGTTGTTACTCCTCCTCCAAGTCTTGCTCCTTCCAGAAGAAAGATGCAGGAGTCACATGCCTTGTAAATAGAAAAAGGTGACTGAAAGTTTTTTTCATAACTTAAGCTGTGGCATAACAAAACAACCCTAAATTGCCATTTAATTGACAAAAATGAATTAGGTACGCTAAATGTTTTATTTAAATGCATGTGTTTCCTCCCAGAAGTCCCAAAAGATGTATTGTTAGGTGAATTGGATGTTCTAATTTCTCCCACAGTGTACCCAAACAGGCACCGGAGTGTGGCGACTAGAGAATTTTCACAGTAATGTCATTGCAGTGTTAATATAAGCCTAATTGTGACACTAATAAATATTTTTATTTCAACATTACTTTGAAATTTATGGTTGAAAAAGTTTGTTTCATTTGGCAAGCTCATATCCAGAAAAAATCCCTGAATGAAACCTGCTGATACCATTGCATAACCCTGTGGTACAGTACAATAGTGGAGCAGCAGGCTGTGCCAGCACTTGATTTCTTCATAGCTTCTTCTCGTAAGTGCACAAAGGCTTAACGGGAAGCTATTTTTCAGTCAGAGCACAAGGAAAAAACTGTGGGCTATGAAGCAAGAGGAAATGGTGAATTGGAGCATGACCATGAGTTTCAATGCACTCTTAAACTCCGGGTACAAAATACATAACATTTCTAGAAACACGGGCCGGGGTTCTCCGAAATCCCGGCCAAGTATTGACGCCGGTGTCAACGGGCCTCCAGGCCCTGTCATTCTCCCCTTCCTCGGGGGATAGAACAGCGCCTGAGTGCTGTGCGCTGCTCCGGTGCCGAAAGCTGGCACTACACGGCTGGCACTGGTCCACGCATGCAAGCCACGGCCGTCTCCGCGCCGGACCCCGGGTAACATGGCAGAGTTAGGGTTAGGGTTAGGCGCGGCGGAACATAGGGTCCCCTGGAATGAGCGCGCCCGCCGATCGGTAGCGGCCAATCGCACGGCTGACTCCCATGGACGTCACTCCAGGAATCGGCTCCCCCCACCCCCCCCCCCACCAGGACGGCCCACGCAGCCAGAAGGCCAAGGTCCCGCCGGGTAGGACCATACGCAAATGATGCCGGCGGGACTCGGCGGGCACTCAGCCCGTCGAGTGCAAAGAATCACCACGGGGGCCACTTTCATTGGCCCCCGACCGGCGCCGCGGCAACCATGCTGGTGCGATTGCCACCGATTCTCCGGTCGCCAGAGAATCGGCGGCCCAACGTCGGAGCGGCGTGGCAGGATTCGCGTGTTCCTCCCGGCGATTCTCCGACCCAGCACGGGCTCGGATAATCCCGCCCATGGGGCTTTCATTTATCAGCTGAAAACTTGAAAATACCAATCAGAAAACTTGTAAAGATGTTTCACTCAGAGCAAGAAAGAAAATATCCCCACTTCTAAAACAAATTGCCTACTCTTGAACAAAGTATGGCGCAGGGCTGGCTGTAGCCCGCGGAAAACCTCTATACGGCCCCAGCATTAGTTTTTAAAATCCCAGTCAAATAGATGGTTTCATTAGAAGATTATTCTTGGAGTTGCTCCTCTAATTATTAGACCATGAGACTATAAGACATAGGAGCAGAATTAGGCCATTCGGCCCATTGATTCTGCTCTGCTATTCAACCATGGCTGATATGTTTCTCATCCTCATTTTCCTGCCTTCTCCCCATAAACCCTGATCCTCTTATTAATCAAGAACCTATCCCTGTTTTATAGACACTCAGTGATTTGACCTCCACAGCTCTCTGTGGCAAAGAGTTCCACAGATTCATAAGAACATAAGAACTAGGAGCAGGAGTAGGCCATCTGGCCCCTCGAGCCTGCTCCGCCATTCAATGAGATCATGGCTGATCTTTTGTGGACGCAGCTCCACTTTCCAGCTCGAACATCACACCCCTTAATCCCTTTATTTTTCAAAAAACTATCTATCTTTATCTTAAAAACATTTAATGAAGGAGCCTCTACTGCTTCACTCGGCAAGGAATTCCATAGATTCACAACCCTTTGGGTGAAGAAGTTCCTCCTAAACTCAGTCCTAAATCTACTTCCCCTTATTTTGAGGCTATGCCCCCTAGTTCTGCTTTCTCCCACCAGTGGAAACAACCTGCCCGCATCTATCCTATCTATTCCCTTCATAATTTTAAATGTTTCTATCAGATCCCCCCTCATCCTTCTAAATTCCAACGAGTACAGTCCCAGTCTACTCAACCTCTTCAGCTCTGGGATTAACCTAGTGAATCTCCTCTGCATACCCTCCAGCGCCAGTACGTCCTTTCTCAGGTAAGGACACCAAAACTGAACACAATACTCCAGATGTGGCCTCACTAACACCTTATACAATTGCAGATTCACCACCCTCTGGCTGAGGAAATGTTTCCTCATCTCAGTCTGAGGCTGTGGCCTTGGGTTTTAGTTTTTCCTACTAGTGGAATCATCCCTTCCACGTCAACTCTATCTAGGCCTCTCGGTATTCTGTAACTTTAAATAAGATCGCCCCTCATCCTTCCAAACTCCAATGAGTATAGAAGGAGAGTCCTCAACCACTCCTCATATGCCAAGCTCTTTATTCCAGGGATCATTCTTCTGAACCTCCTCCAAGGCCAACACATCCTTCTTTCGAAACGGGGCCCAAACCTGCTCACAATATTCCAAATGGGGTCTGACCAGAGTCTTATACAGCCTAAGAAGTACATCCCTGCTCTTGTATTCTAGTTCTCTCTACATGAATGCTAACATTGCATTTGCCTTCCTAACTGCTGACTGAACCTTAAGAGAATCTTGAGCAAGGACTCCCAAGGCCCTTTGTCCTTCTGATTTCCTAAGCTTTTCCTCTTCAGAAAATAATCTATGCCTCCATTATTCCTAGCAAAGTGCATAGTCACACTTTCCCACATTGTATTCCATCTGCCACTTCTTTGTCCATTCACCTAGCTTGTCCACGTCCGACTGCAGTCCCCCCCCCCCCCCACTGCTTCTTTAATACTACCTGTCCCTCTGCATATCTTTGTATTATCGGCAAACATTGCAACAGTGCCGTTGTTTCATCTTCCAGATCATTAAGGCATTATGTGAAAAGTTGTGGTCCCAACACCGACCCCTGAGGCACACTACTAGTCACTGGCTGCAGTCCTGAAAAATACCACTTTATCCGCACTCTCTGTCGTCTGCCAGTCAGCCAATCCTCTATCCATGCCAGGATCTTACCCTTAATACCATGGACTCTTAACCTATTTAACAACCTCCTATATGGCACCTCGTCCAAGGCCTTCTGGAAATCTAAATAGATCACGTCCACTGGTTCTCCTTTGTCTAACATCCTTGTGTTACCTCGTCATAGAATTCTAACAGATTTGTCAGACATGACCTCCCCTTGTTGAAGCCATGCTGACTCAGTCCTATTTTAACATGCACTTCCAAGTAGTTCCGCAATCTCATCTTTAATAATGCACTCGAAAATTTTACCAATGATCGAAGTCAGGCTAACCGGTCTATAATTTCCTGTATTCTGCCTCCCTCCCTTCTTAAACTGGGCATTATATTAGCCATTTCCAGTCCTCTGGGACCTTCCCTGTCTCCAGTGGTTCCTGAAAGATCACCAGTGATGCCGCCACAATCTCCTCAGCTACCTCCCCTTGAACCCTGGGGTGTAGTCCATCCGGCCCAGGTGATTTATCCACCTTTAGACAGTTGAATTTTCCCAGAACCTTTTCCTTTGTGATAGCTACTATATTCAAATCTGCCCACTGATTCTCCTGAAGTTCTGGTGTCCTACCGGTGTCTTCCACCATGAAGACTGATGCAAAATAATAATTCAGTTCCTCTGCCATTTCTTTGTTTCCTATTACTTCTTTTATATCACTAGCTAACTTACACTCATATTTCATCTTCTCCCCCTTTAAAAAAAAATACATTTAGAGTACCCAATTAATTTTTTCCAATTGAGGGGCAATTTAGTCTGGCGAATCCACCTACCCTACACATCTTTGGGTTGTGGTGGCAAAACCCACACAAACACGTAATGTGCAAACTCCATAATGTGCAAACACAGAATGTGCAAACTCCACATGGACAGTGACCGAGGGCCAGGATCGAACCTGGGACCTCGGCGCCATGAGGCAGCAGAGTTAACCACTGCACCACCATGCTGCCTTTCTCGCCCTTATTGCCCTTTTAGTTGTCCTCTGCTTGCTTTAAAGGCTTCCCAATCTTCTGGCTTCCCACTAATCCTCTCTACCTTGTATGCTTTTTCTTTTGCTTTTATGCTGTTCCTGACTACCCTTGTCAGCCATGGATGCCTCATCCTCCCCTTAGCATGTTTCTTCCTCCTTAGGATGAATTTCTGTTGTGCCTCCTGAATAATCTCCAAAAAGAACTGTTCCCCTACCTACCCTGCTAGGCTCTGCTTCCAATCAACTCTGGCCAACTCCTCCCTCATGCCTTGTATTTGCCCTTATTTAATTGTATTACCATCACATCTGATACCAGTTTCTCCCTCTCTATCTGCAGGGTAAATTCTATCATATTGTGGTCACTGCCCCCTAAGGGTTCCTTCACATTATGCTCCCTCATCAAGTCTGCCTCATTACACATCACCAAATCCAGACTAGCCTGTTCCCTGGTAGGCTCTGCCACAAGCTGCTCCAAAAAAAACATCTCTTAGACATTCCACAAATTCCTTTTCTTGGAATCCACTACCAACCTGCATATTGCTTAATGTAACATGGCCTTTCTTATCTATCTCCTGAGTTACTTTTTGTCCCACATCCTGACTACTGCTAAGGGGCCTAACAGAACTCCCATCAGGGTCTTTTTTCCTTTTTGATTCCTCAACTCTACCCGCACAGATTCTGTACCTTCTGATGGGCCAGTTCTCTCCTGTGTTTACTTCTGATGGGTGGACAAGTGAGCCGATCAGCAGCAAATGAGGAAGTGAAACAGTGTTTAACTGGATGAACAGTGAACACCTCATTAATGAATGTGCTATGGGCTGCCAGACCAGGGGAAGTGAAGCAACAGCGAAGCTGGAGCCCAGGCAGCCAGGAACATCTGACTCGTAGCCCAGGGAAAGTGACTTTGAGTATAAGTCTGGGAGAGCGAGTTTGATTCAGGGAACAGGAGAGTAAGTTTGTCTCAGAGCCTGGGAGAGCGAGTTCAAGTTGGAGCCCAGGAGGGCAAGGTTTGGTAGGCCTGAGTAAGACACTGTCATGATGAATATGTGGGAGTGAGTGAGTGGGTGGGAATGAGTGAGTGTGTATATGGGAGCATGGGAATGAATGAGTGTGTAGGTGGAAGTTGTTGGATAGATGGTAATAAAAATAACCAGTGTTAACAGGGTCAGCGTATGTGGATGTGAGTCTGAGTGAGTGAGGAAGTGAGTGTGAGTCTGTGTTACACTCAGTCTCAGGTTTATCACTCACTCTTACCACCACACACCAACACATACACACCCACTCACATTCACTCACCCATATACACTGACCCTCTCACATGTAGCTTATTTTTATTACTTGCTCTTCATAGAATTGTAGAATCCCTACAGTGCAGAAGGCCTTTCGGCCCATCGTGTCTGTACTGATCCAAGACCCGCCCTATCCCTGTAACCCCATAACCTAACTTGTATATTTCTGGACACTAAGGGGCAATTTAGCATGGCCAATCCACCTACACCGTAGATCTTTGGACTGTGGGAGGAAACCGGAGCACCCAGAGGAAACCCACGTAGACACGGGGTGAACATACAAACTCCGCACAGACAGTGACCCAAGGCCGCAATTGAACCCGGGTCCCTGGCGCTGTGAGGCACTGTGCTAACCACTGTGCTACCTTGCCATACATTTTTAACTTAACAATTTAACTTTGCGCAGCAATTGTTTCTTTCCTTAAAACCTCTTTTTTCTTTTTGAAATTGTTTGATTCTGTGCCAAAACTTATCTTGAGTGAGAACTAATTGCATATGTGGACAACGAACGAAAAGGTTGGGTATGACTGCTCTATTTGATGCAGATAATTGCTTCATTTTTGTTAGTTGACCAACATTCTTTGTGCCAAGTATGACTCCAACCAAAGAGTTTCCCCCCTGATTCCCATTGACTCCAGTTTTGCTGGGGCTCTTTGTTGCCATACTCGTCAAATGCAGCCTTGATATCAAGGCACTCTCACCTCACCTGAGTGGCCTTGGCAGAACCCAAACTCAGCATCTGTGAGCCTTTATTGCTAACTAAGTGCTGCTTGATAATACTGTTGATGATTCTTTCCATCACTTTGCTGTTGATGGAGAGTAGACTGACAGGACAGCAATTGGCTGGGTTGGATTTTTCCTGTTTCTTGTGTACAGAACAGATCTGGGTAATTTTCCACATTGCCGGGTAGCTGTACTGGAACAACTTGGCTAGGGGTGCGGCAAGTTCTGGAGCACAAGTCTTCAGTACTATTGCCGGGATATTGTCAGGATCCATAGCCTTTGCAGTATCCAGTGCCTTCAACTGTTTCTTGATATCACATGGAGTGAATCGTATTAGCTGAAGACTGACATCTGTGATGCTGGGACCTCTGGAGGTGACCAAGATGGAACATCCACTCGGCACATCTGACTGAAGATTATTTCAAATGCTTCACCCTTGTGTTTTGCACGTATGTACTGGGCTCCTCCATCATTGTGGATGGGATATTTGTGGAGCTCCTCCTCCAGTGAGTTGTTTAATTGTTCACCATCATTCTCGATGTGGCAGAACTGCAGAGCTTAAATCTGATGCATTCATTGTGAAATCATTTAGCTCTGTATGCTTTTTGGCACACAAGTAGACTGTTGCTTCACAAGCTTGATACCTGGATGGCAGGACTGACATAGGAGTGATTGAGTCAGTTAGGATTGTAGTCACAGGAGTTCAGAAGAAGGGAGAGGGATCACATAGAAACCTATAAAATTCTAACAGGTCTAGAGAGGGTAGATCAAAGAAGGATGTTCCCAATGGTGGGGGTGTCCAGAACCAGGGGTCACCATTTGACGGTAAGGGGTAGACCAGGGGTCGGCCTGCCAAAGGTCTTTATGCGGCCCACCAAGTCATTAAAAAAAAAAGAAAACATTTTTTAAAAAAAACAATTTTTTTAATTTTTAATTTTTATTTTTTAAGGTTAATGGGGGGGGGGGCTGTTGGGTTACTTACTGGTATAGGGTGGATATGTTGACTTGAGTAGGGTGATCATTGCTCGGCACAACGTCGAGGGCCGAAGGGTCTGTTCTGTGCTGTACTGTTCTATGTTCTATATGAGGCGCCCAGAATCATAACCGGGTGAAGTAATTATTTTACTTAATATACTATGCGGCCCTTTACAATTGTGAATTTCTGAATGTGGCCCTTGCACGGAAAAGTTTGCCCACCCCTGGGGTAGACCATTTCGGACAGAGATGAGGGGAAATCGCTTCACCCAGAGTGGTCGACCTGTGGAAATCACTGCCACAGAAAGTAGTTGAGGCCAAAACATTTTTGGCGGGATGCTCCTTTGGCTGACACCGAAATTGGAAAACGTGATTGGGCGGAGAATAGGTTCCGACACCAAAATCGCGGAAAGCACTGATTTGATGCCAGATTGCAATTCTCCGTCACCTCAACAGTGGCGTCAATGTGTACCGCAACGTACAAACAGTAGACAATGTGTGTTTATCATTAGCGGGCCAGACCGGTATTCTCCAGGGCCTCCGCAATTTTCCATCTCCGATGGGCCGAATTCTTGATGGGGCAGTTCCCTTGTGCTTTTAAAAATCATGAAGCTGGCATCGTTGCTGCTGAAGGAGAGAGAGGAGGTGGGACATGGAGAGGCGCGACTGTGGACTGCCGATTGGAACACTGGCCGGGCTGCCTAGGCCAGTGGGCCGGGAGTGATGGGGAAAGGGCCGAGTGGCCATGATGACCCACTACACATGCGGAGCATCAGGTGGCCCACCCAGGGCAATGTCCACTGTAGCACCTACAGGGAGCGCCGGGCAGCGGCCGCGGAGCGTACTGCTGACAAGGGCAGTGCCATCTGATGGTACCCCTTGCATCAGGGACAGGCGCCAGGGCCAGTTGCCCACAAGGTGCCAGGCACTGGCAGGGCCAGAGGAGCGGGGATGGAGGGGGGGGAACATGCAGGGCAGAGCCCGCAGTGCCAACTGGGTCACCATGTAGCCTGTTGGACCTGGTTGGGCCAGAAGACAGTCTCCAATGGGGACCCTGGTCTCAGGGCAGGAATCACAGCATGCTGCCACCACTCCTGATGTACCATCTAGGGATTCACTAAGACGTGGCATTAATGCCCGTAAGGCCAGAAATTTAGACACCAGTTAAGTTGCCATGGGTGCAAGGCACATCTTAGCTGTAGGGACTGTCAGGATATGTATATTGACTGGCATGTAGAGTCAACAAGTTAATGTTACTGCTTCTTACCACTAGAGGGAACCACAGAACAGCCATATAAATATCATGTGACTTCTGGGATTCTAGGTAGAAGTTGTTTAAGCATACGATCAGATGTGTATATGCAGTTAGAGATAGCATAGTTTAATGTTGGTAACCTTATACTTGAGGAATGCATACGAATCTTATTGAGTAGTGTTAATACATTAGTTTTGTTAGTTAACAAAGCTTGTGGTTCTTTGTTCAACGCTATGAATCCAAGCCATCCAGGCAAAGCAAAACAAAGAACAACACAGGGGCTAGGGCACAAATATGTATATACGTTGTCACATTAAACACCTGTTCACACTGTTACAACCTGCTTCGATGCTCTGTCAGATGGGTGTGAGGATTCGGCTGGTCTGGGCTGGCCAGAGAGGGGGTGCGGGGTGGGGGGGGGGGGGGGGGGGGGGAGAATGGGCGGATGTTGTTGGTGACCTGGGCTGCTCACCCTCCCCCTTTCTCGCACCGGGCGACCCCACCATTGTCAACCCAGGGGTTCAACGCGACCGTGTGCTGGAATGGCCATCTTGCATGCAGGGATCACCCAGGTGGGCAGTGGGCAGGAGTCAGACATTGTCAAATGATGAGGAGCACCAGAGCTCATCACAGAGTGGGTTGTCATCATCCTCCATCCCATAGACTAGGCCTGGTGTTATTGCAAACCCAGGGCCCACACCTTGTAGTGGCATCCTCCTCGTCGGCCGTGGACTGGTATTCATCCTCTTCCTCCAGCACGTCACCCCTCTCTAATGTTGTGGAGGAAGCAGCAGGCTGCCAAGATGAGGGCGACCTACTCAGTGTCATATTGGAGGACACTCCAAAGCAGTCCATGCACCTGAATCACATCTTCAGGAGGCCGAAGCACTGCTCGATCATGCTCCTGGTCAATGTAGCAGGTTTCGGCGTCGGTCTGTGGTCTCCAGATAGGTGTCATCAGCCACGACGGCAGCCGATATCCACTGTCACCCAGGAGCCAGCCCTTCAGTCGGGGAGGGGGTGCATGTGGTGCAGGGCGGGGATTGGCCACCCTCCGGGTTGGATGGGGGGGCGGTGTGGTAGGGTTACGGCAGTGTGGTATGGAGTTCGTGCCAGAGGCATAGTGCGGCCACTCACCCTGGCCGTCCTGAAGAGATTGTTCATTTTCTTTCTGCACTACTGACCGGTCTGGACAGTGTTGCTGACAGTGGTGACCCCCTCTGCCAACTGCGCCCAGGCACGACGAATGGCGGTGGGGTACAAGGTCAACCGCCTCTCCTCAACTGCGCCCAGGCACGACGAATGGCAGTGGGGTACAAGGTCAACCGCCTCTCCTCAACCGCGTCCAGGAGGATCTCAAGCTCGGCATCCGTGAAACAGAGTGCCGCTCTCTTCGCTGCCATCTTGTTGGCTGGGATGGTGAGTGTGGGGAGTGCAGTGTGTATATGCGGCTGCAGCTTGTCAGCCTCCTGAGTGTCAATCGCGAAACTGGCGAATCCGGCACCGTTTCTCATTGGAATTGATTGTGTTCCATGAGGCGCCAGTGCTAGCCCCTTAACAGTAGCTGAATCGGTCCAGGTGCAGCGCCAATTTTTCTGTCGTGGAACTCCACGAATCATGCACCGGAGTCAACATTTAGTCTCTGAAATGGCGAATCCAGCCCTGTGTGTTTTCAAGAAGCAGTTAAATATAGCATTTGGAGCGAATGGGATAAACGTATATGGGGAGAAACCGGGGTCAGGTTATTGAATTGCATGATCAGCCGTGACCATAATGAATGGCTGAACAGGCTGCAAGGCCGAATGGCCTCCTTCTGTTCCTATTTTCTATGCTTCGATTTTAAGACCCTTATTACAATCACCCCAAACGCTATGTACAGAACTTAACAAATGTAAAGAGAGACAACAGGGGAAGGAAAGTCCATCAAGAAGTCAATCGGTCCGGAAACCACCAGGTTCTCTTGGCCGTCTATAGCCCTGCAACAGGCTTGGCACTTTTTTGGGTGGTCGAGTTGTCAACAGTCAGTGCCACCTCAAACAGGCACCACTTCTGCGAGAGGCAACCTTTTTCTTTTTTTAATAAATTTAGAGTACCCAATTATTTTTTTACAATTGAGGGGCAATTTAGTGTGGCCAATCCACCTACCCTGCACATCTTTGGGTTGTGGCGGTGAAACCCATGCAAACATGGAGAGGATGTGCAAACTCCTCACGGACAGTGACCCAGAGTCGGGATCGAATCTGGGACCTTGGCACTGTGAGGCAGCAGTGCTAACCACTGTGCTCACCATGCTGACCCTACAACAGACAACCTGGCCTCACCAACCTCGGCAGACACAGCTGTTTGAACAGAAATGGGACTCCCTGGCTGCACTTGGCTGGACAGAGTTACAGGGTTATTCTATATGACTATATATGATAGTTGGGCTTGTTGACTCCAAATTAGGGTTCGCCACCCCTTAACTCCGCAAGTGGTTGATGTGCTTTCTTACAGTCTTCCCGTTTACATTAACCACATAAGACACTGACCCTGACTGGACCACAACTTGTCCTTCTACCCAAAGTGAATCTGAGGCAAAATGATGGACCAAAGCTGGATCTCCCACCGGGAACGATCTGTTGCCCTCTTGCTGTGACTGCTCACTAATCTCGGAGGCCTGATATTCCTCCACCCTCCCCGCCAAGATCCACTGGAGTTCTCAACTGACAGTCTATGAGCATCTCAACTGATGTGACACCCGTGGTTGAATGAAGGGTTGTGTTTACAACAACAAAACATTAGCCACCCTTTGGCTAATTTTGCTTTTTCATGGCATTCCTGAAAATCTGGAGAGCCCTCTTAGCCAGGCTGTTTGTTGCTGGATGGTCGGGGTCTGTCCTTGTGTGTCTTATACCATTGGCTCACACAAAAACCTGGAAATCATTGTCGGTGAAGGGGATGCTATTGTCTGAAATAATTGACTTGGGAAGCACATGAATGGCAAACATTCTGCGCGAGGCATCTACTATGCCACCAAGATCGTAGTCCCCATCTCTTGAACCGATAGCCACTTAGAGCGGACATCCACCAGCACCAAAAACATCTTGCCCATAATCAACGTGGACCCTGGTTTATTGGTGACCTGCCCATTCTGAAGGGTAAAGGGTAGAGGAAGGCGACAAAGATTGCTGCATTTGGCAAGGGTGGTACTGTTGTAGTAGTTCTTCAATGGTTTTATCAATGTCTGGCCATCAAACGTAACGTAACTCTGTGCCAGCATCTTGATCTTTGTCTGCCCTGGGTGGGCAGTATGTAGCTTTTGAAGGAGGGACCTCCTGGCCAAGACCACTGTGATCCCCAAAGAATCATGCCATCTTCATGTGTCAACTCGTCAAGACCCGTGAAGTGGGCCAAGTGGCCTAATTCTGCTCCTATGTCTTATGGTAAGGCCTCAAATGTTCAGACCTCTCGTAATGCCAACCAGATTGTATCATTCGGTTAACCTTTGAAAGAATAGTGCCCAATTTCATTTGTGCTCCGCAGACATTGGCAGAGTGTCGAGGAAGTTTCAAGCTACAATGATCTCCTGGGGCACAGGTGATAGCGGAATGCTCCTGGGTAGGGGAAGAGAACTTAATGCATCCGCATTAGCAATTTGCATCCCAGATCGGTGCTGAAGAGCACTGTTGTAGTCTGCCAACAAGGCTCATCGCTGCATCCTTGCCGAGGGTATGGGCAGCATGGTCTTATCCCCACTTAAAAGGCCCAGTAATGGCTTGTGGTCAGTCACTACGTTGAACCGTCGACTGTACACATATTGGTGGAATTTCGTCACACCGAATATAACCCGTCAAGCCCTCCTTCTGAATCTAGGCATAGTTTTGTTCTGCTTCAGAAAGGGTCCTTGAAGCAAAGGCTTTAGGTCAAACCGAACAATCTCTGCTTTGTGGGATAAAACTGCCCCTATACTATAAAGGGACGCATCACATGTCAGCACAATTAGTTTCCCTGGGTCAAAATGCACCAAGAGGTTTGACAACTAGAATGGTTGCCTCATGACTCGGAAGGCTCCCTCTTGGGGCCCTGTCCATTGGCACTGCTAATTTTTCCTTAATAGCTGGTATAATGGTGCTACTTTTGAAGCTAAATTCAAAATAAGCCTTCCATAATAATTGACCATATCGAGGAAGGATTTAAGCTTGCTGACGTTTTTGAGGAGAGGGTCATCACATATGGCCTTGACATTTCCGTGAAAGTGGTGCAGCTGTTGCATCAACACAAAATCCTAGGTATGTCCCCCGAGGCCTGGAAAGTACTTTTTTCCATATTAGGCAGACTCCTGCATCACAAAGCTTCTTTAATCCTTCCTCTAGGCTAGCCTGGAATAATGCTGGTGACTAGCACGTCATCAAGGTAAACGATCACCGTGGGAATTACCTGGAGGAGATTTTCCATCGTACGCTGAAAGATAGTGCAGGCTGAAGTGATGCAGATTGGCAGTCTGCTACACTGAAAGAGACCTTTGTAGGTATTTATTGTAGCAAATGTCTGAAACTCCTCATCCAACTCTAACTGCAGATAGGCGTGACTAAATAGGTGAGGCCTGTAGCCACCTAAGATGGACACTGGGCTAACAAAATGGAGAACTGCTAAGACTGTAGGGAGAAAACAGTCTTAGCCAGGACAAGCAGTCTGCAAAGGCTAATTAGCATTCTGCACGTATCGAAACTAGTTTATGGCCAGGTGCAAAATCTCAACCTAAGGTGTAAATAGCAAAACGCTTTGCATAGTAATGAGGCAATCCAGATCTGGGCCCACACAATAGCAACATTTGGGTTTGAATGGATACTTTGAGTGGACGCCCAGACGAAACGGCACCAGAAGTGTCCATCACAAAAGACCCTAGAGAACGCCCCACCCATCGAGAAGAGACCCTCAGATTGGGGGATTTGTAAGACATCGATTGGGAAATGACCCAATCGATACATGGCAGGTAAAGGCCCGCCCCGAAAAGGCACGGACACTGGGGGACCTATAAAGGCACATGGTTCTGTCTGTTTTTGTGCTCCGGCTTGGACTGCTGCTTTGACTCCGGCCCAGATCTGCTGTTGTATCCTGACTCAGACTCCAGTCGTTGATCCTGTCTCCCATCACCAGCTGTTGAGCACCAGCCATCGTTCAGTAAGTGCCAAAACGATGCTCGCTACGTGAACCCGGCATTGCTTATACATTATTCGACTATTAACGAACAGAAGGTGCAGCCCAGGAAGGAACAAAGGCCTTGTCCCCTGACCTTGCTGGTTCCTACTTAGATAAGTATTTAGTCGTTTAATAGTAGTAATAAGTATTAGTCTTTAGCGTATGCATGCGTATTTATTATATTTGTATAATAAATATTAATCGTTTGAACTTACTAATTGGTGTATAGTTTTATTACTTTGAACCTGACCTTGAAATACTTGTGAGGTGTCTAAATACGGCACCTGGCGACTCCGAGCTGAAAATACACACACAGAGCTGTAGCAGTGTTAAGCACACGGCCTTTAAACGGAGGCGTGTTAATACACTCCAATAAACGCGTAATACACTCAAGTAAAACGTGCAACAGGCCCCCCCCCCCCACCAGATTAATGTAGAAGTCCTCAATTCGAGAAATCAATAACCTATTGACCTGAGCAGCCAGATTTATGGTCGTGTTGACATATGACAAGGCCCACAAATCTTTACTGAACGATCGGTTTTAAGGACAATGACTATTGGCACTCTGAAAACTGAACAGACTTTATTATACCCAGTTATTCCAATCTCTTTAGCTCTGCTTCAACCTTCTGATGCAATGTGTATGGCACTGGTCCGACTCTGAAGAACTTGGGCGTTGAATCTGGATTAACATATATCTTGGTTTTTATGTCCTTAATCTGGCCCAATTCCTTGTGGAAGACATCTTCATACTGCCTTAAGACAACTTGGAACACGCTGTTAGATATTTAGATTTTCAACCTGTTGAGCCGAATCGTCTATAACCAGTCCTTTCACAACAGGCTTGGTCTATGTCCTTTCACAAAACCCAAAGGCAGATTGGTATCCTTCTTCTCTATACTACTAGGGCACTGACTGTTCAGAGAATATTAGACATTTCCCCGGTGTATGTTGGAAGCTTGGCTGTAGTACTCTTCAAGCTTCAAGCGTTTCTGCATGAAAATATTGAAAGGTCTGCTCACCCACTACGGTCACCAAAGCCCCAATGTCAAATTTGATTTTCAGAGGTTTACCATTTGCCCTTAAGACAATTTCAATCGGAGCCGTCTTATTCATTTGGACTGAATCCAACTGAGACATTGCATGCTCCTCTTCAGAGCTCTTCTCTGCTATGTTCAGTGGCGCTACGGAATGCTGTTTTTTTTTTGCATTGGTGCTCTTTGCCTCGCGCAGCAACATGCGTGAATGTGCCCTCTTCGATTGCATTGGGAGCACCCAAACTCCTGAAAATGGCAGGTCTATTGGAGATTGTACCCCCTGCAACAATATCAGTCCACATCGGATTCAGGTTGACGCCCCGATCCTTCCTGCTCCGTGGGTCCCTGTCCTGCCCTAAGCACCGAGTCCTGTTCTGCACTATGCTTGTTAATCCCGTTGAAGATGTCATGGCCATACTGCCCCATACTTGGTTAACCTCCCCTTCAACCATACTTTGATGCTCAGTGGTGCCTTTTTGGTGCATTCTGTCACCTGAGCTATCCCAATTGCTTTTACCAACATAATTGTGGTCTCCGCCAGAAGCTTTTTCTGTTTATTAAGATTATGGATCCCATAAACAAGCTGTTCACGCAACATGTCACTAAGCTGGTGAAGCCTGGCTATGAAAGCTGAGACAGACTCTTCATGGTCCTTCACTGCAGTTAAACACAAAACGTTGGAGGATAATTGAGGGCCTTGGGTTGACGTATTCTTTACCAATTTCACTATCTGGTCAAAGATCTTCGAGTCAGGGGCATGAGGTTCAGAAGCATCACCGCCACCTTATCCTCACCTGTGATTTTGTTGGCTATAAAAAAAAAGCCATTTGATGTCCTAACTCTAGTCTCCCAATCCCTTGGTCGAATGGGTCTAGTTTACCAATGATAAGCATTTCCACTCACGGTTTAAATAATTCCAACTCTTGCTGGAGCTTCTCTACTTTCTCAACTGTTCCTTTCTACCTCCCTCAATTCATGATGGCTGTCGGCTGTAACTGAAGACTTTAACCTTGTTGCCACATCACCAATGTGATGGCTCAAGACATACACTGGAGGCTTCCAGTAGTTAACAAAAGGGTTTATTAATGAAAGGCAAAGGCAGTTAAGTAACAGGCACAGAACTCAATATAAATGGTCTTAACACTTCAGCTCCTTGGTTCCCACTGCCCGGGATCCTCCTCCATGTAAACCCCCTTTGGCCAGGGCTTGTATGCTCCCGCACAATTGGCCCTGAGCTCGTCACATGGTCTGTGGAGCCCATCCCCTTAAAGGGGCCACACTACCAAACTCCTCTAATTTTTGAAAATCCCACACCACAATGGGCTTCACTGCCCACTCTCTGCAGAATTGCCATTTTTACAAAACCAGTCCAATATCACTCCGTGTCCCAACATGTTTCCCCTCATTACAGAATTGTAACATCGAGTGACTATCAAAAGGTACTTCTCTTAGTTTCGGGAGAAGCCCTAAACCAACGCCAGCAGTAAAGCCTCCTCTAGGGAATTATTTCCCCAATCACGCAAGGACAATGTCATGTAATGTATCTCTTTAACCAGAGACAGTGTTCCATGCCATATTCTGCCTGGTAGTCTACAGAAAGGCAGCACACTCCTCCCTGCTGACCACACTAGCTGCAACCTTTTGTCTTTGAGAGATCTCTTTCTCCTTCTGTCCAAAAATGCAGACAGCACAGTGGCACAATAATTAGCACTTTTGCCAGGGTCCCAGGTTCAATTCCAACCTTGGGTGACTGTGTGAGAAGGTTGTGCATTCTCACCGTGTCTGCGTGAGATTTCTCCGGGTACTCGTTTCCTTGCGCAGTCCAAAGATGTGCAGGTTAGGTGGATTGGCCACACTGAATTGTCAGAGTGGCCAGAAAAGGTTAGGCGGGGTTATGGCAGAGGAGTGGGTCTGGGTGGGGGGCTCCATGCTGACCCAATGGGCCAAATCGCCTCCTTCTGCACTGTAACAAATCTATAATTCTACTCTCAGCCGCTTTTGCTTTAGGTGTAAACATTATGTACTTTGCTCTAGGTAAGTTTCATTCTGGATCCCTGCCCTATAGTAGCAGTCACCCAGTCCTGTTGTCGGGCAGAATTCATATGCGAGCACATGAGCCTACTCAGCTCCATTGTATCTTGAAGGCTGTCCCAAAACATAATCATCTTCTGAAACCTCATGCTTGCAACAATTCAAAAGAGAAATTACATTTTCTAATGAGGTGGACTCAACTATTCCGAATATTAACTTGTGTTCACTTTTATAACTTTCCATATAAATTGTCAAACTGTGATTACATGCTCTTGCCAGAAGTGGTGCTGTTTGTATGTCAGGCTTCATAGCCTGTTCCGTTTCAACCAAATCAACATCTGCTTCGCAAACTGGGATAAACTTGGTTCTGAATGATAACTAAATCAAAATACTGTATATTTAATTCTGGTGCAATTATGTTCTGCCCTCTAAACCCTACTTCAGCTGAAGGCAATGTGTAAATACTATGGCGCATCAATTAATTTTAATGGTATTGCTATGGAATTATTGACAATAACTGAATAATTTAACAAGTCCATTGCCAAGTGATTGTATTTAAATCAAAGCATCCTTCCTATTTTGTACAGTAAGGATGTTTGTTTTACAACAACTTGCATTTCTATTGCACCTTTATCGCAGTATAGCTGTAGAAGCCAGGTATTCTAATACACCTAATGTAGGTAAAAGATAGCTGTTTAAGCATAAATATTAAGCCCCAGTTTTAAAATTAAGGATAAAAAAAACATTCTGCAAACTCATTGACATAGTTTTAAAGTAACACAGAAGTCTGATAAGACAAACACTTTTCATGACATTGCTCCAAGGACAAGGGCTGAATCCATGGCAACGAGGTGGCAGGAGTGAGGGTTCTACTGTTCTCACGCCATTCGAGATTAGGGTGAATCACATCCCATAATTTATACAAGCTGAAACATTTTAGACTATGTTGCCTTGTTTTTAATAAATGATCAGTTAGACCATCGAATCAAATATATATTTGATTCCAACATTCTCAAAACAATGTTATAAAAGCAGCATAATTTACTTTACAAGATTGAAATAGACAGTTTGAATTATATTTTTGGAGTCATGTCCAGCATGGCATGACGAGATAGCATGAGGTCTCCATTGTTGTAGTAGTCAGGTCAGCATAAAACCAGTTTTTGCTGGCTTTGATAAAGCACAATATCGCATTCTTTAACATGCACAAGTATGTAGATAGGCAACAGAAGTAATGTTACATATTGAAGATGGACGGCTTGCCATCAAACCAAATGTGTTTGAGTCTAACCCAAACCAATTAGGATTATATTGGGGTGTGATCAGATGACTTAAGACAGATATGAAGCAGTATAACAGAAGAAGACTTTGCCGCCATTTTAGGTTAGAGAGGGAGAGAAAGAGAGAGAGAGGCTAAGTTTTTAGGTTTAGGGTTTAGTTTTAGTTGGTAGGTTAGAAGCATCTATACTTTGATCTGAACTATTCACTGTCTCTCTGTATTCATATTTCATTTTCAGACTTTGACTGTTAAAAGTTATGTTTCAAGCTGTTTGCCTAAGAAGATAATTCCTGTGATTCTTTGAAAGCTTCAAATTATCTATGAATTGCCTTTTAAATGACTTTCAAGTTGTAATCAATAGAAGACAAATAACAATTCTTATTTGCACCTGACAAGTTTTAACTTGAATTTCTACGGAGTTCCAGTAATCACAAGTGCAGCTGGTAACCTTGGATGGTTTCAAAATCCCTCAACTGACAGTCCAAATCGAACAATAACGTCCAAGGGATTATCAGTCAAAGGAGGCGGGGCAACTGATAAATTTTAAGGATAATCTTAAATCAAAGTGGAGGTGGAGACGGAGGTTTAGGTAGGGAATTGTTGAGCTGAAAATAGGTCCATCAATGGTGGGTATAAGAAAGTGTCGGATGCCCAACAGTCCAGGGCAACCTGGAGTTCTTGGAGAGATTTAGAGCTGGAGGAGTTTATAGATAAAAGAATGATGAGGTCACTCCAATTGAATTAAACACTGGGATCAGAATGTTTGAAATTGTGGCCTTGATAGACTGGGAGTCAATGTAGGTCAATGAGCAGAGGCAATGTGTGAATGAGGGTTTGCGTGTCACATCTGGTAGAACTGTCAGCACAAAATAAATTGGAACAAAACACCAGATACATTATTATTTGCAAAACAAATCAGATTATAGGAGTACAGGCAGTCAAAACAAAACTTTTAATCGCCCAATTGATCGGTTTCTCGGGGCAAAAAAGTCCAAAGATGTCATAGATTGCTCGAGTGGAGCATTTCATAGCATGCCCCGTTACAGACAAGGAAAACACATTTAAATAACAAACACACTTTTCCCCCAACTCAACTTTTCCCTCTCTCTCAAAAATGTTTTCTTTTTTTTTAAAAATACTATTTGCAGGAATAAGGGTTCAGTTTCAATTATTCCCCATTTGCCAGGGAAGTTCGTTGGCATTACAAAACATAAACCTAGGTATTCAGAGGTATGTTTATTGTTAGGTGCCAGCCTCAACATGCCCAGCGTGGTTAATTATTATTTTTTCTTTTTAATTTATAAATTTAGAGTACCCAATTAATTTTTTCCAATTAAGGGGCAATTTAGTGTGACCAATCCACCTACCCTGCACATTTTTGGGTTGTGGGGGCAAAACCCACGCAAACACGGGGAGAATGTGCCAACTCCACACGGACAGCGACCCAGAGCCGGGATCAAACCTGGGATCTCAGCGCCGTGAGGCAGCAATGCTTACCACTACACAACCATGCTGCACATGTGTGGTTAATTAATAATGAATACACAAATGCAATAATTGTGAAACTCAGATATTGACCAGGAGTTACCGTTTTGTGGTGCTAAATGGCAATGCAGCACAAATTGTGCAGCAATTTATGGCGATTAGCAACACAATATCGGTCACAGATTTCTGGACCATTTACACATCGATAATGAGGCATCATTTTGGCAGTAAATTCTTAACCTCATTCATCCCATAATAAAATTAACATGTCAGAACTAATCAGCAGGCTAAAGTTCAAGATAGAAGGTCTCTTTCCTAATCTTGCCTATGTTGTTTGTCCCAATGTGGACCACAACATCTGGGTCCTCCACCTCCCACTCAAATATCCTTTCAAGCTGGTTAGATATGTCACTCACCCTGGCACCAGGCAGGCAACATACTATGCAGGACTCTTGCCACTTGCAAAGGATACCATCAGTTCCCCCAAATATAGAATCCTCTACAGCCATTTGTCTTTTTTGCTTTCCCACCCCTCCCTCACTTGAATGGCCTCCTGTACCACGGCGCAGTATTCAGCTAGCTCATCCTCCCGACAGTCCTTTTCTTCATCCACACAGGGAGCAATTACCATACACCTGTTGGACAAGGGCTGAGGCTCCTTCATTTCTGAATTCAGGATCCCTCTACCTGCCTCAATCGCAGTCCCATCCTGCTGTCCCTGACAACTTGCCAAATTTGGGGTACTTAATATATGGGGTGTGGTTGCCTCCTGAAACAAAGCGTCCAGATAACTCTACCCCTTCTAGATGTGCTGCAGCATCTGAAGCTCAGACTCCAGCAATTGAGCCAAATTCCTAGAGCAACAATCACTTATGCTACAGCATTTCATCTGTCCAGCCATCTCTACTTAATTAGTAAGTATGGTGCCAGGGAGGGGTGTACTCCATGGGCCAAATGATCTCCAATTTGGTGCTAGGGAGGGGTGTACTCCATGGGCCAAATGATCTCCAATGAAACATAGAACATACCAGTGCAGTACAGGCCCTTCGGCCTTGATGTTGCGCCGACCTGTGAAACCAATATAAAGCTCATCTACACTATTCCATTATCATCCATATGTTTATCCAATGACCACTTAAATGCCCTTAATGTTGGCGAGTCCACTACTGTTGCAGGCAGGGCAGATGTTCTAGTGTAGATGGGCTTTAGAGGGGTTTCACAGGTCGGCGCAACATCGAGGGCCGAAGGGCCTGTACTGCGCTGTAATGTTCTATGTCACGCCCTTACTACTCTCTGAGTAAAGAACCTACCTCTAATATCTGTCCTATATCTATCTCCCCTCAAATTTAAAGCTATGTCCCCTCGTGCTAGGCATCACCATCAGAGGAAAAAGGCTCTCACCGTCCACCCGATCTAATCCTCTGATCATCTTGTATGCCTCTATTAAGTCACCTCTTAAACACTCCGATCAAAACTATTTCGGCATTGAGCAGCATCAAGCGGATAATGTGATATTGTGAAAGCATCCATTTTCCTCAATGCAAGATTAAATACAATCTACCCACCTTATTCCTCAATTCCTTTCCTTGAAACAGGCCTATTTTCTTCAAACTCATTTGCACTTCTCAGGAAACCAAAGGGGAATGTTTGAGACAGATTTTATTTAGTGGGGTGTAAAATCAATTAATTCCACCAACTGCACTCTCTTTTCATCACCCATACAAACTAAAGCACTTGTATGCAGGAATTTAAAAGTTTATTAAAATACTAAAACAACTAAAAATTAAATGCTTTTTCAAAATATTTATATATATATATGTATATATACACACACACATACAGGTTAAAATTACTTAGACTTTGTGAAGTGAAACAGTGAAAGTTTCAAGCCAACAGCTTTTATGATAAAATCAGTACATTTACAGCTGTATTGTTAATCACATTTCAATATGTAAGCTATGCGGTATTGTGTGAAGCAAATAATGGCATGATGGGAAAAGTAGTCAAGTTTTCTTGGTACAAGTGAATTTAAACTGATTTTCATATAACCTAAGACACAGAATACACAGAGACAGCATGTCCTGAGAACTGGGTGACTCAGAGTCTAGATAAGGTTTGTTTGTCATGAACCTAGAAGCAGTCTCAATACATAACAAGCTGAACAACTGTCTCTTCCTGTTTGTAAACAAATTTGTCCCTTTCTTAAAACAAAGACAAGATAATGATATGAAACTCCAGTCCCCTAAAGGTCAGCAAGGTGACGCCATTGTAACGATTATTACTTATGTTTTACTTTCGATCAAATTCCTGACCAAGTTGTATTCATGTTATCTTGATCCTATAATGTATAAGAATCGCCTTCTTTTTCTGTAATATCGCAGACTTGGGACGGACTCAGCAGTTTGTAATTGACTGCCTTCCGATTTCAAGTTTCTGCCATTTCTGCTAGCAGTTCTAATTAGTGAATAAAGTTCAGTTTTGCTTACCTAATGAATGCTGTTTGAATTTCTCTATCACAGACAAACGCGGGGAAAATATAGAATACAACAGCTAGACACAACAAGGGTCTCCAAAATGCCAAGGGAAAGGATAATATGGCATTTTATTTGAAATATGATGTGGTAAATAATAGGAAATTCAGTTAGCATTAAAAACGAGGATGTCTTCATTGAGCATTGGCACATTGTTACAAGTGTACAAAAATAAATGAAACATCCATTTTGATAACCTCAATCTCTGCAGCCCTCAAGCTGAAAAGTGAATAATAATGAAGACTGTTTCTATGAAAAAGTTACATTTGCTTAATCAGCTTCGGAAGTAATATTAACTATTAAAATTGCAATGCAGGGAAAGAGATAATAGATTATTACATGTTTTCTTTCTTCCTCTCCTCCCAGAAAGTGTAGGCCAAAATGCGGTCAACAATTTCACATGTACTGCAACATTACATGGGCATATTCCACAAGTTCCACTGATCTGGCCTGGTAGTTCAAATGAATTCTTTAGTTGTTCTCTTGAAAATCTGTCTTTACCTGCAAATCATAAAAACAAAATTAGACTAACATAACAGCAGTCTAACTGGTTAAGAAGTTTTCCACTTTTGTTTACAAAAGATTATCCAACACAAGCCAATAGTGATTTAAGCCATTGTTTGCCTAAAACTTATGAGCTAAAACAGAGAAAAGTATATTCCCAATGGTTACTATGTTCATGCTTTTATTGACCAAATCAGGGTGTGTGATCATCACACCAGTCTGATTAATGCTTAACCAAACTTTAGGGGTTTGGTTTGATTACTGAAGGTGAATTGAAACATTTATTTTCCACGTCAGTGAATGAAGCAGATCAACACACAAGAACTAGATAATTTGCTGTGGCAAACAAATCCCCTGACTGGTCTCAAACCTGTTGAGAGGGTGTTGGTTACAGAACAGTGAAAGAAGTCTTTGTAGTCTTTAGGTTAACTGCATCTTTATTAACAAGGGAAATTATTTACACACGCACAGTAAAGATAGAGTAGGAGCTGTCTCTGCTTGGGTCTGAACCCCATCCCTTTTCAATGCCACCCTGACCCCTGGTCTGGGTATGTGCCTCCTTACATCACTGTGGGTGGTACCATACATTAACCCTGCATGCGACAGACCCTGGGCCAGATTTTCAGGCTAAATGCGAAGGGTCCATGGCGTTTTACATTAGTCAGTGCCACACCCTCACCGGTGAGGGACTAGCAGCCACGTCACGTAAAGCTCATGGCCTCCACAAAATAAACAGCCAGAAAACATGGCACCGGCCGTGCGTGGAGCGGACCTGCCAGATAGTGCCCCCCCTGGCCACCCTACCCCCAGCCCATGCGGAATCCCCCCCAGCCAGAAGCATGGCTCCCACCCGACTGTGGCAGTGCTGGATAGAGTCTGCAGCCACCATGCCGGGTTCCTGCACGGCTGAGACCAGAAGTGAACCGTGCCACCGTGAACTCGGCCCATCAGGGGAGGGCCTTCAGGTGACAAACCGAGGCCATCCCTACAGCATGTGGCACATGCCGCGATGATGCTGTTTTGGAGGGGGCGGAGCATTAAAAACCTGCGTCAAACAGGCGCCACCCCTGATTTTGTCGTAAAAAAGGATTCCTCCGTCCAATCGCCGATCACAAAATCGGCGTCATGGAACAGAGAATCTCGCTCCCCAAATTTCATATAGGCATAAGGTAGTGGTGGACAGCTTGCAGACCATCTGGGTTCCAAGTACGACACACAAGGCATTTTAATGACCGTTGCCCACATGGAGGATTGCCACGTTCAGCGAATTTCCGGCCATATACTTTTTTCCTGCCGTTATGATTGAAAGTGATACGCATGTAAAGCACGGGTAAGTGAGGTGCATGCTGATTGCACACAACATTAATTGTGTGAGAGTCGAGTGCTCCCTCTGCATCCAGGTGTAAATATTTATTTTGTTGTTATCATTTGAAGTTGATAGTTCTATTAATATAAAAATGATTTAAGCATTTTTGACAACATTATGAAATACTTGGCAAGTATTAAATGCATCTAATCTTATTCATGGGGTCATGGTTAGTGAAGCCGGATTTCAATCTTACTTGTGGCCCGCTTACTAGCCTAGACTGCCTGTCACTGCAGAAGCGTGTGCAAAACGTTGAGATCAGGTACTATTCTGCAACTAGTTTTGAAGGTTAATTAGACGTTGCAAGGCACCACAGCACTGACAAGCAGGACAAGGTCCTCAATATTGCAATCTAAGCCACAATTTTTTATTGGCGACTCAAACCGAATACAATAGGGTTTAAATGCTTTTCATTGCAACCAACTGAATTTCATAGAATCCCTACAGTGCAGAAGGATGCCATTTGGTCCATCAAGTCTGTACCAAACCTCTGAAAGAACACTCCACCTAGGCCCATATCCCTGGACACCCAAGGGGCAATTTTAGGGTGGCCAATCCACCTAACCTGCACATCTTTGGACAGTGGGAGGAAACCAGAGCACCCGGAGGAAACCCACATGGACACGGGGAGAATGTGCAAACTCCATACAGATGGACAGTCACCCAAGATCAGAATTGAATCGAAGTTCCTGGATTGGTGAGGCAGCAATGCTATCACCATGACACTGGGTTTGCAAACGTTTATTTATGGAGATATGGTAGAAAGAAAGAAGACTTCCTTCCCCAACAAATCTTCCAATTACTAATCTACATCTGTAAATGTCTTTATTGTACTATTAGGGGCCAGTTATAAAAAACAAATAATTAGTGAAGCAATAATTTGCTATTTTCAGTTTTGAACATTCTAGTTTATTTGCATGCAAAAATTCATCACCCCGTTGCAAAATGGTAACGGCCATGTACTTATTCCACAACTGCTGGAAGGGGTGGTTCTAAATATCAATATACAGCATCTTAAGAGTCCATAATGCACAAGATGAATCGGAAAACACTATGGTTGCCAAATAAAGTTGGCTATAGAGCAGAGAAAAACAAATTAGAATAATAGGGTTGGAATGACTTCAAACCAGTATTAAATGTAATGGATATCAAAATAGCCCAGCGGCGGTGCTCTTTCAGAGGATCGGTGCAGACTCGATGGGCCGAGAAGCCTCATTCTGCACTCTCAGGATATAATTAATTAATTAATTCTGGGTCAGAAAGCATTTAGCCTTCCTGCCCCACTGGCATCTGATGACGTGGTCATCAAGTGGAAAACTTATTTTGCCGCTCATAGAAATGAGTAACGTGGTATATGAATTTCAGTGCCGCTATGAAACCAGGCACATAAGCTGTACGTTCCAAGGACTGGCAGATGATATCAAACAGCATGCCCCTTCAGCTGTTTGCAACAGGCAAAGTAAGAAAATATACCCAACCAGCCTGTCCTTGCAAAACTCAGAAGTGCCCATTAGATGCAATTCCATTGGACAATACTTGCTAACAATCCTGATTGCTCCAAGAATTACACTGACAACCAATAAGGTAGTGGTGATCAGTCAGACTCACATCATGGTTCACTTTCATGTGCTGAAAGCTACATATATTTTTACACAAGGTCCTTTCCATGTATATGCATTGTACCTTTTACAACTAAAACAAAGTTTGGGGGACAGTTATTCCCTGGTTAGTGTCCAATGGTAATGCCTTGACCAGTGCTAATCAGAGAGTAGTAAGGGCGTGGAATGCCCTGCCTGCAACAGTGGACTCGCCAACACTAAGGGCATTCAAATGGTCATTGGATAGACATATGGATGATAATGGAATAGTGCAGATGGGCTTTAGAGTGGTTTCACAGGTCGGCGCAACATAGAGTGCCGAAGGGCCTGTACTGCGCTGTAATGTTCTATGTTGGTTTTGAATTTAAACAAAGGCTTGGCAGTTAACTATTGCTTGGTGGATTCGCTATTGATAAGAGCAACAGCTCTACCAATCAGGACTCACTTCTTGTGCAGTATAAATTATTGTTTCCCTTAAAATTGGTATCCTTGCAAAGCTGTCCTAATGAGTGTAAAACAAATAGCTTTCACAGCATCACTTTTTCCCCCAGCAATACTCGTTCTGTATTACCAACTATTTATACACAAATACTTACAAGAGGAGTTATTTCCCCATACTTGCTTGAAAACGTTACTCTCACTCTCTTCTTGTGTCCAGTTCTTTGATCAAAACAGCTGCAAGAGTCAAAGGGAGGACTATACAAGTGAAGGCTGACTGCCACTTCTGTGTGACTCACATTTTCAACTCTGTGCAACCCAATTGAATCTAAAAAGGCAAAAAGCAGCACATGATGTAGATGAAGAATACAAAATATTAGAAACACTCAGGTTCATCAGTACCTGAGGAGAGAACATCATCAAGATTTACTTCACACCTAGAAAGAAAGGCACGACGTTTACTGGAAGGACACAAATAGTTTTCCCCTTTGTATTTTTTTCCCCCCCAAACAAATGTCAACTTGAGCAACAAACTTAAGACTTCGATTGTCTGATGCACTTTTCATCCACCAGCTTTACTTGGAAAAGATTTTATAATAATGAAGAACCCAAAATTTACAAACAAGAAACGACTCCAACATCAATTCGACTTTTACACTGAGCCTATAAATGTAAGGAGCGGGGAATTTTCTGTGCCGAGACATCCAAATGCTCAATTCTCTGTCCCATTAGGGAATTTGTTGGGTTGGGAGTAGGAAAGATCAGGATTGGGGCCCCGGACACATTGTTCCCTATTGGCAGCGTGAACGTCCATGATGTGCGTCAGCTTTTGGGGGGGGGGGGGGGTCAATAAATAAAAATGGACCCATTTGCATCTATTTAGTGGCCCCGGTACCCTATATTCCAGCCTCCTGGGATTCTCCGGTCCCCAGAAACATGTGAGCACAGATCACTTGTGGTCTTTACTAGCATTGCTAGTAGAGGTGGGCCACCTCGAAGTCCAACATGCCAGAGTCACGCTAGTAAAGACCAGAGCCTATCCAAGGGCAACCCCCCCCCCCCCCCCCCCAACAATGCACTGCCTGCCCACTCCTCTCACCCTGTAAGAGCGGTACCCCCCACGTGGAGCTGCAAGGTAGATGTTGCAGGTGTAATTCTTCTCACTACCCATCAGCACTGATTCCAGCCGAGGGTCTCTTTACTGGGGTGATCCCCCTATCAAAAGGGTCCCAGGGGAGGGGGTTCAGGACCTCACTATCGAGCCGTCCGCTCAAGAGAGCAGCCCGATGGCGGGATTCTCTCCCATTTCAAATTGCATCCCACTTTATGATCAAAGAGGAAAATCACAAAACTGGTGCAATTCAGCTCCGGCGGGAGAATAAATGGGGAATCCAGCCCTATAGCACCCAAAAATGCACCAGTTCCCTTACTTCATAAGTACCCAGATTGCTGGAACTTTATCTTCAAATGGAAAATCCAACTGATGCTAGAGCTGCCTTTGTAGGAGGTTTGACAAGATCCACGTTTATCTGTTGACCAAATTTTACCAACGGCCAAAATAAGGCACAGCATTAAATGGAGGCCACCGACTTTCTCCTGATGATTATCATGCAACAAGAACTCAAAGGGTTAAAAAGTGTATGCTTAGTATTCTTGAGCTGGACTAGTTTTACTTTTCAGCTGAGCTCAAGTTAGCTCTTGTGACATGTAGGCGTTTCTGGCTAGGCCAGCATTTATTCCTCATCACTAGTTACCCTTGAGAAAGTGGTGAATGGATTGGAATATTTCGCAATGTTAGAAGTCCGATGTAAATCCAACTGATGCAGTTACTATCATTGAAAGAATGTATTGTTCCTCCTGCATCAAAACATGGAAATATTCATGTCTAATCTAGCAAAAGCAGAATGTGAAAGATGCCAGAGTGGGGTGGGGTAGGTCAAATGCAGTCCAAAACTTAGTCCTGCTGCTAGTTTAAAAAAAAATGTTATTCAAGCTTACACAGTGGTGACCATGGCATTCTAAAAGGTGTCAATAGCATTATTTAACTTCCACAGGAAAGGAGATGCTGACAACAGCAATCTGAAGTTATACTCCTGTTGTGTGGAAGGACAGTTCAAGTATCACAAATCATTTGATTAATGAGAGGATTCCATGCACAAATGGGACCTCAAGAGAAGAGGCCACTGGAGTAACTTGGGAATTTCAAGCAAAAAGGTAAGGGTCAAAGTAGGATGGAAACAGAATAAGTGGTATAGTAAGAAACAGCATCTTCATACTTCTTAATGGAGGCAAACAAGGAGGGGACAAAGGTTCAATATAGTGAAAAGCAAGTTTAATTTTTTCATGATTTGTGAATCGTTGGCTAGGCTCACATTTTTTCACCATCCTTAATTGCCTCATGTGATGCATCTACAGCCACAATAGAGTGGCCATCAAGCACCTATCTACTCTTAATCCCATTTTCTAGCACTTGGTTCACAGTCTTGTATGCGATGGAGTTAACTGCTCATCTAAATGCTTAGGGTTGCCACCTTTACCACCCTGAAGTTCAGGCAGTGAGTTGCAGATCCTAACCACCCTCTGGGTGAAAAGGTTTTTCCTCACGTCCCCTGTCCCTTACCTTAAATATATGCCCCTGATTATTGACCTATGCCCCTGATTATTGACCCCTCCTCCAAGGGGAAAAGGTTCCTTCCTATCCAGCATATCCATATCCCTTATTTCATACACCTCAATTAGGTTCCCCCCTCAGTCTTCTCTACTACAAGCAAACAAACCCAGCCTAAGTGATTGCTCAAACACTCCAGCCCAGGCAATATCCTGCTGAATCTCCTCTGCACTCTCTAGTGCAACCACTTCCTTCCCACAGTGTGGCGATCAGAACTGCACACAGTAGTCCAGCTGTGGACTAACCATCATTTTATACAGCTCAATCATAACCTCCCTGCTCTTGGCTAATAAAGGCAAGTATTCCGTATGTCTTCTTAACCATCTTTTCTACTTGTCCTGCTGTCTTCAGAGATCTATGAATATGCACACCAAGGTCCCCTGTACTTCGGAGGGTTCTACCATTCATTGCATATTATTAGTGCTCCAAAAGTGCATTACCGCACACTGTTCAGGGTTAAACTCCAGTTACCACTGTACTGCCCATCTAACCAGCCATCTATATCGTCCTGCAATGGAAGGCTTGCTTCCTCATCACTATTTATCACACCACCAATTTGTGTCAGGGTGAAGGAAAATGGAATGTTTTAGGTGCTGGATGTGGTGCCAATCAAGCAGGCTATTTGGTCCTGGATAGTATCAAGCTTCTTCGGAGAAGGTGCATTCAGGTAGTGCACAGTATTCCATTTCCTGAAGTATGCCTTGCAGATGGTGGATTAGTTTTGGAAAAGCAGGAGGGGAATTACTCACTGCAGAACCTTCACTACATAAAATATTGTGGAGGAAATTGAAATTGACAATGGGTGGAACAGAAACCTTGGGCCACATATCCTTGCCCCAAAAATGTCAGGAATGGATGCGTGTTGAACAAAAGACAAGTCTGCCAGATTGGGCTATTAGGCTCAGGTCACCATCCCGCAGGCACATCCTCAGGTGTTGGGTGTCACAATGAGAGGAAATTGCTTTTTCTGTTCCCTGGGGTTTTATCAGCTCAGATAGGCTATGGAAGGCTTCTAAAAACCTACCTCGTCATGAACTTTGGCAGAAGTTTGCTCTGAAATGGTTTGACAGTTTCAGAAATATTAGTTGCAGTATTACAGTTAAATATATTTTTACAACAGTGATGTATGGTTCTGTCCTGTATAGACAAGTTGACCATTATATTGATAAGCATTGTGCAAGTGTTGAGCTGCATTTGAATCCTTTTCTCCTTGGCAAAAAAGTGTTGGCATGCATTCCAATCTGAAGGAAACTTCTTGTGAGCTCTATTGACATGATCTGAAGTGATTGAATTGTATCCAATCCATAAAGATTCAAATGAAATGGTCTGCAACTTTTAGGTAGAAATAGATACCTGTTCCTGGACTGCTACAATTGACGGAATATTTGGTTCAGCTTAAAAAAAAAACCTTTTTGATGTTTCACTAGCCTCCATTGTTTGTATTTCCAACGGCATTTTTGCTCAGCTGGGTCATTATGAATGCTTGGCTGAGTTTCAAAAGTTAAAAGGGAAACTTTTCAACGAGGAGTGGTGTTCAGTCAGTTTTATAGGTCGATGAAGGATCATCCATAATTGATGTTACAGAATGGAAGTTTATTTTAAGACCATTTGAGGGGATTTACTTTGATTTTCCCCATTGTGTTTTTCCATAGACAGTTCTAACAGATTGTTAGGAGGTGTATTTTTTTTTTAAATATCCATTTCAAAGGATCTCCATTGCTATTAAATGACTAAATGGGTACTGGGTGAGTGGTAATGGGAGGATACACTGGGTATGGAGAGGGTGACAAAGGCTAGGGGCATAACAACTATTTTGGAGATCTGGGCTGTTGTCTCAGCAAGCCAAGGCGGATGTTCTAACAGCCTACCTTAGCATCTGCAATCCTCCAATGTTGCCTCACAAACACAATTCTACCAGCCCAAATCTCCAGGAGGAGCCAAAAATATGGCTGATTTAGCATTAGGGGCAGGTTCGGCTGAAGTCAGGCAATGGCCTACTATGCACTCCTAACTTGAAAATTAGCCTCTTACATTTAAGAGTGATGTACTTCACAATAGTTAACATTGGATTATTGAATGGCATAGGATTATGTTTCTACACATAAATTACAGAACATTACAGTACTGGACATGCAAGAGAACACAAAACAGATCAAAATTAATTAAGATAAAGAAGATTCATAAGTGATTGTCGCAGCAAACAAAGTGAGCCTACAACATCAAAAACAAGAAACAGCTGGTATAACTATATATTATTTTAAGATCTTTGAATATGGAAGCCTTACCACTGATGTAGGTACACTGATTTTCTTGCAAGATTGCCTCAGATTTCTTGGTCAGTTCTTTTTTCTCACCATCAGGCCAGTTAAAGAGTGTTTCCTTCAACTGCCCTTGAAGCATTTTTAAGAAGCAGTGGGAATCAGCATGATCGTGGATACTACTATAATAATATGGAGAGAGAAAAAAAGAGTCAGGAGCTTTCAAATAGTAATTATTTCAATTTTTAGCTTGATAAAAAACACTGACATATAAAGATGAAATGTTAAGTCAAAGCACAAAAAGATTTTAGAATCATATTAAATAGCTCACCTGCCATGGCCTTCACCCCAGCACAGTATCATCAAATTAAACTTTCCATTTCCTTCATCAACAAGATTCCTTGTGTACCTGTAAGCAAACAAAGGGGTGGTTAAAACTGGTGACAAAACAAAAATATCCAAGTTAGAAAATTGTTGATAAACCAGAAGCACAAGATACAAAGATTTATTACTTCAATTTGCAAAGTTAATGTTGGCATTCAACTGTTACATTGAAGAAGAGGCGCTTAATCACAATTTTTCAACCAATATGCATGAACATAATTTGGATTTACTTGAAATACAGGTTTTCATGATCCTTGGCTAGACCCCCAAGTTGTGGTGAGATCTGGTTAGGGATCAACAAAAGTTGTTTAAAATAGACCTAGGCTCAACCACCTTGAGCCATTTCATAAACTACTTTCTCTGCATTACAAGGACAGAAGTGGGGATGTTTGCTAATGATTGATGCTGAAATTTGCACATTTGTGATTTCCTCTGTGCCCATTTACAGCAAGACCTCAAAAATATTCAGGCTTGAGTTGCTAAGTGGCATGCAACTTTTATGCCACACAGGTACCAACCAATAAACCATCTCAACAAGTAAGAATATCCTTGGCATTCAAAGGCATTACCATCACTGATTACCCAATAAAATCCTGGGGGTTACAATGGACCAGAAACTGAACTGGACCAGCCATATAAATACTGTAACTAGAATAGGTCTAGGTTAAGAACTCTGTACTCACCTCCTGATTCGCCAAAGCCTGTCCACCATTTACAAGGCACAAATCAGGAGGAGCATGATGGAATATTCTCCGTTTATCTGATGAGTACAACTCCCAACAACACAGGCTTGACACTATTCAGTATAAAGCAGCCAATTTGATCACACCCCATCTACCACCTTCAACATGCACTCCATAAGACCATAAGCAGAATTAGGCCACTTGGCCCATCGAGTCTGCTCCACCATTCAATCATGGCTGATATTTTCTCATTCCCCCCTCATCCTGCCAACTCCCTCTACCATGCACAGTGCCATCAGTCTGTACCATCAACAAGACGGACTGCAGCAACTTGCCAAGTGTTCCTTGACTGAACCCTTGAAATCCACGACCTCTACCACCTAGAAGGACAAGAGCAGCAGTTGCATGGGAACATCACCACCTACAAGTTCCCCTCCAAGTCACACACTATTCGGTTGTTCCTTCACGGTCACTGGGTCAAAAACCTGGAACTCCCTTCTTGACAGCATTATGGTGTACCTACACCACAGACTGCAGTGGTTCAAGAAGGCAGCTCATTGCCATCTAAAGATCAATTGGGGAATAAATGCTATCCTAGCCAGCGACACATACATCCTGTGAAAGAATTGAAAAATGCTTGAGATTCAAAACACTTGATAAAAGAATAGAATAAAGCCTCAAGATTCCACAGGTATGAAACAAAAATAAGACTTTACATAAAACATACAAGGGTCAGAAAGACAATTTTCACCATCCATCTTATACTCTTAACATGGTTAATGTGGTATATGAGAATCAATAGGCACGTTGATCAGAAACACCACACTGCACAATAAATGACAGATTCCATGGACTACTCAACAATCCACCCAGATATTAGACACACTAAGGAGACAATCAATCTCCACAAAACTCTATCTCCAAACTCACATTTGAAGATCACATCTGAGAGAATTCCAAGTTGTTCCAACATTAATAGCTTCAATGGTGCACCTGTCTTTCAATCTCGTCTTCTGAGATTTCATTCCCCTGGATTCCCAAGGATACACCCGTCTACCAAATTCCAGGCACAACTTCAGACCTTTGGCTGTACTGAACAGAACACACTGCTCCAATGGGTGCCTTTGCCCAACAGTCCTCTTCAATTACCAGGACTTCACTCGAGCCCTCTTTACTGATCTTCTCCCTGCAGCTTGTTCTTTAACTCTATTTCCCTCATCCCCTCCATCTGGGACACATTTCTGTCCTGTCTTTGTCCATTATCTGGGACCTCTGCCTGTCCCTTTCTCTTGGACACTTGCTGACTATGGTGCTCCACACCTTACAAAGGGCCTGTGGAACATAAAACGTAGAACTGAAGCTGTGAAACAGGTTTGACATGCAGGTGGGACTGAGTTCCTGACCTTGGTGAATTTGGGTTTCTTAAAGTCAAGAGGCCAACATCATTTTCTATAATGATGCTTTAAGGACCTGTGCCAGCAATCAGCTTCCTCACTTGCTAAATGCCAAATTCTGCCTACAGTATTGTAAAGATATCTATAACAGAGGTAAATAAGCAAAGGGATCCACATGATATACTAACCATGAAAGATATGTTAATATGGTAATAAAACAAACATTTCTATTAGATATAGAATTGAAAAGCCTTGTAAAACTTCAGTAAAACAATGGTTAGAACAGCCAAAGTGCCATTCTAATTTTCATAAGATGCACTAGAGAAGGTTCAAGAAAACATTCACAAGGATTCACCAGAATGAAGGTTCAGGAATATTTGAACAGGACTGGGCTCTCCAGAGAGAAGGCTGAAGAAAGTTACCTGATGGGGTAGATGAGAAAATAGGTTTCCACTTGTTACAAGTCTAAAACTAGAGGTTATAACAAACACTCTAATCAAGCCAACAAAGGTTTCAGGAAAAATATTATCCAGGGAGGGGCAAGAATATAGCTAAAGCATAACGGTGCAGATGTTGGATCTAAAACATCAGCTCCTTCTCCCTGCATATGCAGCGTGACCTGCTGAGGTATTTTCAACATTTTTGGTTTGAGAAGAACATGGAAGGTTGTACCAGAAAGCAGGGAAATAACATGAGTACAACTGGAGACACCAACAGCAGCCGAGGAGAGCACTGACCAGAAGTCAAACCAAACATATGATAAGATTGAGCAGTAACACCACAATAAACAGATCAGGGAAACAAAGCAGGTGCCTGACTATGCTGATAAGCTTTAATTTAATTAAGCCATAAATTATCAAGAGTTTTACTCATTTCAATTATTCTCCCTATATAAAATGACATGAGCAGATGAAAAGCGGCTTGTCGATGAGTAGCTGGCGACGCTAAGTAGCATGTTTAGTAGCCCCATAGAGAAATGACAGGGCAGTTCAGAACCATGGAGTGCACATCTTGCTCCATGTGAGACGTCCAGTGCCCTATCCTAGATAACCAGAAAAAGCAGGAAGCATCGTCAGCAGCCACTGCTCACGAGAGTTTCAGAGTCTGAGCAGCAGTTGGTGTCACATCCACAAGGCTGAGAGCTTGGTGCATGGCATATTCTGGGCGTGGCCACACTACAGGTTAAGAATATGCAGGAAGAGAAGGAATGGGTGATTGCAGCCAAGCACTCAAAGGACACGGAAGGCAGTGTAGACGTCCCGAGTGCATCTAGGGAGTTCAGCCAAGACCAACTGAAAGGCTGGCTCAGTTGCACAAGGAATATCAGAAAAAAGAGATAAGGGAAAGAGATAGTTGGGGAACAGACAATTGTTTTGGCTACAGACGTGAATACAGAATAGTATTTTTCCTCCTTAGCAACAAGGGGGGCCAAGTGGTGGCAGAGTATTCTGAAGTTGGGGGGGGGGGGGGGGGGGGGGCTGGCAGAGGTAAATGGAAAAAGCTTGGGGCGGTGAACAGCTAGCAATCATAGCCCATATTGGTACCCATGACAGAGGTCCTGCAATCAAAATTTAGGGAGCAAGGAGGGAAACAAACGAGCAAGCAGGACCATTAAGGGAGTAATCTTTAGATTACACCCAATAGGACAAGCGAGTGAGAAATACAAGGATACAGTGGATCGATGAGGAGGGAGGACTCTAGAATCCTGGCAGAGTTAAATATGGGAGTAGTTTATAGGTCTAGCAGTAACACTGTAGGATAGGGTATACAGGAAGAAATCATAGAATCCCTACAGTGCCAAAGGAGGCCATTTGGCCCTTAGAGTCTGTGCTTTAAAGAAGAAGTACCCTACCTCGGCCCAATCCCCGCTCTAGCCCTGTATTCCCACCCACCCTTTGGACACTAAAGGGGCAATTTAGCATGGCCAATCCACCTAACCTGCACATCTTTGGACTGTGGGAGGAAACCGGAGCACCCGGAGGAAACCCGCCTAGACACGGGGGAAAAAAATGCAAACAGTCACCCGAAGCCGGAATCGAACCCGGGTCCTTGGCGCTGTAAGGCAGCAGTGCTAAGCACTGTACCATCGTGCCACCTATAAAAAAGGTACTGCAATCAATCGTGGAATGATTTTAATCTACAAATAGATTGGACGAATCAGTAACCTGGAAGATGAATTTACAGGTCATTTTCAGGACAGTTGTTTAGAACAGCACGTTTTAGAATAAAAGATCAGGCTATTCTAGATCTTGTAATGTGGCATGGAACAAGATTAATGACCTCTCAGTCAGGGATCAAAGTGGCAATGATCATAACATAACTGAATTTCACAAGAGCGGGCTAGGACTCGTTGAGCTTGTTAAGAACCCTGCTGATGTACATGTTCAGTTTGGTATAATGTCAATAATGTGAAGCAAAAGATGCAAGCCAGTGAGGAGACAGTCCAGTATTCTTATAATCAATTCACGAAGAATATTTATTAAATTTAAAGAAACACAACATGAAAGACTACAATACACTACAAGGGTACACTTAGCCATAATGATGCGCACAGGCACCCCTCATCGTCTATCGGCCTCACCGAGGATATCCCAGCCGATCGCCGATTTGTACTGGTCCTCCCAAATGGAGACCAGGTGTATGGGCACATGGGGGGGGGGGGATCTCCCAGGTGATCGGAGGGCCCCCCGGAGGGCGCCCCCCCCCCCCCCCCCCCCCCCCCCGAGTGGTCGGCCTCTGGACAGGCTGGCAACCTATCATTGCTGGTGCCATCTGGGTGCCTGCCTGTCTCTCAGCATTCAAGTATAGATTTTAGAGAGCTTAATAAGGTGCCTTAACCGTGCCAACGGTGGCATCTAACCCTGAAATAATATGAAACAGAACCCTCGGGCAAGTTATTTTACAGTCTTGGATATTAGTAGTGGATTCTGGTCTATCCCACTGAACAGGCAGTGTCAGTACAAATTTGCCGTTACATTCCAGGACCAACCATACTCTTGGACATGCCTACCTCAAGGGTTCCACAATTAGCCCTCAATATTTCACCAAAGGTTTGCACAAGACCTAACCAGATTGCCTTGTATACTATGTAGATGATTTACTTCTTTAAACAGAAACTAGGGAGGAACATTTGCAATTGCTCAGTGAATTATTGAACTTTTTAAACAAAGTGGGATTAAAAGTGAACCCTAACTCACAAAATCACAGGTCACCTACCTGGGAAGAACCGTTACATATGGAAAATGAGAAAAAGGTAGAATAAAAACAATTACCAAATTGCCATTGCCAACTAATTTGAAATCACTCAGATCATTTTTAGGCCTCGTAGGCTACTGTCAAAACTACATTGATAGATTTGCTATGAAAGCTGCTCCTATTTCAGACCTATTAAAGAAAAATGCCCCCATATTTGAGCTAAAGCAAGCTCTAACCAAGGCCCGACAGGTCTCTAACCCCGAACTACCCTTTTGTGCTAGAAGTAGCACCCACTGAAAGCATCATTTCAGCAGTCTTACTGCAGGAACGGCATGGGAGATTGGAACCTATTGTCTATGCATCTAGGTTACTAACTCCTGTGGAACAAGGCTTTACAGTCTGTGAAAGACATTTACTAGCCGTATTTGGGGCTGTGCAGCACTTTGCATACATATTTGGATTAAATCCATTTACCATTCTAACAGAACACACCCTGCCCCAATTGTTATTGGATGGAAGAATAAAAGATGATACGCGAGCCAAAATCACATGATTCGGATGTTCCAGGGATGGGACATAGCTATAAAGAGAGCCAAAACACAACCTCTTAGCAGACAATTTGAATTATAGTGGGGAGTCACACGAGTGCCAAATTGTGACAAAGGATCCCAAGGGGCCCTTTGTGCCAAAGTAAAAAAAAGGAGGAATTGGCAAGTCAAAAGCCACCCACCAAAACAAAGGAAAATAAAACGGAGAAAGACAAAAGGTACATGTCCAAAGGACACCCAAATCCATGAATTTTATTTTTTTGTAATGGCTCCTCCATGGTGAAGGATGGTGTCTGTAAAATAGTATGTGGCATCTATGTTAAAGATTCAAAAGGCAATATCATACACGAATTAGCAGTTAAACTGCCCAGCGCTACAAGCACACAGGCAGCAGGGTTAGCAGCTGTGGGTTACTTTGTAAGTTTCCATCAAGATTTTTCAATACCAGCAGACATCTATTCAGATAGTATGTAGGGCAGCACGGTGGCCTAGTGGTTAGCACAACCGCCTCACGGCGCTGAGGTCCCAGGTTCGATCCCGGCTCTGGGTCACTGTCCGTGTGGAGTTTGCACATTCTCCCCGTGTCTGCGTGGGTTTCGCCCCCACAACCCACAAATGTGCAGAGTAGGTGGATTGGCCACGCTAAAATTGCCCCTTAATTGGAAAAAATAATTGGCTAATCTCAGATAGTATGTACATGTGCATTAGCCCAACAGATTTCTTACCCCTATGGGAAACCAGGCTTTGTATCTTCAGACGGTAAACCTTCACCCTCTGCCCCACACCTTAAATACATCTCATCACAAGCCTAAGGCCAAGAGTATGCTGTCCACACCTTAAATACATCTCATCACAAGCCTAAGGCCAAGAGTATGCTGTCCACACCTTAAATACATCTCATCACAAGCCTAAGGCCAAGAGTATGCTGTCCACACCTTAAATACATCTCATCACAAGCCTAAGGCCAAGAGTATGCTGTCATTTAGGTAATAGCTCACGACAGGTCTTCTCCGCCAGAAATGCAAGACAGGAGTTGGTAAAACAGGGTGCCCATGATGGAATCCCATGGCAGTCCCCTACTCAAAAACAGAGCAAATTGCGCAGTAGCCACTAACCAAATCAAGATAGAGGATCTTGAAGCAGTACAAAAAGGTAAGATAAAGCGATTACCTCAATTAAAGAAGGTGATATGCCAGACAAATTAATGGCCTAGTACTAAAATGAGGAAGATACGTTGTACCGACGCAAGATAGAAATCAAGTAATTTACCAATGTCATAATGGGCATGAACATTAAGGAATTGACACAAGAGTGGTCATGTTTGTGGAGGAAAAGTTCAGTGTCGAGCTTAAGTGTCTGATTGGCTGAAGTTGCCCCCACCCTAATTGCTGAGGGGCAGTTATCTGTCAGTCACTTGAAGCCTGCTTAGTGGCACAAGGGTGTACATTGTATTCTTCTGTTTGAAGCTTAAGTAGTGAGAGTCACCTTGGTTTAGCTGAGTTCTATATAAAAAAGACATGCATCAAGCACACACTCAGTAAGCTGTGTACATGAAGGAGACACATCCAGAGTGAGGCACAGCCAGGGTGGGTATTGGAACTTGGTAATTTGGGGTAGTGTGGTAATTTGGGGCGGAGTGGAAGGAGGTGCTGTTGCCCTTTTGGTTCTGTTTTCTTTGTTTGGCTTTATAACTGGGGTAATCTGCAGGGAGAGATCCAGAGTGCATTCCAGGAAGCAGGGAGAAAACCAGGGAGCACCCTGGGGAGGTAGGTGACATAAAATCTTACCCCCAGGTTCCAGCGGCCTTCATTTTCTGGAGCAGGAGTGAGAGAGTCGGGGAGCAGCTTGGGAACAGGTAAGTGATAGATATTCTGCTATTCTGAGTGATCCGACTTTGGGGGGGGGGACTGAAAAGTGACATCACAGGAGAGCGGTGACCTGATTGGCTGGTATCTACATTAAATTTTTAAATTAAACATTGTTAAACATAATTAATTACTTACTTAATCATAATTTAGTGGGGTATCTAAGCCAGAGACCGGAGAGTTCTGTATTTAGCATTTACATTTATAGTAGAAATCTAGTGCAAGGAAACATATAGTTAACAGTAACTTTTTTAATTAATTAATTTTTTAATTGAATTTATTAATTAGTTAACGCAATTTCAATTAGAGGGGTGCTCTGACTGTGAGATGTGACAGATCCGGGAGGCTTCCAGTGTCCCGCATGGCTACATCTGCAGAAAGTGCAGCCAACTGGGGCTCCTCACAAACCGCATGGTTCGGTTGGAGGCCCAGTTGGATGCACTTAGGAGCATTCAGGTGGCTGAAAGCGTCATAGATAGCAGTTATATAGATGTGGTCACATCCGAGGTGCAGGCAGAGAGATGGGTGACCACCAGAAGGGGCAGGCAGTCAGTGCAGGAATCCTCCTGTGGTTATTCCCTTCACAAACAGGTATACCGCTTTGGATACTGTTGGGGGAATAGTCTATCAGGGGGAAAACAGCAACAGCCAGAGCAGTAACACCACAGCTGGCTCTGATGTTCAGCAGGGAGGGTCAAAGCAAAGACAAGAAATAGTCACAGTGGACTCTTATAGTCAGGGGCACAGATAGGCGCTTCTGTGGATGAGAAAGAGACTCCAGGATGGCATGTTGCCTCCCTGGTGCCAAGGTCCAGGATGCCTCAGAACAGGTAGCGGGGGAGGGCAAACATGCAGAGGTCATTGTACATATTGGTACTAACGACATAGGCAGGAAGGGGCATGAGGTCCTGCAGCAGGAGTTCAGGGAGCGAGGCAGAAAGTTTGTAATCTATGGTTTACTCCCTGTGCCACGTGCCAGTGAAGCTAGAAATAGGAAGATAGAGCAGCTGGTGTAGGAGGAAGGGTTTCAGTTATCTGGACCACTGGGAGCTATCTGGGGCAGGTGTGACCTGTATAAGAAGGACGGGTTGCATCTAAACTGGAGAGGCATAAATATCCTGGCCGCGAGGTTTGCTAATGTGACTAGCTAGTAGCTTGCTAGGGTTTAAACTAGTATGGCAGGGGGGTGAGTACCAGAGCAATAGGTCAGAAGGTGAAAAGATTGAGGGAGAACTAGGAAATAGGGCCACTATGGCTCTGAGGAAGAGCAGACAGGGAGATGTTGCTGAAAACAGCGGGACTGGTGACCTGAAGTGCATATGTTTTAATGCAAGAAGTGCAACAGGTAAGGCAGGTGAACATAGGCCTTGGAACTATGATGTTGTTGTCGTTACAGAGACCTGGTTGAGGGAAGGACAGGATTGGCAGCTAACCGTTGCAGGATTTAGACATTTCAGGCAGGATAGAGGGTCATATAAAAGAGGTGGAGGAGTTGCGCTACTGGTTAGGGAGAATATCACAGCTGTACTATGGGAGGACACCTCCGGGAGGGCAGCGAGGCTATATGGGTAGAGATCAGGAATAAGAAGGGTGCAGTCACAATGTTGGGGGTTTACTACAGCCAACAGCCAGCAGGTCATAGTAGAAGGCAGAAAGTAGCAATGGAAGGGTGCTTTTCTGATTGGAGGGCTGTGACTAGTGGTGTTCCGCAGCGTTCAGTGCTGGGACCTTTGTTGTTCGTAGTATATATAAATGATTTGGAGGAAAATGTAACTGGTCTGATTATTAAGTTTGCGGACGACACAAAGGTTGGTGGAATGGCGGATAGCGATGAGGACTGTCAGAGGGTACAGCAGGATTTAGATTGTTTGGAGACTTGGGCAGAGAAATGGCAGATGGAGTGTAATCTGGACAAATGTGAGGTAATGCATTTTGGAAGGTCTAATGCAGGTAGGGAATATACAGTGAATGGTAGAACCCTTAAGAGTATTGAAAGACAGAGAGATCTTGGTGTACAGGTCCACAGGTCACTGAAAGGGGCAACACAGGTGGAGAAGGTAGTCAAGAAGGCATGCGGCATGCTTGCCTTCATTGGCCGGAGCATTGAGTATAAGGATTGGCAAGTCATGTTGCAGCTGTACAGAACCTTAGTTAGGCCACACTTGGAATACAGTGTTCAATTCTGGTCGCCACACTGCCAGAAGGATGTGGAGGCTTTAGAGAGGGTGCAGACGAGATTTACCAGGATGTTGCCTGGTATGGAGGGCATTAGCTACGAGGAGAGGTTGAATAAACTTGGTTTGTTCTCACCGGTACGAAGAAGGTGGAGGGACGACCTGATAGAGGTCTACAAAATTATGAGGGTCATAGACGGAGTGGATAGTCAGAGACTTTTTCCCAGGCAGCGGGGTCAATTACAAGAGGCATAGGTTTTAAGGTGAGAGGGACAAGGTTTAAAGGAGATGTACAAGGCAAGTTTTTTAAAATATACACAAAAGGTAGTGGGTGCCTGGAACTCACTGCCAGAGGAGGTGGTGGAAGCAAGGACGATAGTGATGCTTAAGAGACATCTTGACAAATACATGAATAGGACGGGAATAGAGGGATACGGACCCCAGAAGTGTAGAAGATTTTAGATTAAATGGGCAGAATGGTTGGCTCAGGCTTGGATGGCCGAAGGGCATGTTCCGGTGATATACTATTCTTGGTTCTTTGACTAATTACACCAAAGATGTGAAACATTATACAGAAAATTGTATAGTGCGTGTGCACAAAACAATCCAGATCATTATGCAAAGAAAGGGGGAAGTAAGGCATGCCGGACACATGGAAGGACCATGGACAATTTACAGATAGATTATGTGGGACCTTTGCCACCCTGCAAAGGGGGTAGAAGTACATTTTAGTGATAATGAACACATTCAGCAAATGGGTTGAAGCCTTTCCCACCAGAATAAATACAGCCAAGATCTTGGCACAACAGATGTTTAGCAATTGGGAAATGCCCCATATTACTGAATCTGACCAGGGTACTCACTGTACAGCTCAAATAACGCAGAACGTAATGGCACTATTAGGATATCAGAAGTTCCATATAGCCCATCACCCACAATCCAGCTGGATAGTGGAAAGATCGAATTGGGTTCTAAAAACAATGATTCAGACAACAGTACAGCAAAATAACAACATGGAATATGGTGCTACTCTTTGTACTAATGTTAGCAAGAAATACATAGGAAAAGAGGCGGGGGGACAGAAAGGCCGGCCCACCGATCGGTGGGCCCCGATCACGGGCCAGGCCGCATCGGAGACCCCCCCCCCCCCGGGGTCAGAGCCCCTCTCCCTACCTTAACAGGCTGCCACCCAACCCTTGCACAGTGTTCCCGCCAGCTGCAAGCAGGTGTGGACTCCGTGTTTTAACTGCGGCCGCATGGTCCATCGGCGGGCTGGCCGGGTAGAGCAGCCCCTGACTGGCGCCGCGCCAAACACACCGGCGCCAATGGTGCCAATTCTCCGCTCTGCAGAGAATCCCGTGCCGGCATCGAGGCGACGTGGCCCAGTTGCGGGGATTCTCCGGCCCGGCGATGGGAGAAGCCCGCCCATATAATCCGATAGCAATTATCAATACCAACCAATTCAACAAAGGGATACCTTCCACCAAGAAGGGAGACTATGACATACTGCAAAAGATGGAGGAAACTATGACCAGGGACAACTGAACTTGACCATAGGAAAGTTGGTGACACTGGGATGTACGGTTGGACAGATAGGGAGTGTGAGACAGAACACAACTGCGAGGTGGATCAATGCCAACTGAGTGTGCAAAGAATAATAACGACTTCCAGTATGGTAGCAATGGAAAGTCGCTATGTGGGGAATCCAGTGTCTTACCGGCTGGGTGACAAGATGACAGCATTAGTGGCAGGTGACTCGAACAGTAAAACTAGTCTTGCAGGAATTCAATAATGAATGCAAAAGGAATGCTGAAGGACAGTTATTGGAAATCATGCTGAGGACAGATGGACAAGGTCTTAGAGGGAAAATTAGAGGATGATGAAAAACAACAGAATAGAATTACATGTAGCTCTCTACAGCAATTAGATACTGGAACAATTGAGAGAAAATCTCGAGTAGGTTAAACAAGGAAAGGACCCGGCCTGGATCACAAATGAACAACTAATAGCCGTCACTAATAGAAAGTTGCATCCCAATATTTCATGCTGCCAGCTTTGGCAACTGAGCAAAGTGTGGTTTGGGAAAGGTTGCGGAGGAACCACAAGTAAAGCCTTAGGAATGATATTGGGAATACCAATAATTCGGAGAAGTGAAATAGGATTAAGTGTTTCGGAAGTGAACAAAATAGGAATTATTAAAGAGCTTTGGAAATGCCATAATAATGTTTGCCTTAAGTAGTGGAAAAGGAAGGAAGGATAGTGGGTACAAACTTGGCCAAACAAGCAGACAAAACAACTGTCTGTTCTTACCCTATTATCTTAATGAACACGCCTTATGTGGATTTAAAATGAATTGAGACTTAAATTGCACTTTGAATATCACAACACTTATGTTTGATATTACAAGAGTGGCTTACAAAAGGGAGAATATTGTCTAACCACCTCATTAAAAAGATTCCAATATGGCCCCCGGACATCATTCAATCCCAAATACCAGCCAGAATCGGCAAAATTGAGCTGGTTGACATTAATAAGAGAAACGGTTACCGCTAACGCCACCGAAACAATTAAGGGGAATTGGGGACAGTATTTTGAGAAATATGAAACCAATATTCAATTGTTACCCAAGGGGTCTACATTGGATTAAAGAATAGTTGGAGCGAGCCCACCAAACATTCATTAGAGTTAGTTATCGAACAAGTCAAAGAAACTGAGCAAAAGATAAAGACTATTAAAGAAATAAGTTGGTGGGAAGGTACTTTGAACTGGGATACAAATGTACGGATTCACTCTTGGATAAGAATTATTTCTCAAGTTATTCTCATTGTAGGGCAGCACGGTGGCGCAGTGGGGTAGCACTACAGCCTCACGGCACTGAGGTCCCAGGTTCGATCCCGGCTTTGAGTCACTGTCCGTGTGGAGTTTGTACATTCTCCCAGTGTTCACGTCGGTTTCACCCCCAAAACCCAAAAATGTGCAGGCTAGGTGGATTGGCCACTCTAAATTGCCCCTTAATTGGAAAAATGAATTGGGTACTCTAAATTTTTTTTATAAAAGGTTATTCTCATTGTAATGATTTTCATACTAGTATAACCTGTGTATACTTTGATGATGTTTACATTTTGGAGAATTAGAATGAAAAATAAATTGGAAATGGAATTCTTTTGAATGGAAGCGAGAGATTATTTGACGTGGAAGATGACCTAAAAAACATGTTATTCCAGATTTTGATGTATAAACTCACTATGGGAATAATTGTGGTGTATGCTGTAGTTGACTATGATTAAAGTCAGTTTAGAGATCATAGAATCCCAAAGTGCAAAAGGATGCCATTCATCCCATCAAGCCTGCACCAACCCTTCAAAAGACTACCCTACCCAAGCCCAATCTCCCACCCTATTCCTGCAACCCCACACTAAGGGACAATTTAGCACCGCCAATCCACCTAACCCCACACATCTTTGGAATGTGGGAGATGTTGAGCCTCAGTACTGTTATAAGAGTTCAAACAGATATGTATCAAACACTCTACATAAGTATACTTATGATTTAACACGATTTTATTCACTAAATTTGTATCAAATAATGTATTCAAATCTTATGCCATACAAATGATCACAATTTCTCTTGAGACTCACAGCTTTAGGCACAAGTAAATATTACCCCTTTGAATTGGCCAAATTTTTCTTGGAGGTCTCTTTTGTTCACTGAGCCTTCACTCAGGGTGTGTAGTGTGCGAGGTGGGTCCCATGGGTCATCGCAAAGGAAACAGTCTCAGATCTTTGATTTCTACATTTTCTGTAATGAGTATTCCATAGAATAGGTCAGACCCTCGTGTCCTGGTCTGAGTTGACATCCTTTTCTAACCGCAGGTCCACCTTCAGACAACGATTTCACAGTACTCAGACATTGTGGTTGCAGGTGCAGATTCTGACAGTTATAAAGTTGCTGTTTAATTTGATTTTTTGATTTATGCATTGCAAACTCCTATTTTTGCACATTGCAAACTTTCCTTAACTAAGTCAGGTCACCAGGTCCCTGAGTATTGTCATTTGAAGTTGGCCAAATCTCCAAACAAACAGGCAGCACAGTAGCATTGTGACGGGCAGCATGGTAGCATTGTGGATAGCACAATTGCTTCACAGCTCCAGGGTCATAGGTTCGATTCCGGCTTGGGTCACTGTCTGTACGGAGTCTGCGCATCCCCCCGCGTGTGCATGGGTTTCCTCCGGATGCTCCGGTTTCCTCCCACAGTCCAAAGAGGTGCAGGTTAGGTAGATTGGCCATGTTAAATTGCCCTTAGTGTCCAAAATTGTCCTTGGTGTTGTGTGGAGTAGCTGGGTTATGGGGATAGGGTGGAGTGTGGGCCTTGGGTAGGGTGCTCTTTCCAAGAGTCGGTGCAGACTCGATGGGCCGAATGGCCTCCTTCTGCACTATAAATTCTATGATCTATCTGTAGTAAGTCATTTTTGCGTAGGCTGGGCCTTATCGCTAGAGGAAACCAGAGCACCCAGAGGAAATGCAAGCGACACAAGGTGAATGTGCAAACTCCAGTCACCAGAGTTTAGAATTGAACCGGGGTCTCTGGTGTTGAGTGGAAATTTGACAGAAGGAAGAAAGGATGTGTAGACTAAGGGCCCTCAACACAAGGGTGGAAAAATGCTGGCAGCAGAGCTTGTGCCAGTCCTTCCCTCAGGTCAACTACTTCTCAATGAGAATCAGGGGGCAGAGGAGAGTATAGTGGCCATCACCAAGGAGAAGATTTTGGGGAAACTGAAAGGTCTGAAGGTGGATACATCACCTGGCCGGATGGACTATATCCCTGGGTTCTAAAAGACATAGCGGAGGAGATTGTGGAGGCAGGGAAGGTCCCAGAGGACTAGAAAATGGCTAATGGAATGACCTGTTTAAGATGGGAGGGAGGCAGGAGACAGGAAATTAAATAAAATTATCTTTATCGTTATAAGTAGGCTTGCATTAACACTGCAATGAAGTTACTGTGAAAAGCCCCTAGTCGCCACTGGTTCCTGTCCAGGTACACAGAGTGAAAATTCCGAATTCTCGGCTGGTATAGGAATTGAACCCGCGCTGCTGGCCTTGTTCTGCATCACAGACCAGCTGTCTCGCCCACTGGGCTAAACCAGTCCATATAGGCCGGTTAGCCTGACTTCAGTCATTGGTAAGATTTTAGAGTCCATTATTAAAAATGAGATTGCGGAGCACTTGGAAGTGCATGATAAAATCACCTGATGAAGGAGCATGAAAGCTAGTGATTTCAAATAATCCTGTTCGACTTTAACCTGGTATTGGAAGATTGCTTACTGAGTCCACCCCAGTCCAACACCAGCATCTCCACATCATAGTAAAACAGAACTGAGTCAGCAGGCTTCATCATGGGGAGGCCATGTGAGGGAACAAGAAGTTAGACAGGCGAACCAGTGGATGTGATCTATTTAAAATTTCCAGAAGGCCTTTGACAAGGTGCCATTGAGGGACTGTTAAATAAGTTAAGAGCCCATGTGTTAAGGGTAAGATCCTGGCATGGATAGAGGATTGGCTGACTGGCAGAAGGCAGAGTGCTGATCAAGGCGTATTTTTCAAGATGGCCACCAGTGACTAGTGGTCTGCCTCATGGGTCGGTGTTGGGACCACAACTTTTCACAATATACATTAAAGAAGGAACTGAGCGCACTGTTGCTAAGTTTGCAGATGATACGAAGATCTGTAGATGGACAGGTATTATTGAGGAGCAGGGGGGTCTGCAAAAGGACTTGGACAGACTAGGAGAGTGGGCAAAGAAGTGGCAGATGGATACAATGTGGAAAAGTATGAGGTTATGAACTTTGGAAGGAGGAATGGAGGCATAAACTATTTTCTACATGGGGAAATGCTTTGGAAATCAGAAGCACAAAGGGACTTGGGAGTCCTTGTTCAAGATTCTCTTCAGGTTAACATGCAGGTTCAGTCGGCAGTTAGGAAGGCAAATGGAATGTTAGCATTCATGTCGCAAGGGCTAAGATACTAGAGCAGCAATGTATTTCTCAGCCTGTAGAAGGTACTGGTTAGACCCCATTTGGAGTATTGTGAGCAGTTTTGGCCCCAAATCGAAAGGAGGATGTGCTGGCCTGGGAAAGGGTCCAGAGGAAGTTCACAAGAATCATCCCTGGAATGAAGAGCTTGTCATATGAGGAGTGGTGGAGGACTCTGGGTCTGTACTCGGAGTTTAGAAGGATGAGTGGGGGGGCGGGGGGGGAAATCTTATTGAAACTTACAGGGTACCGTGAGGCATATATAAAGTGGACATGGAGAGGATGTTTCCACTGGTAGGAAAAACTAAAACCCGAGGGCACAGCCTCAGACTGAAGGGAGATGAGGAATTTCTTCAGCCAGAGGGTAGTGAATCTGTGGAACGCTTTGCCACAGAAGACTGCGGAGATCAAATCACGGAGTGGCTTTAAGACAGAGATAAATAGGTTCTTGATTAATAAGAGGCTCAGGGGTTATGGGGAGAAGGCAGGAGAATGGGGATGAGAAAAATATCAGCCATGATTGAATGGCGGAGCAGACTCGATGGGCCAAATGGCCTAATTCTGCTCCTATGTCCAATGGTCAATCTTCTGATAAGGCAAAGGGGTCCCAAAGACTTTTTCAGTTTTCCCATAGATCTGGACATAGGTTGGGCATCTGGATGTTTTTTTGTTAAAAAAGGCAGCCTGAAGCCAGTGACTAACCCACTGCTGAAGACTTAGGCTCTTTTCAGGCTCTATCAGTCCTTATGTTTAACTGCAAGTCTCCATCAGGAGGCAGGCCTGAGATATACCAATCTCAGTCTGGAATTACAGGCTAGTTCTGGTAGCTATAGGTAAATGTGAGGTGTGATCATCTATATTTTAAGAGTACTTAATTTCAATTACCTCAATACCAAGCCTTGGGACACAGTCTCATCCCCAACAAACAACCATGATAAATGCTGTGATGAGTTACTTTCTCCCTTTGGCCAATTTTTAAAAATCCATTCACAAGATCAGTTGAAAAAAAACATAAAAGCTATATGCAATAATGCATACAATTTTGGAATGTGTACAATTTTATAAATGCCATGAAGATGAGGATGGAAGCAACCAACATTCTGCAACCAAAATCTTCTGAGCAGCAGAAAATCAAATGAGAGTTGGCATGGCATTGGGTCTGAATCTCAACTGGACAGTCTCAAAATGAGCTAAGTTTGTAGCTATGCAAGCAGAGACCACATATTACTCCAACTATAAAAATCAGATATGCCTTGCAAAAAATGGAAAAAAACTGCTGCGCAATTCTGTAAGCAAGGCCCAACCCAACCTTAGTGTCCGTGCAAAGCAATACCACAGCACATGAGAATGAAATCTGCCACTCCACAAATCCTTCAAATTAAGAAACAAGAAAGTCTCAGCCAATAAAAATTTAAAGTTGATTTATAGTACTTCAATTAGCAGTAAATTCCATTCAAGCCTTTACATGCATACATAGAACATACAGTGCAGAAGGCCATTCGGCCCATCGAGTCTGCACCGACCCACTTAAGCCCTCACTTCCACCCTATCCCCATAACCCAATAACTCCTCCTATCCTTTTTGGTCACTAAGGGCAATTTAGCATGGCCAATCCACCTAACCTGTATGTCTTTGGACTGTGGGAGGAAACCGGAGCACCCGGAGGAAACCCACGCAGACACAGGGAGAACGTGCTGACTCCGCACATAGTGACCCAGCGGGGAATCGAACATGGGACCCTGGTGCTGTGAAGCCACAGTGCTGGCCATGTGCGCTACCGTGCTTTTATAAATGTAATCTAAATAAAGTATAGGAAACAAGATTTCAAATGTTTTAAAATTACAACTGCAAATGTACCAGCTGTGAAGTACAGAAATTAGGTCAGTGAGTAAAGGAGAAAAAAAGATTAAAAATTGATAGCCAAAATATCAATCTGAACTGTATTGGTTCTCAGTTAATATCTTCAAATTTATCCCCTACTCTTTCCCAATATTCTTGCAAATTATTAGAATTGAGGAACCACAAAGGCAAAAAAACCATAATGGGAGTTATGTACAGACCTCCTAACAGTGGTCAGGACCAGGGGCGCAACATGTACCGGGAAACAGAAAAGGCATGTCAGAAAGGCAAGGTCACGGTGATCATGGGGGACTTCAATATGCAGGTGGATTGGGTAAATAACGTAGCCAGTGGATCCAAAGAAAAGGAATTCATGGAATGCTTACAAGATGGCTTTTTGGAACAGCTTGTCATGGAGCCCACAAGGGAACAGGCTATTCTGGACCTAGTGCTATGTAATGAACCAGACTTTATAAAAGATCTTAAAGTAAAGGAACACTTAGGAAGCAGCGATCATAATATGGTTGAGTTCAGTCTGCAGTTTGAAAGAGAGAAGGCAAAATTGGACGTAATGGTGTTACAGTTAAATAAAGGTAATTACGAGGGCATGAGAGAGGAACTGGCGAAAATCGACTGGAAGCAGACCCTAGTGGGGAAGACAGCAGAGCAAAAATGGCAGGAGTTTGTATGCATAATTGAGGACACTGTACAGAGGTTCATCCCCAAGAAAAGAAAGATTATCCGGGGAGGGATTAGACAGCCATGGCGGACAAAGGAGGTCAGGAAATGTATCAAAGAAAAAGAGAGATCCTATAAAGTGGCCAAAAGCACTGGGAAATCAGAAGATTGGGAAGGCTACAAAAACAAACAGAGGTTAACAAAGAGACAAATAAGGAAGGAGAGGATCAAATATGAAGGCAGGCTAGCCAGTAATATAAGAAATTATAGTAAATGTTTCTTTCAATACATAAGAAACAAACAACAGGCCAAAGTAGACATTGGGCCAATTCAAACTGATTCCGGAAGGCTAGTGATGGGAGACGAGGAAATGGCTGGAGAACTTAATAAGTACTTTGCGTTTGTCTTCACAGTGGAAGACATGAGTAATATCCCAAAAATTATAGAGGGTCAGGGGGCTGAGTTGAGTATGGTTGCCATTACAAAAGAGATGGTGCTAAAAAAGCTAAAAGGTCTTAAAATTGACAAATCTCCTGGCCCAGATGGGCTACACCCTAGAGTTCTGAGGGAGGTGGCTGAAGAAATAGCGGAAGCGTTGGTTGAGATCTTTCAAAAATCACTGGAGTCAGGGAAAGTCCCGGACGATTGGAAGATCGCTGTTGTAACCCCCTTGTTCAAGAAAGGATCAAGACAAAAGATGGAAAATTATAGGCCAATTAGCCTAACCTCGGTTGTTGGTAAAATTCTAGAATCAATCGTTAAGGATGAGATTTCTAAATTCTTGGAAGAGCAGGGTCGGATTAGAACAAGTCAACATGGATTTAGTAAGGGGAGGTCGTGCCTGACGAACCTGTTAGAATTCTTTGAGGAGGTGACAAGTAGGTTAGACCAGAGAAACCCAGTGGATGTGGTCTATCTGGATTTCCAAAAGGCCTTTGATAAGGTGCCACACAGGAGGCTGCTGAGTAAGGTGAGGGCCCATGGTGTTCGAGGTGAGCTACTGGCATGGGTTGAGGATTGGCTGTCTGACAGAAGGCAGAGAGTTGGGATAAAAGGTTCTTTTTCGGAATGGCAGCCGGTGACCGGCGGTGTCCCACAGGGTTCAGTGTTGGGGCCGCAGCTGTTCACCATATATATTAATGATCTGGATGAAGGGACTGGGGGCATTCTAGCGAAGTTTGCCGATGATACGAAGTTAGGTGGTCAGGCAGGTAGTGCTGAGGAAGTGGGGAGGCTGCAGAAGGATCTAGACAGTTTGGGAGAGTGGTGCAGGAAATGGCTGATGCAATTCAACGTGAGAAAATGTGAGGTCTTGCACTTTGGAAAAAAGAATCCAAGCATAGACTACTTTCTAAACGGTAAGAAAATTCATAATGCCAAAGTACAAAGGGATCTGGGAGTGCTAGTCGAGGATTCCCTAAAGGTAAACATGCAGGTTGAATCTGTGATTAAGAAAGCGAATGCAATGTTGTCATTTATCTCAAGAGGGTTGGAATATAAAAGCAGCGATGTGCTACTGAGCCTTTATAAGGCTCTGGTTAGGCCCCATTTGGAGTACTGTGTCCAGTTTTGGGCCCCACATCTCAGGAAGGACATACTGGCACTGGAGCGTGTCCAGCGGAGATTCACACGGATGATCCCTGGAATGGCGGGTCTAACATATGATGAACGGCTGAGGATCCTGGGATTGTATTCATTGGAGTTTAGAAGGTTAAGGGGAGATCTAATAGAAACTTACAAGATAATACATGGCTTAGAAAGGGTGGACGCAAAGAAACTGTTTCCGTTAGGCGAGGAAGCCTTAGAGTTAGAGGGGGTAAATTCAGAACAGAAATGCGGAGACATTTCTTCAGCCAGAGAGTGGTGGGCCTGTGGAATTCATTGCCGCGGAGTGCAGTGGAGGCCGGGACGCTAAATGGCTTCAAGGCAGAGATAGATAAATTCTTGATGTCGCGAGGAATTAAGGGCTACGGGGAGAATGCTGGTAGGTGGAATTGAAATGCCCATCAGCCATGATTGAATGGCGGAGTGGACTCGATGGGCCGAATGGCCTTACTTCCACTCCCATGTCTTATGGTCTTAAATGTTCCCTTTTAAAAACTAGATACCATTTGCAAAGCATTCCTGACAAATCTTTTTAAAAAATCACTTACATTCATTCATATATACACATGGACAGACCATCAACAAGTGTTTCCCTCCACAGATGCTACCTAGTCCTAGACTGCAGAGTATATTCTTTCTATTTTTTATACATTTAGAGTACCTAATTATTATTCTTTTCCCCAATTAAGGGGCAATTTAGCATGACCAATCCACCTAACCTGCACATCTTTGGGTTGTGGGGGTGAAACCCACGCAGACACGGGGAGAATGTTGAAACTCCACACGGACAGTGACCCAGGGCCGGGATTCGAACCCGGGTCCTCAGCGCCACAGGCAGCAAACCTAACCATTGTGCCGCCCTTTCCTGCAGAGTATATTCAACTCTACTACCCTTCTCTCAAGAGTATTTTTAACTGTTGATTTAAGATTTCCAGCATCTATGGTCTATCACTTTTAATTCGCTGCACAAAATTCCTGAAAACCACATTATGTATCAACAACTTTTTTAACAGTATCTGCATCTGAAGCATTATTTTTCCTCTTTTACAAAAGGTTATGCTGTGTAGGTCTAGCATTTTTCATTCTGATGTCGTAATTTAATTCCAGAGTTTACAATCCAAATGAATCAGGAAGCGTGTGAGGAAAAACAAAAGTAAACCAATTGAGAAAGAAATCTTTAGCTAAAGTTGCAATTAACTCTAGCATTTTTCATAGAATCCCTACAGAATTCCTGCAGGAGGTCACCATTTAGCCCAGGGGTGGGCAAACTACGGCCCGCCAAAGGTCTTTATGCGGCCCACCAAGATCAAGTCATAAAAAATATATAAAAGGTCAATGGGGGGGGGGGGGGGGGGGGGTTACTTTCTGGTATAGGGTGGATACGTTGACTTGAGTAGGGTGATCATTGCTCGGCACAACTGTGCTGTACTGTTCTATGTTCTATATGAGGTGCCCAGAATCATAACCGGGTGAAGTAATTATTTTACTTAATATACTATGCGGCCCTTTAAAATTGTGAATTTCTGAATGTGGCCCTTGCACGGAAAAGTTTGCCCACCCCTGATTTAGCCCTAGGACTGTGCACTGACCCTTTGAATGAGCACTCCCCATTCACCCCACCCTATCCTCTAACCATACAAGCCTGAACTATACACAAAACTTATACTTTTCACTGTAGGTCAGTAAATGTGACAACAAATCTAAACCTAACCTGCACCTCCCTGGACACTAAGGGGCAATTTAGCACAGCCAAGCCACCTAACCTGCACATCTTTGGACTGTGGGAGGGAGCAGGAGCACCTTGGAGGAAACCCATGCAGACATGGGGAGAATGTGAATAGTCCACATAGATGGTCACCAACGTTCAGAACCGGGGTTCCGGCATTGAGAATCAGTAATGCTAACCACTGTGCCACCCAAACGTTTTCCATACACTGAACTTAAATGCCGCTGCCTGCTCCCTCCTAACAGTTATCAATGGAGCAATATCAAGTAGTTTGCAATCTTTATTATGACATTATCAGATAAAAAAAACCTTACAAAAGCACATTTCATTTTTACAAAATGCAAAAATCAGTAAAGCCAAGTGAGTAAGATTACAGACAGGACTGTGGTCAAAAGTAAGCCCCATTTTTTAATTCCACTTTCAACTAAGACAGAACAATGCTGGAAGCATTCGGCAGGTCTGGAAGAATAGGGGGAAGAGAGATACGCACAACGTTTCAGGTCTGTGACCCACCCTTGGACTTATGTAATACAACTTTATTTTTAAAAATCAGCCGGTATCCTCGGTTTAACTTCACTCTTTGATAAACACCGCCAGACGGTATGAGTAGGCAGGCCGAAGGGAAAGTAGTGCGATTTCGAAATTCTTGTTTTGTAATAATCTCGCCCAGTTCCAGCACAAAGTGCAGGAGCCAGAGAGCAAGACGTTCGCTATTGGAGACGAGTATGTTCCAGGAATACTTTAGGATAAAATAAAACATCAAGCTTAATCAGATCGGATAATAAAAATCGTGCCCAGGGACAGCAAATCCCGTTACAAAGCGCAAAATCCCGCGATCACACCTTTGCGAATTAAGTGAAATGGAGCGAGTGGATCTTGAAACGCAAACGGATAAAAGCAAAAAGCTGGGCGCCAGTTGCAAAACAAATTGTGCGGCATTGGGGTCAGTTTGCTAAAAGTACAGCATTCCTTCACCGTTGTGCGGGCAAGCAGCGCGGAATGCCCGTTGATTCACACAAAAGAGCAGGGTCTGCAGTATGGTCAGTGTCCAGCCTGCAGGCCTGCCCCATACCCTGGCTTCATACAAAGGGCGCTGACTGTTCAAATCTGATCCTTCCATTCGGTTGCCGTGCTACAAACACAGCTCGCCCCTGTCTCTCACCTGTACTGGTCAAACTTGGCGTACTTTAGCCATTCACGAGGGTCACTCTTGTGTGATTCCAGCAGATTCTGCACCTCATCCACATCAATCTTGTCATTCGCAAAAATTTGGTGCAAACCCCGAATTAAATCCGCCAAATTCGGAGGTTTCTGCATTTCAGTCTGCTCCATGATTTACACTAAGACCACACCCCTGCTCACAATCCCTTACACTGCTCCAGCCCAGCAGTCGGCGTCCTACTATTTATAGAATCAATCAAAGTCCTGGGAAAGGACCAAGCACCATTTCAGGAGTGGGGGGATTTTTCATTCCGTGTCCGCCGAATAATTGATGTTTTCCTATTTTTCACTGTCATGTGTGAAAGTCATGCAAGCTCTTCACGTAATGTTAATACACAGGGCTAGATATAATGAAGCAGCTATCTCACATCGCTAAGTCAATGAATCACCTGCAGACAATCACCCCCTTTGCTTTCTGATGAACGATTTCACCACAAATGGCTAGAGTTACAATGGGATGGTGTGGATTTTGGTTACGTGCCTCCCAATGGTACAACAATTTTATTGTGGTAATTAAGCAGTCCAAAGGCCTTGTTATCAAACAAAATTTGATATGCAATCACTTAATAGGGCAAATCCGTTGTTAAATAAGTAAGTTTTAAGGAGGAAAGTGAAACAGAGGTTCAGGAAGGGATGTCCAAAGTTTAAGGCCCAGCCAGCTGAATAGTTACCAATGTTGGACCGATTAAACAATTTCAAGGGCAGCACAGTGGCACAGTGGTTAGCACTGCTGCCTCACAGCACTGAGGTCCCATGTTCGATCCCAGCTCTGGGTCACTGTCCGTGTGGAGTTTGCACATTTTGCCTGTGTTTGCACGGGTCTCGCTCCCACAACCCAAAAGATGTGCAGGGTGAAGTGTTGGCTAGTGTAGACTTGAGAGATGAACAGACACTTCCAACACTGATGAAGGTTCAACTCAATTTTATTAACTACTTCTAACTAACTAACACATGATGACTGTGGGTCTAAATGATGCTAACATAAACTAACTTAAAGCCTTGTCTGAACCAGTTGATTCTCTCAGCACGTGTTGGAAGTCTGTGCTGAGCTGGATGAGTTCTTGTTACACTCAGAGGCAGCACCCAGAATGAGCAGGAACCATGGTGCCCTCTGCCTTTATAGTGTGTGTATTCTAACTGGTGATTGGCTGCGGTGTTTGTACATGTTGATTGGTCCCTGTGTGTGTCCATCAGTGTGTGTCTGCACCATGATATACTGGTGTACATTATGACACAGGGTAAGTGGATTGGCCATGCTAAATGAATTGGGTACTCTAAATTAAATAAAAACACCAATTTCTGTCAGCTCCTTTAACTTCATAAAATATCAACAGGCACTTCACAGGAGCATTATGAAACAAAATATGACACCCAGCCACATAAAGAAATATGAAGTCATAACCAAAAGCTTGGTCAAAGACATAGGGTCTGAGGATCTCAAATGAGAAAGGATAGACTACAGAAGTGGAGGGAAGGAATTCCAGGATTGAGGGCACAGCTTCAGACTAGCATTGGTGGAGCAATTAAAATGAAAAATACTCAAAGAGGTCAGAGTTCGATCCGTGCAGATATTTCAGAGTGATGTGGAGCTGGAGAAGATTACAGAGATATGGAGGGATAAGACTAGAGTGGCATTCAAAAACAAGGATGATAATTTTAAAATCAGGATGTTGCTGAGCTGGAAGCTAGTAGAGATCACTGAGCACAGGGGTGATCAGTGCACGGAACCTGATGCAAGTTAAGACACTAGCAATAGAGTTTGGATAACTTAAAATGTATGCAGGGTAATATGTGGGAGAACAGCTAGAAGTGTAATAGAATAGTTAAGTCTAGGGGCAGCACGGTGGCGCAGTGGGTTGGCCCTGCAGCCTCACGGCGCCGAGGTCCCAGGTTTGATCCCTGTTCTGGGTTACTGTCTGTGTGAATTTTGCACATTCTCCCCGTGTCTGCATGGGTTTCGCCCCCACAACCCAAAAGATGTGCAGGTTAGGTGGATTGGCCACGCTAAATTGCCCCTTAATTGAGAAAATGAATTGGGTACTCTAAAGTTATTAAAGAAAAAAGAATAGTGAAGTCTAAACACACATGATTATGGCTCTTAGGACATATGAGCTGAGGCATGAAGAGAACATAGAACATAGAACAGTACAGCACAGAACAGGCCCTTCGGCCCTCGATGTTGTGCGGAACAATGATCACCCCACTTAAACCCACGTAACCCGTATACCCATAACCCAACAACCCCCCCATTAACCTTACACTACGGGCAATTTAGCATGGCCAATCCACCTAACCCGCACATCTTTGGACTGTGGGAGGAAACCGGAGCACCCGGAGGAAACCCACGCACACACGGGGAGGATGTGCAGACTCCACACAGACAGTGACCCAGCCGGGAATCGAACCTGGGACCCTGGAGCTGTGAAGCATTGATGCTAACCACCATGCTACCGTGAAGTCCAGCAACGATACAGAGGTGGATACAGGCATCTTAGTGATGGTACAAATAGATAGTCGGAAGCTCATCTCAGTACAAATATGACATTGAGGTTGCTAGGGGAGGGATAGAATCAATAGTTAGGGAATGGATTTTGGAGCAGGGACTGAAAACAGTGGTGTTTAATTTGAGGAAATTGAACTCATCCATTGATAAGCAATCTTATAATTTAGAAACAGTGGAAAAGTCAATAGAAGTGGTAGTCAGACTAGGGTGTTATACATGTGAAAATTGATGTGCTTTTACATAGAATTTACAGTGCAGAAGGAGGCCATTCGGCCCATCGGGTCTGCACTGGCACCTGGAAAGAGCACCCTACCCAAGGTTAACACCTCCACCCTATCCCGATAACACAGTAACGCCACCCAACACGAAGGGCAATTTTGGACACTAAGGGCAATTTATCACGGCCAATCCACCTAACCTGCACATCTTTGGACATTTTGGATGATGCCATTGAGAGGCAGCATCCTTATCGCACTTTGAGTGCACCTACATCACATGGGCTTCAGCAGTTTAAGAAGGCGGCTCACCACCACCTCCTCAAGGGAAATTAGTGTTTAGAAGCTTAGAACAGTACAGCACAGAACAGGCCCTTCGGCCCTCGATGTTGTGCCGAGCAATGATCACCCTACTCAAACCCACGTAACCCGTATAACCCAACAATCCCCCCCATTAACCTTACACTACGGGCAATTTAGCATGGCCAATCCACCTAACCCGCACATCTTTGGACTGTGGGAGGAAACCGGAGCACCCGGAGGAAACCCACGCACACACGGGGAGGACGTGCAGACTCCACACTGACAGTGACCCAGCCGGGAATCGAACCTGGGACCCTGGAGCTGTGAAGCATTGATGCTAACCACCATGCTACCGTGAGGCCCCCGTGGGCAACAAATGCTGGCCTAGCCAGTAACTCCCACTCATGTGAGCAATTTTTAAAAAATTATATGAGAAATAGTGTCAAGGGTAGGTCCAGAGGTAATGATGCTGGAGCAGGAAGTAAAGCAATTTTAAGTGATATTCTGGGTAAAGTGAAACCAGGTAAAAGCAAACCCAACCAGTTGGATGGCAGCCGAGGGGCGTTGGAAGATTAGAGCTGGACTAATAATTAGCGAGGGTCAAGGGTAGTTTTTTTTTATAAATTTAGATTAACCAATTATTTTTTCCAATTAAGGGGCAATTTAGCGTGGCCAATCCACCTACTCTGCACATTTTTGGGTTGTGGGGGCGAAACCCACGCAAACACGGGGAAATTGTGCAAACTCCACACGGACAGTGACCCAGAGCCGGGATCGAACCTGGGACCTCAGCGCCGTGAGGCAGCTGTGCTAACCACTAGGCCACTGTGCTGCCCAAGGGTAGTTTTTTGAGGGGAGGCATGATGATGGTTGATTTAAAGGGGCAAAGGACAGCACCTGAAGGGAGAGGACCATTAGCAATATCAGCTAACTTAATGACCTGGAAGGAAAGTTGGATGGTCAGCAATTAAGTGAGAATATGGTCAAGGAGGTGGGTCACATGAACAAAATGAGAGGATGTGAAGGGAGATAGAAACTAAATTAAATAAAAATATGAGATAAGGACTAAGGTAGAGGAAAACCTTTTGGGATATTTGGCCCAGTAGGCCAATGGAAATGGGCTATAAGCAGATCATCTCAATATTTGTGATGAAGAAATCCATAATCTCTTCACATTTATTGTTAGATGTTAGATGTAGAGATCAGGGGGGAGTTGTTTAAGAAGACAGTTTTCAGTAACAATAATCCTAGAACAGAAGCAAAATACTGCAGATGCTGGAAATCTGAAATAAAAACAAAATACTGGAAAAACTGGCAGCATCTGTGGAGAGAGAAACAGAGTAATATGGACACGAAACATTAACTTTGTTTCTGGTGAAAGATAGTAATGATGTTGTTGGGTGCTAGGTGGAGTTGAGAGTGCAGTTGAGCAAATGCACTAGTGATAGTTTACCAAAATTCACTAGACTCTGGGGTGGTCCTGGCGGATTGGAAATTAGCAAACGTGACACCACTGTTTAAAAAAAGAGGTAGGCAGAAAGTGGGTAATTATAAGCCAGTGAGCTTAATGTTGGTAGTAGGGAAGATGCTGGAATCTATCATCAAGGAAGAAATAGCGAGGCATCTGGATGGAAATTGTACAATTGAGTAGACGCGGCATGGGTTCATAAATGACAGGTCGTGCCTAACTAATTTAGTGGAATTTTTTGAGGGCATTACAAGTGCGGTAGATAACGGGGAGCCAATAGATGCGGTACATCTGGATTTCCAGAAAGCGTTTGACAAGGTGCCACACAAAAGATTGCTGCATAGAGGATTGGTTAATTAATAGAAAGCAAAGAATGGGGATTAATGGGTGTTTCTCTGGTTGGCAATCAGTAGCTAGTGGTATCCCTCAGGGTTCAGTGTTGGGCCCACAATTGTTCACAATTTATATAGATGATTTGTAGTTGGGGACCAAGTGCAATATGTCCAAGTTTGCAGACGACACTAAGATGAGTGGTAAAGCAAAAAGTGCAGAGGATACCGGAAGTCTGCAGAGGGATTTGGACAGGTTAAGTGAATAGGCTAGGGTCTGGCAGATGGAATATAATGTTGACAAATGTGAGGTTATCCATTTTGGTAGCAATAATAGCAAAAGGGATTATTATTTAATTGATAAAATATTACAACATGCCGCTGTGCGGAGAGACCTGGGTGTGCTAGTGCATGAGTTGCAAAAAGTTGGTTTACAGGTGCAACAGGTGATTAAGAAGGCAAATGGAATTCCTTGCCCAGTGAAGCAGTCCTTCATTGCTAGAGGGATGGAGTTTAAGACTAGAGAGGTTATGCTGCAATTGTATAAGGTGTTAGTGAGGCCACACCTGGAGTATTGTGTTCAGTTTTGGTGTCCTTACCTGAGAAAGGACGTACTGGCGCTGGAGGGTGTGCAGAGGAGATTCACTAGGTTAATCCCAGAACTGAAGGGGTTGGATTACGAGGAGAGGTTGAGTAGACTGGGACTGTACTCGTTGGAATTTAGAAGGATGCGGGGGGGGGGGGGGGGGGGGGGGAATCTTATAGAAACATATAAAATTATGAAGGGAATAGATAGGATAGATGTGGGCAGGATGTTTCCACTGGCGGGTGAAAGCAGAACTAGGGGGCATAGCCTCAAAATAATGGGAAGTAGATTTAGGACTGAGTTTAGGAGGAACTTCTTCAGCCAAAGGGTTGTGAATCTATGGAATTCCTTGCCCAGTGAAGCAGTTGAGTCTCCTTCTTTAAATGTTTTAAGATAAAGATAGATAGTTTTTTGAAGAATAAAGGGATTAAGGGTTATGGTGTTCGGGCTGGAAAGTGGAGCTGAGTCCACAAAAGATCAGCCATGATCTAATTGAATGGTGGAGCAGGCTCGAGGGGCCAGATGGCCTACTCCTGCTCCTAGTTCTTATGTTCTTATGTCGGGAAGGTCAGCACTTTCAGGAATACTGTGGCATGTGAAGGACCAAACACTACAGTTGGGTTTACTCCCTGGGGGGGGGGGGGTTGTGGATTCGGAGGCGGAGTCCCCCAGGGTTCCGGTCTTAAAGGGATCATTACATTAAAGGTGCAGTAATCATTCATCACAGTTTCTGAAAGTGCTGCTGTTTGTCAGTGAATTTAAACCTTGTCGTGCACAAGAAATGTATTAGTTTTCTTCCATGGCAAGTTGCCTGACCTCGACCGCTGCCAGTCTTAATTCAGATGTTATAGAAATGGGCATAAGTGGGTTCACCGTTCCTTCCTTAAATATAAGAAAATACTTCACTTTGGAACAGCCAGGGTGAAACCAGATAAAAATTAAAAATGCTGGAAGCACTCAGCAGCATCTGTGGAAAAAGTAACAATGTTAGCTTCATGTTTCAGGTGAATGACCTGCAAATTGCCTAATTAGATAGTACAATATTTCTGTACAAATGCCATACAACAATATCAGTTATACTTGATTAGACTTGAAAATTCTGCTGCTATCTCTGGGTGAAGATGACTACTTATGTTGCTGAATAGTAAAATTAAGAAAGATAATAGATACATTGGAATTTACGATCATAACTCTGAAATTAAATCCTGCTGAACAGTGAACAGCTTCTTTCCAACCCATATTTTAACCAGCTCTTAATTTGTTTCACCATTGTTACTTACCCCACACTGACTGGTGTAATGGCCGAGAACGTAACTTAGAAATCCAGGAGAATGTTGTAACATTGTGGGTAAAATATTATCAGCAGAGGAGAGGATGGGACAGATCTGTGACTAAGGTCCATGCAAAAAAGAGTGGTTAAGGAAAATAGAGGCTGTTTAATTGTGCAAAGCATCCACAATAAGATAGATGAACTGGTGACACAAATCGAGATAAATAGTTTAGATCTAATCACCACTACAGATACATGATGCTGAATCCTATGCTGCTCCTGTGAGTATGAAGCAAGGAAGGCAAGGGAACATAATTGAGCGGGAGGTCAAAAATCAACTTCTAGATGGCAGGATGAAACTAAGGTTTAAATTCTGGGAAGTTTGAAGATGAGTCGAACTTCCCAATGCCAAATATTAGAACGCCCTTCATATATGTAATGCATGTTCAGTAAAAGGCAAGTTCACCAGAATTAAGTGCACCTTTCAAATTAAGGTATCAGTGAACGTGAAGTACATACTTTTAGATTGACAATGCATGTAAGTGGCTTGCAGGAGGCACAGGCAGGTAGTCTCCTTCAGGCTATTGAGTTGGATGATCAGCCATGATCATAATGAATGGTGAAGCAGGCTCGAAGGGCCGAATGGTTTCCTTCGGCTCCTATTTTCGATGTTTCTATGTTTATGAAATTAGTATGTAGCGGCTGTTTTTTCCCTCTTTAGAAAGCATTGTTCCATGACAGGTAATGATTGAGATCCGATAGCGGCAGAGAAAAGGCAACAGGGGCAGGATTGTCCATGACTGGGAGTGAGGGAAGCAGGGAGAGAAGGAGGCAAGGAGGTAAGGCGAAGGTCAGGGACGTGCAGCAGAGGAGAGGGCAAAACATCATGGATGTAGTCATGCTGTAGTCTCCTCCATTGTCCCTTACAACCCCTCATGGGCAACTGGACCATTCAAGGAACTTAGATGTTGGAAGAACATAGGTCCTGAATGATTGTGGAGAGCAAGGGTCAAATTGGAAACATTATTCCCGAAGTCCTGAAGTTTGAGAGTAATTTTGGAAATTTCAATGATAATCGAGGAGGTGCCAAGGATGATAGATGCGGGTTATGGGGGTGGGGGGGGATATACCACTGCACTGGGGGGAAAGATCAAGAGTTCCTGATGGCTGATAAGCGGGTACTTGGAACTTATCTGATGGGTAGGCAAGGGTGATTGATGAAGGCTAGAGTGTGCTGAAGGGAAGATCAATAATAATTGAGTGAGGGTGTACAATCATGACTTCCATTTCCAGGGACACTGCTGCTGTGTCCATGCACTTTGCTACATAAAGATGAAGTGCTCTGAGCAGTGATTCTCCAGGATGGTATTGATTGCAGTGTGGTAGTCTGTGTAGAGGTATTACAGTACCTATTAATGCTGGAATACCATTGGTAGATACTGTATGCTTTCCATTGGTCGAGCCTGTATGGTAGCTCTGCCCTGCAAGGCGGGGTATAAGAGCCCGTGCCGCCCCAGCAGCCTCCTTTCTGTACCTGAGCTGCTGGGGGAAATATCTAGCTTATTAAAGCCTTCAGTTGGACTGCAACCTCGCTTTAGTCGTCATTGATCGTGCATCATGCAGTAAGTGGGTGGAGGCCAGGGTGTGTCTGTTCCCATTGGGTAAAATGTTCAGGACAGAAAGAAAACACATCTCAGTATAAACCGGTGTGGAACAGGTCTCAGGTCGATTTTACTGGAAGTGACTGAAGAACTGGCAATTCTAATGGACACATTGGAAATACAGTATGGGCTCCCAGTTTCTGACCAATAGGCACCAGTACTTTTCAGTGACATGAGTTGGAACTATGTGGCAACCGCTGTCAATTATACTTAATGCCAGAGAAAGCCTTTCTCCCCTCCCTCTCTGATTATGTCATAATCTCAATCAGTGACTTTATTGTTAATTCATTTTAATTCCATTCATCTTCAGCTCTGGGGTTACCCTTGCAACCGCCAGCTGGATTTCCCTGGGGTTGTACACAGCCTTGTCAACCAAATGCAGCAATTTCCCCTCTTCCCCCATGCAAAAACTGGACACTATCACCATCCCACACCAACATGACCTTTGCCCCCACAGTGTAACAACTGGTAGTGTTTCTCGCTTTCTGTCCCCCATCCCCAGCTGTCTCTCCCAACCACCGCTCCCCGTTATGTCTTTCTCTTTTCTTCAATCTCTCCGCCCCTTACTCCCCCCCACCTCCCTCCTCTTGATTAACCATAGAACTAACTGTAAGACATAGGAACAGGTTTAGGCCACTCAGCCCTATGAGTCTGCTCCACCATTCAATCATGACTGATTTATTTCTCATCCCCATTCTCCTACCTTCTCCCCATAACCCCTCATCCCTTAATAATCAAGAACCTACCTATCTCTGTCTTAAAGACATTCAGCCTTCTGCGACATTGATATGTTATTTTAATGAAGTTCCATCTGAGGGGCATTTCGATTTCCCCTTTTATCTTTGTTGCAGAAGGAAAATTACAAAAATTACATAAGGGACAATTTCAGTGGAGATTTTCACCTGTCGAAGTATGTTGGTGGCATGGTAGCACAGTGGTTAGCACTGTTGCTTCACAGCGGCAGGACCAGGATTTGAATCCCGACTTTAGTTACTGTTTGAGCGGAGTCTGCACCTTCTTCACGTGTCTGCGTTGGTTTCCTCTGGGTGCTCCGGTTTCCTCCCACAGTCCAAAGACGTGCTGATAGGTAAATTGGACATTCTGAATTCTCCCTCTGTGTACCCGAACAGGCGCCGCAGTGTGGCAACTAGGGGCTTTTCACAGTAACGTCATTGCAATGTTAATGTGAGCCTACTTGTGACATTGATAAAGGTTATTATTATACATTCATATCTTATTTATGTTTGTACATTTATATGCAGCCTCGGTATTTATATGAAGTGATGTAATCTTGTTTTATTGGCAGAATTCCATTACAATGACAAGAAACAGATTACTTCATCATATCAACCATATATGTTGTTTTTATTCCATTGCAGTTCCTTGGAATGCATTCACCCTTGCAATCTGCAAGCCTTTTGCTAATATGCAGTTGTATAACTTGGCCGTCCTAATTAACACATTTTTCTCCCATGATTGTAAGTGAGAGTTTCCGGCTCCCTTGGCACAGAACAACTAGGTCCCAGTTCCAAAATGCTCAGATGAGTAGACGTCTAGTTCAGAGCCACGTAGTTTGAAAGGAGTGCAACATAGCTTATGCCATTGAATTCCATTTTAACACAAGTGATCACTACTTCTTCAGTTGCACTTCTCAGATGTCAGGAGAAATGTCTGTGCTGATCCTCAGATGTACAATGCATCCTGTTTCCAGATCCTGGAATGGACCAGTGTCTTGGATCACTCTATTATTGATTATCATTTAGCAATTACCTTAAAATGCCAAGATGTTTTGTAGCTATCTAGTTTGTTTGTTGCCAAATAAAACAATAGAGTAATTTATTTGAATAGTTTCAGCTCTGTACTGCAGTGTACAAAAGAACACTCCATTCCTGCGCATTGTATGATATCAATGAACCATTTCATCCCCAGAAACAGTATAGCCCCATCCAGCCAAAGATGTTGGGCGCGACTTAACTAAATGGGAACAAAGGTCCATAAGCAAGCTAGCAGCGCCGAGAAACACAAGGCTATAAAACGCGACTCGCTTTTGATAAGGGGACTCAATGGGGAACGTGCGGCCCAGGTTGCACAGAGCTCCATTTTGTGCACTGAGGAACTCTGCTCTCCGGAACTCTTCAGTGTATTGAGAGACCGGGATGATTTTTGTGGAGACTAGTGCTGAACGGTGCTCGCCCGACGTCTCCAAGGCGAGGGAGATTTATCTCATGCCTCGGGTTACTCAGGAATCTGCACATTAAAGTGAGACTCGCGGCGCGATCTTCCGGCTTCGTTACACTTGAAATGAAATGAAAATCGCTTATTGTCATGAGTAGACTTCAATGAAGTTACTGTGAAAAGCCCCTAGTCGCCACATTCCGGCGCCTGTTCGGGGAGGCTGGTACGGGAATCGAACCGTGCTGCTGGCCTGCTTGGTCTGCTTTCAAAGCCAGCGATTTAGCCCAGTGTGCTCAAGCATAACGAGGCCAGTGAATAGCAAGAGAGGCCATAAACGGGAACCGCACCAGGCGCCAAACAGTTTGCGATGCAACCGGCCTGCTCCTGTAGGCAAAATCAGAATCTCGCCACAGCATGGCGAGAAACCAACTATCACCACTTAAGCCCATTTCCATACAATTAATGAAAGCCACCCATCATCCAATAACCTCCTGTCATTCATTGACCTCCCCAGCAAATGGTCACACTTGCGCCGATTAGTACTCCTTTGGAAAAAGGTGAACCTTGCGGAAGGGCTTCTGTGGGGAACCAAGGAGGGGAGTAGCAATCTTTGCTCACAGACAAAGAGACAAAAAATCATGTCCAGGACAGGATCCTGGAGGGAATCTTATCCATGCTATTTTATGCTCCCACACACCTGCCTCAGAACCCACCTAGGTTGGAGGGGGGTGGGGAGGAGCATGAAATTCTGACCAGTTTGCATGTAATGAAATCCTCAGTATTAACAGTTGTGCTAAATTTAAATGCAGCAATATGAAAGTTTTGTTTATGTTGAGCACTGTACTTACAAAGATGAGTTCCAAGACTGCACTGACTGGTTAATTGCTTTTTCTTTTTGCCACTGATTTCAAGATATCCCACCATCACCTTGTGTGTAAAATAGAAGTTGCACTCTGCTCAGATGCCAATTGGCTGGTAGCTGTTGCAATGCAAGTCACTGGTTGGTTACTGTGAATTTCAGGCATCTGGATTTTAAAAATAGGCTGCAATCAAGTGAGCATATTTTAAGTTATTCTCTCATACACAAGTGTGCAGATAATTGCATCTTGGCATAAAAAGGTCATCCAGGGTAGAGAAGGAGATTTTTGCAAGTATCATGTTATATTACCTTGCGTAATACATATATTACTCTTTTGAACCAGCCGAGTTGTTGAAATGAGCAGTCATCTTCTTGTAAAGATAAATTAATTTATTGAGTAATATAAGTAAATATTGTGAGTTCTTTTTACTTAATACTCAACTAGTAAAAGAAAGAAACAATTGTATAGATAACTAATTAAATTATACAATACAATGCTTTGATAACTAATAACTTCTCTCTCCAGCTTTTCTGTCTGTTCTCTCTGCACTCCTGATACACTCTCAACAGAAAGAGCGGGAAAACTATTAATATAGGTCCTGATAGTGAGACCTCGAGTGTTCAATTGCCTGTACTAGCATTACATATATTGATCATGTGTATTGATATACAGAGATCTCTACATATAAGGACTGCTGTACTTCGTTAGTGTGGGCTCAGTAAGAGCTTTATTGAAACTGGTCTCAAGATGTCTGCCTCCAGAAAATCCAAGAAAATCGACATGATCTCTTTTATCAACATTGATTGTTGCTTTCTCATGGAATGCAAATAAAGTATTCATGCATTTCCATTTCACAAAACCACATGGCTCTTACTAATTACATTAAGATTTTTAATAAGTGCCCTGTCATAACCCCCTTAATAATCGATTCTAGCATTTTCCCTATAAAAATATGAAGCTAACTAGCCAGCTGGTTCCTGATTTCTCCCTCATTACTTTCTTCAATAGACATGTTCCATTCACTATTTTCCAATCTGATGGGACTTTGCCAGAATCTAGGGAATTTTGGAAAATTAAAACTAATGTATCCACTATCACAGCAGTCACTTTGTTTAAGACCTTAGGCTGAAGTTCATCATTATTGCCAGCCTTTAGTTCTAATAATTTTCTCAGTACTCTTTCTCCAGTGATTGTAATTGTTTTAAGTTTCTCTCTCCCTTTCACCTCTTGATTTACAATTATTTCTGGGATGTTATGTGTCTTCCATGCCAAAAACAGACACAAAATATCTATTCATTACATCTGTCATTTCCTTATTTCCCTATTTTTAATTGCTCAAACTCATTCTCTGGAGGACCAAAACTACTCTGGTAAATCTTTTCCTTTTTTAACCCTAACCTGTATAAGCTCTTACAGTTTGTTTTTTTACTTCTAGCTAGCTTTCTCTCAGGTTTAAATTTATCCCACATCGTTTTTGAATCATTCTTTACTGTTTTTTTAATCTTCTGATCCACCACTAGTCTTTGTAGAATTGTACAGCTTTTTATTTCAATTTGATACTTTAAAAAATTTCCTTAGTAACCTATGAATGATGCATGGGATCATCACTGGAATCACAGGTGGACTTACCATGAAACACACAGCACTACAGCACGGAGCCTTGTCCAGTGGGAGGCACATACTGAGAGGTGGCACCAATCAGTGTAAGTCTGCCTCTGTGAACCCATCCTGCTAATGGTGACTGTCGAATTCCAGCAGAGGCAGCCAGAAAATGGTTTGCAAGTTTGCAGTGATCTTAAAACTTCATCAGATCAATAAGCTGGGCAATAACTTGAACGCCTTTAGAGTATTTGGTACTTTGCACTGGGAAGCCAGGAACATTTACTTGGGCCGCTGCCACAGACACTGTTGTTCAGAGAGGTTGAGGAAACTGACTCTTGGCCGGGAGACAGTGGCGTGCAGAGGTCTGGTGATGCCCGGGGCAAATCTTGAGTGTATGCCCCAAAGACTCAAGTATAAGGCCTAATACACTGAGAAATATTATGAGAAAGGAAAACATTTTGAATATATAAACACAGATGAAACATGAAATAAACGCTTTATTCGATTTTAATATAAATCAATCAAATTTATTAAGTTATTTTCCCCAAATGATACCTCCTGTCACAAAACATCTGAACTACTTCACTTTTTACATCAGCTGTGAGAAATTCTTTTTCAATGCTTATTAAAGCCAGGTTGGTCAGTCGCTCCTGTGACATAGAAGACCTCAGATATGTTTTTATTAATTTCAGTTTTGAAAATGACCTTTCACAGCTTGCGACTGAAAATGCGATTGTAAGCAGTAATCTGTATGAAGCACACAGCGTCGGAAAGACATCCCTCCCATACTGCAGTAAAGACTCCAGAGCATCTTTAGGATCAGGGGGAACTCTATTCCCTCCAGCTCGAAGGAGCATCACAAAATCAATAATTTTGTCATATAACTGAATTGCAACCACATCATTGTCATAATAATTTGCAAAGTCTGAACATTCCTTTTTTAATTTCTCTCTTTCTTGTTCATCTTCAATCTTCAATCACTACTGAATTTAAGTTCAGAAGAAAAGAAAATCGGTCACTGAGTCTTTGAAGACGGACACTGCGGTCTTCAATTTCAGTTTTTAATCTGTTCACAATCTCTACCATTACTCTATTAATTTCTTCTTGTGCCGTCAGTCCACTATCTCTTGCTGACTCTCCAGGCATTATTCTTCTTCTCCTTGTTCGTGCAATTGGTATTCCCCAATTTTCACAATATTCATTGGCTAAATCTATTGCATTGTGGATAATTTCGTCATTCTTCAAATTCAAGATATGAATAAGTCCTCTCAGATCACAAGAAGCTTCATGGAACCCCATTTTAGGATCCTGCAAATGTTTTGAGACTTTCTCCACTGATGATAAAACTGAGTACCAAAAATTGAATAAAGCTATAAACGGGAACTGTTGAATAGAGTTCAGTAGCTATCCTGCATCAGATTTAGTTTCCCTTGAAAATTCTCCTTCCAGCAGGTGTTGAAGGCTTGCAATAACGTTGTCACACTCTTCATGGATTACTTGCACAGCGTCATGGCTGGAACTCCATCTTGTGTCACACTGTCTTTTCACAGTCCGAGTGACAAATGAGTTTAACACTTCCCAACGAGAAGTAGATGAAGAAAAAAAAGTAAAGAGTTTTTCTAGAATGCCAAAAAATGTAACAACAACAGGTTGCACCTCACTTGCATGGTCACAGGCCAAATTGAGGCTGTGGTTCTCGCAGTTCACAAACACAGCTTTTGGGTTAACTTCAAGAATTTTTTGTTGAACACCTCCTCTCACTCCAGCCATAACTGCTGCGTTATCATATGCTTGACCACGACAGTCATTCATGGAAATTTTGTCTTCTTCCAATTTTTCCTGAATTTTATTTACCAGGCTGACTGCATCTTTCTTGTTGACTTGAAAAAATCCCAGAAATGTCTCCTTTATTTCTACTTTTCTGTTTCATCAATATGAACGTAACGCAGAATTTCAGAAACCTGATCTTCATGGGCAATATCTGGAGTTGAATCCAGCATTATGCTAAAATATTTTGCGTCCTTAATTTCGGAAATTATATTTTTTTTGACAGTTTCACCAAGAAGATTGATTATTTCGTTTTGAATTCTGTTGGACAAGTAGGTGACACTTTTTGGTTTCTCTTTCCCTCTCTGCAAGTGTTTTGCTAAGATGTCATCATATTTGGCCAAAAGTCTGATTGTTGCTAGAAAGTTTCCTGTATTTTCACTGACTGTCTCCCCTGGCTCTGATAACCCAGATATTCCTTCTCCTCGATGTCCACGATAGGCCAGATTCTGTTTTGCCAGAAAGGATATAACCTCGACAATCCGTTCAGTTATAGCTTTCCATCTTTTCTTTTCAGCAGACATTTGCTGTTGAAGTTCAGCATCTATCGTAGTTGAATGATGGAGTCGAACTACGAGGTTCAGGTATTCCCTCATGTGAGCTCTATGAGAAGGGCTTTTCTCATGGTCAAGTATTGTTGGAGTTAATTTTCTCCAAGTGGAGAAACCGTCTTCCTTTCCAAAGTTTGACACAGACGACAAATGCTCATTTGAAAACAAAAAGCAAACAAAACAGTAGCATGCTTTCCGATATGGAGAGTATAACAACCATTTTCTCTCCACAATTTCTCCGTTTGTGGAAACTTTATCAAACCACTGTTTGGAAAATGATCTCCCATCCTTCTCAGCAAATGGACCACTTTTATTCTGATATCTTTCAGGGCCATGTTGTAATATTGTCATCTTCAAATGATCTGGAATCGGTTTCTTCAAACAGCCAAAATCGCTTCTTTGCAAAAATATGCTAAAATCTTCTTTATTTTCTTCACATGGATCATCATCCTGACAACGAGACTGAGGAGAGAGAATATTATGTTCTGACCGAGCTGAATACGTATCAGAAAAATCCTTCTCTGCACCCACATCATCTTTTACTTCTCCAGATTCTCCTACTTCTCCTTTACTTCTTTTTATCCATGCATCTAATGCCCCTCTTTGATGGGACTCTTCTTCGACTCTGGCCCTCTTTTTTTTCCTGTTCTGTGCTCCACTCGGTTGTACACGAAATACTCGTAACATTTCATTTTCTATCTCAAAAACCGTAAGACGCATGAGAAAATGGGAAGAAAATGGTAAACAATCGGTCAGTTGCAGACGGATAAACCATATTTCATTTCTTTGTTCCTTCGTATCAACTTATTTCACACTGATTCTCCACTGATAATTTTGTGCAATTTATATCATAGACTTGCAAATTAGTGGTATCTGTATTCGAATATTAGCATGTTAAGGAATAAATGTCTCCTATTCCGAGATTAAATGCCATAACAGTCCTCTGATCATCCAGGCTTCACTCTTACTACATCCCACGTAAATATTTCATTAAGTATCACCAGAAAACGTATAAAAAACGTAGTTGCACCTGTTCTAGAGCTATTCACTGACCTGAGTAGGTAAAAGAACTAATCTAGATGCACAAAAAGCTGAAGAAAAGACGAGTTATGACTCGAGGAAACGCAGGAACGAACAGCCACGGAAGGGCCTCTTCTGTGCTGTACTATTCTATGTTCTATGTTCTATGTCTGCTTGTTGCTTTTGATGGTTGCACCACGTACATCATGCGCATGCGTGTGGGGGATGGGGAGAAGCACCATTTTCTCTAGACAGAAAGGGTACACCATGTTAAAGGAATAAAGGGCTAACAACTGCCTCTGCAGTGTGGTGAGCCTCCAAAAACTGATTTATCACCGCAGAAATTTAAAAATTACTATCTTATTTCCTTCTCTGGGGCAGCACGGTGGCCTAGTGGTTAGCACAACCACCTCACAGAACTGAGATCCCAGGTTCGATCCCGGCTCTGGATTACTGTCCGTGTGGAGTTTGCACATTCTCCCCGTGTCTGCGTGGGTTTCGCCCCCACAACCCAAAAAATGTGCAGAGTAGGTGGATTGGCCATGCTAAATTGCCCCTTAATTGAAAAAAATAATTGGGTAATCTAAATTAAAAAAAAAATTAGGATCCGCCTCTTTGAGAAGCACAGAGCTAGTGAGCAGCAGCAGACAGAGACAGCTCAGCATAAGCAGTTTACCTTAGTTTCACTGGTCATACCTCTTGACTGTTTTACATCTAGTTGAGCTCTGGAAGCAGAACAAACCCTTTGAATAAAGAGCTTGTGTTAACTGTAAGTCTTCAGTCTTCATTCAGACTTAGAGAATAACATATGGTACCAGGAGTGATTTCAGCAAGCTAGCTAGACAACAGCAAGAGAAGAGGACTTAAACCAGACATTTGACCACGGAAGGCCTCACAGCATTCGGACCCTTCAGATACCAATCGGCGCGATGGACCCAATCCAACCTCCACACCTGCTCCAGACCACTGGTAATATGCATTCCAATTGGAAACTTTTTATACAACAGTTCAAAATATATCTAGAAGCTAAGGATCTAACCTCAGCGTCTGATGCCAGGAAGATAGCCTTGCTCTTATCCCTGGCACTAGAAATATATAATTCCTTTACCTACCCGGCAGTGGAGGACAAGGGCAAGCTGGAAATAATCATCAAAAAATTTGAAACCCACTGTCAATCTGAAGTCAATGAGATATTTGAAAGATTCAAGTTCACCAGGCGTTTGCAAAAACCGGGAGAAATCTTTCAGCAGTTTTGTAACTGATTTAAAATTACTAGCTCAATCCTGCAACTTTGAAAACCTCCATGACTCTCTCATCAGAGACCAGATAGTTCATAGTATATCTGATGAGGGACTTAGAAAATCCTTACTTAAACTAAAAGATCTAACCCTAGAAACAGCCATGCAAAGATGCTCTACTTATGAAAATAGTAAAGAAGAATATGAGTAGTTTACTTATCGGGACCAAGGCCTTCACCACGAGGTCGACCCCGTCAAAATGGTGGCCCAGGCTTCCAGAAGGCGCTCCTCTAGCGGCAATCCCGCGCGCGCGAACCTGGATGCAGGCCACACGCATGCGCAGTTCTCCCGAAGATTTGACACGGAAGAAAGGCCTACTGCGCATGTGTGAGCGTGGAGGGACAGCGTCATGACGTGTCCCCGCTGCGGACACGCCCACTTGAAAGGGCAATGTGCAGCTTCTGGAAAACAATGTTTAAAGTGGGGCAAATACAATCACTTTGCCTCACAGTGCAGAGCTGCACTGTTAATGAAGACAACTAGACAGAAACACATGAACTTCAATATAAAAAGCATAGATTCAATGGAGCACAAAAAACCCAATGATGAGTATTCCTCGGGCGAGGACAACCTCGCTTGCGACAACTCGCTTGTTGTGGACACGATTGAGATAATTGAGGAACCTGGTGCAACAATCGCCACGCCTCACCTGGTCAACAGCATTGATTCCAGCAGTGAGTGGACTGCGACTGTGCAAGTCAATGACTTTCCATTAGTCTTCAAGCTTGACACTGGGGCCTCAGCTAATCTCCTCACAAGCAAGGATCTCCATTCGATTCCAGGAGACCATGAAATAATACCCGCTGCATGTTGGCTGAAGGACTACAATGGCAATCAGATTGCCTCAAAGGGATTGTGCCATCTCCAGGTGGACAACAAGACGATACGTAAGCAGCTACGATTCGAGATTGTAGATGACAATAAATCATCACTGTTAGGCGCTCAGGCCTGCAAAGACCTGCGGCTGGTGCAACACATTTACAGGCACACCCAGGATCCATCAAGCCTGGAAGCTAAAATCCACAGCATGTTACAAGAATACCCCGACGTATTCAAAGGCATGGGCACCTTACCCTGCCAATACAAAATCATGCTGAAGACAGACGCCAAACCCGTCATTCAGCCGCCCAGGAGGTTCCAACTCCACTGCGGGAGAAGTTGAAGGCGGAACTCAACAGACTGCAGTCACAAGGCATCATATCACGAGTCACGCAGCCGACTGATTGGGTTAGCTCCATTGTCTGTGTTAAGAAACCTTCTGGAGATCTTCGCATATGTATAGACCCGAAGGACCTGAACCAGGACATTCGCCGGGAACACTACCCCATCCCCAAGCGGAAAGAGATCATGTCTGAGATGGCAAATGCTCGTATCTTCACCAAGCTCGATGCCTCGCAGGAGTTTTGGCAGATACAGCTCGATGATTCGAGAAGATGACTGTGCACGTTCAACACGCCATTTGGACGTTTCTGCATTATCTCTGCGTCAGAGATTTTTCACAGGATAATGGAGCAAATGACCGAGGGCACCGAGGGTGTCAGAGTCTCTGTGGATGACATCATCGTATGGTCCACCACTGAAGAAGAACACCTCTGTCGTCTGAGGAAGGTGTTTCAGAGGATTCATAAATACGGTTTGAAACTGAACCAGGCAAAATGCACATTTGCGAAGGAGTCTGTAACCTTTTTGGGTGACACCATATCATCTCAGGGTGTCAGCCCTGATCAGGCGAAAATCGCTGAGATATGGACCATGAAGACGCCACATGACAAGAAGGCGGAGCTACGATTTCTGGGCTTCGTCAATTTCCTCGGCAGGTTCATCCCAAACCTGTCCGCACGGACGGCAGCTTTACACAATCTCCTACAAAAGATCACTGCGTTTGAGTGGACACAACGTCACCAAAATGAATGGGTGAGTCTCAACAGCAACTAACGAGCGCACCGACCCTTGCTTTCTTTGACGCAACCAGACCCACCAAGATCACCACTGATGCCAGCCAGGACGGCATTGGCGCCATTCTCCTCCAACAGGACGACCAGTCTGACTGGGTCCCGGTGGCATACGCGTCCAGGGCCATGACCCCAACTGAGTGCAGAGATGCACAGATTGAAAAAGATTGGGGGCCTCACGGTAGCATGGTGGTTAGCTTCAATGCTTCACAGCTCCAGGATCCCAGGTTCGATTCCCGGCTGGGTCACTGTCTGTGCGGAGTCTGCACGTCCTCCCCGTGTGTGCGTGGGTTTCCTCCGGGTGCTCCGGTTTCCTCCCACAGTCCAAAGATGTGCGGGTTAGGTGGATTGGCCATGCTAAATTGCCGTAGTGTAAGGTTAATGGGGGGATTGTTGGGTTACAGGTAACGTGGGGTGATCATTGCTCGGCACAACATCGAGGGCCGAAGGGCCTGTTCTGTGCTGTACTGTTCTATGTTCTATGTAATGTCTCGGACTCCTCACTGGGATTCTGAAGTTCCGTGACTATGTGTACGGCGTGCCCATGTTCATAGTGGAAACAGACCACAGACCGTTGGTCCATATCATAGACAAGAATCTAAATGAAATGACACCTCATCTGCAGCGCATCATGATGAAGCTGCGAAGATATTATTTCACCCTAGTATACACCCCGGGAAGAGATCTTGCCATTGCCGACGCACTGTCCCGATCAATTGGTACTGACAATGCACCATCAGCCCCTATCAGAGAAATCGAGGCCCAAACACAGTTATGCATGGAGAATTTGCCAGCTTCGGATGAGAAACTTTGCCTAATCCGACAGGAGACGCAGAAAGATGCAACCTTACGGAGGGTGCTGTACCTACTCCAGCACAGTTGAACGAGGGGACAATGCCCACAATTTCAGATTGTCAAGTCAGAACTGATTGAAGTTGACGGCCTCCTCCTACGCAATGCGCAGATTGTGATTCCGGCCACACTCCGCGCTGAGATGCTACGTATGATTCATGAAGGCCACCTAGGCATTGAGAAATGCAAAAGGCGAGCACGACAGGCTGTGTACTGGCTCGGCATGAATCAAGACATAACGGACATGGTGATGACATGTGACACCTGTCAAAGACATCAACCCGCACAGTGTAAAGAACCACTGCAGCAACACAAACTCACAATGGCGCCGTGGACAAAAGTGGGCATTGACCTATTTCATGCCGCAGGGCGTGATTACGTCCTGATCATAGACTATTACTCAAACTATCCGGAGGTACTGAAACTCCATGATCTCACGTCTTCATCTGTCATCAAGGCGTGCCAGGAGACATTCGTGCGATATGGAATCCCGCGCGTGGTGATGTCAGATAATGGTCCCTGCTTCGCGAACTGGGAGTTGAAAGAGTTCTCAGACCGATACAGCTTTCGGCATGTAACGTCCAGTCTGCGCTACCCACAGTCAAATGGGAAAGTGGAAAAGGGTGTCCACATCGTTAAACGGCTTATTAGCAAGGCAACAGATTCACGCTCAGACATCAACCTAGCGCTTCCTACCGAGCAACCCCATTGAGCTCAGGACTGTCGCCAGCACAGATGCTCTTTGGCAGGGACATCCGGACAACCCTACCGGTGATTCAATTCCGAGACCTGATAACGCTCTGGTACTCGACAACATGCGGGTACTACAGTCCAAACAAAAACAATACTACGATCAACATGTGATCCCACTCAAGCCACTGAACATGGGCGACATTGTCAGGATCAGGGACCCAGAAGGCGGATGGTGTGAGCCAGCCACGGTGATCAGGCAGGAGGCACCGCAGTCCTACATTGTCAAGTCGTCGGTAGGAGTACTCTTTCGCCGTAACCATCAGGATCTGTTCGTGCTTCGGCCTACAACGCTGGTGTTTCCCACACTGGACTTGACCAAGTCCATTAGTCCACAGGACGTTCCTAGCCAGACAACGCCAGACAGTACTCTTGATGACATCAAACCGTCATCCCCACCTCCACCGTTACTATGCTCCAGCAGAAGCCGTAAGGCACCCGACCGGCTGGATTTGTAACGACATTTCAACACACCCACAAGACGCATATGAACATTTCTAACGATGGTCTCACAGCACTGTTACTTGTTTCTGTATTACTTTATCATTTTCATAGTGTGAAGATTTGCTTATTCTCACCACTTGTTCTGTACAGTTTTCTTGCGGTCAGTTTAGGAAACATATCAACTTAAAAGGGGGGATATAGTGATCTGTACATCTGTACATACATCTGCACATACACCAGGGACTGCAGCACAGATGTAACAGTCACAGCATCACTAGAGGGCAGCATCAGTGACGGGTATAAAGGGTCCAGCCCAAGGTAGGATCCGCCTCTTTTATAAGCACAGAGCTAGGGTGCGGCAGTACACAGAGACAGCTCAGCATAGGCAGTTTACCTTAGTTTCACTGGTCATACCTCTTAACTGTTTTACATCTAGTTGAGCTCTGGAAGCAGAATGAACCCATTGAATAGAGAGCTTGTGTTAACTGTAAGTCTTCAGTCTTCATTCAGACTTAGAGAATAACATAACTATGGAGAAAGTCATTGCTGCTGATAGACATGCTGCCCCTGTTAATGTAGCAGCTGAGCTAGAGCACGCCACACCTCCTCCTCAGAACTCCAATCACCTTCAGAATATGCAGACTCCATGTAACAGGGAAGTTTAACAGGCAAGCAAAGATGACCCTCGGAGTGAAATGTCCAAGACATTTGCAACAAGTTGCACAAAGATGCTGTCCCCAATGAAATCATTGAGTGAAGGTTGAAAGAACTGCTTCAGCCAGCACTAGCCTTTCAACATGACTGCCACTTGCCATGTATCACCCTCAATACTGTTGGTATCAGGTCTCTTTCACTCTATGAGCTCCCGCTGTGCAGTTGCTGTCTCCAACCTGGTTAATTGCACTCACAGTATGTGACTCATGTAATGTTGGCAAAGAAATACTCCAAGCTTAGAAAGGATCTTAATTGTCTTTTAAATTATTAATTGATTTCCCACCTACCTTCGGAACTCATAAGTTGACCCTGGAAAAGCTGTAAGAGAGTGGGATCACATCAGCATCCCTCTGCAAAGTCCTTTTCCATTCATCACTCTGGAACACACCCTCAACAGCTTGGGAAAGTGCTGACTAATGTCCCAGGTCAGTGACCGTTTGCCAGAACAGGTCTGATGAAAGGTCATTAACCTGACTGTTTTTCTTTGCTCCAATGCTCCAGACCTGCTGAGCATTTCCTGTTTCTTTTTATTACAAATGGAATGTTTTACAAATGAGGTTTGGCAAAACTCATTCATATTAACTCTACGTTTTCTATTCTTTTGTGCCTCTGTTGTTGTCTTGGCCAACTCAGTAACATTGGTATTCTGACAAAACTCAAGTCATTGGGACTGTAGCAGCCTCCTTGGCACAATCTGGTGCTCAGTGTAGTGTACTGTTAATTTTGTGCTGATTGAGGTGAGGAATTTTCATGTTGGATGTTTGAATTTGAGGCATCTTATAACAGGGGAGGCAGTGGCATAATGGTATTGTCACGGGACGCAGGGTAACGTTCTGGGGACCCAGGTTCGAATCACATCAGGGCATTGGTGGAATTTGAATTCAATAAAAACAAATCTGGAATTAAAAGTCTAATAACGACTATGAAATTATTGCCAATTGTCATTAAAAACTCATCCGGTTCACTAATGCCCATTGGGGAAATTTTTGGGACCGGTAGGGGTCGGACCGGGGGGGGACGTGGGGGGATGGGGGGGTTCTTACTGGGAAGAGGAGGGGTGTCTGTCTGGGAGTGGGGGTGGGGTCGGATCGGGAGGGTGTTTGGACCATATTGGGGATCTTCCCGGGATTCGGACTGGAAAGGGAGGGTCAGTCCAGGAGTGCGGATCAGTTGGACTGAGAGTGGGAGGAGTCGTCAGTCTGGGAGGGGGTTCAGTCCAGGAGGCGGGGTGTCGGGCCAGGTCAGTTTGGTACGGGACAGGGGCGGGGGAAGGTTTAGTCCGGGATGTTGCTTCAGTCCACGTGGGTGAGTCGGACAGGGGTGGGGCACAGTCTGGAGGCAGTCCGGTCAGGGGTGGGGTGATGTGGGGGATCCGCTGAGAGTCACGTTTGTGCGGGTCTGGGCGTTGAAATAGTTACTCTGGAATTAGAAGTGATTTCATTTCTTCTAACTCTTGGGTTAAAGAACAAAGAACAAAAGAAGAACAAAGAACAATACAGCACAGGAACTGGCCCTTCAACTCTCCAGGTCTGTACCGGTTATGATACGACCCTTAGCCAAAACCCTCAGCACGTCCTAGTGCCGTATCCCTCCATACCCATCCATCCATGTTTGCCGAGGTGCCTTTTTTTAAAAATATTTTTATTAGGATATTTGCAAGTTTTTAGAATAATAACAATAACAGCTACATAAACATGGTACAATAAACATTTCCAACCCCATCACAATCTTCACACACCCCAACCATAAAACAGCAGTCTGGCCCCCTCCCTGCTTCCCTTTGGAATTCTGCATCTGCTGACATTTTAATTTTACCAGAGAAAGTCGACGAACGGCTGCCACCTCCGGGTCAACCCAACCATTGACCCTCTTAAGGTGAACTTTATTTTCTCGTGACTGAGGAAACCAGCCATGTCACTAACCCAGGTCTCTACACGCGGAGGCTTCAAATCCCTCCACATTAACAAGATCCGTCTCCGGGCTACCAGGGAGGCAAAGGCCAAGATGTCGGCCTCTTTCGCCCCCTGAATTCCCGGATCTTCCGACACTATAAAGATCGCTACCTCTGGACTCGGCACCACCCGTGTTTTGAGTACCGTGGACATTGCCTTCGCGAAACCCTGCCAAAACCCTCTAAGCTTCGGGCATGTCCTAAACATGTGGACATGATTTGCTGGGTTTCCCATGCACCTCGCACACCTGTCCTCTACCCCAAAAAACTTGCTCATCAGGACCACCGTCATGTGTACCTGGTGGACTACCTTGAATTGTATCAGGCTAAGCCTGGCACATGATGAGGATGTATTAACCCTGCTTAGGGCATCCGCCCACAGACCCGTCTCTATCTTTCCTCTTAGCTCGCCTTCCCACTTGCCCTTAAGCTCCTCCGCCGGAGTTTCCTGCACATTCAAAAGTTCCTGGTAAATATCTCCATCCTTCCCCTCCCCCACCCATGTACTGGAGACTGCTCTGTCCTGAATCCCCCATGGCGGCAGCAGGGGGAAGGCTGGAACCTGCCTTCTCAAAAGGTCTCATACATGCAGATACCTAAACCCATTCCCTGCTAGTAATTCAAATTTATCCTCCAAGGCTTTCAAGGTGGGGAAGCTCCCATCTATAAATAGATCCCCCATCCCCTAATTCCTGCCCATTGCCATCTCCGGAACCCACCATCCAGCCTACCCGGTAGAAACCGATGATTATTATGTCAGGTCCAAACCAAAGCTCCTTCCACTCTCTTATATCTCTTCCACTGCCCCCAGATTATCAGAGCCGCCACCACCACCGGACTTGTGGAGTATCGGGCCGGCGAAAACGGAAGAGGTGCTGATATCAGTGCTCCCAAACATGTGTCTTTACATGACAACACCTCCATCCGCTCCCACACCAACCCCTCCCCCTCTATCCACTTCCTGATAATGGCTATATTAGCCGCCCAGTAGTAATTGCACAAGTTCAGCAGCGCCAACCCCCCCCCCCCCCCCCAAGCTATACTCCAGCAACACTTTCTTCACTCGCGGGGTTTTACCCGCCCATACAAAGCCCAAAATAACCTTATTCACTTGAAAAAGATGCTTGGGATGAAGATGGGGAGGCACTGAAAGACAAACAGGAATCTGGGGAGGAGCATCATTTTCACGGTCTGTACCCTCCCCGCCAGTGATAGCGGGAGCATGTCCCATCTCTTAAAGTCCTCTTTCATTTGCTCTACCAGCCGGGATAAGTTTAACTTGTGCAGTGCCTCCTATTCCCGGGCCACCTGGATTCCCAGATACCAAAAGCTCTTTCCAACCATTCTAAACTACAGCTCCCAAAGTTTCTTCTCCTGCCCTTTTGCCTGGATTGCGAACATCTTGCTTTTCCGCATGGTCAATTTATAACACGAAAAATTGCCAAATTCCCCGAGGATCCACATAACTTCCCCAATCCTCTCCAACGGGTCTGAAACTTACAAGAGCAAGTCATCTGCATAAAGCGAGACCCCGTGCTCCACCACCCTTCCCCCCCCCCCTCGAACCAGCCCTTTCCAGTTCCTAGAGGCTCTTAACGCATGACCAATGGCTCTATGACCAGGGCAAACAGTAACGGGGAGAGGGGGCATCCTTGCCTCACCCCTCGGTGTAGTTTAAAATACCCCGACCTCATCCGGTTCGTACACACACTCGCTACTGGTGCCTGGTAGAGCAACCGCACCCAGTCAACGAAGCCCTCACCAAATGCAAACCTTCCCAGCGCCTCCCACAGGTAATCCCACTCCACCTGATCAAAAGCCTTCTCCGCATCCTTCGCTGTCACCATCTCCATCTCCCCTCCTTCTGAGGGCATCATAATAACATTTAAAAGCCTTCGAACATTGGCCTTGAGTTGTCTGCCCTTTACAAATCCCGTCTGGTCTTCCCCTATCACCCCCGGACACAGTCCTTTATCCTTATGGCCAGTATCTTATCCAGCAGTTTGTTATCCGCATTCAGTAGAGTAATTGGCCTGTATGACCTACATTGCTCCGGATCCTTCTCCCGTTTCAGGATCAATGAAATCGAGGCCTGCAACATTGCTGGGGGGAGGACACCCTTCTCTCTTGCTTCATTAAATGTCCTCACCAACATTGAGTGGGCTCAATATCTCTGAAAACCTCACCGGGTAGCCGTCCAGCCCCAGGGCCTTGCCCGACTGCATGCCCTCCAGCCCCTCAATTATTTCCTCAATTTCAATTGGGGCTCTCAGCCCTTCCACCAGATCCTGATCCACCCTCAGGAACCTCAACTGACCCCAAAACTGCCTCATCCCTTCCACCCCACCGCGGGTTCCGACTCATATAATTTGCTGTAAAAGTCCTTAAACACCTCATTCACCCCCACTGGGTCCAGGACCGTATTCCCACCTCTACTCTTTACTCTCCCTATCTCCCTAGCCACCTCCCTTTGTCTGAGCTGGTGCGCTAACATCCTGCTAGTCTTTTCCCCATACTCATAAATCGCCCCCTTTGCCTTCCTCAGCTGTTCCATAAGACCACGAGATCATAAGACATAGGAGCAGAATTAGGCCACTTGCCCATCGAGTCTGCTCCGCCATTCAATCATGGCTGATATTTTCTCATCCCTATTCTCCTGCCTTCTCCCTATAACTCCTGATCCCCTTATTAATTGAGAACCTATCTATTTCTGTCTTAAAGACACTCAGTGAATTGGCCTCCGCAGCCTTCTACAGCAAAGAGTTCCATAGATTCACCAACCCCTGGTTGAAGAAATTCCTCCTCATCTCTGTTTCAAAGGATCGTCCCTTTAGTCTGAGATGGTGTCCTCCGGTTCTAGTTTTTCGTACAAATGGAAACATCCTCTCCACGTCCACTCTATCCAGGCCTCACAGTATCTTGTAAATTTCAATAAGATCCTCTCTCATCCTTCTAAACTCCAACGAGTACAGACCGAGAGTCCTCAAACGTTCCTCATACAAGTTCTTCATTCCAGGGATCATTCTTGTGAACCTCCTCTGGACCCTTTCCAAGGCGAGCACATCCTTCCTTAGATATGGGGCCCAAAACTGCTCACACTACTCCAAATGGGGTCTGACCAGAGCCTTATACAGCCTCAGAAGTACATCCCTGGTCTTGTATTCTCGCCCTCTTGACATGAATGCTAACATTGCATTTTGCCTTCTTAACTGCCGACTGAACCTGCACATTAACTTTGAGAGAATCGTGAACAAGGACTCCTAAGTCCCTTTGTGCTTCTGCTTTCCGAAGCATTTCCCCATTTGGAAAATAGTCAGTGCCTAAATTCCTCCTTTCAAAGTGTATAACCGCACACTTTTCCACATTGTATTTCATTTGCCACTTCATTGCCCACTCTTTTAGCTTGTCCAAGTCCTTCTGCAGCCCCCTTGCTCCCTCAATACAACCTGTACCTCTACAAATCTTTGTGTCATCTGCAAACTTAGCAACAGTGCCTTTAGTACCTTTTTCCAGATCATTAATGTATATTGTGAAACGTTGTGGTCCCAGCAGACCCCTGAGGCACACCACTAGTCACTGGCTGCCATCCTAAAAAAGACCCCTTTATCCCCACTCTCTGTCTTCTGCCAGTCAGCCAATCCTCGATCCATGCCAGGATCTTACCCTGAACACCATGGGCTCTTAACTTATTTACAGTCTCCTATGCGGCACCTTGTCAAAGGCCTTCTGGAAATCTAAATTAATCACGTCCACTGGTTCTCCTTTGTCTAACTTTCTTGTTACCTCCACAAAGAACTCTAACAGATTTGTCAGGCACGACCTCCCTTTGACAAAGCCGTGCTGACTCAGTCCTATTTTACCATGCACTTCCAAGTGCTTCGCGATCTCATCTTTAATAACAGACTCTAAAATCTTACCAATGACTGAAGTCAGGCTAACCGGCCTATAATTTCCCATCTTCCGCCTCCCTCCCATCTTAAACAGTGATGTTATATTAGCCACCTTCCAATCCTCTGAGACCCGTCCTGCCTCCAGTGATTCCTGAAAGGTCACCACTAATGCCTCCACAATTTCCTCAGCTATCTCTTTTAGGACCCTGAGGTGTAGTCCATCCGGTGACCTATCCACCTTCAGCCCTTTCAGTTTCCCTAGAACCTTCTCCTTAGTAATGGTCACTGCATTCACCTCTGCCCCCTGGTTGTCCTGGAGCTCTGGCATCCCACTGGTGTCTTCCACCGTGAAGGCTGATGCAAAGTAACTATTCAGTTCATTTGCAATTTCTTTCTTTCCTATTATTACTTCTCCAGCCACATTTTCTAGTGGTCCTATGTCTATTTTTGCCTCTCTCTTACCCTTTATATATTGAAAAAATCTCTTCCTATCTTCCTTTATATTACTAGCTAGCTCGCACTCATACTTCATCTTCTCCCCCTTACTGCTTTTTTAGTTGTCCTCTGCTCGCTTTTAAAGCTTCCCAATCCTCTGGTTTCCCACTAACCCTCGCCATTTTGTATGCTTTTTCTTTAGCCTTTATGCTGTCCTTGACATCCTTCATCAGCCATGGATGCCTTGTCCTCCCCTTCACATGTTTCCTCCTCCTTGGGATGAATTTCTACTGTGCCTCCTTAATTACCTCCAAAAACTCCTGCCATTGCTGTTCCACCGTCTTCCCTGCTCGGCTCCTTCTCCAATCAACTCTGGCCAGCTCCTCCCTCATGTCTTTGTAATTACCCTTATTTAATTCTAATACCGTTACATCTGATTGTAGCTTCTCCCTCAAACTGCAGGGTAAATTCTATCATAATATGGTCACTGCTCCCTAAGGGTTCATTCACCTTAAGTTCCCTAATCAAGTCTGCCTCATTACACATTACCAAATCCAGAATTGTCTGTACCCTAGTCGGCTCTGGCACAAGCTTCTCCAAAAAAACCATCTTAGACATTCCACAAATTCCATTTCTTGGGATCCAGTACCAACCTGGGCCGGGATTCTCGGCTACCCGGGGGTCCCGGCATGTTGGAGTGGCCGCACCTTTAGTCTCCGCACCTTTAGGGGCCAAGCTCTCACATTGAGGGGCTAGGCTCACACCGGAGTGGTTCCCGCTCCGCCGGCTGGCGTGAACGGCCTTTGGCACCACGCAAGCCGGGGCCAAAAGGACTTCGCCGGCTGGCGTAAGTCCGCGCATGCGCTGGAGCGTCAGCGGCTGCTGACGTCATACCGGCGCATGCGCAGGAGAGGGGGTCCCTTCCGCCTCCGCCATGGTGAAGACCATGGCGAAGGTGGAAGAAAAAGAGTGCCTCCATGGCACAGGCCACCGTGGGGGCGCCCCACGGTGTCAGATCGGCCCGCGCCCCCAATCCCGGGGGGGCCCAGGACCCCGGCGCCCGCCCGCGCCGCCAATCCCGCCGGTGAGGTAGTTGGTTTAATCTACGCCAGCGGGAGCGACGTGTCAGCGGCGGGATTTCGGCCCATCACGGGCCGGAGAATCGCCGCGGGGGGCCCGCCAACCGGCGCGGCGTGATTCCCGCCCCCGTTGAATCTTGGGTGGCGGAGAATTCGGGACACGGCGGGGGCGGGAATGACGCCGGCCCCGGGCGATTCTCCGACCCGCCAGGGGGTCGGAGAATCCCGCCCCTGATGTTCGCAATCCACCTGCATATTGAAGTCCCCCATGATTATTGTAATATTGCCTTTTTTACCTGCCTTTTCTATCTCCTGATTTATTTTCTGCCCCACACCCTGACTACTGCTAGGGGGCCTGTACATAGCTCCCATCAGAGGCTTTTTATCTTTGCGATTCCTCAACTCTACCCACAGAGATTCTATGTCTTCTGATCCTATATCGCTCCTTGCTATCGATTTAACGGTTTAGCTCACTGGGCTAAATCGCTGGCTTTTAAAGCAGACCACGCAGGCCAGCAGCACGGTTCGATTCCCGTACCAGTCTCCCCGGACAGGCGCCGGAATGTGGCGACTAGGGGCTTTTCACAGTAACTTCATTGAAGCCTACACGTGACAATAAGCGATTTTCATTTCATTTCATTCATTTCTTACTAACAATGCAACCCCTCCCCCTTTGCCCATCTGCCTGTCCTTTCAATAGGACATATATCCTTGGATATTTAGATCTCAGCCCTGATCCCCTTGCAGCCATGTCTCTGTGATGCCCACAACATCGTACCGGCCAATTTCAATGTGCGCAACAAGCTCATTTACCTTGTTCCGTATACTGCGCGCATTTAGGTACAACACCCTCAATCCTGCATTGGCCACCTCCCTTTTCACACTCTCCTCAGTCACTGTAGACTGTATTGTGGCCCTTTTTGATTTTTGACTATGGCTTCTCTGCCTTACACTTTCCCCCTTACTGCTTTTCACCCATTCATGTGCCTGGATCTGCTACATACAAGAGCAGGTCATCCGCGTACAGCGAGACCCTATGTTCCACCCCCCCCCCCCCCACCCCCCAACCGAACCATCCGCTTCCAGCCCCTTGAAGCCCTCAGAGCAATCGCCAACAGCCCTATAGCTCACGCAAACAGCAGTGGCGAGAGGGGGCATCACTGCCTTGTCCACCGATACAGTCTAAAATAGTCCGAGGTCGTCCTATTTGTCCTTACACTAACCTCTGGGGCCTGGTACAGCAGCCTAACCCAGTCGATAAAGCCCCTACCGAACCCAAATCGCCCCAGCACCTCCCACAGATAGTCCCACTCTACCCGGTCGAACGCCTTCTCCACATCCATAACATCCCTGCTCTTCGGGGGCATCATAATTACATTGAGCAGCCTTCTTATATTGGCCACCAACTGTCTGCCCTTGACAAACCCGGTTTAATGCTCCATAATCACATCCGGCACACAATCTTCAATCCCGGAGGCCAAAACCTCGGCCAACAGCTTGGCGTCCACATTAAGCAATGAGATCGGCCTAGATGACCCGCATAGCTCCGGGTTCTTGTCCCGCTTCAGTATTAACAAAATAATGGCCAGCGACATCGTTGGGGGCAGCACCCCGCTATCCCTCACCTCATTAAAAACCTTGACCAGCAGCGGCCCTAATATCCCCGAGGATTTCTTGTAAAATTCCACCGGATACTCGTCCGGTCCCTGGGCTTTACCTGACTGCATTGCCTTCAAGCCCTCCCCTATCTCTTCGGCCCTAATCGGGGCCCCCAGCCCCTCCACCAGCTCTCTGCCCACTCTTGGGAAGGTCAGTCCGCCCAAAAAGCGTCTCATCCTCTCGGACCCCACGGGGGGTTCCGAGCAATAGAGACTACTGTAAAAGTCCCCGAACGTCCTGTTTAGCCCCGCCGAGTCCACTACCAAATTCCCATCCCTATCAACCACCCTCTCTATTCCCCTGGCTGCCTCTCTCTTCCTAAGCTGCTGTGCCAACATTCTGCTGGCCTTCTCCCCATACTCGTAGACCGCGCCCCTCGCCTTCCGAAGCTGCTCCACTGCCTTGCCTGTGGACAACACCCCGAACTCCGCCTGCAGTCTCCGTCGTTCCCTTAAAAGTCCTACCGCTGGGGTCGCCGCATACTTCCTATTTTATCTGTAGGATCCCCCTAACCAGCTGGTCCGTTTCTGCCCTATCCGTCCTATCCCGATGAGCCCGGATCGACATCAGCTCCCCTCTCACCACTGCCTTCAGCACCTCCCAGACCACCGCTGCTGAGACTTCCCCCTTGTCGTTGACCTGCAAATAGGTCTGCATGCACTTCCTCAGCCTCTCGCACACCGCCTCGTCCGCCAACAAGCCCACGTCCATTCTCCATTGCGGGCGCTGGAAGCTCTCCTCACCAACCTGCAGTTCCACCCAGTGTGGGGCATGATCCAAAATAGTAATGGCCGAATACCTCGCGTCCACCATCCCCGCCAGCAAATCACTGCTCAAAATGAAAAAATAAATCCGGGAGTAAACTTTATGCACATGCGAATAAAAAGAAAACTCCTCCCCGTCGGCTGACTAAACCTCCATGGGTCAACCATCTGCTCCATGAACCCTGACAGCTCCTTTGCCATTGCTGACACCTTCCCCATTTTCGAACACGACCGGTCCAGGTCGGGATCAATGACCATATTAAAATCCCCTCCCATCAACAACTTGTGTGAGTCCAGGTTAGGTATCTTCCCCAGTACCCTCTTTATGAATTCTACATCGTCCCAGTTTGGGGCATATACATTGACCGAGACTACCTTCCGCCCCTCCAGCTTGCCGCTTACCATGACATAATGGCCCCCCACTTCCGGGACTGCTGCCAGCCTGAAATTGCACCCGCTTATTGATTAAAATCGGCACCCCTCTTGTCTTGGTGTCCAACCCCGAATGAAAGACCCGACTGACCCACCCCTTCCTAAGCCTAACTTGATCCGGCACTTTCAGGTGAGTCTCCTGCAACATCACCACGTCCGGCCTTCAGAGCCCTCAGATGCGCGAACACTCGCGCCCTCTTGACAGGTCCATTCAACCCTCTAACATTCCAGGTGATCAGCTTGTTGGGGGCACTGTGCCCCCCCCCCCTTCACCGATCAGCCATCCCCTTTCCTGGGCCTGCCTCCAGCCCAAGAACCGTGCCTCCATCGGCCCGCCTCCTGGCAGCCCCCACCCCTGACCTCTTCTCTGTCCTGAAACCTCAGTCCCTCCCTCGTCAGCAGAATAACTCCCCCCCACCCTAGCAACAACACTCCAACACATAATCCCTGCCATATATTGAACATATACACACCCCCCCCTGTGCTTCCATTGAATAGCTCACCCAGCTAACCTGGTGACCCTCGCCTCTGGCGCCAAGACGTCTCCCACCTATTGTTCCCTACTCCCCTCCCCCCCGCCCATCGAAACCACTTCCCGCATCAACTCGACCCCAGACAATCTCCCAATTACCATAGGAGACAATCCAAGACAAACCACCCACACAGAACCCCCCCCCCAATAGTGCAAATCATAGTAATAACAAGTAAAAAGTATAAAGCCCCCACCAGCCACCTCCACAAAAACACCGAAAACCCGTAGAACCGAATAACTTTTACTTTCCCCCCATCTTCACTCAAACTTAAAAGCAGAAGGAAAACAACAGTAAAAACATATAAACATCGCTCAGAAAGGTTACAACTTAAAATCAAAAAGTACTCAGTTTAGCACCAGCCCTTTCTTCTTGGCAAATTCCATTGCGTCCTCTGGCGACTCGAAGTAATGGTGCTGGTCCTCGTGCGTAACCCAGAGATGCGCCGGGTACAGCAGCCCAAGTTTCACCTTCTTCGTATACAGGATCATCTTTACTTGATTAAAGCCTGCCCTCCTTCTGGCCACCTCCACACTCCAGTCCTGATAGATACGCAGAATGCTATTGTCCCACTTGCAGCTCCGGATACGCTTGGCCCACTGGAGAACACACTCCTTGTCCAAAGATCTATGGAACCAGACCACCATCGCCCTTGGAGGATCCCCCAGCTGCGGCTTCCTCGCCATCGCCCTGTACGCCCTGTCCAGCCACCCATTTTCTATCTCCCTCAGTAGTTTTCACCTGCGGTGTGACCAATTTGCTAAACGTGCTATCCACGACCTCCTCAGCATCTCGGATGCGCCAAAGTGAATCCATCCGCAGCTCCAGAGCCGTCAAGCGGTCTAACAGAAGCTGCAGCTGGACACACTTCTTGCACGTGAAGGAGCCAGGGCCAGTGGATGTGTCCCTGAGCTCCCACATCGCACACTAGGAGCATGACATGGGTCTGGGTTCTCCTGCCATGTCTTAAACCTTAGGTTAACTGAAACAACGACAATTCAAAAAAACAAAAGAAAATATAAATAAATAAATAGACAATTGAAAAGAAAAACTACTCACCGGCCACTTACCAGGGATAAAACGCACCTCCTCCTCACCTAGCTTCAAATTCCCACCTAGCTTCAAATTGCCAAACTCACTCTTACCTGTGCCTCGCTCTGGTTGTGTCTTCTCTGGCTCACTGGGAGAACTCACTGGGAGTGAGTTAAAGTTGCATTTTTTAAATTGGCCTGAGTTGACTCCACCCCACCCCACCCCACCCCCTCCCCCCGCTTTCCCTGTAGTCAACAGGCCAAACTCCACCTGTAACCTCCGCCGCTCCCTCAGTAGCCCCACGTCCGGAGCCTCTGAGTATCTCCTGGATGATCTCCTCAACTAACCTGTCCCTCACAGCTCGTTCCACCTTTTCTCTGTGGGCCCGTATCGAGATTAATTCCCCTCTGGCCACTGCCTTCAAAGCTTCCCAAACTATTGATGCAGAGACCACTCCCGTATCATTTATTTCCAGGTAGTTCTGGATGGACTTGTTAACCCGCCTACAGATCGCTTTGTCCGCTAACAACCCCACATGCAGTCTCCAAACTAACCCGTAGATCCACCCAATGTGGGGCATGATCCGACACCGCGATTGCCGAGTACTCAGTATCCACTACCCCCGGTATTAGAGCCCTGCTCAGAACAAAAAAGTCGATGCGAGAGTATACCTTGTGGACATGCGAGAGAAAAGAAAACTCCTTCACCCTTGGCCGCGCAAACCTCCATGGGTCCATGACCCCCATCTGTTCCATAAACCCCTTCAATTCCTTTGCTGCGGCTGATACCCTCCCTGTCCTGGATTTTGACCGGTCCAATTCCGGATCAATGACTGTATTAAAATCTCCCCCCATGATCAAAGTTATGTGACTCTTAAGTCTGGAATTTTACCTAACACCCGCCTCATAAATTCCACATCGTCCCAATTTGGAGCACATACGTTCACAAATACACCCGCACCCCCTCCAGCTTCCCACTCACCATTTTGTACCTAACATGATTCTCCCTGCCTCGAATGCCACTCGTTATTAATCAAGATCGCTACCCGCCCTGGTCTTTGAGTCTAGCCCTGAGTGGAATACTTGTCCAACCCACCCCTTTCTCAATCTAGTCTGGTCTATCGCCTCTTGTAACATTGCCAAGTCCACCTTCAGCCCCCTCAAATTTGCAAACAGGTGAGCCCTTTTGACCTGCTCATTCAACCCTCTAATGTTCCATGTAATCAGCTTGGTCGGGAGGCTTGTCACCCACCCCCCTGCTGACTAACCATCACCCTTTTAGGCCAGCCTCCAGCTCGCGTCCCCGGTCTCCTCAAGCCCCCCCTCGGGCATTCGTCGTCCCCAACCTTCCATTTATCCCATAGTAAAGCAGCTCCCCCCCCCCCCCCCCCCCCCCACCGGTAACAGCACTAGAAACCCAATCCCCCATATTAAGCTCAAGCTTAACACCTGCTCGTCCCCCACTGTGCTTCCGTGAGTCAGCTGATCTAGCTGACTTGATAGCCCCCGCCCTGGGTACCATTCTGTCTCCCCATTGTTCTCTCCCCTCTCCACTACTTGGACAAACATATTCAAAGCATCATAAACAAACATCAGAAGAAATATGGAAAAACAGCCACAGAAAAAAACAACCACAGAAACCAGCCCCCCCCCCCCCCCCCCACCCCCACCAACCAGCTCCCAGTAAGACAAAGTTAACTTTAGCCATCGAAACAGCCCCTTATTGCACATAACACTACTTATTCAAACCAGCACAAAAGTGATTTTCAACAGATCGCCACTACAATACTCTCCAAGGATGCAGTGTCTTTAGTTCACCTCCAGTCTTTTTTCCCTGATGAAAGTCCATACAGGTTTAGCACAGTGGGCTAAGACAGCTGGCTTGTAATGCAGAACAAGACCAGCAGCGCGGGTTCAATTCCTGTTCCAGCCTCCCCGAACAGGTACTGGAATGTGGTGACTAGGGGCTTTTCACAGTAACTTAATTGAAGCCTACTTGTGACAATAAATGATTATTATTATCATCTGGTGTTTTGAAGTAAAAATCCCGTTCCTCATATGTGACCCACAAACGGGCTGGGTACAACATCCCAAACTTCACCCCCTTCTTAAAGAGGGCTGTTTTTTCCCAATTAAACCCAGCTGGCCTCTTGGCCAAATCTGCACCCAGGTCTTGATAAATGCACAGCTCACAATTCTCCCGCCTGCTGCTCCGTTATTTCTTGGCCCACCGCAGAACGTGCTTTTCGTCCAGGAATCGGTGCAAACATACCACCATCGCCCTCGGCGGCTCGTTCGCTCAGGGCTTCTTCACGAGGGCTCTGTGCGCTCTATCCACTTCCAAGGGCTGAGGGAACACCTCAGCCCCCATCAACTTCTCCAGCATGTTTATCACATAGGCCTTCGCATCCGATCCCTCACTGCCCTCAGAGAGGCTGACGATTCTCAGGTTCTGCCTCCTGGACCTGTTCTCTAGGTCCTCCAGCTTCTCCTGCATTCTTTTCTGGCGGTCATTCATCATCTCCACTTTGGTCTCCAGCACGGTTATGTATTCCTCGTGCTTGGACCCCTTTTTCTTTACCTCCTGGATCGCTCACCCGTGGGTTTCTTGATTCTGCACCACCTGATCAATCGAAGCCTTGATCGGGTCCAGCGTGTCCTTCTTAAGCTTGGCGAAGCATTCTTCAAAACCTTCACCAACTGCTCCGTCGACCAATGTGCTGTCTCCCCGTGGCCCTGCTTCTCCGCCATGTCTTCCCGCGTTGCCAGCTCTGCTCACGTCTTCCTTGTAGAACTTTGTCTTCTCACACGGCCACTTCTGGTCCACTTCTCCAGACACTGGAGGGGGATTTCTCCTCACTGTCTCACTCTTCACCAATTTATCCAATAAAGTCCAGACAAAAACGGGAGAAAAACGTCCAAAAGTCCGTCACAGGCGGGAGCTATCAAATGTGCGACCTACTCCTCCATGGCCACCATCGGAAGTCGGCAAGATGCCTTTTGAACGCCATTAATGTATCTGCTTCCACAACCTCTCCTGGCAACGCGTTCCAGGCACTCGCCACACTTTGTGTAAAAAACATGCCTCGCACATCTCCTTTAAGCTTTGCCACATGGACCTTAAATCTATGACCCCTGGTGGCTGACCTCTCCACCCTGGGAAAGAGCGCCTGCCCACCATTCTACCTATGTTCCTCATAATCATGTAGACCTTTATCTGGTCACCCCTCAATCTTTGTCGTTCTAATGAAAGCAGTCTGAGTCCATTCAGCATCTCTGCATAGACAAGACCCTCCAGACCAGGCAACATCCTGGTAAACCTCTTCTGCACCCTCTCCAAAGCCTCCACATCCTTCTGGTAGTGCGGTGATGAGAATTGTGCACAATATTCCAAGTGCGGCCTAACCAAGGTTCTATACAACCGTAGCACGACTTGTCAGTTTTTATACACGATGCCCCGTCCAATGAAGGCAAGCATCCCGTATGCTTTCTTGACTACCTTGTCCACTTGTGTTGCAACTTTCAAAGATCTGTACACCCAGATCACTCTGACTTTCTATGGGCGCAATTCTCCGCACCCCACGCCGGGGTGGGAGAATCGCGGGAGGGCCCGGCGAATCATGCCACGCCGCCCTGGCACCCCCCGCAATTCTCCCCCTCCCCCCCCCCCCCAAAATGGTGTGTCGCGTTTTGCGACAGGCCACTCGGAGAATAGCCCCTCGCCGTTTCTCACGCCGACTGGCGATTCTACGGCCCGGATGGGCTGAGTTGCCTGCCGAACCCGACCTGTTCACGCCGGCGCCAACCACATCTGGTCCCTGCCGGCATGAACAGCACACGGCCGGTGAGTGTGGGGCCTGTGGGGGGGCAGAGGGAGGATCGAGCACTACGGCCGTGCTCAGCAGATGTCTGGCCCGCGATCGGTGCCCACCGATCATCGGGCCGACGTCTATAAAAGACGCACTCTTTTCCCTCCGCCGCCCCACAAGATCAAGCCGCCATGTCTTGCGGGGCAGCGGAGGGGAAGACGGCAACCGCGCATGCGCATGCGCGGCTGACGTCACTTCGGCGCTGCCGGCCGCGTCATTCCCGGTGCGCCGCTTTGACGCAAGCGTCAAGGCCAGGCGCTCGGAATTCACACGCCACCGCTCCTAGCCCCCTGGGGGGAGGGTGAATAGGAGGCAAGGAATGGTTCCTAGTCCAGTGCACTTGTCCGGAGGAAATGAGCACTTCTGGATAATTTCCAGGTAAACCCTTATGTGGGAACTTTCTTGAGGGATTCCCCAGCGCATTATAGACGTACCCCCAGTGCATTATAGGGGTACCCCCTAAATGCAACACAGGGAACATGGAAGTTATGAGCCTAGTTGTCAGGTGACAGCTGTGGAATGCAAGACAGTGCAATTCAGTCTATTAGAACTATTTGATTCTTCATGACTGAGAATTAGTGTTGATCTTTGAAGATGTTTTAAATCAGGAGACTTGCTCTCAGTAGTTTATAATTTAATGTGTTTTTTTAGTCGTTGCCAGAACCAAATGTGGAGCAGTAAATGCCTCTGTTCCACAACTAATAAGATATTTCCAGTACACAGAATTCCAGAGGTATTAACCAAGACAACAAATCACCAACTGAGATTTCAAAATTCCTTCAGTTGGCAGTAAACTGGATTTCGTCTCACACCACAGTGGACAATCACAAACACCAAGCCTGAAAAATTCATCAAAAGCATTGAAGTATGTCCAGAATATACCCTTGGAGTATTTATCTTGGCAATAACAATTTCTGAGCATTCCTGCATAACCATTCAGTTATGTCTCACCGTACTACGTGTTTCATTAAACATCCAATCACAGAACATGAAATTAATCTTGGACATAGAACAAAATGGGTGATTGTGAATCAACAGTGCATTTATACAGCAAATCTACAGCAGAAAGAGCCACATTCCACATCGGGTGAGCTGCCAAATTAACTTTGCCCTTTTTGTGTTATCAACTAAAACCAATTTCACTCGACCTCACCTCATTCAATTACTTTGAAGTAGAGTGACAGTATTGTGATACATTATTGTAATGTAAAGGCAAAAATATTTCCTGAAAACACCATGGCTAGAATTTTACACTTGCCCTGGCAGGTTCTGAGGAATGGAGGTGGGGGGTGCAAAGAGCGTGAAATTGCATGGAGGGGATTCTTTCTGAGATCCCACCCTATCCAACCTGATAGTGATTTTACACTGGGACAGGGACTTGGGAGAGGAGGAATCTGCTCTTTCTCCAATTAAGGCCCTGCGATGGCCATTTAATTGCCACTTAAGGACATTTTCCCACCAGCTTCAATTTTTAGGTTGGCGGGCAGATAATAGCTGGGGGGTGGAGGTCGAGAGAGGGGCGGGATTGGATTTGTTTATCGTCACTGAAGGGGGTGTCCAGCAATGAGGCCTCATGAAACTGAATAGCAAGGATGCCACTGGAGTAGTTTTAAATAAGTTTGTTTATCAAGGATTGAGATTAATTATAGAAAGTATACCCAGTAATCATTATTAACCATTAAATCTGTATTTTAGGACATTGCAGTGAGAATTTTATATAGAATTATAGAATTTAAGGGCAGCACGGTGGCGCAGTGGTTAGCACTGCAGTCTCACAGCACCGAGGTCCCAGGTTCTATCCTGGCTCTGGGTCACTGTCCGTGTGGAGTTTGCACATTCTCCCTGTGTTTGCGTGGGTTTCGCCCCCACAACCCAAAGATGTGCAAGGTAGGTGGATTGGACATGCTAAAATTGGGAACTCTAAATTTAATTTTTTTTAAAAAGAAGTGAATTATAGAATTTACAGTGCAGACACATGTAGGCTCTAGCTACAAGCAGTGGCCACGATACATGATGGTATTTAGGCTATTTAACTTGCCCATGTTTTTGAGACACATGAGGGGGGCATTCTCATTTCCGGGGACTAAGACCCCACGCCGACGGGAAACAGGTGCGAACTGAAGTCCTCCTCCAGTTTTCCGAGACGGACCTGAAGGGAGGAAAGTGTGTCTTCTATGTCAAAGATGTCACATATTTGGGGTATCATATTGATCAGGTCGGCCTACATCCAGTCGACGAGAAGGTGTGAATGATCAAACAAGCCCCCACACCAGAAAACGCGATGGAGTTGAGGTAGTTCTTGGGTCATGTGAACTACAACTGGAACCTTGCCTGGCAATCATCCTCGCACCGCTTCCCGCATTGCTAAAGAAGCACCAAGAATGGTCGTGGAGAGCTCCGCAGGAGGTGGCTTTTGCCAGGGCGAAGCAGCTGCTGTCATCTTTGGGGTTGGTTTTATAAAATATTTTTATTCAGGACATTTTCCATTTTACAAAATTCAACTATATATTTTTTTGAATGTTTTTATTAAGGTTTTCATATTATGCAATACAAAATAAACAAATCTGTGCAGACCAGATGCAATTTGTAAAAGCCCAACATTGGAAATAACCCTCCAAAACCCCAACTACCTTCTTCCCCCACCATCCCCCTTTTAGTTATTTTGAAATTTTAAAAACTGAAGTTTTTACACATTGTACACTATAAAAGAAGTAAGGGTAACTGTCCAATTACACTGTACATATTAGTTTCCTTTGTTTCCCTCCCCTGTTCTATTGGCTGGAACAGGTCCTGGCACAAGTTGGTGAATGGCCTCTATGTTTTGTGGAAGCCATCCTCTGACCATTGGATGGTGAACTTGATCATCTCCAAGTGGAGAAATTCCAATAGGTTTGCCAGCCAGTCTGCAGCTGTGGCTGGTGCTGCTGATGGCCAACCGAGCAGAATTCTCCGGCAGGCGATTAGAAAAGCATGTTGTCTGTGAATGTGGACACTCGGTGCTCTATACCTCCCCTCTCTATGCCCTTCCACTCTGTCAATGTCCTCAGCACAATCGCCAGCAGTGCAATTGCCAATACAAAAACTAACGGAGAAAGTGGACACCCCTGCTTTGTACCCCCATGCAAACGAAAGTACAGCGCGCTTAATGTGTAAGTGTGAACACTTGCCATGGAGGCCCTATACAGCAAACTGATACAGGAAATAAACCTGGGTTGGAACCCAAGCCGCCCCAAATAGTCTTATTCTACCTGGTCGAAAGCTTTCTCCGCGTCCATGGAAATTATTACCTCTGGCTCCGGACATGACGGGGCGACATCACTCCATTCAGTAACCTCCTGACATTGGCCAACAATTGTCGGCCCTTCACAAACCCCATCTGATCTTCAGCTACCACCCCCAGTAATCAATTCTCCAAGCGCGTTGCCAGCACCTTAGCCAATAACGTCACATTGGCATTTCATCGTGTTATGGGCCAATAAGACCCACACTCCTCTGGAACCTTACCATTGTTCAATAGTAGAGAGATCGACGCCTGTGTCAATGTGGGCGGCAACTCTCCCTGGGCATTAGATGAGGCCCCAGCTTTGTCACAAAGTTTTTATAAATTCCACTGGGAATCCATCCGGATCTGGATCCTTCTGAGATTGCATAGATCAGATGCACCTCATAACCTCCTCCAGCTCAAGCGAAGCCTCCAGCCCCTGTACGTTCCCCTCTTCCACCACCACGAAATCTAAACATCCAGGAACTCTTTCATGTCAGTGTCTCCCTCCAGGGGCTCAGACATGTGCAACTGGCCAACCACTTTCCCCTTCGAAATCAGGTCCAATTCCATCTGGAGCTTCTTCCTCGCCTTCAACAAACGTTGCTTTAGGGTAGCCATATACCGCTGGCCCACTGCCAGAATGGCCTCCACCAACCTGTCTTTCTATCCTTCCCGCCTTCTCCCTGTGCACCTCAATTGAGATCAACTGCCCAAATTACCGTCTTTAACACCTCTCATTATTATTGAATTCCGCATACTTTCCTATAGCCGTGACTTTCCTCTCACTTGCCCGCTTTTCCACCAATAGTGCCACATCCAACTCCACAGCAGTAGCTGGGTGCACCCTTTCTCCACACACAGGTCCACATAGTGCAGTGCATGGTCCGATACAACAATAACCGGATATTCCGATCTTATAATTCCCTGGGAGCAGAGCAGTGCCTTACCCATAATAATAAAGTCAATGCCAGAGTAAACTCGGTGCATATGTGAGAAAAAGGAGAACTCCTTCCCTCTCAGATGTCTAAACCCCCACAAATCCACATGCCACATCTGTTCTATGAACCCCAGGAACTCATTTGCCAGCCCAGATAACTTCAGGGATTTGGGCATGACCCATCCAGCCTAGGGTCAAACACACAATTAAAATCCCCCCCATAATCAACCGATGTGTATCTAAATCTGGGACAGTCACCAATACCTTCTCAATGAACCCCTTGTCATCCCATTGAGGAGCGGACACATTCACTAACACCACAGGAACTCCCTCCAACCTTTCACACACCATTACGTATTGTCCCCCTGGATTTACCATTCTTACCCACCAGAAAAGTCAGCCTCATGCTAATAAGCACTGCAGCACCCCTTGCCTTTGTATCGAGCCCCAAGTGGAACACTTGTCCCACCCACACTTTCCTCAACCTAGTTTGATCCCTAGTCCTCAGATGAGTCTCCTGCAAAAAGACAGATCTGTCTTCAAACTCTGGGTGAACACTCGAGATCTTTTGATCGGCCCATTCAATCCCCTCATGATCCATGAGACCTGTTTGGTCGGGGATCTCCAGGTCCCACCCACACTCTGATTGGCCATAACTTACTCGTAATGGACTCCAAGAGGCCCCTACCTCACCCAAATTCCAGGCCCGCCCAAGATAGCCACCGTCACTTCCTTCCACCCAATAACTCCACAAAGAAACCATCACCGTCAGCAACTCACCCCTCTCCTCCCCCATCACAGACAAAGAAACCTCGCAAGCCAAGGCTCGTTACCCCAACCAAGATAGAAAACAGAGACAACTCCCCCTCACCCAATAACCAGCTGCGACTTTCTCCCCCACTCCGCTTCCATTAACCAGCATCTCTGCTAGCAGGTGTGGTGTTCTTTGTGTTGCTTAATTCAGAATGGTTGACGTAGTGTCCACAAAGACCACAAAATAGCTTGAACTTAAACAAAGCTACAAATATGTTAACACTACTAAATTGGATTCGACGCATACTCCTAAAGAATACACAGTTGATTATTAACATTTAAACTACACTCATTTACAGCTAATCTTTATACCGATATGAACTATGATCTGCTCTCACTCACACTATTTGTACTTATGAATCTCTCCAGCTAACCCCTGCCCACACTCTCCCGCAAGGCTTAGCATCACTGCCTTATATACTTGTAACTGTAGCTCCCTCTAGAGGCTACTCTAGGCACTTCATTAACCCTTGCAGTTCTTACAGTTATGATAATACCACAGCAGGGTGACCCCCTCATGGGGAAAAACGCAAAGTATATTTACAAAAAGTTCCACACAAGGCCCCCCATACCCAAACCCATTTTTAATCATGTACCCCAAACCAATCCATCTTCAAACCCACTCCCCCACCTTTCCCCCTCGCTCCCCACCATTCCCAACAATTGCTTTAAAACATCCAAGACCCAGACCACACAAGCAGCGTGGCAGATATTACAGAATTATACAGACATATGACAGAAAGGAACGTGTAATAATAACACTCAGTACACGACCAAAACTCAGCCAAATCCTTCAATTGTCCCCCAATCCATGTTCCTTAATAAAGTTATTTGTCTCCTCCAGCGTGTTGAAGTAATGTCTTCTACTCCCATGTGTGACTCACAGGCAAGCTGGTGCATCATTCCAAACTTTGCCCTGCGCTCAACAAGTGCACCCTTAGCCTTATTAAACCCAGCTCTTCTTTTTGCCACTTCCGCTCCCAAGTCCTAATAGATTCGGACAGTGTGACCGTGCCAGCTATACTCCTGTGTTTCCTTTGCCCACCTCAGGATCTTTTCTTTGTCTAAGTATCCATAGAGATGTATTATGATCGCCCGTGGTGGCTCCCCGACTCTAGACTTCTTCCTCAGTGACCGATTGGCCTGGTCCACTTCAGGAGGGCATTCAAAGATCTCCTCCCCCACTAACTGTTCAAACACCTTTGCCACATATTCTGTGGTGCTCTCTCCTTGTATGCCCTCGGCCTGAACTACAATCCTCAAGTTCTGTCATCTAGAGCAGTTGTCCATGTCATCGATCTTGGCCCTCATCATTTTTGCCCCTCCGACATCATCAACATTTCTGCCTCCAAGGAGGCAATCCGATCCTCATGGTCAGTTACCGTCCCCTCCACCTTTTGGATTGAAGTATTCTGTGCCTCCAGCTACTGTTCCATCCTTTCCAGGGCTGCCTGATTTGGTTCAGTCACTTTTGACAGGTGTCCAGTGACTGCCTGCCTTTGTTTTTTAAATTTGGTCGATAGGAACTCCACCAACTTGTCCGTCAACCACTGAACGAGCAACAATGCCACAGGTGCCTCCGCAATGATTTCCCCTTCTGCGCCATGCGTGTCCTCTTAGTCTTTGAGCTACAAGCTTTTGAAGCCAAGCAGCAGGAGCTCAGTGTGGAAGACGGCATCCTCCTGTGGCCGGCTCATATCGTGATTCCAAGCCAGGGCAGATGGGCCATACTCAAAGACCCGCACAACGGACACCCAGGGGTGTCAAAAATGAAAATGCTGGCCAGAAATTATATGTGGTGGCCAGGCTTGGATGACAAAATTGAACAACTGGCCCAGCAATGTACCACATGCCAGGAGGATCAGAAGCTCCCGCCGGCCGCAATTACACCCAAGGTTGGGTTGGCCTTGGGTACGCCTACAGGCACATTTTGCCAGACCTTTCAAAGGCTCCACATTCTTGCTCATGTTTAATGCCCATTCTAAGTGGCTGGACATCCATTGGACCTCATCCACCACGTCAAAGGCCCTCGTTTAGCTCTCATAGCATCTCAGAGATATTGGTCATGGACAATGGTACACCTTTCATCAGCAAAGAGTTTGCCCACTTCCTGAAAACAAACAGACTGAAGCACGTCGAAATGGCCCCATACCACCTTTCCTCAAACCATCAAGTCAGGCAAGCGGTGCAGACTTTCAAGAGGGTATGAGGAAACAGACCATGGGGACCATTGAAACAAGACTGGGGCACTTCTTATTGAGCTCCCGGACCATGTCACATGCCACGACCAGAGTGGCACCAGCTGAACTGTTGATGGGCCAGAGGCTCAGGATCCGCCTCAGCATGTGGGCGGCATGGTGACACAATGGTTATCACTGCTGCCTCATAGCTCCAGAGTCCCAGGTTCAATTCCGGCCTCGGGTTACTGTCTGTGTGGAGATTGCACTTTCTCCCGGTGTCTGCGTGGGTTTCTTCCGGGTGCTCCGGTTTTGTCCCACAGCCTAAAGATGTAAAGGTTCGTGGATTGGCCTTGATAAATTGCCCCATAGTGTCCAAAAATTTAGGTCGGGTTACCAGATTACAAGGATAGGGTGGAAGTCTGGGGTTAAGTAGGGTGCTCTTTCCAAGGGCCGGTGCAGACTCGATGGACCAAATGGCCTCCTTCTGTACTGTTAATTCTATGATCCATGATGACGTTCCCCGGACTTGGTGGTAGAATGCAATGCAGTCAGGACCTGCAGAAGCAATGTCAAGATTGGCAGATGCTGATCAGAAGCTTTCAGCAGTCTACGTCCAAAATTTCTGGGATGAAACCAATTGGATTCTAGGGACTGTGGTACGACAGACTGGGCCGGTCTCGTACCAAATAAAGACTCGCTAATGGACAGTGCAGAAGCACCTTGATCACTTCTGAAGCATGGGTTTGGGGTTAGGACACACCCCGCTAGAGGAACCTTATCCAAGTCACACCAGCCGACACATGGGGTCCTGGGACTGTCGCCCCCTGGGGACCCCGACACAGAGATACGAGAGGTAATAGACTCAGATAGATGAGATGGAGAACCAGACATCTGAGGTTTCGGATGGGGCCTCACCAGTGATCAGTTGCTGATGGTAACCACCACATGGTCCTTGTGGAATTGATGTTCCCCCAATCGCAACACACCGTGAGGAGTGCACAGAGGAGACAACTTCCTCCACTCCCTACATCATGGAACATAGAATTTACAGTGCAGAAGGAGGCCATTCAGTCCATCAAGTCAGCACCAGCCCTTGGAAAGAGCACTCAACTTAAGCCCACACCTCCACCCTATCCCCGTAACCCCACCTAACCTTTTGGACCCTAACGGGAAATTTATCATGGCCAATCCACCTAACCTGCACATCTTTGGACTGTGGGAGGAAACCGGAGCACCCGGAGGAAACCCACGCACACACGGGGAGAATGTGCAAACTCCGCACAGACAGTGACCCAAGCCGGGAATCAAACCTGGGACCCTGAAGATGTGAAGCCATAGTACTAACAACTATGCTACCGTGCAGAGAGACCGATGGACTTTGCGGTGGGGGAGGGATATTATAACTCCAACAAGACCTACAGGGACGACCTGATAGATTTCTCAATAGAGCTCCACCGCTGAGGGTTGAAGGCCCATCAGTGGGCTCGAATTCCGTGAGATAAAAGCCGGCCCATCGAAACTCAGAATAGTTCCGGCTGGGAGAGGACTGCTTTGTAAATACCTTTCCTAACTGAGAGTTTGGAACAAACCAATTTGATTCCTTTTCCGGGCTCCTCCTTGACTACAATACAGGCCCACGTCCATCGAAGAGAAATCATAGTAGATGGCCATGCCCTAGTGAGAAATAATGAACAAAGAAAACAAATACATTGTCCAGATTAAGCACCCAGTGTAATTTGCAGAGCTGGTTTCATTGTAACTGTTCATTTAATTTCCAGAAATCTTCAAGGAAATGGTATTTACAGGAACATTATGCTGACTGAGAACAATGCTGATTCCCTTCATAAACTGAATGATCCAGCATTGAATATCTTGCATCAAACACTGTGGGCGGGATTCTCTCAGCCCAGGGCCAGGCCGGAGAATCCCCGCGACTGGCGTGAATCGCGCCACGCTGCCCCGACGCTGGCACGCGATTCTCCGCAGAACAGAGAATCGGCGCCGTTGGCGCTGGCGTGGTTGATGTAGTGCCGGGGGCCACTCTATGCGGGATGGGCCGAGCAACCATCGTAAAAAACCCGAGTCCTGCCGGTGCCATTCACACATGCTCTCAGCCGGCGGGACCTCGGTGTGGAAGGCTGCCGGGGGCAGCCTGTGGGGGGGAGGGGGGTCTGACCCCGGGGGGTCTTGTAGGGGCCATAATTGCTGATCCTGAGGCCGTGTTGATGCCGTCGAGAAACGCAACGGCATTTCCGACGGCATCAACACTTAGCCTCAGGATCACAGAATCCTGCCCTGTCAACCTAGTCTTTCAGAAACAGGGGGTCTTCAATATGCCTGATGGATTGTACTGTTTAAAGATGTATTAGTTATGATTTAGAACTTCTGGATACTTGTTTTTTGTAAATTAAACTTGATATGTGGCTAATCTTAAGGAATGTGAGGTATGTAGTACATTCATTAGGACAGTCAAGGAGGAACGGTGAACTTCTGTGGGGAAGCAGTGTGGCATTGTTTAAATTGGAACAATTAAGGACTATTCCTGTCAGTATAAAGACAAACAACTTCACCTTTCCTAACTGTGACTGACTGCCATCTCCCTTGTTGGCACCATTATCCACTATGATAACAAGTTTACAATCCCCAGTCTCTAGTGGTCTATGTGCACAGCTGTTACAATTTTTTTAACAATAATTGGTATTTATTTGTCACCTTTAATGTTGTACAGTATCACAAGGTGCTTCACAGAGGCATAAGACAAACAATGACACAGAGTCAAAAAAATACATTAGTACAGATGGCCCAAAGCTTGACTAAAGAGTTAAGTAGCATCTTAAAGGAGAGCTGGAGAGATCATGTAAAAACATTTCATAGCTTAAGGTGGAGTAATTGATGGTCTGGCTGCCACCAGTGGTGGAAAGAATTAGAAAATGTACAAGCATCCAGAATTGGATGAACGCACAGATTATGGGGCGTTTCAGAGTTTGGGGGAGATAGGGTGGGGACCAGGCTATGGAGAATTTGAACATTACTTTGAGAAGCTTTAATCGAGGCATTGCTGGGCCAGGAGATGATGTAGCTCAGCAAGCTCAGGGGTGTTGGGTGAGCAGTATTTGGTGTGAGGTGGGATAGGGACAGCATAATTTTGGAGCAATTTTAATTTTAAACTCTCAATCTTTCACAAGTTATAAAATAAACCTAAGGGAGAAGTACCAACTTTAATTATAAGCTCCAAATCCTTATTTAGTTAATTATACTGTTGCTTTGAAATTGAATTTCAGTCTTACCAAGCCCTTTAATCTAAAACATTTAATTCTACCTGATTTGCTTCATGGTGTCTTCATAGCCACATTTAAACTTTGCAGAGTTACTTTTTTACTGCTTTTCTCCATCTTTTCCAGTTAGGAGTTATATCTGATTCAACAAATGATCATTTGGGTGAGAGTAAATAGCCACAAAGCACAATGAATAGGAACAAGGGTTGGACATAAGGGCTGGAATTTTTCGGTCGGCGACGTCGAAATCGCATTTGGCAATTGGCTGGAGATTCAACAGTGTTCATGCCGAAATCGGGTGCAGCGCCGATTTTGGAATGCTCCACCCCCTCCAAAGCAGCATACTCTAAGAGTACACCGCAAACCGTATCGACAGCCTCAGGACGTTGCCTGAGGCCCTCCCCCCAATACTCCGCCCCCAACCGGCAGAGTCCCTGATGGCTTCAGTCGTGTGTGCTATTATTTGTCGGGAACTCGGCATGGCGGCTGCGGATTCAGTCCAGCGCTACCACAGTCAGGGGAGAGCTGATCCGCGGGTAGGGGCGACTTTGGCAGGGGCTGGGGGCACAGTTGGGGTGTCGCGAGCTGGCCAAAGGGGGCCCTATTTGGCAGGCCGGGTCTGTGCGTGGCCGGCTCCATGTTGCACGGCGCAGCCGCTGCAGGCTGCCACCGTGCGCATGCGTGGCCACAGACCCAGAAATTCTCTGGCTAGAGCCGAGTGCTCTAAGCTGCCTGGCTGCTAGCCCCCCATCAAACAGAGGATCGGTGGCCATTTTGCGCCAAATGTTTGGTCGTAAAAGGCCACCGTTCCCTTGCCGGCGACTGGACATAGCCTGAAAATCGGAGAATCCAACTCAGGGTTCCTCGCACTTGCACTGCCATTCAATTCAATCATTGCAAATCTTCTGCCTTCAGCCTTCACTTTTCTGCCTGTTTCCCGTATTCCATGGGCGCGATTCTCCGCCCCCCTCGCCGGGTGGGAGAATAGCGGGTGGGTCTCCCGACATTTTTCACGCCCTCACGCTATTCTCCCCCCCCCCACCCTCCCCCCCCACGCCTGACCCACGCCACGAATCGCTGCTCGCCGTTTTTTACGGCAAGCAGCGATTCTCCAAGGCCGATGGGACGAGCGGCCGGGCCATCACGCCCATTTCAACACAGCAGCAAACACACCTGCTCACTGCCATCGTGAAACGGGCACCAGATGCCCGTTTGGGGCACCGGGGGGCCCAATTGGCACGGCAGTACTACGGCCACGCAAGATCAAGCCGCCACGTCTTGCGGGGCGGCTGAGGGTAAAGACGCCAACTGTCCATGCGCGGGTTGGCGTTGTCCAACCTGCGCATGCGTGGCTGACGTCATCGGCCGCGTCAGCCGGCGTGACGCTAGACGTGCGGCCGTGACGCACGGGGCCGCGCTCCTAGCCCCGCCCGGGGAGGGGGAGAATTGGCCCCGGAAGCGGGCGTGAAGGCTGCAGTGGGTCACGGCCTGTCCCACGGCAGCCTTTACGGTAATCTTGCCCCATGACTCACTGAGAGATCAAAACTTTTTCTACCTCAGCCTTGAATATATTAACCGATGGAGCATCTATCCTGTCGATTCCCTTCAGAATCTTGAATGTTTCAATGAGATCACCTCTCATTCTTCCAAACTCATGAGAAAATAGGCCCATTCTATTCAGCCTCTTATTGTAGGACAAGACTCTTATCTGAATAACTTTTCCATGAACCTTCACGGTGTAGCCTCTCATGGAAGTATATCCTTCCTTAAATATGAGACCGAGCGACATCCGGTGGCAACCTTGAGCCGAGTGGTCACAAGAAAGACCTTTTACCGAGGGCTATACACCCCCCGTAGGGGGACTCGGTGATGGAACAGTTCCTTGACAGACTGGATATACTAGTGGTGGGGGAGTAGAAGAAATAATGGCTGGAAGCACCACTAGAGCTGGGCAAAATCACGGAATGCATTAATTCTATACAGTCGGAGAAAGTGCTGGGACCGGATGGGTTCCCAGTAGACTTTTACAAAAGATTTGCAACAGCGTTGGCCCTGTACTTGCGGGAGATATGCAATAACTCACTGTCAAAGGGAACCCTGCCACCCGCGCAGGCCCAGGCTTCAAACTAATTGATCCATAGAAAGGACAAAGATCCGACAGAGTGTGGATCATACAGACCCATCTCTTTTTTAAACACTGATGCAAAAGCCCTCGCGAAAACTCTGGCGAGGCACCTGCCAGACGTGATCGCAGAAGATTAGACCGGGTTCGTCAAGGGCAGAAAACTAACAGCGAACATCAGACGCCTGCTGAATGGGCAGCATGATAGCACAGTGGTTCGCATTGTTGCTTCACAGTGCCAGGGTCCCAGGTTCGATTCCCGGCTTGGGTCACTGTCTGTGCGGAATCAACACGTTCTCCCCGTGTCTGCATGAGTTTCTTCCGGGTGCTCTCATTTCCTCCCACAAGTACCGAAAGACTGGCTTTTAGGTAATTTGGGCATTCTGAATTCTCCCCATGTGTACCCAAACTGGCGCCGGAATATGGTGACTAGGGGCTTTTCACAGTAACTTCATTGCAGTATTAATATAAGCCTACTTGTGACAATAAAGATTATGGGCGAGACAAGTCGGAAATGCAAGGAGGAGCTGGACGTGGAGATAGGGGGAGTACTCTGGATCAAGGCACTGCACAGAATCAACTCCATCTCCTCCTGTGCCAGGCTAAGCCTAATGCAGCTCAAGGGTGTGCACAGAGTGCACCTTACCAAGACATGCATGAGCGGGTTCTTCCCGGAAGTGGAGGATAAGTGCGAGCGATGCGAGAGGGGCCATCAAACAGAGCCACATGTTCTGATCTTACCCCAAAGGCAGGGAGTTCTGGGCGGCCTTTTCCGAGGCCATGTCCAGAGTTGAGGTAGTTCCGATGGTGAGGTGCCTGACTGTGGCAGTTTTCAGGGTGCCAGAATATCCAGAGCTCTGGGCTGAAAAGGGGCTGGATGCTCTGGCCTTCGCCTCACTGATCACCAGGCGGAGACTTCTGCTAAGTTGGTAGTTGGCAGTGCCACCCAAGGCCTCAGAGTGGCTCCCAGACCTGGCCGAGCTTCTGAAATTAGAAAAGATAAAATTCTCGATATGAGGGTTCAAGGAGAGATTCCACAACACGTTGAAGAAGATCATAAACCCCTTTGCAGACCTGTTCACAACCAACAGCTAACTATGTTGCGGGGGGAAGCACATAGAAAGGGAGGCAGGGGTAGGATGGGGGGGGTCAGGGAATACCCCCTGGATGAAAGGAAGCTTGCATATAGCAGAGGAGAATTAGGGAGGAAGGCCATTCACAGAAGGGACACGGACCCCTCCCACACGTGTCAAACCGGGAAGGCGGACCATCCTAACCTTCCTCGCAAATTCAAGGGGGGAACAGGTCTTCTCTACCCAGCCAAATGAATGTAATCAATAATAATAAACTTTATTGTCACAAGTAGGTTTGAAGTTACTGTGAAAATCCCCGAGTCACCACAGTCCGGCGCCTGTTCAGGTACACAGAGGGAGAATTTAGAATGTCCAATTCACCTAACAGCACATCTTATGGGAGGAAACCGGAGCACTCAGAGCAAACCCATGCAGACACGGAGAGAACGTGCAGACTCCGCACAGACAGTAACCCAAGCCAGGAATCGAACCCGGGCCCCTGGAGCTGTGAAGCAACAGTGCTAACCACCATGCTACCGTGCTGCCCACCAATTATAAAGAATGTAAAGAGTTCTGGCAGTAATTATAAATAAGTATGTAAAATTATGTATAATTCTTATTACTAAATGTTAAAATTTCCAATATGAACATTTAAAAAATATATATGATTCACACTAGCATAAATAATGTAAGGAAATGATAGTACTGGGACTACTGTCACACACGTGGTGGAAACTTGTGATACTTGTGTTGGTGTTGTTATTGTTTTGGTTATTATTATTGCTTTTATATTGTTCTGCAATGTTTTGATATTAAGTGCAAAAATTCCAATTAAAATATTTTCTAAAAACAAAAATGAGACTGATTTTACACACGGTATTCCTGGTATGGCTTCACCTAAGCACTGTGAAAGACTTTCAAAGGCCAAGATGTAGTTTGCCTTCTTAACTACTTGGCTGTACCTCATGCAAAAGTTCTGTGTTCCTTGGATGAGTACATCGAAATCACTGTGAATATAGCATTTAGTAGTTTTGTGCCTTTAAAAAACTCAACTTTTCTTCCGAGCAAAATGAATAACCTTGCATTGCCCTGTATCATAAGTCATCTGACACCTTAATGCCCATTCACTTAGTCTGTCTATGTCACTTGGCAGTCTTTTTGTGTCCTCCTCACAGCTTACAGTCCGACCTAGTTTTGAATTGTTATGAAACTGTATATTTTATGCCTTTCATCCACAGAATGGACACAGACCTGGCCTAAAATGGTACCTTAATTTTAACCTAATGGTAACTTAAAACTGGTCCAGTGTGTCCATTCTGTGGACGAAAGGCGTAACATATACAGGGTAGGTTTCTTTTTCACGCCTGCTCCATTTTCCGGTGCGGCGGGTCCCACTGGCAGCAGGATTTTCCATTCCCCCAGCCGGCCAGTGGGGTTTCCCATTGTGGCCACCCCCATGCTATCTGGAAACCCGTGGGCATGTGTCCGCTGCTGGCAAAGCGGAGTATCTCGCCGACAGAGAATCCCGTAGACAGTTTCTCACTGACTCAAAGCTAGGAAATTAAATAATATGAAAATTTTAACATTTAGTGAATTTGAAAAGTTACAAAGCAGGTTTAAGAGAATCCAAGCCAAGCTAATGGAAAATCCAGCTGTGTTTGTCAAGGGATACATCACACTTGAATCCCAAGAGCTTTGTTGCAGAGCAAAAAAGAAACACTCATTGCTGACAAGCTGTCATTGCTTACCCTATCTTCAGGACACTGGCTTACTGGGTTCTGGAGCCAAATGGGAAGAATTCCAGCTTCATTGACAGCTTTATTTCCCAATTGCATTAATCGCCATTGAATCCTCAACAATGCCTGGGGCTCTCACAACCCATTTAGGTATTGAATTTCCAATTGCATTGTGAAGAGTTGACTCAGTTCCAAATTTTCAGAAATTTTCTTCTGTTAACAGGTGAAACAATTTGCCTCCACTAGCCTAGGGCATCCTCTGTACTATCCCGCTCCCTCCCCCCACCACCAATGCTTACTGCACAATGGACAACAAATAGTTATTCACTGGATACGGGTAACCTGTATTGTAACCCTGGCCAGTGTTAGATGTTTAGCTGCTGTTGTATAAAGAGTCAAAGATTCTGCTCCTTTTCCACAAACACCGTAATTTACTTCAACAGACTGTGCACAAAACTCTAACATCACATCACCTGACACAAAGGCCACCTGAAGCCTCTTTACAAATCAGCATCAATTATTAGAAACTTAACATAAATGAGACAACTAATTGGAATGTCTCTTAACCCATTACTTAACAGCTAGGACAGTCTATATTACCCATGCGTAATTGCCCTTTGGAGGGTGTATAATTAAACTGCTGCAGCCCATGTGCTGTAGGTACACCCACAGTGCTGTCAGGGAAGGAGATCTAGAATTTTAACACAGCGCCATTGAAGGAACGGTGATATATTTCCAAGTCAGAATGCTGAGTGACTTGGAGGGGAACCTCTGGGTGGTGGTGGTCCCAGGTATCTGCTGCTCTTGTCCTTCTGGGTGATAGTGGTTGTGGGTTTGGAAGGTGTTGCCGAAGAAAACTTGGTGAGTTTCTTGGTAGAGGCAGTGAAGGTTTGTGGAAGGGATGCCAATCAAGTTGACAGCTGTTTTCCGGATGGTGTTGAGCTCCTTGAATATTTTTTGAGTTGCACTCATCCAGACAAGTGGAGAATATACCGTTACACTTCTGAATTGTACCTTGTAGATGATGGACAGGCTTTGGGGAGCCAAAAGATAATTTATTCACCATAGGAATCCTAGCCTCTGACCTTCTCTTATAGCCACAGTATTTATATGGCTAGTCTAATTCAGTGGTGACCCCCAGGATGTTGAGATTCAGTGGTCGTATTGCTGTTGATATCAAGGGGCGGTGGTTAGATCCTCACTTATTGCAGATGGTCATTGCCTGGCACTTGTGTAGCATGAATGTTACTTGCCACTTGTCAGCGCAAGCCTGAATATTGTCCAGGTCTTACTGCATTTAGACATGGACTTCTTCAGTGTCTGAGGATTTACACATGGTGCTGAACATTGTGCAAATCATCAGAGAACATCCCAACTTCTGACTTTATGATGGAAGGAAGGTCATTGATGAAGCAGCTGAGGATGGTTGAGCCTAGGACACTACTCTGAGGACCTCCTGCAGTGATGCCGTGGAACTGGGAAGATTGACCTCCAACCACCACAAACATTTTCCTTTGTGACAGGTATGACCCCAACCAGTGGAGTGTTTTCCCCATCATCCCCAATGTCTCCAAATTAGCTAGGGCTCCTTGATGCCATACTTGGTTAAATGCTGCCTTGCTGTCAAGTGTAGTCACTCTCACCTCACCTCTGGAGTTTCGCTCTTTTGTCCATGTTTGAATCAAGGCTGTAATGAGGTCCGAAGCTGACTGACCCTGGTGGAACCCACTCTGAGCATCAGTGAGCAGGTTATTGCTAAGTAAGTGCTGTTTGATAGCACTGTTGATGACCATCACTTTACTGATGGTCGAAAGTAGACTGATGGAGCAATAATTGGCCAGGTTGAATTTGTCCTCCATTTTCTGTACAGAACATATCTAGGGAATTTTGCACATTGCCAGGTAGATGCCATTGTTGTTGATGAACTGGAACAGCTTGGCTAGGGGCATTGCAAGTTCTGGAGTGCAAGTCTTCTGTACTATTACTGGAATAATTTCAGGGCCCATATCTTTTGCAGTATCCTCTTGGATTGTCATGAGCAATATATCTGGAGCACCAGAAAAGTATAGAAATGAGCTGACTTCATTTGTTTAATGATGCCAGTTGATTTGTGCACTAGCACATGTAGTACCTGCAGAATTTTGCTAACACTACGTATGCAGTGCATTACCTTTTGCTAGAACTGCCACTAACTTCCTGTCTTTCATCCCTGTACCATCAAAATAGGTCAAAACCTGGAAGGCACCAAGTATTCTACCATTATTCCTTGGTTATTCACATGTCAATGGAGGCAAATTCCTGGGATGTGACACTTGGAGCCATAATTGACTGTTAAGTGAATCATCAGGATCAACGTTATGATTTTTTTTTAATGGACACTGAGCCACAGAAGGAGAGGACAGGACCAAATTATGCGATAGCTCGGTAGGCTTTAAGGAGCATCTTAAAAGAGAAGAGAGGTCGAGAGGCTGAGAGCTTTAAAGAGAGAATTCCAAACCTTGGCGCAAACAGCTGAATACATGGTGGAACAATTGAAATTTGGAATACAAAAGAGGCCAGAATTGGAGGAACATAAATATCTCAAAGACTTGTGAGGCTGGAGGAGGCTCCAGAGAGAGGTAATGGTAATGCCATGGAGGGGTTTGAAAACCAAGATGAAGATTTGAAAATTGAGATGTGGTTGGACTGGCAGCCAGGAGGTACAGACGGGATCAATGAACAAGAATTGGCACAAGTAAAGATGCGGAGTTTCGGATGAGCGTAATTATATGTAGGGAGATGAGAGGCCAGCGAGCAGAACATTGGAATATCAAGCGTAGTGATACCAAAGATTTCAGCAGCAGATAGTCTATGGCAGGCTAGAGTTGGGCAATGTTGCAGAGATAGAAGTAGGCATTCTTGGTGATAGAGTGGAGATTTCAGGATCAAGCACAAGACTAAGATTGTGAAGCACCTGTGGTTGGTTTACTGTTATTTGAATGCAAATAATTGTAGATCATTCGATTTTCATGAGGCACTTTGGAGGCAAACAGAATACATTCCCAGCTCTCTTTCACATGTGGGAATATTTTGTTCTTTCAGAATATCGTCATGTGTATTTTCTTGACCACAACATTCCACAGTACACAGATGTTTCCAAAATAAACTTGTCTTTAGCTAATAATAAAATGTAATTTGATGTGGCAGCAATTTATATAGCTAACTAAACAGACAATGGAATGTGATGTCTGACCATGGTATTTAAAAATGCAGAATTGTGAAGGTATTCCCTTCCACATTCAAAATTGAATCAGCTGTAGTTTGAGACAGTATTCCTGCGAAGATGTTCAGGTGTGCTGCAGTACAGTGGTCTGTAAAGGCCTTATTCTGTGATAAATAACATGTTGCAAAAACATTTTAAGAGACGGCACACCGTTTAAAAAAAAATGAGCAGCACACAATGACTAAATGTTAAAGGGAACATTGATTCAAAGTACAGCCCATACCATTCATGGGAGGTGCGATGGTAGGTGTAACAATCATAACCCCTGCAAGTGTTGTGCCTCTTGCATTGATGCAGGAAACAATTGTCTTCTGCTGTACTACAGCTACAGATTTATCGTTATCTAAGGAAATATATCCTGGCATAGGAGGCAGTCAAGAGATGGTTCATTAGGTTGATCCCAGTTATGGAGGAATTTTCTTATGAAGAAGTTGAGTAGGTTGGGCCTACTCATTGGAGTTTAGAAGAATGAAAGGCTACCTTTTTGAGACATATAGGATTCTCAGGGGGCTTGACAGGGTAGTTGCTGAGAGGTTGTTCTTGTGGGAGAATTTAGGACCAGAGGGTATAATCTCAGAGCATGGGATAACCCATTTAAGACAGAGATAATGAGGAATTCCTCTGTCAGAGAGTAGTGAACCTGTGGAATTATTTACTGCAGAGAGTTGTAGAGGCTGAATTATTAAGTATGTTCAAGGCTGAGAGGGATAGATTTTTATCAGTAAGGAAATTAAGAGTTATGGGCAAAGGGGATAAGGCGGGAAAGTGGAGTTGAGGATTCTATGTCAGATCAGTCATGATCTCATTGATTGGCGGAGCAGACTCGAAGGAACAAAAGGCCTACTTCTGCTTCCATGCCTTATGGTTTATTTCTACAAATGTTTGTAATATGGCCAGGCTAGACATTCAAGGCTATCTGTATCACTGATAAATTAGAGTTGAAGAATCTGGCCAGTAATTTGGAATGTAACATGAGTATAATGTTTCAAGTCACATGGTCTAAACTTGAATATGAGGTGTGGGTATTTAAAGAATTGTATTAGCAATTGTTTGTACCTCCTTATTAGATGGTGCTTGACATTTCTTTGTCAATTTTTGAAAGACATTAACATAAGCAGCAACTCAAGCATCAAGCAATGCTTCCAATTATCCTGTGGCACCGATGGACTCCATCACATGTATTGTGATTTGAGCTAAGTGAGGAAATTTCAAAGGATGAGTTAATTTATTCCTTTAAACGCTATAACTTTAGAAAATATTTTATTCAAGGCATTTTCACATATACACACAGAAAATCAGAAAAACCACAGAACAACTCAATAAACAACCAAACAACCACACCCCACCTGCCCCCTGAACACTCTTTCCCCCCCCCCCCCCACTGCATCTGGCCTTCCCCATTTTAACTCTCTTAACCCCTCCCCCCCCTCCCTTAAGTGGGGTGCTCTTTCGAAGGGCTATTGCAGAGTCAATGAGCCAAAAGGCCTCTTTCTACACTGTAAATTCTATGAAATTTATGACGAGGGCACGTTCACCATCCGCAAAACCCCTGCCCATATCTCGGCCCTCATCTCCCTTCCAAGCTCCTCCTCACATTTACGCTTAATGTCCCCCACCAGGGCTCCCTCCTACTCCATCAATTCCTTATCAATATCCGACACCTTCCCCTCCCCTATTTCATCATTCAACAGCATCTTGTCCTGAAACCCCAGGGGAGCAGCCCCCTAAAGGACAACACCTCTCTCCTTATGAAGTCCCGAACCTGAAGGTATCTAAAGCCATTCCCCTGGGCAGCTCATACACTTCCTCTAAATCCTCCAGCCCGGCAAATTTGCCTCCTATGAACAAGTCACCAAAGAGCTTGATCCCTTCCTGCGCCACCCCTAAACCTCGTATCCAGCCCCGCCAGTGCAAACCTATGGGCGGGATTCTCCCAACGGGAGACTGAGTGCCGACATCGGAATGAAACCCGGAGTGTTTCACTCCGGCGTCGGAGGCCGCTCCTCGCCCCTTATTCTCTCCCCCCCCCCCCCCCCCCCCCCCCCCCCGGGGCTAGGAGCGGCATTGCGTGAATCTCGGGTGCCGGGCCTTGACACTTGTGTCAAAACGGCGAGCCGAGAATGACGCGGCCGGCGGCGCCTAAGTGACGTCAGCCGCGCATGTGCAGGTTGGCCGGCTCCAACCCACGCATGCGCGGTTGCCGTCTTCCCCTCCGCTGCCCTGCAAGACATGGCGGCTTGATCTTGTGGGGCGGCGGAGGGGAAAGAGTGCGTTTCTTAGAGACGCCGGCCCGACGATCGGTGGGCACCGATCGCGGGCCAGTTACCTCACGAGCACGCCCGTGGTGCTCGATCCTCTCTCCGCCCCCCACAGGCCCCACACTTACCTGTCGCGCAATGTTCACGCTGGCAGCGACCAGGTGTGGTTGCTGCCGGCGTGAACCGGTCAGGGTCGTCAGGCCGCTCGGCCCATCCGGGTCGGAGAATCGCCGGTCGCTGGGAAAAAAAGCGAGCGCCGATTCTCTGAGCGGCGTGTCGCAAAATGCGACACGTCATTGTGGGTGGGTGGGAGAATCGGGGGGGTGCCAGGGCGGCGTGGCGTGATTCGCCCGGCCCTCCCACGATTCCCCCCCCCCCCCCGGCGTGGGGAGGGGTGAATCGCAGTCATGGTTTGTCCTGATATGCAAACATGCAACCAATGAACACTGAGAATAGGACACAACCAATGGGCAGTCATGACACTCAGAGGTGTCATCACCACAAGGGGGCATGACATAAACACTATAAAAGGAATGAGGCACTCACACCCTGCCTCTTTCCACATCTAGAGAGTTAGACAGCTTTGATCAGCAGCATCACACTCCAGCATGTGTCTTAGATCAAGCTGGTACAGTTAGACTGAGTTACTACAGTTAGATTAACAGAGTCAAACTCATTTGAGAACTGTGTTAATAGTTCAATAAACACGTTGAACTCATTTCGGAGTCTGGAGCATCCTTTAGTTAAGACTGCATCAAGCAGCCTCCTGTGTTATCCGAAGCAGCATCACACAACGTGGTTGTTAAAGATCTGCGCCCACACCGAGGCACCCTCCAGCCTCAAACGCTGCCTCCACTGCCCCCATGCCCTTAAGGCCGACACCACCACTGGACTCGCAGAGTACCTAGCTGGTGAGAATGGCAAAGACGCCAACAACAAAGTCCTCAAACACGTACTCTTACATGATGCCATCTCCACTGTTCCCATGCCGACCCTCCCCAAGGCTCATTTCTTTACCACAGCAATGTTCGTCGCCCAGTAATAATTCATCATGTTCGGCAATGCCAGCTCCTCCGCCTTGCCCCCATTCCAAAAAAAGCCCGCCGCACCCGCGGGGTCTTCCCTGCCCACACAAACTTCGAGATCAGCCCATTGACCTTCCCAAAAATTGACTTGGGAACAAAGGTTGGGAGGTTCTGAAATACAAACAAAAACTTCGACAGCACCGTCACTTTCACTGTCTGCACCCGCCCTCCAGTGGCAGCAGCAGCACATCTCATCTCTTAAAGTCTGCCTTCATCTGCTCCACCAGCTGAGCCAAGTCTGTTTATGCAACTGCGTCCAGCTCCGTACCATCTGGATACCCAAATACCTAAAACTCGCCCCACCACCCTAAATGGCAACTCCCTTAATCTTCTTTCCTGCCCTCTGGGAACACCTCATATTAATTTGTATCCTGAAAACTGGCCAGATTCCCCCAAGATCTCCATAATGCCTCCAATGTTGCCCATCGGGTCCAAGATATATATAACAGGTCATCTGCATATAATGAGACCCTGTGTCCGGCATCCCTCCACTCAAGCCCTCTCCAGTCCCACGATGCCCTAAGTACTAATGGAAGCAGCTCTATCATCAAGGCAAAAAGCAACGGGGAGAACGGGCCTCATCCCACGATGTAACCCGACATACCCTGAACTCACTCGGTGTGTCCGCACGCTCGCAACCTATCTAAACTTCCCGCTGCCTGGGGTAAGCGGGCAGCATAATCAAAGACCCCTCCCACCCGGCTTACTCACTCTTCCAACTTCTTCCATCGGGCAGGAGATACAAATGTCTGAGAACACGCACAAACAGATTCAAAATCAGCTTCTTCCCCACTGTTACCAGACTCCTAAACGACCCTCTTATGGACTGACCTGATTAACACTACATTCCTGTATACTTCACCTGATGCCAGAGTCTATGTATTTACATTGTGTACCTTGTGTTGCTCTATTATGTATTTTCTATTTATTTTATTTTCATGTCCTAAATGATCTGTTTGAGCTGCTCGCAGAAAAATACATTTCATTGTACCTCCGTACACATGACAATAAACAAATCCAACCGAAGCCCTAGATAACAGCCGACTCAATCCACAAACCCCTGCTCGAACCCAAACTACCACACCACCTCCAACGAATACGCCCACTCCATCTGATCAAAAGCCTTCTCCGCGTTCATCGTCACCACTATTTCCACCTTCTGCCCCTCCGAAGGCATCATGATAACATTGAGTCGCCTCCACACATTCGCCGACAACTGCCTCCTCTTCACAAAACCCGTCTGATCCTCGCCTATCACCCCTGGCACATAGTCCTCAATTCTAGATGTCAACACCTTCACCAACAACCTGACATCCACATTCAATAATGATATCGGGCGGTACAACCCATACTGCTCTGGGTCCTTATCCTTCTTCAAAATTAGGGAGATGGAAGCCTGTGACAGTGTACGGGGAGTTCCCATCACTCCCTCGCTTCATTGCACATCCTCACTGACAGTGCCCAAACTTCTTATTAAACTCTACCGGGAAGCCATCCAGCCATGGGGCCTTCCCTGCTTGCATCATCTCCAAACCATCCATCACCTCCCTCAGCCCAGTGGGGGCCCCCAGGCCCTGAACCAGCCCCTCCTCCACTTTGGGAAACTCCATTCCATCCAGGAACTGCGGCATCCCTTCCTCCCTGGCCAGGGCTCCGGGTCATAGAGCCTACTATAAAAGTCCTCGAACACCCTATTCAATCCCTCTGGGTCCACACCACGTTACCCTTATCATCCTTTTAAAAAAATATATTTTTATTACGGCATTTAGAAATAAACATTAAATAAAACCACAACAAAGATTTAAAAAATAACAAATGTGAGAACACAGCATAACTCAATAAATAGCCAACAATTTGATGCACTATCAATTGACCACAGAAGCGAAGTTGTAGTCCGAACATCCCCTTGACTCCCGGATCTTCCGACACTCCAAACAATCCATTTTGGACTCTGGCCCAGTACCTCCGACATCACGCCAGCGAACCCCCGCCTTAAATCCCTGCAACTTCGGGCAGGCCCAAAAGATGTGAACATGATTCACGGGCTGCCCTGCACATCACCCACACCTATCCTCCACCCCCTCAAAGAACCTACTCATTTTAGCCACTGTCATATGCACCCTATGGACTACCTTACATTGAATGAGACTCAATCTGACACATGAAGAGGACCTATTCACCTTCATCAAAGCTTCCTCCCATAACCCAGCCTTTAGATCCTCCTCCCACTTTTGGTTAACTACTCCCAATCCATCAATTCCTTATATATCTCTGACCCTCTGCCCTCTCCAACGCCTACTTTCGACAGCACCTTGTCCTGCAACCTTGGGTGTGGCAGGTCAGGATAGGATGGCTCCTGCTTTCTCATGTAATTCTGCACCTGTAAATATCAGAACCTGTTTCCACTGGACAACTAATACTCCCCACCAGTCGTTCCAAGCTCAGGAAGTTGCCCTACATGAACAAATCTCCAAAATGCCCAATTCCTGCCCGCTGCTAACCCTGAACCCAGTTCCCCCAGAGCGAACCAGAATCTGTGATTCCCACAGATCGGGGCGCAAACCGAGGCTCCCTCAAGCTTCAAGTGCCGTAGCCACTGTCCCCACACCCTCAGGGCCGCAACTACTACTGGACTTGTGGAGTCCTGGCACATTCCCCCCCCCCCCCCCTCCTCCATGCCTTCCTCCTGGAAAAGCCCCCACTTTGCTCCTGTTAACTAGCTCACCCAGCTAGCATGGTCTCCCTCAGCCTCTTCTGGCTCTCCTGCATCACTCCCAACTCCACCAACAATGAGGCCAACTGCTACTCATGCTCCCCCACCGCCTCCTCCACATTTGGATGGCCAGGCCCTGGGACTCCAGCCTCTGCTCAACTCGCTCAATCCCAGATCTCAGCGTACCACCCTCGCCAAGTCTACCAGGGCCTCTTTCCACTGCTGCAGGAAGTTATTGTTCAAGAACTCCACCAACTGCTCCATCGACCACACCTCCACCATCTTTACCTGTGGCGCACCACAAATACTCTCCTGCTCCAACTGTTCTTTCTTTCTTAGACCATAAGCCCATAAGACATAAGAGCATAATTAGGCCACTCGGCTCTTTGACTCTGCTCCCCCATTCAATCATGGCTGATATTTTTCTCATCCCCATTCTCCTGCCTTCTCCCCATAACCCCTGATCCCCTTATTAATCAAGAACCTATCTATCTCTGTCTTAAAGACACTCAGTGATTTGGCCTCCACAGCCTTCTGTGGCAAAGAGTTCCACAGATTCACCACCCTCTGGCTGAAGAAATCCTTCCTCATCTCTGTTTTAAAGGATCGTCACTTTAGTCTGAGATGGTGTCCTCTGGTTCTAGTTTTTCCGACAAGTGGAAACATCCTCTCCAAGTCCACTCTATCCAGGCCTCACAGTATCCTGTAAGTTTCAATAAGATCTCCTCTCATCCTTCTAAACTCTAACGAGTACAGACCCAGAGTCCTCAACCATTCCTCATACAACAAGGTTTTCATTCCAGGGATCATTCTTGTGAACCTCCTCTGGACCCTTTCCAAGGCCAGCACATCCTTCCTTAGATATGGGGCCCAAAACTGCTCACAGTACTCCAAATAGAGTCTGACCAGAGCCTTATATAACCTCAGAAGTACATCCCTGGTCTTGTATTCTAGCCCTCTCGGCATGAATGCTAACATTGCATTTGCCTTCCTAACTGCCAACTGAACCTGCACGTTAACCTTAAGAGAATCACGAACAAGGACTCCCAAGTCCCTTTGTGCTTCTGATTTCCAAACCATCTTCCCATTTATAAAATAGTTGATGCCTCCATTTCTCCTTCCAAAGTGCAAAACTCCACACTTTTCCACATTGTATTCCATCTGCCACTTCTTACACCACTCCTTGTCCGTGGATCCATGCACCAACCACACCAGAGGAGTATTACCTTCCCCGGGCACTCCTGTACCTTTTTCCCTCAAATACGACATCCTTTGGGTGGGAAAATACCAAAAACATCAGCCTTGTGCGGGAACCATCAAATGAGCATCCGCTCACTCTATGGCCGCCACCAGAAGCCTCAAACTATAACTTTAAATGGCGGGGACAGCAAAGTAAGTAATTCAGGTAATTGAAGTTTAATGGGCTGTGAAGAGCTTGAGTTGCCCAAGATAAAGAGTGCGTTTAATATATATGCCTTAGATGTATCTTGGGATGTTTTCCAATGTTAAAGGTGTAATATAAATGCAGGTTTTTGACTTAATAGTTATTGTTAAAAGTTAACTAATCCTAGTTTGGGAAGCACAGGCCCTCTGCAGTACAGGCTGTAGAGCTGAGATGCAAACTTAAATATCACTAACAGGAGGATGTAGTCACAATTTGACAATTTATCTGAAATATTTGAATCCTCCCCAACAGAAAATATTACATTTCACTTTTTAAGTATTCTATCATTCATAATTCTGCATTACAAGTTGCTTACAATTGAAAAGTAATTGTTGGTAATACAGGATATTAAACATTTCATTGATTGTTACTGCTGATAATTGATAAATAATTTATGAATACTCATCTTCACAAACTGCAACTGTGGCATTGGAAATCAGTAATAACTCACTGGCTACATAAATTCAGGTTAAAAATACTGCAGTTAAGTAAATGTCATCCTTGGCTCTTCAGGCTTAATGGATGATAATGTTTTTGCCTATTATTTCAGATATATGACTTAAGTAATATAGCAGTAAATCAATAGCTGAGTAATGTGACAAAGATAAACACTCCTGTTTAAAGCAGAGGGTAATATCTTCATTTTGGTTCAGGATTTCACATCATCTTCATACCTTAGTCTCCAAATTGGTTTCCTGTCCTTCAATATTTCTTAATTTAAAGTTCTATCATTGTCTTTATATCTCTTCCTAACCTCACCATTCCTCTCTCTGTAAGCTCCTCCACCCTACTCCACTCCACCAACTCTGTTCCTCATACTTTGCGTTCCTCTATTCAGCCCCATAGGGAGATCAATCGGGGGAGTCATCCCCATGGGCCTCATGAGGATTGTTACATCCCTCCCCCTCTGTTGCTGGGTGCAGTGGAGGTCTCCTTCATGCTTTGTCCGTGGTTGTGCTTCCAACAGCAGTGGGGCTGGGGCGGGGGGTGTAGAACAAGCGGGGAAGTAGTTTTCGCGCCAACCGTCGAACGATTCCTGTCAGAGGTTTGTCTGTGACCACACTGTTGTCTGAAAGTATTCCATATTTGATGCAGTCTTCTAGCTCAGGCAGACCACCTGGGCCCTGGTCCTTGGAGAGTTGTGCTCCCTGGATAGGCAAGAGTGACGAGGAACTGATTCATCGGGTCGACCTCTGGTGCAGGTTTCCTACCTTTTGAGATGGTCCACATGCTTGCGTACAGTCCGTTCTCTGGTTTTGACCGCAGAGGAGAGCTGTCCTGACTTCTCCACTGAGTTCCATCCCCCACATTTCAGATCTAGATTGTTTATCTTGAACTCTCTGTCCTGCTTCTGGTGGTCATGGTACCTCTTCTGTGAGTCTCGTTTCTTCTCCACCTCCCCATTAAGATTGGGAAATAGCCAGGTTTGGAGCTGTCAACCCAAAGTAGCTCTGCCAGCGCTACCCTGGCTGGAACATATGGCGTTGTCCAATAATTACATTTAAATAGGACAGCACAGTGGTGCTGTGGTTAGCACTTCTGCCTCATGGCATCAAGGACTCAGGTCCAATCACAGCCCCGGGTTGCTGTCCGTGTGGAGTTTGCACATTCGCTCCATGTCTGCGTGGGTCTCACCCCCACAACCCAAAGATCATAGAATCATGAAATCATAGAATCCCTACAGTGCAGAGGAGGCCATTCAGCCCATCGAGTTTGCACAAACACTTGGAAAGAAGGGTGGCACTGTGGCACACTGGTTAGTAGTGCTGCCTCACTGCTCCAGGGACTAGAATCAATTCTGGCCTCGAGAGACTGCCTGTGTGGAGTTTGCACTTCCTCCCCGTGTCTGGTGGATTTACTTTGGGAGCTCCAGTTTCCTCCCACAGTCCAAAGATGTGCAGGTTAGGTGAATTGGGCATGATCATTTGCCCCTTAGTATCCAAAAGGTTAGGTTAAGTGGGGTTACTGGGTTAAGGGGATAGGGTGGGAGCCTGACCCTAGGTAGGGTATTCTTTCAGAGGGTTAGTGCAGGCTCAATAGCCGAATAGCCTCCTTGTGCATTGTAGTGATTCTATGATTCTATAAGCACCCTACATAGGCCCACACTCCACCCTATCCCTGTAACCCCACCTAAAAATTTAGATACCGATGGACAAGGAAAGGCTCCAACCAGAGTGCTAGAACCTTAGTGAGGAGGTTAGCATCAGTGTTTAATAGTGAGATGGGTCGGTATGAACTGCACTCGGTTGGGTCCTTACCTTTCTTGAGGAACAAGGAGAAAGAGGCCTGAGTAAGGGTTGGATGTAACAAACCTTCAAATAGGGTGTCATTAAACATATCTAATAATAAAGGTGCAAGCTGTTCTGAGATCTTCTTATAAAATTTGATTGGAAAGACATCTGGGCCAGGAGCCTTGCCAGTCTGCATAAACCCAATACCTTTCAAAATCTCTTCGAGGCATAATGGGGAGTTCGACTCACTATCCACCTCAACAGCTGGGATGGGCAGACTGTTGTTAGAGGTGAAAATATTCACACGAAGGCCTGAGTATAAATATAAATGCAGTTTATTATATCAGAATTCTGGGAGAAAAGGCCTGAGGCTCCGCAGCCTATTGACAGCAGCCTTTCTCACTTGAGCTAAGGCTCACACGGGTTAATATACAGATTCAAGGAGTGGAATTAGATGTATTCTTATTTACATACAATCAATCAACTATATTCACGTCACGCTTCATTACACGTAGTCAATCAATTTTCTTAGCATCCCAGTTATCACATATATGGTTAAAGTGGGTGTTGTCTTACTTGCCCCTAACTTCATACAGAAGTCATTCAAAACTAACACAAGGATATGTCCTGTCTGCAGCTGTGGGCCTTGAGCTTACTAATGATACATTGCATTCCTTGTTCTGTGAAGCTGTTATCAGCGGCTGTTAAAATACTCCCTATACATACCCACGCCTGGTTCTCATGAGGTAGTTTACATAGTTTGTAACTTATTGTTCAGGAATGTGGATAGTTGGACCATTTAGTATTGTTTTAATAGCTATCAGCCATTTTGTGTCCTTTCTGATACGAACAAGCATTGTGTATACACTATCTATTTCTACAAATTGCTTCTTCTCAACAAGCATCTAAGCCAATGAGTACCTTTTGTCTCATCAGAACTATTCAGAAGTAATATAGGCACACAAATGTAGTTACAGAGCCACCTATAATTTATATCATAGTCCAGTATCAGAAGATGCCCTCCAACGCCCCCCCCCTTTTGGTCATGGAAGAAGTTTGCAGAATCCCAGATGACCACAATGATTCAATATGAGGGCAGCAGGGTGCATTTTAATACGGCCTTTGAGACATGTAACCTCCCAGATGTTCCATACATACACTGTGCATGTGATTCAATGATCACCCCTCAAACGAACCCATGTATGTCACATTTAATATCTTGATATCAATCATTGCTGCCTCCCTGACTATCTCTGCTGTTTGTCATTAAATTATGTTATTCATAGCAGTTTTCAAGTAAGCTCATCTAACAGTCCCACACTCTCTGCCACTAACTTTCACTCTGAAGTAGTTCATTCTGCGTGTGTCTGTGCTTTTTTGTCAAGCATGGATTTTTTGTTAACTGGTGGTAAAGCTTAACTGATTGACTGATCTTGAATATTCTTTCCCTCGGAGTTTCTGCAAGATGTAGGACCATCTCTGGCTATTTATATTCCTAACTCAAATGATCCTTGCTCGGCCTATAGCGGTGGACCTAAGGGGTGCAAAAGTTATAGCGATAGGAGGTTACCGTGGCGGAGACGCAGTATTTCCTTTTCCTCCGCAAACTTAAAATGCATGAGGCAGATGTAAGCTCTAAGACACAACAATGACTTCTGATTAACCCACATTCGTCCAACTCTCCCTGTCCCACTGGGTGGGGGCAACGCGAGGGAGATCCCATATATTATCCCTGATTATAGCAGAGGTTTCGATGAGATAGTACCTGAGGGAGGTGTTAGCCCGTACGATTCCAATGTCCTGCAGTTGGTTGTGAGGGTATGGCCCGGTATGATGATAGGGATCATCAGGACCACGATACATATTCATTTCATATTATAAACAATACCAGAATGCGCGAGAAGTACAGAAACAATTTGTATAAGCATCTGCAGCCACGCATTAAAATAAGTTACATAATTGTTCCAGTCTCTGCTGCTGGGATGCATATCCCAACAGTAAAATTATATAAAGCACCATAGTTCATATAGCTACGTTCATCCTGCGTCTGTTGTGAAATCAGTAATGTTCCTGCACTCTTACGTGCTTGTAGTTCTGAGGTCTCAAGAGCCGTCACGAGTCTCCACAGCTGCTGCTGTCGTTTGAGCCTTTTTTGAACATTTAATCTAAAAATTTAAAGGAAAAGTAGAAAAGTGTCCTGGTCGTCACCAGGTGTTAGATGTTGTCCGTACAGTAGTCCCCCTTTATACCGCGGGTGTTGGGGTCCAAGACAGCCACTCGCGTTGCATCCGAGCCGCGGATATCCACGATGGGGGTTAATTTTAGAATACAGGGCTACAGAGGGGAGGGGCAATGTGAGAACATGCTGGTCTTGCAGAGGCCCGTATGACCTCCTCCTGTGTTCTCTGCTCTCTCCCTCCAATCAGCCGGCAGTGTCAATTTCAGCGGCCAGCTCACTTTGATCCTGAGAGGGAAGCTGCTCTCCCACTGAAACAATCAGCCGGCCGCTGAAGTTGACACTGCCCGCTGCTCTCTCCCTCCAATCAGAAACAGTAAAACTTAAAAGTTGGATTGGAGGGAGAGAGCAGCCGGCAGTGTCAATTTCAGCTGCCGGCTGATTGTTTCAGTGAGAGAGCAGCTTCCCTCTCCGGATCAAAGTGAGCCGGCCGCTGAAATTGACACTGCCGGCTGATTGGAGGGAGAGAGCAGCGGGCAGTGTCAATTTCAGCTGCCGGCTGATTGTTTCAGTGAGAAAGCAGCTTCCCTCTCCGGATCAAAGTGAGCCGGCCGCTGAAATTGACACTGCCGGCTGATTGGAGGGAGAGAGCAGCCGGCAGTGACAATTTCAGCGGCCGGCTCACTTTGATCCGGAGAGGGAAGCTGACAGTTGGGGTCCATAAGCCCCCCCGCCATATATCGTGAACCGCGGTATTGCGGAGCGGGGTATAACGGGGGACTACTGTATAAAGCTTTTGCTGTATGGGCCGAACACGTGTGTTATTCAGGGGTTAGTAGTTCTCGTATATTACAACCTTTTCATATCTATTTTCCTCGTCGTTACGCGCCTGATTCTGTTGCGCTTGAACCCGACCCTGACGTGCTTTTGCCTAGTTAATTAACCAGTTTACAATAACTCAACTATCTCAAATTCCTGAAGCTACTGCAAATATTGTGCCACTTGTAGTTTTATGTCAAGTAAAACACAAAAGATCCATTCTGCTTGGGATAGAACATAGAACATAGCGCAGTACTGGCCCTTCGGCCCTCGATGTTGCACCGACATGGAAAAAAACTAAAGGCCATCTAACCTACACTATACCCTTATCATCCATATGCTTATCCAATAAAAAATTTTAATGCCCTCAATGTTGGCGAGTTCACTACTGTTGCAGGTAGGGCATTCCACGGCCTCACCACTCTTTGCGTAAAAAACCCACCTCTGACCTCTGTCCTATATCTATTACCCCTCAATTTAAGGCTATGTCCCCTCGTGCTAGCCACCTCCATCCACGGGAGAAGGCTCTCGCTGTCCACCCTATCTAACCCTCTGATCATTTTGTATGCCTCTATTAAGTCACCTCTTAACCTTCTTCTCTCTAACGAAAACAACCTCAAGTCCATCAGCCTTTCCTCATAAGATTTTCCCTCCATACCAGGCAACATCCTGGTAAATCTCCTCTGCACCCGTTCCAAGGCTTCCACGTCCTTCCTATAATGAGGCGACCAGAACTGTACGCAATACTCCAAATGCGGCCGTACTAGAGTTTTGTACAACTGCAACATGACCTCATGGCTCCAGAACTCAATCCCTCTACCAATAAAGGCCAACACACCATAGGCCTTCTTCACAACCCTATCAACCTGGGTGGCAACTTTCAGGGATCTATGTACATGGACACCGAGATCCCTCTGCTCATCCACACTACCAAGAATTTTACCATTAGTCAAATATTCCGCATTCCTGTTATTCTTTCCAAAGTGAATCACCTCACACTTCTCCACATTAAACTCCGTTTGCCACCTCTCAGCCCAGCTCTGCAGCTTATCTATGTCCCTCTGTAACCTGCAACATCCTTCCGCACTGTCTACAACTCCACCGACTTTAGTGTCGTCTGCAAATTTACTCACCCATCCTTCTGCGCCCTCCTCTAGGCCATTTATAAAAATGACAAACAGCAACGGCCCCAGAACAGATCCTTGTGGTACGCCACTCGTAACTGAACTCCATTCTGAACATTTCCCATCAACTACCACTCTCTGTCTTCTTTCAACTAGTCAATTTCTGATCCACATCTCTAAATCACCCTCAATCCCCAGCCTCCGTATTTTCTGCAATAGCCGACCGTGGGGAACCTTATCAAACGCTTTACTGAAATCCATATACACCACATCAACTGCTCTACCCTCGTCTACCTGTTCAGTCACCTTCTCGAAGAACTCGATAAGGTTTGTGAGGCATGACCTACCCTTCACAAAACCATGCTGACTATCCCTAATCATATTATTCCTATCTAGATGATTATAAATCGTATCTTTTATAATCCTCTCCAAGACCTTACCCACCACAGACGTTAGGCTCACTGGCCTATAGTTACCAGGGTTATCTCTACTCCCCTTCTTGAACAAAGGGACCACATTTGCTATCCTCCAGTCCTCTGGCACTATTCCTGTAGCCAATGATGACCTAAAAATCAAAGCCAAAGGCTCAGCAATCTCTTCCCTGGCTTCCCATAGAATCCTAGGATAAATCCCATCCGGCCCCGGGGACTTATCTATTTTCACCTTGTCCAGAATTGCCAACACTTCTTCCCTACGCAACTCAATGCCATCTATTCTAATAGCCTGGGTCTCAGCATTCTCCCCCACAATATTATCTTTTTCTTGAGTGAATACTGACGAAAAGTATTCATTTAGTATCTTGCTTATCTCCTCAGCCTCCACACACAACTTCCCACCACTGTCCTTGACTGGCCCTACTCTTACCCTAGTCATTCTTTTATTCCTGACATACCTATAGAAAGCTTTTGGGTTTTCCTTGATCCTACCTGCCAAAGACTTCTCATGTCCCCTCCTTGCTCGTCTCAGCTCTCTCTTTAGATCCTTCCTCGCTTCCTTGTAACTATCAAGCGCCCCAACTGAAACTTCATGCCTCATCTTCACATAGGCCTCCTTCTTCCTCTTAACAAGAGATTCCACTTCTTTGGTAAACCACGGTTCCCTCACTCGACCCCTTCCTCCCTGCCTGACTGGTACGTACTTATCAAGAACATGCAATAGCTGTTCCTTGAACAAGCTCCACATATCCAGTGTGCCCAACCCTTGCAGCCTATTTCTCCAACCAACACATCCTAAGTCATGTCTAATGGCATCATAATTGCCCTTCCCCCAGCTATAACTCTTGCCCTGCAGGGTATACTTATCCCTTTCCATCACTAACGTAAAGGTCACCGAATTGTGGCCACTGTTTCCAAAGTGCTCACCTACCTCCAGATCTAACACCTGGCCTGGTTCATTACCCAAAACCAAATCCAATGTGGCCTCGCCTCTTGTTGGCCTGTCAACAAATTGTGTCAGGAAACCCTCCTGCACACATTGTACAAAGAATGACCCATCTAATGTACTCAAACTATATCTTTTCCAGTCAATATTTGGAAAGTTAAAGTCTCCCATAACAACTACCCTGTTACTTTCGCTCTTTTCCAGAATCATCTTCGCCATCCTTTCCTCTACATCCCTAGAACTATTAGGTGGCCTATAGAAAACTCCCAACAGGGTGACCTCTCCTTTCCTGTTTCTAACCTCAGCCCATACTACCTCAGAAGAAGAGTCCCCATCTAGCATCCTTTCCGCCACCGTAATACTGTCCTTGACTAGCAGCGCCACACCTCCCCCTCTTTTGCCCCCTTCTCTGAGCTTACTAAAACACCTAAACCCCGGAACCTGCAACAACCATTCCTGTCCCTGCTCTATCCATGTCTCTGAAATGGCCACAACATCGAAGTCCCAGGTACCAACCCATGCTGCCAGTTCCCCTACCTTATTTCGTATACTCCTGGCATTGAAGTAGACACACTTCAAACCACCTACCTGAACACTGGCACCCTCTTGCGAAGTCAAATCTGTGCTCCTGACCTCTATACTCTCAATCTCCTGTACCCCAAAACTACAATCCAGGTTCCCATGCCCCTGCTGAATTAGTTTAAACCCCCCCCCAAAGAGCACTAACAAATCTCCCCCCCAGGATATTGGTGCCCCTCAGGTTCAGATGTAGACCATCCTGTCTATAGAGGTCCCACCTTCCCCAGAAAGAGCCCCAGTTATCCAGAAATCTGAATCCCTCCCGCCTGCACCATCCCTGTAGCCACGTGTTTAATTGCTCTCTCTCCCTATTCCTCATCTCACTATCACGTGGCACGGGCAACAACCCAGAGATAACAACTCTGTTTGTTCTCGCTCTGAGCTTCCATCCTAGCTCCCTAAAGGCCTGCCTGACATCCTTGTCCCCTTTCCTACCTATGTCGTTAGTTCCAATGTGGACTACGACTTGGGGCTGCTCCCCCTCCCCCTTAAGGACCCGGAAAACACGATCCGAGACATCACGTACCCTTGCACCTGGGAGGCAACATACCAAACGTGAGTCTCTCTCGCTCCCACAAAATCTCCTATCTGTGCCCCTGACTATTGAGTCCCCAATTACTAATGTTCTACTCCTTTCCCCCCTTCCCTTCTGAGCAACAGGGACAGACTCCGTGCCAGAGGCCCGTACTCCATGGCTTACCCCTGGTAAGTCGTCCCCCCCACAAGTATCCAAAACGGTATACTTGTTACTCAGGGGAACGACCGCAGGGGGTCACTGCACTGACTGCTTCTTCCCAGTCCCTCTTACAGTTACCCATCTATCTCCAGTCTTTGGTGTAACTACTTCCCTGAAGCTCCTATCTATGACCCCCTCTGCCTTCCGAATGATCCGAAGTTCATCCAGCTCAAGCTCCAGGTCCCTAACACGATTTTTGAGGAGCTGGAGTTGGGTGCACTTCCCACAGATGAAATCAGCAGGGACACTGATGGCGTCCCTCACCTCAAACATCCTGCAGGAGGAGCATTGTACTGCCTTCCCTGACATCACCTCTAGATTTTTTAAAAAAACAAGAAAAAGAAAGGAAGAGCTTACCTGATATTACCTCAAACCCTGCTCCCGCTGAAAGTTAAGCAAATTTAAAGGCACTCACTCACCTTCACGACAGGCCCCTGCTCCCGCTTCCCAACCACCGTGGGGTGGGGTGGGGGGGTTGGTTAGAGGAGGAGGTAGTGTGGGAAACACTCACAAAGTGTTTCGGGTTTAACTGTCAGTTGCCAACAGCCCCTCCACAAACCACCTTCAACTTAGGCTGACCGCACTGCACGTATGCAAATTTCCCCAGAACAGCTGATCAGTAGCTCTGCTCTGCTGCCCTCTGCTGGATGCTTGCCTTCACTCAAACTCCTTGGGTCTCCTTTGCCAGTTCACCTTCAACTTAGGCTGACTGCACTGCACGTATGCACATTTCCCCAGAACAGCTGATCAGTAGCTCTGCTCTGCTGCCCTCTGCTGGATGAGTGGGTTAACTAATCTGAATATATCTGACAATTCAAAAATTAAGATTTGTAAGTTCCAATTAAAAATACACCTTCAGCTGTTTTTTTTCCTTTTATTACTTTATCAGAATTACAAAGCCAGAGCTCAGAGTGTGGACAGGGGCAGCCCCCTAATCCAGCTCCTCGCCTGCTCCAAAAACCAATTCAACTGAATCCAAATTCATGATCCCACAAGACAGACATACCAAATCCAGGCATTAACAAGCACGGGTCAATGCTCTGCTGCCTTGAAAAGGGGGTGGAGTAAGAGTTCTCTACCAGACGTCATTTTGTCACCACCCTTCTTTTGTTTAAAAAATAAACATGATCATGGACATATTTTATTTTCCCATCTGTCCTTTACACTTAATTCTGCAATCTCAGAATTTATATATCTGCATTGTGTCAGGGAAGTTTTAACCCTGAACTAATGAAACACTGGAAAGGTCAACTGCCATATGTATTTCAATTATCCTAACTTCCAACGAACACCATGAAACTAATATTCTCTTATTCTTACATACGTGATTTTGTACCCTGATTAAAATTCCTCGTGTATCAAAATGACCCAATGATAACCTTTGAAAAGAAAAATTTGTTAATTACATTCAAACTATGATCTTTAAATCACAAATATCACCACACTCTCAAAGGAAACCTAGCACTTCAGTACTTAAACCAAAATTAGTTAGGTAAAGATCCTTCTGGTTCCTATTCTAAAATTGCAAATTATAAACTCAAGGTTACTTCTCAGAAGATAAATCTTAGCAGAAAGATATAAACATTCACAGACCAAACACACACATTCTTACAGGTCACAAATATCAGAGTTAACAGTTAGCTCTTTCTCATGGCTACAGATTCTCAGAGAGACAGCAATTTCACAATCGCTTAATTACTATACTGAACAAAATCTTCCATTCTCCTTCGTCAGAAAACTTTATGTGTTATTCCATTTAAGTCAATTTCCACTTTTATAGGCATTAGATATTCTTAGAGACATATATTTTTTTGTGCAGATGACCTGCTTGCTGAAATGGTTAAATTTTGTACAGAACTGAAGGAGGCGGAGAATGGGTGGAGAACTTGGAATGATGCTACCTGTGTCTTATTACGTGATCTCAAACATTATTTATTCTTTCCTTTAATGTTACTCAAAATTTCTTTCTTGTTCTTTAACCTGAATTTAATTTTCAATGTTTGCTATTTAACCTGTGTTTGAAAGAGATATTACTGGGTTTGTTTTTTGATTCAAATGAATTGAATTACTGATGAGTTTACCTGGACGGCTTGAAAGGCTTAATCTCAAACTGAAAACCGATCTCGCAAATTTGAAACGATCTGAAGTTCTTCTAGACAAGAATCCATTGTTAAGTTTCTAACCTTAATCTTGTATTGACTTTACTCTCCTTTTTTGTTTTGGGAGGGGGATTTGTCATCCTCAGATATTTCTGAACAAAAAGCTGATTGAGCGTTTCAGCCCCTTTTTTTTACTGTGCCGCAATGTGTCTTATTGAAATCCACCCGGCTTCCACTTTTGTTAATTGGGTTACAATGTCCGGGACATTGTACCTGCCCCTCCTCATTCCTCAATGACCACGAGGTCTGATCTTTTGGATATTTACTTTATTTGATTTATTTTTTTCTTTTGCTTTGGACATGTCAAAACTTTTAGTTAATTTAAAATGTCCATTTCCAGGGAGCTTATTTCTTCCCCTCTCCATGAGGCATTCCAGGAATGCTGCATGATCTTTTGGGCTACAGTCCTTAGCCATAATTGCAGCAGTTTCCTGTGATTCTTTTGCCAGTTTGCACAATCTGTACTGCTGCTATCTTTTCTCATTTTATTGCGATGATTAAAATGATTTGGTGTGAATGTGGGAGAGTGAGAGCTCAATTCCTTTAAAATAGCCTGTTTTTCAAATGGTGTGAAGGCTTTATATCTGTCATTTACATCATTACCGTAACGCTGCACGAGGGACTTAATTTCTGTCATTTGGTCTTCTAACTGGTGAACTAAGATGACTCCTGCCTTATTTGTCTTATCTCGATTCTGTGTATCCCACCATTTTCTCTGTTCCACAGGGGCTGCGTCGGGGTCTGACCAATCTCTGATCATTCTTTTTTTGTACCAGAGTATTTTGCTCTTATCCGAACGCCAGACTCAAGGATCCGGGGGGAACCCCAGAAAAGCGGCCTCATGCCTCTTTTCCACGATATGTTAACCGTGTCGTCTCTATCACCCACGTATCCGGTGTGCCTAGGCGACTGTGCTCAGAGGCTTTACCTATTGTCCACTCGCGGAGGGTGGAGGTCCTGTCTCTTGGCACTGTGTCATGATAAATTTCGCAACCCCTTATTCACTCAACAGTCTGCGTGTCTCGGGCAGCACGGTAACATTGTGGATAGCACAATGGCTTCACAGCTCCAGGGTCCCAGATTCGATTATGGCTTGGGTCACTGTCTGTGCGGAGTCTGCCCATCCTCCCCGTGTGTGCGTGGGTTTCCTCCGGGTGCTCTGGTTTCCTCCCACAGTCCAAAGATGTACAGGTTAGCGTGTCGCGTCTTTTCGTCCGACGTCACTTCGTCCAACGACACTTCGTCCACGTCTTTTGGTCCAACGTCTTTTTGTCCGCCCGTCTTTTGGTCCAACGTCACTTCGTCGAATTATCCAATTACAAATTAACTCCGTATAAAACCATTTAATTGATAAAATGCAAGTACAATACAGCAAGTGAATTTAATTGCTAAAATGCAAGTAATTGATAAAATGCAAGTAAAATGCAAGTTGAAAAATGCAGTTTAAAAATCTAAAAATGCAGTTAAAAAATCTAAAAGTTTACTAATAATTTTTTTTGTCTAAGACTTTTTGTAACTTGACTTTTTGTAACTTGTAGCACTCCACTCCACTCCCCACATTAACTTTTTATGCAATAAAGGATTTTTATTACCGGTCTCTTTCCTTTAACGAGCCTCGTTAAAGGATAGTTATTATCGTTCTCTTTCCTTTAACGAGTCTCATTAAAGGATAGATATTATCGTTCTCTTTCTTAATTCGCCCATCCCGAAATGGCAAAGTTCATTGTGTCAACGAAGAGTAAAAGGAAAGTAGCTGATGGAAATAACTATATCTACGATTTTTATTCGAGCAGTCCAAACCTAGGAAAAGAGTACTGGAGATGTGAGAAAAGAAGGCTATGTTCAGTGCGGATTCACACGGTAACGGAAAACAATGAGCCGAAAATTATTTATTTATCTAATGAGCACCTTCATCCAGCTGATGTTGATTCGTTAAATGCTAGAAAAGCAGTTGCAGAAATAAAGCATGAAGCAGTGGAAAACATAGCAGCAAGTTCGCGTAGCATACTAGCGGCCAAGTTTACGCAGCTATCAGAAAATACCTGCTCTCAACTCCCTAGGTTGCCCGTCGTCTCAAGGACTATTCAAAGGTGCCGACAAAAAAAATTCTGGATTTCCCGCTAATCCAACGGCTAGACACGGTTTTGAAATACCTGACAAATATTGTAGACTTGACAATGGCGAACAGTTTCTGAGATACGATTCGGGCGCCGAGGATCAACAGCGCTTACTAGTATTCGCATCAGAAAGTGCTCTTCAGGATTTAGCATCATATCGTCATTGGGCATGCGATGGGACATTTAAGATTGTGCCACAATAGTGGTTTCAACTGTTCTGCATTCATGTACAAGTTAAAGGAAGCAGTTTTCCACGGGTCTTTGCATTACTGCCGAATAAAAGAAAGCAGACATACGAATTATTCTTTGACCAATTGAAAATTATGCAACCTAATGCAGATCCGATTGATATCATGGCAGATTTCGAAGTTGCAGTTGACAAGGCAATTAATTCATCATTCCTTAATTATAGAACATAGAACAGTACAGCACAGAACAGGCCCTTCGGCCCTCGATGTTGTGCCGAGCAATGATCACCCTACTCAAACCCACGTATCCACCCCATACCCTTAACCCAACAAACCCCCATTAATATTATTTTTTAGGACACTAAGGGCAATTTATCATGGCCAATCCACCTAACCTCATCTGTCGTGGCATGTTTGTTTCATTTGAGCCAATCTGTGTTTCGAAAAATTACCGATTTAGGCCTCAAAGAAAAATACAATACAGACTCTGAATTCTGTCTTAAAATTCGATGTTTTTCAGCATTAGCTTTCCTCCCCGTTGAAGATGTCGAAGAGGCTTATGAAGATTTGATAGACGATGAAGAAATACCTGCTGAATTCATCGTTTACTTCGACTTGACTTACATAGGCATTGTGAGAGGACGTGGTGCCAGACGAAGGAGAGCAACACCTACATTCCCGACAGCTGTATGGAATGTTAATCAGCGTGTTCTACAAGATCTACCGAGAACAAATAATGCTGCTGAGGGGTTTCATTCTGCCATAAAGCGTTCGGCGGGTGGAGCTCATTTGAATATCTGGAGGTTAATCAAAACTCTGAAGGAAGAGGAAGGGTTCATAATAGGAAAAAAGGCTCAAATTCTTCGGGGAGATCAGTCGACTTCATGTACGCGATATAAGAAAATAACTGAACGCCTCAAAAGATTGGTCGTTGAATATGATTCTACAACAAAAATTGATTTGTTGAGGAATGGTGCTTACAATTTACATCAATTTTAAGTAATTTCGGGAATTTTAAGTAATTAGTAAACTTTTAGATTTTTTAACTGCATTTTTAGATTTTTAAACTGCATTTTTCAACTTGCATTTTATCAATTACTTGCATTTTAGCAATTAAATTCACTTGCTGTATTGTACTTGCATTTTATCAATTAAATGGTTTTATACGGAGTTAATTTGTAATTGGACGAAGTGACGTTGGACCAAAAGACGGGCGGACAAAAAGATGTTGGACCAAAAGACGTGGACGAAGTGTCGTTGGACGAAATGACGTCGGACGAAAAGACATAGCACCACAGGTTAGGTGGATTGGCCATGATAAATTGCCCTTAGTGTCCAAAATTGCCCTTAGTGTTGGGTGGGGTTACTGGGTTATTGGGATAGGGGGAGGTGTTGACCTTGGGTAGGGTGCTCTTTCCAAGAGTTGGTGCAGACTCGATGGGTCGAATGTCCTCCTTCTGCACTGTAAATTCTATGATATCTATGATATTCCCAACTATCTCCGGCCAATACATGAGAGCTCAATTGCCCCCTTAATTCAGGCTCAACATGGGTCCTCAAGCAGCCAATTAGTACTAAAGAAAATGGTATAGCGGCCAACAAAATAAAATCAATAAAAATAAATTTTAAACTGAGTCTTTTACTCACTTGGCATTGATACCAGTTTCGTTGGATGTTGCTTCACTGTCTGTCCGTCTCGCCGTGTGACTCTAATTTCTGGCAGTGAAAGGTTTGACTACTTACCTTGCCCACCGGCTTGAGCGGCAACCGGCTCAGCCGACTACGCCAAATGTTAGAGGTGAAAATATTCACACGAAGGCCTGAGTATAAGTAAAAAAGCAATTTATTATATCAGAATTCTGGGAGAAAAGGCCTGAGGCTTCGCAGCCTATTGACAACACCCTTTCTCACTTGAGCTAAGGCTCACATGGGTTAATATACAGATTCAAGGGGCGGAATTAGATGTATTCCTATACAATCAATCAACTAAATTCACGTCACGCTTCATTACATGCATTCAATCAATTTTCTTAGCATCCCAGTTATCACTTATATGGTTAAAGTGGGTGTTGTCTTACTTGCCCCGAACTTCATATAGAAGTCATTCATAACTAACGCAAGGATATGTCCTATCTGCAGCTGTGGACCTTGAGCTTACTAATGGTTTGTTGCATTCTTTGTTGTGAAGCTGTTATCAGCGGCTGTTAAAATATTCCCTACACATACCCACGCCTGGTTCTCATGAGGTAGTTTACACAGTTTGCACCATATTGTTCAGGAATGTGGCTGGTTCGGCCATTTTGTGTCTTTAGGGAATGTAAATGGAGTGATTAAGGCTAAAAAGGGTGCTGATAGTGGCACTTGGACAGATTAGAATGGGTCAATGTGTTTAATGTGGTTAATGGGTTAATGTGTTAATAGAATGTGTTAATCTCTTTATGTGCCACTATCAGCACCCTTCTGATAGATGACTCGACAAAGGGAGACCAACAGACGCCGTCAACAAACAAACACTAAAATCCACCCCAGTCCCACTCCAAAATATTACGGTTTTGTTAACATGGAATGAAGCAAGGTCAGACTCCAGGGCGGTGATCTTGTCACCACTATCCGACAATGTGGCCTCCATGCCCTGAATTATAGTTCCAGGAGCTTCAACAGTCTTACTGGTGGTTTAAAGACTAAACGAATGGGGGACAAGTTATGTCAGTGTTTATCCAGCTCAATTGCCAAAATTCTGGTGAGAGCTACGCCCATTAGTGGAGTGGATGAAGACCCACTGACTCTGCCATCTTACCTCCAGTAAAGATCTCAGAAGCTTCAGAGTCAGTTGACGAGTATCGGACCAAATCTTTTCTGGCTCTGCCTCCCTTGGGCATCTCTGAGATAAGAAAACTCTACCCAGCCAAATTTCAAAAGTTTTGAGAAAATAAAGATCTGTGTAACCAGGACGAAATGGTCAAAAGACCAGTGTCTTCTTTAGCTCTAATCCACCCTCTCCCAGAAGTCCCATGAGCCAGTGCAATATATAGTACTGACCCTTAGCTCCCTCTAGTGGCTAGGCTTAACATAACATTAACTCTTCAGATGTTGTACATTTGTATAATGTCACATGGTTTTTAGAAACGTTTAGACATTAATGTAGGACAGTTGATCAGTTTGTGGATAATGCAAAAAATGCTGGGATGGTAAATAGTGTGGCCGAATGGCCACCTAAGATGGCGTCCTGCAAAGGATGCTGGGAGAATTGGTCAAGTTCGAGGACAAGCAGGCCGCAGCTCAAATAAACACTAAGGAATAAACTGCAGCCCAGACCCTCCAATACACAGGAAAAAGACCATCTCCAGGCCATCCCAGGAATAATTTCACTATCCTGTCAATCACACTTGTTTACCAGACACACAGCAGTACCTAAACTCCTTATTTGGAAGGGCCTATCTGCCCCCAACATTTGCAGATATGACCACTGAGTGTCCACCCCAAAATCGATGTAGCAGCCCTGATTGGACTTGATCGATCAGGGTGACCTGTGGGGCAGGTGCAGAGTCCTGGCTGCCTGAGAATGATGAGCCCATGGCAGATATGCCCAGGAAAGAAAGTGGAGATTTTTACTGCATGATAGCCATGTTGCACACAAGGCAATGGACTCAGAGTAGTGCTAACAAACGGGTGTCACATCTGCTGTCATCGTAACAGTGGGCCGCCATGACATCCAAAAGGCATTCCAGGGATGGGTCACTGAATCTGGGGGCTACATTCTACTTGGCTTTTGGGGCCATGTCTTCACTGGAGAACTCCTGAGCTGGAAGCATTGAGAACCATGAGTATAACTGCAGTTTAAATATGGCGCCCAGACAGGGAAGCTGGTGAGGTAATGACATGGCGGGCGAATCAGAGGCTGCCTGTCGACAAGATGGTGTGTTTCCTGTGCCTGTAAAATCTATGAGGCAGGAAGCAGACAATACACATGCGAACCCGCCATTGTGGCCAACAGGAAAAAGGCTGATTTTCACCCTTGCTGCCACACTTAGTGCAATTCAGGAAAAATTCCCCTCAGTAAGACTGTCCAAATTCTCTTGAAGCCACTTTCCACCTTCCTCACAACATGCATTGCCACCTAACTTTATGTCATCCGCAAACTTAGAAATATTACTTTTGGTCCCCACACCCAAATCATTGATATATATTATGAACAGCTGGACCCTGAGTACTGATCCCTGTGGTACCCGTACCCCACCACTCACAGCCTGCCAATGCGAGAATCATCTGCTTATTCCTATTCTCTGTTTTCTGCCTGTTAATCAATCCTTAATCCATGCCAGTATATTTCTATATCTAAAACACTTGTGCAACAGGTGAAACTGGCCGCTTCACACTGCTCATATATAGTAGTAATATGAGTGGTGTTCGCTGTCAAGCCAAAAAGGTGTTCTGCCATCACACATATTAGTAATGTGGTATTTGAATTTCAGTGTTGGTGTGATGCCAGGTATGTAGGCTGTACTTTGCATAGACTGGCAGTTCATATTAGATAGCGTGTCTCTTTGGCTGCTCCCAATAGGTGAGTTATTGACTGTATCTAACCAGGCATGCTTCCAAAATTCAAATAATAGGGTGGAATGTTCAGGTCTGCCCACTGCAGACCTGGAATCTGCTGCCTGAAGACAACAGATCTTTTGCTGGCCCATCAAATTTTCTGTCCCCCTGCAGGAATCGTCACGATGGGCGGGACTGGAAAATCCTACCCCTGGTGTCCATCATTAGATGCAATTCCACGATTGGACAACATTTGCCAAAGAATCCTGACTGTGCTAAAATTACATTGACAAACAATTTTAAATTATCTGTCAGACTCACAGCGTGGCTCACTTACATCTGCCAGTAGCTACATATGTTACTGCTTAGGACCTTGTCCTTTGCCGACAGAAAGAACATGTACACACATTAGGGGCAGGATTTTCCGACCCCCCCCCCCCCCCCCCCCCTGGCCGGGTCGGACAATCGCCGGGGGGCGCCATGAATCCCGCCCCCGCCGGCCTCCGAATTCTCCGGCATGGGAGATTCGGCGGGGGCGGGAATCGCACCGCGCCGGTCGGCGGCCGCTCGCAGCGGCACCCCCCAGCAATTCCCCAGCCCGTGATGAGCCGAAGTCCTGCTGGTTCTTTGCTAGTCCATCCGGCGTTAATTAGACTAGGTCCCTGACCGGCGGGACCTGGCAGCGCGGGCGGGCTCCGGGGTCCTGGGGGGGCGCAGGGTGATCTGGCCCCGGCGGGAGCCCCCATGGTGGCCTGGCCTGTGATTGTGGCCCACTGATCCGCGGGCGGGCCTGTGCCATGGGGGCACTCTTTTCCTACGTGTCGGCCATGTCAGCCTCCGTGATGGCCCACGCATAAGTGAACCCCACCGCGCATGCGCAGGGATGATGTCAACAGTCGCTGATGCTCCTGGGCATGCTCAGACACGTGCCAGCCGGCGGAGTCCCTTCGGCCCCGGCTGGCATGGTGCCAAATGACATCCACGCTGGCTGGCAGAGGATTCCGCACCTTTGGGGCGGGCCGACGCCGGAGTGGTTCACGCCACTCCGTCCCGCCAGGACCCCCCGCCCCACGGGGTACGGGTGAATCCCGCCCGAGATCATTTTCAAATAAACAAAAAAGGTTAATTCCCCAGTGTGGTGAATGTAATATATGTATATGTTAATTCACACTGTTGTTGTAAGCGCAGTAGCACTGTCCTACCACTAGGGGGAGTAGCGCTGAGACCACTTAGGAACTTGTACTCGGCTCCACCCTTGGTTCCGCCCACGGCTCCTCCCCCTAGTGCAGCTGTATAAGTACCCATGTCCAGAGTCAGCCTGGGTCACTACGAGTTCATCGACAGGTAACAGGCTGGCTCTGAAGTAAGTCGATTAAAGCCTAGATTCACATCGGAAACACGTGTCTGATGAATTGATGGTTCCATCAATTTAATCGACTTAAGAACAGTAAAGATCGATTATGGAATCTGCCCTCAAGCCTGGACGCCTGGAACTCAACCTGCAGGATGCAGAGGCTAAAGAAATCTTCTCCCACTGGATCCAGTGCTTCAAGGCCTATCTGGCCGAAGCGAGCACAGCCGAAACTACAGAGGATCAGAAGCTAAGTCTACTGCACGCGAGGGTGAGCCACAGAATCTCGACGCAACTAAACTCGGCCAGTTCATATACTGTGGCGCTAGCAGTTCTCGAAAAAATGTATGTAAGGCCCATTAATGAAGTTTACGCTCGCCATGTGTTCACGACTTGCTGTCAGCGGCCTACAGAATCACTCGCCGAATTCCTAAGAGAACTTAACAATTTGTCCAATGACTGTAATTACCAAGCGGTTACTGCGGCTGAACACAGGGAATTGGAGGTACGCGATGTTTTTGTAGTGGGCCTCAGGTCTAACTATGTGCACCAACGACTGCTGGAAAAGGGGGCCCAGGACTTAGAAACGACTGTGGAAGCTACGACCACGATGGAGGTCTCCTTCCGCTGCCTTAACTCGTTCCTCGCGGACCCCGCGACACAATCATGGGCCCCCGACTAGCGACTCCCCCAAGCCTGTGGTAGGCAGCCGCCCAGGCACCATGCTGCCCCAGCCAGCCACTATGCTGCTGCAGCCTGCCATTTCTGTGGCTAGAATCAGCACCCGCGGCAGCGCTGCCTGGCCCGCAATGCGACCTGCAGCAGCTGCGGGCGAAAAGGGCATTATGCAAGTGTGTGCCTCGCTAAAAGGGCCGCAGCTTCCAACTCCCCAGTGACTCACAGTAACCGCTCCCCTCACTCGCAGCCACGCGGGGCCCGAAACGCTGCAGCCTATGCCCCGACTCCGCCCCCTCCAGCCACATGCGATCCATGGGGGCCACCATCTTGGAAAACGTCCACCACGCGGCCGGCCACGTGCGACTCATTGGGGCCGCCATCTTGGACGCCATCTTCCTCGCCGCCCACCACGTGCGACTCACGGGAGCCGCCATCTTGGACACCATCTTCCTCGCCGCCCGCCACGTGTGATCCACGGGCCCGATCGGCATCTCCGCGTTCGGACAACTCAGCGGAGGAATTCGAACTAAACTATGAACTCAGAGGGCAGTCAACACGGGGTCACTACAGCACAGCTGATCGAGCCGCTGACTACCCGCAACTCAGCACGGTCACCCTGGACCAATCACGACCACAGAATCTACGAAACTCGATGGCAGAGGTCCATATCAACAGGTACTAAACGCCATGCCTCTTCGACTCCGGGAGCACGGAGAGCTTCATACATCCAGACCTGGTAAGACGCTGTTCACTCCCCGTTTTCCCCATGCAGCAAACTATCTCGGTTGCTTCAGGCTCCCACTCAGTCCAGATCCAGGGGCGCACCGCCGCGACACTCACAATCTGAGGCGCTAGTTACTCGAAGTTCGAACTCTACGTTTTGCCCGAACTCTGACCGCCACTCTTATTAGGCCTAGACTTCCAATGTAACCTCAAGAACCTCAGCCTCAGCTTCGGAGAGTCCCTGCCCCCACTCACAATCTGCAGCCTCGCTACGCTGCGAATCCCCCCCCTCCTCTCTTTGCCAATCTCACTAAGGACTGTAAACCCATAGCCACTCGTAACAGGCGGTATAGCCTGCAGGATAGGGTATTTGTCAGAGCATAGGTCCGAAGGCTACTCAGTGAGGGGGTTATAGAGGCCAGCAATAGTCCCTGGAGAGCTCAGGTGGTGATCGTTAAGACCGGGGAAAAATTCCGTATGGTGGTCGACTACAGTCAGACTATAAATAGATTTACGCTCCTCGACGCGTATCCCCTCCCCAGGATTGCAGACATGGTAAACCAGATCGCCCTGTACCGGCTCTTTTCCACGGTGAATCTGAAGTCTGCATACCACCAGCTCCCAATCCGCCCGGAGGACCGCCACTACACGCATTCGAGGCCGATGGCCGCCTCTTCCATTTCCTCCGGGTCCCTTTCGGCGGAAACAATGGGGTCTCGGTGTTCCAACGAGCAATGGACCGAATGGTGGACCAGTACGGGCTGCGGGCCACGTTTCCGTACTTGGACAATGTCACCATCTGCGGCTATGACCAGCAGGACCACGACGCCAACCTCCACCATTTTCTCCAGATGGCACAGAAACTGAACCTCACGTACAACAAGGAGAAATGCGTTTTCTGCACATCCAGACTAGCCATCCTCGGCTATGTCGTGGAATACGGAATCCTGGGCCCCGACCCGGACCGTATGCGCCCCATCTTAGAACTCCATCCCCCTCATTGTCCCAAGGCCCTCAAACGGTGCCTAGGATTTTTTTCCTACTACGCCCAGTGGGTCCCTCAATATGCGGACAAAGCCCGCCCACTCTTTAGGACCACACGATTTCCCCTTTCAGCCGAGGCACGCCAGGCCTTTGACGGCATCAAGGAGGACATCGCCAAAGCGGCCATGCGGGCGGTGGATGAATCCACCCCATTTCAGGTAGAGAGCGACGCCTCAGAGGTAGCTCTTGCAGCCACGTTAAATCAGGCAGGGCGACCAGTTGCATTTTTCTCGCGTACCCTCTCCGCTTCAGAACTCCGACACTCTTCAGTTGAGAAAGAAGCACAAGCCATTGTGGAGGCTATCCGTCACTGGAGGCACTATCTCGCAGGTAGGAGGTTCACCCTCATCACCGACCAAAGATCGGTTGCCTTCATGTTCGACAACTCGCAAAGGGGCAAAATAAAAAATGATAACATTCTGAGGTGGAGGACGAACTCTCCACCTACAATTACGATGACCCGGGAAGCTCAATGAGCCTCCGGATGCCCTATCCCGCGGGACATGCGCCAGCGTGCAGATCGACCGATTAAAAAGCATCCACAATGACCTCTGCCACCCGGGGGTCACCCGGCTCACCCACTACATCAGGGCCCGAAACCTGCCTTTCTCCAACGAGGAGGTAAAAGCGGTCACCAGGGACTGCCCGATCTGTGCGGAGTGCAAACCACACTTCTATAGACCAGACAGGGCCCACCTGGTCAAGGCTTCTAGGCCCTTTGAACGCCTCACGATTGATTTCAAAGGGCCACTCCCCTCAACTAACAAGAACGTTTACTTCTTAAACATCGTAGACGAGTTCTCCCGTTTTCCATTCGCTATCCCGTGCCCCGACATGACCTCCTACACAGTCATTAGGGCCCTGCATAGCATCTTCACCCTGTTTGGTTTCCCCAGCTACGTACACAGCGACCGGGGTTCATCCTTCATGAGCGACGAGCTGGTAGGTGGAAAGGTGGAACCCTCCGGTCTAGAAAGCTCCAAGTCTCCCAGTGGCAGGAAGTCCTCCCAGACGCGCTCCACGCTATTAGGTCCCTTTTGTGTATGGCGACCAACCAGACCCCTCACGAGGCTCTTCATTTTTTCCAGGGGCACTATCAAGGGGGTCTCACTTCCGGCATGGCTGAGGACACCGGGCCATGTACTCCTGAGGAAACACGTCAGGGCGCACAAAACCGACCCCCTTGTTGAGAAGGTGCGCCTGCTCCACTGCAACCCCCAGTACGCATTCATCGAGTTCCCTGATGGCCGTCAGGACACTGTATCCCTCCGGGATCTGGCACCCGCCGGATCCAGCGCCCCCCTACCCCTACAGAAGGACCCCTCACCCTACACCCAATGCTGCCGCCCCCTTGCGCTCCCGAGCCCACGAGCTTGCTCCACCAGTTCCGCGCCCCCGCGCCGGCCAGCCCACAGCGCCCCCAGTCCCCGGTCGAACCAGGAGAGTATGAAGCTCGGATACAACCTTCCCTGGAGTCCCCCATCGTACCCCAGCACATCACACCCATCCAGCCACCGCAAGAGGCTGAAACCCCGGTCCCCCTGCAGATCTCAGTGGACAATTTGACCGCCGGACAGACTGACTTTATAGACTAGACCACCACCCCCGCCGGACTTGATTTGTTTGAAGGGGGTGAATGTGGTGAATGTAATATATGCATATGTTAATTCACACTGTTGTTGTAAGCACAGTAGCGCTGTCCTACCACTAGGGGGAGTAGCGCTGAGACCACTTAAGAACTTGTACTGGGCTCCACCCTTGGTTCCGCCCACGACTCCTCCCCCTAGTGCAGCTGTGTAAGTACCCGTGTCCCGGGTCAGCCTGGGTCACTATGAGTTCATCGACAGGTAACAGGCTGGCTCTGAAGTAAGTCAATTAAAGCCTAGATTCACATCGGAAACACGTGTCTGGTGAATTGATGGTTCCATCACCCAGGCTAATCACTTGGCCAATCAGAGTCAAACTTCCTTGGTTAAATTTCAACTAATCTTGGCAGTTAATTGTCAATCATTAGTTAACTGGTGCATTTTCCATGGCAATGCCTCTACCAATTAGAGTTAATTTGCCAACCAATCAGCTGTCTCCTCTCATGCAGTATAAATTGTTGTTCTCTTTACGTTTGTTATTCTTACAAATTGACCTGATGAGTACAAAACAAAAGATTTAGCAACATGTGTCTTTTCTAAGCAATAATCAAGTTCTCTGCTATCAAATGACTATTTTTAAAGATAGGAATATAAATTCACAGAGTCCAGAATGTCAGAGTCCAGCGAGGCTTGCTCTGCTCGGCTAGGCTCACCTGGGAATTAAAGTTCAGCTGGGTTCAGCAGGAGTTGCTGAATTCCTTCAAAGTTAGTAATGACACAGCAAGATGAGGTTGGTATGCAGGGGCTTGGTCTGCTCTATAAGCAATGGCAGGGATTTTCTAGAAAACCAGGCTTCAAGGAGGTTTAGATTTGAGGCAGGCTTTGTTATCAGCCTAGAGGCCTGCTTTAGTGTTGGAAGACTGGGGGCGGAATTCTCCGCAAGGCCCAACACCGTCATGAAACCTGGAGAGGTTCACGACGGCATCGGAAGCCTCTCCCGGCTCCCTATTCTCCCCTACCCGGAGGAATAGGCGGGCCGTACAGGGAAACTCGGCGGCTGGGCCTTGTCCTTGGCTTCAAGGCCCGGCGCGCCAAGAATGACGCTGCGGCGGCGCCTAATGACGTCAGCCCGCATGCGCGGGTTGGACAGCTCAAACCCGCGCATGCGCATTTGCCGTCTTTCCCCTCCGCCGCCCCGCAAGACGTGGCGGCTTGATCTTGCGGGGCGGCAGAGGGGAAAGAGTGCGTCCCCTTGAGATGCCGGCCCGATGATCGGTGGGCACCGCGGGCCAGTCCCCTCCCGAGCACGGTCGTGGTGCCCGATCCCCGATCCGCCCCCCCTTAGGCCCCACACTTACCTGGCGCGCCATGTTCACGATGGCAGCGACCAGGTGTGGTTGCCACCGTCGTGAACAGGTCAGGAACGGCAGGCCACTCGGCCCACCCGGGTTGGAGAATCGCGGGCCGCCGTGAAAAACGGTGGCCCGCGTTTCTCCGAGCGGCGTGTTGGAAAACCGGACACGCCATTTTGGGGGGGGTGGGAGAATAGCGGGAGGTGTGGGAGCGGACCTCCCGCTATTCTCCCACCCATCGTGGTTGCGGAGAATCGCGCCCTGGATGTTAGCAGCAGACTGCCCTGGGAGTTCAGGAATGTAACATAAAATCTTTCCAAAGGAGCTTAGGTCATGTGGTCTTGCCCACTGATGAGCCAGTTTCAGATTAACAAGCAGTTTCTACATCTGCACAAGAAAATCCTGCAAGGGAAAGGCAAATCAGTAGGACATATTTAAAAACCTTCGGCGGGATTCTCTGATCCTGAGGCTAAGTGTTGACACCGTCAAAATCGCCGTCGCATTTATCGACGGCGTCACCATGGCCCCAGAATCAGCAATTCTGGCCCCTACAGGGGGCCAGCACAGCGCTGGGTGGTTCACGCCGCTTCAGCTGCTGATCCGGCCATGGAATGGGCGGCGGGGGATGCGCGCATGCGCAGTGGGTCCAGTGCGAACCCGCGCATGCGCAGTCCCAGTGGCATGATTTCAACGCATGTGTGGTGTCTCCCTTGTCCGTGCTGCCCCGGACCCAACATGGTGCAGGAGTACAGGCGTCGGCGCAGAAGAAACGAGGCCGGGAGACAGAGAGGTCGGTCCGCCGATCGGTGAATCCCGATCGCGGGCCAGGCTACACCGAAGGCCCATCCCGGGGTCAGACCGCCCCTCCCCCCTTGAGGGGCCGCCACCCGACCCTTCAACGGTGAGTTCCCGCCGGCTGAGAGCAGGTGTGGACGGCGCCGGCGGGACGGCGCTCTGCGGAGAATCGCATGCCGGCATTGGGCGGCGTGGTGCTATTCGCACCGGTCGCGGGGATTCTCCAGCCCAGCCCCGGGCTGAGAGAATCTCGCCCCTTGTACCTAAATGCACGCAGTATTTGGGATAAGGTCAATCAGCTGATGGCACAAATGGGTATGATTTGGTGGGGATTACTGAAACATCGTTGCAGAAGGACCGGGACTTGGAGTTGAATTTCCAAGCATACTCAGCATTCCGAAAAGATAGACAGAATGGAACAGGAGGTGAAGTTGCTTTATTGGATAAAGATGACATCAAGGCTGTATTACGAAATGATATTGGCACCAAGGGACCAAATGTTGAATCGATCTGGGTGGAAATAAAAAACAAGAGAAAAAAACTCCTTGTCGGAGTTACAGGCCCATCGAGCAATACTTCTAAAATGAAGCATAATACAACCCAAGATATAATGAGTGCTTGTGAGAAGGGCACAACGGTAATCATAGGTGATTTTAAAATGCATATTGACTGGATTAATCAAATTGGCAAGGGAGATTTCATAGAGTATGAGGGATTGTTGAAAGACCAGTATGTCATGGAGCCAATCAGGGAGCAAGCTATTTTAGATTTGCTATTATGGAACGAAGAAGGGTTGATAAATAGTCTTATTGTTAAGGATTCTCTTGGAAGGAGTGATTACAGCATGGTAGAATTTCAAATTCAGATTGAGCAAGAGAAGACAAAGTGCCATGCTAGAGATTTAGCTTTGGGTAGAGGTCCTTGCCTGAGGAACAGGTTGGCCCAAGTAGACTGGGCTCAAACAATTGAGGGTAGGACAGTTGAGGAACAATGGCGGATGTTCAGGGAGATCTTAAACATCTCTCAATTAAAGTATATTCCGGAGAGGAAGAGGAATTGTAAAAGGGAGAAAAACATTCCATGGCTAAACAAAGAAGTCAAGGAAGACATGAAGGCAAAAACTAGGGCTGACCATACTGCAATAGTTAGTGGTAAGCTGAAGGATTGGGAGAACTTTAAGGTTCAGCAAAAGGCTACTAAAGACAAAATCAAAAGAGCTAAGATGTACTACAAACCTAAACAAGCAGAAAGCATACACACTGATACCAAAAGCTTCCATAAGAATATGAAGAGGAAGTATATAAAGAAGAAGACATCATCCAGCAGAGGCAGCAGAAGAGGATTCTGGGAGAAGTCAACTCAGGCACCTCGACTGTACTGTGGTAGCCGAAGAACTGGTGTCCAGGAACGGTTAAGCATGAAACACTACATTTGTGTTTCCTTCGCTCCCTCAACCAAAAAGAAAAGGCACCATGAGGAGGACATTATTTATATCATTCTTAAATGTACAAGGGCAGAGAGTAATTTTAATAATCTTTATTGTCACAGGTAGGTTTACATTAACACTGCAATGAAGTTACTATGAAGATGGCAGTTAGGGCAGTGACATGCTCCTCCTGTCAGATGTGGGAGGTCAGGGAGCTTTCTAGCGACCCTGACGACTGTCTGCAAGAAGTGTGACTAGCTGCATCGCCTCACAGACCACGTAGTTTGGTTGGAGCAGCAGCTGGACTCATTGCAGAGCTTACAGGGGGCAGAGAGTGTGATAGACACTAGCTTCAAGGAGGTGGTCACACCACAGGTTCAGGCAGGTAGATAGGTGACCACCAGGGAGGCAGGTGGGTAAGGCAGGAGCCTCCTGTGGCTTTTCCCCTCTCAAACAGGTATGCCATTTTGGAGACTGTTGCGGGGGGAGGGATAGCCTCTCAGGGGAAGATACCAGCAGCAGTCAGGCCTGTGTCACCACAACTGGTTCTGCTATAGAGCAGAGTCGGGCTAAGTCCAAGCGAGTGATAGTATTGGGAGACTTGATAATCCAGGGCCTAGACAGGTGTTTCTGTGGCAGCAAACGGGACTCGAGGATGGTGTGTTGCCTCTCTGGTGCCAGGTTCCTGGGTGTCTCTAAACGGCCACAGGGCATCCTGAAAAAGGAGGGGAAACAGACAGATGTCATTGTCCACATTGGTACTAATGACATTGGCAGGAAGAGGAAGAGGTCCTGCAAAGACAATTCAGGGAGTTAGGTCAGGAGCTAAAATGCAGGACTTCTAGGGTAGTAATCTCAGAATTACACCCAGTGCCACGTGCTATTGAGTATCGAACAGGGAGATAGTACAATTGAACACGTGACTAAAGAGCTGGTGTCAGAGGGAGGGCTTTAGATATATGGATCACGGGGATGTCCTCTGGGGAAGGTGGGACCTGTACAAGAAGAACAGGTTGCACTTGAACTGGAGGGGCACCAATATCCTGGGCGGGAGGTTTGCTAGTGCTGTTAAGGAGGGTTTAAACTCGTGTGGCAGGGGTGTTGGGAACCGGAACAGCAGGCCAGTAAGTGTAGAGACTGGGGAGAAAAATGAAACTGAGATAAACGTAGCGCAGAGCAAGAGCAAACAGAGGGAAGCTGCAGAGCTCAGCGGAACTGTAGGTCTGGAGTACGTTTGCTTCAATGCAAGAAGTACAACAGATGAACTGAGAGCCTGGATTACGGCATGGAACTATGATGTAATTGCAATTACGTAGACATAATTAAAGGAGGGACAGGACTGGCAGTTTAACAATCTGCGATATTGTTGTTTTAGATGGGACAAAAGGGGAAACGAAAGGGGTGGGAGTGTTGCATTGCCGATTAGGGAGCAGATAACAGCTGTGTTGAGGGAGGACACATTGGAGGGTTCTTGTAGTGAGGTTTTATGGGTGGAGATCAGGAATAAGGAGGGTGAAATCACAATGTTGGGAATGTACTACAGACCTCCCAACAGCCCGCAGGAGACAGAGGAGCAGTTGTGGCGTCAGATACTGATAAGGTGTGAAAAAAGCAGGGTAGTTGTGATGGGTGACTTTAATTTCCCCCATATTGACTGAGAATCTCTTATACCCAGGGGCTCGGATGGAAGCAATTTGTTAGATATGTCCAAGAGGGCTTTTTGGTACAGTATGTTGACAATCCAACCAGAGAGGGGGCCATACTAGACTTGGCATTGGGGAATGAGCCAGACTGGTGATTGATGTTTCAGTGGGGGAGCATTTTGGGCCTAATGACCATAATTCTGTAAGATTATGAGTAGTTATGGATAAGGACAAGAGTGACCTGTGGGTGAGAGTGCTTTATTGGGCAAGGGCCAATTAATACAAATTAGACAGGAACTGGGAGCAGCTATTTGAAGGCAAATCCACGTTTGACATGTGGGAGGCTTTTAAAGGCCCGTTGATTGAAGTGCAGGACAGGCATTTCCCCGCAAATATGAAGGATAGAATTGGCAGGATTCGGGAAGCATGGATTTAAAAACATTTTTAAAAATAAATTTAGAGTACCCAATTATTTTTTCCAATTAAGGGGCAATTTAACGTGGCCAATCCACCTAAACTGCACATCTTTGGGTTGTGGGTGCGAAACCCATGCAGACATGGGGAAAATGTCCAAACTCCTCACGGATAGTGACCCAGGGCCGGGATTCGAACCCGGGTCCTCAGCACCATAGGCAGCAATGCTAACCACTGTGCCACCGTGGTGCCCTGGGAACCATGGATGACAAGCTTATTCAAAAGGACAAAGACAGCATATGATAGATCTAGGCATCTAAAAACTGACAAAGGCCTTGAGGAGTACAGTGAATGTAGGAAGGAACTTAAACGTGGAATTAGGAGGGCTAAAATCGGCCATGAAATGTCTTCAGCAAACATGGTCAAGGAGAATCCCAAGGCTTTTTATGCATATATTAGGAGCAAGAGGGTAATAAGAGAAAGAGTAGGCCCAGTTCAGGACAATGGGGGTGTGGTGAATGTATACTGCTTAATTCACACTGTATAGCATTGTGTCCTTGTGGGCTCTGTCTGTGAGCCGTTGTGCAGCTCTGCCCACAAGGGGAGATGAGGAGCTTGTACAGGGCTCCATCCTTGGCTCCGCCCATGGCTCCACCCATGGCCCCTCCCACTACCAGAAGTATAAAGTGCTGCAGCCTTGTGAGTCTGCCCTCAGTTCTTCTGGTCGCAGGCAGGCTCAGTTGTAAGTCTATTAAAGCCACAGTTTACTTCCTCTCGTGTCTCGAGTGAATTGATGGTCACATCAGGGGGGAAATTATACGTGGAACCACAGGGAGTAGGTGAAATTTTTAATCAGTACTTTGTATTGGTATTCACCAGGGAAGGACATGATGGATATTGAGGTCAGGGATAGGTGTGTGAACTCTCTTGGGAGCGTCAATATATCAAAGGAGGAAGTGTTCAGTATCCTAAATTGCATTAAGATAGACAAGTAAATAATAAATAAGTTTTATTGTCACAAGTAGGCTTACATTAACACTGCAATGAAGTTACTGTGAAAAGGCCCCAGTTGGCTCATTCCGGCGCCATCACCGGGGCCGAATGGGGTCCATCCCAGGTTATTGCGAGGGGCCTTAACAAATATCTTCACATCCTCTTTGACCACACGCGAGGATCCAGAGAACTGGAGAATAGCCAATGTTATTCCCTTGTTCGAAAAAGGAAGTAGGGAAAATCCAGGAAATGATAGGCCAGAGAGCCTGACATCAATGGTCGGAAAGCTTTGGAAAAGATACTGAAGGACAGGATATAGGGATATTTGGAGGACAATGGACTAGTTAGTGACAAGCAGGATGGTTTTTTTACATGAACAGTCATGTCTCACCAACTTGATTGAGTTTTTTGAAGAGGTGACAAAGAAAATTGATGAGGGAAGGGTTGTGGATGTAGTTTATATGGGCTAGGTGGATACAGAACTGGCTTGGGTATAGAAGACACAGAGTAGCAGTGGAAGGGTGTTTTTCTGAATGGAGATCTGTAGCTAGTGGTGTTCGCAGGAATCAGTGCTGGGATCTTTGTTGTTTGCGGTATGTATAAATGATCTGGAGGAAAATATGAGTGGTCTGATTAGTAAGTTTGCGGATGACACGAAGCTTGGCGGAGTTACTGATAGTGCCGAGGGTTGTCAGAGAATACAACAGGATATATAGATTGGACACTAGGGCACTGAAATCGCAGATGGAGTTTAACCTGGACAAATACGAGGTGATGCATTTTGGAGGATCAAATCTAAGTATGAGTTATATTGTAAATGGCAGAACCCTCAGGAACATTAACATACGTGGGGATCTGGGCATGCAGGTCCACAGTTCCCTAAAAGTAGCAATACAGGTGGCCAAGTTGATTAAGAAGGTATATAAGACCAAAAGACTATAAGACATAGGAGCAGAATTAGGCCACTTGGCCCATCGAGTCTGCTCCGCTATTAGTAATGGCTGATATTTTTCTCATCCCCATTCTCCTGCCTTCTCCCCATAAACTCTGATCCCCTTATTAATCAAGAACCTATTTATCTCTGTATTAAAGACATTCAGTGATTTGGCCTCCACAGCCTTCTGCAGCAAAGAGTTCCACAGATTCACCACCCTCTGGCTTAAGAAATCCCTCCTCATCTCTGTTTTAAAGGATCATCCCTTTCGTCTGAGATGGTGACCTCTGGTTCTAGTTTTTCCGACAAGTGGAAACATCCTCTCCACGTCTACTCTATCCAGGCCTTGCAGTGTCCTGTAAGTTTCAATAAGATCCCCCCTCATCCTTCTAAACTCTAACGAGTTCAGACCCAGAGTCCTCAACCGTTCCTCATACGACAGCTGTTCAGTCCAGGGATCATTCTTGTGAACCTCCTCTGGACCCTCTCCAAGGCCAGCACATACTTCCTTAGATACAGAGCCCAAAACTGCTCACAGTACTCCAAATGGGGTCTAACCAGAGCATTATACAGCCTCAGAAGTACATCCCTGGTCTTGTATTCCAGCCCTCTTGACATGAATGCTAACATTGCATTTGCCTTCTTAACTGCCGACTGAACCTGCACGTTAACCTTAAGAGAATCGTGAACAAGGACTCCCAAGTCCCTTTGTGCTTCTGATTTCTTAAGCATTTCCCCATTTAGAGTCCTCCTTCCAAAGTGCATAACCTCACACTTTTCCACATTGTATTTCATTTGCCACTTCATTGCCCACTCTCCTAGCCCGTACAAATCCTTCTGCAGCCCCCTTGCTTCCTCAATACTACCTGTCCCTCTACAGATCTTTGTATCATCCGCAAACTTAGCAACAGTGCCTTCAGTTCCTTCTTCCAGATCATTAATGTATATTGTGAAAAGCTGTGGTCCCAGCAGACCCCTGATGCACATCACTAGTCACCAGCTGCCAGACTGAAAAAGACCACTTTATCCCTACCCTCTGCCTTCTGCCAGTCAGCCATCTATGCCAGGATCTATGTCAGGATCTATCTATGCCAGGAACGTACCCTTAACACCATGGGCTCTTAACTTATTTAACAATCTCCTATGCGGCACCTTGTCAAAGGCCTTCTGGAAATCTAAATAAATCATGTCCACTGGTTCTCCTTTATCTAACTTCCTTGTTACCTCCTCAAAGAAGTCTAACAGATTTGTCAGACATGACCTCCCTTTGACAAAGCAGTGCTGACTCAGTTCTATTTTACCATGCACTTCCAAGTACTCCGCAATCTCATCTTTAATAATGGACTCTAAAACCTTACCAATGACCGAAGTCAGGCGAACCGGCCTATAATTTAGCACCTTCTGCCTCCCTCCCTTCTTAAACAGGGGTGCTGCATTAGCCACTTTCCAGTCCTCTGGAACCTTTCCTGCCTCCAGTGATTCTTGACAGATCACCACCTCCACAATTTCCTCAGATATCTCTTTTAGGACCCTGGGGTGTAGTCCATCCAGTCCAGGTGATTTATCCACCTTCAGACCTTTCAGTTTCCCCAGAAACTTCTCCTTCGTGATGGCCACTGCACTCATCTCTGCCCCCTGGTTCTCCTGGAGCTCTGACATCCCATGGTGTCTTCCACTGTGAGGACTGATGCAAAGTAACTATTCAGTTCATCTGCCATTTCTTTGTTTCCTATTATTACTTCTCCAACCATGTTTTCCAATTGTCCAATGTCTATTTTTGCCTCTCTCTTAGCTTTTATATATTGAAAGAAACTCTTCCTATATTCTTTTATATTACTAGCTGCCTTGCACTCATATTTCATCTTCTCTCCCCTTATTGCCTTTTTAGTTGGATGGCATGCTTGCATTCATCAGCTGAGGCATTGAGTACAAGAGTTGCAAAATCATATTGCCGCTATATAAAACCTTGGTTCGGCCGCGTTTCGCGTATTTTGTGCAGTTCTGGTCACTACATTATCAGAAGGACGTGGAAGCTTTGGAGAGAGTGCAAAGAAGGTTCACCAGGATGTTGCCTGGTCTCAAGAGTTTTGGCTATGAGGAGAGGCTGAATAAATTAAGATTGTTTTCACTGGAAAGACAGAGGCTGAGGGGAGACCTGATAGAGGTCTACAAAATTCTGAGAGGCATAGACAGGGTGGATAGTCAGAGGAATTTTCCAAGAGTGGAAGTGTCAGTTACAAGAGGGCACAGGTTCAAGGTGAGACGGAGAAAGTTTAAGGGAGATGTGCAGGGTACGTTTTCCACACAGAGCTTGGTGGGTATGGTGATATGCATCAATGTAAATACACGTAGACTAGATAGACACTAGAGGGAGCACCAGAGACATGACACACAGACATTGAACCAATAGGTCAGCAAGATAGGACACGACCAATGGGCGTTCAACACACACAGAGGTGACACTACCACAGGAGGGCCTTGCATCAACCCATATAAAAGGACACAGCACACATGATCTTCCTCTTTCCAGTGGAGACTCTCAGTGAGTACACAGGGTTGATTTGAAACACATCACACACACCACGTGGATTGTAGCAGACTGGTTCGTCAGTCTGAGTAGTTATAGCAGGATTAACAGGAGAGTCGAATCCAAGTAGGAGAATTGTTAACAGTTCAATAAACGTGTTAAAACTATCTCCAAGTTTGAACCTTCCTTTGTCAGAGTGCACATCAAGGAAGCAGCTTATGCTACGTCAAGAGCATAACAAAACATGGTACCCAGGAGTGAACTGTTTAAATCCATATAGTTACAACTCAGCAGACAGTGACTACCAGCAAAAGCAGCCAGGCAAGATGATGTTCAAGATTCCGGTTCCACAGCAGCTCAGGTACCAAGGCAATCTCAGTGCAAACTGCCGTTGGTTCAGGCAGAGATTCGAGATCTACCTGGTAGTGTCCGACCTAGATGGCGTGGCGGATGCAGAAAAAATAAAGCTTCTACTTACTATCACGGGTCCAGAAGCAGCTTAAATCTTCCAGACCTTCAAATGCTCAAAGGGGCAAAACGAGAGCGACTTCCAGGCAGTCCTGGACAAATTCCAAGAATTCTGCGAGGAACATACAAGAAGAAAAGGGTAAAAGAGGCGCCAAAACTCACCATGAGGCGAAGGTAGGCTTTCCATTGAAGACATCTGCAGTTTTGAATTGCAGCCATCTTGGTAAAGGTGCTGCACATGCGCAGTTGCGCGAGAAGCGCACAGAACGGGAATGTCCGTTTGCGCATGCACGAGAAGCCGCACATGCGCAATTGTGAAAAAGGCCCCAAGTAAAGGCACAGCGATATGCGCATGCTTCGTGACGTCAGAGGCCCCAGACCACGCCCACATAAAGGGGAAATGTCTCAAACACGGAAAAAATATTTCAAGCCGTAAAACCCGATTCTTTCACCTGGAACGACAGCACAATGCCTGAAATTCAACCAGTAGCTGAAAGCAACCTCCGCAGAACCCTGCAACAAGCAGTTAGCACCACCCAAAGAGATGGATGCAGTCCTTGAAGACTATGACTCAGACCTTGAATTCTTCTTTGGACATCGCGAGCCCAATGCCAGCTCCGACACAAAACATGATGATATGGTCTTGGAAGACAATGACTCAGACGAAGAATTCACCTTGGGAGGTGGCTACCCCAGTACCAAATCCAAACCGCAACTAGACGTGTTGTACATTGACGACCCCGACTACGAGTTCTTCAGGTTGGGGAATCTTCAGCCCAGCACATATGACATCCTGACTCGTGAGTGCAGGATTATGCTGCGGCCTGACACCAAGAGACAGAGAGCGGTACAAGCCCACAGGGTGCGGCCTGCTGCCACACAGAGAGTAGTCCACGCACCGCGAACAGTCCCCGACTCCACACAGAGAGTGGTCCACGCACCACGAAGGTTCCCAGCCTCCACACAGAAAGCGATGAAAGACTCCATAGCGAGACAACTGCACGTCTCCAAACAGAAAGTGACTCCAGTGTCACAAGCCTCCACAGCAAGCTCATGGACAACCTCCGCAATAGAAGCAACGCAAGACTCGAGAGCGCAGTCCTTGCATGAACAAGAAGTGACTCGAGTGACACAAGCCTCCACAACGATGGAAAGAACGCAAGACTCCAGAGCACAGCCTTGCATGAGCAAGACCATAAGAGTCTAGCAACCTCCTCTGAGCAACCAGCAGCAGACGATGCAAATCTGCCACGCTCAAGTGAACAACAGAAAGACTATGACAGTCTGCCATGCTCAAGTGAACAACAAGAAGCTACTGAGGCTCTACCCACTGTATGTGAGACAAGTGACGACGGCATTCCACTTCCCATACAAGATGTGAAACGTGACAGACCTCAGCTAGTGTGTACAGAGGCACTCGACAATCATAGTGAGACTGCTGGTGACTCCGGTGACACCACGTTACTTCAGCCCTCATTCGCTCGAGCCTCTCCACAAGCAGATGCAAGTGAACCTGCAATGACTCCGGACGAGGAGCATCAAGAAACCTCAGCTGACTCAAGTGAACCTGAATTGACTCCAGATGGGGAGCGGCAAGAAACCAAAGTTGACACAGGTGAACCAGAAACGACTCCAGACGGGGAGCATCGGCAAGCCAAAACTGACTCAGGTGAAACAGACCAGACTCCAGACGGGGAGCATCAACAAGCTAAAGCTGATTCACGTAAGCCGGACATGATTCCAGACGGGGAGCGCCACGAACTCAGTGACAGCACGCTCAAGGAAACAGCAGATGCCACAAAGGACGCTGACACGAGTAACTGTGTGAAGGACTCATATTATCCACAGAGTGTGGTCCTTGAGCGCAGCAAACATGACGACAAAACCAACCAACACAACAACAACATCAAAAACAACATCCAGAAGCATACCAAAGGCAATAACGTCGACAACAAGCACGACAAAAATGACACCAATGGAACAACGACTGGACGACATGGTACAACTCTGCAAATGAGGGACACTGTTACTGCTCAGCTCAGTACAATGACATACCATGGCAGGACGATGCATCTTACCAATTCACATTTGCTGAACTACCAACAAGAAACATGGTTTTCAGGGCAGATTGCACACATCGCTACCACAAGCATCAGAAGAAAGAAAGAGTCCACATCAGACAACAAAGTGATTTGACCACTTCTTGGTTCCTCACGCACAGGGACGCTGACGGTATTTACAAAGCAATGCCACCATCAACATCACCACCTCACCAACCAAACAAGAAAGACACTCAACCATAATAATTAATGAATTTTGGACTCATGCATATGATTTGGATTTATTGCTTAATGATCACTGTTATCATAACTTGTACGGAGCATCAATTATCTACCTGTTTTTGTTCAATTATCTTCAACACTGTGCAGAAAATATGTAACACGAAAAAAAGGGGAAATGCATCAATGTAAAGACACGTAGACTAGATAGACACTAGAGGGAGCACCAGAGATGTGACACACAGACATTCAACCAATAGGTCAGTAAGATAGGACACGACCAATGGGCATTCAAGACACACACACAGAGGTGACACTACCACAGGAGAGCATTACACCAACCCATATAAAAGGACACAGCACACATGATCTTCCTCTTTCCAGTGGAGACTCTCAGTGAGTACACAGGGTTGATTTGAAACACATCACACCCACCACGTGGATTGTAGCAGACTGGTTCGTCAGTCTAAGTAGCAATAGCAGGATTAACAGGAGAGTTGAATCCAAGTAGGAGAATTGTTAACAGTTCAATAAACGTGTTAAAACTATCTCCAAGTCTGAACCTTCCTTTGTCAGAGTGTATATCAATGGAGCAGCTTATGCTACGTCAAGAGCATAACAAAACAGTGGGAGCCTGGAACGTTCTGCCAGAGAATGCAGTGGAAGCAGGCACGATTGTAACATTTAAGAGGCATCTGGATGGATACATGAATAGGGAGGAAATAGAGGGATACACACCGAGTAAGGGCAGGAGGTTTTTTTTAATAGTTGGGGCATCATGATCGGCACAGGCTTGGAGGGCCAAAGGGCCTGTTCCTATGCTGTACTTTTCTTTGTTCTTTGATCTAAAGTAAGCGTGGCCCTTTTAAGGACGATACAGAGATGGCGGAGGCACTGAACCAATATTTTGCCTCTGTCTTCACGGTAGAGAATAATAAAAAAAAATTTAAAAACTGCAGTCAATATAGAGGAACCTGGTGCAATAACCATCACTAGGGAGATGGTATTATAGAAGCATAAATTTTTACAGCATGGAAAAGGCCATTCAACACATCGCATCTGCACCGACCATCAAGCACCTTGTATTCTAATTCTATTTTCCAGCACTTGGTCTGTGGCCTTGTATACAATGGATAAACTAATAGGATTAAAGGCAGATAGGTCTCCGGGACCCGATGGCCTGTACGCTAGGGTATTAAGGGAGGTGGCAGCACAGATAGTGGATGCATTCGTTATGATATTTCTGAATTCCCTGGATTCTGGAAGAGTCCTGTGGATTGGAAACACACTAATGTGATGCCCCTGTTCAAAAAATAGGAAACTATAGACAGGTTAGCTTGACCTCTGTGTTGGGGAAGTTACTGGAATCAATCATGAAGGAGAAATTGACTGAACATTTGAAAAGACAAAGCTCAATCCACCATTGTCAGCATGGTTTTATGAAGGGTAAGTCATGCTTCACAACCTTGTTTGAGTTCTTTGAGGACATAACCAGCAATGTGGATAGTGGGGAACCTGTGGATGTGGTATATCTCAACTTCCAGAAGGTGTTTGACAAGGTGCCACATAAAAGGCTGATCCAGAAGGTGAGATTGCAGAGGAATAGGTGTAGGGTACTATATTGGATTGAAGCTTGGCTGACTGACAGAAAGCAAAAGGTCAGGATAAATGGATCCTTCTCTGGCTGGTGAAATGGAACTAACGGGGTGCCGCAGGAGTCAGTCCTCAGACCTCAACTGTTTACAATTTATATAAATGATTTGCAAGCAGGACAGAGTGTAACACAGCAAAATTTTCAGATGATACTAAAATAGATGGGATAGCAGGCAGTCAAGAGCAGATAAATATTTTACAGATGGATATAGATAGGCCAAAATTTGGCAGGTGGAGTTTACTGTGTGACGTTATCCATTTTGGCTGAACAAATAGAAAGGCAAATTATTAAGTAAATGGAAAACAGATTCAAAATGTGTTTGTGCAGAGGGATTTGCTTATCTATGTTCATGAATCACAGAAAGTTGGTATACAGGTACAGTATATAATTAAAAAGGCAAATGGAATGTAGTGTTTATTGCAAAAGGACTGGAGTATAAAAGTAGAGAAGTATTGTTGGAATTGTATAGGATGTTGGTGAGACCACATCTGGAGTATTGTGTTTAACTTTGGTCTCCTTATTTGAGGAAGGATATGGTGGCATTGGAGGCAGTTCAGAGGAGATTAACCAGACTGATTCCAGGACGAAAGTGTTGGTGGGTGAGGAGAGATTAAACAGTTTGTCTTATACTCGCTGGAGTTTAGAAGGATGAGATGGGATCTGATCGAGGTGCATATAATACTAAAAGGGATTAATAAAGTAAACATAATCCAAATGTTCCCCTTGTGGGGCAATCTAGAATTAGAGATCACAGATATAGGTTGAGAGGTGGTAGATTTAGAACAGCGATGAGGAGGAACTACTTCTTGCAGAGTGTGGTGAATTTGTGGAACTCACTACCCCATAGTGTAGTGGAGTTTGAATCATTATATGATTTCAAGAAGGAGATAGATATATTTCTGATTCTAAAAACAGGTTAAAGGGATATGGGGAACAGGTATGGAGGTGGATTTGAGACCAGGAAGAGATCAACCATGATCTGAATGAATGTCGGAGCACACTCGAGGGCCTAAATTGCCTACTTCTGATTCTAATTCCTATGTTCCTCTGGTCAAAGTCCATTTTTCACCTTAAGTTTTTTACGCAGTGGGTGGTGGGTGCCTGGAACGCTTTACCAGCGGAGGTGGTAGAGGCGGGCACGATAGCATCATTTAAGAAGCATCTAGACAGATATATGAATGGGCGGGAACAGAGGGAAGTAGACCTTGGAAAATAGGAGACAGGTTTAGATAAAGGATCTGGATCGGCGCAGGCTGGGAGGGCCGAAGGGCCTGTTCCTGTGCTGTAATTTTCTTTGTTCTTTGTTCTTATTAATCCTCTGCAGACGTAACAAATGTAATGGTTTTCTCTTTCTTTCTTGTACGTCCAGGCTGGAGAGACAGACTGTCTGCTGCTCCCTTGTTTCATTGATTGAAATGGGTTGATTGAACAGTGATATGTGTGGAATTCTACAAGTATGATGGTTGAGCTTTGTCTTGTAACCATTGTTGGAAGCTTCCAGAACTGTAGCCAACTTGCAAATCATGTGACCTGTAGCAGACAGGTTTTTAGTTAAGCCCAAATAGGCCCAAAGTAATGTTTGATTTAAAATGTTTATGATCTCTTTCAAGTCTTAATGTCATGACATTGTTAATAATTAAACAAAGTGCCTTTTTAAATACTATTTTGGTTTCACACACATTGGAACTGCAATGTTGTTTCAGACAGGGGAGAGATTGTTCCCCATTTTATAACCGCCAGACTAATCAGAGATAAATGTCTTTTGAAGAAAAAGTGTTTTAACCCCTGAGAGCTATGACTCCAAACATTTACTGTTATCCTGGATTCTCTGAAGACGGAAGTGATGCACTATCAATTACGACGAGACGAGAGTAGAGAGTAATCGAGGCTTTATTACGCAGAGGTGTGGAACCTCCTACAGCAGCTGATGAAATGGCTGCTGTTCGGAGAGCCCACACATTTATACTCCGCCTACTTGGCGGAGCCAGCAGGCAGGGATCTACCCCCATACCTGTAGTACCAGAGCCTTACCATAATACACCTCATGTGCGATATATACACAACAGTGGTGACTACCACATTCACCTCCTGTTAAGAGTCCAGCGGGGGTGGTGGAAGACTATTTACATGCATAGGTTAACATTTTAGGAACGTTTACAAATTCAGACGATCGGGCGTCTTGATCCTCCATTGCGAGCGCCGCAGTCCTGGTGGCGATGCAGGCGTCGGTTCGGTCACCGGTGACTCCGGGGGCGTGTCGGCCTCATCTTCATCCCCGGGTGGGACCAAGGTGATGACGGATCATTCTGGAGTGGAGGCTGTGGTGAGGTGTGCTGGGGGGAGGATGGGTGGTGGCGGTGCAGAGCGGGGGGGTGTGGGGACCCAGCTGGCGCCAGGTCCCTGAGGGAGACTGTGTCTCGGCGGCCGTCGGGTACGCCACGTAGGTGTACTGCGGGTTCACACGGAGTAGCTGTACCCTCTCGACCAATGGGTCAGCCTTGTGGAGCCGCACGTGCTTGCGAAGGAGAACGGGTCCTGGAGCTGCCAGCCACGGTCAAAGCGAAACCCCGGAGGTGGACTTCCTGGGGAAGGCAAAGAGACGTTCATGGGGGGTTTCATTAGTCACGGTGCAAAGGAGCGACCAAATGGAGTGAAGGGCGTCGGGGAGGACCTCTTGCCAGCGGGAGGCCGGGAGATCCTTGGACCGTAGGGCCAGCTGGACAGCCTTCCAGAACATCCCATTCTCCCGCTCCACCTGCCCGTTTCCCCGGGGGTTGTAGCTGGTCGTCCTGCTCGAGGCCATGCTCGTGCTGAGCAGGTACTGGCACAGCTCATTGCTCATAAATGAGCATCTCTGGTCACTGTGGACATAGGCAGGGAAACCGACCAGAGCGAAGATGGTGTTGAGGTCTTTGATGACCTTGGCAGACGTCATATCGGGGCATGGGGCGATGAAGGGGAATCTGGAATATTCGTCGATCACATTAAGAAAGTACGTGTTTCGGTCGGTGGAGGGGAAGGGCCCTTTGAAATTCATGCTGAGGCGTTCAAAGGGGCGGGAAGCCTTCACCAGGTGCGCTCAGTCTGGCTGGTAGAAGTGCGGTTTACACCCTGTCAATCTCTAGTCATAGCCCTGACCTCCTCGATGGAGTAGGGCAGATTGCGGGCCTTTATGAAGTGAAAAAACCGGGTGACCACTGGTGACAGAGATCGTTGTGCAGGGTCCGGAGTCGGTCCACTTATGCGCTGGCACATGTACCTCGGGATAGGGCATCGGGGGGCTCGTTGAGCTTACCGGGGCGATACAAAATCTCGTAATTGTAGGTGGCGAGCTCGATCCTCCACCTCAATATTTTATCATTTTTGATCTTGCCCCGGTGTGTTGTTGAACATGAAGGCAACCGACCGTTGGTCAGTGAGGAGAGTGAATCTCCTGCCGGCCAGGTAATGCCTCCAATGTCGCACAGCTTCTACTATGGCTTGGGCCTCCTTCGCGACGGAGGAGTGCCGAATTTCAGAGGCATGGAGGGTGCGGGAAAAGAATGCCACGGACCTGCCTGCCTGGTTGAGGGTGGCGACCAGAGCGACGTCTGACGCACGCTCTCCACTTGGAAGAGGAGCGTCTCGTCGACCGCGTGCATCGCAGCCTTGACGATGTCGGCCTTGATGAGGTTGAAAGCCTGGTGAGCCTCGGCAGTCAGTGGGAAAACGGTGGAGTGAATGAGTGGGCGGGCCTTGTCCGCAGAGTTAGGGACTACTGGGCGTAGTACGAGAAGAACCTGAGGCATCATTTGAGGGCTTTGGGGCAGTGGGGGAGGGGGAGTTCCATAAGGGGGTGCATGCGATCGGTGTCGGGCCCTCGAACTCCATTTTGTACCACATAGCCGAGGATGGCTGATCGGTTCGTGCTGAACACTCACTTCTCCTTGTTGTAGGTTAGGTTGAGGCGTTTGGTGGTGTGGAGAAATTTGGAAAGGTTAGCGTTGTGGTCCTGCTGGTCATGGCCGCAGATGGTGACGTTATCCAGGTACGGGAAGGTGGCCCGCAGTCCGTACCGGTCAACCATTTGGTCCATCTCCCGTTGGAAGACCGAGACCCCGTTAGTGACACCGAAGGGAAACCCAAGGAAGTGGTAAAGGCTGCCGTCCACTTCAAACGCGGTGTACGGGTAGTCCGCCTTGCGAATGGGGAACTGGTGGTAGGCAGATTTCAGGTCCACTGTCAAGAAGATCCGGTATTGTGCAATCTGATTGACCATATCAGATATGCGTGGGAGGGGGTACGCGTCGAGCTGCTTGTACCGATTGATGGTCTGACTGTAGTCAACAACCATCCTGTTTTTCTCCTCAGTTTTCACAACTACTACTTGGGCTCCCCAGGGCTGTTGCTGGCCTCGATAATACCTTCCCGCAGCAGCCGCTGGAACTCAGACCTGATGAAGGTCCTGTCCTGGGCGCTGTACCGTCTGCTCCTGGTGGAGACGGGTTTGCAATCCGGGGTGACGTTTGCAAACTGAGAAGGCGGATCGACCTTAAGGGTCGTGAGACCGCAGACAGTAAGGGGTGGTAGGGGCCCGCCAAATTTCAGGGTGAGACTCTGGAGGTTGCACTGGACATCCAGGCCGAGTAGCAAGGCAGCGCAGAGGTTGGGAGGACGTAGAGCCGGAAGCCGCTGAACTCTATGCCCTGGATGGTGAGGGTGGCGATGCAGTACCCCCGGATCGCCACGGAGTGGGATCCGGAGGCCAGGGAGATTTTCTGGTTAATGGGGTGTACCGTGAGGGAGCAGCGCCTTACCTTATCGGGGTGGATGAAGCTCTCAGTGTTCCCGGAGTCCAGAAGGCATGATGTCTTGTGCCCATCGACCTTCACTGTCGTCGACGCGGTCGCGAGGTTGTGCGGCCGAGACTGGTCGATCGTCATAGAGGTGAGATGCGGCTGGTGTTGGAAGGCCCCTGGCTGGTCGGCGGCGGTTGCAGGTGATGAGCGGCCCGATGACGTGCCCAACGAGCAGGGGTCCTGAGGCGGGGAAGATGGCGGTGCCCACGGGGCGCACGTGGTGGGTGGCTTGAAAGATGGCGGTGCCCATGGGCCCCAAGTGTCCTGAGGCAACCAAGATGGCGGCGCCCACGGGCTGCACATGTTCTGAGTCAAGCAAGATGGCGGCACCCACGGGTCGCACGTGGTCTGAGGCGAGGAAGATGGCGGCGCCCAGGGGTCGCATGTGGTGGGTGCAGGGACAATGGGTCTGGCTACAGCGACGATTGGGTGGGCCTAGCACACAGCAGCGAAATGTCCTATCCTCCCGCAGGCCTTGCAGAGCGCGCTCCGTGCCGTGCAGTGATGCTTGGGGCGTTTTGTCTGTCCGCAGAAGTAGCACATGATTCCCCCGGGGTTCGTTGGCTGCCGCGTGGCGCAGGCTTGGGGTTGGCTGGGGGTCGTCGGTGGTGGGGTTTACGATGAGGTGTTCGCTGGCGGGGTCCATGATGTCCAGGAGAGGGGGGGGGGGCATATGGTCGGGGGCGTACGCCTGTAGATTGCAGGAGGCCACTGTTATTGAGATCGCGAGTTTCTTGGTTGCCACGAGGTCGGGGGACACCCCTTCTAAGAGGCGCTGGCGGATGTACGCCGACCCTATGCCCATAACGAAAGCATCCCTGATTAGGAGTTCAGAATGTTCAACGGCCGAAATGGCCTGGCAATCGCAGTTGACACCAACCACTGCCTCCCACACCCCCCCCCCCCCCCCCCCCCCACTAGAGACCTTTCCACCCCCAATCAAGTATCCACGCCCCCAACCCACCATGCATTCCCCCAACCCTCCATGCATTCCCCAAACCTCCCAAAACCCCTCTTCTCCCTTCAACCGCCCCAACCCTTCTTTCACACCACCCAACCTCCTCCTCCCCCACCACTGTGAACCACGCGCACGGCTAACGATGCCCTCTCTGTGACTCCTCAGGAGAAACTCTCCTACAATTGCCGAGAGAAGGCCTGACTGGAGGAGAAGTGCCGGTCATACAAATCATCGCCACCTTTGAGGAACGGGCCCTAGAGGTGGCTGGGGTGGCCGAGGACAGAGTCATCAATGTGGTGGTCGCCCAACCCGGAGGACCTGTCACACGTGAGCTGTTATTGCCATACACACTGACCCATCCTTCCCACTGACCACATGTTCATTCGCCCGCAGGTCCTCCGGGGTAGCCCCCCCCCGCCTGCCAGGAGAACACCTCGGAGGTAGAGAGCTCCGAGATACCACAATCGACGTGTCATCCCCACCCTCCACTAGCGCAGATACACGCACCTCGGTGGGAAATGTTAGTGGTCAGGCTTCTGGGGCATAATTTGGTGAGTACTACACAGTTGTTGATGTATATCAGGTGGAGGCAGGAGCCCCCAGGGGAGACAGCATTTGGAGTTCTGTTGGATCCCAGGTCCCAGCCAGATGCTGAGCCTCTGGAACAGGGTTATCTGATGGAGACATTAAGGAGCGGCCAATACATTCTGAGGGAGATGTCAGCGTCACTCCAGCAGGTCCATTGCCAATTGGAGGAGTCCCAGAGGCTACGGGCGCAGGAGGTGTCACCGGCAATGCATGACACCAAGGCCAACATTGCTATGGTGGTGACTGCCTTGGAGAGCCTGGTGCACAACATCAGCAGCATGAGTGGAGGTGTTCAAAGCATGCGCAATCGGTGATGCCCATGGCTGAGGCCCTCGGCAGAATGTCCGACTCGCTGGGGGTTGTGACACAATACTTGATGAAGTGCTAGGGGACAAGTCCCGCTCTTAAATGGGAATGGCCGACGTGCTTCTGAGCTTGTCCCAGGCGCAGGTGGACATTGCTGAGGTGCTGCAGAACATGGCCCAATCATAGAGGAGCATCCGAGGGCGTAGACACCACAGTGTAGACATTGGGGAGTCGCCAGGGCTGGCAGAGCCAGATGATGGCAGCTGGGGTTCAATGCAGGGGCAGCTGGGCCTCCAATCAGCTGCCCTTCCATCCCAAGGTCAACCCCCTTTGAGCACCAAGCAGGAGGAGGGGCGCTGAGCGCCAACCCGGTCCCGTCCCATGGAGTGAGGCTGGTGGCCACCAGTTCCCCGAGTTCCAACCCTCTGATGAGGCCGCATCTCAAAATCAGCACACAGGACAGGGCGGCATGGCTGTACATGTGCCGTCAGCAAGTGCACTGGAGCCCTTTGGCCCCAATGCCTCCAGAGGAAGGCCACTGGACGTGGTAAGCAGCTGGCTGTCTCCACCTCCGATGTACATCCTCGGGACACACCAAGACACATAGCGGTAGAGCTAGGAGGGCCAAGCAGATCGAGGATCACTGAGGGCATCGGGGGAGTGGGAGCGGGGTTTGGCAGGTCAGGATGAGAGGGGCGGTGAGGGGGTCGTGAGGAGAGTGAGCAGCACCATCTGGAGAATGGGGCATTGTTGGTCATCTGTGGCGCATTAAAAACCTTGACCACCAGCAGTATGACGCCTCTGTGACTTCCTTCTGCAATGCGGCCCGACCTCTGAACCCTTGGCCCATCTTTCCAGGCAGCTCCCCCTCCCCGTAACACTCACCCACCTTCCAGCCATGGACATGTCCCCGGAGCTTGAAGCATAGATTGGTACCTGGGACTACGTTATTGTGGCCATTATGGAGACGTAGATAGAACAGGGGCAGGAATGGTTGTTGGAGGTTCTGGAGTTTAGATGTTTCAGTAAGATCAGGGAAGATGGTAAAAGAGGTAGAGGAGTGGCATTGTTAATCAAGGATAGTATAAAGGCTGCAGAAAGGCAGTTTGAGGAGGATCTGTCTACTGAGGTAGTGTGGGCTGAAGTTAGAAATAGGAAAAGAGCGGTCACTTTGTTACAAGTTTTCTATAGGCCCCCAAATAGTAACAGAGATATGGAGGGAAAGATTGCAATGTAGATTTTGGATAGGTGCGGTAGTCACAGGGTAGTTGTCATGGGCAGCACAGTAGCATAGTGGTTAGCACAATTGCTTCACAGTTCCAGGATCCCAGGTTCGATTCCCGGCTTGGGTCACTGTCTGTGTGGAGTCTGCACGTTCTCCCCGTGTCTGCGTGGGTTTCCTCCGGGTACTCCGGTTTCCTCCCACAGTCCAAAGATGTGGAGGTTAGGTGGATTGGCCATGCGAAATTGCTCTTAGTGTCCAAAATTGCCTTTAGTGTTCGGTGGGGTTACTGGGTTACGGGGATAGGGTGGAAGTGTGGTGTTGGGTAGGTTGCTCTTTCCAAGAGCTGGTGCAGACTCGATGGGCCGAATGGCCTCCTTCTGCACTGTAAATTCTATGAAATCTATGGGTGACTTTAACTTTCCAAATATTGATTGGAACCACTATGGGGCTGTTTTTGTCCAGTGTGTGCAGGAGGGTTTCCTCACACAATATGTGGATAGACCGACAAGAGGCGGGGCCACATTGGATTTGGTACTGGGTAATGAGCCGAGCCAAGTGTTAGATTTGGTTGTGGGAGAGCACTTTGGAGATAGTGACCACCATTCAGTGACTTTCACTATAGCAATGGAGAGGGATAGGAACATACGGCAGGGCAAGGTTTATAACTGGGGGAAGTGTGAATACGATGCAATTAGGCAAGAATTGGGGAGCATAAGATGGAAACAGGAACTGTCAGATATAGGCACAATTGAGATGTGGAGCTTGTTCGAGGAGCAAATACTGCGTGTCCTTGATTATGTATGTCCCTGGCAGACAGGGAGGAAAATGGTCGAGTGAGGGAACCATGGTTTACAAAAGAGGTTGAATGTCTTGTCAAGAGGAAGAAGGGGGCTTATGTAAGGATGAGAAAATAAGGTTCAGTTAGGGCACTTGAGGGATACAAGATAGCTAGGAAGAAGCTTGATATACCTTCAATTCACCGTGAGGCAGAGAGAGCAAGTGAACAGTCAGCTTTATTGGTCATGAACTTGCCTAGCCAGAGTCAGTAGTACAGAATGGAGGCCGCCTACAAGAGGCCGACTTATATACCCCGGTGTGGGCGGAGCCAGAGGCGGAGCCATACCGGGGTTACAGTACAGTACCTGGAAGCAGTTCATATCACCACTTCCAGGTCATAGGTCACAGGTTACTATATCATGCATGCGTTATGGTGAATACATTCACCACATTCACCCCCTGTTCAAAAAAATCAAGTCCAGCGGGGGTGACGTGGGGTCATTACATATTCAGTCTATCTGGAGGTCGGATCATTCTCTTCGACCTCCGCAGCTCTAGCTGTGGGGTGGGTACAGTTGTCGCAGATGTTAACTCCAGGGGCATTGTGTCTGGAACTTGAGCCTCAGTCCGGGGTGTCGGAGACGGTTGGGGTGTGGGGGTAGGGTGGGGGTTGATGGGTGGCGGCAGTGTCGGCGTGGGACAATACAGGAGACCCAGAGGAGTGTATGGGGTGCTGTGGGTGGCGGCGGGCAGCGGGGAGGGGGGGGATGTAAGCGGGGGGGGGGGGGCACATTGACGAGGAAACCAGCTGGCGCCAGGTCTCGTAGGGAGACCATATCTTGCCGTCCGTCCTGGTGCACGATGTAAGCGTACTGGGGGTTGGCGTGCAGCAGCTGGACCCTCACGACCAGGGGATCAGTCTTATGGCGACTCATGTGCCTCCGGAGAAGGACTGGTCCTGGAGTTTTCAGCCATGGTGGAAGCGAGACCCCGGAGATGGACTTCCTGGGGAAGATAAACAAACAATCGTGAGAGGTCTCGTTCGTGGCCGAGCAGAGGAGGGATCTGATGGAGTGGAGGGCGTCAGGGAGGACCTCCTGCCAGCGGGGGATGGGGAGACTTCTAGACCTAAGGGCCAGAAGAACGGCCTTCCATACCGTTGCATTCTCCCTCTCCACCTGCCCGTTTCCCTGCGGGTTATAACTCGTAGTCCTGCTCGAGGCAATGCCTTTGTCGAGCAGGTACTGACGCAGCTCATCGCTCATGAACGAAAAAATGCTACTGGCCTGCCCGCCTGGTTGAGTGTGGCGGCCAGCGCAACATCTGACATGTCGCTCTCTACTTGAAAAGGGATGGACTCATCCACCGCGTGCATTGCGGCCGTGGTAATATTGGCCTTGATGCACGGGCCTCATCCATCAGGGGAAAAGTGGTTGTTTGAATAAGTGGGCGGGCTTTGTCCGCACAGTTGGGGACCCACTGGGCGTAGTAGAAGAACAGACCCAGGCATCGTTTTAGGGCCTTGAGGCTGTGGGGAGGGGGGGGGGGGGTTCTGTGAGGGGGCACATACGGTCGGGTCGGGCCCTAGGACTCCGTTCTCTACAACATAACCGAGAATGGCTAGTCGGGTCGTACGGAAGACGCATTTTTCCTTCTTGTATGTGAGGTTGAGGGATTGGGCGGCCTGGAGGAACCTCTGGAGGTTGGCGTCATGGTCCTGTTGGTCATGGCCGCAGATGGTGACATTGTCCAAGTACGGGTATGTAGCCCGCAAACCGTACTGGTCCACCATTCGGTCCATCGTTCTCTGAAAGACCGAGACCCTGTTAGTGACGCCGAAGGGGACTCTAAGGAAGTGGAAGAGTCGGCTGGCTGCCTTGAAAGCAGTGTACTGGCGCTCTTCCGGGCGGATTGGGAGCTGTTGATAGGCCGACTTCAGATCTACCGTGGAGAACATATGGTACTGCGCGATCTGGTTGACCATCTCCGCTATGCGGGGGAGGGGATACGCATCATGTTGCGTGAATCGGTTAATTGTCTGGCTGTAGTCCACACCCATCCGATTCTTTTCCCGGTCCGGACGACCACCACTTGCACTCTCCAGGGGCTGTTGTTGGCCTCGATGATCTCTTCACTCAACAGTCGCTGGACCTCCGACTTGATAAATGTCATGTCCAGCGAACTGTACCATCTGCTCCTGGTGGCAATGGGCTTACAGTTAGGAGTGAGGTTTGCAAAGAGTGAGGGGGGAGACCTTGAGAGTCGCGAGGGTGCACACCGTGAGGGGGGGCAAGGGTCCGCCGAAGTGTAGGGTCAGGTTTTGGTGGTTATATTGAAAGTCCAATCCGAGCAGTAGGAGGGGCACAGAGGTGGGGGAGGCTGTAGAGCTTAAAACACGTGTATTCTGCGCCCTGCATCGCGAGATTGGCGATACAGTACCCCGGATCTGAACCGAATGGGACCCGGAGGCAAGGGAGATTGTTTGGGAGGCTGGGTAGGTGTGGAGGGAGCAGCGCCTTACCGTGTCGGGGTGGACAGACCCTAGCGATGTACCACTTTTTCCCACAATCACTACACATTGTAGAATTTCTAGAATTTACAGAGCAGAAGGAGGCCATTCAGCCCATCGAGTCTGCACTGGCTCTTGGAAAGAGCACCCTACCCAAGCCCATACCTCCACCCTATCCCCGTAACCCAGTAACCCCACCCAACACTAAGGGCAATTTAGACCCTAAGGGCAATTTAGCATGGCCAATCCCCTAACCTGCACATCTTTGGACTGTAGGAGGAAACTGGAGCACACGGAAGAAACCCACGCAGACACGGGGAGAACATGCAGATTCCACACAGACAATGACTCAAGCCGGGAATCGAACCTGGGACCCTGGAGGTGTGAAGCATTCGTGCTAACCACTATGCTACCGTGCTGCCCCTGGGCTGGGCAGCGCTGCCGGAGGTTTTGGCCCTGGCTGCAGACGTAGCACTGCGGCTCCCCAGGTTGGGCTGGCAGACGTGCGGCACAGGCCTGCGACATAGTCGGCTCTGACGGGGGTCACGACGAGGGCATCCACGAGGGGTTCGGCAGGCCCGCGGGGAATGCACTGAGGTTCTGGTAGGCCACCTCCAGTGAGGTCGCCAGCTTTACCATTTCCCGCAGGTCGGAGGTCCCGTTTTCCAGCAGGCGCTGCCTGATATAGTTCGAGTGGACCCCCGCCACGTAGGTGTCCGGGATCTGTGAGTTCATATGTTCCTCCGCTGTCACATCTCGATAGCTGTAGTTCCTTGCAAGTAGAGTCAGAGTTTCGAGATATTCATCCAGCGATTCTCCGGAGCGTTGACGGCAAGTCGTGAGGAGGTGTCTGGCAAACACCTCATTTACGGGCTTCACGAAATGCGCCTTAAGAGTTGCGACCGCCGCCTCGTACGTGGCCATTTTTTCGATCATTACCGAGATTCAATGGCTCACCCGGGCGTGGAGGAGTCGCAGCTTGTGAGTCTATTGTGGGAGGTGTTGGGAGGAGTCGAGGTAGGCCTCGAAGCATCAGAGCCAATGTTCAAATATTTCCTTGGCTTTGGATGCGCGGGCGTCGGGTTCGAGCCTGTCCGGCTTTAGAGCGGCTTCCATAGTGCTGTCGATGACCAATAAGTTGATATACCTTCAATTCACCATGAGGCAGAGAGAGGAAGTGAACAGTAGGCTTTATTGGTCATGAACTTGCCTAGCCAGAGTCAGTAGTACAGAATGGATGCCGCATACAAGAGGCCAGCTTATATATGCCCCGGTGTGGGCGGAGCCAGAGGGGGAGCCACACCGGGGTTACAGTACAGTACCTGAAAGCAGTTCATATCACCACATCCAGGTCACAGGTCACAGGTTACAGTATCATGCATGCACTATGGTGAATACATTCACCACAGAGCCCAAGAAAGGGCTTCGGAGAGCAAGGTGGGCATGAGAAGTCCATGGCGGTTAGGGTCAAGCATTTTACATTTATGTGAGGAATAAAAGAATGACCAAGGTGAAGTTAGTGCCGGTCAAGGACAGTGGTGGGAACCGGTGCATGGAGTCTGAAGATATAGGAGAGGCTCTAAATGAATACTTTTCTTCAGTGTTCACAAAGGAGAGGGTCCATGTTATTGAGGAGGATAGTACGATACAGACTGGTAGGCTGTAGGAGGTAGATATTCGGACGGAAGATGTGTTAAAAATTTTGAGAAACCTGAGGATAGATAAGTCCCCTGGGCCTGATGCGATATATCCTAGGATTCTTTGGGAGGGGAGGGATGAGATTGCAGAGGCTTTGGCTTTGAACTTTATGTCCTCACTATCTACAGGAATAGTGCCAGAAGACTGGAGAGAACAAATGTTGTCCCCTTGTTCAAGAAAGGGAATAGGTATAACCCTGGGAATTATAGGCCGGTTAGTCTCACTTCGATCACAGTAAATTATTGGAAAGGGTCCTGAGGAATAGGATTTATAATCATTTGGAAAGATACAGCTTAATCCAGGATAGTCAGCACGGATTTGTGAGGGGTAAGTCTTGCCTCACAAGTTTGATTGTATTCTATGAGGAGGTAACTAAGTACATAGATGATGGTAGAGCAGTTGATGTTGTATACATGGATTTTAGTGAGGCGTTTGATAAGGTGCTCCATGGTCGGCTCATGCAGAAAGTAAGGAGGCATGGCACAGAGGGAAATTTGACCGATTGGATCAGTAACTGGCTATCACATAGAAGACAGAGGGTGGTGGTAGATGGTAAATTTTCATCCTGGAGCCCAGTCACTAGCGGTGTACCAGCGGGATCAGTGCTGGATCCTCTGCTATTTGTGATTTTTATCAATGACTTGGATGATGGAGTTGAAGGTTGGGTTAGTAAATTTGCTGATGACACCAAGATTGATGAGTAGTGGATAATGTGAAGGGCTGTTGTAGGCTGCAAAGAGACATTGATAGGATGCAGAGCTGGGCTGAAAAGTAGCAGGTGAAAAGTGAGGTGATTCATTTTGGTAGGACACATTTGAATGCGGATTACAGGGTTAACGGCAGGGTTCTGAAAAATGCGGAGGAGCAGAGAGATCTCGAAGTTCATGTCCATAGATCTCTGAAGGTTTCCACCCAAGTGGATAGAGCCGTGAAGAAAGCCTATAATGTGTTAGCACTTATTAATAGGGGGGTTGAGTTTAAGAGCAGTGAGGTTATGCTGCAACTGTACAAGACCTTGGTTAGACCACATTTTGAGTATTGTGTGCAGTTCTGTTCACCTCATTATAGGAAGGATGTGGAAGGATTGGAAAGGGTGCAAAGGAAATTTACCAGGATGCTGCCTGAATTGGAGGGTAGGTCTTATGAGGAAAGGTTGAGGTAGCTAAGGCTTTTCTCATTGGAGTGAAGGAGGATGAGAAGTGACTTAATTGAGGTGTGTAAGATTATGAGAGGGATAGATAGAGTGGATGTTCAGTGACTTTTTCCTTGGGTAGATGTAGCTGTTACAAGGGGGCATAACTATAAGGTTCATGATGGAAGATATAGGAGGGATGTCAGAGGTAGGTTCTTTACTCAGAGAGTGGTTGGGATGTGGAATGCACTCCCAGCTATGATAGTGGAGTCGGACACTTTTGGAACTTTCAAGCGGTTATTGGATAGGCATATGGAGTGCACTAGAATGATTGGGAGTAGGTTGATTTGATCTTAGTGTCAGACTAGTTCAGCACAACATCGTGGGCCAAAGGGCCTGTACTGTGCTGTACAGTTCTATGTTCAAAGTTCTCAGTTAACCATTCCCTTTTAGCAATAGCCTTTAGTCGCACGACCAGTCGGTGGGGGGGTATGGGTGGTTGGTGGCGCTGACGGGCAGGAGCTATGGTTCCCCTGGAACGGGAACACATGATCCATTGGTTGGCATGCTGGTGCTATGCACGTTTGCCTCCCCCCAGGGCTTACCCCCCCCCCCTCCTCACCACCAGCTGAGGGGCCCCGAACACCGCTGAGCACTAGGCCGGCAAGCCCCATGCCCCCTGGTTCTTTGCCTGTGAGTAAAGATGGCTACTCACTGATTTGGCTCCCTGCAGAAACCCTTCCACCAGGGTCACATTTTTAAAAAGGAGTGTGGTGATCTACCACTGTATATATATATGTTTGCTTGCATTAGGGGATGTACGACAGTACCTGTATTACAGGTTTTCCGGAAGCCCCTGCCAGCTAGCTCCGCCCACAGGGAGCAGTATAAATATTCATAAGTTTCCCTGAGATGCAATTCTACAGCTGCAGCCGAAGGAATAGCATCTCACTGTAATAAAGCCTCTCTTGTACCGATTCGAGTCTTTGTGTGCAATTGTTAGCGCCACAAGGAGTACTAATCAGCGTCAGTGTGACCACTTGCTGGGGAGCCCAATGAATCACAGGAGGCTATTGGATATGGGTCGCTCCCGTTAATTATATGGAAATAGGTCTTCAGTGGTGATAATTGGATTCTTGCCACGCTACAGGAAGTTCCCAATTTTGGCTACAGGAGCGGGCCGGTCGCACCGCAAACTGTTTGACGCCTGAAGCAGCTCTTATTTTCAGCCTCTCCCACTATTTGCCAGCCTTGTTGCGCTCAAGGTCTGAGAGTCGTGCCCAACTTTCAGGACGCCTGAAGCCTCGGAAATCTTTAAACATTGGCTCCGGTGTTTTGAGGATTATTTGGACTCCTCACCGTCTGATGTCGACAGCGCTCGCAAGCTGCGCTTCCTACATGGCCGGGTGAGCCACCGAATCTCTGCCATGATTGAAACCGCTACGACCTATGAGGCGGCGATCGAAATATTGAAGAAACGCTTCATAAAGACTACCAACGAGGTACATGCCAGGCATTTGCTCTCGACCTGCAGCCAGCGCTCCGGAGAAATGCTGGACGAGTTCGTGGAAAGACTCACCGCGCTCGCGAGGAACTGCGACCACAAAGCAGTGACGGCTGAAGAACACAGGGACTTACACATTTGCGACGCCCTTGTGTCTGGCATCAGGTCATCGTACATCCGGCAGCGGCTCCTAGAAGACGGGGCGAAGGATCTCCAAGGCACGGTAACGCTCGGCTTTTCTCTCGAAACGGCCCACCGTAACCTCCGTACGTACTCCGCGGACCTTACGAATCCCTCTCGATCCCCTCCAGACTCGGCCACGCTACAGGCCTGTGCCACGCGTCGATCCACTCACTCCGGGGGCTCCCCATGCTATTTCTGTGGGCAAGGCCAGCACCCACGTCAGCGTTGCCCAGCCCGATCCGCGATCTGCAACAACTGCGGAAAGAAAGGGCACTTCGCGAAAGTCTGCCTGGCTGGGCCCAAAGGCCACAAACAAAAGTCTCACCGGGCCCAGAAATCAAGCTCCCGGCCTCACAGACCCCGCAACGCGGCTCCACTGCGGCCAGACACGCCCACTTCTGACGCGTCATCGACCTCGTGCGAGTCATGGGAGCGGCCATCTTGGCGGCGGCCATCTTCGAAACCCGACACGTGCGACCGGCGGCGGCGGCCATCTTGTGACTCCGGGCGGCCATTTTGTGAGTCCGACTCTGACGGCCCGCACCTCGGAGCGATCACGCTTGATCAATCACGGCCGAAACACCTGCGAAACTCGATGATGCGGGTGCGAATCAACGGCCAAGACATTCCCTGCCTGTTCGACTCCGGGAGCACGGAGAGCTTTATCCACCCAGACACGGTAAGGCAGGATACTGTCTCCCTGCGAGACCTGGCACCCGCTGGCTCTCCCACCGACTCCACCGATCCTCCCACCGACCCCCCCCCCTTCTACCGACGCTCCCGGCCCTACACTGAACGCCGACCTCAAATCAGCCTACCACCAACTCCCTATTCGCTCAGAGGACCGCCCCTACACGGCTTTTGAAGCAGCCGGTCGGCTGTTTCACTTCCTCAGGGTACCCTTTGGTGTTACAAACGGAGTCTCCGTTTTCCAGAGGGCGATGGATCAAATGGTGGACCAGTACGGCTTACGGGCGACCTTCCCGTACTTGGACAACGTCACCATCTGCGGCCATGACCAGCAGGACCACGACGCAAACCTGAGGAAGTTCCTCCAGACTGCCCGGGCCCTCAACCTCACCTACAACAAAGAGAAATGCGTGTTCCACACAACCCGGCTCGCCATCCTCGGCTACGTCGTGGAGAACGGGGTCCTAGGCCCGGACCCCGACTGCATGCGTCCCCTTAAGGAACTCCCCCTCCCCCGTAGCCTCAAGGCACTCAAACGGTGCTTGGGGCTTTTCTCCTATTACGCCCAGTGGGTCCCCAGATATGGGGGACAAAGCCCGGCCACTCATTAAGACCACGGTTTTTCCTCTGACGGATGAGGCCCAGTCGGCTTTCAACCGTATCAAGGCCGGCATCATCAAGGCCGCCATGCACGCGGTGGACGAAGCCATCCCCTTTCAAATAGAAAGCGATGCATCAGACGTCGCCCTGGCTGCTACCCTCAACCAAGCGGGCACACCAGTAGCGTTCTTCTCCCGAACCCTCAACGCCTCGGAAATTCGACACTCTGCAGTCGAGAAGGAGGCACAAGCCATAGTGGAGGCCGTGCGACACTGGAGGCACTACCTAGCTGGTAGGAGGTTCACCCTCATCACCGACCAAAGGTCGGTCGCCTTTATGTTCGATAACGCACAACGGGGCAAAATAAAGAACGACAAGATTTTGAGGTGGATAATAGAGCTCTCCACCTATACGTATGATATTAAATATCGCCCGGGGAAGCTCAACGAGTCCCCAGAGCCTCACTACTTAATGAATAAATACCTTTTACTCCCAATTATGGTTTTCTATCTTGTAGCAAGCTAACAATTTGTTCTGCTACTTGACCCCTGATTCTACATTCTCTGACCTTTTTCATTAGTCTACTATGGGGCATCTTTTCGTAGGCCTTTTGAAGCTCTAGCCAAATTTCATCCACTGCATTACCATGCCTCCACGATCCGTTAACGCCTCAAAAAATTCAATAAAGTTGGTCAGTCAAAAATGTTCATCATTATTTTGCATTCTCTAGTTGTCATTCTGTTCTGTCTTTTGGTCGGGATTCGTTTATTTTTCCTACCACCCATATTGTCTCACTGGTCTATAATTTCTTGGACATGGTCTAACCCCCTTAAACACAGGAATTCCAAATACATTTTCTAATGAGTTACTAAATAAGAGCAGTATTGCCTCCTCTTCCCAGGATTCTTTGTCTCTTATTTCTTTATTTCAAACTCTCACAAATATAACTATGTTTATCTTTCCAAATGTCAACTTTTCAAAATGAGCTAATGTTAACATCAGTGTGGTTGACAGTCACACCCCTCCCTCTATCCTCCCACCCTGACTGCTGGAGGGAGGGCAGGACGGCGCCGGCGCCGGCGCGCTGTTTCTTTTCGGGGGCGGGTGAGAGGTCACACATCCGGGTGGAGCCGCGCTGCCACGTCTGGTTCCTGTGCCTTAACATCCGGGAGTTTGGGTGCCTCGAGCCGCCGGTTTGCCTTTTCATCTGTTTGCCGAGAGCGTCGGTGGCGGCCTCCGCTCCCCGAGTCACCTTCACCGCCCGGCTCACTACTCCCTCCCTCACACACCCCCGCAGGCAAGGCCAGTCCGAGCCGACATGTGGGCCAGTCTGTTGCTGAAGCTGCTCTGGGCCCAGCTCCTGGTGCCGCTGGTCCGCGGCTCCGAGCTCACCTTCGAGTTACCCGACAACGCCAAGCAGTGTTTCTACGAGGACATCGTGCAAGGCACCAAATGCACACTGGAGTTCCAGGTAAGGCCCTGGGCTGGAGAGAGAGGGAGGGTAGTGGAGGTAAGGGGATGTGATGGATAGAGTGGGGGAAGGGGGCTGACGAGATGGGGCAGTCGAGGTGTTTGGGGGGAGGTTGTGTCTTTGGATGCACTATGAACATTTGAGATATTTCACATTCTCTGGGATGACAAGTCCAATCGATGGCTTGGCATTGCATTTCTCCTTGTACATAGTATTCATTGTAATAGTGACAGTTGCAGGAACTGGTACAGTGCAAGTGTCTGCTCTTGTGCCACTGATATCTGAGCATCCATTTGATTATTTGCCACCTCGGGTGACATTTGAACCAGAGTTGATCTTGAAATCACACCTGCACCATCACTTAAGCACCTGCTTCCATTTCTGTAGCACTGGCTGACTCTGTTCCTGCCTTAAGCTTTTCTGCTGCTGAATCCTCATCTATGCCTTGGTTACCTCCAAACTGGAGTATTGCAATGCAGCCATAACCTCTCGTGTTCCATCTTCTGAACATCAGGTCACCTAACAAGGATCTGCTGTCTGTACTCTTACCCATCACCCTAAGCTTACTGACCTACATTGACTCTTGGTTAAGCAGTGCTTCAATTTTAAAATCCTTATCCTTGTTTTCAAATACCTTCATAATCTTGTGATTCTGCGGCCACCACCTGTAATCATCTCCAGCTCCACAAAGAGATATCTGCTTCTCCAATTCTGAACATCCTATGTTTTAATTATTCCACCTTTTGCGGCTATGCCTTCAGCTGCCAGGGACTTAAGTTCTCAAATTTCCTCTCCAAACCGTTCCACCTCTTTCCTGCTTTAAGGTGCTCCTGAAAACTGACGTCTGATCATCTATGCTAATATCTCCCGATGAGGTTCAGAATCAAATTTTATTTGTAATGCTGCTGTGAAGTGTCTGAGGACGTTTTACTATGTTAACAATACTACATAAATATAATTGTTCCTGCTCCTCTGTCATTTATGTGTGAATTGGGATGTGGGGCTTATTTGTTCTTGGTAGTACTGAGAAGAAGCTGTTGTACAAGGAGGGTCAAATCTACAGCACTTGGATGCATCTAATAGGAAAATTGCATTTCTGAAATCAAGTATAGTGTATTGCTATTGCTTTCAACTATTGTGCTATCTGAGTCATATCAGTTCAAATTAAGTAGTTTCTTATCTCCAAGAGAACTTAATTGTGGGGGACGCAATTAGACAATAGTTAACCTTGTTAATCTACAGAAAATTGGGAACAAAATTCTATCCGAACAAGAAGGGTTTGTTTGAGGTGGGATGCTTCCAATGTGGTGTTGATCTGTATTGTCCCTTTTTCCATAATACTGTAATTGAGACACCCACTGCTTCTGACATTTTGTTTCAGTTTTTATCAGTTACTTTTCATGAACCTTTCAGCTATGCTTTGTGTAATTTTGAATGCTTGGTATTTTATTTTGATACCAGTGGTTGAGTTGAATAGCTTTTAAAATCACATTTTGAGCTGGTGCTGATGATGTGACAATGCTGTAAATAGTCTAAAAGTAAAGGAACATGATTATAGCTGCATGCTATGGATTTGTGCAACATTCAACACTTTCTTACCTCTGGAGGTGAGAGCCTAATATGATCATCATGTAGATGAGGCAGATTTTCTGAAAACTATAAATAAAGCATGAGATTGATCTGCACGCATGATTTTTCTATTGGGAAAACATTATGCTTGAAAAATATTGGGATGTCTGAATCGAATTCCTCATTAACTGCAATGGATCCATTGCTCAAACGTACCATAATTCATAAATTTTCAGTCTAACAGACCATTACAATAACTTGTACTTGTGTATTACATGTTGTATTTGACATTGTTACCTAATATTAGTGCAATCATGTATGGTTTTTCACATTGGGATAATACACTTTGCACAATGTATACAATGTGGCATACAAAGAAAAATGTAATCATACAAAAATTCATGTTCAATTTCATATACCACCAAGATTGGATCATTTGTCTTGAAACATATATTTTGTATTTGCATTGAATGGGTCCCTAACTTCCTCTCTTTCACGAACCTGATTTAACTGAAACAAAAGCAAAACACTGAGTGCAGAAAATCTAAGAATCAAAACAGAAAATGCTAGCAACATTGAGGTCAAGCAGCGTCTGTAGAGAGAAAAGCAGAGTTAACGTTTTAGTGCAGTGTTCTTCAAACTTTTATTCCGGGGACCCATTTTTACCAGCCCGGCCGACCTTCGCGACCCACGCCGGCCGACCTTCGCGACCCACGCCGGCCGACCTTCGCAAACCACGCCGGCCGACCTGTGCGACCCACCACTTTCTCTTGCCTTGTTTGCTGCTGACAAAAATGGAGGAAATGGTTTTGGGTCCCTTTGGCCCCCGTACACTCTCCTCCAATGGAGCCTGTTGGATGAAGGTGAAGCCTGCCGGTGTCGGAAAGTATGGAGTCTCCATCTGTCCGAAGTTCTGCATTTTCTTCCCTGTAAAATGTTATCAAATAAAACTCTCCCGAACTTGTAAAACAAAATAAAAATAAAATAAATGAAAAAAATAAAAATTAAATGAATAAAATAAATGAATAAAACACCCCCGAAATTGTAAAATAAAAAGCTGTGACCGTTTTAAAAAAAAAAAGCGGCCGCACTGCGCATACGTGCCAGATCATCGGTGCACATGCGCATAGTTTTGCGCATGCGCATCGATGATCGAGCGCACATGCGCAATGCGGCCGCATTTTAAAAATATGTTCACGCCCATTTTGAAGGCCGCTTGCACCGGCGTTATTAAAAGCCGGCTGCTGCGCGCGGATTTGCGCGATCGGGAGTGCCGCGAAGGACGGCTCCGCGACCCTCCCGACACCTGCCCGCGACCCATCCGTGGGTCGCGCCCCCGAGTTTGACAATCACTGTTTTAGTGTCATCAGAAGGATTAACACTGTTTACCTCTCCACAGATGGATGCTGGTTGTCCTGCTGAATATTTCCATCATTTTCTATTTAACAAAAAATGTGTTCTGGTAGTGAGATCTATGAGTTGGTGAAACCTTTTCTTTGTAGTTCTTTTAGGTGAAAATTTGATGCATTTTGTGTTGACCTTTTCTGTTAGTTTTAAACATGTGAATTTTGTGCACCCTAAATTGTTTAAATTCTTGTATGTTTAACAGGTCATTACGGGTGGTCATTATGATGTAGACTGTCGGTTGGAAGATGCTGATGGTGCAGTTTTGTACAAAGAGATGAAAAAACAGTACGACAGTTTCACCTTCACAGCTGCTAAAAATGGAACTTATAAGTTCTGTTTCAGCAACGAGTTTTCCACCTTCACACACAAAACCGTGTATTTCGACTTCCAGGTTGGAGACGACCCTCCTTTGTTTCCCAATGAAAACAGAGTCTCGGCACTGACTCAGGTACCAGAGCATAGGATTCATGCAAATTTTTAATAGATTCCATTTCAGGTGAAATGTAGAGTAATAGTCTTTAAGGTTTAGCAACATATATATTTGCTTTCAATTTGATCTGTTATAAAGTTAAAAAATACTGCCAAATTCAACTATTAGTAATGCAAATAAATTTTGATTTGACAGACAACCTCGTACTACAAAATACAAGTTAAAATAATTTTTAAATGAAGTTGGATAACATACTTCACTGTCCTTGTTGGTGTGATTTCTCATGCATCATCCTCACATGCAACATTCCATAACGAGCTGTACTAATTTTGGCTTTTTTTTTGGAATGTATTTTATTCCAAACGTATATAAAAGGTTACAAAACATAAACAATTTGGGGAACAAACTCCCCAACACACAACGATACAGTTTGTACAAATTTTTCCCTTTTTCACCCCGCAACCAACAGCTCCTCAAGCATGGCCATGAACATCCCACCTTGCCCCAAAGCCCTCTGCTGAACCCCTTAATTCGTACTTAATCTTTTCCAACCAAAGAAAGTCATACAGGACGCCAAACAAGCTGTAACTCCAGCAGAATTCTTTGCCGGGCAATCAGAGAGGCGAAGGCCACAACATCGCCCCCACCCCACCCCTTCTATCAGCTCCGGCTTCTCCAATATCCTGAATATCGTCACCGATGGGTCTGACTCAACCTTCATCACCACTATTCTTGTGAGCGCCGCAAACACTCACGGCCAAAATCTCCCCAACGTTTCACAGCCTCAGAAAATATGAACTCGCTTGTCCTCACCCACACTTCGCACACTCGTCTGTCACTCCCTGGAGGAACCCATTCATTCTTGCCCAAGTCATATGTACCCTGTGTACCACTTCGAACTGTATCAGGCTCATCCTTGCGCACTAGGAGGTCGCATTTACCCTTCGTAGTGCCTCACTCCATACTCCCCAGTTTATCTCTCCTCTCAGCTCCCACTTCTCTTTAATCTTCACCACCTGCTCGCCTCCTTGCCATCCCAGCCACCCGTATATGTCTCAAATCATGCCCTCCCCTTCCACATCTGGAATCGGCAGTCACTCCAACAGGGTGTACCTCGGCAACCTGGGGAGCTCTTTCCAAACCTTCCGTGCGAAGTACCTTACCTGCAGGTACCTAAACTCACTTCCTCTCTGGAGCTCTGCCCTCTCCTCCAGTTCCTCGAAACTGGCAAACCCTTCTTCCAGGTACAAATCCCTCACCTAAACCAGCCCTCTTCTCTCCACTTCCTATACATGCCATCTATCTCCCATGACTCAAATCTGTGTTTTTCGTACGACGGTGTTAACATCGACACACCTCTTTCCTAAAGTGCCTTCTCAGCTGCTTCCAGACCCTCACCACAGGGCTCCCCGGGTGTTTCCTGGGCACCATTGACAATGCCGTCGTCGCCATAGCCCTCAAGCTAGACCCCCTCCATCCAAACCCGTTCTACACCTCCTTCCCACCACCGCCTCACCTTCTTCACATTCGCTGCCCAGTAATAATGTAGCAGGTTTGGCAACGCCAACCCTACCTTCTGCCTCTGTAACAGGGTCCTCTTAACCCATTGCACCTTCGCTCCCATACAAAGTCTGAAGTAATCATATCCAGTTTTCAAAAGAAGGCCTTCGGTATAAAGATCGGGAATGTCTGGAATATGAACATGAATCTCGGCAGAATATTCATCTTCACCACTTGAACCCTCCCTGCCAAAGTCAAGTGCAATGTGTCCCGCCTCTTCAGATCCTCCCGACCCTCTTCCACCAGTTTTGTTAAATTCCATTTGTGCAGCATTGTTTACTGCCTCGCTACCTGAATCCCCTGGTATAGAATTCCACCGGGTAACCATCGGGCCCTGGGAACTTTCCCGACTTCATATCCCTTATACTGTCCAATACCTCCCTCAGTCCCAAGGGCTCCTCTAGCACCTGCCTCTTCTCTTCCTCCACCTATGGAAACTCCAACTCGTCAAAGAACCGTTCCATGTCCCCTCTTCACCCCACTCCTGGTCCGTCCTGTACAGCTCCTTGTAATATTCCCTAAACACCTTGTTTATCCTCCCCAGCTCTGAAACCGCACCCCTGCCCCAGTCCGTATCTTCAGTTTTTCCCTGACGCGGCTTGCCTCCATAGTTGATGCACTAGCATTTGACTCGCCTTCTCCCCGTATTCGTACAGCATCCCTCTTGCCCTATGCAGCTGTCCTACTGCCCTCTCTGTTGTCAACTATCAAATTGTCCCTGTAATTCTTTCCTCCTGACCACTCCCTTTGTGTTGGGCACCCTTGAGTACTCCCTATCTACCTCCACTATCTCGCTCATTAACCATTCATATTCCTCCCTCCTTTCCCTATCCGCATGTGCTTTGATTGAGATACCGGGCAGCACGGTAGCACAGTGGTTAACATAGTTGCTTCACAGCTTCAGGGTCCCAGGTTTGATTTGCGGCTTGGGTCACTGTCCGTGTGGAGTTTGCACTTTCTCCCCGTGTCTGCGTGGGTTTCCTCTGGGTGCTCCGGTTTCCTCCCACAGCCCAAAGACATCCAGGTTAGGTCGATTGGCCATGTAAAATTGCCCTTAGTGGCCAAAATAAAAGTTAGGTGGGGTTATGGGGATAGGGTGAGGTGCTCTTTCCAGGGGCTAGTGCAGACTCGATGGGCCGAATGGCCTCCTTCTGGACTATAAATTTCTATAATCTCCCCTTGGCCTACCGCTTTTTGCACTTCCCGAAATGTGGTCGCCGACACCTTCCCGTTTTGGTTCAATTCTACATGATCATTAATCACAACCCTCACTTTATCACAAAACCCTCTCTCTGCCAACAACCAGGCCCCTGTTCCCATCCCGATCTAAGCCAAATCTCCAGCCAGTGGGGCGCAAGGTCTGAGATTACTATCCCTGCGTACTCTACTCCCTTCCCCCCCAACCAAAACCTCCCAGCTCACCACAAAAAGTCGATCCTTGAATGCACCCTATACACATGTGAGAAAAAGGAATACTACTCGGCCTTATCCCCATCTCACTTCCGTTCACCAGCATTATCTGCCAGCGTTTCCAACTCCTGCCCAAAGGCTCCTCCTACTGACACCCACCCTCACCTCTCAATTCCGTAAAGAAGGCTCCACGCTGACCTCGCCATCTCTCAACCGAACAAAGACTCATCTCGAACCACAGGTCACCTCCCCCCAAAGACAAACAAAAAGAAAAAACAGCCCCAGGCAGCAGGACGGGGGGGGGGGGGGAACAGCCGTCTCATTACAGAATTTTTACCCCTGCCACCCTTTGTCGACCAACAGTAAAAATAAGAAAAGACCCTCCACGTCGGGGGGGAAAGAACCCCTCCCCTTCCCCATCCCCATCCAACCCCCACTCTACCTATGTTCTCAATTATTTCAAAGTGCCAGCACCTCCATCTACCAAAATTGTTCAGTTCTCCCCCCAGTTTATACACCTTGATAAAGTCATTGACTGCTTCTGGGGTCTCAAAATAGTATTGCCGGCCTTTGTAGGTCACCTACAGTTTTGTCAGGTAGAGCACTCCAAACCTGATCTGCTGTTGATAAGCACTGGCATGGCCCAGTTGAACCCCGCATGCCATTTTGCCAGCTTACCTCCAATGTCCTGGTATATTCGGACCTTGTTCCCATCCCATTCGCAGTTGTGCTTCTCCCTGGCGCACTGCAGAATCTTCTCCTTCTCCATGAACTTGTGGAGGAGCCTCATGATCACCGCCCACAGTACCCTGCTCTTGGGGGGGGGGGGGGTCTTCTCCGACCTTCAGTTACACTTGTGCCCGATTTTGGGTAAGAAGAGATATTTTCTATGGCTTCAAGCGGGGGCTGCCCTGTGTGAGCCCACTCACCCCATGGTCGCTACCAGAAGTCTCCAGATTTTGGCTTGCTGATGAGCATTTGGAAATCTGAGTTATTTTTAGCCCCCTAAAATCAGTGGGTTTGGGTTAGGTGGAAAATTAAAATGATGAACCTGAAACTGGAGCCCTGCATGCCCACTTATAGTTTTAACAGAAGCAAAACCATGATCTGGACATCAGTCTGCTCTCTGGAGGTGGGTAGTTGTTGAAATCTTTTGGGAGGCTGCGTGCCTTCAATTTATGTGTTTCTATTTGGCTGGGAAACCATGCAGGTAAAAGGAGGTGAGGGGAGCTGGATATAGAAACATAGAAAAAATAGGTGCTGGAGGCGACCATTCAGCTCTTCAAACCCGCTCTGCCATTCATTATGATCATGGCTGATCATCCAACTCAATAGCCTAATCTCGCTTTCCCCCCAAATCCTTTGATCTCCTTTGCTCCAAGTGCTATATCTAACTGCTTCTTGAAACTGTACAATGTTTTGGACTCGACTGTAATAATCTTTATTAGTGTCACAAGTAGGCTTACATTAACACTACAATGCTACAATGAAGTTGCTGTGAAAATTCTCCAGTCACCACACTATGGCTCCTGTTCGGGTATACTGAGGGAGAATTCAGAATGTCTAATTCACCTAACAAGCATGTGTTTCGGGACTTCTGGGAGGAAACCGGAGAAACCAGAGGAAACCCACACAGACACGGGGTGAATGTGCAGACTCTGTGCAGACTCTGCACAGACAGTGACCTAAGATGGGAATCGAACCCGGGTCCCTGGCGCTGTGAAACAACAGTGCTAACCATTGTGCTGCTGTGCCCGTGGTAACAAATTCTACAGGCTGACCTTTCTGAGTGAAGAAAATTCTTCTAATCTACCCCGTATCCTCAGACTGTGATCCTTGGTTCTGGACATACCCACCATCGGGAACATCCTTCCTGCATCTATCCTGTCCAGTCCTGTTAGAATTGTGTACGTTTCTATGAGATTCCCCCTCATTCTTCTGAACTCCAGTGAATACAACCCTGACCGATTCAATCTCTCCTTGTACGACAGTCCTGCCATCCCAGGAATCAGTCTGGTAAACCTTCGCTGTATTCCCTGTATAGCTAGAACATCCTTCCTCAGATAAGGCGACCAAAACTGCACATAATATTACAAGTGTGGCCTCCCCAAGGCCCTGTATAATTGCTGCAAGACATCACTGCTCCTGTACTCAAAACCTCTTGCAATGAAGGCCAGCATATCATTTGTGCCTGCTGCACCTGCATACTTACCTTCAGTGCCTGATATGCGAGGAAATCCAGGTCTCATTGCCTGCTCCACTATCCTAATTTATGGCCATTCAGATAATCTGCTGCCTCGTTTATGCCACCAAAGTGGATAACCTTGCATTTATCCAAATTATACTGCATCTGCCATTCATTTGCCCACTCGCACAACTTGTCTAAGTCACACTGAAGGATGTTGAGCTAAACAGTGCTGCTTGTATGCCCAGAGGAACAGGAGTGTTTCCTCCGGGTCCAGAAAGTCTACCTGTAAACACCCCGCATCTCCTTTTTCTACCCAATTCACAAAACATAAGCCATTAAGTTAAAACTCCCATGTTGCTCAATACTCTTTGCTCTTATCCTATTAAATGTAAGGGCCCTTGTGTTCTTTGTCCTTTCAAAATAAAACTGCTTTAGAACATTTTGAATTATCTCACCAATAAGCATGTAATCCTTTGAATTTGTTTACTTGGCAATATTTTCAGATCAGTGAAATTTTCAAAAGTAATGAAGTTCTTGGCTTGTGAAAATAGACATTTTTTTTTTTACCTTATTCTCCCAAGCATCTTAAAAGCATTTCCTAGGGGCAGCATGGTAGCGCAGTGGTTAGCACTGCTGCCTCACGGCGCCGAGGTCCCAGGTACGATGCTGGCTCTGGGTCACTGTCCGTGCGGAGTTTGCACATTCTCCCCGCCACGATGTTGTGCCGAACTTTTGTCCTAGGTTAATCCTAGATCATAGAATTTTGGACACTAAGGGCAATTTATCATGGCCAATCCACCCAACCTGCACATCTTTGGACTGTGGGAGGAAACCGGAGTACCCGGAGGAAACCCACGCGCACACTGGGAGGATGTGCAGACTCCACACACAGAGTGACCCAAGCCGAAATCGAACCTGGGACCCTGGAGCTGTGAAGCAATTGTGCTATCCACAATGCTACCGTGCTGCCCTTAAGAACAAATTAATCTACACTCCATTATTCTACCCTAATCCATGTACCTATCCAATAGCCGCTTGACGATCTCTAACGTTTCCGACTCAACTACTTCCACAGGCAGTGCATTCCATGCCCCCACTACTCTCTGGGTAAAGAACCTACCTTTGACATCCCCCCTATATCTTCCACCATTTACCTTAAATTTATGTCCCCTTGTAATGGTTTGTTCCACCCGGGGAAAATCTGACTGTCTACTCTATCTAGTCCCCTGATCATCTTATAAACCTCTATCAAGTCGCCCCTCATCCTTCTCCGTTCCAATGAGAAAAGGCCTAGCGCCCTCAACCTTTCCTCGTAAGACCTACTCTCCAGTCCAGGCAACATCCTGTTAAATCTCCTTTGCACCTTTTCCAAAGCTTCCACATCCTTCCTAAAATGAGGTGACCAGAACTACACACACTACTCCAAATGTGGCCTGACCAAGGTTTTGTACAGCTGCATCATCACCTCACAGCTCTTAAATTCAATCCCTCTGCTAATGAATGCTAGCACACCATAGGCCTTCTTCACAGCTCTATCCACTTGAGTGGCAACTTTCAAAGATCTATGAACATAGACCCCAAGATCTCTCTGCTCCTCTGCATTGCCAAGAACCCTACCGTTAACCCTGTATTCCGCATTCATATCTGTCCTTCCAAAATGGACAACCTCACACTTGTCAGGGTTAAACTCCATCTGCCACTTCTCAGCCCAGCTCTGCATCCTATCTGTCTCTTTGCAGCCGACAACAGCCCTCCTCACTATCCACAACTCCACCAATCTTCGTATCATCTGCAAATTTACTGACCCACCTTCAACTCCCTCATCCAAGTCGTTAATGAAAATCACAAACAGCAGAGGACCCAGAACTGATCCCTGCGGTACGCCACTGGTAACTGGGTCCAGGCTGAATATTTGCCATCCACCACCACTCTCTGACTTTTATCAGTTAGCCAGTTCATGATCCAACTGGCCAAATTTCCCACTATCCCATGCCTCCTTACTTTCTGCATAAGCCTACCATGGGGAACCTTATCAAATGCCTTACTAAAATTTTGCGTGGGTTTCATCCCCCACAACCCAAAGGTGTGTAGGGTAGGTGGATTGGCCACACTAAATGGCCCCTTAATTGGAAAAAATGAATTGGGTACTCTAAAAATTTTTTTTTTTAAAGCATTTCCTCGGCAATTAGTGACTTCATATGCAATAACTGTAATGTGTGCAAAACTTAGTCATTAAGCATTAAAAGTAATCTTGCATGCTAGCATAGGTTCTACAAACGTATGAATCAGGAGTAGGCCACTCAACCTGTTGAGCCTGTTCTGCCACAGCACCTTGTTAATCAAGAATCTACCTATCTCTGTCTTAAAAATACTCAATTCTGTTTCCACTGCCTTTTGAGGAAGAGAATTCCAAAGATTCGTGGCCCCCGCGAAAAAAATTCTCCTCATCTGTCTTAAATGAGCGACCCCTTATTTTTAAACAGTGATATTCCAGTTCCTAGTTCCAGATTCTCTGACAGGAAATAACATCCTCTCCACATCAACCCCGCCAATACCCCTCAGGCAGGATTTTTAAGGATTTGGTCACGTCACCTCTTGCTCTCCTAAACTCTAGTAGATACAAACCTAACCTCTCCAACCTTTCCTCATTTGACAACCCATCCTTCCGAGTAATATTCTAGTAAACCTTCTCTGAACTGTTTCTAAAGCATGTACCGGTACATCTTTTGTTAAATAAGGAAACCAATGCTATACATCAGTGGTGGGCAACCTGTGACCTGTTTTGGTTCTGAGTGTGACCCACAAGATATTTTGTTGACCGTTGTCCCTGCACAGGGTTGCCGTATTTGCTGATTTCCATCCGTGTAATTTATTTCACACCAGTACGACTAAAAGTGATACACAAGTAAAGCGAGGGCAAGTGAAGTGAGATGCATGTTGATTGCACACAACATTGATTGTGAGAGCCGTGCACTCCCTCTATGTCCAAAATGTAAATATATCTTTTGTTTTTACCATTTGATGCTAATAGTTCTATTAATACATGACTGATTAAGCATTTTCTATAACTGGTTATGAAATATTCGGCGGATATTAAATGTATTTAATCTTATTTATGGGGTATGGTGAACAAGCCCGATTTGAGGGCCCACTGTCCCATTACTGCTGTACGCAATATTCGAGATGTGGTCTCACCAATGCCTTATACCACTGAATCATAATCTTCCTACTTTTGTAATCAATAAATAATAGCATTTTATTGGCTTTCCTAATTGCTGGCCTGCATACTAGCTTTTTGTGATTCATGAACTAGGACACCAAGACCCTTTGCACCTCCAAGCTCTCTAATCTCTGTCTTATTTGTTAATGCTTTCCTGCTTTTTTAAAAAACAGATGGAGTCAGCTTGTGTCACAATGCACGAAGCCATGAAGTCTGTGATCGATTACCAAACTCATTTCCGTTTAAGAGAGGCACAAGGCCGAAGTCGTGCTGAAGACCTCAACTCGAGGGTTGCCTTTTGGTCCATAGGAGAAGCTCTTATCTTGTTGGTTGTGAGTCTTGGCCAGGTGGTTCTCCTCCGGAGTTTCTTCTCAGACAAAAGAACCACTTCTACACGGGTTGGGTCATAACGAGTAGCCATGGCACAAGGTCTAAGCAGTACCTAACAGTTTTCAGTTCAGTGACTTGTTTGTTTGAAGATTAGGTCCAGGAAAGCTGTTAAGATTAAAATCCTTATTGAACTGATTTTCTCATCACTTTGGACTATTCAGCAGATCAGATATTCAAAGATTAAGATATTGTAATTTTACTAGAACTGGATGCCTAACAAATATCTGCATTATGGATTCTGTCCACTAGGGGGCAAAGCCATTGGCAATTAATTTCTCTTGGTTAAATTATTGTTAGTTCTCACATCTTTTGAAACACAACAATGAGCGTGTATCTTATCCCTTGCAATCATATCAATGAAAATTATGGTTCTTGGGATATTTTCAAGACATCAAAAATAATTAAAAGCCCAATGAACCTGACCTTCACTGATTAGTTTGTTAGGCATCCTGGTGTTTTGAGACCTCTCTTGAACAAGCAGCAGCAGTAATCACACTGAATTGGCACATGTTGTATTTTGGTTTGTTAAAGTGATGTAACAATGGAAATATTGTGGCAATTCTTAAGCATACAGTTATTTGCATTCAGGAGCAATTTTTGTACCTTTTCCATTGGATGTGCAAACATGACAGTATTTCTGAATAAATTTAGCCATGTGCCAGGTTACATCTTGTAAATGTTTTCCCTGTTTTAAATACCCCTTTAGTTTAAGGTTTTCTAATACATTTATGATTACAGTGGAACAACTATTTTAAAAGGTTGGTAACCTAGAAAAATGTGCTTTTCAAGGCAAGATATCGTTTTATAATAAACTTTCTGGTCTTCTCTTTGGTTTGTGAAACCTTATTTGTTTTGCATACATTATTTCTTGTTTGAAATTACCGAGTGTTGAGTAAATCAAACCAGTGAGGATTAAAAGAGGAATTTGGGGTTATTGTATATGCCAGGGTGTAAATTTCTTTCTGCTTAGAAGTGTAAAGGGGATAACAAATTATCCATGGCATGTTTTCACATTGGCTGAGCGAAACTGATATATTTTACTTGGGGGTTAAGCCTTTATAAAATTTGTTGGTTTCTGTAATGAAAGGGCAGAAATCTTTTTTTTAAATGTAATCAACAGATACTATAAATAAATGCATTGACACTGTTTCACAAACTCTCCAAATTTTGTTGGCAGGTCAGTGGTAAACATTTCAATTGGAAAACAATTGGGGTTCTATTTTCATTGTGTTGATCTTTTGTGCTTAAGACTTGTAGCTTTAATTCTGTCCAGCTAATGATTTGTGCCCCCCCCCCCCCCCCCAGAAATTCCCCTATATTTAATATTAATTGCCCACTTAAGTAATCGTAAGTTTGGCCTTGCACAGTTTTTAGTACTCAGTTTGAATGATTTGTACACTAATGGATGCCTGTTGTGTAAATCCTGCAAGCTAACTTCTCAACTATAAGACGTTATGGCAGTACATCTGCTAGAATTATAAGCCTGATCAGTACTTCTAATAATAGTATAGTAACTGTTTAAAATGTGTACTTAAGAATAAGTTCTTGTGTTTAAAACTAGTTTGTTTCATTTAATTAAAATGTTCACATTGCACTGTAAATTCTGAAACAATGAGTGCTTAATTTTATTTTGTATGAATGCAAACACAGGCTTTGTTACAAATGCATAAATTATTGAAATACAAGACATTGTATCGATACATATTGTGCATTTCGTTTATATCATGTCTTGTAGCTTAAACCACTAATGGACCCTATTCATTCAGTTTTCAGGCATTGAAATGTAAACTTGCTTTGGTAAGGTTATCAGGAAATGTAAAATACAAGGTCTGTTAAATTGGACAATAAAAAATGATAAACTTGTGCATCTGATTTCAGTTCTGAAAAATCTTGAATACACATAGAAGTAATAGATGTTATTGTGTGGATACACATAGAAGTAATATGTTATTGTGTGTGGATACACATAGAAGTGATGTATGTTATTGTGTGTGGATACACATAGAGGTAATGTATGTTATTGTGTGTGGATATATGCCAGCAGTGGGGAGTCACATCTCAGGGCAAGTGTTTATTGAAAATCGTGGGCAAAAATAAATTCTGCAGCAAACTTATATTTATATATAGTACCTTTGTTGGAAAACTTCACAAGATCGTTATCAAATAAAATTTCACACCGAGTTGCATCAAAGATATTAGGGTAGATGACCATAAGCTTGGACAAGGTAGATTTTCAGCATTGTCTTAAAGGATGTAGTGGGGGGGAGGAAATTCCTGAGCTTCGAAGTTTGGCAGCTGAAATCAAGGCTGCAAATGGTGGAGTGATTCAAATCTCGGTTGCTCAAGATGCCAGAATTGAAGTACAGATATCTGAGGGTTGTACAGATCAAGATTACATAGATGGGGAGGGTTGAGGCCATGGATTAGGATGAGAGTTTTAAAATCTAAGCATTGCTCAACAGTGCTTTGATTAGTGAGGATGGGTGGAGGGTCAACAGGTTTCTGCATGTTAGCATCCAACCAGTGGAGTTATGGAAGATGGAAGGCCACCCAGGACAACATTGATATAGTGAAATCCAGAGCTAACAAAGGCATGGATGATGAGGGTTACGGGAGCAAATAAGCTCAGGCAGCAGCACAGTCAGACAATGTCATGGGGATAGAAGTAGGAGGACTTCTATTGATGCATAAATTCAGAGTAATTGTGTTGGATAATGGATTTGTTATAATTTATTAACTCGTCATTTGCTTGGACAGTACTACAATTACATTAATATAGTCCATACCCCCAACTCAAGATCTTCCCTTAGGCCAAGGATAATAAATCCTACAAAACATGTGCACTGTTTTCAACGTTCTGGTAACTTTTTAATTACATTTATGTACTTGGAATGATACACAGCCATTCTCCATAACAGCTACCCTTTGAAAATAAGTGTAGTATTTACCATGCAATGATCAGTCAGCAAAAAACAAATCAAATGTACCTCTGTCCAATTCTCTGGCAACATTTTAAATAAAGATAATACTACATGTACCCAAATTTGTTGGTAACGAAGTATGCTTGTTTTAAACTAGTAAAGAAACAAATTGGCAGTTTATAATTTCTGGTATTCTGTTGTCGTCCATTCATTACATACCACAATAATACGATCACCGCTCGGTCTGTCAAACTGGTGTTTATTATCTTTTTGTTATGTTTTATTGCCTTTACTTGCATGGATCAAGCATCAGCATCAATCTTTAGAAAAAATATTGTACAGGAAGTTGGAGAAACTTTTGCTTTCATAAGTCATCTGTATATGGTTAAAATGAGTTAATTTCTATCGCTAAAATGTTAATTAATGTACTTATGGAGGGTTCCTTTTTATTAAAGGGAAATCTTTTAAATTGGATACATTTGATGTGGCAGAGCAAAGATTAATTGCACTTGAACATAGTTTCTATGGCAACATGATTTATGTACTTCTATTTGAAAACTGCTTTGTTCTCCACTGTATTCAATTTAATATTGTGCAAATCTGGCAGGTTATTAAATAGATTTGCTTCATCAACTTATTTCCTTTCAAAACTGATCTAATTTCAAAAGTAGTAAAAATAGTTGTCCCTTTACTAGCCAACTTTAGCTTGTACCCAGATGCGAAATGTAAACATTTCAAAATGTTCGGTATGCGAAAGTTGAAATGGAATTATATAACATTGGAATATAGTATCAGATTTGGTTTTAACATTTTGGATTAGATTTTGACCTGATGTTTTCAGTCAGACAGAAACATACCATTGTGAACTGGTATTTGAATACTGCTACCATTCCCTGGATGTAGGTGACTAGAGAATAATGATAGATGCTTTCAAAAGTGGGTGGTCAGGTGCTCTTGCTATTTGGCTGCTCATGAACCCGAGTGAAGAAGCTCCCTGGGATTACATCTGTTTGCCTGTCAATAATAAAGAAACGGCACCTGGGCCAGCTTGACATTAAAAAAAAATGGAGAATCTCTTCCAATCCAAAATAGGCACATATTTATAAAGTGAGCTCTTCGTCACAAGCACTCCGGTAACATATATATTAATATTCCATAATCTTAAAATTTAAATCGTAGATCTTGGGCAGCACGGTAGCATTGTGGGTAGCACAATCGCTTCACAGCTCCAGGGTCCCAGGTTCGATTCCGGCTTGGGTCACTGTCTGTGCGGAGTCTGCACATCCCGTGTGTGCGTGGGTTTCCTCCGGGTGCTCCGGTTTCCTCCCACAGTCCAAAGATGTGCAGGTTAGGTGGATTGGCCATGATAAATTGCCCTTAGTGTCCAAAATTGCTCTTAGTGTTGGGTGGGGTTACGGGGATAGGGGGAGGTGTTAACCTTGGGTAGGGTGCTCTTTCCAAGAGCCGGTGCAGACTCGATGGGCCGAATGGCCTTCTGCACTGTAAATTCTCTAAAATAAAATCTACTTTTATTTGAGGTAGTTCTACATTTTGTTTCATCTGGTGGTGAGTTTGGTTACATTTCAGGACAGTATGGCAAAGGGAAACTGCTGCAAATATGTTTGTTGTCTCAGTAGAAAGAGCAAGTGGCAGTTTTCTACCATAAGCTATTGTTGAAACAATAAAACCACAGAGAATAAAAAATAAAGTGCTCACATAGAGAATAGGAGATGGTAAAATAGCAGAAGTAATAATAAGAAAGACTATATTTAGCACCTTTCATAACCTTGGGTGTTCCAAAGCACTTTACAGTCAATGTGATACTTCTGAAGTATAGACACTGCTGTAATGTAGTAAATGCACCAGCATTGCAATCTCCCATAAACAGCAATTAGATTGAAGTGTTACCTAACATACATGAATAAAGAACCGTACAGCACAGGAACAGGCCCTTTGGCCCTCCAAACCTGTGCCGATCATGATGCTTATCTAAACTAAAATCTTCTGCACTTCTGGGGTCGTAGCCTCTTCCCATCCTATTCATGTATTCGTCAAGATAACTCTTGAACATCTTTATCGTATCTGCATCCACCACCTCCCCCGGCAGCGTGTTCCAGGCCCTCAATGTTAAAAAAAAACTTGCTTTCCACATCTCTTTTAAACATTCCCCCTAATACCCTGGGGAAAAGCATCTGACTATCCACTCTGTCCATGTTACTCATAATTCTTTAGGCCTCTAAATTGAATACAGTGGAGAACAAAGCAGTTTTCACATAGAAGTACATAAATCATGTTGCCATACAAACTATGTTCAAGTGCAATTAACCTTGGGCCTCTATCAGGTCCCCCTCAACCTCCATCCATCCAGTGAAAACAATCCGAGTTTATCCAACCTCTCCTCATAGCTAATACCCCCCCCCCCCCCCCAGTCCAGGTAAGATCCTGGTAAACCTCATCTGTATCCTTTTTTAATAACCTTCATTGTCACAAGTAGGTTTACATTAACACTGCAATGAAGTGACTGTGAAAAGCCTCTAGTCGCCACATTCTGGTGCCTGTTCGGGTACACCGAGGGAAAATTCAGAATGTCTAATTCATCTATCAGCACGTCTTTTGGGATTTGTGGGAGAAAACTGGAGCACCCAAAGGAAACCCACGCACACACGGTGTGAACATGTAGACTCTGCATAGACACTGACAGTGACCAAGTCGGGAATCGAACCTGGGACCCTGGCGCTGTGATGCCACAGTGCTAACCACTATGCTACCATACTGCCCTATCCTCTCCAAAGCATCCACATCCTTCTGGTAGTGTGGCAACCAGAATTGTACGCAATATTCCAAATGTGGCCTAACAAAGGTTCTGTATAGCTGCAGTGTGGCTTGCCAATTTTTATACTCAATGCCCTGACTAATGAAGGCAAGCCGTATGCCACCTTTATTACTTTATCAACCTGCATTGCCACTTTATGTGAACCTGTACGCCTAGATCTCGCTGCCTGTAAATACTAAAGATTTTGCCATTTACTGTATTATGTAAAGCAATGTTAGTTTGTGGATAGAAAAGATACAACAAAAGAGAATTTGATACAATAGACACATGGGAACACCACCACTTGGAGGTTCTCCAAGCCACTCATCATCTTGACTTGGAAATATTTGCCATTTCTTCACTGTCGCTGAGTCAAAATCTTGGAACTCCTTAACAGAACTGCGGGTGTAACTACACAACGTGTACTTCAGCGGTTCAAGAAGGCAGCTCATTGCAAGCTTCTCAAAGGTAATTAGGGATGGGTAATGAATGCTGGCTTAGCATCCCAAGAATGAATAAAAATAATTAATCCTTTAATACTTCTAAACTGTTGTCAAACACTTTGTTGAATCATCGCACAAATTATTACTAATATTTGAATTATTAGTTTTCTCATTGGATCTTTTTGAACATCAAATGTGAAAGCTTGGTGAATGAATTGCATGCATGGAACATTCAATTATGGTAAGGGAGTAGAACAAGGTTGGCGTTAACAGATTGCTTGATAATCCACTTACGACAGCTGGAAAAACAGGCAGACATAATGGTTCAATACCTTTGAAGATGTCATGTGGAGATGGTGGCGTTGGACTGGGGTGAGCCCAGAGTCTTGCAACACCAGGTTAAGGTCCAACAGGTTTGTTTCAAATCACTAGCTTTCGGAGCACTGCTCCTTCCTCGGGTCAATGAAGATGTGCTACTGGAGGCTTCTTCGGTTGAACAAATTAACTTCATTTGCACGTTGCTTCATTAGCTACATGCTTCAGGTACTTCATGGTACACCCTTTCTAACTTGGAGAATTATTTCTCTGAGAGAGATTCCATACATTTGCTGGTTGATTGGTTGTTCAGCCCGCATGACCGTTACTCAGTACGGCTGGACAATTATCACAATACACTTTCTTCAATGCTGAAAATGTCCGTGGTTCTTTAAAAAAACCGCATGGGATTTTTACCACCTTATTTTTTCTCTCTAAATTTATCCACTTTTTTCCCAATTAAGGGACAATTTAGCATGGCCAATCCACCTACCCTATGCAATTTTTTATGGGGGTGAGACCTACGCAGACACTGGGAGAATGTGAAAACTCCACACGGACAGTGACCCAGGGCTGGGATCGAACCCGGGTCCTCAGCGCCGTATGGCAGCAGTGCTAACCACCGCCACTATACTGCCCTACCCTAATCTAAACAAACGGTCTCATTTGAACATATCAAATGAAAAATGCAGCAAATCATTTGTATGTTAATTGAATTTAACATACGCAGGTTGTAAGACATGGCTGAACCCTAAATTTTGATTACGGAACCAAGGTGGCACTCCAGAGAACTATGAGTCAGTTCAAACGATATGATTGCAGAAAAGAATACATCCTGACATAAGAATATAGAAAATAGTGACAGGAGTGTAGACCATTCAAACAGATCATGGCTGATCATCTACCTCTATACCATTTCCCCCACTGTACAAGAGATATGCAACTGGCATTTTATTGTGGGGATTATACTGCTCGAAGCAGCAGTTAGACAGTGCCCAAGAAGTACAGTTGACATGTGATATTAGTGTTGAAAGTTCACCTACATACTCTGCAGTTGTTTTGATTTAAATTTGACCTTTGTAGAAATAGAGCTTTTCAAATTATTTAATGGAATAGATTTGTCTATCATTTCCAGAATGGGTTCGAGTACTCAACAGTTTTTCAATCATTATCAATGGGAGATTGACTGATGATTGAGGTTGCAATCAGAATGCATGTGTCTGAATAGATGTGAATTATGCCCTGTGCCAGCTTGATAACAGATAATAAATAACTGCCAGAGACTGGGTTTGAAGCAAACTCTTCTTGGTTGGAGAAAATTAAAGTTACTGGAGCAAAATGTTCCACTCACAGCCATAACCTCTCCTGATGGATCAATTTTTTATTACTGTTTCTATATTTGTAGCAACACCTGTTTGTCGACTGAATATAGTGAAGCTAGATCTGAGAATTATGTTGATGACATGTTTAGTGATGAGTGTTTTAAATAACTAGGATTTTGCAGCATAGCAAATATCTGAACAAACTATTGTTGTGTTCTGTGACCTTTCCATTGCAATGATACACACACAACTGCTGATGACTTAACTAGAATGATGACTTATTGATTAACACATGGAAAGATAACAAACAGAATGCTATGCAGATTAGGATACTATTTGAGTATTGTGAACTCTCCTGGAACTATTCTATGTGCGATTGTCCTGTTGTACACCTTACTACCAATTGGTGAGAATCGGATGCCACATGACTGATGTCCAATGCCACCAGCTGGTCGGAGGTCGCATTGCTAACTGTACAATATTATTCACAGTCATATCACCACAAGTATATGCTGTGTATATATATATATATATATATATATATATATCAATAAACTGTGACTTCAACCCCATCCTACCATGTGTTATTAAATTTCAAAGCTAAATTTGAAAAAAAAAATGAGATTATATTTATTTACTTTTAATTTTAGGTGGTGCAATCATATGGTATGGCCAGGAGCAGATATTACTGAATCTATACAACTTATCAAGGAGAGAGGGGTCCATACATATAACACTTAAAAATAATTGTTTCCAGTTGCTGTATTTTGTGCTGCATTCCTACATGAGCTCTCTAATAGTTGCTGGAGACGGCAAAGAAAATTAGATGCTTAATAAAGCATTGGAATGTTATATATTAGAGTTATTACCACAGCTAATTGGAAACTACAACAGCAATACATTTTGTTACGATGCCTGTAGAGATCGCTAATTTGTTTTAACGAGATTAATTCACAAATGACTGACAGAAATAACTGAAGGACAAAATACAAAATATCACGTTTTTAAGACTGGTACTGCAACAAGTACCGGGTGGCACGGTTGCATAGTGGTTAGCACAATTACTTCACAGCTCCAGGGTCCCAGGTTCGATTCCCGGCTTGGGTCACTGTCTGTGCGGAGTCTGCACTTTCTTCCCGTGTCTGCGTGGGTTTCCTACGGGTGCTCCGGTTTCCTCCCACAGTCTAAAGATGTGCAGGTTAGGTGGATTGGCCATGATAAATTGCCCTTAGTGTCCAAAAAGGGTAGATAGAGTTACTGGGTTACGGGGATAGGGTGGAGGAGTGGGCTTAGGTAGGGTGCCCTTTCCAAGGGCCAGTGCAGACTCGATGGGCCGAATGGCCTCCTTCTGCACTGTAAATTCTATGATAAACAAACTAAAATTGGCATCAAACGTTACTTTTTTAAAAAATTTAGATTACCCAATTATTTTTTCTAATTAAGGGGCAATTTAGCGTGGCCAATCTACCTACTCTGCACATTTTTGGGTTGTGGGGGCGAAACCCACGCAGACACGGGGAGAATGTGCAAACTCCACACGGACAGTGACCCAGAGCCGGGATCGAACCTGGGCCCTCAGCGCTGTGAGGCGGTTGTGCTAACCACTAGGCCACCGTGCTGCCCTGCATCAAACATTACTTAAAAGGCAACCTACATTGAACTAAAAAAAAAAGGTACTTTCACATTAGCTAATTAATGCAAGCGAAACACTTAATGCAACTGTTTTTTTTGTTGCACGGCACTTCTGGCAGATGTATAGTATTGCAAGATCAAGTCCAAGTTACTTCCAGCTTTCCAGGAGGCCCAGTGTCCTGGTCAGTCATGCAACTAGGGCTGTGGACATGGCTTTAAACTAACGGGCTGGAAGAGAGGATTCAGGTTAAGGGAAATTTAGACACCCAAAGAGAAAAGTTGAGGCATTGGAACAATATAGCGATGTGGGTAAAGACAAGCAGAGAGAGACAGGAAATTGCAGAGAGTTTAACAAAAATTGTACATCAGCAAATAAGGTCTTTGCCGGGAGTAGAAGTAAAAAAAATTAAAGTTTCTTTATCTGAATACAGGAAGCATCTGCAATAAGATAGATGAACTGGTGGCACAAATAGAAGTAAATGATTTAGATCTAATCACCATTATAGAGTCATGGTTACAAGGTGATCAAGGTACACAATATTTCTGAAAGACAAACAGAGTGGCAAAAGAGGAGGAGTAGCCATGGCAGTAAAGAATGACATAAAGACATTAGTGAGAAAAGATCTGGCCTCAAAAGATCATGAAGTAGAATCAGTACGAGCAGAAATTATGAACAGCAAGAGCCAGGAAACACTGGTGGAAGGTTTACAGGCTTCCTAATTGCTGTACTGTGGGGCAGAGATCAAACAAGAAATTATTGGAGCTTGTTATGGTGATATGCATCACTGTAAATACACAAGGGGTTAATGTAAATACATGTAGACTAGATAGACACTAGAGGGAGCACCAGAGACATGACACACAGACATTCAACCAATAGGTCAGTAAGATAGGACACGACCAATGGGCATTCACGATACACACAGAGGTGACACCACCACAGGAGGGCATTACACCAACCCATATATAAAGGACACAGCACACATGATCTTCCTCTTTCCAGTGGAGACACTCAGTGAGTACAGACGCAGAGTTGATTGAACATCACACCCACCATGTGGATTGTAGCAGACTGGTTCGTCAGTCTGAGTAGCTATAGCAGGATTAACGGGAGAGTGTAATCCAAGTAGGAGAATTGTTAACAGTTTAAATAAATGTGTTAAAGCTATCTCCAATTCTGAACCTTCCTTTGTCAGAGTGCACATCAAGGAAGCAGCTTATGCTACATCTAGAGCATAACAAAACACTTGTAACAAAGGGAATGTAATAATTGTGGAGGACTTTAATCTTCATACAGATCAGGACAATCAAATTGATTGCAGTGGTCTAGAAGATGCGTTTGTGGAATGTTTTCATGACAATTTCTTGGAGCGATATGTTATGCAATCAATTAGGGATAAAGCTACCTTGGATCTTGTATTACCAAATGAAGCAGGGTTAATTAGTAATGACATAGTAAAAGGTGCTCTGGAAAATAGTGATCGTAATACCATTCAATTCTGTGTTAAGTTTGAAAGTGACATATTCCAATCAGTAACAAAAATCTTAAAACATAAACAGCTAATTACATAGGTATGAGGGGAGAACTGGTAAGGGTCAATTGAATAAATAGACTTAAAGGGATAGAGGTAAATGAACAGCGGGAAACATTTGAAAAAACAATTCAAACTGTTCATCAAAAATACATCCCATTGAAAAACAAAAACTCAGTAAGAGTCACGCTGAGCCGTTGGGGAATTGGGTTAGTTTATTTTCAATCACTCTGTTATTTTTGGACATAATTTATGCTATCAATAGAACATGCTAAAGAGATTATTAACTTTCAAAAATGTCTTATTGAAAACTCCACGGACACAGAATCCTGCAGATGCCGCTAGCCGTCTGATATACTTTCAGTATAATTAGAATAATCTCCAGAGCAATGGCTCCAAGTAGGTCAGAGTCACTCAAAGAATATATTACTGGACTGTTGAACGTTGTTGTGTTGCACTGAAATTACAATTGAGATCACAAAATATTTAAGGAACTATAAACAGTATGCTTGTGTCTCACTCATTCTCTGAAACAACAACATATTTGGTCACTGGAGTTCTCAAAAATGATACTTAATGGTATTTAAAATTATAATACAATTTCAGAGTTTAGAAACTGCCACATCTGACTTACTCTGCCTTCACTATTTGCAGCAGATGGTAGTGTAAGTGTCTGCATTAGGGAGGAGTGAAAGGAACAACCAAATATTTTTAAAGAATTAAGCAAGCTAGATGATGGGCCAAGGCCCATAATGCAAGATACATCTAGAATGTGGAGATGTCGACGTTGGACTGGGGTGAGCACAGTAAGAAGTCTTACAACACCAGGTTAAAGTCCAACAGGTATGTTTCAAATCACTAGCTTTCGGAGCACTGGTCCTTCCTCAGGTGAATAAAGAGGTAGGTTCCAGAAACATGTATATAGACAAAGTCAAAGATGCAAGACAGTGCTTTGAATGCGAACATTTGCAGGTAATTAAGTCTTTACAGATCCAGAGAGAGGGGTACTCCCAGGTTAAAGAGGTGTGAATTGTCTTAAACCAGGACAGTTAGTAGGATTTCGCAAGCCCAGGCCAGATGATGGGGGATGAATGTAATGTGACATGAATCCAAGGTCCCGATTGAGGCCGTACTCGTGTGTGTGGATCTTGGCTATAAGTTTCTGCTCGCCGATTTTGAATTGTCGCGCATCCTGAAGGCTGCCTTGGAGAACGCTTACCTGGAGATCAGAGGCTGAATGCCCTTGACTGTTGAAGTGTACCCCGGCTAGAAGGGAACGTTCCTGCCTGGCGATTGCCGCGTGATGTCCGTTCATCCGTTGTCGCAGCGTCTGCATGGTCTCGCGAATGTACCACGCTTTGGAACATCCTTTCCTGCAGTGTATGAGGTAGACAACGTTGGCTGAGTCGCACACGTATGTACCTTGTACCTGGTGGGTGGTGTTCTCACGTGTAATGGTGGTACCCATGTCGATGATCTGGCACGTCTTGCAGAGATTGCCATGGCAGGGTTGTGTGGTAGCGTGGTGGCTGTTCTGAAGGCTGAGTAGTTTGCTGCAAACAATAGTTTGTTTGAGTTTGTGCGGTTGTTTGAAGGCAAGTAGTGGGGGTGTGGGGATGTCCTTGGCAAGATGTTCATCTTCATCGATGATGTCTTGAAGGCTGTGAAGAAGATGTCGTATTTTCTCCGCTCCGGCGAAGTACTGGACAATGAAGGGTACTCTGTCGGTTGTGTCCCGTGTTTGTCTTCTGAGGAGGTCGGTGCGGTTTTTTGCTGTGGCGTGTTGGAACTGTCAATCGATGAGTCGACCGCCATATCCCATTCAAACAAGGGCATCTTTCAGCGTCTGCAGATGTCGATTACGCTCCTCCTCATCTGAGCAAATCCTGTGTATACGGAGGGCTTGTCCATAGAGGATGGCTTCTTTAATGTTTAGGGTGTTTAGGGTGGAAGCTGGAGAAGTGGAGCATTGTGAGGTTATCCATGGGCTTGCGGTAAAGCGAAGTGCTGAGGTGACCGCCCTTGATGGAGATGAGTGTTCAAGAATGCAGACGATTTTGGAGAGTAGCCCATGGTGAGTCTGATGGTGGGATGGAACTTATTGATGTAATCGTGCAGTCATTTCAGTGATTCTTCGCCGTGGGTCCAAAGGAAAAAAATGTCATCGATATACCTGGTGTATAACATTGAATGTCCTGTGCAGTGAGGAGGTCTTGTTCAAACTTGTGCATGAAGATGTTAGCATATTGAGGTGCAAATTTGGTCCGCATGGCTGTTCTGTGCGTCTGGATGAAGAACTCGTTGCCGAAATCAAGGGCATCTTGAAACCCATCGTACAAGGAACACCCAGCTTCTGTTGCAACACGACGGACTTCCTACAGAAACTCAGCACCCAAGGACCAGTTGAACCAGGAACATTCCTTGTCACAATGGACGTCTCGGCACTCTACACTAGCATCCCCCATGTCGACATCATTGCTGCAACAGCCTCAGTACTCAACACCAACAGCTGCCAATCTCCAGACGTAATTCTGCAACTCATCCACCTCATTCTGGATCACAATGTCATCACCTTCGACAACAAGTTCTTCATCCAGACGTTGTAGCCACATCAACTGGCTGATCCAGTTAAATTTCTGATCAATGCAAACCCCTAGGATGTTGACAGTAGGAGATTCAGTGACAGTAATGCCATTGAATGTTAAGGGGTGATGGTTAGCTCTCTTCTTGGAGATGGTTGTTGCCTGGCACTTGTGTCGCGCAAATGTTACTTGCCATTTGTCAGTCCCAGCCTGGATATTTGTATATGCATTGCATCAGTAACTGAGGAGTTGCAAATTGTGCAAAACATTGTGTAATCATCAGCAAACATCCCCACTTCTGCCTTTATGAAGGAGGCAAGGCCATTTGTGAAGCAGTTGGAGATGATTGGGCCTATCCTACCCTGAGGAAATCCTGCAGTGGTGTCCTTGGACTGTCAGTGTGTGGAGCTAAACGACCTCAGAGGCGAGAAAATTGCTCAATAATTTCAGTGCAGTATTTCAACTGCAGTCGCCTGGGACACTTTGGAAAGCTATATAAAGCTAAGATATCCAGATGGGCGGAAGATCCCAAGACAATCCATGAGATTGAGGCAACAGGAAAAGATCCAAATGTGCTTCTTGGGTGAAATAAAGGATCCTAAAATTATCATTTTTGGATGTGGACATTTCAGTAAAGTGGACATAGGAGCCACTGTTATGACCCTCTCGGACGGAACCATGGCTGGTGACACAACACCTAATGTCACCCAAAACAAAGCTGTACAGTGCAGGTGGCATCAAGATCCCAGTTAAAGATACAGTGCAAGGTGATGCTCCAATACAAAGATAAACAAATACAGGAGGGATTATTTGTTGTCCACAATTAAGAATTTTCCCCATTAAGCAGAAAAGCCTGCATTGACCTGAGTTCTCTGTTGTGAGTCCAGCCCGCTACCGCTATAATGGGGACGAAGAATTTGGCGCTCAGCCAGGTCTCCCATTCACTGCAGCGAGACTGGAGAATCCCGCCCCTCAGCTGCCCTTCAAAAATTGACACGGTCAACCAACAATGGTCTGGGTTCAAATTTTAAGAAAAGTTTCCTGAACGATTGGGATGACTAAGGACTGTATACGGTATTACTTTAAGAGAGGATGCAAGCCTGTGTACCTGTTGACACCATGGAAAACTCTGCTGCCAAAGAAACTAATTCCAGGGTTGGCAATCAAGGATAACTGAAGCATTCAGGGCCGAGAACAGTCCTGCAGGCAGCAGCAGGCATCCACCTACAATAGAAGTTAGTGCACTAAAAACCTGCCACCGTTACACAAAGAGGATAGTTTGATTCAGGGACCTTCAAATAGGGGCATTGAGTAGCACCATTGTAAGTATGTTGGGTAAAGGCTGCAGGGGGGTATAGTATAAGGGTATCTGGCAAAGCAAAGGTTAATGTGGGACTGGGAAACAGTGGGTTGGATTCTCTGAACCCCCCCAATCCGAAATCGCGTTCGGCGACAGAACAGAGAATCTGTTTTTGTGCCCGAAATCGGGACCGAGTGTCGGTGTCGGAATTCTCCGCCCGCCCCCCCCCCCTCAATCAGTGTACTCGTGTAGTATGCCACGCTGAGTATCCACTGCCACAGGCCTGCTGCCCCCTGCAAAACGGGGATTCTGTGGCCTTTTTGATACCAGTTTTTCAGGCAGAAAAGACCAGTTTTCCAGACGGCCTGGGTACGGTCCCAAAAACAGAGAATCCAGCCCAGTACCTCCCACAGCGTGATGTAAAGAGACATATAACTTGCAACTAGGATCAGTTGTGGAATGGACTGAGACCTATGTAGAAGCAAGCATGGAGTTACCTCATAGCTTGGGCTATACTCTGTATATAATATATATACATACAGTTACATGTTATCAATAAACAGTTAATGTTAAACCGCACAAAACTCAGAACCTCTTCATGAGGCCTACTCACCGTACACCATAAAACACACTATACCTCTTTCAATAAGTTTAATCTATTTATTAGATAGTTCTTTAAGTGCCTGTCTAGCTTTACTGGGTCATTTCTTTTTATTATCCTGATTTTTTAATAAGCATTTTAGATAATTTTGTTGTGAGGGATGTTAACCCAGCAGCAATGGCAAAGCCCTCCTAAATGATCAGTACTAAATTTTGTACTCATTTGACAATTCTGATCATAAATGTGAGAAGGATGTTCGGAAGGGAACTATCACACTCCTGCAGGAGAGATGTCTCCCTGTCTGAAATTAGGCTCCAAAATTATTCTTGCAATGTTGTGGAAAGAGTTTTATTGTATGTCTAACTTAAGTTATTTCTAACCAAGGAGTGCTTGATATTGATATCTGTTCCCTGGCAGGCCCCTACTATGTTATTTTAATTAACAAGCAGAGGTTTTAAAAAGCCACAAAAAAGTGCTTAGAATTCTAAGATATTTAATATATAATTTTCTGCTCTGCTCACATTCCATTTTTAGAAAGTGACATTTTGTCAACGTTCCGACTGAGAAAGTAACAAAACATTCTTAAATACAGATTCATTCTATCCTGATATGGTTCCTTCAAATCTATTTGTGGTAGATTTGTTGCTTTGAGTATGAAAGCAATTACAGGCAATGCACTTCAAATTCAGAAATAAAGCACCAACAAGCTTCAAATTCAATAGGAACATTACCAATGACAGAGAGATGCTCTGAAATATTAGATTTAACATTTAAGGTTTGATTCCCTCCTTCTTGAAGATACAAGGACTGTTTTTAGTAGTGAGTTGATGGGTGATGGGACAAGTGTGTATTGCACCACCTTATTTCTGCCTGCAAATTGTAATCAGAACCCAATTTATGTTGTAAGACTCCGATTTAAAATTCAAGTGATTCAGGTGGAGTGTCCTTGTTAAAATAGAGGAAAATGATAACAGGGATCAGAGTAGAAATGGAGTGGTAAGTGCAGAACTCTGATTTCAAAGCCACTTACCACTCAAAGCAGAGTTAAAATTGGCCAAATTGATGCATGCTGGGTATTGTACCATCTACATCAGCAACTTTCCAGTATCTCACCTAAGTGTCCATTATTAAAGAGTAAGCCTGCACAGCAAATGTCTGAGAGCTAGCTATTTGTAATAGTGGAGACATCAAAACAAAATCTGATCTTGTCAGGGTTCTGCACATGCACTTAGTAATGCACCAATACACATTGCTCTGAGAGCTTAAGTAGTTTGTGACTATCTGCAGAACTGAGATTGAAGAGTTCTCAAAATCTATAACCTAATTTTTCAAATTACCTATCAAACCACAAAGAAGTAGATGCGCTGAGTGTAGTTGAAAGATGTGCGGCGTGATTCTCTGTTTCTGAGACTGAGTGTTGACACCGGGGCAGGACTTCCATGGCAGCAAATCTGCCGCCGCACCGGGTTCAGTGATTGTTCAGAGGCTAGCACCGGTGCCACATGGAACACAATCAATGCCAATGAGGAACAGTGCCGGAATTGCGATTGACACTCAGGTGGCTGACAAGCTCCAGCCGCATATACACGATTCACTCCCCACATACACATCATCCCAACCTACAAGATGACAGCATGACGCGCGGCCCCACGATTTACTGATGCCGAGCTTGAGACCCTCCTGGACACAGCGGAGGAAAGGTGGGTGACCCTGTACCCGGCCCGGGAAGGAGGATGCCAGCCGTTGCCATGCAGGTGGCAGAGGAGGTCAGAACCACCAACATCATCATCCGGACCAACCTGCGGTGCCGTACAAACCTGCACGATCTCCTCAGGACGGCCAGGGTGAGTAGGCAGCACCCTGCCCCTGGCACCAACCCCCATCCCACACAGGTGCACCATTGGGGGGGGGGGGGGGGAGTTCACTCCTTATCGGGGGGCTGCACCCATGGACAAGGCAGGCCACCCCCCAGATTGTGTATACCCCATAACGGGGGTGCTCTAGCCGCTGCCTGTCTGTCTCACTGAACACACCCCATGACAGAGCCCTGTCCATGGTAAGACGGTGATGGTCACTTTAACTCCCGCTGATCCTGGTAGCCGCTGGGGAATCGGCAATTCTAGCAATGTGTGCACTTCACAACTCTCAAGTGGATTCCCATGGGTATCTGCCATGAAACAGGGTTTTTTAAAGCCCGCATTCCAATCAGCTCATGAGGCCTGGACACTGCCCAAACTGTGGAGGCAGCAACACCACAGAGTCAGCAGTCAACACCCTGGAGCTGGGCCTCAGTACTGGGGGACTACCCCAAAACCAGAGGGTGGGTGTGTAGACCAGGGATGGAACCAGCACCCAATGCAGGTAACGTTCCTTATGGGTGACTGGGGTCCGGGTCAGGGCCTGGTGCCCAGGGGACCCTGCTGCAGCCGGTGGTGCATGTACAGGGCGTGTTGGATGGCATCATGATGGATGGCAGGGGATGTGAGGATGGTCATGGTCTGGAGGACCCGCGGGTCCAGGTTGGAAGCTATAGCTGATTGTCTATCCCTCACCCTCTCCAATTGCTTACAGTTATCATGGAGTTTGCCATTGTGGTGCTGCTGGCAGGCCAGGCAGCCAAACGCCAGAGAAGATGGCAGCAGCGTCGACAGACGTTTGAGGTGCAGGCCCATGTGCCAAGACCTGCCCCACACTCTGAGGACTCAGCCGCCCATCAGGCCAGGGAGGGACCCAAACGGGGAAGCCAGTGATTGTTCAATGTGTACGGACATCGCTGGTCTTTCAAACAGATGATGGACAGCATGTGCCACAGGAGGCTCCACCTCAACAAGGGGATGTGGTGCACCTGTGCCATATCCTTGCAGACTTGGCACCCAGTGGAGGAGGAGAATACCTGCTCTGGTGGCTCAAGGTTACCACAGCACTGAACCTCTTTGCTTTGGGATCATGCCAGGGATCGAGCGGACACTTGTTGTGGCATACCCCAATCAACAGCCCGCAAGTGCATTTGTGAAGTCATGGATGCCTTGTATGTCCAGGCAGCCAACTATATAAAATTTGACCTGGACCAAGCACAACAGAATGCCTGGGCAGCAGGATTCTTTGCCATCCCCAGGATGCCCCAGGTCCAGGGAGTAACAGATGGCAAGCATATCACCTTGCGTGTACCGGGCGGTCCGGGGGCACCCTTCATCAATATGATGGGATTCCACTCCCTGAATGTCCAACTCATGTGTGACCACCACATAAAGATCATGCACGTATGTCCAGGGATCGTGCGCACAGCTACATCCTGCGACAGTCAGAAATTCTCAGCATCTTCAAAAGATCGCTGGGTAGCTCTTGGGGGATAAGAGGTACCCGCTTAGGCACGCTCACACTATCACTTGCACGTGGTATGCCTGGACGGGGGGGGCGGGCGCAGGTCCCATAACAGGGTGCCTGGGGGAGGGCAAATGGGGGAGGGGAATGTAGACCGGCCCGCAGTGCGGAATAAGGTGACAGAGATTCCACATGTCTCGGGTGCAAAGTCTGTTTAATGGTGTACAAATACAATAGTGACCCCAACTGTCCCTAGCTCCTGATGGTGCCACACCTCTCCCTCCCAACCTGTGCCCTCTCAGTGATTGTTGATCTTCTTAGCTCTCCGTTCTCTACCACTACGTCTAGGTGAGTCCCCAGGATACCTGCTGCTTACCGCATCTTGTGGCATTGATACCCCTGGTGGGTGTGGTCTGGAGGGCCCCTGTCCATTTGGCAGTGGCACATGCCTGGCTGTGCCATCCTGTTCCGCACACTGACCCTGGGACGCGCCGTTGTCGGCGGGGTGAGGGTTGGGGGTGGGAGTGGACCTGGGAGAGCTACTAACCGCTACTGTCTCCCTATAGGGGGGACTCCGGGTGGTCACCAAAGCTCCCTCCTCCCTCCTCCCTATTGGTGCGCATAGGGGGCCATGTTGGAAGGGAGGGACAGCTGGATTGAAACCAGGCCGTCCCAGCGTCATCTAGCTCTACCAGCCCTGGCGACTCCCCAATGTCCACTTTATGGTGTCGCTGTCCTCCGCGATGCTCCTCTGTGAGCGGGCCATGCTCCACAGTGCTTTGCCAATGTATAGCTGCATCTGGGACATGGTCCTCAATGACCAGGACATTCTCAGGAGCACCTGAGACTGGGACATGCTCCGCAGTGCCTTGGAAAAGTCCACCTGTGTTAACAACATGTCCTCCAGCAGCTGGGACATGCTGTTGAGGCGCTCAGCCCTGGCCATCACTGACTGAACCACGTCTTGGACGGTACCACTCATGATGCTGATGTCGTGCTCTAGGCTCTCCACTGCGGTCTCCAACCTTGCAGTGTTGGCCTTGTTGCCAGGCTTTGCCGGCACAATCTCCTTCGCCTTTAGCCCGTAGGACACCTCCAATCAGCCGTGGATCTGCTGGAGTGTCGCTGACATCCCCCTCTGAATCCCACAGCTGCACCCTATTGACTGCATTAGCTCTGGGATAGGCTGCTCCAGAGACTCAGAATCTGACTGGGACTCAGCTAGCTCCTGGGATCCAGCAGATCTTTCTCCCCTGGACATGCTTGCCTCTACCTGATGTGCATCAGCAAGTGTGTGGTGCTCATCAGATTGTTCCCCAGAAGCCTGTCCACTACTTTCGCCCATCGAGGTGTGTATCTCTACACAGGTGGAGTATGGGGATGACAGCAGTGATGCAATAATGGTGGCATCCTTGGAGCTTTCCTCTGAGGTGTTCTCTTGGGATGAGTGGGGGGGTCTCACCCCTGATGGGTCGGCACCGACGGGTTGCAATCAAGTGGGATCATGTGGTCTATAGGAGGGTTGGATCATTGTCTGGGCATGAACAACTCACGTTTGACAGGTCATCTGGGCGGGGGCCGTTTGATCCTGTGCTGAGGCCGATCTCGACATCAGTGCCCCAGTGGGGGGCTTTGGGGGGCATGGGGGGCGGGACATAGCAGCGGTCAGGTGGGTGCACCAGCACGACTGGTCATGGGTGGGGTGTGCCAGTGGATGGCAGGTGGGGCACATGGCTATATTGTGCTGGGGGGGGGGGGGGGGGGGGGCAGGGGGCAGGCACGGGTCATTAGGGGGGCCCCTGGGAGTAGCAGGCGGGACCGGTGCCAACTCACCCGTGTGGTCTGGTGGAGATCAATGAGTTTCTTGCAGCACTTTGTGGTGGTCCTCCTGGTCACATTCCCCGACTTGACGGCCCCTGCAAATGCAGCCAGGCCACACTGGCTGCCCTGTGGCTGACCCTCGGACCCCCTCGGAGGAACAGGGTGTCCCGTCTCGACTCCACCATGTCCATGAACCTGATCAGGTCAGCATCCCGAATCACGGTGCTGGTCTCCTTGGTTGCATGGCTGTGTGCTGTCTGGGTTTGCTCTGTGGGACCGGTTTAAGTGCTGCTCCCCTTCATTAGTGGGGAGCTGTCGAGCGCGGTCCCGGCGAATCAGCTGGCAGGACAGTCTTTTACAGCATGAAGCCTGTGGGGTCTGGTTAAGTGACCTAATTGACATTAGATACCAGTGACTACCTTGCCGAGTCGGCTGTCGGTAAACCCTTAGCATTTCCCGCTCGCTGCCACATTATAACAAATTTGGTTAGATCGGGCCCTAAGTGTTTCCTAAAAATTCTTTGGTTATAGGAAGGCATTAAAGTGCACTAGCAGGGTCACACCAGTGTTGTGCCAAGTTATAGAATCATTTACAGCACACAAGAGGCCATTTGACCCATTGAGTCCGTGCCATAAACCCACAGACCAATCCAATCACTCCTACACCTCTGTTTAATCCCCATGGTCCTGAAAACATATTGCTTTCAAGTGACCATTCAATTTCCTTTTGAAATCGTTGATTGTTTCTGCTGCCACCATTCTCTTAGGCAGCGGGTTTCAGATCATTACCATACATGGATAAATGTTAAAAGGAAATGTGCAGGGCAGAGTAGGTGTGAGAAAATGCTGGGATTGTTCAAGATATCATTAGATGCAGTGATGTAGTGGAGGAAACCTTTCTGATCTTTCTTATAAGTAGAAAATGTTTTGGGATGTTGAAGCTTAGTTTGCTATGTCATGGAGTGGCAAGATAAAAGTTTGCACATAACCTTCCACAGATTATGTTGCCAATCCTCATAGTACAGAGGGAATACAAAGGTCACTCTTTCCTGAACAGATGATGGGAAAATAGGGTGAGGGAGTTATCCACTGCAGTTCTGGTACATGTCTCAGCCCACGACAGAACAATTAGTTGCTTTCTCACAGGCTATCAGCCAAGGACGATGCATGGGATGGATTGACCAGAAGATGGGAAAGGAGAGAAAATGACTATAAAAGGCAGTATTTCATTATCAAAACAGGTTGGAGTACATCTTTAAACTATAAATATGATATTGAGTTTGAGTATTTTTATTGGTTTGAAACACTTCTACTTACTACAGTTATTAACTATTTGTGCATGATCCTGTCTAGAACTTTTGGTATTTTTTAAAACTAGCATACTACTGCAGTCACAAGCAGCACAATAAAAACACAGATTTCCAATGCTGTAAGACATTTTGTTATATTTTGTATGTCTGTTATGCTCTAAGGGATTTTTCATATCTCTTGTATTTCTGTTTGTAAATAAAATGTAACAGAGTTTTGGTGGGGAGTGTATGTGGAGCTTACTGAGTGGCAGGAACATGGGGGAGGACAACAGGACTGAAGGGAGAAGAATGCGGACCAAAGACATCATTGCTCGGCCAGTCACTGGAAGTCATGTGGAAGAATTCCATCAGCGGACTGACTACCCGAGATTGAGATTCAGCTAGTGTGTCTTACTAAACAGCTCATGTTGTAAATACATGTCTCAAATGCTTCGGTGTAGACTCGATGGACTGAAGGGCCTCTTCTGCACTGCATTATTCGCTGATTCGATGATTTTACTTACTGTTGCTAAGTGGGTTAATGAAGGTTTTCCACATAATGTGGAAATTATTTCCAAAGCACAGGGGTGATGGGTGAGCAAGAAACTGCAGGGAGGACGTAGACAGCAGAAACCTGGATGAGGTGAATTTTATGGAAGGTAGAAGGTAGGGGTTGGCCAGAAGGGCCATACAATCAAGTCTGCAGGTGCAAAACCATGCATGCGAGTTTCACCTACAGATTAACTGAGACTAGCATGTAAACAGGAGAAGTTATGGAGGTAGAAGTAGGTGGTCTTTTGTGGTAGAAAGCATACAGAAACAGGAGCTCAGCTTACGACTAAACAGGGCACTGAAGTTCTGAACAGTTTCACTGAGCAGCCAGGGAGGGGACTAAATTTGGGTCAGGAAATGGGTTGGAGTTGAAGATAATGGCATGGATCTTCCCAATGTTTAACTGGACAAAATTTCAGCTGGACTAAATTTGCTTTTGGACAATGCGTCTGACAACATAGAGGCAGTTGACAGGGTTGATAGAGATGGTGATGAGTTAGAGTTTTCCCCTCTGTGCCCTCCGATGAGGCCCCAATACCCTGGGGTTTTCCCCTGGTACTCTGGAGTCTTCATCCCAGTACCGTCCCAGTGTTACTCCGGCTTCCTTCAAGTCAAGCCTGGTTGCCTCTGATGCGACCATCAATTCAACCAGAACCACGAGTTGGAGTAAACTGTGGTTTTAATCGGCTTACAACTGAGCCTGCCTGCGACTATGTTGAACTGAAGGCGGACTTGCAGGACCGCAGCACTTATACTTCCTGAAGGGGGTGGAGCCGAGGGCGGAGACCTGTACATGCTCCTCATCTCCCCTTGTGGGCAGAGCCGCGCAACGGCTCACAGATGGAGCCCACAGGGGCATAGTAATATACAGTGTGAATTATAGTGGTTACACATTCACCACATTCACCCCCTGTTAAAAAATCAAGTCCAGCGGGGGTGACGGGTCTACAAGTTCAGTCAGTCCGGCGCCCGAATCGTGCGCTGTGACCGACGAAGGTGTTGCAGCCGTCTTGGATGGCTGTGGAAGGATGTTCGGTGGGGGTCCGGGGGTGGACTCCGGGGATGGTTCTTTCTGAGCTTCATTCCTGTGAACTGGTGTATCATGTGGAAGGGAGCGCGGGAAGCAAATAGGCGCAGGGCATGGGAGGTCGGATGGGGTGTAGTGTGGGAGGTACATCGACGGTAATTGTAGTGGAGCTTGCGGGTGCCAGGGCCCGGAGGGAAACGGTGTCCTGTCTGCCAACGGGGTGTTCAACAAACGTGTAGTGGGGGTTCGAGTGCAGGAGTTGGACCCTCTCCACCAGGGGATCGGTCTTATGTGTCTGAACGTGTTTTCGGAGGAGGACAGGGCCCGGTGTCCTCAACCAGGGCGGAAGCGAGACCCCCGTAGTAGTTCCCCTGGGGAAGGCAAATAGGCGATCATGAGGAGTCTGATTCCTAGCCGTACAAAGGAAGGACCTAATAGCATGGAGCGTATCGGGGAGGACCTCCTGCCAGTGGGAGGTCGGGAGATTCCTGGACCGTAGGGTCAGTAGGACGGTCTTCCAGACCGTCGCGTTCTCCCTCTCCACCTGCTAGTTCCCCCTGGGGTTATAGCTGGTAGTCTTGCTCGAGGTGATGCCCTTACTGAGCAGGTACTGACGATGAAGGACGAACCCCTGTCGCTGTGGACATAGTTGGGGAAACCGAACAGGGTGAAGACACTGTGCAGGGCTCTGTTAACTGTAGGGGAGGTCATATCGGGGCATGGGATGGGAAATGGGAAACGGGAGAATTCATCTATAACGTTGAGGAAATAAATGTTGCGATGAGTTAAAGGGAGGTGCCCTTTCAATTCAATACTCAGGCGTTCAAAGGGCCGGGATGCCTTTACCAGGTGGGCCTTGTCTGGTCTATAGAAGTGCAGTTTACATTCCGCGCTGTTCGAGCAATTCCTGGTGACGGCTTTAACCTCCTCAGTGGAGAAGGGCAGGTTGCGGGCCTTGATGTAATGGGCGAGCCGGGTGACCCCCGGATGGCAGAGGTCATTGTGGATCGCCTGAAGACAGTCGTCTTGCGCACTGGCGCATGTGCCGCGGGACAGGGCATCTGGGGGCTCATTGAGCTTCCCAGGACAATATACGATATCGTAATTGTAGGTGGAGAGTTCGATCCTCCACCTCAAGATCTTGTCATTTTTGATCTTACCCCGCTGCGAGTTGTCAAACATGAAGGCAACCGATCTTTGGTCGGTGATGAGGGTAAACCTCCTAGCTGCGTGGTAGTGCTTCCAGTGTCGCACGGCTTCCACAATGGCTTGGGCTTCTTTTTCGACTGAGGAGTGTTGAAGTTCGGAAGAGGAGACGGTTCGGGAAAAGAACGCGTTGTGGTCCTGCTGATCCAAGTACGGGAAAGTGGCCCGCAGCCCGTACTGGTCCACCATTCGGTCCATTGCTCGTTGGAACACCGAAACCCCATTTGTGACGCCAAAGGGAACCCGGAGGAAATGGAAGAGGCGGCCATCTGCCTCAAACGCCATGTAGTGGTGGTCCTCCGGGTGGATTGGGAGCTGGTGGTATGAGGACTTCAGATCCACCGTGGAGAACACGCAGTACTGTGTGATCTGGTTCACCATGTCCGCAATCCGGGGGAGGGGTACGCATCAAGGTGCGTGAAGCGGTTAATGGTCTGGCTGTAATCAACCACCATCCGGAGCTTTTTCCTGGTATTGACGACCACCACCTGAGCTCTGCAGGGGCTATTACTGGCCTCTATGACTCCTTCACGCAATAGACGCTGGACTTCAGATCTGATGAACACCCTGTCCTGCAGGCTATACCTCCCTCTACGAGTGGCCACAGGCTTGCAGTTGGTGGTGAGGTTAGAGAAGAGTGAGGGGGGGGTCGACTTTCAGGGTTGCTAGGCTGCATATAGTGAGTGGGGGCAGGGGCCCGCCGAAGCTGAGTGTGAGGCTCCTGAGGTTACACTGGAAATCCAGTGCTAGGAGGAGCGGTGCGCAGAGGTCTGGGAGCATGTACAATTTGAAATTCGTGTAATTGGCACCTGGTATTGTTAGAGTCGCTGAGGTGCGCCCTTGTATTTGGACTGAGTGCAACCCCGAGGCGAGAGAGATTGTTTGCTGCGTTGGGAATACCGGGTGCGAACAGAGCCTTACCAGGTCGGGTGAACGAAGCTCTCAGTTCTCCCGGAGTCGAAGAGGCACGGTGTCTCATGGCCGTTGATCCGGACGGCCATCTTGGAGCTTTTGAGGTGCTTGAACCGCGACTGGTCCAAGGTGACGGCGCTGACTTGAGGGTAGACGGCGGCGTGGTTGGCAGTGCTGGAGTGACCCCGCGATGACTGTTCGAGTTGGGTAGCGGGTGATGGCCAAGATGGCGGCCCCCATTGATCGCACGTGGCCGGCCGCATGGGGGAGGATGGCCAAGATGGCGGCCCCCGTGAGTCGCACATGTTGTGCGGAGGCGGAGTCGGCAGACACACTGCCACGTTACGGGGTCTGCGAGCCTGCGAGTTGGAGGAGTGAGTGTTCGAGTTGGGGTTCGAGTTTTTGGATTTGGCCAGGCAGACTTTAATGAAGTGCCCTTTTCACCCGCAGCTGCTGCAGGTCGCGTTGCGGGCCGGGCATTGCTGTCGGGGGTGTTGGGGCTGGCCGCAAAAATGGCTTGATAGTCCTCCGTGGTGGGCGGGTGGCCGCGCGGCGCAGGTCTGGGGCAGCCTTTGGTCGGGGGTCCACGATAGGGTCGCGTGATCGGCCGGGAACGCAGTTAGGCTTTGGAAAGCGACCTCTAATGAGGTTGCCAGTTTTACCGTGTCCTCCAGGTCCTGGGAACTTTTCTCAAGAAGACGCTGCCGCACATAATTTGATCGGACCCCCGCAACGTACACATCTCGGACGGTGAGTTCCATGTGCTGAGAGGCTGTCACGGCCTGGAAGTTACAGTCGCGTGCTAGGGCTTTGAGGTTGCGTAGATAGTCATCTAGCGACTCCCCAGGGCGCTGGCGACGAGTCGTGAAGATGTGTCACACGTAGACTGAGTTCACGGGCCGCACGTACAGGCGGTCGCGCATCGCGAGGGCCTCCGTATAAGAGTCAGCTTCATTAAGGTGAGTAGAAATACGATGGCTCACCCGTGCGTGGAAGAGACTTAGTTTCTGTTCACCTGTAACAGAGGAGGTCGTCGACGCAGCCAGGTAGGCCTTGAAGCACCAAGGCCAATGCACAAAAATTTATTTTGTCTCCGTGGCCTGTGGATCGAGTTCCAGTCGGTCAGATTTGAGGGCTGATTCCATAGTAGTTATTTAAGCCGATTAAATTGATCAATTAAGCCGATCAATTCAACCAGAGACACGAGTTGGAGTAAACTGCGGCTTTAATCGGCTTACAACTGAGCCTGCCTGCGACTATGCTGAACTGAAGACGGACTCGCAGGACCACAGCACTTATACTTCCTGAAGGGGGTGGAGCCGAGGGCGGAGCCCTGTACATGCTCCTCATCTCCCCCTGTGGGCAGAGTCGCGCAACGGCTCACAGATGGAGCCCACAGGGACACAGTAATGTACAGTGTGAATTATAGTGGTTACACATTCACCACAGCCTCCAAGTCAAAGGCTGGTTATCCCCCAGTCAGCCTGCTTTAACTTGGAGCCGCTCCACGAGCACTGTGCTCACCTCCGAGCTGCCCTTGGAGGAGTGCTCGCCAAGTGCATGTCTTCTGAAGCCTTTCGCGATTCATGTCGTTTTGAAATTACACCACCGTAGATTGTGTTTTTGACAGTGGGAAATGATTCAGGTGTATGGCCCCGATAATGAGATGTAAATATATTCAAATGATGTTCCTGATATTGAACCTGTGTTCCAGAACTTACCGCACCCCTAGCCAAGCTGTTCCAGTACAGCTACAACATTGGCATCTTCCCGGCAATGTGAAAAATGACCAGCTGTGTCCTGTACACAAAAAAACAGGACACATCCAACCCAGCCAATTACTGCCCCATCAGCAAAGTGTTTGTTTTGAAATTTTTTCATTGGCATTTCTCATATTTATAAGCAATTGTATGTATACATCACATTTTTCTTACCCGCGCTAATTTACTTTATTGTACAGAGTTTTATTTTGTCTTTTGTTTAATTGACCCTATATACACTTTTGACCAGGTGAAGTTTGTAGCCCGAAAAGGTTCCAAACACTTTCAGTATTTGCAGTATTGCCTTCAGTTCCTCCTGTGGCTTTGAGACACAGAGGAGCAGGTCATCTGCATAGATTGAGACTCTGTGCTCTCTGTCTCCTCTCCAGATTCCCTTCCAGCTTTTCACGTCCCGCAGGGCTATCGCCAGGGGTTCAATCGCTAGCGCGAATAAGAGTGGGGACAAGGGGCATCCCTGTCTTGTTCCTCTCTGTAGCTGGAAGTATTCAGAGCTGGTGGTGTTAGTTCGGACACCTGCTTTGGGAGCGTTGTACAGGAGGTGAATACCGCTCCTAGCCCAAACCGTTCCAGTACCTCGAAGAGGTAGTTCCATTCGACTCTGTCGAAGGCCTTTTCTGCATCCAGGGAGACAATCACCTCTGGTGTTCTCTCCCCGGGATGGGGGGGGGGGGGGGGGGGGGGGGGGTGTCATTATTGCTTTCAGCAGCCGCCTGATGTTTGCTGTGAGCTGCCTACCCTTGACAAGCCCGTTTGGTCCTCTACAACCACCTCTGATACACTGCCCTCCAGCCTTTTGGCCAGGACCTTTGCGAGCATTCCATCAGGTCTTTACCTTTTTTGGGTATCAATGAAATTGTAGCCTGCACTAGCGTGGAGGACAGGGTGCCCATTGCCAGTGAGTACACAAACATGTCCCTTAGGTGTGGGGCAGGACTGGTGCAAATCTTTTGTGGAAGTACGCCAGGAACCAGTCAGGTCCCAGTGCCTTCCCCGCCTGCATGGAGCTGATGCTCTCCATGATTTCTCCCAGATCTATTGCTGCTTCCAGCTCCCTCTTCTGTCTTCCCCCACAACTGGTAGTTCCAGTCCGTCTCGGAACTGTTTCGAATGCCCGATTGACCTCCTTTGGTTCTGTTACCGGTCTGCCTCTGCTATCCTTTACCTGCACCATATCCTTCGTGGCTGCCTGCTTTCTCAGCTGGTGAGCCAATATGTGGCCAGCCTTGTCTCCGTATTCGTAGAAGGTCCCCCGTGTCTGGCGGAGTTGGTACACTGCTTTCCTAGTGGATACAGGTTAAAATCCATTTGCAGCTTTTTCCTCTTCGCCAGCAGCTCTACGGTCGGGGCCTCGGAGTATTTTCTGTCAACTTCCAAACTGGAGTCCACCAGTTGTTGCCTTCCCTATCTCTGCTTGCCTTGTAGGCTATGATTTCTCCTCTAATCCCGGCCTTCAGTGCCTCCCAGAATGTGGGAGAGTGAGACCTTCCCGTTTTGGTTGTTACTAACGTAGTCACCTTTGGTTGAAGGCCTTGTCGGCCAGGAGGTCCATGTCCAGCCTCCACGTGTGGCGCTGGGCACGGACTGTCTCTAACCTCACATCCATGTAATGTGGAGCGTGGTCGGAGATAACGATCGCGGAGTATTCCGTCCCCATGATCCCTGGAAGCACCGATTTCCCCACTGCAAAGAAGTCGATTTGGGTGTACAACTTGTGCACTTGTGAAAAGTATGAGAATTCCTTTTCTCCTGGGTGTAGGAACTTCCATGGGCCCACCGCCCCCATCTGCTCCATAAATGCTCCTAGTTCCCTGGCCATGCCAGTCTTTTCCCTTGCTCTGGGGTTTGATCGGTCGGTCAGTGGGTCTTGCACACAGTTCAAGTCGCCCCCCATAATCAGTCGGTGTGTGTCAATGCCGGGGATTTCCGCCATGGTCTTCTTTATGAATTCTGTGTCGTCCCAGTTGGGAGCGTACACATTTACCTGTACGACCGGTGCTCCTTCCAGGACACCGCTGACCATGACGTACCTTCCCGCTGGGTCCGTAACTGTCTTGGTTTCTGTAAACCCCATCCTCTTGTTGATTAGTATTGCTAGACCCCCTAGCCCTCGTCCCGTAACATGAATGGTATGTCTGTCCCACCCAGCTCTTCCTTACCAGCAGTCGGTCCTTCTCCCTCAGGTGCGAGTCTTATAAGTAGATTATGTCTGCTTTGAGGCTTCTAAGGTGGGCAAAGACTCTGGATCTTTTCACTGGTCCGTTGAGTCCCCTTTCATTCCAGGAAACAATCCTGGTGGGAGATTTCTGATCCCCTGGTCCTGAAGGATCACCCATACTTACCTGGTGGACGTGCCCCTGGACTCCGGGGTTTCCCTTTGTTAGGGGACAATCCAAAACGGCACTTACTCAGCAATAATCTGCTTACTGACACTCAGTTTGGGTTCCGCCAGGGTCACTGAGCTCCTGACCCCATTACTTGGTTCAAATATGGACAAAAGAGCTGATTGCCAGAGGTGAGGTGAGAGTAACTGCCCTTGACATCAAGGCAGCATTTGACCGAGTATAGCATCAAAGAACCCTCGCGAAACACGAGTCAATGGAAATCAGGAAGAAACTCTCCACTGGTTGAAGTCACACCTGGCACAAAGGTTATGGTGGTTGAAGTCAATCATCTCAGCTCCAGGCCATCAGTGCAGGAGTTCCTTGGGGTAATGTCCTCGACCCAACCATTTTCATCAATGACCTCCCTTCCATCATAATGTCAGAATTGAAGATGCTGACAGATGATTGCACAATGTTCAGCACCATTCACAACTCTTCAGATAATGAAACAGTCCATGTCCAAATGCAACACGTTGCAGACAATATCCAGGCTTGGGCTGACAAGTGGCAAGTTACATTTGCGCCATACAAGTGCCAGGCAATGGCCATCTTCTACAAGAGAAGGTTTAACCCCCTTGACATTCAATGGCATTGCCTTCGCTGAATCCCCCACAATCAACATCCTGGAATTTCCATTGATCAGAAACTGAACTGGACTAGCCATAATAATATTGTGGTTCCGTGAGCAGGTCAAAGGCTAGGAATTCTACGGCAAGTATCTCACCTCCTGATCACCATCTACTAGGCACAAGTCAGGAATGCCTGGATGAGTGCAGCTCCAACAACACTCAAGAGGCGTGACACCATCCAGGACAAAGCAGCCCACTTGATTGCTACTCCTTCCACATTCAAACCCCCCACCACCGACGAACAATGGCAGACGTGTGTACCATCTACAAGATGCACTGCAGAAACTCACCAAGATTCCTTAGGCAGCACCTTCCAAACGTATGACTACTACTATCTAGAAGGACAAGAGCAGCAGATACCTGGGAACCCCACCATCTGGAGTTTCTCCTCCAAGTCACTCACCATCCTGACTTGGAAATATATCGCCCTTCCTTCACTGTCTGTAGAGCAAAATCCTGGAATCCCTCCCGAACAGCACAGTGGGTGTAAATACACCTCAGCACTGCAGCAGTTCAAGAAGGCAACTCACCACCACCTTCTGAAGGGCAACTAGGGATGGGCAATTAATGCTGGCCTAACGAAGGACACCCACATCCCATAAATGAATTTTTAAACCGTGAGAAACACGGCCCACCACTGACAAGAGGAGGGGACAATCGCAGTAAGCTTTCATGGTGACCTAAAATGCGTCTTTGACCTTCTTGTGATATTTTCATCTCCCATTACATCTCAAACTCAGTTTGAACAATTGAGGAAAGATGTTTGACATCCTTTCAGCTTGTCGTGGACTTCTCTGAAACACACAGCCTACAAGTTTTAACTGCTCTTACCAAATTGGTAACACAATGGAATTGGAAACCTGTTTTATTCATTTTAGTTAGTGCCTACCGTGTGCCTTTCCTCCAATGTTTAATTCAATTTAAAACTATACTCTGAACTAACACTTGATTCAAACTGTGACTATATGAGCGTGGGATAGAGGGAATTTACATTTTGAAAGGACAGAAAGGGGCATTTGCAGAATTAGGAATTTGATGATAATATATAAATTGTGGAAGTTTAACGCTGCTTGGGATTACAAAGAACAAAGAAAAGTACAGCACAGGAACAGGCCCTTCGGCCCAAGCCTGTATCGTCCATGCTGCCCGTCTAAACTAAAATCTTCCACACTTCCGGGATCCGTATCCCTCTATTCCCATCCTATTCATGTATTTGTCAAGATGCCCCTTAAACGTCACTATCGTCCTTGCTTTCACCACCTCCTCTGGCAGCGAGTTCCAGGCACTCACTACCCTCTGTGTAAAAAACTTGCCTCTTACATCTCCTCTAAACATTGCCCCTCGCACCTTAAATCTATGCACCCTAGTAATTGACCCCTCTATCCTGGGAAAAAGTCTCTGACTATCCACTCTGTCTCTGCCCCTCATCATTTTGTAGATCTCTAATAGGTCGCCCCTCAACCTCAGTCGTTCCAGTGAGAATAAACTCACTTCCAGTAGAAAGTGAGTTTATTCGACCTCTCCTCATAGCTAATGCCCTGCATACCAGGCAACATCCTGGTAAATCTCGTCTGCACCCTCTCTAAAGCCTCCACATCCTTCTGGTAGTGTGGTGACCAGAATTGAACACTGTACTCCAAGTGTGGCCTAACTAAGGTTCTATTCAGCTGCAACATGGCTTGCCAATTCTTATACTCAATGCCTCGCCCAATGAATGCAAGCATGCCGTATGCCTTCTTGACTACCTTCTCCGCCTATGTTGCCCGTTTCAGTGACCTGTGGACCTTTACACCCAGATCTCTCTGACTGTCAACATACTTGAGGGTTCTACCATTCACTGTATATTCCTTACCTGCATTAGACCTTCCAAAATGCATTACCTCACATTTGTCCAGATTAAACTCCACCTGCCATCTCGCTGCCCAAGACGCCAAACAATCTAAATCCTGCTGTATCCTTTGACAGTCCTCATCGCTATCCGCAATTCCACCAACTTTTGTGTCGTCCGCAAACTTACTAATCAGACCAGTTACATTTTCCTCCAAATCATTTATATATACTACGCACAGCAAAGGTCCCAGCACTGATCCCTGCGGAACACCACTAGCCACAGTCCTCCAATCAGAAAAGCACCATTCCATTGCTACTCTCTGACTTCTATGACGTAACCAGTTCTGTATCCATCTTGCCAGCTCACCTCTGATCCCATGTGACTTCACCTTTTGTACCAGTCTGCCATGAGGGACCTTGTCAAAGGCCTTACTGAAGTCCATATAGACAACATCCACTGCCCTACCTGCATCAATCATCTTTGTGACCTGCTCGAAAAACACTAAGTTAGAGACACGGCCTCCCCTTCACAAAACTGTGCTGCCTCTTGCTAATGCGTCCACTTGCTTCCAAATGGGAGTAGATCCTGTCTCGAAGAATTCTCTCCAGTAATTTCCCTACCACTGACGCAAGGCTCACCGGTCTGTAGTTCCCTGGATTATCCTTGTATCCTTCTTAAACAAAGGAACAACATTGGCTATTCTCCAGTCCTCTGGGACATCACCTGAAGACAGTGAGGATCCAAAGATTTCTGTCAAGGCCTCAACAATTTCCTCTCTAGCCTCCTTCAGTATTCTGGGGTAGATCCCATCAGGACCTGGGGACTTATCCACCTTAATATTTTTCAAGACACCCAGCACCTCGTCTTTTTGGATCTTAATGTGACCCGGGCTATCTATACACCCTTCTCCAGACTCAACATCCACCAATTCCTTCTCTTTAGTGAATACTCATGCAAAGTATTCATTTAGGACCTCGCCCATTTCCTCTGGCTCCACACACAGATTCCTCCCCTGTCCTTCAGTTGGCCAACTCTTTCCCTGGCTACCCTCTTGCTTTTTATGTACATGTAAAAAGCCTTGGGATTTTCCTTAACCCTGTTTGCCAATTACTTTTCGTGACCCTATTTAGCCCTCCTGACTCCTTGCTTAAGTTCCTTCCTACTTTCCTTATATTCCACACAGGCTTTGTCTGTTCCCAGCCTTCTAGCCCTGACAAATGCCTCCTTTTTCTTTTCGATGAGTCCTACAATGGGCAGGATTCTCCGACCCCCTGCCGGGTCGGAGAATCACCGGGGGTGGCAGGAAACCCGCCCCCGCCGAATTCTCCGGCACTGGACATTCGGCGGGGGTGGGAATCGCACCGCGCCAGTCGGCGGCCGCTCGCAGCGCCCCCCCCCCCCCCCCCCCCCCCAGCGATTCTCCGGCCCGCGATGGGCCAAAGTCCCGCTGGTTCTTTGCCAGTCCCACCGGCATAGATCAGACCAGGTCCCTTACTGGGACCTGGAGGCGTGGGCGGGCTCTGGGGTCCTGGAGGGTGCGCGAGGCGATCTGGCCCCGGGGGGTGCCCCCACGGTGGCCTCGCCCCCGATCGGGGCCCACCAATCCGCGGGCGGGCCTGTGCTGTGGGGGTACTCTTTTTCTACACGTCGGCCATGTCAGCCTCTGCGATGGCCGACGCGTAGGTGAACACCCTCCTGCGCATGCGCAGGGATGATGTCAGCAGCCGCTGACGCTCCCATGCAGTCGGCAGAGTCCCTTCGGCCCCAGCTGGCGCGGTGCCAAAGGCCTTCCACGCCAGCCGGCAGGGCGGAAACCACTCCGGCGCCGGTCTAGCCCCTGAAGGTGCAGAGGATTCCACAACTTTGGGGCGGGCCGACGCCGGAGTGGTTCACGCCACTCCGTCCCACCGGGACCCTCCGCCCCGCCGGGTATGGGAGAATCCCGCCCAATATCTCTCATTATCCAAGGTTCTCGAAATTTGCCGCATTTATCCTTCTTCCTCACAGGAACATGCCGGTCCTGAATTCCTTTCAACTAATATTTGAAAGTCTCCCATGTGTCAGATGTTGATTTACCCTCAAACATCCGCCCCCAGTCCTGGTTCTTCAGTTCCCGCCTAATATTGTTATAATTAGCCTTCCCCCAATTTAGCACATTCTAGGGATTAGAGAAGGAGAATGTCTCTATGGCTCGGACAGGATTTCCCCTTTCCTTCATTCAGTCATTGTAGTCATTGCAGTAATCAGAAAGTAAAAAAACATACCTGTCAGTCTGATTCATTTTTCAAATAAATTACCCATTACCTTCCAATGCAACATTCCTAAAACAAATCTTTCCAGCATCAGCTTCAGTTCTTTTCCTCCCACACCGTTCATGATTAAATGTCAGCTGCTTTAGAAGAGAAACTCTACAAAAGTACAGGTGTTATGACAGTTTATTTGCCGTTTTGATAATTCACTCTGTTTTATACAACTTTCACCCTCTTCCGACCTCTTTTGCTAAAATGTAGATTTTGCAGCTTGCAAATATCTTATGAAATAAAAATGCCATATATTGGAAGCAAGATGGAAAAAAATAGTCATGAATAAAGAATTAATATCCTTGTGTTCTAAAATTCAGATATCTTGACATGGAATCAAATTAAGAAGTCATCCTTCAAGAAGTCAGCAATAGACATTGAAAAGAAACAAATGCCATCCACGCAATTAAATTATTAGATAAATATTCCTCCAAGAAGGGCCACCTTTCTAGGTATATGTTTAATGCCCTCTTATCCAGCTTTTGATGCTGTCGTAATTCAAAATGAATTTGTATTGGTACTTTATTTTCATTTGTTCATAGAATAAGGGTATTGCTAGCGGCCAGCATTTATTGCTCATCCCTTGAACTCCACATTTGGAATAGTAGCCTATTGTAAGAATAAGTCACAGTTGCAATCAAATCTAATTTACCTCAAGGGAACCGGAAACATTTTTTTCTCTCATTTGGATGCAATTAAAATCTTGAGCGAGTTTCTTGTGTGCATATGCTTGTCGCAATCAGGGCGGTGGTGGTGTAGTGGTATTGTCACTGGACTGATAATCCAGAGACCCAGGATAATGCTCTGCGGACTTTGGGAGGTTGACACGATGGCACAGGGGTTAGCACTGCTGCCTCACAGCGCTATGGACCCAGGTTCGATTCCGGCTTTGGGTCACTGTCTGCGTGGAGTTTGCACGTTCTTCCCATGTCTGTCTGGGTTTCCTCCGGGTGCTTCGGTTTCCTCCCTGTGGTGAATCACAGTAGCGTAATTCACACAGTATTACACATGTTGTACTATGTCTCGGTAAGTTCGGCACACGAGCAGTTGCGCTGCTCTGCCACTAGGGGGAGATGCACTGGGAGTGTACGGGAGTTTGTACTGGGCTCCACCCTTGGTTCCACCCACGGCTCCTCCCCCTAACCGGAAGTATAAAGGTTGATGCTGAGAGCCTGCCTGCCAGTTCATCTTGTCATCTGTTGTACGACGATTAAAACCACTGTTCACTTCTAACCACGTGTCACGTGAATTGATGGTCTCATCACTCCCACAGTCCAAAGATGTGCAAATTAGGTGGATTGGCCATGCTAAATTGCCCCTTAGTGTCCAAAAATATATAGATTAGGTGAATTGGCCATGATCAATGTACAGGTTTATGGGGATAGGGCAGGGTAGTGGGCCAAAGTAGAGTGCTGTTTCGGAGAGTCGGTGCAGGTTCCTTCTGCATGGTAGGGATTCTATAGACAACCATCAAGAAATTTGGCACATAAATCAAATGACAAAATACTGTTTATCATCATTGCTGTGGATTCCCTTATTTCCTATTTCTTTTATTTTGTCATTATCGTTTTTGATTTATGGCCCTTTAATGAAGGCATCTTTAAATCGAGCAGGCGAAGTGAGGACCTCAAAAGGTGCAAAATATTACATTGTGCTGTGAAGATGTAGATTTTGAACAGAAGAACTCAGACCTTATGGCACCCAAATGTTCAGAGGGATTTGGTTCGATTGGTTGGCTGGTGACCAATGGATTGGCCAAGGACAGTATCCTGCTTGGCAACAGACAGTGATTGGTTCCTGTCAGGTATTTTTTCCAGAAAACCCAGCAAAAAGCCCCTTGATGGAGAGAGGAGAGGCTATGTGCTACTCTCTCTCTTTCAAATGTTTCCTGTCTACTGTTTCTGAGTCTGCAGCGAAGTTTCAACACCCTGATGAGTCTACAGTGAAAACCATTACAGACTGAAAGCAAAGACACCCAACTAGAGGCCTAGACTGAAATATCGAACTGGAAGATGTCCATCTGAAACAGACTAGTATCCTTTTACTTTTCTATTATTTTTATACCCCTCTTTCCCCTCTGTGCGTGTCGAGCCTGGGGCAAGTTAAAGAGGGGGGTTAGAAATTAGATAGTAATTAACCAGTTGTCTTTCTTGTCTATTTAACTATAGTTACTGTTATTCATAAAAGTTAGTTGTGTTTAAATTTACAAAGCTGGTGATTGGGCAGCAAAGACCAAAGACTTCTGGTATTTTTAAAATTAAGAGTTAATTTCAACTATGTTGCAACTCTGGGTCAAGTGGGGGTGGAATTGTCTGCACACTAGCGCAGGGTGTCGTAACAATTGTTTGACCAAAACTCAGTGGTAAAACCGAACTGGAGTACCTGAGCTGTACATGAACAATGAATGTTAACCTTCTGAACTTCCATTCATGGAAAAGGAATGAGGAGAATGAAATAATGTAGAACCCTGGGAGAAGTGTGTACAATGCCAACAACATCTTCTAAATGGAGTGGCAACTGGAATTAGGTACGGGGGGATGGAGTTGTAAAGTGCTTTAAACAAAAGGGCAACAGTAAATATATAAATAATCAACAAGTAATTAGATCCAAAGGGATAAAATCAAAATTAACAAGGTTGAGATTACCAATGTTACAGACACTCATTGCCAGGGGGAGTAGCGGGGCTGGCCAGGAGGTGGGCAATGGGGTCCGGGTGGATGGGCAGGGAACACCATTGTGGCAGCATGGTGGCACAGTGGTTAGCACTGCTGCCTCATGGCACCGAGGTCCCAGGTTCGATTCCAGATCTGGGTCACTGTCCATGTGGAGTTTGCACATTTTCCCCGTGTTTGTGTGGGTTTCGCCCCCACAACCCAAAGATGTGCAGGGTAGGTAGATTGGCCACGCTAAATTGCCCCTTATTGGAAAAAATGAATTGGGTACTCTAAAATTTTTTTAAAAAGGGAACACCATTGTTGCAGACAGCAAGGTGCACACACCGCTAACAGCCCACTTTGATCTTAGTGCCACGGGACATATAGGTGTCCCCCAAGGCCACCCCCCTGGGTGCCCTCTGACTCATCAGCTGTATGGGTGTGCTCCAGCACAAATAGTGCTATCATGTAGCTGAGATAGGTATGTGTGGGAATTGTAATGTGTATGTACGGCTGCAGCCTGTCAGCCTCCCGAGTGTCAATCCCGCACTGTTTTTCATTGGAATTGGTTGTGTTCCACACGGCACCGGTACTAATAGCCCCCTAATAGCAATGTAATCGGCCCAGGTGTGGTACCAGTTTTTCTGTTGTGCAAGTCCACAAATTCTGCATTGGTGTCGACACTTAGGGCTGAATTCTCCGAATGCCGATGCCGAAATTGCCTTCGGCGATTGGCCAGAGAATCTATTTTTATGCTGAAATCAGGGGCGGCACCATTTTTGTACGCTGCGCCCCCCACAAAAATGGCGTAATTGCTGAGTACGCCGCACGCCATTGGGACGGCCTCAGGACGTCACCTGAGGCCCTCACCTGATGCTCCGCCCCCGATGTGCCGACATCCCGATGGCGTCGGTCACGTGTCCTCTCAGTTTTTGCGTGGCGGCTGCGGACTGTATTCAGCACCGCCACAGTCGGGGGGGGGGGAGGTGGCTGGGAGCCGTTCCGCTGGCATGGAGGCTTCAGCCGGGGCTGGGGGGACTGGTAGGGGATGGTCCGGGGGTGGCAAGGGGGGTTGCAGGGTGTGGTGAATTATAAACCTAGTAATTCACACTGTGCTGTATCATATGTATTGTGTCCTTGTGGGCTCTGTATACGAGCCGTTGCGCGGCTCTGCCCATAGGGGGAGATGAGGAGTTTGTACTGGGCTCCACCCTTGGCTCCGCCCATGGCTCCTCCCACTAACCGGAAGTATAAAGATCTGCAGTCGTGAGCCTGCTGCCATTTTATCTCGTCGCAGGCAGGCTCAGTTGTAAGACTATTAAAACCACTGTTCACTTCCAATCACGTGTCTTGTGAATTGATGGTCTAGACTACACGGCGTTCGAGGCAGATGGCTGCCTCTTCCATTTCCTCCGGGTTCCCATTGGCGTCACGAACGGGGTCTCGGTGTTCCAACGTGCAATGGACCAAATGGTGGACCAGTATGGGCTGCGGGCCACGTTTCCGTACTTGGACAACGTCACCATCTGCGGCCATGATCAACAGGACCATGATGCTAACCTCCATCGATTTCTCCAAACTGCCCAGAAACTCAACCTCATGTATAACACGGAGAAATGTGTTTTCCGCACGACCAGGCTAGCCATCCTCGGCTATGTCATGGAAAACGGAGTCCTGGGCCCCGACCCGGACCGTATGCGCACCCTCTTACAACTCCCTCTCCCTCATTATCCCAGGGCCCTCAAAAGGTGCCTGGGATTTTTCTCTTATTATGCCCAGTGGGTCCCCCAGTATGCGGACAAAGCCTGCCCACTATTTAAGGCCATACTCTTTCCTCTGTCAGATGTGGCTCGCCAGGCCTTCACCTGCATCAAGGAGGACATCGCCAAAGTGGCCATGCGGGCGGTGGATGAATCCGTCCCCTTTCAGGTGGAGAGCGACGCCTCAGAGGTAGCTCTCGCAGCCACACTAAATCAGGCAGGGAGACCAGTCGCCTTTTTCTCCCGAACCCTCTCCGCTTCGGAACTTCGACACTCATCAGTCGAAAAGGAAGCACAAGCCATCGTGGAAGCTATACGACACTGGAGGCACTCCCTCGCAGGTAGGAGGTTCACCCTCATCACCAACCAAAGATCGGTTGCCTTCATGTTTGACAACTCACAAAGGGGCAAAATTAAAAATGATAAGATCCTACGGTGGACGATCGAACTCTCCGCCTACAAGTACGATATTATGTATCAACCAGGGAAGCTCAACGAGCCCCCAGATGCCCTGTCCCGCGGCACATGCGCCAGCACGCAAGACGACCGCCTGAAAGCTATCCACAATAACCTCTGCCACCCGGGGGTCACCCGGCTCGCCCACTACATCAAAGCCCGAAATCTGCCTTTCTCCACCGAGGAGGTAAAAGCCATCACCAGGGATTGCCCGATCTGCGTGGAGTGCAAACCGCACTTCTATAGACCAGACAGGGCCCACCTGGTAAAGGCCTCCCGGCCCTTTGAACGCCTGAGCATCGATTTCAAAGGGCCACTCCCCTCGACCAATCAGAATGTGTACTTCCTGAACGTTATCGACGAGTTATCCCGCTTCCCCTTTGCCATCCCGTGCCCCGATATGACCTCACACACAGTCATCAGAGCTCTGCACAGTATCTTCACCCTGTTCCGTTTCCCCAGCTACGTACACAGCGACAGGGGTTCGTCCTTTATGAGCGACGAGCAGTACCTGCTCGACAAGGGCATCGCCTCGAGCAGGACTACCAGCTACAACCCCAGGGGGAACGGGCAGGTGGAGAGGGAGAACGCGATGGTCTGGAAGACCGTCCTACTGACCCTCCGGTCCAGGAATCTCCCGACCTCCCATTGGCAGGAAGTCCTCCCCGACGCGCTCCATGCTATTAGGTCCCTCCTATGCACAGCCACCAACCAGACCCCTCACGAACGGCTATTTGTTTTTTCTAGGGGCACTACCACGGGGGTTTCGCTCCCAGCATGGTTGAAGAAACCGGGCCCGGTTCTCCTCCAGAAGCACGTCCAGGCACACAAAACTGACCCACTCCTAGAGAGAGTGCTCCTACTCCACTCGAATCCCCAATACGCTTTCATCGTATACCCTGACGGCCGTCAGGACACTGTTTCCCTCCGTGACCTGTCGCCTGCAGGATCCAATCCCACTACCACTACCGCTGAGGTACCACTCACACTACACCCTGCACAACCCTCCGCGCCCTGCGCCCCCGCACCTACAGGTTCTCAGCCCGTACTCCGCGCCCCCGCACCTATGGGTTTCCGGCGCTCCCCGTCGCCAGTCGAAACAGTAGGGTACGAAGCTCGGACCGAATCACCCCCGGAGTCCACTATCGTACCCTCACCGACCGTCACCACTCAGCCACCAGAAAAGGCTGCAACCCCGGTGCTTCGCCGATCCCTAAGGACGACTTGGCCACCGGACCGGCTCAATTTGTAGACCCGTCACCCCCGCCGGACTTGATTTTTTTACAGGGGATGAATGTGGTGAATTATAAACCTAGTAATTCACACTGTGTTGTATAATATGTATTGTGTCCTTGAGGGCTCTGTATATGAGCCATTGCGCGGCTCTGCCCATAGGGGGAGTATGTACTGGGCTCCACCCTTGGCTCCGCCCATGGCTCCGCCCATGGCTCCTCCCACTAACCGGAATTATAAAGATCTGCAGTCGTGAGCCTGCTGCCAGTTCATCTCGTTGCAGGCAGGCTCAGTTGTCAGACTATTAAAACTACTGTTCACTTCTAATCACGTGTCTTGTGAATTGATGGTCTCATCACTGGGGGTACTATCTGGCAGGCCGATTCGCGCCCTGCCGGCGCCACGTTCTACAGCGCGCTGTTGCAGGTCGGCACCGTGCGTATGCGCGGCCACGGACCCTGCCACTCTCCGTTCATATCTGCAGACGCTTCCTCCTCTCAAAGCCACAAAATCAGAGAATCCAGCCCTTAGTCACAGAAATGGAGAATTCCGCCCAGAGTCTCTGGTCATTGATTCAGAAAGATCACTTTGCAATTTCAGTACTTCCAATTTTAAGATCACTATGATTAACTGCCTGTGTGCAATACAGTTGTCATCACATTACTGTCTCCACAAGCCACATCATTACCTAGGATGAAATCTATTCCTTCAAAAGGTAATTCAGGAATAATTCCCACTGTAACAATTCCATTTACAAAATTTACAAAATTACTTCTTAAATTAACTTTACACAAATAAGCAGGTTCATCCCTTCAAATAATATCCCTTATTATTAGTTTTTAAATTAGTATTAATTTATACGCACTAATGATAGTTTTCTTTACTACATAATAATCTACAGATACTTCTTCCGACAAAGATGCATGCGACTCTACCTATCAGTCTATTTTGTAAAAGTAACGTACAAATTTACTTTGTCCATTTTTTCTGTTTAACTACCATCTCAAAGGAAATAAAGAATGCTTCTTTTCCTCAGATTTTTGAAGAGCTTGTATAAATGAAAACATTTCTCCACTAGTTTCACGTCTAGAACTACTTCCTTCCTTAGCCTTCTTTAGTGTCTCTTGTTTAACTGCCCACATTATAAATTGAAATTCTCTCTCTCTTCTTTTCTCTTTCTGCCATTGCTAACTTCTCCATTTTTAATTCCCTTTAAAAAGTTCGCTCTCTTTCTTTCTTTTTCCTGCAATTATAATTTCTTCATTTCTATTGCTTTTTGTAATTGAATTTTAACCAGTTCAGTTGCCTCACTTTTCAGAGAACTTTGGTCTGTCAGGTAACCCTTGCAATTTTAAATGTTTCACTATGCTTTCAGTAATCAGCTTTCCTCACCTCTGCAGGTAATTTCAATTTATCTGCCAATTCAGTTTCTTTATAAACTTAAAATACCCAATTCTTCTATTTACAATTAAGGGGAATTTAGCGTGGCCAATCCACCTACCCTGCACATCTTTGGGTTGTGGGAGTGAGACCCACACAGACATGGAAAGAATGTGCAAACTCCACATGGACAGTGACCTAAGGCCGGGATCGAACCCAGGTCCTCGGTGCCAGGAGGCAGCAGTGCTAACCACTGCACCACCATGCCGCCCTTCTGTCAATTCAGTTAACAGACTTTTGGTTACGTTCTGTAAACCAGTCAAAGCTACATCTTCCATCTTTAGGAAATCCTCATGAATTTCCAATGCCATTTTGGATTCTCACCCATACAATATACCTCACAGTAACTCCAATTTATATTATCCAGTTCCTCAGTACTCCACTTACTCTTTCTTATGGATTTACAGATCCCACAATTTAACAATCCCAGAACAAGTTTCACTATTAAATCCAATAACTTGCTTTCCATGTTTCACAATTTACCAACAAATTATTACTAATTAGCATCCAATAATCCTTTCTACATGATTTCAAATCCTGGATGTGCCCAGACTTTTGTTATACACTCAGTTGATGTAACCGGACGGGAAGGTCCCAAAATGTAACTCAGGCTCAAAAGACCATAACTTTTATTGTTGTCATCAAATGTGGAGGAACAGAGTCACAGGATGGCTAATGCAATTTAACAACATGAAAAAAGTTATTAAACATGAAAAAATGGATTATGATATAACACTCCTTTTCTCCCCCATTAGCTTAACAGGTTTGAATGAAAAATGAAAATCGCTTATTGTCACGAGTAGGCTTCAATGAAGTTACTGTGAAAAGCCCCTAGTCACCACATTCCGGCGCTTGTTCGGGAACCATAGTTGGTTTAGAACCATAGAACTTCCATTGCACAATGAGGACATTTGGCCCATCGAGACTGCACTGACTGTCTAAAAGAGCACCCTACCCAGATACACTCCCCTGCCCTATGCCCGTAACCCCACCTTTGGCCATTAATGGGACAATTTTTGCATGGTCAATCCAGCTAACCTGCACATCTTTGGACTGTGTGAGGACACAGGGAGAAAATGTAAACTACACACAGACAGTGAACCAAGGCCGGAACTGAACCCGGGTCCGTGACGCTGTGAGGCAGCAGTGCTAATCACTGTGCAGCTCAGTTACGATTAACATGGTGACAAAGTGCATCCGAAGCTACAATGATCTAATTGACACATAAAGTCCCTTTTTTAAAACACACGGATTGGCTGTGGTCAACACACACTCTACTCTGAACCCAAGTTAATGTCTGAGGATTTCTCCTCAGAATCTCTGCAGATGATTGTCACGTGAGAGTTTCCAAGCTCCACTCCCAAAACCACATTTTAAAACCTTCTCTCACCATAAGGGTTTTCATTAGCATGTTGCATTCTGAACTCCACCCCATGTTTTCCAAAGGACTCTTGAACAGAGATTCCAATCCACTTCTACCAATGAATATATTCCAGGGCAGGATTCTGTGAAAACCGGCGGGGCGGGCAACTCTGGCGTGAAGGAGTGGCATGAACCACTCCGGCGCGGGCCGCCCCAAAGGTGCGGAATCCTCCACACCTTCAGGGGCTAGGCCGGCGCCGGAGTGGTTTGCGCCCCGCAGGCCGGCGCGGAAGGGGCTTGGCGCCACGCCAACTCACGCTGGAAGGCCTCCGCCAGCCGGTGCGTGTTGGCGCATGTGCAGGAGCGCCAACGTGTACTGCCGTCATCCCAGCGCATGCACAAGGGGGGGCTTCATCTCCGCGTCGGCCATCGCGGAGGACCATAGCAGCCGACGGGGAGGGAGAGTGACTCCACAGCACAGGCCCGCCCACAGATCGGTGGGCCCTGATCGCGGGCCAGGCCACCGTGGGGCCACCTCCCGGGGCCAGATCCCCCTGCGGCCCACTGAGGACCCCGGAGGCCGCCCGCGCAGCCAGGTCCCGCCGGTAAGTACCTGTTGTAATTTACGCCGGCGGGACCGGCCTAAAACGGGTGGCCACTCGGCCCATCGCAGGCCGGAGAATTGCCGGGGGGCCGCTACCAACGGCCCCCGACCGGCGCAGCGCGATTCCCGCCCCCTCCAAATCCCCAGCGCCGGAGAATTCAGCAGCCGGCGGGGGCGGGATTCACGCCGCCCCCCGGCGATTCACCGACTTGGCGGGGGGGGGGGGGGGGGGGGGGGGTCGAAGAATCCTGCCCCAGGTTTTACACCAACCCCTTTCAGGATTGCTTTGTCTTGACTGCTTTTACACACTGGTGGTGCAGCCACCAATTCCAATAGGTATCTGAATTCACATTCCACAGGCTGTGATAAAAACTCACAAACCAGAAAATAATTTCATGTGTCCTTCTGGCATCTCAGCCTTCTTCATCTGAGCTCTGTCTGCATTTCCTGAACAGCCCTCTGTTCTCAGAACATTAACCTCAGACCACCTGGAAACTTCTCCATTTCTCTAGTTTCCTTAAATAGCTGTCCTTTTAGATATCTGATGCTGCATTTCTTAACCATTACTCTATTGTGTGGCTTTTCTTCAAACAGAGAGGAGAGAGATGTTTCCGCGCTAGCTGCCTGTCACCAACTGATGTAGCTTAGCTTCCAGTTAAAACTAAAGAAGAAAGGGAATCTCTTTTCCTTGTAAGGGGCTCTAGTTACTAAGCAACTACATTTATTCTTCACACCACAGCTCTCTTCAACACAGTTGGAACTCAACCCACCCTCCCCACACACAAACAACTTTGACCAGCATGAATTCTAACTATAGGTTCCTATCAGGCACAGAAACATTAAATCAAACCCACCTAAAACTATATCTTATTTCAAATATTTACCTATACAGATATGAATCCCTTAAACTAACACTCTTGAAACCTCAACACCTGCATCACCATGAAATCATCCAGGTGCTTTCGGGTGATGGCATAGTGTATTGTCACTGGATTAGTAAAACCAAAGACCCAGGTTCAAATCCCACCACTGCAGATGGTGAAACTTGAATTCAATAAAAATTTGGAATTAAAAGTCTAATAATGACCACCAAACCACTGCTGATTGCCGTAAAAACCCATCTGGTTCACGAATGTCCTTTCGGGAAGGAAATCTGCCATTCTTACCTGGTCTGGCCTACCTGTGACTCCTTGATCCACAGAAATGTGGTTGACTCCTTGTGGTAGTGAGTTCTACATTCTAACATCTTGCCAGGCAAAGTAGTTTCTCCTGAGTTCCCTATTAGATATATTAGTGAATATCTTAGTACCCATATTTCTGGTCTCCCCTGCAAGTGGAAACATCTCTATGCCTACCCTATTGTGATGAATGATAACTGTATAACTGTACCTTTAATGCGATGGCTCCTTTAAGACCAGGTTTGGAACACTGGGGGATTCCGCTTCCGGCTCCGCCCACAGGGAACGGTATATAAGGTTACGTTCAGTGGGCAGCGTGCTGTGAGCACACTTCTCGGCAGCTGTCTGGTTCTCTGGTAATTAAAGTCTTTGAATTATCACTCTTCTCTCCTGAGTCATAATTGACGGCATCTCACCTATCAAACCCTTTTGTGATCATAAGGAACTGATCAGTTCACCCCTCAGTCTCCTGTGTTCTAGAGAAAGAGCTCCAGCTTTTCAACCTTTTCAGCGAGATATTAACCTTTCTGTTTTGGTGTCACCTTCATCAATATTTTTTTGCACACTCTCTCAGTGTCTCTATATCCTTTCTTTCATGTGGAAACCATAATACTGCAAGTTAACATTATGCTCTGCTCTTAAATTTTCTCCCTCTAGAAATGTGTTTTTCATGTACTTCCTAACATGCGTTGTTACTATTAGTGAATTGTATATCTGTACCCCAAATTCCTCTGCATCTCTACCCAATTAATAAACTTATTTTCCAATGAGTATGTATGTCTCCACTAAAATATACTACCTCACTTACAGGATGTATGAGAGGACATGAAAGGGCATGGAGGTTGGGTTGGGGGGGGCTGAGGTTTAGGGGCATTAGAATGATGTTGGAAGATGGTCTGCTGTCTCTAAGGATTGAGGTATGCCACCTAATTGGCATAAATCCATTTTCACGCTGCTTCTGCAATGCACCGTGGCTCACAAAACCTGGCCCCTCCCCACCCATGTCTTTCAGAGACAAGAGTATGATGGGATTGAGGCTTGGGTTCAGAAGTCAAGAATGGTCTGAACACATATTTCTCAAACCAGAGTGTGGTGAATCACATTCCGCGTAATTCACACTGTTGTTATATGATGTGCTGTATTCATGTTAGCTCGGTATACGAGCAGTTGCGCGGCTCTGCCCATAGGGGGAGATGAGGAGTTTGTACTGGGCTCCACCCTTGGCTCCGCCCATGGCTCCGCCCATGGTTCCTCCCACTAACCGGAAGTATAAAGCTTTGCAGTCGTGAGCCTGCCTGCCAGTTCATCACGTCGCAGGCAGGCTCTGTTATAAGACTATTAAAACCACTGTTCACTTCCAACCACGTGTCTTGTGAATTGATGGTCACATCAATTTAATAGTCTTAGGAAACTAGAAGAAAACGACTAAGGAAACGACTATGGAATCAGCCCTCAAACCTGACCGACTAGAACTCGACCCGCAGGCTGCAGAGGCAAGCAAAATCTTTCAACACTGGCTCAGATGTTTTAAGGCCTACCTGGCTGAATCAAGTACTCCAGAAACTACAGAGGAGCAGAAACTCAGTCTACTGCACGCAAGGGTGAGCCACCGTATATCTACTCAACTCAATAGTACTAACTCGTATACGGGGGCCCTAGCCATGCTAGATCGAATGTACGTGAGGCCCATCAATGAGGTCTACGCGCGCCATATTTTTACGACCCACCGCCAGCGCCCCGCGGAGTCGTTGGAAGAATTCCTGCGGGACTTAAAGACTTTAGCTCGGGACTGTAATTACCAGGCTGTATCAGCCGAACAGCACATGGAGCTCACCGGCCCGTAACGCAGCCTGCAGCAGCTGCGGTCGCAAGGGACACTATGCCCGGGTCTGCCTGGCAAAGCAGGCCCCATCTCCTAACTCTCCCGCAGCCTCCCAGAGCACTCGTTTTCAAACTCCACAGGCCCGCAGGCCCTGAAATGCTGCGGCCTGTACTCTGACTCCGCCCTCAAACGACATGTGCGACTCATGGGGGCCGCCATCTTGGCAACCCCCCTCCACGCGGCCGGCCACCTGCGACTCATGGGGGCCGCCATCTTCCTCGCCGCCTGCTACGTGTGATCCACGGGGGCGGCCATGTTGGGATCCTTCCTCTCCTCAGAAAATCGCCTCGAAGGCTACGAATTCAGAGGGTAGTCATCACGGGGCCTCTCCAGCACAGCTGATCGAGCCGCCGACTACCCGCAACTCAACGCGGTGACGTTGGACCAGTCACGTCCGAAACATCTCCGCAACTCCATGATGACCATTGAAATCAACGGGTACAGGACACCGTGCCTCTTCGACTCCGGGAGCACCGAGAGCTTCGTACACCCAGATCTGGTAAGACGCTGTTCGCTCCCTATCTTCCCTGCACGGCAAACTATCTCCCTCGCTTCGGGCTCTCACTCTGTTCACCTCCAAGGGCGCACGGTCGCGACCCTAACGATCCAGGGCACTAGCTACTCGAACTTCCAGCTGTACGTGCTCCCTGAACTCTGCGCCCCACTCCTACTGGGACTCGACTTCCAGTGTAACCTGAAAAGCCTCACACCCAGCTTCGGCGGGCCCTTGCCCTCGCTCACTATTTGCAGCCTTGCTACGCTAAAAATCGACCCCCCTCCACTCTTTGCCACTCTCACGCTGGACTGCAAACCCGTAGCCACTCGCAGCAGGCGATACAGCCTGCTGGACAGGGTGTTTATCAGAACCGAGGTCCATAGGCTCCTACGTGAGGGGATCAGAGAGACCTGTAATAGCCCCTGGAGAGCTCAGGTGATGGTCATCAAGACTGGGGAAAAATTCCGAATGGTAGTGGACTATAGCCAAACCATTAATCGGTTTACGCTCCTCAATGTGTACCCCCTCCCCAGGATTGCAGACATGGTGAATCAGATCGCCCACTATCGCGTCTTCTCCACAGTGGATCTGAAGTCTGCATACCACCAGCTCCCAATCCGCCCGGAGGACCGCCACTTCACGGCGTTTGAGGCCGTCGGCCGCCTCTTCCACTTCCTCCGGGTTCCCTTTGGCGTCACGAATGGGGTCTCGGTGTTCCATCGAGCAATGGACCGAATGGTGGACCAGTACGGGCTGCGGGCCACATTTCCGTACTTGGACAACGTCACCACCTGCGGCCATGATCAGCAGGACCACGACGCTAACCTCCGTCGATTTCTCCAAACTGCCCAGAAACTTAATCTTACTTACAACACAGAGAAATGCATTTTCCGCACGACCAGGCTAGCCATCCTCGGCTATGTCGTGGAAAACGGAGTCCTGGGCCCCGACCTGGACCGTATGAGCCCCCTCTTACAACTCCCTCTCCCTCATTGTCCCAGGGCCCTCAAATGGTGCCTGGGGTTTTTCTCATATTATGCCCAGTGGGTCCCTCAGTATGCGGACAAAGCCCGCCCACTATTTAAGGCCACACTCTTCCCTCTATCGGATGAGGCTCGTCAGGCCTTCACTCGTATCAAGGAGGACATCGCCAAAGTGGCCATGCGGGCGGTGGATGAATCCGTCCCTTTCTTGGTAGAGAGCGATGCCTCAGAGGTAGTTCTCGCAGCCACACTAAATCAGGCAGGGAGACCAGTCGCCTTTTTCTCCCGAACCCTCTCCGCTTCGGAACTTCGACACTCCTCGGTCGAAAAGGAAGCACAAGCCATCGTGGAAGCTATACGTCACTGGCGGCACTACCTCGCAGGTAGGAGGTTCACCCTCATCACCGACCAAAGATCAGTTGCCTTTATGTTTGACAACTCACAAAGGGGCAAAATTTAAAACAATAAGATCCTACGGTAGAGGATCGAACTCTCCACCTACAAGTACGATATCATGTACCAACCGGGGGAGTTCAACGAGCCCCCAGACGCCCTGTCCTGTGGCACATGCGCCAGCACACATGACGACCGCCTCAAAGCTATTCACAGTAACCTCTGCCACCCGGGGGTCACCCGGCTCGCCCACTACATCAAAGCCCGAAACCTGCCTTTCTCCACCAAGGAGGTAAAAGCCATCACCAGGGATTGCCCGATCTGTGCGGAGTGAAAACCGCACTTCTATAGACCAGACAGGGCCCACCTGGTAAAGGCTTCCCGGCCCTTTGAACGCCTAAGTATCGATTTCAAAGGGCCACTCCCCTCGACCAATAGGAATGTGTACTTCCTGATCGTAATAGACGAGTTCTCCCGCTTCCCCTTTGCTATCCCGTGCCCCGATATGACCTCCCACACAGTCATTAGGGCCCTGCATAGTATCTTCACCCTGTTTGGTTTCCCCAGCTATGTACACAGCGACAGGGGTTCGTCCTTCATGAGCGACGAGCTGCGTCAGTACCTGCTCGACAAGGGCATTGCCTCGAGCAGGACTACCAGCTATAACCCCAGGTTGAATGGGCAGGTGGAGAGGGAGAACACGACGGTCTGGAAGACCGTCCTACTGACCCTCTGGTCCAGGAAGCTCCCGACCTCCCAGTGGCAGGAGGTCCTCCCTGACGCGCTCCATGCTATTAGGTCCCTCCTGTGTACGGCCATCAACCAGACCCCTCACGAGCGGCTATTTGTTTTTTCCAGGGGCACTACCACGGGGGTTTCGCTCCCAGCATGGTTGAGGACACCGGGCCCTGTTCTCCTCCGGAATCACGTCCGGACCCACAAAACTGACCCACTCGTTGAGAGAGTGCTCCTACTCCACTCGAACCGCCAATACGCATTCATCGAATACCCTGGCGGCCGTCAGGACACTGTTTCCCTCCGAGACCTGGCTCCTGCAGGATCCTACTCCGACACTACTTCCGCTGAGGTACCCCTCATGCTATACCCCTCCCAACCCCCCGCGCCCGGCGCCCCCACGCCTGTAGGTCCGCTGCCCGTGCTCCACGCCCCCGCGCCCTTGGGTTTCTGTCACTCCCCGTCACCAGTCGAACCAGTCGGATACGAAGCTCTGACAGAATCACACCCAGAGTCCGCCATCGTACCCTCGCCGACTGCCACCTCTCAGCCATCAGAAGAGGCTGCAACCCCGGTGCTTCGTCGATCCCAGAGGACGACTCGGCCGCCGGATCGACTCAATTTATAATTTGTAATTTGTAGACACATCAGGGGGGGGGGGCTGGACTTGATTTTTTTGCACGGGGTGAATGTGGTGAATCACATTCCGCATAATTAACACTGTTGTTATATGATGTGCTGTATTCATGTTAGCTCGGTATACGAGCAGTTGTGCGGCTCTGCCCATAGGGGGAGATGAGGAGTTTGTACTGGGCTCCACCCTTGGCTCCTCCCACTAACCGGAAGTATAAAGCTTTGCAGTTGTGAGCTTGCCTGCCAGTTCATCACATCGCAGGCAGGCTCTGTTGTAAGACTATTAAAACCACTGTTCACTTCCAACCACGTGTCTTGTGAATTGATGGTCACATCACCGAGACAACAATCCAGGCTGTAGAATTACAATTTGTTACAGAAGTCAAGTAAGTGGCTCTCCACCGAAAGCTAATGAGTTCCCTGTGGTAGAAAGTGTGGTGATGTGCCTGTGAATAACATTGTATATAGTTAGCAATGCGACCTCCAACCAGCTGGTGGCGTCAGTCATCGGACATGTGACATCGGACTCTTGCCAGTTGGTAGTAAGGCGTACAACAGGACAGTTGCACATGGGGTAGTTCCAGCAGAGTTCACGAAACTCAAATATTAATTTAGTCTGTATTGTCTTCTGTGTGTTATCTTTCCCGTGTTGATCAAAAATCATCATTCTAGTTAAGGCACCAGCAGTTCTATGTGCGTCATTGCAACGGCAAGGTCACAGAGCACAACAGGAAGAATCAAAGAGGCAGCTACTGAGGAGCCATCAGGGAAATGTAGGCCATCAACTGATTTATGTTCTACCTGTATTTCCATAAAAACTATTACTTATACCGCAGCACACTACAATCAAAATGATAATTATTCATTGAACAATACTCAGTCTGATATTTGCTTTTCCCATAGTGCTTCTAAAAATACTAAAAACCTGGCAAATTTATTGTCATGCACTTGAGAAATTGAAGTTTTGATGTCAGTGCAGGATCTGATTCATGGATCCTTTCAAAGTGGAATATCTTGGGTTATAATAACACAAAATATAACAATATGATGTCTCATATTTGCTTTATAGCAAAATAACATGAATCAAGTCAATAAAAGTTGGAGTATATGGCAAGCCACCAATTTATAAAGGAAATTTAAGAATAACGTGACAAGAAAGCATAACTGAAGACAGGGTGGATTCAGTAATAAATTAGAGCCAAATCAGGGATTTAAAGGATTCTATGATTCTTTACTCCTTTTCCAACATTCTATGTTTACATCATGTGAGTGGACAAGCCTATTACACAATTTGGAACATTAACGTGGCTGACAAAGCACAAGCTTGTATATGAAGCTGCGTCCACCATGTTGAAAGCTGGTGCAGAGTTATTTTGAGCTTTCAAGTAATTCTAAAAACAATTGTCTGGAATCCAGGTAAAATAAAATATGCTCATATATTTTGGGATTTGATATCCAAGGCTTGATTTCACACCGCCCTAATATTGGCCTCTTCACATCCTTGATTTTCTTCACTCCCAAATTGGTAGAGGCATGTGCTTTCAGTCTTCTTGCCACAAGCTCTAGAATTTCCTCTCTCATCCATCTTACCACTCTCTCCTCCTTTAAGGCATTCCTTAAAATCTACTTGGACCAAGCATTTGGTCTTCTGTTATTATATCTCCTTTGGAGGCCCTGTGTCAAATTGTATTTGATAGCACCCCTTCTAAGCATCTTGGGACGTTTTACAATGTCAAAGGTGCAGTGTAAATTCAAATTAATGTTGTAGATACCTACCAGAATTTGTTACGAGAACAGAATTGCTCAATCAATTTTGCACTCCATTCAGGGAAAATTAGCATTGAATAGGATCCTGAAGAAAGTCCTGAAACATTGGCCGGAATTCTCCGGACGTTTGCTGGTGGCAGGATTATCTGGTCCCAGCAGCAGCACACCCCTACTCACGGGTTTCCGGGTGGTGTGGGGTGGCTTCAATGGGAATTCCCATTGACATCGGCAGGAACAGAGAATCCCCCCGCCAGCAAATGGCAGACCGTCTCCCGTTGCCAAGACACATGCTTTGGTGGGGGGGGAGGGGGGGGGGGGGGGGGAAGCACAGAATCCCATCCATTATTTATGTTTCTCTCTCCACAGATGTTTCCTAATTTTAGTATTTCCGGCATTTCTTGTGTTTCTTTTTTTCAGATTTCCAGTATCTGTACCATTTTGCTTTTGTTTTAACAAGTGGATGTTCGGAAAGTAGAGTTGCCTCGTGTGATTAAGTATGTTCCTGGAGGTTTCATCACGTGACATGCCCCTTCCTCCAGACATTAGCCAGCCAACACCATCCTTGAGATGCATTGTCTTCCAGTGCCACATGGAATGCAAAAAGACTCATTGCCCAATTCCGTGTTGCATGGCTATTAGCCAAAACAGCCTTTCCCCCCCCACATTTTTAGATGTGATGAAGAATAAATGTTCAAAGAAAATACCAAAAACAATTTTTTTAATGTTTCAATGATTTTTCTCACTGTTGTACACAGCAGTGTCCTGGAGATTGATCTTCAATTTCTGGAATATTCTAGCCCAGGCCAATCCTGGAGGGTTGGCATCCATACCAGGACAAAGGATCATCTGGACTCAAAACGTTAGCTATTTTCTCTCCCTACAGATGTTGCCAGACCTACTGAGATTTTCCAGCATTTTCTCTTTTGGTTCTCGGACAATTGTGCTGTTCATTAAAAGTACCTATTACTTGCTTTCTACTGAGTTAAACCCTGTATTTGCCAGTTTACAATCATCTAGTAACTATCCTTCTTGGAGGTGCAGAGAGTGGAGGAATAAAGACTGGCAGGCGTCCTGAGGGCAAGGTGGCTTCAAGATGATGTACAATGTAATGTGTTATGATCCCCTTGGGTACAAGGACTATACGATTCCCCCCTTCACCTCAGAGTATTAATTCCCCTGGTAATTGGGGGCAGGGACACCCCTTACCAAGGGGGAACCTCTCAGTATAAAAACCCCGACCTGAGTGCAGGTCAGAGACAGTGGCCCTTTGGGGAGAGGAGTAACCTTTGTGATTTTGTGTCTACCGTAATAAACCTTTGTTCATTCCTATCCTACCTTGCGTTCCTGCGTCATTTCCGTTGGATTCTACACTGGCGCCCAGGGTGAAGTGAAGCTACCACAGCCATTGTGCGTTGTACCACCAACCCACTCTGTCCAGGTCCAGAGAGGCTTCCACTCTGAACAGTGAGATGCTGCACGTCAGGAAATTTGAACAGTTAGATGCTGATACAGCTGACTGGATCCAGTATGTCTAGCGGGTACAGTTTTTTTTCGGTCTAAGGCAATTGTTGGGGATGAGCAACAAACCGATATCCTACTGACCGCAGTTGGGGGACCCAGCTATGCGCTCATCAGAAGCCTCACTCACCTGGACTCACTGATCTCCAAGTCTGTTGCGGTGTTAGTGTCCCTGGTTAAGGCACACCTTCACCCACAGCCCCGATAATGGTCCATTGGTTCCATTTTCACACACCCTCGCAGGCCCAAAGGGAATCCAATGGCGACATTTTGGCATGCTTCAGAATGCTTGCCACTTCATGGGAGTTTGGGGCCACACTGTCCGAACCGCTTCAGGACCTTTTTATCTGTGGACTCCGAGACACCAACACACAGAGGAAACTCCTCACGGAGGCCCACTTAACCCTCCAACGGGCAGTAGGCATTGCTATTTCCTGGGAGAGCGCAGGATCCAAGAGTTGCAGGGCCTGGCAGTCCTGAACCTTGGTCGCCGAAACGATAGGCAAAAGGCCTGAAAATGCACGAGCTTCCATAAAGCAGGACCAACCGCAGGACACAAGACCGTTGCTATGAGGCACCTGGGTACAAACGGGAAGACTCCCCTGAACTGGATCACCAAGATGGCGGCTGCGACTAGGGCCGGGATGCCAGATAGGCCCATGAAGTGCCGTTCCATGCCAACCCCTCAGGTGGTACCATCCCTCCTAGAGCCTACCATATTATGTTGATGACCAGGAAGACACAGACCAGCAATTGCATTGCGTTACAGCATCCAGGGTCATGCCTTGCATTGGATTGCATTGAAGGTGAATGGATATCCTATTGACATGGAGCTTGACACTACAGTGGCAGTCTCACTGATCAGTCGACAGACATTCGCAATGATCCGGACTGGTCTCCAGACCTTGGACCTTCAGGACAAGGCTGCCTGCCTGGTTGCATGCATTAGAGAGCCTTTGGCCATTGAGAGGGCACCACACAAGTGACTGTGGCATATGGGGACCAATAGCATGTTTGCTGTTGGTGGTAGCCCGCAGTGGAGGACCCAGCTTACAGGCACCCAGTGGAAGACAAATTGCGGACGATCTGGCAGGCTCCCATCCCTCAATGTCCAACCGAGTTCCACTCTTTCTTAGGGTTTATAAATTACTGTAGGAAATTCATCCCCAACTTAGCCATGCTGCTTAGCCCAGTCCACCAATAGTTGAAGAAAAGACAGGAGTGGGAATGGGGCGGGACGGGACCCCGCCCCCTCCCTCCCGCAGCAGAAGGCATTCCAAGAGGTCAAGCGGTGGTTATCATCCGAGAAGCTGCTGACACGCTTTGACCCAGAAAAAACACTTCTCCTTGCATGCGACACTTCCCCTTATGGTATGGGGGTCCTTTTTGCACACCAGATGCCCAATGGGTTGGAACACCCGATAGCTTCCGCATCTCTCACACTCACCGACGCGAAGTGGAACGATTCCCAAACCAAAAAGGAGGACCTGGATGTCGTGTTTGGCATGAGTAAGTTCTACTAGTATGTCTATGGCCAAGCATTCACGGTCTATACAGACCACAAGTCTCTGCTGGGGCTGTTCAAAGAGGATCGAATGATTACTCTGATCCCGTCCGCTAGGTGGGCATTATTCCTAGCAGAGTACAGGTATATGCTGGAACTCTGCCCAGGCATGCAGATCCCAAATGCAATGCATTGAGCTGCCTGCCCCTCTCCTCGAGGCCGCCGATACCTACATCTGCCACAGAGGTAATAGTGGCCTTCCACTTCATGGACTCTTTGCCGGTCACATCAAACGGTGGACCCAGATGAACCCGCAGTTATCCCAGGTCCAGCACATGGTCTAGTACAGGGTTCAACACAGAGCCCTGCCCGACTATCTATGGGCTACATGATGAAGCTCCCAGAGCTGAGAGTGAAGGGCAGCATTTTGTTGTGGGGGACAAAGGTGGTCATCCCGGAATGCGGTCATGCTCCTTTACTACAGGACCGCTACAATCGGCACCCAGGGATAACCAAGGTAAAGATGCTTACCTGCAGCTACATTTGTTGGCCCGGACAGACTCGGACATCGAGAAGGTGGCCCAGCGCTGCTGCCCTTGCCAGGAGAACCAGAAGGCCCCACCTGCTGCTCCGATGCACCTTGGGAGTGGCTTGGAAAACATTGGTCCCGCGTCCACATAGACTTTGCTGGCCAATTCCAGGAGCGACATTCATCATCATGGTGGACGCCCACTCAAAGTGGCCCGAGTCAACAAGGTGCAGATCGTGGCCAAAAAGACTACCGTGGATAGACTGAGGCACACGTTCAGTAATCATGTGTGGTGAGCAACTGTGTACACCTGTATTAGGGGATGTAAGGTAGGACCTGTACTACAAGTTCGCCGGTAGCCCCTGCCAGCTGGCCCCACCCACTAGGAGCTGTATAAATATGCGTGTTCTCCACTAATCTGCCATTTCGCCAGCTGCAGCAGGAGGCCACGCATCTGACTGCAATAAA